>NC_141688.1:243936235-245435410 GCF_964263255.1 Lissotriton vulgaris | reverse complement strand
TAGACGGAGGGAATCGGGTGTGAATCGTGAGAGCCGCGAATGGTCAGTGAAAAAAATAGGTAAACCATGGAACCCAAGACTGGGAAAAACATGCGTTTAAAAATCGGAAACACGTGTGTAGTTAAATAGTAACCCGTGAACTAGGGGGAAATCTGAGTAAGTCGTGCTCTCTTACCGGTTAACCGAGGTGAAGATACATTCTACAAGGTGTTTGCGAAGAGCTCCGGATAGAGTGTCTGCAAACCCGGAAGACGCCGCGCATGCGTGCTAGGTGGGTTAAGTGTACGAGGGACAAAGTGAGTAATAAAAAACGGACTGAAGCAAAGGGAGGTAGAATACGGGAAAAGACAAGATGAAAAGAGAAAACATTACCGAGTGATAGAGAGGCAAAAGCGTGATCATTATGGAAATAGAAAGGATAGTATAAAGAGGGATAGCATGAAAAGTAAAAGTAAAATAAAGAAATACAAAAATGGAGATAGCGCGAAAAAAGATAAAAATGAGGATGAACGTGAGGGGTAAGAGAAAGATTCAAAGTGGAACCACAATCGATAGGACAAGGTGTGAAATAAGAAAAAGAAAGTAGATAATACTGATAATGAAACAGACTTGATAAATGAACAAACATAATCCCACAATGTAATGACTATACAAGATGAGAATTCTTAACTACGACATAAAATATTTTTGCAAACAATGTAAAAACCAAGAATAAACCTTAGCACAAGTCAAACAAAAGAACCAATGGAAGGTATTACTACAAAGAGTAATGTGAAAGCTATGAGGGAGATCAGACAAATTAGCAGTTCATAGTACATAAGAAGCAAGTACACTACTGGAAAGGGCTCTAAAGGTAACAACTATATTCCAGTCTGTCATTTAATCCCTTCGGATGCATGGCAAGAAGACGGTGTATCCAGTATAGTTCGCGACGAAGCAGATTTTTGTTGTTGTCAATGTGTGGGTATTTGTCCACTACTTCCAAAATGAGGAAGCGAATTTGGCTGGGATTGTGACCATGTTGAATGAAATGAGCCGCTACACAGGGCTTGAGATTTTTTGTACGTATGTTACTGCGATGCTCTGTTAATCTTGTTTTAATTTTACGTTCAGTCTTGCCCATATATGGGAGGCCACACGGGCATTTTAGCATGTATATAACGTTTGTAGAGTCGCAGGTAGCATTGACTCGAAGGCGGATGGGCGTCCCTTGGGTAGGATGTGATAAACAGTTCCCTGGAATGATGCTGCTACAGTGGCCACTGTTGTGGCAAGGTATGGTACCCTTATAGATGGGTTGTTCTGTTGTTGGAGATTGTTTCAACATGGATGCAATGTTTTTGGAACGTTGGTGTGCAAAAATGGGTGGTTTGTCAAATATTTTGTTGAAATCTGTTTCAAGTTGTAGCATTTGCCAGTGCTTGCGAATAGACTGTTTAATTTTGATGGATTGCGTAGAATATTTGGAAACAAAAACAACACGGGTATCTGAGTCTGTGGACTTTTCTCTGGGTTTCAGTAACTCCTGTCTGAGTTTACTCGAAACTCTGTTTTCTGCTGTTTTGGTAAGTTCCTCTGGGTAACCCCGTTGTTTGAATTTCTTGATGATCATGGCGCTATTTTGTGCGTACTTTTCTGGTGTCGATGCAATTCTTTTGGCCCGCAGGAGCTGCGAGTATGGTAAGTGGCGTTTCAAGCTGGGTTGGTGGAAACTCCGGTAATGAAGGTAATTATTACGGTCGGTGGTTTTGGTGTATATTGAGGTGACAAATTGATTATTGGATAGGGTAATCTGTACGTCAAGGAAAGATATGGATTTGGAATCAAGATTGTATGTGAATTGAATGCGATCGTCCACATGATTCAAATCGCAGATGGCCTGTTTTAGTTGGGTTTCGTTACCTTTCCAAACAAGGAAAATGTCATCGATATATCGATAGTAGGCCTGTAGGTATGGTTGCCACATCTGGTGATTCCCCCTGAAGAAGTGCAATCTTGCACGAAATGCATCGGGGATTATTTGACTGCATTAATCTACATAACCTTTGAAATCCAATTTGCATATCATATGACTGAAATATGATTATTAAATGATTGAACTGCCAAACTTAACGAATATTATGGAGAAAGACTTCTCGAAATAAATTCTAATAATTACTGCATAACAACCACATCTGGAAAATTGTTAATTGCAACCACGCACCACGGTGCCTATTAGAGTGCCTAGGATTTGTCCTTACCCCCTGTAAGGCTTGTTTCTACACGTTAGTCAGGGATTTAACAGACGTTAAATTCCGGCGTTAAGGCATACTTAATGTGATTTTAAATATTGCTAACCTTCGTTGTCAATATGACAAAGCTGGGTTATCGATATTTTCCCAGGGGAGTCTTGTCAGGCATGCCTCCTTTGCATCTCATTAGCGATGTGATGGGAGGTGTGCTGACAAGGGGCGCCATTGCAAGGAAACACGCTCTAGCTTGTTCTTGCTGATTATGCGATAATATTATCGCCCCTTTTCGCCCGGGAAGGGGCTCTGAAGAAGCGATAATATTATCGCCACCCCTTGTTGATATGCCCCATTATTTTCTGAACTGCTGTGCCACTAAATGAATGTTGGCGAAATACTTGTATTCTAACTTTGTGTGAGCTGCTTTGTTTGACCTTCAATTCTGTTGCCTTTTTTGCAATTCAAGGAAAACCAATAAAGAGATTTATAAAACAAAATAGTGCGATAAAGTAGTTTATGTAGCTGAACACCCCTGTTTCTTTTGATAGCGCCTATAAAACGGAACTCTCAGTTAATAACCATAACGCAAGGAAAGGTTCTTTAAATATGGATAGCTACAATATTAGAGGGACGAAGATTTGATCATTTGTAATTCATTACAAAATGTACAGTCTATCTTGCCATTTGAATTGTTGCTGACATGAATATCAAGCTTTCTGGTGCTTGTGAAATTGATTTCTTTACACTACCTTCAGTCCATCACAGAATTTGTGATTGATTCCACAAGACAAACTGGTTTACACATCATGGAACATGCACGAGACATAAGTTTACATTTTTGTCTTTTAGATCAATATGTTTTCTTATTATGAACATGAAAACTCTTTTTTGGTGCAAGTATTGAGGTTTATAATAAACATTATAATGAATAAGACATTTTTAATGCTTTGGACGATTCCGACTCGTTGTCAGGCTGTGATATAAGGAAGGATTAAAGTCTATGAGAAAGAATTTCATACAACAGCTTGAGTTGTTTTACCACAATGTCACATGTGTCCGTCTCCGTGCCATATGTACCAGGTGTGCCTAAAAAATAATGCAAACGAGTTACGAAAAGGCTAGAAACTGTAACATAGGCATTCAGTAAACAATCATTGCTGCTGCTCAGGGGTCGCAGTTATTCGGGTTTTTCCTATATCATCATCATTATAATTTTATTTGGTTAATACAAACCATTAAAGTACACTGAACATGTTAAACCAGTATGATAAAACAAGAGAATTCATTTAAAAAAGAGCAACAGAAAATAAAACATAGATCAACTGGGGAGGTCATGAGCATGAGTCTCCGAAGACCATAAAGGAAGCTGTATGGGAGTCAGAAGTCAGGAGAATCCAGAGATGCATATTTTGCCTGACCCTAAGATGGCCGCCACTGGGGACATCTGAATTGTGGAGCCACCACCCTCTTATGCTATAGAAGCCTGTAGGTGTACAATGAGGTCCTAGCAAGGAAGCACTATAATAAAACATAGACGTCCGGCACAGGTGCACAGGCCAGCACTGGGGTCAAAGAATGCCCCGTGACGCCAGAGATCGCATCTATGCCACCGAAAAAGACCACAACAATAGTTTCAAACTTGTTTACGCCCAAGGAGAAGAAACAGATGCCTGGCCAGGGGAGAAGACTCCACCATGACTTTGACCAAGGAGGTCCTGTTGACGTCCGTGAAGGAATTCAAGACGGAACTAAGCACAGAATTAATAGGTAACCTGCAGGCCTCTATGAAACAGCTGAAGGCTGACCTATCAGAAAAGATGACGGCACTTCAACAGGATGTGGACTCCATTGGGACGAAATTAGAAGGAGACGGAAAAACAAACTCAAGATTTGGACAAAAGAGTGGCGGACGCCCAAGACAAAGTGCGATTCTTCATACACAGCTCCAGCTGGCCCACTTAAAGAATGAAGACTTGGAATGCAGGTCAAGGAGGGACAATATTCGCATCAGAGACCTGGAGGAGGGAGCGGTAAGGCCCAACCTTGAAGATAAAAATAGAAAGAGCACACAGGGTTGGTTCTTCAGCATGTGGAGAGAGAAGAATTACTTGGGATATACTAGTCAAGCTCCACTCGTTTAAGGTTAAAGAAGCGATCCTACGGGAGTCAAGGCTGAAAGAGTCGATCTCCTACCAGGGTCTCACAGGCGCACTGTTTCAGTACCTGGCACAGGCGACCCTACAATGCAGGCACGCTTTTTGGGTTCTCACAGAAAAAGGTCTGAACATGTGAGGTACCGTTGGACTTTTCCAATGGGCTAGCCTTCGAGTTTCAGAACAAACAGCACCACGTCACAAAACTCAAGGAGGCCCTGGAGATTTTGGGCTTGCCGGTCCCCGAGGAGGAGGGTGACCAAGGGCCTACGATCACGAGACAATCTTCGTGGACAAAGGCACCACAATGGAAAGCAGTCTCCAAAGGTCTTCAGACTAAGACTTAACCCAAGGAAAGGAGGCAAATAAGGGTGCATTAAAATTGGGACTAAGGTCAAAGAGTCTTGAGTATCAATTCAGTTGAGACCTGAATCTTGAGATGGCTATGAGGCGCAGCCAGAGGGACCTCACACTAAGAAAATGAACTATCGGCGAAATCCAAACTTACCATTTATCTACTATGACCAGGCTATGTTGCAACTGATATCGAGACAGCGTGGTGGCGTGCTTAGGCCGAGTCTACAGCCATTATGCCTGCAACCTGGAGGGACACTAAAGTGGGTAACCAGGTGGTCCTGATACCCAGGTTTATTTTCTTTATTGTTTGTTTCTATGTTTCTACTGGGGTGGGGTTTTTAAGGGGGTGGTGGTGGAGAAGCAGGATTACTAAAGCGTTTGAGGATATCCGTTACTGTACGAGTCGGCGTGAAGGGGACCTGTGAGACAAGACATCCAGGGCATAGACAAGGGGGACAGGGAGTGGAGATGCTCCAAGGGAGACAACAAGCAGGCGAGGTCCGGGAGCCGGAAAGATGCTGTCGATTGCGACCTGGAATGTAAAGGGTCTACATTCCACTCTTAAATACCAAAACATTTGGAAGTATTTGATAGACTACCAATTTGATGTTGTGGCTCTCCAGGAGACATACCTAAACAGACAGGAGGAATTGAGGCTAAGGCACAAAAGTTATTCCCTAGTCTATAGATCCTCGGCCAACAGGATGAGTGGTTATGGTAAAGGGGAAACTTAGAGGGAAAATACCATTTTGTTGGGCCATGAAATCATCAGCATTGTAGGATTTCGTTTTGATAGCATTTCTTATCTGTGACTGGCCTGTGAAACGCTCTGATTCACAGTGCACTGCTGATGCACTTAAGAGTGCGCGTTCAGTAGTGTGTGTGAACTCGAGTTTCCCTACTTTTTTCCTTGCAATATTATATAGCGCGTACTCAACAACATGGCATGAGCACAGAAGAAGACATTCATTTGTGGTAGGCACGGGGAGACAAAGCGATTTGCCTGGAATCACAGGATGTTGAGCTGATGCTGAGATTCGAACGTAGCTCCCCAGCTCTAAAGTTCGCAATTCTAGAACTTGTGGCGGGAGGTGTGTCTAAAAGTGTATGTCGGTGCTGGCCATCAAAGAGAGAGACCGGTGCATTTTTCAAATCAGTGGTGAAAAAATATGAGTATGTTGCTGGAGATGTGGGCCGCCGTGCCACTAATGTACTTACCAGGGAGAGTAAACACCCATTATTCCGCAACTTTCTTACCCTATACTTTCATTACGAAAGTACCATGACTCCGCAATGCCATTATAACGCATGGCATTACATTTTAAATGCTTTTACCATGCATACATTTACAACGAAATTTGTTGTAAATGCATGAATGGTAAAAGCATGTTTTTTAAAAATATTTGGATAAGGTAAGTATGGGTATAGAGGTATATGTTTTGGGGTACTGAGGTATATGTTTTGGGGTGTTTGGGTATTTTAAGGGTTCAGATATAGTTTTGGGTTATGGGGTACAGGGGTAGTTTTAGGGTTTAGGGATAGGTATGGGTTTTGGGGTACAGGGGTATTTTTAGGGTTTAGGGATAGGTTTGGGTTTTGGGGTACAGGGTATATTTATAGGGGTAAGATGGGTTAGTGTTTAAGGGTGTTGGGGTATTTTAAAGAGTAAGGGTGGGTTATGATTATGGGGGGCAGGGGTATTTAAAGGGAGAAGGGTGGACACCCGGAGCTGGAATGTACAGAACCTGGGAAGAAAAAACAATGAAATATTGGGCACAACGCTCGCTTTTCTTTCCATAATCCCGCGCCCCGCACACGCCCACGCCCCCAGCATACGCCCACAGCACACGGAATGAGACATGGCATGAAGGGCGGAACGTACCACACGCCCACAGCGTTTTTCACGCCCACAGCACACGCCCACAGCACGCCCACAGCACAACGCAGACACGCCCACAAGGGACTACTTTGCTGGCATGGTTCTTTTACCCTCTAAATGTATATGGTGGGCGGCTGCATAGCCTATATCCTTCTGCTGCAACTGCCCTTTCCAACGCTGTATTGGGTGTTGTGATTGGTGCTGTAGTTCCTGAGATTACCCGCCTCAAAGGTTTGGGCTCTCTCTTTATTATATCATAGTATAGATAGATGCGCCGCAGTGCATATGCAGAGGGAAATAAGATGGGCTCTCGCCTGGCGCAGCAGCTACGGTAAAAAAGAGAACAGAAGTACATTGGGGGTATAAGCAAGGAGGGGGGAGATAGAACATGACGATATGTGCAACTCCCTCAGACGTCATAGCTCAGACGAATTACCTGGCTGCCCTTATGCTTCCCCAGATTTCCACAATTTGGAGGGATCAGCTAGACCCTCCAATTTCCAAGTGGGACAAGCAATTTCAGCACTAAAGCCACACAAATCACCAGGGACCGATGGCCTGGCAGTGCATTTTTATAAGAGATACGTGCAGGAATTGATCTACCACCTGACAGCGGTTTTTAATGAAATAGCAACAGGGCAAAAGGTGTCAGCCTCGATGGCAGAGGCCCTGATTACAGTAATACCTAAGCTGGGGAAAGATCCACAGAAGTGTGCCTTCTATAGGCCGATTGCCCTCATGAACCTGGATGCCAAACTTTATTCAGCAATATTCGCATCACGCTTACAGAACCTTATGCCAGATATTATCCACCCTGATTAATCGGGATTTATAAAAGGGAGACAATTGCATGACAATATTCGTAGGACACTGCACCTTATAGAAAAGGTTTACAGGCCCAGCGTCCCAGCGGTATTGGTGGGATTGAATGCAGAAAAGGCATTTGATAGGGTGGACTGGTATTTTCTCTTTCTCACTCGGAGGAGCTTCGACTTTGGGGACGCATTTATTAAAATGAACAGAGCAAATTATGCTTGCCCATGCTCGAAAGTGCATGTCAACGTAGCAAGCTCAAGCCCCTTCCAGCTAGGTCGAGGCACCAGGCAGGGGTGTCCATTATCCCCTTTTTTTGTTTGCCCTAAGTATCGAACCACTGGTGATTCGGCTTCGGACATCCCCAGAAATCCAAGGGATTAGATTTGGGGAGGAAGAACACAAGGTATCGCTATATGCGACAATGTGCTGCTGACTCTCACTTCCCCCAGAACCTCCTTACGAGCTCTGCAGGAGGTGCTGGAGAGCTTTGAAGGCGTTGCAGGCTTCTGAGTTAACTTGGCAAAGTCAGCCATCTTAGACTTAACACTATTGCACAGAGAAAAGTTACTGGTGCAGGGGGAGCCTCTATTCATATGGGCTAAACATAAGCAGTTATATCTAGGGATCCAGATCACTCCCAGACTAGAGGGTCTTTTCAAGGCGAACTATCCACCCCTACTCACACAAGTGTAACAGGATCCTAAACGTTGGAAACCACTGTTCATATCTTGGTTGGGTCGAAAACACGCCATCAAATGACCGTCCTACCCAAGCTGCTACATCTATTCTAAGCACTCCCGGTCGACCTGGAAAAATAATTCTTACCTGGCGTCTGGTTCATGATCCTCCGCTATATCTGGCAAAACGGAAAAGTGCGTTTACCCTTCCACCTATTGAGACGGCTAAGGGCCGAAGTAGGGAGCAGCACTCCCAGATTTTGCGCTTTACTACATGGCGGCACAGCTACGAGTGGTGGCGGAATGGTCCATGAGGGAGTCAGACAAATTTTTGGCGCCACATGAATCGAGCCGTTGTGGGCATGACAATCTGGGACGTCCTGTGGAAACCTAAAAAGGACAGACCCCTCAAAGCATATCTTAGCCTTCCCACTCAGACCGTCCTCAGGGTTTGGAACGAGGTCACCCAGAGCCAAGGATGGACCTCCTTTCCATGACCATACACCCCGATACATTTTTACCCGGAGTTTCCCCCAGCTTGAAGGTAGGACCTATTAATACTTGGAGGGAGGGGGGATGCCTCGTTCAATCTGACTTATTCCACAATCACAATATTCTCACGTTTGAAAACTGCCAGCAGGATTTTCAGATCGCTCTCACAGAATACTTTCATTACCTCCAGCTCAAACATTGGGCACTTCAGCCGACAGTGAGGGAAGCGTCAATGTGGGTGTTGACACCGATAGAATCCTTTGTAAGGAGGGTGGGCTCCATAAAAGGGGTGATCTCGTTTCTATATGGGCTACTGGTCTCTACAACAGCAGCTTGAAAAAACCAGCACACCCCGGGCATAGAGGTGAGGGAGAGGGAGTGGAAATACTTTTGGTTATACATCGCCAAGCACAATCACTCACTGGATCGGAGGGAAGCCCACTACAAAACACTGTTCGATTGGTATCTTTTTCCTGCAGACTTAAATTTATTTTTCCACAAACCTCTGATCGGTGTTGGCGGGGATGCAGCCAGATTTGGTGGGACTGTCCAGCCATTAAACCCCTTTGGCAGGAAATACTGTCCCAAATGAAGGAGATACTGGGGTACCCCCTGCCGAACTCAATAAATGCAACACTCTTAGGCCTTAGAGACTTATCTTTAGAACATCAAACCAGGGCGAATAAGGCAATCATTTGGGTATGCATAGGGGCAGCAAAAAATGCCGTAGCTGCCTCCTGGAGGATGAAGGAGGCCCCGATGCTCGCACAGTAGCACTCACACCTGTGGAGGATACTAACTATGGATTGCATGTCTGACATCTTTAGAGATGGCTATAAGAATTTGAGTATAAATGGGGTCCCTTAGTATCCTATCTCACAAAGGATCTGCCACTGGCAGTTTGTCCTCCCACAATGAGGGCTTTACACTTTTTCCAGTTTTAGGATCATAGCGTGTGGGACACCAAACAACACCTATCAGTGGGATATTGGCGACTCCCCCAAAGATGACGAAAGATGAGACAACACCATGTTCAGGATACCCGCAGAGGTCCGATGAGAGAACACTTAGGGCTTCTCCACAACGAGGGAGGGGGACGGTGGGGGGATGTTACAAAGTTGTTTGTAAGTTCTTGAGATGTAAAACTGGCTTAAGACTAGCATTATATTATTGTAACTCCCGTATTGTAAGACACTGTGTTTTCTTTGGCTGAGGGGAGCTGCAGGAGATTCATGGAGCATAATAGCCTTGCTGTATGAAGAGATCCAATATTTGTTTTCAATAAACAGTAGTTTGACAAAAAACATAGATCATTCAACAAGGAAAGGAGGACACATTTGTAGTCCAATCACATATGGAAGTCAGCTCAAGGAGTTTCCGGGCCACCAGAGTGACGTCCTGTGCGAAAGAATCCTTCTCGACTTAAGAGACCTATTATAAAGCATGTTAAAAATTCAGTAGAAAGCTAAAACATCCTAAAACCAGAAATGAGGTAGAAGCATAATATTCAATTATCACATAGGGCAAATAACTGTGCAGCAATGCAGAGAAGCTAAATTGCATTTAGATTGATACAAAAAAATATAACCATAATGAATGTTCATATATTGTCATATGTTTGCATTGCTTCATTGGACTTTTGTGTGCTATTTATAATTGGTGTTTTGAAATCTGCTGCTTGTTGAAAATGAGCATGGGTACTGATACTACATTTTAGAAATTATTGGAACCAGAAAGGTCTTGGTATGTGCTGGTGATCAACTAGCTCTTCATAGCACTTGAAGCAGGTGAGGCTTTCCGCGCCATCTGAAGGGAGCACATACACCCTCCATTTGAATCATCCACTCGCAGTGTGTGCAAGGTATAAATCGTGCATATGCTCTCAGCCCCGGATCCTCTCGTACCTCATTGTACCCCTAAGAGACAGGTAAAGAGGTATAGAGACAGAGCGACCCATAGAGGGAAGTCTCAGGAACCTGCCAACCTCTGAACAATAGCCAATATTTGTGATGTCTCATTCCAAATTCATTCTCATTTATAAGAAGTGAGGATGCCTCTACCCTTGCACTCACCCCCGCCTCTCAGAGATGCTAGACAGGAATCATTTGGCCGCCCAAAAGTTACTCATTCTTCTGAGCTAGCAATGAGAATGCATCGTCTGCAATCTAATCCTCACAGAGAACTGTGCTGCAAAGACTGATGAGACATACCCAGAAAAGCATAGCTCTCCCACAACCCTATTTGCTGTGGTTGTCATGCTAGAAGTAATTCTGTCACTAAGAAGGTTACAGATTGCTTGGAACTGGTCAATGCATGACTGCAGTTTAATGATGCTGGTCACTTTTGTCTTAATGTCTTAAATTGTGTCTTTGGTTGTTCAAAAAACATATTGTTTGCGGCCATTACATTGAATTGTAATCACGTTAATTATTGTGAACCCTGGCACATGTGTAAGTGAAATAGGGATTATAATAGACTCTGGAATAATTGGCATTAGGGCTTTCACAAGCTGATTCTGGACATCTTTTTGCGTATACAATGTAGTGTGGGCGCTGCCAACAGAATGGCAAGGGGGGTCCAGGACACATTTCTGACTTAAGGGCATACAAGTGTTTGGGGCCACCAAAGCCAGCAGAGGACTAACCCACCTGTAATATGGGCAGACCAGCTCTGAATTCCATTCCAGGGGCAGGACAAACCAGCAGAAGGGAAACGTGTCTCATCATGATTGATGGGCAGTTGAACCTTCCAAGAAGCACTGCTAGTGATTGGTAACGGGCAGTTACCCGGTCATATGCTGGAGGCTCCCTACTTCTCTCTGAAGGCTCTCCCTCGACAATGTGAATGCTGCTCTGATGCTTTCTTGACCCCGCAGAGACGGTGAACCTCATTTATATGTTGGCATTTTTCTGTTTGGTTCATGTCTCCCTCAGCAGGATGGAGCCCTGTACCAAATAGGTTCCTTTTAGTATTTTCAACAACAAAAAATCACAAAACGAGATTTTCTTTTCCCAACTAAAAAGATACTGTGCTTCCCATGCCCTGGGAGTTCTCTCCCATGGAGAGGAAAGTATTTGGCAGTTTTCACTACCCTTTACCTACCTATCTTTTGTGAATCCAACATGCTCGTCGCAGGGGTAGGGGGCAATAGTCACAGCCACCCTGGGTAAGGTGAGTGGTGCACTCCGTCAATCTGCACTCCGTCAAGGGGCAGGATCAGGGACATTTACTCATTCCACCTTCTCATTGTCAAGGTGGTGGTTGGTAAAGAAATTCATCCTTTGAAGTGATGTGTCTACCAAACCTACAGGGGTGTGATTGATCTCTGTAATACACAGCAAGCTGCTTTGCATGACTAGTACAATCCTTACCTTCACAAATGCAGTCTATCACACTAAATCCTACACTCACTTCCACTAGAACAAAAATAGTACAATGGAGTCACTGCAAAACTTTAGAATATTTAACAATGTTTGAAAACATCTCAGAGAAAACAACTTCATGGTAAATCTTACAGTATCCCTGCAAAGGAAACAAATAATTTCTTGACATCTGGGAAGAGTAGGCTAGTGTGTCCAGAAAGATAAGACTATATGTCCAGTTTGCAGTTGTCATTCTCTTAAAACGGAGGTATCTTGTGACCTGGAGGCCTTTAGCAGTGATCCTAGGTCTGTGGCTCCACACATGAGTATGAACCACTCAAGAGATGAGTGTAGCAGATCAAAATCTGATCCAAAGACACTGTAGCTTCCCGGACACAAAGAGTGCATGTAGTGGACAACTGCGATCTTTCTCGATAGAGCAAGATAGTAGACAGAACCATTGAGTACTAGACCTCTGCATAGAAAGCAGAGTAAAAGAGTCAATAAACCTTGAAAAGTGGTGTAGTGTAGGATTGTGCTTGCTATGTAGATCCAATACTCAAATCCTCTTCACTCTCAACAGTAGGTTCTTGATGCAGGACTCCTCTGATCTCTGATGAGGAAGTGAAAGGGCTTCTAGGCACGATGTTGCTATCTCTTGACTCCTTGGGCTGGCAGGGAAGCTTTCACACAAGCACAGTATGCATCATTTGCAGGGCAAGCCAGAAGAGCTTTAGGGGGGTACTTCAGGCTTGTTCACTAATAGCAAATAGCAAACTAGCAACACTCAGCTCTGTGTTCTGCAAGCATCTGCAGCCGTGCCTAGGCATGCCTCTGAACAAGAAAATGTATTATTAGCTGGAGAGGAGCTTCAGTTTATGTCTCTAAGTCCTGAAAGTTAGGCAGCAGTCCAACGTCAATCACTATTTCTCCAACTTTCATATGTATGTAGGTTGTGGATTTTCCTCCTCCCAGAATGCACTATAGTGGCCACTGCATATGTGCAACTACCAGTGTGCGTCCTCCAGTGGCCTGTGGGTCCTGAACTAGTGTTTAGGTCTGTTTAAATGGAGAAGAGGAAAATAAATTGGATTTTAAGGCATTATACATCAGACAAGTCGACAAATTCCCCGTTGGAAGACTTAGCAGCAACTTCAGTGCCACGAACACCAGCAGAAAAGTCCTCATTTTCAGAAAAAAAGAGGTCCCAAATGAAGTTTCTAATTACTGCCTTCGCAGGAGGAGAGGCTCCCTCTGCACTCTTATTAAAATAGCTTTACAACATTTTGGATAAAATACCACCAATATTTCAGTCGCTGTCTGAATTTAAGTAGGGTGACCCCCTACCTGACCCCACTAACAGATATAATCTGAACCCGAGGCATCTCCATCATCTCTTCTGCAGAAATCACACAACTCATCTTCTCCCTAACAGACAAGATAACCACCTCCAGAACCAACTTCACAAACTGCATGACCATAGTATCAGACTCGATGATGCCTGAGGATCAACTCCGATAAGACAGATTTGCTGATCTTCAAAAGCAAGACATTTGGATGGTGCTCTATCTGGTGGCCATCAGAGCTAGGACAAACAACAACTCCCACTGCCATGCAAGAAACATAGGGATCATCCTAGATGACATTGCTAGTCAACACAGTAAGCACCTCCTGCTACCACAACATATGCATGCCTCATAAGATCTTCAAGTGGCTACCACAAAACACCTGCCAGACCGTCATCCAAGCACTTATCACCAGCAGGCTCAACTACTGTAAGAAGCCGGCCTGGTATATGATGTCCACTTATGTAAGTGGGCACCTTACACCAGTATGGACAACTCTTATGGTGATTTATGAGGTATTAGACAACCTTTGAAAGCTCTCTAAGTGGTAGCTGTGGAGAGCAGCCTTCAGGAGAGTGTGTGCAATGTGAGAACATGACTACGTGCTCCATACAACTCTACATGTAAGTCGCAGTTGGATTTTTTCAGATTAAGGACCCTTCCCAGTGGACTCAGAGGAAACCCCATGGAACACAGAAGGTTGGAAAACCCGCCCACCTGTTGATACCCTAGTACCCACGTTACCTACACTAGGGAAGCCGGGTGTATACATGTGAAGTGGTGTCGGAAAAACCACTGTCAAACCCAATGGAGGACTTCAGGAAAGTGCCGCTGCTGCAAAAGGAGAAAGCGTCCGGTGAAATCTAGATGAGTGGTACCTGCAAGCAGAAGGGACAGAGTCTATTTCACTCAGGAGGGATCACTGAAATAATATCGAGCCCATTAATATCGACTTGCAAAAATATCGATGAGAAAATATCGAGGGACAAAATATCGAGTTTCTATCCTTATACAGGTAAGTACAAAAATATCGACTCTAAAATATCGACTGTAAATAATATAGACTGTCAAAATATTGTTTTTTTTATATGTCTTTAAATTAAGTTAAAACTAATATAAAAATAAATATATTTAATATAAACTTAGTTAAAATGATTAAATAAATGTAATATTAATGAATAATTAATGTAAATTACAAAAAAATATATATAATAAATATATATATATATATATATATATATAAATACATATTATTAACTAAACATATATAATATTTTTACCGTAGCATAGCAAATTGGTTAAAATTTATTGTAACAACTA
This sequence comes from Lissotriton vulgaris, assembly GCF_964263255.1. Lineage (NCBI taxonomy): Eukaryota > Metazoa > Chordata > Amphibia > Caudata > Salamandridae > Lissotriton > Lissotriton vulgaris. The sequence goes on along the minus strand of NC_141688.1, from coordinate 245,420,780 downwards.
TAGTGAATTCAACGGTAGAAAAACGCTGGATAGCGTAGGGGTAAAAATTACTATTCCCACTCCAGTGGGTGCAACAGTAGGGAAAACGTTGGATAGCGTAGGGGTAAAAATTACTATTCCCACTCCAGTGGGTGCAACAGCAGGGAAATCGTTGGATAGCGTAGGGGTAAAAATTACTATTCCCACTCCAGTGGGTGCAACAGTAGGGAAAGCGTTGGATAGCTTAGGGGTAAAAATTACTATTCCCACTCCAGTGGGTGCAACAGTAGGGAAAGCGTTGGATAGCTTAGGGGTAAAAATTACTATTCCCACTCCAGTGAGTGTAACAGTAGGGAAAGCGCTGGATAGCGTAGAGGTAAAAATTACTATTCCCACTCCAGTGGGTGCAACAGTAGGGAAAGCATTGGATAGCGTAGGGGTAAAAATTACTATTCCCACTCCAGTGGGTGCAACAGTAGGGAAAGCGTTGGATAGCGTAAGGGTTAAAATTACTATTCCCACTCCAGTGGGTGCAACAGTAGGGAAAGCATTGGATAGCGTGGGGGTAAAAATTACTATTCCCACTCCAGTGGGTGCAACAGTAGGGAAAGCGTTGGATAGCGTAGGGGTTAAAATTAGTATTCCCACTCCAGTGGGTGCAACAGTAGGGAAAGCGTTGGATAGCCTAGGGGTTAAAATTACTATTCCCACTCTAGTGGGTGCAACAGTAGGGAAAACATTGGATAGCGTAAGGGTTAAAATTACTATTCCCACTCCAGTGGGTGCAACAGTAGGGAAAGCGTTGGATAGCGTAGGGGTAAAAATTACTATTCCCACTCCAGTAGGTGCAACAGTAGGGAAAGCGCTGGATAGCGTAGGGGTTAAAATTACTATTCCCACTCCAGTGGGTGCAACAGTAGGGAAAGCGCTGGATAGCGTAAGGGTTAAAATGACTATTAATTAATTAACAATTAACAATTTTAATTAATTTACATAATTAATTATTTATTATAAAATAACTGCCCACCCTATCCCCCTATAAACTCACAACCCACTACAGAAAAAAAATTTACTAAATATTAATTATTTATCAATTAAATATTTTTAATTAATTACCAATTATATTTTAATTAATTACCAATTAATAATTACTTAACAATTATTATAAATTAACATAATTATTTATTATTAAATTACTTCCCACCCTATCCCCCTATAAACCCACAACCCGCTACAGAAAATAATTCACAAACTCACGAAATTTAAAACCCTCGCTCACACATACGAACCCTTACACAACATTGAACCGACATACCTCAACAGCCTCATACATTTTCACCACCTGGCCAGACACCGTCGCTGTGCCTCATTCTCACATTAACACACCCTCCACATCCACAAAAACAGAGCAGGAGGTAGCATGTTTCCCAACATTGCACCCAAAACATGTAACAAACTCCTCCAGCACATTATCGCTTCCTCCTCACTTCTAGAGTTCCGCAAGATGCTGAAGACCTGGGGCCTCATTTATGAGGCGGTGTGTCCCTCTTACGCCGCTGTTGCGTCACTTTTTGTGACACACCAGTGGCGTACAAAATGCGCCTTGTTGCGCCATATTTACAAAGTGACGCATCTAGATAGATGCATCACTTACATCTCCTTCAGAAAGCAACTAAAAACTTGGATATTCGATAAGTAAAGTACACCCCCTCCTCAAGCGCCTTGAGACCCTCTGGGGGAGTAGTGCGCTATACAAATTTTGAACTTTAACTTGAACTTGAGGTGAAATCTATGAGATTTCAATGCGTCACTTTTAGGACGCTGTTGCGTCAAAATCTTGCGCCTGCCTCACAGCAGGCGTAAGACTGACGCAGGCCCTTTCACATGAGGGTTGCCCCATGTGAAAGGCAGCAATGCTGGAGTTGCGTCACTTTTGAGACATACTCCAGCAATGCGTCACTTTTGCGCTTACAGATACGTCAGAAATACTGACGTATCTGTAACTCCTTACGACATGATGAGTTATACATTAAATATGACGCATCAGGAATGTCGAAATGAGTGCGCACTGAGAAGTGACGCGTCGCTGCTTTCACGCAGCGATGCGTCATTTCTCATAAATGAGGCCCCTGGCTCTTTGAATAACTCTGCAAGGACCATACGCCGGCTCACCTGCTCATGCTCCTGCATACCCTTACGGAAATTAGCTGCACTCTACAAATCAACATAACTTATATAACACAGTCTCCACTGTCACAAATATAAGGATGTTCATATGGGTAATCTTAACTGCTACGATGCTCATGACGGTTCCCGGCAGTCATGAGTCACAATAGACATGTGCTCATGACGGCCGGGAGCCAACAGAGTGTTGCCGCTCCGCCCACACGCGGTTAATTCCTCGCCTGTGTGGGAGAATTAATCAGTGGACGGAGTTCTGACGGCTCCCGGCCGTCATGAGCACATGCACACCATGATTTATGACAGCTGGGAGCCGTCATCAGTACCAGAGCACAACAGCCAACCCCGTCCCCCCTCGCACCGCGGCAAAATTAACACTGCAGCAAAGGGGTTAACGAGAAGTGTGTACACGTTCCGATGTTCATGGTCACTACAGCAAAGTCAATCCATTTAATGTCTGCAGATATTTCTCAGCATACAAAAATATAAGCATAAAACCCAGACTACTGGCTTCATTTGGGAAACATCACTTACAACGCATTCATTACAACGCACTACCATTACAACGCAACCATTACAACGCAATCCATTACAACGCATTGCGCTGGGGGGCGCTCTAGGATAGGGAATATATTTAATTTACTATCCAACACCTTCCCTACTATCCACGGGGACTGGAGTTGGAATAGTAAATTAAATAATTCACTATCCAGCGCTTAAAAGCACTATGCGTTGTAATGGTATGCAATGTAAAAACTGCGTTGTAACAGCAGGCGTTGTAATAGCCTGCGTTGTAACGTCACCAATCCGCTTCATTTACATCAGAACACTAATAAGGAACAGCACAGGGTGCAGCTAATGCTCCCCAAACATAGTAATACTGCCATCAGCATGGTCCTTTTTAGAGAGGGCCGAGAGAGGTGTACCCGTCAAGACTACTGGGTGGAGAGACCAAATGAAGGACCTGCACATCTCAGAACACAGCATCATGGATGTCCGATAGCAGAATCAGATCTGCTACTTCAGGAGAATGTTCCATAGCAGAATCAGATCTGCTACTGCAGGAGAATGTCCCAGAAAATTAGATCTGATACTTCAAGAGAATGTCCCATAGCAGAATCCGATCTGCTACTTCATGAGAATCTCCCATAGCAGAATCAGATCTGCTACTACAGGAGAATGTTCCATAGCAGAATCAGATCTACTACTTCAGGAGAATGTTCCATAGCAGAATCAGATCTGATACTTCAAGAGAATGTCCCATAGCAGAATCAGATATGATACTTCAAGAGAATGTCCCATAGCAGAATCAGATCTGCTACTTCAGGAGAATATCCCATAGCAGAATCAGATCTGCTACTACAGGAGAATGTTCCATAGCAGTATCAGATCTGCTACTTCAGGAGAATGTTCCATAGCAGAATCAGATCTGCTACTTCAGGAGAATGTTCCTTAGCAGAATCAGATCTACCACTTCAGGAGAATATCCCATAGCAGAATCAGTTCTGCTACTTCAGGAGAATGTTCCATAGCAGAATCAGATCTGCTACTTTAGGAAAATCTCCCATAGCAGAATCAGATCTGCTACTTTAGGAGAATATCCCATAGCAGAATCAGATCTGCTACTTTAGGAGAATGTTCCATAGCAGAATTAGATCTGCTACTGCAGGAGAATCTCCCATAACAGCATCCGATCTGCTACTTTAGGAGAATATCCCATAGCAGAATCAGATCTGCTACTTCAGGAGAATGTTCCATAGCAGAATCAGATCTGCTACTGCAGGAGAATGTCCCATAGCAGAATCTGATCTGCTACTTCAGGAGAATGTTCCATAGCAGAATCAGATCTGCTACTGCAGAAGAATGTCCGATAGCAGAATCAGATCTGCTACTTCAGGAGAATCTCCCATAGCAGTATCAGATCTGCTACTTCAGGAGAATGTTCCATAGCAGAATCAGATCTGCTACTTCAGGAGAATGTTCCATAGCAGAATCAGATCTACCACTTCAGGAGAATATCCCATAGCAGAATCAGTTCTGCTACTTCAGGAGAATGTTCCATAGCAGAATCAGATCTGCTACTGCAGGAGAATGTTCCATAGCAGAATCAGATCTGCTACTGCAGGAGAATGTCCCATAGCCGAATCAGATCTGCTACTTCAGGAGAATGTTCCATAGCAGAATCAGATCTGCTACTGCAGGAGAATGTCCGATAGCAGAATCAGATCTGCTACTGCAGAAGAATGTCCCATAGCAGAATCAGATCTGCTACTTCAGGAGAATGTTCCATAGCAGAATCAGATCTGCTACTGCAGGAGAATGTCCGATAGCAGAATCAGATCTGCTACTGCAGGAGAATGTCCCATAGCAGAATCAGATCTGCTACTTCAGGAGAATGTTCCATAGCAGAATCAGATCTGCTACTTTAGGAGAATGTTCCATAGCAGAATCAGATCTGCTACTGCAGGAGAATGTCCCATAGCAGAATCAGATCTGCTACTTCAGGAGAATGTTCCATAGCAGAATCAGATCTGCTAATGCAGGAGAATGTCCCATAGCAGAATCAGATCTGCTACTTCAGGAGAATGTTCCATAGCAGAATCAGATCTGCTACTGCAGGAGAATGTCCCGTAGCAGAATCAGATCCGCTACTTCAGGAGAATGTTCCATAGCAGAATCAGATCTGCTACTGCAGGAGAATGTCCCATAGCAGAATCAGATCTGCTAAGTCAGGAGAATGTTCCATAGCAGAATCAGATCTGCTACTTCAGGAGAATGTACCATAGCAGAATCAGATCTGCTACTTCAGGAGAATGTTCCATAGCAGAATCAGATCTGCTACTGCAGGAGTATGTCCCATAGCAGAATCAGATCTGCTACTTCAGGAGAATGTTCCATAGCAGAACCAGATCTGCTACTTCAGGAGAATGTTCCATAGCAGAATCAGATCTGCTACTGCAGGAGAATCTCCCATAGCAGAATCAGATCTGCTACTTCAGGAGAATATCCCATAGCAGAATCAAATCTGCTACTGCAGGAGAATGTCCCATAGCAGAATCAGATCTGCTACTGCAGGAGAATGTCCGATAGCAGAATCAGATCTGCTACTTCAGGAGAATGTCCCATAGCAGAATCAGATCTGCTACTGCAGGAGAATGTCCCATAGCAGAATCAGATCTGCTAATTCAGGAGAATCTCCCATAGCAGAATCAGATCTGCTACTTCGGGAGAATGTCCCATAGCAGAATCAGATCTGCTAATTCAGGAGAATTTCCCATAGCAGAATCAGATCTGCTACTTTAGGAAAATATCCCATAGCAGAATCAGATCTGATACTTCAGGAGAATATCCCATAGCAGAATCAGATCTGATACTTCAGGAGAATATCCCATAGCAGAATCAGATCTGCTACTTTAGGAAAATATCCCATAGCAGAATCAGATCTGCTACTTTAGGAGAATATCCCATAGCAGAATCAGATCTGCTACTGCAGGAGAATGTCCGATAGCAGAATCAGATCTGCTACTTCAGGAGAATATCCCATAGCAGAATCAGATCTGCTACTTTAGGAAAATATCCCATAGCAGAATCAGATCTGCTACTTTAGGAGAATATCCCATAGCAGAATCAGATCTGCTACTGCAGGAGAATGTCCGATAGCAGAATCAGATCTGCTACTGCAGAAGAATGTCCCATAGCAGAATCAGATCTGCTACTTCAGGAGAATGTTCCATAGCAGAATCAGATCTGCTACTGCAGGAGAATGTCAGATAGCAGAATCAGATCTGCTACTGCAGGAGAATGTCCCGTAGCAGAATCAGATCTGCTACTTCAGGAGAATTGTAGAAAAAGGTAGGGCTAGGACCTTTCTCAAGATTTGCCCGGCGCTAACCGCCCTTGTACCATTCAAATTTACCAAGCAATGAGGCAGGCGCCGGAGACCAGAAGGCAGGAAACAGAAGTTTTATTCCGACGGAGCAGAACACATCAGATCAGACAACAAGGTATCGTCTCGAGGTGCTCTAACAGCCTCTCGGAGGCCTGGCCTCTTATACACTGGTTTATGGCATGTGACCTTTCTTTATTATAATCAGAACATTGTGAAGCCAGGAAAAAGACATCCCCGTAATCCTCGTGTCAATCCCACCCCCATATACCTCCACAATAGAGGTCCTCAACCTGCTGATAAGAGGAGGGGGTCATCACGCAGCTGAGTGTTCCGTCGAGTCTTAGGATGTGTGCGCCTGATCATATCACAGGGGGTGGGGAGGCCTGGATCAATAGAGGGTCCTTTGAAGGAGAGCGACCTCATACAATAAGGGGCAGTAAATGATATCTCCCGGCTTAGGCGATGGCCTCGGACCTGTGTGGACAGCTGGACACGGGGGAAGGGGTCATCAAAGGAGTGGTATTCATGCCGCGTGGACAATAGAGCGCGGAGGGAAGGTTTATCAACAGAGGGGCATTCATGGGAGGAGAGGAGATGCTGGTCAGGCGCAGGCGTGACTCCCAAGGACAGGGTCATGCAGAAGGGTTATGATGAGGGGGAGGGAGGGGGAGCCAGGGTGCGCGGAGGATGCTTGCTGGGTCAGAGGGGCGCGCTGGTGATCGAGTGTGGACAAGGAGACCATGATACCTAAAATGGCTGTTGTGCATGTTGTACGTGGGTGACAAGCTGGCGCAGATGATGTTTAGCTCGCAAACTAAAATTCCACAGTCCTCCCTTTTAACATGTCTCGCCAACTTGTCAGTTTGGATTTATCCCCATAAGGCCACGTATTTCTACTTCATAGAGGGGACTCATGTGCTCATTTCGGAAGTCCAAAGTCTTTGGGCACACACAGTTAGAAACAAGGCCGCACACAGGTGGCAGACATTGGATACCTAAGCAACACCCACATAATATCACAACAGGTATCAGCACGAAGGAAAACAACTTCCAACCCCAGTTCTTCAAAGCGTCCCAAAACCAGCTCCCAAGCGACCATCCTTCCTGTTCTTGGTGAACCTCTGAGGAAAGTCTGTGGAGGTGTTCAATGGCTTTGTAGACTGAAGGCGAGTTGTTCTGGCACGTAGGTGCAGCAGCTGGATCCGATGATGCGGCATGCTCCTCCTCGGTCGGCTAGGACCACGTCTAGGACAAGACGATTTTGAAGGGTCACAAGGCGGACCGCCTGAAGCTCCGCAGTGTTGTTGGCGAGGATGCCAGCCGTGATGTTGATCGTTGTTTCTACTGCCTGGGTCAGGTGTCGGATAGCACGGCTGTTTGCCATTGGGCCCCACAGAGGAACAAGTCCCTTTGCTGCATCTAGGAACTGTGCTCCGGTGGAGTCGGCTTGTCCAATGTCATCTGCACGCCTCTGTCGGTGATGGTTGGCAGGGGCTACATATGTGGGTGGAAGAACAAAGGCAATGTAACAGGCGCCCCTCCAACCCCTCGGAAGCCAGGTGTAAGCTTTGGTGCCACACACAAAGTACATATTCGGAGAAGCAACAAAGGAAGGGGGGTCAGCTGAGTCCAATGTTCTGGTGATTCGGCAGGCGCTGTGACCCACCAGCTGCGTTCCATGGCCTTCGAGACACACGAGACCTGTGACATTGATAACAGACAGGGCCACAGTCAGGGTGGCGGTAGTTTGTTTTTGCAGATGAGAGAAGGTGGTTCTGGCTGGATTGTGGAGCACCTGTACTTCGACTCGTTCTTTGGCTGGAATGTCTTTAAGGAAGGTGGCGCCTGCGAGCAACAGAGGTCTTTTCGGTTTTGTTCAGCCAGAACCCAGAGTAGAAGTGTGACACTGTCCGGCTGGAGGTGGTGTTGTCCTTGTGGCTCTCCTGCATGAGGATCAACCAGGCGAGGCAAGAGCCGTGAACTGAGAAAGGAGAAGGGATGAAGGGGATGGAGTGTCCTGTAGCATGCGGGAGCAACCCGCAGATCCAGCAGTTCGTAGCATTTGCAGCAAGGTTGTGTTGGTGCAACAGTTGCACGAAGGAATTGTTCCAGAATTCCCTGCGCCTTTCTCGGAGCTGAGGCGACAGAGAGATTAGGTGATGCTCTTTCAGGGGTGTTGGCTGTGCAGTAGGTAGCAATGCCTCATGAGCCGGTGTGCTTTCCTCCAGAATCCAGAAGGAGGTCATGAGGAGGAGGCAGAAGAGGAAGACAATGAAGAGTGCGATTGTCTTTGATTTGTGCAAGTTGTCAGTTTTTGGATTTCTATACTGGGTATTTCCTGTTGCTTCCATCATCTTTTTATCTGGCGCTTCCATCATCTTCTTATCTGGCGCTTCCATCACCTTCAAGGGGCTCGGTAGTGGGCAGAACCACAGACTTCGTTTAGCTTCTCTCCCGGTAACCCTTGATTGTGTTTAGGTCACCGTTCTGAGATTTAACTTAGTCCGTGGCCTACTTAGCCGAAACTCCCTCCTTTCGACGCAGGAAATACCCTTCTCTGGATGGCACAGTGGGATCAGAGAATTTTGCAAGTTCAAGTGCCTCAGTATCGGGATAACAGTTCAATGTCGGTCGATCTTTGCTCAGGAGCTCTTCTTGGGTGTTGACGTTTTCTGTCGTGGCCAGGTTCGCAGAGACCTTTCGGCAATGATGTGCGTGCAGCCAGTGCTTTTTCCCCTCCACTCGGAGCGCCGTTCGGGTGGTAATCAGCACTTGCCAGGGGCCCGTCCACCGAGGTTCCAGACTCTTGGTCCGCTGGAAATTTCGTATTAGGACGAAATCTCCCGGTTGGATGTCGTGGCCGGGGCCCCTGGAAGCGTCGGGGATGGCCTGCTGCACCTGTTGATGAATGACAGACAACGTTTTAGTTAACTTGCACAAATAATCAGATAGCAGGACGTCTGGGACGTCATGAATGGAGGTCGGTTTGGGAGCAGTCCAGAGATTCATCGGTCGCCCAAACACGACCTCGTAGGGGGTCAAATGGTGCTTGGTGGGAGTGGAGCGCATCGATAACAAGGCCAGTGGGAGGGCATCCGGCCAGTTAAGTCCAGTGGTGGCCACTATTTTTGACAATTTCAGCTTCAGTGTGGCATTATGGCGTTCCACTAGACCGGCGGATTGGGGGTGGAAGACCGCATGAAACCTTTGCTTCACCCCCAACCCCTTTAGGATTAGTTGGATAACCTCAGCTATGAAGTGGGGGCCATTGTCGCTCCATAAAATTCGACAAAGGCCATAGCGAGGGAAGAATTCCTTCAGTAGTACTTTGGCAGTAGTCATGGCAGTGTTGTCACGGGTTGGATAGGCCTCTACCCATTTGCTGAAGGCACATACGACGACTAGTACATACTTCAGGTTTTGGCATCTCTCTAGTTGGATGTAGTCCATCTGAAGGACCTCAAAGGGGTGATTGGGGGTCCCAAACCCTCCCCGGGGTACCACAGTTCCTTTCCCGGGGTTGTGTCGCAGACAGATGAGGCACTGCTGAACTAGGCGTCTGGCTGAGTCAGGGATTTTGTCGTTGTGCCAGACTTTGGAAATGAGTTCGATCATGGGTGCAGATCCTATGTGTGCGGGGGAGTGTGCCATTGTCAGTATGGGGATCAGGTATGAGTCGGGTAGCAACCATCTGTTTGCATCTTTTGTTCGCCAGCAGCCCTCTTCGTCCTTCAAACCCACCCCTGCCCACTTAGTCAGTTCGTGAGGGGTGCTGGCCGACTGGATGTCTCTGATCATTTCCCTTGCGTCAGTCCATCTCTCTGCTTGTGACCTGGTCACATACATGCGTGTTGCCGTCCTATTCTCAGCTGTGGTTCGTGCGGTGATGTCGGCCAATGCATTCCCTTGTCCAACTAAGTCTGTCACCCTTTTGTGCGCTTGACATTTGATTACCGCTAATCGTCTGGGGAGGAGAACTGCTTCAATCAGAGCGGAAACTAGATCTCCGTGGAGGATTGGGGTGCCGTGGGACGTCAGGAATCCCCTCTCCCTCCACAGGAGCCCAAAATGGTGGACCACTCCGAAGGCATACTGGCTGTCCGTATATACGTTCGCGGTGGTCCCTGCGGCTATGATGCATGCTCGGGTGAGGGCTATCAGCTCTGCTGCCTGGGCAGATCGTTGTGTGATGCAGGCTGTCTCAACTACTGTTCGGGCTGTCGTTACTGCATAGGCAGCTGAAGTGGTGCCATCTGAGAGTTTGATGCATGAGCCGTCTACCCATAGCTCTCCATCGGGGTCAGGAAAGGCAGTGTCTCGGAGGTCAACCCTACTCCTAGTCTGTTCGTCCGTGAGGGTCACACAGTCGTGTATGGGAGGCACGTCGGGGTCATTTTCAGGCAGGGGCAGTAATGTGGCAGGATTCAAAGTCGTGCATCTCTTTAGTGTGATGTGGGGTGCAAGCAGAGTCAACTCGTACCCTGTCAGTCGTGCGCTAGTCAGGTGTTGGGTCTTTGTCTGGTTCAAAAGGGTGTCGACTGCATGGGGCACTAATACAGTGAGGGAGTTGGAAAGTACGATTCCCTCGCTCTGACGGATAGAGACAGCAGCGGCAGCTACTGCTCGAAGGCAGGCAGGCAAAGCTCTGGCTACAGGATCAAGAGTGGCGGAGAAGTAGGCACAAGGGCGCTGCTTAGGACCAATCGATTGAGTTAGGACAGACAATGCGCATCCCTCCCTTTCGTGGGTGAAGAGGGAGAAGGGTTTGGAGTAATCCGGCGTTCCGAGGACGGGTGCTGAGCAGAGTGCATCCCGTAATTCCTTAAAGGAGGCTTGACACTCAGTGGTCCAAGGAAGCGGGGAGGGGACATCTTTGGTCAGCAGGGCAAGTAATGGTTTCACAATGAGGCTGTAATTAGGCAACCACTGTCTGCAAAAAGAGGTTAGGCCAACCAAAGAGCGGACCTGCTTTTGTGTTTTTGGGATGGGGGTGTCTAGGATGGTTTGGATTCGGTCGGGCGTAAGTTTCCTCCCTTCTTTGGACAGAAGATGGCCTAGGTAAGTCACTTGTGGCTGGCAGAACTGTAACTTCTTTTTGGAGACTTTATGGCCATTTTCTGCAAGAAAGTGTAGGAGTTGGACGGTGGTTGTCGTTGCAAGCGGGGTGGTGTCGGCCGCCAAAAGGATATCATCGACATATTGGATCAACACCACTCCCTCTGGTAGCTGGAAGGCATCCAGCTGTCTTTTGAGGGCCTGGCTGTAAATGCTGGGACTTTCAGTGTACCTCTGGGGAGCTCTACAAAATCGGTACGAGCGGGATTTTAAAGTGAAGCCGAAGAGATAACGGCTGTCTGGATGAATGGGGATAGAGAAAAACGCGTTCTTAAGGTCGATGACAGTGAAGGTGGTGGCAGTGGACGGGATGAGGGTCAGAATGGTGGTGATATCGGAGACTACAGGATATTGGGGTACAACCACTTTGTTAATCTCTCGCAAGTCGATGATGAAGCGGTACGCTTTCTCATCTCCTTCACCTTGCTTCTTAACAATAGGTAGGATTGGGCTGTTGCAGACGTTGCTAACAACCTCTTCAACCACTCCTGCATCCACCAGAGATTGAATGATCGCTACCAGTGCCTTCTCACCCTCTGGCGATATCCGATATTGCGGGAGTTTCGGGAGCATAGCGTCCTGTCGTACAGTTATGTGAATAGGATCAATCATCATTCGCCCCACATCAGAGTCATTTTTGGCCCACAGGTACGGAGGCAGGGTGTCAAGCAGGGACAGGTCAGCGTCAGTTATGGAGCACATGTGTCGTGGGGGACGGGATCTGGGCAAGTCTGGGTTGTCGTACAGGATGACTCGTATTCCATCTGGGGAACACCTAATGGTAGCTCGAAAATGTTTCAGTAAGTCAATGCCCATAATGGCGTCAGGGGAGTTGGAGGAGAGTAGAAATGTCGCGTCAGTGGTGTTGTTTTCTAGGTCAAAGGTAATAGGTACGGACAGGGGGTTAGTGGAGGGCGTTCCATCGAAACCTATTGACGTTATGTGTGAGCCAGACAAGGGTGCCCTTGGAATCAGTCGTTTTGATAACACACTACGTGTCGCCCCAGTGTCTACCAAGAATGGAGACTCTGTACCCAGGACCTTAGCGGTGACATAAGGACCTTGCTGGTCAACACAGAGCTCGACTGGATCCCTCCCTTGCCCCTGGCAGTCCTATGCAAAATCGGGGGCATTTTCACCTTCGGATAGCTGATATTGGTTCTGTCGGGGACGGTCAAATGTGTTCAGTCTCCCTGATCTGTCATTGTTGGTGTCGTTGGGGTGCCCTCGTCCCTGTACTCTATTCCTCGGACCACCTGCCACATCCCTGGAATCCCTATTCCTATTCATCTCTAGCAGAACCGGACACTGGGATTTCCAATGGCCGAACCCTTTGCAGAAGGCGCATTGGTCATTGCTAATGTCTCTAAGTCCAGTGTGGGGTGCTGGGGTGTGATCTTTAGGAGGTAGATCTCTGGGGGTGGTTGATTGGTAGTTCCCCCTTTGGTGTTCCCGTCCTACCGCTATACCCTGTATCTGGGCTATCATTACCCTTTCCTTTAAATCTTTCTTCTTTTTCTCGGACGCCCTATCATTCTCATTCTTTTGGTGCTCGTAATACTGAGCCATCTGGAGGATAGCTGCGGGTTTGGAGGCCCCCCAACTACTCTCACTCGTCTGCAGTTTTTGGGAGACTTCTTGTGTTAGGCCCTTTACATAATTTTGTACAAACAGGTGCTGTCCGGTTGCGGTGGTCATGTCTTGGCCACTGTAGTCGGAGAACACTGTCTCGAATCGGGAGAAGTATTCTGACACATCTTCCTGCGGTTTCTGTCGACAGGCCGTGACTATCGACCAATCTACCTTTCTTTCTGGGATCAGTGTCTTTAATTTCTGGACTAGTTTGTCTGGGAGTTCCAGTATGTCCTTCACTGGTTTCCTTCCAGGCTCTCGTTGTCTATCTAGTTCACTGAGTTGGTTCCAGATATGTCCAAACAGATCCGTGTGGTCAGCCTTCCGGATTTGCTTCCACACGTCAGCTGGCAGGCATAACCCAAAGAACAAGTCAATGTCCGCTAAAGTCATTATTGTCGAACCCAAGGCTGTGCCTAATTCGGTATAAAATGCTGTCGGGTTCTTTCTTAAATCGGGCAGGGTTTGTTTGAAGGTTAGGATATCCTGTCGGTCCCATGGTTGGTAAACCCAATTGTACACAACCCTCCCTTTTGCATCTGCATGATTAATATCATCGCTTGTTCCCTGGCCACGTGGCGGGATCCAGTAAGGAGCCGCTTCTCTGATAGGCATCATAGTATTGGCTACTTCTACCGAGGTCGTTTCAGGGGCTGTAACCTTGGCTTCTGGTTTTTGTTCCGTGAGGTGGCAGAAGACCTCAAGCATCTGCATGAAGAGCTCCGTCGCCTAACGTTCAGTCCCATCTCCAACATCAATCTTCCTATACAGCGTTGTTAGTTTAGCGGGACCCTTACTTTGATACCTATCTTCATATGCGTTCAGGGTGTAGTAGCTGAATCGCAAGATGAAATGCCGTCTGTAGTTGTCGGCATGTGAGTTATATACGCTCATTGTATAATCTTCGCTCTCCCTTCGTTCTACTAATGTCTTTGCTATTTTGTCGATCCCATCCCGCTCATCTTTGCTCAACCTATTTAGTCTGGCTGGTGATTGTTTGCTAGCCTCGGGATCGTCTGACGAAGTTGTTAATGTGGCTGGTGCAGAGGCCGTGAGGGCTGGTGCACTAGCGCTAGGGTCACTTTCACTCACACTCGGGGCTTGCAGGCTTTGTTGGCTGGGAGCATATGGAGGGGGCATGTAGATGATTGGGGGACCTAGCAGTAACTCATCGTTTGCCCGTTGTTTGGAGGGCAATTCAGGGTAGAGCGCAGAGGGGGTCCTAACAGGACATTGGCCTGTCGACCCTGATTCTTGGTTTTGTGTAGCTTCCTTTCTTGCTTTTATTTCCTCTTCTAGTTGCTTTGCGGCTAGGTGGGCTGCCTTTCGTAATTCTTTCCCTATTTTTGCTTCTTCTCTTTTCTTTCGTTGTTCGGTTTCTTTGCGCCACATGCCGATACTGTCGAGCATAGTGGGCGTGGTCTTATTCTTCTGGAGCGCTATTTCTAATGTTTTTATTTTATTTTCATTAAAGGAACCTATCAGTGGCCACTGACTTTCAGGGTTCTTTTTTGTATATTTATGCCATAACTTAGTATAAGCTATAGCGACTATTCCATGCTTAGTGAACATGTCCTTATTAGGGGTGCCCTCCAGTGGAGCTGGATGGTTCATCTCTAATAAGCGGTCCGGGCTAAACAGGCTACCAACCAGTGGGTAGAAGATAGGCATGACGGATTACAACGGGGACAAAAGTCTGCACTACCTATCTTATCACGGCGGGCAAAGACTAGACAGAATATTTCTATTCTCCGTTGTTTGCCGGCGGTGAATACCTCAAACGAACCAATACCGAACAATCGGTCAATCAAAACAATCAGTGGGGAGAATAAGTGGGCACGAAAAGTTATCGTTACCTACTCTTTCTCTACCTGCAAAGAGAGACCTTGTTCTTCCCTGTTTGCAGACAAAGAATCTCCAGACAATAATCCACGAATGACAGTTCGGGAAACAGTGGGGGAGGAAGATAGGCACGACGGATTACAACGGGGACAAAAGTCTGCGTTACCTATCCTTCACTGTTTGCAAAGAGAGAGCCTGTTGTTTTCTCCGTTTGCAGACAGCGAATCTCCAGAGGTTTCAACAAAGCGTAATACTAGTATTATCCAAACAAAACAATCTTTTCTCAATTCGTCGTGTTTACACGACCTTACCCGGACCGCATGGACGGTTTCCTGTCCTCTGGATCCAGCGCCCGATCGTCCTCTCTCCTTCGTGATGCCCGTGGCACTCCTGATGGTTCCCAGTCAGGACCGTAGATCACTCGAGAGAGGTCTGTTCAGAACTAGTGAAGGTCGGATGATCGGCTGTCAGACGAGGGTCTATCGGACACGAGCTCTTCCCGATCGTTGCAGTCGTTCACTCTGTCGTCGGGACCTCTCCCACTGGATCCACGTGTCGCTGATGGGCCCCACGCTTTGGGACGCCAATTGTAGAATAAGGTAGGGCTAGGACCTTTCTCAAGATTTGCCCGGCGCTAACCGCCCTTGTACCATTCAAATTTACCAAGCAATGAGGCAGGCGCCGGAGACCAGAAGGCAGGAAACAGAAGTTTTATTCCGACGGAGCAGAACACATCAGATCAGACAACAAGGTATCGTCTCGAGGTGCTCTAACAGCCAATAGAGGTCCTCAACCTGCTGATAAGAGGAGGGGGTCATCACGCAGCTGAGTGTTCCGTCGAGTCTTAGGATGTGTGCGCCTGATCATATCACAGGGGGTGGGGAGGCCTGGATCAATAGAGGGTCCTTTGAAGGAGAGCGACCTCATACAATAAGGGGCAGTAAATGATATCTCCCGGCTTAGGCGATGGCCTCGGACCTGTGTGGACAGCTGGACACGGGGGAAGGGGTCATCAAAGGAGTGGTATTCATGCCGCGTGGACAATAGAGCGCGGAGGGAAGGTTTATCAACAGAGGGGCATTCATGGGAGGAGAGGAGATGCTGGTCAGGCGCAGGCGTGACTTCCAAGGACAGGGTCATGCAGAAGGGTTATGATGAGGGGGAGGGAGGGGGAGCCAGGGTGCGCGGAGGATGCTTGCTGGGTCAGAGGGGCGCGCTGGTGATCGAGTGTGGACAAGGAGACCATGATACCTAAAATGGCTGTTTTGCATGTTGTACGTGGGTGACAAGCTGGCGCAGATGATGTTTAGCTCGCAAACTAAAATTCCACAGAATGTTCCATAGCAGAATCAGATCTGCTACTTTAGGAGAATGTTCCATAGCAGAATCAGATCTGCTACTGCAGGAGAATGTCCCATAGCAGAATCAGATCTGCTACTTCAGGAGAATGTTCCATAGCAGAATCAGATCTGCTACTGCAGGAGAATCTCCCATAGCAGAATCAGATCTGCTTCTTCGGGAGAATGTCGCATAGCAGAATCAGATCCGCTACTTCAGGAGAATGCCCCATAGCAGAATCAGATCTGCTACTGCAGGAGAATGTTCCATAGCAGAATCAGATCTGCTACTGCAGGAGAATGTCCCATAGCAGAATCAGATCTGCTACTTCAGGAGAATGTCCCATAGCAGAATCAGATCTGCTACTGCAGGAGAATCTCCCATAGCAGAATCAGATCTGCTACTTCAGGAGAATGTACCATAGCAGAATCAGATCTGCTACTTCAGGAGAATGTTCCATAGCAGAATCAGATCTGCTACTGCAGGAGAATGTCCCATAGCAGAATCAGATCTGCTACTTCAGGAGAATGTCCCATAGCAGAATCAGATCTGCTACTGCAGGAGAATCTCCCATAGCAGAATCAGATCTGCTACTGGAGGAGAATGTCCCATAGCAGAATCAAATCTGCTACTGCAGGAGAATGTCCCATAGCAGAATCAGATCTGCTAATTCAGGGGTTCCTTTGTATACAAACTGTCGCCAAAAACTAAATAAGAGGAAATCTTGCAGAGTCAAACTGCACAGATGGTCGGGGGATACTGCTCCTCAATGCCCACTTGGAGCTGTGCAGCCTTTAAAGTCATCATTATGTTCCTCCCCGAAGGCCACATAAAAAATCTGCTACCTGGAAAAGCACTATTATAACTACCAACTAGCAGCCTCTTTTAATTGGAGATTTAAGTGCAAAGCTCCAAGGTCCTCCATCACCTAGCCCTCACACAACTACGTTTACTTCTAGACACTCCTGATTTGTGAGTAAAGACACTGAAGCACTCGGCTGCCCAAGATCACACGTGATCAAGTGGCAACTTCAGGATAACATGCAATAACCTTTGCAAGTCTATTTTTTTTCCTCAAACATATATATTCGACATTAGAAGTGTGAAAGGTAATAAAAAATACATCATATAAAGGTGGCATGCGTGTTTGATAACATAATAAGACCAACATGAATCGTTGCAAAACAAAAGAAAACATGAAATTAAAGCAGAAATTGCACTAAAGTAGGATGTACGTTTGTGCAAGAGCTAATTTCCATCATGGCTGAAGTGGACTTCAGCTGTGGTGGGCGGAAGTAAAACGTGATTGGCACTTGAACAGATCAATAGATGAAGAGGGCAGACTTAAAGCTCTTTTATCTGTGAATATATATATATATATATATCCATATATAACTACAGATTTGTTTGTATTTTTTTTTTAAAGAACACTTGAGGCTGTGAGGCAACTGGTCTTGCTCGACGAGAGACATAAAAAAAGGCATGTTTCGGTTACTAGAGACCACATTACATATGAAAACAGAGTGACTTCCATGTGCTGTTCTATTACGTATCACTATAAGGCTGAATCTATTCTGGGGGCCTGAAAGAGCCAAAAAGACCATCTGCAGTCTAAAAGTGAGAATATATCAAGGAAAAATATTTCACAGCAAAAAAAAACTGAAAATCCAGGTGAATTATAACCTGGAGAGGGAGCAATCTCCTTGATTAATAGGTTAAAACAATTGGGACTTGGACGAGAAACGCAATCACTAATATCGCCGCTTCCATCTGCGTGGAGCGCGCGGCGGAAGCTCTTCCAGCACGCGGCTCCGACGATACATCACCTGCAGCTCTGCTATTGATTTTCTTGCCATCTGCTCAGCAATTTTTAAATAACTTTATATTGTTTTGCTGTAGTAAACAAATCATCCAGTGTGGTTAGGCGGTGATTTAGAGGCAGGGGCGGGCTGCATTAGCTTTATTTGCTCGCTTCTGCTAGGCACAAACAGCGCCGCATTTCGTTTGGTTACGAGCCTGGCGGCTTGTTGGGGGCAGAGCTCTGGCTCTAATTGGCAGCCCACCGGGTGGCACTGCCCACCGGAGTGCTAAACAATCCGGAAGCAGAGTAGTGATAGCAGGTGGTAAGGGGGTATGACTACCCCAGAGAACAATCAGGCAGTGCCCGGAAAAATGGTCTCAGAGGTCAGTGTGTGGGACAGTTTTTTTTTGGCTGTTTGTGTGCCTGTTTTATGGTCTGGGTGGCAGGGTTTTTCTGTTGATTTCCCTGAAATTACAACAAAGATTGGTTAAAGAAAGTTAAATTCAATCCAGTCTTTCATACTATTCAATACACTTCTACAGACCAGGGTATCTTTTGCGAGTTCCAAACTGCTGCTTCTTAAATATTGGTTAATGTATTGCAATAGATTTTTGCAGGTGTAATCTTGCATAATCTTGTGAAGATCGTGTTATGCTTGTTATGTGAAATTCACAAAAGTATAATAATGCACACTATTTACTGCAAAAATGGAGCGTGAACACACAGTAACGTGATTGGCTGTTGTTTCAGGCATTTGTCTTTTTTGTACTTTTTAGTATTAACCGCAACGGAACAACCGAAACGGGCGGCAGGATTCACTTCACAGCCACTTAAATATAGAACAAAGGGCAAGAAGTACAAAGGTAAGTGTTTGCGATTGCCAAATAGCTAATTTTTGATTGGATATTTTGTTATCGCGAACAGTAATGTAAAAATGCGTGTTGAACACATTTTGCGATTCCCAGTGGGTCGCAAATAGACCTAACTCATCAGTATTCAGGAGGTGGGTCTCAGGTTGCCACCTATTCGGAATCGCAAAAACCACGGGAATGGTGGCCTACTGGGGGATCCAGACCACCATGGCTGTGATTTCATTACAATAAAGTCTTTTTTTTCTTAAATGCAGCATGTTTTCCTTAAAGGAAAACAGGATGTGTTTTAAAAATAATAAAAAAATGTTTTGTTTTAATTTTTAAAGAGTAGACATTGCTTTGTGGGAGTACTGCTAACGCTTTAATAATGTTTTTCCAAACATTCAGAAAGGGAAAGGAGTCCCTTGAGGACCCCTTCCCATTTGCAAATGGGTTACCACCTACATGTATGAGGCGGTAAAATGCAAATGTTTTGCGAACTCAAAGCATTCTTACATAGCACTTTGATTCGGTATTAGGATAAACACGCCCCTTCCTAGTACCAAAACGCAAATAGTTTTTAGAATTGGAAATTGAGCCATTGTATACCGAAAAATATATTTTTAAATTTTGTTTGTGAAAAAAAATCTCTCGACAAATCTAGGACATGGATACTTTGCCTATTTTATGACTCTGAAGGCCTTTTTGCAATTTATGCAAATTTAGCGCAACTCTAGAGTTGGCAGGATATGTCCAGAAGTGAGTCCAAGTGCCTGAGAAGTGTCAGCGCTCCGTCCATTATCTACTTGTGTTTGCTTTGTTTTCCCTAAGTGACTGGATTTAAGCTAGCTAGGCTGATGAGGAGTTTTACTCTGAAACCGGTCTCAGGATGGCTGTTTCCAGTCCAGATAATATCTTGCTTGGCAGTATGGGCTGGACTGTTCACATGAGGCGCAGGGTCAAGACTGATTTGCATAAAGCTGGGTCTGAACTGGGGTAGCAAAGTGAACTAAAGAACAACAATGGATTCAACTGTGACTGAGGATGAGTGTCTGAAAAGTTTCAGCGCTCCATCCATCACGTCCTTGGGTTTGCTATAAATGTAGCACCATCGGAACATCTCATCAGGACACCTCTGGACCTCTGGAGACTCAGAAGAAGAACTGCCTTGTTTTGTGAAGCCCAAAGGAGGACTGCTCCTGCTTGCTTTGAACCCAGGACCCCAGTAGCGACTGTAAGGGTCATTTGGATGACCACCTGTGTGAGAAAGATGGACATAACAAGCTTCCAGAGGCCTCTGCGGCAACTTCCCTACAGGTTCCGCCTAGGCCCTGTTTCTTGGCTCTGCCGGAGTGAGTCCTGACCCGGACCCTTTGCAGGTTTTAGAGTGTACTCCTTTCAACCTAAAATCTGCAAGAACAGGACTCAAGGAGAAAATCCAGAGGTTCTGTGCTCTTAGCATAAAAAAATGTCCCTGGTCTCCTTGTGAATACGAGTGGACTTCACCTAGACTGACCCTGAACCTGTATCCGGCTGCCGATGCGGCCTCTCTGTCTACAGACTGTGGTCTGGTGACCTTGTCAACAACAACTGCCTCATGTTTCCTACGAACACGTAAGCTCGGAACTATTGTTCTAAATTGGTTTGGGATTTAATTTGTGTTAAGGGCTGCATAAATACTTTACACATTTAAGCCTTACTGCTATTGTGCTAAGCTACCAGAGGGTGTTTTGCCCCCCTCCGCCCACGCTCAATGTTTTTCAAGCCATTGCTTGAAGAATCACCCAAAAAATTTCCAGGAGGGAGCTGAGGTGGACTGTTTTTTAGGACGTTTCATGAAGATTCATCTAACAGCTCTAAAGTTATTAGCAAAAAAAAAAAAACTCTTTCCATGAAAAGTCTGGACTAACTATAAATAAATAGTGGTGACTGCCACTGTGTAATGTATGTATTGGTATTTATATAGCACAAACTTAGCTGGAAAGCAATAGAACACTGTACATTATATGGGGTGGGGGTTGGGACATGAATCACTAGATTGTGTGTATTAGGTGGGGATTACACTCGTACATTTCATATATAATTTAGGCACAGGAAGATTAAGGGCCTCATTACGATGGCGTAATGAGGCCCTTAATGCTGTTTTACCCCGCCATATTATGATGGCGGGGGAATCGCTGGTGAAGTGTGGCGGTCGTAAAGACTGCCTGCCAATGTTCGACAGGCCGTCCTTTTCCGACCGCCTGTCTGAACTAAAACATTAGCTTACATTGCGGCGGTGAGTTGCAGGCACCGCCATAGGGATTACGATATCCCTTTTCTCTGTTCGTTTTGTAGGGGACAAACCGCAGCAAAATTAATGGTAGAATAGATTTGGGTGGCCATAGCGGGCCCAGCTTAATCCCTGGTGCAGGGACATGTACCCTGGGGGGGACGTATGGTACCCCCCTACATATGCCTGCCCCATGTGGCAGACACCGCAGGGTGCCTGCCACGTAGTGCAGGGATGCGTCTGCGCACTCTATTTTGCATGGTGGAGGGGCTGCTGACCACAGCCCCGCCACAACGCAAAATATAGGTGATGTGACCGCCGTAGTGGCAGTAGCATTGTGATTCGGATTGTGGGGAGGCCGCCTCATAGGCCGTGGGTCCCAAATCCATACTGTCTGCCATAGTAATGAGGCCCTAAGTAGTGTCACGCATTGAGGCCAGGACACAAAATAGAGTCCTCGGGTTCCAATGTGGGTAGAATGAAAGTGCTTGGATTCCATGTGGTACGGTTTAAACAAAGATGACGCATGCAATGCACTACTGGCTCTACCTACTAGTAATTTTCCTCTTGACGAGCAATCACTACAACCCAACACAACCACTAATCCCTGCTGGGATTTTTAGACATGTTAAATAAGATTGACTCACCCCAGGAAGCAATTTTCCTTCTACGCCACCCACACTACTGGTACCATTTATCTCCAGCTTAACTTACATTTGGCTCAAGTCCCATAGCATCTGTTTATTCACAGGACACAACACCAATTGTGTTGCAGTTAAGTACTTCTATAGCATACATTGCAAACACTAGAAAGCTGTTTTGAAACTTGTAAAATAGTTCATACCTGCAAGAACTGCTAATAGGCTGATATGTACTCACAAAGAGTACAAGATGGCCAATTTAAGATACTGCAATGTCATTTTCAAGTTTATCAAAATTTAAAAACAGAGCAAGCTTATTTATTAAACTAATTGTGTGTTCATCTACAAATCTTAGTAAAATATTTTTCTTTTATAAGTGTTTTCATACATCTGATATACAATATTGCTGTGCAAAATGATTCCTTTGTCATTTATGATCACTCTCTACTATGATCCGGATATTCGGTATTGTATAGAAATACTCCAAAAAAACACCATAATGAGCCTAAACATATAACAATCCTCAGCATATAACATAATGGGTAAACCTGAATCTTAGATCTTAAGCAAATAATTAAATTTGTAAACATGAATCCAATAATCTTAAGCATAGAACATAGTGCCTAAACATGAATCTAACGATCCTTAGCATATAATATGTGTAAAAGATCCTAAGCACATAGCATAGAGTATACATTAATCTAACAATCCTAAGCATTTAGGGGCATATGTATGAAAATCAGTTTTTGAGAATCTCAAATAGCGATCTATTGAGACTCTCTATTTGAGAATTGCAAAATGGGATGTATTTAAAAATTCTTAATTTTATTGCGATTTCTTAGCATTCCTTAATTGCGATTAGCAAATTGCAAAATCGCAATTAACCCCTTCGGTGCTCATGACGGAGCGTTCCGTTATGAGCGCCGGTTGGGCTCTGCTAATGACGGAACCGTCCGTCACGGCCCCGCCGCTCAATCGAACCTTCAGCACAGCACAAAAATTTGTGCTGCGCTGAAGGGGTTAGGGAATACCTTCCAATTCATTCCTATGGGCAGATTCATTCCGATTCGCAATTTGAGAACGCAAATTAAGAATAATTTAAGGGTGCAAGGGTGTCATAAGGACACCCTGATGCACCCCTGAAATTAACATGTGTGCGCACATGGCGCACATACATGCCCTAAGGGCATGTATGTTCGCCACATGGCACCTTGAAAAATGCTAAAAAGTGCATTTTTTTAAGAAATCGCAAATTACCACCAACTTGAAGATGGTGGTAATTTGCTATTTCTTAAGGAGAAATTGCACAACTTGGGTGCATGTTGCATAGCATTTAAAGAATCGCAATTTGCGATTCTGTAAATGCGTACGCAAAATTAAGGAATCGCAAATTTTGCGATTCCTTAATATTGCGATACTACTTTGCTCATACATCGTGTTTTTAGAATTTTTTGTTGCAAACGCTGCTTTTGTGCGATTCACAGCATTTGTGACTAAAAATATGTTTCATACATATACCCCATAATGCGTAAACATGAAGCCAATATTCCTACGTATATAGCATAATGTGTAAACATGACTGTAATGACCATAGGCATATAAGGGAATGCTTAAACACAAATCCAATGATCCAAATCATATAACATAGTGCGTAAACATGAATTAAACTTTCATTATAATATAACATAATATGTAAACATGAATCAAATGATCCTTACCATAGCATAGAGTGTATATGTATTTAACGATCAGTGTAGGAAGGCGGAATCCTTCTCCATGGTTACCCCCACTTTTTGCCTGGTGCTAAGCTGTTTTTGACTAGTCTGACTGGGATCCTGTTAATCAGGACCCCAGTCTCTCTGCTTTCTCCCTTAAAATTGTAAAATTGTCATGTTCAGTATTTACGTACATTCCAGATTAGATACTAAGGTATCATTATAAGTCCCTAGTATATGGTACTAAGGTACCCCAGAGATCCCCCATGGGCTGAAGCATATATTATGCCGTCCACGGGGGACCATTCACACTGTAACTACAGGCCTGCCATTGCAGCCTGTGTTAGCTGGTGCTAGCACAATTTACTAAAGATATAGGTTTCCTATATCTAGGGTCACTGTATTTAAAACCTATAAGTCACCCCTATAGTAGGCCTTTGCAATCCTGAAGGGTGGGTGCTTGGTTCTAAGTGAGAGAGTGCCCTTGATTGACACCGGAGTCTTTTGTCCCAGGTTGTCAATGAAGCAGCCATATACCTTATAGAGGGGTACCGTCTAATTACGCGATGACCAACTCGAAACTGTCTGCAACAAATCCTAATAGGTTTGGTATCAAACATGTTGGAATCATACCCCCACACCATAAACACCGTGGGAGATATGATTCCAAGCACTGGAACGGACCTCTGATAGGCTCTCAGTGCTCCCGGCGCCAGTCTTCTAGACCCAGACAACACAACATGGCTGATGCCGACCAGAGACATGATTTTGCCCTTCTGCTGTTGAGCCAAGTCGAGCAGGGGAAGGCAAAACAATAGGTATCCTGTCACAGGGAGGTGTGGCCACCTCCCAGACAGAATTTAATGTATTGGGGCAAGGTGGGTGCGCTTGCCAGCGCCACTCAGTCTACATGTGGTGCACATTTGGTGTCCCCATACATAGTGCAGGTCAAACGAGTCTTGGTATCAATTGCCTCCCACTCTGGCAAGAAACTGGACAAAGGACAAGTGAGTAACCTACCCCCTGTCCAGACCCTTCCCTTGGAGGGTCACCTGAATCATCCCAACACTTTCCTTAGGGTACTTAAGGGCTTACCTATGGGTGGGTCGCTAAATTCGCCATGGAATAAGATTCAGATCAGACAACACTTCTTTTTCTACCCGTCTGGGCACTCTGGACTTCGCTGGGCTTCGTTTGGGCTCAACTTTGTCTCCCTTCCAGTCTTCAGGCTCCAAGTAGCCCCAACCCAGAGCATCTCCTGTGACCAGATCCTTTGACCACAGGACATCGTGTGTATCGTGGCCTGCATCTTTTGGTGAGCTGTCTGAGGTCCTCTCACCACTCCAGTGCCTCTGGCCTGTGGGTTCATATGAGGGTCACATTTGCTTCTCTTGGGTTCCCTGATTGCTCAGGCCTGTCCTGACTCCGCTGCTTGTGGTGAGTCCTCTGGACCTTGCTGGTCCCGACGTTGCTTCTTCTTCAGCTCCTGCGTTGGTTGCATTAGCCAAGGTTTGTTGGTGATCCACCGGACACCGACCCCTCAGCACTCAAATCCTTCGTGGGACAGCTCGCGCATGGCTCCTGATCTTTCTCAGCATCGCCTGGTCCTCACAGTAGCATATTCAAGGTCCTCGTCAAATCTCCTGCAACTCCCGATATTGGTGGGCATTCGTCTACCAGATCTTCTGGTCACTCCTGAATAACATAGGCTCAGTCCCCTCTGCTTGCAGGTACCGCTTAACAAGGATCCACCTTTGGATTCCAACAAACACTTTCTCCTCACTCAGCAGCGGCACTTTTGGTGAAGGTAATGTGGGTGCTAGGGTATCCACGGGTGGGGTGGCACTCACAACCTTCTATCTTTCACAGTTACTTCAGGGTCCACTGTGATGGGTCCTTCATCTATAAAAATGCAACCACGACTTACACGTAGAATTGTAAGGAGCACGCAGTCGTGTTCTCACACTGCACAAGCTCTCAGTGGGGTTCCTAGCCACTCAACTTGGGTGGTTGCTTGGCTCTCCAGCTCTTCTAGGTCCTCTCGACATTGTCTTGACCCTAGTTGTGGTTCTCATACCACTTTCTTAGTAAATGTTTGGGTCCCCCCCCCCGGGTCCACTGTGTATTATGTGCTATTTACTGTGTTTCTTATCAAACTATTGCGTGCATTGTGTTTATCTCCGGGTAGGAGATAATTGTATGTGTTAGAGAGTGTTATATAATAAATACATATTTTTATAAATACCTTGTGTGGTTATTTTTCACTTAATCCATACTATGAGATTGTATTCTGGTAAAATAAGCTGCTTTACAATCCTTCTGGACTAAGCCTGAAGGCTGCTCCCCACAGCTACCACTTCGAGAGCTTTTCAAGGTTATCTAATACCTCTTACATCCCCATAAGTCTTGTCTGGACTGGTGCAAAGTGTACATCATATACAAGGCCAGCTTCTCACACTGAGCACATAATATCATGCATTAACTGCAATCCATTGATTCTAAGCACATAATATGTGTTAACCTGAATCCAATGATCCTAAGCATATAACATAGTGCGTAAACATGAATCTAATGATCCTAAGCATATAATATGTGTAAAAACGATCCTAAGCACATAGCATAGAGTATACATGAATCTAACAATCCTGAGCATATAATGCGTTAACTTGAATCCAACGATCCTAAGCATATAGCATGTGTATGCATGAATCTAAGGATCCCCCCAAGCATATGATATGATACATAAACATGAGTCCAACGATCCTAAGCGTATAACATAGTGCTTAAACATGAATCTCACAATCCGAAGCATACAAAATAATATGTGTACATGAATGTAATGATAATATAATGTGTAAACATATAAAATAATATATAAACATAAATATTTGTTTTAGTGATTATACATCTTTTTTATTCATGCTAAGAAAAACATTGCTTTGCCTAAGAATCACAGTGCTTTAATGTGATGTACCTGAACCTTTTCCACTGAGTACTATAACGATATGACTGCATTTGTTATTTGGGCAAACTTGATATCTGAATCAGATATTATTTATACAATGTTTGTACAGGAAATAGGACTTTGATATTTCTTTCCTGTTCTTATTGTACCCCTTTTACCACTAACGTGGTGTCTACCATGTTCCATCACTTCCTTCATCACCATTAAGGCTTATTCTCCCATACCTATTCTTTTTATACCCACAAAGACAGTAGTATGTTGTATCCACCTGCCCAATTTCTTGATTTTTCTTTGACAGTGTATGCTCACCTATACACATATCACAATCTCTGATCTTCAGTAAGAATGAGTCTCCTGGATGGAGGTAAACTTTTGGACCCCTGTTCACTCACTGAGCAATTTTAACATGTACTGACCGCTATGACCTACTACCCTTACCTACAGAAATGTGCTTACTTCTCCAATGAAGTAGTATAACCGATGAGACTTAAGAACTTATACGAGTGAGTTTCATCACTATTTGTGCAAGCCCAGTGCTAAACCTTACTATACTTTGAAAAACCTGACTGCCTTAGTTGATATGAGTACAATTGTAGCTCATCTTTGACCCCACACTGGAGACAGCTTTGGGACCAAGAGCACACTCTTACCTTGTGTGCATCACATGTTCTGTTCTTCATTAGCATGACTCACGTTCATGAGCATCAATGGCAGCTTGATGCATGTTCTTTTCAAACCTCTTTTAAATGTCACGTCATTGCTCTCTTCATAATGTATATCTATTGATTATGTGTATAAAATACTTTCAGCCTTAAAAAAAACTCCACAGACCTTCAAGCTAACAATAGCTGAAGCATCTGTTAGTTGTCCCTATAAAAGCTTAGCACATATGATACCAAGAATGTGTTAAATATACAATCTCTATCTTATGATATGAAGAGTGTTGAGATGGAAATGTCCTTGGCATGGTAATGTGTATGCCAGCTCTGAGTGCCCAACTATGCCGTTGCCTGAATCCCTAATGCTAATTTTTATGTCACAGTCAAACATGGATCATGCATGTGCACCATGACATAGGCCTTTCTCATGGACTGCGGTGTTGTTGGACTGGGAGGGGTACCCAAAGAACCACCCTCATAGTGGTATAAGGCTACCGCCTTCACTAGTAGTTAAGCCGGACAAGTGTGATGGCGACAGCATACCGTGTAGTGAACAGCAGTGAACAGGACCTTTTTCACCCTGCACACTGGAGTGAGGCCTACAGACTCAATCAGCTTTTTAAAAGTTTGGCTGCTGGGAGCTTAACTCACCCTTGGCCTATAAAAGATAGATGTGGAGTGCTACACGGCATAGGTGGTTGTATCTGTGCAGTAAAATGATGGAGTGGAATACATGTGTGGTTATCAAGTACTATGTGAACGTATGCCTAAGAGGAATACATTGCATGAGAGATGTCTTGCTGTGCAGTGTTTGCGCAGGGACTGCATGTGCTGGGTGTGTGTGTGCTTGAGTGAAGTACAGTGCATGAAGGGTGAGAAGTGGGTTGCATGCACATAACGCGTCTGTGCTTAATATAAGCACAGACGCTTAATATAAGCTAACCCTGGTTGAATATAGGAAATCTTTAGTACAAAATAGTGCACACAGACTGAGTGTTAGTGCTGATTGCCTGTGTACACGTGAGGGTACAATTCATAGAGGTATTAGTGCTGAACAGAAAGTGTGCTATAAATATACAATGAGTAAATGTGCCTGCAATGGTATATCATGTGGAGGAGCCTGGGTTACATTTTTGGAAGCCCAGGCCTGGTTGGTAAAGACATGAGGAAGAAAGGAATCCCCAGACAGATTTGTGTCTTGCTGCATTCCCTTGAGTTCGGTGAGGAAACACTGGAGGGAATAGGAAGAGATTACCTTCACATTTCAACAGAATACTCTTTGATTCACTGATATATCACAAGGAAGGGCCTGGACACATCTCAGGAAGGAAGATGGGGCTGAAAAGAGAATCATAAAGAGTAGGGCTGGGGGGCTGGGATTAACCTTTGATGCACAAATGGCTATGGCTGACATCAGGAGTGAAATCTGGTAACTCCCATGCATTGTATTATGGGCAATCAGCTTTAGAGGTATACCTGCCGTGGCAGACCTCTTTCATGAAGAAAGATGAAAAGGAGAAGTGCTCACTTCAACAATGCAGATCCCCAACATAAAACGTCAAAGACCCAGACCCTAAACACATTTGACATTTAGACAAGGACTATTTGAAGGGGAGGATGAGTCCCCAAGAAATTGCCATCTCTCAAGCAGCTAAAGGGGCTGTGTGAGAAGATGAAGCTCTGAAAGACTTCTGCTGTGTCCAGGACTGGGGCCAAGGCCTGCTATTCTCCCTGCTGGGTGATGGGACATCACTCACAGAAACCTGTACCACCTACCCTAGAGCACCAGTGCCTGCCTGCTTTCCGAGACCAGTGTGTCCTGTTGGAAGAGGAGATCATTAGAGGGAGCTAGGTCTAGTCTGAAGGACCCCCAGTGTGAAGATTTGACTGTGTACTGATTGAGCCACAGCACATATGCAGGACTGTTTTCAGTGAACCACTTATGAAAGGAGTGCAGTGCTGTTCACTGTGTCAAGTATCAAGCACAGGGTGAAGGGTGCCAAGTTGGTCTATTTACAGTGACCCTGTAAGCTGAATGGTGCAACTAGTGAAGAAGTTGTGTTCCCTGTGTGCTAGGACTCGTGAATTCCTGAGCGGCGAACCCATATGTCAAAAGGCGATTGCACCTGAGGGATCTACGTTGTGTCCAGAAGATACACAGCAACTCTGTATGCCAAGGGGGTCTGCCGGGACCAAATCATCAAAGACTTCAGGCCATTGCCTGGGTTTGAAATGAGGATGTGACCGGTCTGCTTATCCGCACCAAAGGATCTGCTCTGACTAATCCCCAGAGATCAGGAAGACGATGAGTGGGATTACGTGCTGTTGGAAAGTAGGATCTGCTTTTATGGTTACTACCACTTTTTGCCCTATGCTAAGCAGTTTTTGACTAGTCTGACTTGGATCCTGCTAATGAGGACCCCAGTATCTCTGCTTTCTAGTCTTAATTGTTAGGTTCTGTTCTTAGGTACATTCCAAATTGGATACTGGGGTACCCTTATTCATCCCTAGTATATGGTACTAAGGTACCCAGGGTATAGGTACCCCAGAGGTCCCCCATGGGCTAAAGCATGTATTATGCGACCCATGGGAGACCATTCAAACTGTAACAACAGGCCTGCCATTGCAGCCTGTGTTAGCTGGTGCTAGCACTACTTACGAAAGATATAGGTCTCCTATATCCAAAGTCACTGCACTTACAACCTGTAAGTCACTCCAATGGAAGGCCTTTACAATCCTGAAGGCAGGGTACTTGGTACTAAGGGTGAGGGTGCCCCTGCATGAGCAGGATACCCCTACAGACTATGGAGTACATTCTCTCAGGTTGCAAGTGAAGCAACCATATACCATATACCATATAGAGAGGCATCGTGAAATTACGCGCTGACCATCTCGAAACTGTCTGCAACAAATCCTATCATGTTTGTAATCAAAAAGGTTGGGATCGTACCCCCACATCTTAAACTGTGTGGAGATATGATTCCAAGCACTGAAAGAGCCCTCCGTTAAGCTCTCCATGCTCCCGGTACCAGTCGTGTAAACATGGACAACACAACATGGCTGCTGTCGACCAGAGACACGATTCTGCCCTCCTGCTGTTGTGCCAAGCTCAAGCAGGGGAAGGCAGAACAATAGTTATCCTATCACTGGGAGGTGTGACCACTTCCCAGACAGGATTTAGTGTATTGGGGCCGGGTGGGTGCGCTTGCCAGCGACACTCAGTCTGCATGAGGGGCACATTTGGTGCCTCCTTGCATAGTCCAGTTCAAACCAGCTCTGGGAGCCGTTGGCTAACGCTCTGGTGCAAAACTAGACAAAGGACATCGGAGTAACCTACCCCCTGTCCAGATCCTCCCCTGTGAGGATCCCCTAAATTGTCCCAACCCTTTCCTTAGGGTACTTAAGCGCGTACCTGAGTGTGGGTCCCTAGATCCGTCATGGGACATGATTCAATTAAGACACAACTTAACTTCTACCATCTGGGCACTCTGGACTTCGGTTGGGCTCAACTACATCTCCCTTTTAGTCTGCTGCAACATCTGTGCCTGTGCACCATACAGGAACCTTCCAAGGCCTGTGGGCATCCAAGACACTTGAAGGAATCTCCCTTAACTGTCACTTCCCTGCATTTGCAGGTGCTGCAACTAAGCTGACCGGTTTGCTAATCCTGAGCTCCTACGGACTCAGAAAGGTTTAGTAACACAGGTGATGGTTCTCCACAGCTCTCAAGGCTTGCCCTGCTCTCTCATCAAGTTTGAAGCCAGTATGCCTCGTGGGTGTCACAGGAACTGAACACCTGTACACAGTGTTGACTTGTTGTTGCCAATGCTTGTTTGCCAGTCAGTCAGTCATAAGCTTTTATTCGATATGCAAGATATCTTATAAGCACATTTATAATACAATCAATATAATGTACAAAAAAAATCATTGCCACAAGAAGTCAGTATGAGATATTAAAAGAGATAAAAGGACGTAAAAGCCCGTTGATAAATTAACTAAAAAGAGAATTAAACAGCTACTGACAATCTCTTACAACGAATAAGCCAAAACTGCTTTAAAAATTTAGCTGTTCCGCACACAATAGGGGGGGAAGTGTCCGTGCTTAGGATACGCAAGGCTACTAAATGACTACGTGTGCCCATATTTCGGCATAGTGGTTTTAGCCAGAAACTCCTAGGCCTTGCGTAATCCGGGCATTCAAATAAGACATGCGCAATGGACTCAACCTTATTCGGGCAACATGCACAGTTGGGAGAAGTACGGGCCGCTAGTGACCAATTTGATACCAAAGCACCTAGCGGGAGGGAACCAACTCTAAATTTAAAATAAAGAGCTCGGTCAAAGGGGAGAGTAATCAAGTCCAGGTAGGGTTCAAAGGCCACAGTGTCTTTAATTTGTAGGAAGGCGGCAGTGGACCTGCAGTGGTTGGAGTTTGTAATTAGACGCTCCGCAGTCCATTTCCAATAAAGCGCCTTGACAACTTCTTTTGGAGGGGCTGAACGAGATGACCAGCAGTCTCCTAGTCCGATATTCTCCAAAAGCTTTTTGGTGTCACTTAACCATCTTATCTTAGCCCAACCCCCCAGGCTCATTATGTCTCCCAGGGCATCAGCATAAGATTTTAATTCTTCGCTCCTCCAAATCCGTGTCCACAACAGGAGCGGGCGAAGCTGGGCCTGGTCTTTGATGTTTTTACATCCCGTGTCCATCCATACTGGTACTGATGGTGTGCTCAGCGGAACAGAGATGAGAGATTTTAAAAGCTTGCTCTCCGCTGTCACTAGGGCATCCAATCGGCAGTGGCCCCACAGTTCTGCCCCATAGAATGCTTGTTTGCTTCCTTCCATCAAGCTCTTCAGGCCTCAAGTCGCCCCAACCTCGTGCATCTCTAATGATCAGAATCTTCGCCCACACCGCATCGTTTGCATCGTGGCCTGCATCTTTTGATGAGCTGTTCGAGGTTCAGTGCTTCCAGCCTGTGGGTCCTGTTGAGGGTCATCTTTGTTTCTGTTGGGCTCACCTGGTTTCTTGGGGCCTGCCCTGACTCGTCTGCTTATGGTGAGTCTTCTAAACCTTGCTGGTCTGTACAATGCACCTTCTTCGACATACAGGTTGTTTGCTGTTGCTACGGCTTGTTGGTGCTCCCTACAGAAACTGACCCCTCAGCTCTCGACATCCGATGTGGGACAGCTCGTGGTTTACCTCAGCATTACCTGGTCCTCACAGCTGTAGAGTCAAGGTCACCATCAACTCTCCTGCAACACACAACATCGGTGAGCATTTTTCTTCTAGGTCTCTGGGTCACCCCTGAGTGACAAAGACTCTGTCCCCTCTGCTTGTAGGCACCTCTCAACTAGAATCCACCTTTGGATTCCACTGTACACTTTCTCTTTCTCCACCTGCGGCACTTTCCTGAAGTCCTCCATTGGGAAGAACAGCAGTTTTGGACACCACTTCACACCTATGCACCCTTCTACAACCTTCTGTTGCCCACAACCCTTTGCACTTGCAAAAGAATGTGGTGTACAGCGGTTCAGTTATTGTAGCCCCCACAAGGGATACTGGCCTCAAACTTGGGGAGAGGACATGTCAAGCCAACACCGGTGTTGTTGAACCCTTCGAAGTCCGCAGGAGCTTGGGATCAGCAGACCGGTCAGCAGTGTTGAGGTGCCTGCAAATGCAGGGAAGTGACTCCTTCACTTCAAGTGAGATTCCTTCGAGTGTATTTTATGCTCCACAGGCCTTTGAGGGTTTCTGTACAAAGTACGGACACAGATGATTCAGCAGACAAGCAGGGAGACAAAGTGAGGCCCTTACGAAGTCCAGAGTATCCAGACGGGAAAAGTTGAAGTGGTATTGGAATTGAACCTTGTCCCACAAGCAAGCTAGGAACCTACACCCAGGTAAACCCTTAAGTACCCTAGGGAAAGGGTTGGGACGATTCAGTGAATCCTCCCGGGGGAGGGTCTGGACAGGGGGGAGGTTACTCCCATGTCCTTTGTCCAGTTTTACGCCAGAGAGGGAGCCAAGGTCTCCCAGAGCTGGTTTAAACTGGAATATGCACAGGGACACCAAGTGTGCCCCTCCTGCAGGCTGTCAATGCGCTGGTAAGTGTACCCGCCCAGTCCCAATACACTGAAGCCTGTCTGGGAGATGCTTCAGAAAGGATGATGGCGACATTGACTCTACAGCAGTAAGTACCAGGCGACTTTGAGGAAGACCAGGACCCGAATATGAGCTGTCCCATGAAGGATGTCGAGTGCTGAGGGGTTAATGTCCTGCGGAAGCACCATCAAGCATTGGCAAATTCAACCTAAGCAGGAAGTCAAGAAGATACACGGTTGGGACCAGCAAGGTCCAGGAGACTCACTGCAAGCCAGGAAGTCAGGGCAGACCGCAAGCAATTTGGGAAGCCCAAGAGAAATAAAGGTGACCCTCAAATGGACCCACAGGCTGGAGGCACAGGAGTCTAAAGAGGACCTCCAGCAGCTCACCAAAGGAGCAGGCCACGGTGCCCACAAGGCGATGTGGCTGAAGATCTTGGTGGAAGTAGTTACCAGAGTTTGGGGGTACTTGGAGCCCAATGCACTTGTCGCAAAGTTGCCAACAAGCAATTGCACTTGCAAAAGTACACGATGCGCCTACAAGGCATTCTGGCTGAAAACTCGGTGAGAGGACAGCTCAAGTCTCTGGACACATAGGTTACCAACACCTGTGTCGTTGAACCCTTCCGAGTCCGTAGGAGCTCAGGATCAGCAGACCGGTCAGCAGAGTTGAGCTGCCTGCGAATGCAGGGAGGTGACTCCTTTACTTCAAGGGACATTCCTTCAAGTGTCTTTGATGCTCCACAGGTCCTGCATGGATCCTGTATGGTGTACAGGCACAGACAAGGCAGCAGCCTGAAAGGGAAATAATTCAGGTCCAAAAAAGACCAGCAAAGTCCAGAGTGCCCAGACGG
Organism: Lissotriton vulgaris; assembly: GCF_964263255.1. Taxonomy (NCBI): domain Eukaryota; kingdom Metazoa; phylum Chordata; class Amphibia; order Caudata; family Salamandridae; genus Lissotriton; species Lissotriton vulgaris. The sequence goes on along the minus strand of NC_141688.1, from coordinate 245,386,942 downwards.
TAGAAGTGCATTGGTTTCTGTTCTGAATCTTATCCCACTACGACTCTAGGGAACTACACCGAGTGCAGACCTTATGTCCCCTAGGGAAAGAGTTGTGAAGATTCAGGGGACCCTTTCAGGTCAAGGGGGATGTTACTCCAATGTCCTTTGTCCAGATGCGCGCCAGAGCTGGAGCCAACGGCTCCCAGAACTGGTTTGGACTGGACTATGCACAGGGACACAAAATGTGCCCCTCATGCATACTTGCAGGCACTGGCAGGCACGCCCACTGGGTCCCAATACACTAAATCCTGTTTGGGAGGTGGTAACAGCTCCTTGTGACAGGATGACTATTGTTCCACCTTCCTCTGTTGGAGCTTGGCTGAGCAGCAGGAGGGCAGAAATATGTCTCTGGTGGGCAGCAAACATTTTGTGCAGGATTGCAAAGGCCTGCTATAGGGGTGACTTATTGGTTTTAAGTGCAGTGACCCTTAGATATAGTAAACCTATGTCTTTAGTAAGTGGTGCTTGCACCAACTTACAGAGACTGCAATGGCAGGCCTATAGCTCCATTTTGCATGGTCTCCCATTGGTGGCATAATGCATGCTTCAGCCCATGGGGGACCTTTAGGGTACCTATGCCCTGGGTACCTTAGTACCATATACTAGGGACTGATAAGGGTACCCCAGTATCCGATCTGGAGTGAACCTAAGTACTGAACAAACCAATGTAGGGAGAAAGCAGAGAGACTTGGGTCCTGATTAGCAGGATCTAAGTCAGACTTGTCAAAAACAGCATCACATTAACCATTTCGCTGCAGCGGCTATTCCGCCGCAGCGCTAACAGGGCGGGGTGGCCGCGCGGCGGCCGCATGCTGGTGACAGAACCGCTCCGTCACCAGCCGCGTTTGAGCTGTGCTCGTGACGGAGCGGTTCCATCATGGCCCGCCCCGCTCAATAGAACGCGCTGCGCAGGCGCGAAATCAGCGCCGCGCAGGCGCGACGGCCGGGCCATGACGGAACCGCTCCGTCATCAGCACAGCCCAACCGCAGCTGATGACAGAGCGGTTCCGTCATCAGCATGGAACGGGTTAAGCAAAAAGTGGGCTAACCATAAGAACCAGATCCTACTTTCCTACACCCACAGGAGGCATTTTAAGAAATGTTATCTCCTGAAGCCCATTGAAAACTTAATGGATCACATCAAGTGATACAGGAATTGCTCCTAGACTGTGTTTGGCTGTGCTGAGGAGGAGTTCGGAAGAGTGTGGATTTAAAAAAGAAGAGGGTCACAACCATGTGTTTCCAGAAGGGAGTCTGTTGCAGAGTGAGGCATTTATTTTTAAATATGAGGCGTGAGGTGAAGTAGGAGTATGGCTTTAGGCATTCTGAAAAATTGACATTCATGTAGACTGTGTTCACAGCAGGCAGATGTCAATTTCAAATTGTTATTAACCTACAGATGTTCATGTGCCTGTTTCTCCTGTATTTGCTGTTGCTTCATGAAGTTAGTATCACGAGCTGCTACTGTTGTTTCCTCACACCTGGCTCTGCTGAACGTGACCTTTCACGTGTAGCTCTATTCACTAGCATTCATTGTTCCTCGCTCCTCTCATGCTGATGCTGCCACCAAGATACACTTAGTTTCAAGCCCAACTTTCTAAAGAAAGCAAGTTGTTTCTGTTGACGGCCATCTTTTGGAAACTTGTTCATTCGGTTGTCTGTCTTCGGTGATAGGCGCACCTTGTAGGCATTCATCCTGGTTTACTCTTTGTTATGTTGTCTTTTGACCACATCATTTGGATTCAGCCTTCAACACATTTGCTTCCATTCTAAATGTTTAATCTTGCAGTGGGCTTACAATTTGGCTTGCTTTAGCCTCCAACTGCACTATTTAAAGTTGATTTATAGATTACAATGTTATAGTCTAGAACGCCAACCTCAACTAGTTTTGCTTTGACATGGCACAGGGTCAATATGTTAATCAACCTGGTGTATTTTTGCAGAATGCATGAAAGGCCCTTTTCAAATGGAAGAACTAGCACATAAATGTCAAGAATTACTTAATAGCAACAGATGGGAAATGTTTTAGTGCAGAGAGAAAGAAAGCACTAATGTTTGGTCTACTTCGTCCTGCAAGGCAAGAAGTCTTCTGATATCTACCCGAAGAGGAAGTACTATATGGGCAGTTTGTATCCTGGGACAAACATACTGAGGCAGCCAAGAGAATGGAGAAATAGTATACAGCACAACCAATTTTCATGGTGGAGGGACACACATTTTATATGAGAAGTAAAAGGGACAGTGAAAGTACTGAGGAATACATAGCAACATTGCTTATTTTGAATTGGAGAATTCAGTGACATTTTACGTTAAGCTGGGCTACTATGGGAATTCACAAAGGCATATGTCAAGCCCATTATCGCTGCTTTATCTGCAGTTTCCTGCCGATAAAAGAGGCAATAATGTATCGCCCTTTCTTGATAATATGGCCCCCAAGTGCCTTATGTGAATACCAAAATGTTAGTAAGTTTAGGATTTCGTCTTAAGTTAGTTCTTTGAATTGGGCCCTTAGTACTTAGTAGCAACACCTCCCCCCCCAACAACCCTGCAATGTTCGTAGAATATAAATACATATATAGACACACATGTAATACAATAAGCAGTGGTGTCATAAAGAAATGACTGACAGAACATGGAATCGTTTTCTCATTTTTCCCACCTAAAACAACCTTAGCAATGCTTCAAAAAATAAAGAGGTGACAGAGTCCAATTATCAACATTCCACAAAACATCTCCGCTCCGGAAAGTAACGAAATAAAAAAAAAAAATCCTGGCCCAGGGGCCTTATCTTTGCTCCTGCCTGCTTCAGATGCGATAAAAGAGGTCCTTTTCCTCCTTCCTGGACCGCCGGCGCTGCGGCCCCTTCTGGCGTCCTCTTCAGATCAGCCCACACCGCTGTACCCTTCATCCTGCTTGAAAGTTTCTCTGAAACAACCGGAAGATACCTTGAAACAAAAGCCTCCAGCCTCTAGGACGCTTCACAGAGAAACGCGGCTCTCTGATTGGCAGGACAGAGGCCTCCGCATCACGGGTAACAGATAGTTGCTATGGTAACGTGCACCAGCCAAACTCTCCAAACAGGAAAGAGTCTGACAATTTATTTCCTTGCTGTTTTCTGTATTGATCTTAGCAGTCATGCCCCCACAGGTGAGGTCACTGTCATTGAGAACATGCTCGGCAGCGTGTTTTTTTCCAGAATAGACTCTCCCAGACTAACAGCTGTGTAGGAGGCCTTTTGTTCTTAAACATAAAATGCATTTATTTCGGGGTCACTTACCAAAGAGTTTAATTGATACTCGCCCAGAAACTATTACTGAAGTGCTTTGGGGTGCTGTTGTATTACTTTAATGTAGTTTATGAATATATGAAGCCAGCGTGGAACATGGACTATGAACTTACAGGCACAGGCCAATAGAGACAGTGTTTGCATGGCTCCACCGATGCCCCCCCCCCCCCCGGGCGTTTTTTCCTATCCTTATTTTCCCCATTCACCATGTGTTTTACTCTGTACCTTGTATATATGTCTTTCAATAAAAATGACTGAACTAAAGACATTGCTTTTAGTTCAGTGGTACAAATAACTAGTTAACGAATGTAAAAACACCTTAATTGGAACTGCTACCCTTCTTATTGTTAGACAAAACAGAATATCACTTTCTGCCCACAGAGAATGGTGACATTGCCATGCTGGCCAGCGTCCGAGGGCGGACAGGCCAATCACCTGCCAGAATGTCGGTGGGTGCATTCTGCAGCTGTGTGCATGTTGTGTCTAGAGGATGAGCCAATCAGCCCGAACGACACATAACATTGTTATGATAACCTTGGAGGCTTCAGCACTCACTTTGCAGACGAAGGTCAAAATGTAAGTCTAGGGCTATTGAAAACAACCCATTCTCATGTGAAGAATTTCATGCAGCCTAACTTACAACAGCAGTTACATGTAGTGTTGTGTGCAAAAGCAGCAAAAAGGTAAAATGGCGTTTAAACTTCTAATAAGCCTATCCTAACATAGCAATGAGAGCAAGCAGAGCCCTGCCTTCACTACACCCTCCCTTGATCAGAACACACACAAAAAGGGGGCACTTTGGAACACAGAGTTCAAGTTTGAGTGAGACAGAACGAAGTTCAAAATTTGCTAAACTGGACAATTGGGAGAAAAATTCCGAATTAGGTACCACACAAAAAAACATTTTTTTACTCAAAACCAAGCAGGGGCTGTATAGTGTCTAAAGCACGGAATGTGAACAGAGTAAAAAATGAATGAAAAAATCACAAGGCCAGTACACGTTTGAAGCCGGAACCATGCCACTTCAATCCAAAAGCGTATAGGTAGAGTACGTTGCAACTGCCTTCAAGAGGTAGTCATTGTTCTCATCTGAAAACATTTCAGCCATCCAATTCAATAATGGGAAGGAACACACATGTTCTTTGACAGCCGGAGCCTCTAGCACAATCAGAGGACAACTTGGGTGTTTTTCGAGATAACTGCGTGCCAGGAAGTCATGGGCTGCAGCCCATATATTCCAATTGCCTAGGACTCCATGTGCCGCTGCGCAGGCCATTATTCCAATACCCGTACAGTCAACTAAGGGAATCATTAGTAGATAATAATCCGGGTTAGGAGACACCGTGTAGCAGAGACAGAAATCCAAAGCCCATTCAAAACCGCAATCCAGGCAATGGAAGACAGGCTGCATGCATGTAAAGTACAAAAACCGGAAAGACAATCCATATGCCACACTCAAGGTGGCCAGCGGTAGCGCTTCATATTCATAGTATTCAAGCATCTGGTTATAAAGCTTGAGCAGTCGGAGCAGGTTGCCATGTGACACAGATTGTGCAGCAATTTTTAAGCAAACAAATTAACAGCAGTACACCGGCAGCCAAGGCGAGCATTAAAGGTAAACCGCCAAAGAGATAGGAAAAAATAGAATGAAAAAAATGCCAGTATCACACCAAATATAGTTTGGAATGAGGTCACAAGGCCAGAACTTACAATTTAAAAAAAGTGCGCCAAGCCTGTGGTCTACGAGGCATTGAGGATAGTGTGAATTAAGGCACCGAAATGCAGGGGGAAATCTGTATTCAAAAGGGCATGCCCCTCAGTGCGAGTGTTCACCACGTGAAGGACAAATGTTTCATGAGAAGAAGTAAGGCCGACTTCTTTTTGAGAAAAAAGAGGACCCTTATTCGACTCATCTTGTTGAACTCTGCTTTCAAGGTCAGAATGGAAAGCCTGATGGATACATCGAGCTTCCCATACACGGGAGAGAATAGCACATTTTTGCAACACACTACACATTGGGAGACAGTCACAATGTATGGAATCCCTGCCAGCATACCACAGCAATCTTCATTATTTAAAATCAAATAACTACAGTTTGCTAGCAACGTGACAGTTGGAGTCATGGTGGGGACAGGATTTCCTTTTAAAATGCACGCTAAATTTAGTGCGTCTGAATTGCAAGAGACATGCAATTGGATGCTCCTTCAAACTAATGAGTGATCAGGTGTGAAGTGCAATCTTCACCTTTCAAATAAACTTCTTCACCCTCCCTCAGGCCCCTATAGGTGAATGGCAGAGACCACACTTCATGGAGAAAAGCGCTACCCAAAGGTTCATATCTGCCTATGGCATAGTATTTCGTACATGAATCAAATTTAAATAGGGGAAAAGGCAATGTTAGTAACCCATGAATGAGCCATACAGCTGTATTATATTCGTCAATGGAAAAAGGTAATGGTTCTAACTTTTCAATATGCAAAAGGGAAAACGCAGCATCCTTCATAGACATGAATTGTTGTTTCACAGTCAAAATAAATGGTAAAAATAGAGAAAAGTTATTCATTTAGTCCCAATGCACTTTACCAGCCTTTAATGTTTGCAATGTCCAAGCAAATTGCATAATGGAACGTAATTGATTTTGACCATGATACAAAACAGACACTTCATCCTGTACGATATCAACTACATATGAAACAATATTATCTAATGTGTAAATTTTGGAAGAAAGGGTATTAATGCTATTATCAACAACTGCAAGCACTTTTTCTAATTTTGTTGATCTATAGCACGTAATCTAGAAGTAGCTCCAAATTGAGACAGTTTCCAAACTTCATTGTAAATAGCATATACCCATCTTTTTGATCTGCCTCCCACAGGGCCTTTAACAAAGTCATATAGATCAAAATCTTCAGTTAATTTGGACAAATGGAGTTTAACTGACGCTAAGGCGGAATGTTTGAGCCAGTTCTGACATAATTTGCATACGGAATAGGGAGTAACAGAATGTTCACTTTCAAAACAGGGATCCACCCTCACCTGTGTTTAGCAGGGGCCAGACCCAGAAAACGATGTTGGCATAAATCTGAACTTTTCTGCCATAACATCAGAACTAGAATGTAGCATCAGAGACTGTTATTCACTAAGGGAGTTATCGGTTTGATTGTACCATGTTGGGTATTCTCCCAAATCAGGAAGGGAAGGAGCATTTAACTTTTTAGACGTAGCCAATACAAAGCAGGTGTTTTGTGAAACAGTCGAATTCAAAAACAACATATGGTTTGGTATGAGACATGCACAATGCAAAGCCACAGTGCATTGTGCTAGCAAACTGTAGTTATTTGATTTTAAATAATGAAGATTGCTGTGGCACACTGGCAGGGATTCCATACATTGTGACTGTCTCACAATGTGTAGTGTGTTGCAAAAATGTGCTATTCCCTCCCCTGTATGGGATGCTCGATGTATCCATCTGGCCTTCCATTCCGACCTTGAAAGCAGAGTTCAACAAGATGAGTCGAATAAGGGCTCTTTTTTCTCAAAAAGAAGTCGGCCTTTCGAACATCAAACACATTTAAGATCAATAGTTTCTTTCCACAGTTCATAGTCCCCTATTGCTAATTGGTCAAGAAAGAACTTAGAATATAATAATTTAGTGTGGGTGAGTCTAACTTTGGAAGAGGACTTAGCAGTCATCTTAAAATAAAATGAGTCAGGATTAGATTGATTAAAATCAGTAAAATATGTAAACTTTTTCAAAAGTGATTTTGAGCTGCCCTCAACGGGAGCTGGACAATGTTCCCATTGTATGTAATTAACCACGTTTCTAAATGTGTTAGCTTTGTGCAGAAAATGATTGCCATAATGTTGGTAACAAAATAAATCAGCATAGTTGGCTGAGTCTAAATACAAATCTTCAGCATCAAAAGCAGCATAATATTTCAAATCAGAAAACAGAGCCTCCACAGCCTGGACATCCCAATCATCAGAGCGTATATTTTTTTTAACCACATCATCGATTGAAACACGTAGTACATTGGGAACATTTATAACCTCTGTAGTGCTGTGTATCTGAAATTTAACAGCATCCAATACAATCCCATCTAAAACGGGCCATACTGTAATGTTAACAAAAGTCTGGTCCCCCTTCAGGATGTGAGATGAGGAGTGGGGTGCCAAAGTTCCATCAATTAAGTCTAATTGAAGTCCTTTCTTTAACATAGTGTCCATTTACAAAACAGAAAAAATACACCACAAATCCAATGGACATGAATAAAAAAATGGAGGAAAAAAACCAGCCAAATGTAAGTCCATGGGGGTAGCAAAAAATGTTTCCTACCCCAAACAGCAAAAATCGAAATTTTCGATGGGGATTTTGATGTAGTAGAGTTAGTGTCAAATGAAAAGAGTGACTGGTTAACCGCAGATGTTTGCAAATCAGGCATAGACAAATCTATGGGAAAGGTATACTCAGTATCATTAAGGGGATCACCAGCCGGTGGATTCAATAAAGGATTTGTTACTGTATTCATCTCGATGGCAACGTCAGGCCTAGTGGAACTCGCCGGAGCCAAAACAGAATTTCTCAGCATTGCTGGACAAGAGACAGCTGGAGTCATACTAAGAAGAATCGGCCACTCGCTGTAATTTGGCATTGCCCATGGAGATGTACCTGTTTTTCTTGCGACCAGGATGTGGAGGTAAATGACTGTTCTTGTACCCTACACGCCAAGCACACAAACTGATGCATGATAAAAGGGGTCGAACTCCTTCTTGTTCTCCACCTTCTCACAAACCAGGTCACCGACTCGTGGTAGCCAGCCAAATACCGGAATCTGAAGAGTAGCATCAGATGTGGAGGGCAAATGTTCCTTTGTAAGACTGTCTCTGGTCTTTTGTAGGTTCTGTAAAAGAGCAGTATGTTCATCTACGTCAAAGGATGCGGAAGCCGCTGCCATGTCTACACCCTCAAGGTCCGGAACATACATTTTGATTCCAAAGAGCATTTTGTATGGGTCCGCCCAACCAGAGACCTTCTAGGGAGATTATTAAGTGCACGTTGAATGCTATAGAGATGAGCTAGCCAGTTCCTGCCAGTACCTATCATCCTAGATGTCAAAGACTGCTTTAAATCACGGTTCATCCGCTCCACAACACTATTACCCTGAGGCCTGTTTGGAGACGAAAATTTGACTTGGACCCACAGTGAACCAATTGCATCCTTGTACGCCTTAGAGGTGAACGCTGGACCCTGGTCCAAATGAAAGGTGCCACATGCAAAAATTGGTACAACGACATGTAAATCCCTGATGACAGTGCGGGCATCAGCACTTCATTGTGGCCACATCCAAACAAAGCGTGTGCACAATTCAACTGCAACTAAGATGTACTTTTATGCAGTATAAGAGGAAAAAGGGCCGCAGTGATCTAAAGAAACACAACCAAGCGGTTTATTAGATATGTACAACTGTATCTGGGGCAGGCGCGCAGCAGTTGAAGGTTTAATCTGCTGGCATATATCACAATGAAGGGCATAATCATGTGTCTGTTTGTATAATCCACGCCACCAGTAACGCTGTTGTAAGAGAGATACAGTAGCTGACACACCGGCGTGAGCCGAGGCCATGCAATCGTGAGACGCTATCAAAGTCTGCCTGCGGTCCGCGTTTGGAATTATCCTGTCACCAAGATCGTTAATTCTCACATAAGGAACTTTATCAGGACTTAAAAGATAAAAGTATTTAGAAGTGAAACCTCTAGGGTAATTATCTAATTTCTCTGTTGAGGCAATAGCTGCCAAGATGTCATCATCAATCTTACTATCCGTACGTGTAACTGCTGCTACTGCATATGTTGCAACTGCGGTCTTGGCTGCTTCATCAGCAAGACAGTTACCAACAGCGTGTACCCCTACGTGATGGTGACCAAGAGTATGAATTACAAACACGAGAGGCAGACGTTCTTTAAGTTCAGCGACTCAAACCCATAGCATTTTGTGTTTAATCGTGCTACCTTTGGAATCACGATAGTCATTCTGAGTCCCAGAAAATAAATTGTCATTGTAAGACTGAACATAGTAGTAAGAGTCACTCATAATTAGAGTAGTCATACAAGGGTCAGCGTACTCCAGTGCAAGCACCAGAGCACGTAGCTCTGCCAATTGGGTGGTACAGTCTCCTACTGGCTGTGTATGCACAACAACCGACTTGAACTCTCCCTTCATTATAGTACCAACCACTATTGTGCAGGCCGCTGTATATGCATGCTTTGACTCCATCGCCGGTTGCGCCGATCTGTCAGTGTAGATGATACAATGGAAATCCTCAAGCAGGCACATAGTCAGAGGAGCCAGATGAACAAATTCATACTGCAAGAACTCCTGAGTCTGTAAAGAGGAATCAAAGACAAACGTGACATTCGAGAGGTCAAGGATGTGGCCCAATCAATCCAACGTGGATGCAAAGCTTTTGAATTTGGTACACTGGCTTTCATCACTGCCTCCAAGGCAGGATATGGTGTAACAACCAACATGGGTTTCCCCAGGGACAACGCTTGTTCTTTAAGAATCGCCATCTGCACTGCAGTCAAAACTTTTTCCACAGAGGAAAACCGAATTTTAGCCAAAGTGTACAAGTGTGACTTGTAAGCTATAGGGACTGTGTCACCCTCATTAAAAGTCAGGTACGTGAAACCTACCGCCCCGGGTACAACTCTTATTACCAGATTGGTGTGGTTGTCACATGTCAATAAGTATTTAGATTAAAGAAGATCAGACTGCAAAGATTGCAATATTGCAGAATGTTCAGGCAGTCAGCAAAATTTGGTGAAAGTAGGTTGTACCAAGGCATAAAGAGGCTTGATACGCTGGGCATAATGGGGAATGTAAGAATGCCTGGGCATAATTAGGAATGTAAGTAGCCTGAAATTTTTAAAAAAAAACAGTAAAGATTGTAGTTTTTTCAGTGTTTTTGGAGCGCGCATCGGCGCGCATTTCTCCAGGAAGTGAGGTGCCAAATCTTGACCTTCAATGTTGAGCTCATAGCCCAGGAACAACACTGTGTACTCTGCAATGTGTGCCTTTGCAAAGTTAAATTTGTAACCGAAGTACGCAAACATACAAATGATGCGGTCAATGCGACACAGATGCGACCATAAGTCGTCGTCAGTGAGACATACGTGCATGCATCAGGGTTGAGTCTCTCTAAAAGAGAGACAATGCGGGCAGCAAAGACGTTTGGACTGATCTTATAGCCCATAGCTAACCTTCGGAACTGTTTTTGTTTACCGCCATAGGTAAAAGCTGTCCATTGACTACTAATAGTGTCAGACCTCACGCTGCAGGATCCGGTTGTAGCACATATGACTCCACCTCCCTATCTCACCAACACGCCAGTACATATAACACAGCGGGTTCGAGTGATAGAGCGAGGGAATAAAGAAGAAAACAAAACAAGGAGGGGACGGAAGGGGACTGCAGGGAAGGGATGGCTGAAAGACAAAAAACAACAGGCACACCGGTTATAAATGCTCACTGAAAATCCCTACTCTTGTATGTCTTCTCACGACTGGTAATAAGAGTTTCACCTTTCCTGAAGCTATGCGCTCCACCTTCCCCTGTGTTTTCTGATATGAAGAACAGCAATGATTGTCCCCCGCCTTGTGTGTTTCAGTGCTCAAAAGAAAAACAAGTGTCAAGTTCCAAAATTGTGAATCAAAAACCAAAGTCTGTCTCTTTAAGGCTGCTTCCTTACTTCAGGAATGCCTCAAACTATAATCCTTAAGTAAAAGCGGTAAGTTGCAGCTTCTTACTACTGACTTCCGATCTTAATTATAATATCACTCTCCTTGGATAACCAGCTCCAAACACGGCAAGGTGTAGGCTTATCCCACTGCCCTCCGCTTTGGCACTTGCACAAATAAACACTAGTGTTACTCTTCGTAACGGCAGCGAGCAGGAGAACTCCCACTACACCCCGCTCTCACTTTTAATCAAAAACACGATTCGCCGTGCACCAATGTCCCTTTAGGAAAGTCTGCTCAATTGTTCGAGCTGCGCGTTGTTTTCACACACGCCGCTCGTTAACTCACAGTTACGAAGCCGCTTTTTTGGCGTCTCTGTCCGTTGTCCGCTCTTAGCGGAATGTTCTCTTTTCTCGTCTCCGTTGCTGGCAACCCTCTGAAACTCCAAGGAAACCAAATAGGAATACTCCAGATGCGCGTCCCACGCGCTACTCGATCAAAATTCGAGTAAACAAAATCCCAAGCTTTCTCCTCTTGCGCAGGCAAACGATAACGCAAGGGAAACAACAAACTCTCTATAAACTCTCACTTTTACTCCCCGAATAATCCAGCACCGTATCTCACAGAGGTGGCTCCAAAGTACTGTGGTTACAAAATCACGAACAAGAAGGGGATGGTCCTCCCTACCTATATAGAACCACGCCCCTTCTAAGGATTCTGGGAGATGTAGTTCATTGGTAGGGTAGGCGCTTTTGGAGGATCCTGACAGTATGTCCCCGTCCCTAGCGCCTTCTAGGGCCAGGCGTAGCAGGAAACCTCTGACGAAAAGACAGCACCTTCCCGGGAGCAGGCACCTCGGAACAGCACACCCCTTGCATGTACTCCTCCTTGACCTTGTTCAAACACCCCTGCACCCCGTTGTGAGCCATCTGCTGTATTAATTCCTTTTCCTCAACTGATGGCTGAAACTGGAGATCAAAAGGACTACCAACCGGCAAGGAGTTGGCGTCAATTCCGGATTTAGCTAGGAAGGGGAGCCTTCCAGGGGGGCCATGCCACGCATTTGTACTAGACCTCTCTACCCACCTTATGCAATTAACCTTCCCTGTAGGAATGAGAGACTGTTTATCATCCCCTCCCTCCGTGATTGGCAGTATCTGTCGGGTTAATGTTTCTGTCTTCTGACTACTCAACCCAGGGCGGACGGCGACCACCTCTTTCTGTGCCAATGTGGCCACCCTGAACTGACATGCCACTACCGCTAAAGGTGAGGATGCATCGGACACCAGATGTTCCTGACAATACCCAGACAAAAAATGTACTGTTCTAGTTCTCCAGTCTATGGAAGGGTTGTGGTACGTAAACCACGGCATCCCCAATATGATCTCGTATTGGGGAGCTTCTATGATATTCAAAGTGATCTTTTCCTCATGTCTCCCTTCTGACACATCTATTGACAACATTACCTCAGCTGTCTTCTCAACTATTAAACCTGATTTTATAGGCTGTCCATCTACTGCCAAAACCTCCTCTGGTATATCTCTAGGTACTCTAGGTATCGCTAAGCGAGACACTAACCCATTATCAATAAAATTACCTGTGGCTCCTGTGTCCAGCATAACCCTAACTTGATGACTCTTTTGCTCATACTCTAAGGACATGTTAAGAACCAGGTGAGACTCATTCACACCTATACCAGGTGAAGATAGGGAAGTGAGTCTCCAATCAGGCATCACATTATCTCGGGATGAAGGTGCTAACAAGTTGTCTGTCTCCCTTCCCATAGTGGAAATAGCTATTCTTTTATTCTTGTTCCAACTAGAGGGGTTTTGGGGCTTAGAAGGGCATTCACGCACGTAATGCCCTTTTTTGCCACAGTACATACAAAGACCGTGTACTCTTCTGCTTTCTTTCTCTTCATTGGACAGAGGGGATCTAATAGCTCCTATTTCCATAGGTTCTGTCCCGTCTGCCGATGCCTCTAGAGCTCTAGGAGGGGAACTCACTATACTATTGTAACCCCTGTCCCATTTTCTTCTATCCCCACTCAGCTCAGTCAGCCTACCATCCAATCTCAGGACCAAGTTCACCATATCTACACAAGTGGTGGGTTGAGGATCTATGTAGGCCACAGCGTTCTTCAATTCCTCCCTCAATCCCTGATAAAATAAAGACATCCTCTTACTCTCTGGCCAATCTGTTTCAGCTATCAACCTATTAAACGTAGTTAGGTAAGTTATCAAGTCACTCCTACCCTGACGCAGAGATAATAGCTCCTTATCTGCGCTGAAGTTGGTGGCCCTCCGGTCAAAGACTTTCTCAAACTCGTCCCTGAACGCAGTCCAGTTAGACAACATTGCATCATCTCTTTTCACCAAAGGTACTGCCCAATTGGCGGCGTCTCCCACCAGATAGGAGATAGCAAATGCCACCCTAGAATGATTAGTAGGAAAGGAGGCGGGTTTACAGGAGAAATGAAGTAAGATTTGAGTCATAAAGGCTTGCGTTTTGCGTGGATCCCCCCCATACCGTTCAGGAGTGGCTAAGGGAATAGGGGGAGGAACTGTAACCTGAATCTGTGAAGGGCCGGTAGAAAAAGGGTTCTTGGATAGCTGTTCTACCCTATCCTTAAGAAGCACAGCCTCCGCCTTGGACGCAGCCAATTCTTGTTGGACCACAACCAGAGCCCTCAACACGTCATCCAAGGTGGCCATATGTACCCCAACCGGACCAGGCAGAATGCAATTCGTGGGTTCGTGATTCTGTCAGACCTCACGCTGCAGGATCCGGTTGTAGCACATATGACTCCACCTCCCTATCTCACCAACACGCCAGTACATATAACACAGCGGGTTCGAGTGATAGAGCGAGGGAATAAAGAAGAAAACAAAACAAGGAGGGGACGGAAGGGGACTGCAGGGAAGGGATGGCTGAAAGACAAAAAACAACAGGCACACCGGTTATAAATGCTCACTGAAAATCCCTACTCTTGTATGTCTTCTCACGACTGGTAATAAGAGTTTCACCTTTCCTGAAGCTATGCGCTCCACCTTCCCCTGTGTTTTCTGATATGAAGAACAGCAATGATTGTCCCCCGCCTTGTGTGTTTCAGTGCTCAAAAGAAAAACAAGTGTCAAGTTCCAAAATTGTGAATCAAAAACCAAAGTCTGTCTCTTTAAGGCTGCTTCCTTACTTCAGGAATGCCTCAAACTATAATCCTTAAGTAAAAGCGGTAAGTTGCAGCTTCTTACTACTGACTTCCGATCTTAATTATAATATCACTCTCCTTGGATAACCAGCTCCAAACACGGCAAGGTGTAGGCTTATCCCACTGCCCTCCGCTTTGGCACTTGCACAAATAAACACTAGTGTTACTCTTCGTAACGGCAGCGAGCAGGAGAACTCCCACTACACCCCGCTCTCACTTTTAATCAAAAACACGATTCGCCGTGCACCAATGTCCCTTTAGGAAAGTCTGCTCAATTGTTCGAGCTGCGCGTTGTTTTCACACACGCCGCTCGTTAACTCACAGTTACGAAGCCGCTTTTTTGGCGTCTCTGTCCGTTGTCCGCTCTTAGCGGAATGTTCTCTTTTCTCGTCTCCGTTGCTGGCAACCCTCTGAAACTCCAAGGAAACCAAATAGGAATACTCCAGATGCGCGTCCCACGCGCTACTCGATCAAAATTCGAGTAAACAAAATCCCAAGCTTTCTCCTCTTGCGCAGGCAAACGATAACGCAAGGGAAACAACAAACTCTCTATAAACTCTCACTTTTACTCCCCGAATAATCCAGCACCGTATCTCACAGAGGTGGCTCCAAAGTACTGTGGTTACAAAATCACGAACAAGAAGGGGATGGTCCTCCCTACCTATATAGAACCACGCCCCTTCTAAGGATTCTGGGAGATGTAGTTCATTGGTAGGGTAGGCGCTTTTGGAGGATCCTGACAAATAGAGGACAGGTTATGGCTAAAAAAGCCATTGGATATGTCAAGTGTGGTCTTAAACAGTTTATGCACAAGACTATCCACAAGGGCATAACTGAGAGTATTCTGCATGCGCAGATCCGACAATGAGAGTTCAAATGCCGGTAATCCAATACCAAACGATACGAGCCATCAGGCTTGGTCACAGTAAAAAGAGGACTATTCATCGGAGACACACACGTTTCAATCACACCTTGATATTCCAAAATAGTCAAGAATTTCTGCCATGGAAGCTTTCGCTTCACGTCGCATAGGATATTGGGTCAACCTCAATATTCCATGCGACGTGAAGCGAAAGCTCCTGTTGCATAATCAGCAATGTTATCTCATGTCTGGGTGAAAATTTGTCCCATCCACATTGAGTTCGGTACAACGCCAGTGCAAGCACCTTAGCCCACTCTTCTGCAAAATTCAGGGCCTGCTCTTTTGGCACAGTGTGCGGAACTAGGGAGGATCACTTCCTCCCCCCTCGGAGCGGCCAGAATGAAGGGTGGGTCCAATCACCCTCTGCTAACAAAATGTCATAGGTAGTAGTCAGATTCTCCCAAAATACCACTTTTATAGTACGTTGTATATCACCTTCAATTAAAGGACTATTTCATAAAGTCTTTCAGGGGGAGCCACTCTAGTATCAGCTGTCTCAACAGCAACAAACGTGTTAGTTGCTGTCACCTTCAGAAATGGACGCAATGCTTCCCACACTACTGTAATTTCCACGCTGTCTAGCAGTGTCAGCACCTATTTCAGGTTCTGAAGTTGTGTTCTCACTATTTGTGGTGTACCTCGCTGTTAAAGCGGCAACTTTCTTCTTTTGAAACTGGGGTTGTTAATGCAGAGAGTGGTCTTGCTTGCCTTCACCTTCGGTCTTGCGGGGCTACTCACGGCTTTGTTGGGCACCCTGACCTCTCCCGCTGTCTCCACCACAGGTTGGTGAGACCGAAGTATCCTACAAAGGACGAGGAGAATGTTGATCAGGAACCTGAAAACGTTCAGGTGACTTAATATTAGAGCAGTCACGCAAGTCATATGTGTGCTCAGTAGGCACAGGTATTGGCGAAGCAGGACGAGACCCCTGTTTCTGTTGCTGTTTCTCCTGTTTTTTATTCTTATCCAAGTCAGCTTTGGAAAGTTAGTGCATTTATCCTTATCAGAATTCGCCACCTTAGTTTGATTTTGGGCTGCTGTCTTAGCAAAAGCCTTAACACCCAAACTATTGCGGCCAATGTTCTTATAAGCCTTTGCAATGATTTTCAGTAACTGCCCGGGCTTATGGGCATCGGGGTCATCGCGTAAAGCATTAGACACCTGGAAGTTCACTGCATCTCCCTTAAAATTAGCAAGGACGAGTTAGGAAACCACATTAAACTCTCCAACGAGCCTCAATCCCAATTCAACAGCCGCCTCTGCTCTGTGTTTATCTTGGACACACTTAATGACGGAGTGTAGGACAGCCATGGACGGAGTGCCAAAGCACTTAGTATAGACTGTCGCATATATCTTACCCCAGTTCTAACAATCAGGTTTCTCTGGTATTAAGTCTTTCTGCAAACTTATTGTTAGAATCCTGTGTTTCTCAACAGGAGTTGTATTAGGAAATACTGCTTCCTCAATTTCTCAGCAAGCCAAAAAGGCATATCATCCTTATCTTGGGGCCGCTTGCTCATAACCGAATTAACCATGACGGGGTTAATTTTCATCCCGGCGGGTCCAGCTGGTTGCTCCGCAGCACCAGGTGGCCCCTCCTGGACATTGCGGAGACGTTTTGCACTAAAGCCCGTTGCACCCCAACAAGGGATGCATAGAGGACACGCAAATCATCTATAGTGACTTGCAGTTAACACGGATGCGGCGTGTAACTGGCCAGAACCGGCCACGTGGCCCCAGGACTAGACAAAGGGCCCAACCGAACTGCTGTTACTGACTGGGGAAGGGCACCACTAAACCAAACACAATGCTGTCAGGCAGTAATAGGAATCTCCAGTGTCCTATATGGGGTGTAGTTTAGAGGCACAGCTGTGGGAGTGTGATTGTGAAACGTACCATAACCCGCATTGACCACAGGAAAGATAACCCAAGAGTAGAAGAGCTCAAACAGGTATGCCGCCTCAGCACTCACCACAAAAACAACTGTCATGCTATCCACAGTGACGCCAAATGCCTGCAAATCATTGCGGACGGCCACCCTGCCATGCTGTGGCCATAAGGACACAGTAGAGAAAAGTACAATGCAAAAGAATTGTAGCACAAATGGGTAGTAATTCAAAGTACAAACCTTTTGAAATTATCAAGCTTGAACAAACCTATGTATATAGGAAGGTTAAACAGTCACCACTGCCAACAGGAAACAATAGTGAGGGTGTTGTGGACTGTTATAAGAACTACTTGAGAGTCTAAAATATAAGAACACATCGTTAGGTGTGCCATGTTGCAGGAATTCTTCTCATACACAGAACTGTGCACAGAGACCCAGGACCAGAGTGAATTGTGGTGGACCCAAAAACTTACCTCAGTACCTTGAACCCCCTAATCGACTAGCATTAGTGTCTCATTAGCTCTTTGTCCTATAGCAAAGGTACCAATGATTAGACAACCCAGAACTTGTGACTTAGAATACACTCAGGAATGGTGGGAATCAAGAACCCTCTTTCGTTATATTCTCATACCAGTCCACAACATGTGTAAAAAGAGACACGATGAAGTTTAAAATGTTTATTTAACGACGTGCTCTAAGATGCAGTATTTTTACTAACATAAGCAGGCAAATGATTAAAAATAATATGATCAGCATTGTTACAATTCCATAAAACACATAGGGAGAAATCATATAATGATAGTGGAAACAGGTCCTATAGTGCCTTGTATGCCCCCCTCCCTAGCTAGGAACTATCTATACTATACTAATATAATAAAGAGAGAGCCCAAACCTTTGAGGCGGGTAATCTCAGGAGCCACGGCACCAATCACAACACCCAATACAGCATTGGAAAGGACAGTTGCAGCAGATGGACATAAGCAATACAGCTGCCCACCATATACATTAGAAACATAAAAGAACCTTACCGGTAAAGAAGTCCCTTGTGGGCGTGGGCGTGGGCGCGGTGCAGCATGACGAAAAAAAAAAGCGTTCCTTAAACGTGTGCGTTGTGCTGGGGGCGTGTGCTGGGGCGTGAACAAAGCCAATGGGCATGGCAATTGCAATTGCGCGGCACCAAGGGGTGTGGCCAATGGGAGCAACAAACGGCAAAAATCGCATGGCACATCCCAAAAAAAAAACTTGCCTTGAGGGCGTGTGGAAAACAAATGTGTTCGTTGGGCTGGGGCGTGGCCAAGGCCAATAGGTGCGGCAATTGCGCAGGAGCAATGGGCGTGGCCAATGGGTGCTGCAATTGTCGGGGCTTAGGCAGGGGCAGACGCGACTGATCGTGCCTGCGGGAACAATAACTGCATAGTGTCCTGCGTGCTGTCAGCCAGTCAACTCTCTGCATAAAGGACCGTGCCTGCGGGGACACTATCTGCAGCGTCTCCTGCGCGCTGTCACACACTCAACTCTCTGCATAAAGGAATTGACACCAGGCACACAACATCAACCAGACCTGGAGCCGGACTCGGTGGATGTTGCGAGTAAGCGCGCCTGCTGGGACACTAACCATTGAACTGACTGCACTTTCCCACACGCGCAGCGTCTCCAGCTTGCGCTGTCACCCACTAAACTCTCTGCATCAACGACTTTACACCACAAGCACAACATCAAACAAACTGGAGCCGGGCCTCAAGCAGGGGATGATGCGATTCAGCGTGCCTGCGGGGACACGAAATTTACAACTGAATGCACTTTTACACACGCTTACCTACGGAAGTGGAGTACATACACGCTAGAGACATCTGCTAATACTTCCTTCTCCGAGGTACACACAGTATCTGCACACACATGCCTAACTATTGTGACACTTCATGCTAAAAATCTTGTCTACCGCAAGATTTTAAAATAAATTTCCCTTGCCTATTACACACATTGCACACATTCTATTTCATACCCGGACAACTTCGGGACGGGCTGCTAGTGTTTTATATCATAATAGAAGGTCTCTTAGGCTTGAATGGGGAATCCCATACCTCCAAGATTAGTAGAGGTGATTCACATCAGGATCTGCAAAAGCTCTCTCTCTCTGGAAATGGATTGTCTCCAAGTGTTTAAATCATGCATGCAGTGCAATATTAAAGGCGCCAGAATTTCAGCTAGCTGCAGCTGCGTGCATGTTATGTCTAGAGCATGAGCCGATCAGCTCGAACAACACCTAACATTGTTATGATAACCTTGGAGGCCTCATCACTCACTGTGCAGACTAAAGTCGAAATGTAAGTCTAGGGATATTGAAAACAGCCATTCTTATGTGAAGAATTATGCGCAGCCTAACTTACGACAACAATTATATGTAGTGTTGTGTGCAAAAGCAGCAAATAGGTAAGATGGTGTTCAAACTTCTAATTAGCCTATGCTAACATAGCAATGAGCGCAAGCAGGGCTCTGCCTTCACTACACTAGTAAATCTGGGGTAGTGTTAAAAAGCAAATGGTGTTGTGTGGGAACGCATACAGCAACACCTATTGCAAGCACCTTTGGCGTTAAGCCATGCAAAGTGGCTTAGAGCCGCCTTGTAATTAATGAGCAGGGCTTGCCAAACGGAGCATCAAAAGAAGTGATACTCTGGTGGTGCATTGCCCTTTTAAAAATGTACCCATATGTGTTAAAACTAACAATGATGTGTGGTCCTCATGGGCTCTTGCTAGTGCAGTGCATAGTAGGTGCTTGCTGTCGAACTATCACTCTGTCTGAATGGGAAGACGTTGCATTGCAAGGAGGTGAGAAGGGACATGTGTACTTCAAGGTACCCTCACAAATACACATTCACTGCTATGTTTGACTTGTCCACACTTGAGTAGCAGCTGGTTAGGGAGGACGGACAATAGCCCACTGTGGTTCAACATTCTACATGTCATGTGGACGTGGGTAAAGATGTAGCATTTTCCAGGAGGGAGTGTGGCCCAAAATTGTCTCACAGTGCCACATGTACAAGTTGCAGGATGTCATACAGACAAGTGATTATAGATAGAGAGAACTACTTAGCCACCACAAAGGGAATGAGTCCGGGAAGGTTTGAGGCGAAGGTGGATGGGTGCAGTTGCTTTAGAAAACTGGTTTTGTACATGTCACCGTTCCCAGCACTAATGCTATGTGGAGGGCTGCCTGACCCATATCACTCAATTACAGCCTGCCATGTCAGTCCATTAGATATGGTCAAGCATAATGTAGGTATCGTAGGCACATGAGAGTCAATGTATGATCTGGGTTCCAACACTGTGTGGCAGTAAGTTAGCTGCCAGGACCAAATTGGGAACAGCCGGAGGAACCATGTACACAAACAAGTGCATGGGTTAGATTAAAATGATGTGGGACAGTCTGCAGATAACAAACTGTGGTCCTGATGAAATGGGTTGAACGTCAGTGATCGTAACTTGACTAGTATGACAGGGACAGCCACTGAGAGTAGGCACACAGTGGTAGTGAGAACAATGCTGAGATCCAGTCATTTGAAATACGGTGCAATCTGCAATCCACACCCTTGCATAACAGATGCCCTACATATCAGTAGGGAACTGAAAGTGATATGTATTGAACCTTGATTGTCAACTGGATTACTCATGTCAACATCTAAGAAAGATCAGCTATGCCTTTCTTTTCTCCATCTCATTGCAGAAGATAAACCCTCACTTCCTGGCCAGCATGCTTTCCTGGACTTCAGCAATGATGGGAATGATAACCAGCAAACCACTGACCAAGACACCCTCCAAGAACTCCTGGGATCCTTCAGGACACCATCTTCGTACACAGGAAGGGTAAACTGCGTTGTGGAGTCGCCACTTCCCGGCCCACCAACCAACAGGCACCACCTGCCATCCCAACCAGAGTCCTGGACTCCGAGGACCCACAGATTACTTTCCAAATGTACTGAAGTAAGAGTTCAGCAGGAGATGGTAGAGTAGGTGCGGGTGGGGATGGAGACCATGGCACCCACCCTAGAGAGAGTCTATGGGTGTTTAAGTCCCAATGGGTACAACACTGCAGACATAAGGGCACCTAGTCCGCTCCATGGCCTCCAGCAGAGCCTAGCTGACATCACTAATGTCGTGAGCCAGAGGCATGAACAAATCCCCTGCCAAAGTTGCACCAGTGATGTGGCCAACTACCTGGGGGCAAAAAGAACCAGGAGTCATAAACAAAACAAAATAACAAAACAAAGCAAACATTTAAAAATCTTTAGTTTTGTTTGAACAAAGTTTGTGCTGTTTATATTTTGTAATTGTATACTTTATCCATGTAAGCATCATACATGTTAGAAAACACATGTAGTCTTAATGTTGTAATGTGAAAATCATCACAGTGTAATCTTTGATTAAAAATATGTTTTCATATTGTGTATCACACACTAATTTGTAGTTCACATTATAGTCCTAGTCGCCCACAGGCACTAGGCCACTTTCTAGCTATACACCCTAATGACAATGTAGTCATACCCCTCACTGAATTACTCCCCCCTCCCCATGTCCCATGACATGTTACCCCCATGGACTTTGTCTGGACATTCAAAGGCTCAAAACACCTTTTGGGGTTGTTGTCCTATGAACTGTCCCTGTGAGCCACATAAGTATTAGCACATGTTAATTAGTCCACTCAGTACTACCTGTGTGTTGTTTATTTGTTGGAGTCTGGACTAAGTTGACCATTGTGCATTCTGTGGGGTAAAGACACCAATTACTTGCCAATGGGGCATGTGTTGTTTGGAGGCAGGAACAATGCTAGCCAGTGAGAGTGAAACATGTTTATTTAACCCTATTTGTGGGTTGACTAGCAAGTGGTTACTCAAGGTTGCAAGCATGAAGTGCAACAGGTATCATGCAATGTTAATGGTGAATGAAGTCACACCACAAGTGATGGGTCTACCCATGGACACTAGCAGGCAAACAACATTGGGCTGACAAGTAAAAGCTGCAAGTTTGAGTGTGTACGGGCAGCCATCAGTATGTGAGTCCAAAAATCTTCAATTTGGGCAAATCTTTTGACCACAACATCCCTCTAAAGTAAAGTATATCACATGATGGACCCACACAGAGAAATCGTATGTGAATACATGTGTTGCACTGTGTACCATTTTCATCGTGATTGCCTTGTGCACAGCTCAGCAATAGATAGATAGATAGATAGATAGATAGATAGATAGATAGATAGATAGATAGATAGATAGATAGATAGACAGACAGACAGACAGACAGACAGACAGACAGACAGACAGACAGACAGACAGATAGATAGATAGATAGATAGATAGATAGATAGATAGATAGATAGATAGATAGATAGATAGATAGATAGATAGATAGATAGATAGATAGATAGATAGATAGATAGATAGATAGATAGATAGATAGATAGATAGATAGATAGATAGATAGATAGATAGATAGATAGATAGATAGATAGATAGATAGATAGATAGATAGATAGATAGATAGATAATGTAAAGCCATGGCCAACCTGACAATCCCTGTCCATAGGTAAAACACCTACTCACTCATGTTGCCAAACACTGCTAGCAAAGACAAATGCATGTACAAAACATTACCTGAGCATGCATGCTAACTCTGACACAGGGTGACTAGAAACAGGTGCAAACATCATGAAACAATACTGTTTTCACATCAAATGTAGCAGCGCCTACAGCCTAAATTGATCTTGCAGCTTAGAGTGAGCATACATATACCTCTTACCAATTCAATTCAATTGAATTCAATATATTTAATAAGCATTTTGATCTCTTATGAGGTCCACTCAAAGAATACGCACAATTATTGCATGATAAGCATATTAAAGTACAAACCCAGTTTAATTCCACAGTGGATAAGATAAAGTACAAAAGCAGAAAATATGATAAGTTTAAATTAAAATAACTTAAATTAATTGTAAAAAGCAGTAATAACTGTATCACAGTAGCAGTTTATGTACAAATTAATCCATCCTAGAAGTATCAAAATCCTTAAAAATCAGTTCCAATAGCTCTCTTAAATAGCAAAGAACAATGTCCACTGGTAGCAGAATGCACGTAATGGCACAGAATGACCAAAGTGTAGGTAAGAATATTCAACATTTTAACGAAGTACAGAATTACAATAACGTAGTTAAACCTTTACCACAACCAGTAAATAAAGTTAAGTACATATGCAATTTGGAGAATACCATACTATAGTAGCATCCTATTGGATCCTACTTTAAATAAAGTGCATCATGTGGCAGCAGAAAAATTATAGACGAAGATAAATTCTAACGAAAATTAACACATGTATATCTAGCAATTAATTTACCCTTAGCAGCGATGGTTAAAAAGTAAGTGTATGTCCCAATCTTTTTGCAACCAGAAGTTAAATAGCAGTAATAACAAGTGTTAAAATGTATACCAATGAGAGATAAACCCAATTAGCCTTAATAAATACAGAGGCCCAGAGCTTAAGGGCACAATTGAAGGTGGCCGAGCATCTCGTGAGCAGCAAGCCAAACCATAAAGGTACCAAGGAGACCGATAGGTAATGGGTATCAAGTCAAATGAACATAGGTCATGTCATTACTCCTCCTCTACATACAGAAAAGTAAATAAGGTATGCACAACTAAGAGAACTACCTCCTTCGGTAGAACATAGAAAAAATTAAAATATATTAATACATTCCTTTAAAAACTTTAAAAAAATGTACACACTATTTCATTCTTTGGAAATAGGAACAATTCACGGGCAGATGTTACATTTTTGATATCGTTTTGCATTAACATTGGTCGAAGCAATTGATGGTGAAATGGTGACAGAACTGGGCACACAAACAGGATATGGTCAATATTCTGGATGCCCAGGATACATATTTTACAATTATTTCCATTTTCATAGTGGGGGACAAATTTGATGTTTAATCAATCAGTGGCAAAAGATTCATACGACATAGAGTATGCCAGCGGCGAATACCATGATTTAGATTCCAGGATAAGTATTTCTGAGAAACTCTCGGGGTACTTGACATGGCTGTTGTCTTTAGTCTATCCTTTGTTCTACAATATTTAACATCTCTCTGGTGACTAACCATGCAACTAGTGATTTTTAAAAAGGATTTAAATTCTAAAAGTGGGATTGACATCACAGACTCCTCTTGTGCACTTAAATAATTCAGTGCTATGGTAAAATCATGGGAAATAAGAATATTTGTATATTTTTCCTCCAAACATTTCTTAACACATAAAACAGCTTAATGTATAAAGCTCACTTTTCTTTTACTGGTATCCTCATTGTAAAACCCTAGCTAAACCTTGTATAAATGAATTTATCAAGCCAAATTCTAAGCTGATAGTGGATATTGGAACCAGAGTAATAAAATTTAATAATTTGCGTAATATCTGGCCTTCAATCTTATCAAGCAAACTCCAGTCTTTTACTGGAATAGATTTATATAACAAGTGGGGGAGATTTTAGCTTTAAAAACTGAGAGCAAATGTAAAAAACGGCTTCCACCCATTGCGCAATAGAATATGCTTTACCCATTTGCATGTGATGCCACTTTGCAGGATCTATGTTCAGTATGCAGATTATTCTTTGCATTATCCATTTTTAGTTTCCCCAGGTAAAGATAGGAATCTACAATCTCAAGTTTTTTTTAACTACTTCTCCAATTCAAAAACCACAATATTCTGCTTTTGCTACATTTCATAATCAAAACTTTACTTTTAGAAACATTGATCTTCAGGAACTGTGCCATCGTATATTTCTGCAGGGATGACAACTTTTTATTCTGCCCATTGGGGGTCAGGTACATAATTACAATAGCATCTGCGTTCATGAGACATGCAAAAGGCTGGCCGCCTGTCTTTGGTGTGTCTCCTTCTAAGGGAGAAAAGCAATCAGGTAGATCTCCTACGTATAGAGAGAAAGGAAGTGTTGCTAATAGTCAGCCTTGCTTCAGGCCATTTTCTGCGGGTATCACTGATGATAGGCCCTGATTTACACCCATTAGCACCTGACACAATGTTTGCTATTGCAGGGCGATGAGTAATGATAGAAAGAGTATTCACAGCTCAATTTTATGTATTTTTGATAAGGTAGTGGCCGTTCTACCTTATCAAAGGCTGTTGAGAAGTCTATAAATGCCACATATACATTTGACCTGCGAAATAGGGTGTACTTCTCATCTATTAATTTAAACATACTGATGTTATCCAGGCTGGAGTGATTTTTCCCAAACTCTGCTTGTTCTATGGGGAGAATTTTCTCCTCCACTACCCAGTCAGTAAGATTGGCAAGAATACTGCGAGGAAATATTTTCCACACTGCGTCTAATAAGGCTGTTTACCGGTAGTTATCTGGATGGTGTCTATGACTCTTTTTATATGTAAAGGAATTAGGATATTACCGGACCATGACAGGGGTGTAAATCCTTGCAGGTAACAATATTCAAACAGAGGAGTAAGATACGCAGCCCATAGCAAAGGCTTTCTTTTAATAATTGTCACAGGGATTTCGTCAGGACCGATTGCTCCTTAAGCTCTCATTTTTCTAATGAGTCATACAACATCCCCCTTTTGAGGGAGCAAAACTGTATTCAGAAACTTTGGGAAGAATTGTTGAAATAGTGTCAGAACAAGAAGAATTAGGATTCGCCGAGTAAAGTTCTAAAAGATGTGAATTCAATTCTTCTTTTATTGGAATTGGGAGGAATTTTACTGTAGTGCCGCAACAATCTTCTATTATTTCC
Organism: Lissotriton vulgaris; assembly: GCF_964263255.1. Lineage (NCBI taxonomy): Eukaryota > Metazoa > Chordata > Amphibia > Caudata > Salamandridae > Lissotriton > Lissotriton vulgaris. The sequence continues at coordinate 245,361,051 of NC_141688.1, read as the reverse complement.
CAATACCTTTTAGGATTGTTTTTTGGAAGCCACCTCTTTTAACTGGACCCATTCGTTATCTTCCTTTTTTTGTCCAAAAGTGCGTATATTCCTCTGTCTTTTCTTCTTTAATAGAATTAATACTGTACTTTGTTCAAGGGAAAAATTCAGGACTGAGCCCTCGCTAATTAATTTATTTCCCTATTTATATGTAGTAGAGGATTGAGAGGTGGTCTCCGTTTAGTTGGTAACTGGATCGGTTTACAAGACGTGACCGTGGTATTTATATTGTGACTAAAGACTTACAGTAAACTCGGGCAGAGACCTTTTCTCTGCCCGCGGAGTGTACGGACATTTGCTTCTCCGCGTTCCGCGGAGAAGGCAAATCTACGCACACTCCGCAGCGGAGTTGGCCAGCTCCCGCCTTCACCCCCCCTATTAACAAGTATGCTCAGTTTTTCACGGATTACCGATACGGTGAGGAAGAGGAGGTGGGCAGCACGGGGACGCCGCAGTACAGGTAAGTGCTTTAAAATGTTTTTTTAATTAATGTTTAATTACCTGTTAATATGAGGGGTGAAGGTGGGTGTGCGTAGCAGAGCGGAGCGGCGCAGAGTTTCACTGAGTTTGTTTGCAACTCTGTGGACCTCCGCAGAATTAAATAAATATATATAACAAATTAAAATTATTTTTAATCTTTTTAAATTAATTATATACTAGTTAGTGAGTGTGTTGTAATAAATTCATATTTTTATAAATACCTTGTGTGGTTCTTTTTCATTTAATCTATACTTATAAGATTATGTTCTGGTAAAACAAGCTGCTTTACACTCCTTCCGGACTAAGCCTGAAGGCTGAACTCCACAGCTACCACTTAGAGGGCTTTCTAAGGTTGTCCAAGACCACTAAAATCCCCATAAGGGTTGTCTGGATCAGTACAAGGGGCCACTTACATAGAAGTACATTATATACTGAGCCAGCCTCTCACAATTATGTATCCTCATTTCACTTCCCCACAGGAGGCATACTATTTGCAAACAGTCTCAAGGTCCCTCACTTTGGTATGTATGAATGCATGAGATCTTTATTGGTGTTGTATGGGTAAAGCCAACGTAAGGCCCACAAGTGGCTCAGGTTGTCTCAACATGTGTGACTTGTAGGATTGTGCCCATATACCATGTAGTATGGTGCGAGTATGTAGGCCCACATCAACTACGTATGTACTGTCTCATTCTGCCCAAAACTATTATGCAATGTATTCCAACATATTTCACTGTCATATGGCCTGTCATGTGCTTGAGAAGTACTTATCAACCTGTAGGTCATTGCCATATGTCTCATTGATGGTGGAATGACGGAAGATGAAGGAATGATGAGCACTTACTGGGTACTTTGCAAGGACTTTGATGAAGAGGCCCAGATGATCCACCATTGTCTCCGTGATCATGGAATGCGTGTGGTTTCTATTGTGATACAGGTGTGATGTTGACTGGGTTCTGCCGGAGAGGAAGGACGTGGTCCATAGTGTCCACCTCCCACCCTTCCGATCTGAAGCTACGTACATCATCTGCGGAGTCCCCCAGGGATCATCCCTCAGTCCAACGCTGTTCAACGTCTACATCGCCCCCCTCGCACAAGTGGCCTGCCATCACGACCTCAACATCATCGCCAACGACACCCAGCTCATCCTCTCCCTCACCAAGGACCCACACACCGCCAAAACCAACCTCCACGAGGGAATGAAAGCCGACTGGAAGAGGAGCAGCCATCTGAAACTGAACTCGGAAAAAGGGGAGGTCCTCATCCCTCTGACCCACACCCTCAGCCTGGGATGACTCCTGTTGGCCGACCACACTGGGAACAGTACTGACACCCACTGACCATGCACGCAACCTAGGATTCATCCTCGACTCTTCCCTCTCCATGTCTAAGCAGGTCAACGCTGTCTCCTCCTCCTGCTACAACACCCACAGCACGCTCCGCAGGATCTACAAGTGGATCCCGACCGAAACAAGAAGAACGGTGACACAGGCCCTCGTCAGCAGCAGACTGGACCACATCAAGGCACTCTATGCAGGGATCCCAGCCAAACACCTACGACGACTACAACGCATCCAAAACGCCTCTGCCCGACTGATCGTGAACATCCCCGCCGCAGCCACATCACCCCCCACCTGAGAGACCTACACCGGCTCCCCGTCGACAAGAGGATCACCTTCAAGCTCCTCAACCACGCACACAAAGCACTCCACAACGCCGGACCAGCCTACCTGAACAGCAGACTCAGCTTCTACACCCCCACCCGCCAGCTCCGCTCCGCCAGCCTCGGCCTTGCCGCTGTCCCCCGCATCCAACCATCGACCTCCGGTGGCAGACCCTTCTCCTACCTTGCCGCCAAGACCTGGAACACCCTCCCTACCCACCTACGGTAGACCCAAGACCTACTCGCCTTCAGAAGACTTCTCAAGACGAAGCCACACACGGAAAGCACCCCCCTTCCGAGCTACTGGTTGGAGATGCCTGTACTACATTGACTAATATAATGCAAAAAATATTAGTTAGTCGAGGGATTAAAATTATATTCCAACTCCAAACAGTGCAACAGTAGGGATAGTATTTTATAGAGGAGGGGTAAAAATGACTATTTCCACTCCAGTGAGTGCAACAGTAGGGAAAGCGTTGGATAGGGCAAGGGTTAAAATTACTATTCCCACTCCAGATAGTGCAACAGTATGAATGAATGAATGAAAATACATTTGTACAGCGCGATTGCTGCCCTGAGGCGTCCAAGCGCTAGGGAACCAGAAGGGGTGTAGTGAGACTGTCAGAGACTAGGAGGAAAATGGGGAGGCTGAAATGATTACGGGGATTTGAATAAATGAGTTTTTAATTGCTTGCGGAAAGAGGCAAAGTAGAGACAGTGTTGGATAAGTAGGGGTTAAAATTACAATTTACACTCCAGTGATTGCAACAGTAGGGAAAGTGTTGGATAGCATAATAGTTAAAATTACTATTCCCACTCCAGAGAGTGCAACAGTAGGGAAAGTATTGGATAGCGTTGGAGTTAAAATTTCTATTCCTACTCCAGTGAGTACAACAGTAGGGAAAGTGTAAGATAGCGTAAGGGTTACAATTACTATTCCCACTCCACACAGTAGGGAAAGTATTGGATGGAAGAGGGGTATTAATTACTATTCCAACCCCAGAGAGTGCAACACTAGGGAAAGTGTTGGATAGCGTAAGGATTAAAATTACTATTCCCACTCCAGAGAGTGCAACAGTAGAGAAAGTGTTGGATAGCGCAGGGGTGAAAATTACTATTCCCACTCCAGAAAGTATAACTCTAGAGAAAGTCTTGGAAAGCAGGGGGTATAAATTAAAAAAATTATTAATTAAGTTTTTGTTTTAAATTAAGTAAAACAAAAATAATTAACCATAAAAACCAATAAGAAATCAAAAATCCATTAATAAATATTAATTACCAATTAACAAATATTTTAAAATAAATTAAATATAAATACCATTCAATAAAAAATAATATTTACTTAATTATAATTAAATTACTTTCAAAACTATTCCCCTCTCAACCCACAACACACTCCACATAACAAATTTACATAATTAGTATAATTATTAATTAGTTATTTTTTTTAATCAATTACCAATTAATAAATAATTAACAATAAATTAAAAATAAATACCAATAAATTTAAAATAATAATAAATTAATTATAATAAATTACTTCCAAACCCTACTCCCCTATAAAAACACAACCCACCCGTAAAAAGTTTTACCCAATTGATATAATTCTCAATGAATAAAATTGATAATAATTAATTAACAATTAATAATTAATTACCAAATAAATTGATTATTAATACCAATAACTAAAAAATAATAATGAATTAATTATAATAAATTACTTCCCACCCTATTCCCTATAAACCCACAACCTGCCCCACAAAATATTTACACAATTAATGTAATTATCAATTAATCAAGTAATAATAATTAATTACCAATTAATAATTAATTAAACATAAATTAATTATCAATAACAATAAACAAAAAAAATGAATTAATTATAATACATTTCTTCCCACCCTCTTCTCCTATAAACCCACAATCTGCTCCGTATAAATAGTTACACTAATAATATAATTATCTATTAATCAATTAATAATAATTAATTACCAATTAATAATTCATTAAAAATATCAATATTAATAAATAAAAAATATTAATGACTTAATTATAATAAAATTCCTCCCACCCTATTCCACTATAAACCCACAACCCACCATGGAACTAAAACATAAAATTTAATTTGAAATAATTAATAGTTTCAAAAAAATATGAACTAATTTACTATAATTAAATTACTTCACACCCTATTCCTCTATAAACCCACAACCTGCTACAATATTAAAACGCTAAATTAACTTAAAAAAATCAATACTTTTGAAACATTTAATACATATATCTAAACATAGATAAAAAGCATAACAAATAATGTTAAACACATACATGTAAAACACATAACAAAAAACATAACACTAATATAAATGTTGATATTATTGACATCTATATTATTGCAGACAATATTTCTTACTTCAATATTAATAAAAACAATATTACTTATCTAAAGGTCGATATTCTGGTCACCCATATTCTTGCTGTCGATATTCTGTCCCTCCGATATTTAAAACTCGATACAAATCTAGGTCAATATAAAAACTCGATATTTTGACTGCACGCCACAATTAATATGTCTAAGTTTCTCAGGCCTTCAAGTAAAACCGCACCACTTTTATCAGTTCGACTATTTTTCAGGAACTGAGCAGGGAGAATGTTTATATCTTCGTCGTTTGAGACATTAGCAAATAACCTTATACTGTGGGTGGAGACTTTGGCATTCAAGACGCCAAACAGCATTAAGTGCTCACAATCTTCTCTTTCCAAAATATAAGAGACAACGACAAATAAGTCTTTTGTTAGATGTGTTTTAGATGCATCGGGAGGTATGTATATATTTACAATAAGCAGAGTACCTGAATTATCATGATCTTTCTTTAGCTAAATCGCGTGAATTAAGTTAGAGGCATGAGGGATTACTTTATATATTCATTTAAAGCTTGTTCTGAGCAGTATGGCTATTCCTCCTTTCTCATGTCCTCTGTTTGCCAGTAGAGAAGGGCGGCTCAGCGCAATATAATCTTCAATGGACCAGTTCTTTACAATCCAAAGCTCTTGTATTCATATTAAGTCAGCATTCTGTTCTTTCAAGAATAACCATTTGTTTTTATTTGTGCATAAGCGAGCGGCGTTTCAAGAGATCAGTTTAAGACCCTTGCTAGAAGGAGTTCACATATTTTAGACCTGAAGAACTATTTATGTTAAGTGACCCTGCCAACCAACTTCATTTCCTATATTTCTCATCCACGAGCCGTGCTTGATTATTCTTTTCCACCGCAAGGAGGGAGACTCTCCTTCCTCCCTTGCTGAGGAAGACCTGCAATGTATTTTCTCTCTATACGTAAAGGGTATCCAATGGAGGGTGATCTGAGTGGGCCATTGGCTGTCTATTATCAGTAACTTTTTTAGGGACTTTTTTCTCTTTGGGAACAAGAACATCGATACCACAACATTATAATTTATCACAAATGGGGGTAGGGTCGCACACTACTCACACACCGGCGGTGTCGCCCCTAAGGACTCTGGTCAATGTAGTAAAGTGTTCGCGATGCATCATCTTTCGATCTTCTGCTATCTTCGCTGTCTTCACCATTATAATTTATCACCATTTTAAATTAGTAAATGGTAAATCACCTTAGAACCAAACGTTACTCTGGCCCCCCTATATTTGCCATGTTTTTGAACTTGAACCAAGGCAAGATCTACCGGAATTCCCTCCATGCCGGAATCAACAAATCCCAGCTCCACAAACTCCAGACCTTCCAAAACACGGCAGCCAGACTCGTCTGGATCATTTGTCTTCTCCTTCCTGCAAGCGGATTTACTTTTAATTTTAGTATTCTTTAACTCTAATGTATAGTGTTCAACTTTTGATTCCTCTGTTGTAGAATGATCAGTTTTTATAGCCCCTCTTTTTAAGAAAATGGGACAAACATTTTGTTATTTATTTACTTTTTCCTTTTCTAAGCTCGGAGAGGACAAAGGTGCAGGGCAAGGAACAGGGACCTCAGGTTTGAAGAGCTTCTATAGCAAGAGGGGCTCTAGTTCAACAAATAAATCAATTAATACTTTGCCCTTATGTTTTCTAATATCAGATAGTGTGCCAGCCTGAGTACCAAAGTCCTGACAATTAAAGTATGGGCACGTTTCAGTATATTTGGTTTGATTAGAGTTAGGAGCCAGAGGATGTAGAGGAGAAATCTCAATACAGGGAGTGAACATATGAGAGCGAGGGAGGGTAGCTTTACTATTTAGAAATCTTTGATCAGAAATGATAGATTTAGTCAAAGACAGAAGTGAATACAAAATATGATCTGAGTTGCTTATGGATCCCTCCATGAGGGCTAAAATAGACAACAGGACGCCGTCCAGACAAAGCAAGGATTCAGACATTTTTTTTCTCTGAATCTTTGTGTAGAAGGTGAGGACCCAGGGATAATTCAGGAGTAACGGACGCCCTTCAGTTTAATATAGATGTTCCACTAGGCGTAATACTAAAGAGCTGCATCTTAATTGAAGGACCTAGGGGAAAGTCCTGTGAGTTTTAGAGATGTAACATATTAGAAGTATGAGGCTTAGGAGACTGTAGAACCCTCAGGGTTTAATTCAGATTGATGTTCATATGTGTGAGAGTAAAATCTTCCAACTGAAGGACTGGGTTATTTAAGACCCAGCGGTGCCAGGGGACAACACCTGAAACCTTCGTGGGTTACCTGTTCCGGGGTACAAATGACAGAGACACGGGACACTTCCTTCGGCGTCAAAGATTCGAGGGTTATTTACTGCAGGGAACACAGAAGTCACAACAAGTACAACACGTGCAACTTGGGGAGACTGCTTCAAATTGCTACTGTGGATCGCTCCTTTTATACAGATTTCTCCCATTGGGTTACATGGTACACAAAGGTTTACAACTCGGTTCCCATAATTATCCCCGAGAGGGGTCGCTTTGGTCACTTTGATACATCTAAGGTCCGGGGCATAAGTACGGAAACATTTGGCGGTTCCCAACTGTAAAAACCCATCTTCCCACCATTAGTACATTCCAATCGGCAGTAAAACAGATCGAAGTAGGAACAAGGACAGGTGCAGAGGAAGATGGAAACAGTGGGGAGATCGGAAAGGGTGTAAAAGGGGAGGTATTAGGAAACACGAGCTACAGGCATCAAAGGGACGTGCCTAATGAGATGCACGGCTGAAACAATAGTCCGGCACGGCAAGATGAGCCTCGAGCGGGGCCATCTGCCTTACAGTATCATCCCCCTCGTCATAAAGACAATTTCAAAGGACATGTGTCTTCCGCGGATGTCTTGGGATTCCCAGGGTCGCGAAGCGGACAACGTCCGTTCGCTGGCTACTTGAGGGCAAGAAACAAAATGGATGCTATATCTAAGATGGAACCAGTGGGTACAGATGAAAAACCCACGTAACAAACGAACGGTTTAGGTTAGCACAGCGAAACTGCGCACACCCACTAAACTCGTCATTTGCGGTTCGTAGATACCAGACTCGACCATATTCGTGCGAGTCGAAAACACCACTTACAATCGTCACGGAACCTCAGACGCTCCTTTTACCCTCATGTAGGCAAGCACTAGTCGGAATCATACTCGATATTCATCAGACCATCCAGATGTTGCTGCAGCATAGCTCTGTCCAACCGAGTCCCCTTGGTAACAGGTGGCTGTCTTATACACGTTGTAGCACAAAGGCCACATAAGGCAGGACCACACTGCACACAAAGGCAACACGTGAACAGGGACACTACAACAACCCCGATGATCATCAGAATCTTCCAACCCCAAGTCGACATCAGGCCCCAAAACCACCCAAGCAGCGTCCAATCCCCTACGTCCACGTGTATGGACTCAGAGATCTTATGCAACTTTGAGATGGCTTGATAGACAGTCGGAGCGTTATCTGGAATGAAAATACAGCAGCTCGAATGGATCACCTTACATACCCCACCTCGATCTGCTAAGATCACGTCTAAAACCATACGGTTTTGTAACGTCATAAGCCTATCCGCCTGAAGTTCTGTGGTGATATTACCAAGGGCACTGGCAGTAATATTAGCTGTCGATTCCACCACTCGAGTCAACTGTCTCAGGTTCCTACTGTTAACCATAGGTCCCCAAAACGGGAGGAAACCCTTGAAAAAGTCTCCTGCCTCTTGACCGGCAGTGTCCTCTTCGCTAATTACGCCTCTCACAACTCTAGTTTTGTGATAGTCTGCGTCTACAGTGAACGTCGGAGGCAACAGATTTGCGATAAAACATGAGCCCACAAAGTCGGAGGGCAACCATGCATACGCACGATCATGGCAGACAAAGTATGTACCCTTGGCAGCCAGAAACACAGGGGACGAGACCATCGGCAGAATGTAATTCTCGGTGCAAGCACTCTCTCCAAGTCGGGCTTTCGATCTTCGGCCACGACCCATTAGACAGAAATTACCAATGTGGGGTACGACCCATATCGGAGGCGAGCTTTTAAGCTGTTTTTCACTCGTGAGCGCACTATACTCAACCTTACTCAGGACCCTATAGGCTTGTACCTCTTCCTCTGGGATGAGCGACGGCTCATAGATATCTCTATCCAAATCTTCTATCGCTAAAGACAAAGGCTTATGATACGAGCCAGGGCCGAAGTAGGGAGAACGTGGCTCTCGACTGGGGTAAGAATCTAGTGCGCTTCGAAACATTGTTTGGAATGCTCGAGCTGAACCCTGGGAACTATACGGTAAGACCAGATATGGAATTCCCTTATCCGTATTATGTGGCATCAACCCACACACCCAACAATTAGTAGTATTTACCACTAGCTGGTGCTGATGAAGGAGCTGAATAAAGGAATTATTTCGGAATTCTGCACGTCTAGCATGTTCGTGTTCAGGTAGGATATGAAACGAATGAGGGGATGCAGTAGAGGTAAGTTTGGGGTCAGAAGTAGGAGTAGGTATGGCAGAAGGTAAGAAGTACGACATCATGTAATACACCCCACCCGCCAATAGTGCAGAAACAGTCAAAAGCAATACGAACATTTGAAACATAAAACATTTGGTACGGATAAGTTGTTGCAGTTTGAATCTTTGAGCCTGAGCTTCTTCCAAGTCCATCAGCTTCGAAAAGGCCATCCCCTATGACCGTCCGCAACGTTTCTTGACGCACTTCGTTCTGTGTAGCAGTAGTCAATCCCCAGGAGTTCCCAGGAACCGACGGTCTTTAACCTAGCGTCAAGACCTACTAACCAGAAGGAAGTACACGTGCGGCCCTACGGCCTTTATTCACAATGTATATGCAAAATGTCTCTCAGCTGTGGAAGCGAAAAATACATGTGGAACGAAACTCAATATGTACAAAAATAATTACAATGATACAGGTGTTCAGACTGGTCGTGGAAAACGGGATAATGCAATTGTCAAGGGACAGAACGAAATCTTTTTATTTGTCCTTAGTGCTAGAACGCAAAAAGTATCGAGTTTTCCCAGGACGTGTATGTTCATCAAACAAAGGATCCGATGAGGGAACAGAGTCCTGTTGATCAGTCGAATGTTCTGGTCTTGAATCTTTTGATGACAAATGTTCAACAGTGTCTTTCTACTGCACTGAGGATTCTCCGACAAGTTGTGCGTCACTAAAAGGTACAAAGCCGGCAATCCTTCGGATTCAGCTGAAACAATGCCCCTCCTCACCCACGAGTCTGCCGGTAACGGTATAGGAACTTTCTTCGTATGGGTGGCATGCACCCAATTTTTTCGGCCCTCTGAACGGACAGCAGTTCTCGTGGCAAGGAGGACCTGGTAGGGTCCAGTGAAGCGGGGTTCCAAGTTCTGTTTACGGGCAAAATTCCGCGTGACCACCCAATCTCCGGGCTGGAGTTGGTGGTCTGGACCCTCCGTCTGCGTCGGCAATGCTTCGTAAACCTGTTGGTGAATTAACCTCAGTTTAGCAGTCAGATCATGAAGATAGTCAATCAACATTGGATACTCAAGACTGGAGAACACACCCGGTCTAGGGACCCCCCAGACATTTGCAGGACGACCGAACACTATTTCATAGGGACTAAGCCCTACTCGGGAGTGTACGGTTGCCCTAGTTGACAATAAAGCTAAGGGTAAAGCGTCAGGCCACGAAAGACCAGTCGTAGCCTGAATCTTCGCTAGCTTTAGTTTAAGGGTACCATTATACCCTTCAACCAAACCAGCTGACTGGGGATGATTGGCGCTATGGAATTTCTGATTAATTCCAAGGCCCTTACACACACTCTTCATCACACTCCCCACAAACTCACTTCCGTTATCCGACCATACAATCCGAGGCATTCCATACCGAGGAAAGTATTCCTTCAGTAGGATTTTCGCAGTCGACAGGGCAGTATTGTCTTTAAGAGGGTAGGCTTCAATCCATCGGGAGAACGCGCAAACCACAACTAAGACGTATTTCAGGTTGTTGCATCTCTCCATATGGATGAAGTCTAGTTGGATTACCTCAAAAGGACATGAAGGGGGAGCAAAGTGGCCAGGAGGTGTTGGGGTTCCCTTACCAGTATTGTACAACATACATACCATACAATTTTTAACCAACCGTTCAGCACATTTCGTGATAGCATCATTCTTCCACACAGGGGATAGCAACTTACAAATACCTTTCGCACTGATATGTGCTAACCCGTGTGCCATTGTCACAACAGCTAGCACATACGCATCCGGCAACATCCATCTCTTATGTTCCGACAAATCAACCCAACAACCATTCGCATCCAACTTTCCCGTACTCTCTTTCCACTTCGTCTTTTCAGTCTCAGTGGCCTCATCTTGAATCGCTATCACACTCTCGATAGTGTCCTCACACATACTAGTCTCTGTAGGCCACCTAACCGAACTCGTCACATACATTCGAGTGCTAAGGTTCCGGGCAGCCTCCTTAGCAGTCTCATCCGCAAATGCATTACCACAACCAACGTCATCCGTCACCTTACGATGCGCACTACATTTAACAATCGCTACCTGCTTAGGCAACGTAAGTGCATCCAAAAGATCATTCACAAGTTGTCCATGCTGAATCTTCGTACCATGCGACGTCATAAAACCTCTCTCTCTCCACAACCGTCCAAAGTTATGCGCGACGCCAAACGCATATTGGCTGTCGGTAAACACATTCACACGTTTCCCTTTCGCTAACACACACGCTCTAGTTAGAGCGATCAGCTCTGCAGCCTGGGCAGAGTTCTGATTCAATCTTGCAGTTTCCACGACAGTATTCAAAGTCACAACAGCATACGCAGTAGTCACATCACCATTCGGCAATTTAAAACATGAACCATCCACATACAAAGTTCCATCTGGATTTTCCAAAGGAGTGTTTTTAAGGTCCACTCGACCTTTTGTTTCCTCTTCAGTTCTCAAATAGCAGTCATGGGCTGCTATTTCATCTGACTCTGTGCTAATTGGTAACAAAGTCGCCGGGTTCAGAACATTGCAACGTTTTATCTGAATATGACTTGCCAACAGTGTCAACTCGTACCCTGACAACCTCGCACTCGTCAAGTGCTGAGTTTTCGTACGATTCAAAAGAGTGTCGACTGCGTGCGGAACCATCACCGTAAGCATATTATCCATGACCAATCCTGCTGATTGTCGGATGGAGACCGCGGCTGCCGCCGTTGCTCTTAAACAACTCGGCAATGCTCTAGCTACCGGGTCCAAGGTCGAGGAGAAATATGCACATGGACGCTGCTTATCACCGAAAGGTTGCGTTAAAACACTCAACGCACAACCTTCCCTCTCGTGAACGTATAGTGTAAACGGCTTGCTATAGTCAGGAGTACCTAACACGGGAGCCGAACACAATGCGTCACGCAATTCAGAAAAACTTTTCTGACATTCGTCCGTCCATGGTAAAGGAGTTGAAACATCCTTACACGTAAGAGCCACCAATGGTTTCGCTAGCAATGAAAAATGTGGAATCCATTGCCTGCAATATGACGTGATACCTAAAAAGGCACGCACATCTCTTTGGGTTTTTGGTACGGGTATGCGCGCAATTGCTGCAATTCTTTCTGGGGTCAACCTTCTTCCCTCCTTTGACAATAAGTGACCTAGGTAGGTTACTTCTTGACAACATTATTGAAGTTTAGAAGGAGACACCTTGTGATGCAAGTCACAGAGATGCTGCAACAACGATATAGTGGCAGTTTTGCAAATGTCCTGAGTATCGGCAGCCACCAATAGGTCATCGACGTATTGGATTAAGGCCGCACCGGCCGGCAACACAAACGCATCCAGTTGACCCTTCAAGGCCTGACTGTAAATAGATGGACTTTCAAAGTAGCCCTGAGGAGCGCGTTTTAAACCAGAAGCTGCGACCACCAAGAGAGAAACCGAAAAGGTCTCTGCTTTCTTCGGCAATCGGAATGCTAAAGAAAGCATTCTTCAGATCGATCTCCGAGAACCAAGATGCAGAAGCTGGAATCAGAGTCAGTAGCGCCGTGATGTCAGGCACAACAGGAAACTGAGGAATCACAATTTTATTGACCTCCCGTAAATCGATAACAAAACGATAAACAGGTGGTTTAGAAGGATCAGTACGTTTTAGAATGGGTAGTACAGGGCTGTTGCACACGTTTCCCCGCGTTTCTTCAATAACATCTTTCTCGATCAAATCATAAATGATCGCTAACAGTGCTCTTTCACCGTCAAGGGAGATACGATACTGGGGAATACGTGGCAATCTCACATTAGATTTCACATGGACAACATAAGGGGAGATGTCGAGCAGGCCCACGTCATTGGGACCTGTTGCCCACAAAGATGCAGGAAGAGAACTCAATTCCGGTGGAAGCTTATCGAGAGACAGGTACATAGGAAAGACAACCCTCTCACCCAACGTAAGCTTTACTCCCGCAGGAGAACAATACAAAGTTGCATACAGACGTTTAAGCAAATCCAGGCCCAAAAGATTTTCACCACAACCAGTAGTTAAAATCAACGGAGCTTCAAGCTCACGTGGCCCAATTGTAAGGGGCAAAGGGCGCGAAACTGGATTGCTAACGGGGGCGCCAGAGAATCCAACGGAAACATTTGTTAAGCCAGACAAAGGTGCGCCAGGGAGTTTCGAATGCATGATGGAACTTTTCGCTGCACCAGTGTCCAACAGAAAAGGCTCAACGACGCCCGATGTAGCGACTGCGACGTAAGGCCCTCTCTGATCAACCGGAACTGATACCACTCCCTCTCCTTGTCTTTGGCTGTCCTAGTAATTACTGTCGTCAGTTCCCTGATCGACGTAATAATCATCTACATTGTACTGCGCAGATCGTCCTTGCGATGATCCACATTGATCAAAACAATTGTTAGAATTGGATGAATTGTCTGAACGATCATTGGGAGCACCTCGACCTCTACCACGTGATGTCTGCTGAGAACCACGACGACCTCCTCTAGATGTGTTACCACTATTACGCTCATCTAAAGCAGGACAATGGAATTTTAAGTGACCCTCTTGCCTACAATAGGCACACTGATTGTACCCTAACGATGATCTCTGCGAAGAGGAGTCATTTCGCGATTGCGACCTATTAGATTGCGACTGCGATCGATTACGTTGTTGCGAATCATTCTGATTCGAACGCGGAGGATACGCTTGCTGCAACAACACTTTAGTTTTAAGTTCTTTCGTCTTCTTATCAGCACGATCGTTCTCTTCTTTCTCCCTATTCTCATAATATTGTGCCGTAGCCAATATTTGAGCGGACGTAGAAACAGCCCACGCACTCTCAGAATTCTTTAGTTTATTGCTCAAGTCGGGCAATAAGTTGGAGACAAATTTATCCACAAACAACCGTTGACCACCCTCAGTACCCATATCTTGACCACTGTGGTCAATGAATGCCTCCTCAAATCTCGTAAAGAAATCGGAGACACTCTCGTCTTTCTTCTGTCTACAAGCTGACAATTTGTCCCAGTTCACCCTCATGGCTGGCATAAGCGTTTTCATCAAGGTAATTATTCTCTGAGGGAGAGCAGCAATCAACTGTTCGGGTTTAGCACCACCAGTTTGCAACCCATCCGCCGCTATAATGGCAGCCCAATCACCACCTAATTCGTTTGCATGATTTTCCTGACGAATCTTAGCCCATACCGGTTGCGGTACGACATTACCAAACAACATATCGATATCGGCAAGATTCATTATCGTAGCGTCTACGAGCTGCGACAATTCCTTGTAGTACCCTGCAGGATTTTTGCGAGGGTCAGGCAAAGATTGCTTCACCTGTAACACTTCTGATCGTTTCCATGGGAGATGTATCCATACTCTTTGGAAGTGTGGCAAGATCGGTGGTACGTGGGCGACATCACCTGGCATCCACACTGGTGGAACTTCACGCATAGGGAACTGACCAGACGCATCGAACTGGCTCTCAACGTCCTCAACAAACAAGGCTTGAGGTATAGGAGTGGGACGAAAAGATAGCAACCGCTCAACAGCACGTCGAACATTGGTATCCACTATCAGTCCGCTCGAGAACTGAAGTTGTAGATCAGACAAAGCGGTCAACACATCGTCTGGTGCATCGGCCGATATCTGATCGCGCAGAACCTTGCACATTTCTTCGAACACAAATCTTTGTGTCGGTAAATTGAATTGACAGAACGTATTAAGTACAGCACGTGGAGGATTTCTAAGAGGGTGCGTCATCCAACCCTTCGCCATGTTATATAGCGCAGCACGTTCCCTATTACCGGGAAGCTGACTACGTTTCTGAGGACCGTCTGAACCAGCGGACCCAAGAATAGGTCCAAGAGAATGAAAGAAGCTAGCCGCAACAGGAGGAGTACGACTTCGAGTGGATGGAGAAGTATAACACAAGGGACTAACAAGAGAAGGGGTAGAAACAGAAGAAACAACAGGAGTAAGTAGAGTAGGAGCAGCAGCGGGAGCAGGAGTATGTGGAAGCGGAGGAGCAGTAGGAATAGCAGTAGGCAAGGGAGCAGGAACAGTCGGAAGAACGGGTGCAGGTTGAGGAACAGGTTGAGGGACAGGTACAGGGGGAACCACAGGAAGTGCGGTACCCTGTACATACGGAGGTGGCGACTTCATAAGATAGGACATTAAAGGATCCTCACCTGATTCTTCCTTCTTATCCGACTCCGTAGGCAAAGCGGGATAACATTTATCTATGGACATACGCTGTAGCCTTTCAAACACTTCCTTTTCCTTATCCTCCTTATCACGCTGAAACTGCTCTGCTTTCTTTACAATGGTAGCAACACCATCTCTCTGATTACGTTTAGTCTGTCTGATCTCTTTCTGTCGGGCTTCTTTACGCCACAACCGAAAGGCATCAAACATGACCGGCCTTGACTTTTTCTCAAACAATTTAGCCTCAAGATTATCTAAGATCGTGGTCTCAAAACTACCATGAGGTGGCCAACTAAGGGCACCATCTTTTTTGGTATAACGAATCCAGTATTTATTAAAAGCAATCGGGCCTAGCCCGTGCTTACTGTAGAGCTCATAAGTGGGAGTTCCAACCAGAGGTATCGGACACGAGTCCTCCAGTCGGGAATCCGTACCACAACGTCTGAAACAACTGAACAAAGTACTGCGACCAGGCATCTTGCACACTAGTCGAGTTTCACAAACGTCAAGGGTTACGGGATTTACCAAGTCCCAGCAAAGAGCGAAAACCCTCGGTTTTTGGCAACTGCAGATGTCAAATAATACAACAAAGAACCAAGTACCAAGAACCACAAATGCAATGGAACCATGCAACAACTAAGCAACCACAACTAAGGACTCTGGGAGCGACCCACAAATACTTAACTCAAAGATCGATGGCGTCACCAGGAAGGCCCGTCAATCGTCTCGCTATACCAAGGTCTACGCCAGGCGCCAAAACAGGTCTACAGTCAGGGCAGCAGTCCGTCGCAGCCGTCAGGAGGTGGGAATCTTCGCGGGAAAAGTCTTCGGGCCACTTGTTTCGACAACAGGATCGATGAAGCGGAGTGCACCTTCCCTCGGAGATTTCACACGAAGTTCCTCACGATCGTCGGGCTTGGACCGGTACCACTGATGCAGCCCCACGTTGGGCGCCAACTGAAGGACTGGGTTATTTAAGACCCAGCGGTGCCAGGGGACAACACCTGAAACCTTCGTGGGTTACCTGTTCCAGCGTACAAATGACAGAGACACGGGACACTTCCTTCGGCGTCAAAGATTCGAGGTTTATTTACTGCAGGGAACACAGAAGTCACAACAAGTACAACACGTGCAACTTGGGGAGACTGCTTCAAATTGCTACTGTGGATCGCTCCTTTTATACAGATTTCTCCCATTGGGTTACATGGTACACAAAGGTTTACAACTCGGTTCCCATAATTATCCCCGAGAGGGGTCGCTTTGGTCACTTTGATACATCTAAGGTCCGGGGCATAAGTACGGAAACATTTGGCGGTTCCCAACTGTAAAAACCCATCTTCCCACCATTAGTACATTCCAATCGGCAGTAAAACAGATCGAAGTAGGAACAAGGACAGGTGCAGAGGAAGATGTAAACAGTGGGGAGATCGGAAAGGGTGTAAAAGGGGAGGTATTAGGAAACACGAGCTACATGCATCAAAGGGACGTGCCTAATGAGATGCACGGCTGAAACAATAGTCCGGCACGGCAAGATGAGCCTCGAGCGGGGCCATCTGCCTTACAGTATCATCCCCCTCGTCATAAAGACAATTTCAAAGGACATGTGTCTTCCGCGGATGTCTTGGGATTCCCAGGGTCGCGAAGCGGACAACGTCCGTTCGCTGGCTACTTGAGGGCAAGAAACAAAATGGATGCTATATCTAAGATGGAACCCATGGGTACAGATGAAAAACCCACGTAACAAACGAACGGTTTAGGTTAGCACAGCGAAACTGCGCACACCCACTAAACTCGTCATTTGCGGTTCGTAGATACCAGACTCGACCATATTCGTGCGAGTCGAAACACCACTTACAATCGTCACGGAACCTCACATTGGAGGGCCTTCCACTCTAGGCTAAGAACATATTTCAACAACCGACTGAGTCACTCAGTTTTCGATTGAGTAGATGGTAAGATTTGCCAGCGTTGAACCTTCAACTCTGATTTCAGGACTTTCTTCATTCCCAGACCGAGTAACTCTGATTCCGAGTGAAGAGATGGTAGGATTTGCAAGACGTTTCTATTCTGCTTCCACTTCTGCATTTAAAGGATGAAATTGAGGCTTAAACTCCATAGTCGCCGCCTTACTTTGACTTATCTCTTTTTTTGAGAAGGAGGTAGAAATAGCATTGAAGCCATGGTCAGCGGACTCGATAATTCTCGCCTCGGTGCCTACTCCAACCTCGGGTAGGTCCCACTCAGCAACTCTGGGCAATAGCTTGCTTAATCTCTACTAACTGCCCCATCAGCGCCGGGGATGCTTGTCTTAACCTTGGAGATGCCCAGGAGGGACCATCTCACAGGGAAAGCCAGGATGGCTTCCCCAGCGGTATACAGCGCCGGGACGCCCCTTTGCTGGGGCAGCTGTGCACTTTACAAGTATACGACATTTAACATTTAGTATGTTTATCTGTATCAATTTGTTCCTTAAATTTGCTTTGTTTTTTTACAAGCTCCTATAAAAAAAAAAATTCTGAACACATTTTTTTTGCGGTCATAACTCCGGCTGGGTCTCAGTCTAATTCTAACAGAGGGGTGGAGTCCTGAGGTAACTTAAGTACCAATTATTCAGATGCAAAACCAAGTCCAACCATGTTGCTCCTAGCTACAGAAATACTGAGCTTCAAATCTTTGACCTGGCACTGCAGACTCAGGCTGCACCCAGCCGTTGCTAAGTCACTTTTGCAGTGGCACTCGGTTTCAAACCAGGAGATTAGAGTTTGGAGTTGGAGAAAGGAAGCCCAGAGGCGCTTGTATAGGCTGACTTAAAGGCTTAAAGGCAGAAATACCCATAAATATCCTCCACGTGCTGGATATAGCTGGGTGTACCTGAGTTCAACCTTAGCTGAGAAAAGCTAAAAAATGCTCTACTCTGCTCCACGTTGATTTCCACCAGCTCCTTCAGCTCCACAGGATATGGTGGGAGGTGTTATTTTCCACTCCACACCAAAGCCTACTCGCCTATTTTTTCGGTACTGGACCTGGGCCTGGGTCACTGAGCTAGTAGTCCTGATACAGGTCGATTTCTCAGGAATACTTGTCGACCAGGAGAGTGGGACTCACCAGAGTTGCTGGAAGCCACATCCGGTCCTAGCCGGGCCGCTTCCCCTGGGCACCTCCTCCCCAGCAGCCGACTACGGCTGCTGTACTTTGCCTGTTGAAATGGCCCAAAATGGCCCAGGAATGCTGGAATTAAAGGTCCTACTCCAGCTTCAGACGCGGCTCTCAGCGTGTCTTGCGACTCACAGGAAGCAACCTACACTCTCAGAGTCAGTCCAATGTCAGGAGTGCCTCTCATAAGTAGGCCAACCCCCAATCAAAATAATATAATTTTCTCTGGAGAAATTAAGACTGTTATCACCCTCCACCATATGTCTCCAAAGAGTCTCACTCCTCTCACTCCTGTCGCTCCGTGCCCCAGTGCCTCTCCGTGCCTGCGTCTATGTCAGCTCTCCACAGTCGCTGTGGTCCGTGAGGCCCTCCTAAAATGAGGTGGTGGTCAAACAAGCAGAGAAACCACAGCACATCTGCAGGTCGCACCCGTGCCTAGTCGGGCCGCCTCCGCAGACCGCCCTGTCTCACTCTCATCGACCACCTATTAACAGTAGCTGCACTTGTTTTTTACCGGCCTGGACTCTGGTTGACCAGATAATAAAGTGAATAAAGCTGCTGCTCACGGTTCACAGGTACGCAGGCCCACAAGTTCAGTAGGCTCTCTGGTGAACACCGCCGAACACCACCAAGCTGCTCGCTCCGCTCTGACTACACCCTCCTCACATTCCTCTTCTTCTATCATCTCAGATTTACTAAGGCCAAAGGCATGGCAATTGTTGGACAAATGCATTTTCACCACCTTGACATATCTAGGTATGACCATGTCAGTACATCATATGCTTAAGAACGATGCTGTTTGTACCATAGTATGGTACACGTCATCTTTGCTGAACATTCGTGTGCCTTCTGCATCCTGCAATGGCTTTCATGCAAATTGGCATTCACCATAGCAAGATGTACAATGTCTGGAGAAGTGCATGTATTGCCTCACAACGTACTGTAACTTACATGGCAAGGATCCAAATCAGTACACATAGCTACCTATACTGAACACATGGCAGGTATTATTTGTAACAATAAATGCTGGATAAGTAACTCCCATCACACAGAAACATAAGAATTATCTCCTATCTGAACTGTTGTAAGTCCATGGTGAGTCATGCCATGGGTCATTACATTCTCCTAATGTAATAGCATATGCTACTGAGATTCATTTTGAATTGTTCACATCCAATGCCATGTTCAGATATGCATCCACTACTACATATTTTCACATATTCTGCCACTGTTATCATTTCTCAAGTATACATGCATATGATGAGCCAAAACTTGCACCTCTTGACCAATTTGCCAAACCAGTTCTTCGACCTCATAACTACAATATTTCAGTATGGTAGCTGAATTTGATGAGTCCTTGAAAGCTTCTCAAATAACAGTGACACTGACCTGGGAGGGACCTTGCCTTGTCGGGACCAGGGAAGCGCAGGAGCGCCAACGACCGAGCACGCCGCCTACACCAGCTGCCTCGGGACTACAGATCCCGTCGTCCCTTGCTGCGGCGCCTACCCTGACGCGCTTGCAGCGACAGGAGGGGCGTTAAAAGAACTGTGCCCTCGGTGGAGCCGGGGGAAAGCTTCTCAAATAACAGTGACACTTACCTGGGAGAGACCTTGCCTTGTCGGGACCAGAGAAGCGCAGGAGTGCCAACGACCGAGCACGCCGCCTACACCAGCCGCCTCGGGACTACAGATCCCGTCGTCCCTTGCTGCGGCGCCTACCCTGACGCGCTTGCAGCGACAGGAGGGGCGTTAAAAGAACTGTGCCCTCCACGTAGCGGGACGCAAGCGGGACGCCCGGGGCTAAGCCCGGGCGAAGGGCGGGCCCTCTACGGCCAGAAGAGACTGGACTGGGCCATTAATCCTGACCTAAAGTCGTCGAGGTATACATATCTGCCATTTGATTATCCGTAAGCCACCAATGGGTGGGTAGCGTGATTAGATCTTGCTTATTTCATTGTATTCATTGAGCAGGGTTTTCTGTCCTACAAAGGCGGCTGCATCTACTGAGACGGTCATCTCAAAAGATACTTTATAACTAGCATGGAGATGCGTGAGACAAGAAGCAGGGCAGCAGCGGGGGGGAAGAAATTAACAGGCACCCTAGACGATTTTATTGTAAGAACAAATACACTGATAGACTAGGGGATTTCTTTGATGGAAAGAAGGGTATCGCAGGATTTGGCTTCTGCAAAACGGTCCTCTATGGGCCATTTTGCTAATGTACGGGGCCCTAACAGACGAGAGAATAATATATTATCTATGGACGTGATTAGTACAGCTGTTTCCCAAACTCCTAATCCTACTCAGACTCCCCTAGTTCATACCTTACCATCCCCCCAGGCATCTACTAGTGTCTTGATACATATAGCAGCCTCACCTAAAGATAAAAATGTCGTGTTACAGGGGGTAAAGGAAGGGGCAATTCCTAAAAAGAGAACGAACCAAAATATGCCTATTAAACCTCGTGGTAAAGATCTATCCAAAGATACAAGTAATGCACTTATTTCTACTGATACTGATATACACGGAGAAGACGGCCTGCCCCCTAACATACTGCCCCTAGCTATTCTAGATGACACCATATTGGATGACTCAATGGCTGATTTAATCTCCAATAGCTCTAGAAATAGTTCCCCAGAGGGAAGCGTTAATACTAGCAGGGGAAAAGAGAGTACAATGCTATATATGCTGGAGACCTTAATGAAAACTTTATTAACCCCACTGACAGAATTTCTCCAGGAGATTGAGAAACAAATTCAAGAATTGAAGAGAGACACACATATGCAGTATGAGAATCTGGCCAAACGGATAGCCGATTCAAGCGCTCCCAAGGCCAAAGCCATAGCAACGACATCTAATAATTCTGGCCCTATATTGGCAAAGGGTGTCCCAAATAGCACCTCATCAAGTACAACTAATCCTGAAAAAGGTAAATTCCCTAGTAAACAGCTATTAAAAACTCAATCAGTACATAAAAGCTCAGCCCCACCTGCCAAGGAAGTATCAGCTCCACAAACTCCTGTCCAATTACCTGATAAAGGCCAACCAGCTAAAACTGATGTGCGTAGAAGTATAAACTTACCTCCAAGAGCATCACCATATGTTGTGGTTCTAACTGGGGTCCCGGAACTGGGAGCACAATCCACTGAAACCAATGGGGCACTCGTAAACAAGGTTATCCATTGGCTTAACAAGAACTACCCTCTCCCGCCAGCTATTAGCAGCAACATTTTGATGGTAGAAAGGGTACCATGGATTGGGTATAACAGAAAAAGGGCACAGGGTGACTGTGTGGTGATAACTTTTGAAAATCCCTGCACTCTGGAGTACATCACAACGAGGGCCCCTAGAAACCATGGCCTGTCCATTGTGGCCAGGGCATTACCCTATTTCTACTCTCATGGGAAACATCCGGATAACAGATGGAGCTGGACTAGGGACAGCCGTTATCCAAGGGGCGGAAATTGTGTGGATTATGACAGGAATCAGCATAATACACAATGGGGAGGGGTGAATGAAGATGGGTGGACCGTGGTGAAACGTAGGGAGAGGATTCCTCATTTCTTCCCGCAAAGGCATGATCCAGGATGGTTTGGACATCAGCAATTTCCTCCCCCACTTACTCCATGCTATAACCGTTTTGATTGTCTTGAAATGGTGGATTGACTCCCAGAGGCTGAAGAGGTATCTAAGTCACCTATTCCTGTAAGCCTGGGGGAGATTAACTCATCAGGGCATGATGTGTCACATGAAACTCGAGTGGAGCTCATGATAACACAAGGGATGCTGGGTGGCCAAGCAGGGGTTGCTGTAGAGGTGTTGCCTAAAGAAGAATTTTGTAAGGTGGTCTTTTGGAATGTGGCAGGCATTAAACAAAAAGTCCTCAATCCATCCTGGGATGATGTAATTACTGGTGTAGCCATTTTACCCCTACAAGAAACTTGGGCCATTGCACTGATACATTTAAATGGCTACAAAACCTATTTTACTCCTGCGGTGGAGGGTTCATATAGAAGACCTAAGGGGGGATTGATAACGTATATATCTAACTTGTTAGTATATGATAAGATTTCTTTCTCCCCTGGATCCAGTTATTACCAGAAAATAGTGATAGATACAAGTAAGGGTCTTAGGATTGTCTTTTTAAATTTCTATAATAACCTTCCAGGTAGCATGATTAAGGAAGTACTCGTTATGATAAGTGAAGATATACAATCTGAAATTGATAAAAAAAGGGGTGAAGTAATGATATTATGGGGGGGTGACTTTAACTGCTCATTGTGCAAAAAGAGTAAAAAGGGTATATGCGTCCTGATGTTGGAACAGGATATTAATTTAACGCATTTTGAACATACCCTATTTGGATATTTAGTCAATGAGATGATTTTTAATTATGATTTTGGGTTTACGAATGAGATAGCCCACCACCCAACGTCATTTGCTCCAACTTTTGTGGGTCAGGGGGCCTCGACTATCATTGATTTTAGCCTCTGTACAAATAGCTCTTCTGGAAGATTGACTAGCTCTAGCTTAATGGACCTAGCATTAAGTGATCACTTCCCACAGGTAGTAGAAATGGAGAACCTATTTGTCTCATCCCAAAATGTACCAAGCTCTAAGTATATGGCGGAGGATGTGAAGTTAGGTACCCAAAATGGTTATACTCTTAAATGGAGTAAAGTGGTCCCAGATGATTTTTTGTCTAAAGTGGTGAATAGGTGTATGAATAGCTTTTTGATCTGTCTGGATGAACACGCAGAGAGTAATGATATTTTAGCTCATTTTAAAATTATTACTACTAAAATTAAGGAGGTTTTGTGGGTTACACGTAAACATTGCCTAAAGACTAATAACAAATGGTTTGATAAGAAGTGTACTAAAGCCTTAACAAATCTTAAACATGCGATTCATCAGAGACCTCGGGATGTAACTCTAATCAGAGAATTAAGGAAGAACTACAACACGGTACTGAAAAACAGGAAGGATCTGATAAAAAGGGAGGCATGGGACGAACTTTGTTCTGCGTCACAATCGAAGGATCAGGCTGCTTTCTGGAGGGTTATAAATACTCCGCTCCTTTATGACAATAAAGCACGCATGGAAATTGCCATTACAGAAGATGAGTGGGTGGCTCATTTCTCCTCCCTCTATATGACTGCTGAACTGGTGCCCGATACAGGCCCTGATTCCATGTTGGTAAATATGGATCTACCAAAAGATTTGGTCGTAACCCTTCCTGAAGTCCTTGCGAGTCTGAAGGCAACTAAGGGGGGTAAGGTGGTTGGACCCGATGGCATACCAGCAGACCTTTATAAGGCTAATACTGATCTATGGGGGCCTATGTTGGTCCAGCTTTTTAATGTTGCTTTGGCAAAAGGCCTAATCCCTACCTGGTTTACGTCAATCATTGTCCCGATTTTTAAGAAAGGAGATAGGCAGAATTGCACATGTTATAGGAGTGGTTTTAGTTAATCTGCAATGCTGGGCAGAAGAAAATGGGGTGATAAGCGATTTTCAATACGGATTTCAAAGGGGTTAAAAAACAACGCCTATACCTCACTTTTTTCGACTTATCGTCGGCCTTTGATTGTGTGTCCCATAATAAGCTGTGGGAAATAATGGCTGAATTGGTCATAGATAATGCTATTATATGCTTCCTGAGTGATTTATATTCTGGGGCCACTGCAACGGTCCGGTACGGGAAAGAGGGTGAATTTAGCAGACACTTTGGGATTGGTCGTGGTGTACGCCAAGGGTGCAATTTAGCGCCCTTTTTATTTTTAGTGTACATAAATGGTCTGGAGCATCGCCTCGTGCAGGAGGGCAGGGATATGCCTATGGTGGGAAGGAGATCTGTCCCTGCACTACTGTATGCGGACGATGCAGTCCTGATGGCACGCACCCCAATGGCACTTCAAACTTTGGTTACATCTTTTAATAATTTCATGCTTAGCTTGGACCTGAAAATCAATTGCTCCAAGACATTTTATATGTACTGTGGGACAAGAACAAGCAAGCATTTGAAGCCTATTTTTATAAATTCCAATCCCCTAGAGAAGACCTCTACTTTCCCGTATCTGGGTATCTTGTTTCATGAAAGTGGCTCATGGACTAGTGCAATTAATGCTAGAACCCTGTTGTTTTCTAAAACTGTTATGGCTCTATAGTGTTTTCTAAAAAAGTTGGGGAAAAAACCCATAAGGGAAATTTTAACCATCTACAATGCCACTTGTATAGCGGTAGCTATATACGGTTCTGGATTATGGGGTTATTCTAATGTCAATACGATTCAAACCATGGAAAATAAGTTTTTACGGCACATCTTGTCTATTCCAGAAAGCACTGCGACTTTTATATGCCATGCTGAATTGGGTTTGGTGTATATTACTGATATAATTAAGATCCAGCCGATTCTCCTTTGGCACAGGGTTTGGACAAGCGATGACTGTGTGGTCAACCGGGCTATCTTAAAGGACGTACTAGTACTTGATAATATTAATAATTTTAAATGGATATGTTATGTTACAAATTTTCTTGAAGAACTGAGCTGTGTTCAATATTTTGAGGACCCATTATCTATGGTACACATTTCAAGAAGTGGACTAAAAAACTTGTGTATCGATCACCTCATGGAAAAAAGACGGCTAGAGGAGGTGAAAAAAAAGACTGTCTTTGCCCACCAGGCGATCATAACTGGAGAGAAACTACAGCCATATTTATCTCTATACATGTCCAACCATGAACGTTTCCTTTTAACCCGGTTTAGACTCAACATTGAGTTTAGGTTACTATCTTTCCCTGAGATGAATTGTTGGCTGAAAGACTTGTGTCCCTGTCCATGTGATGATGTGTCCCCGCAATCCGACATTCACATTTTATTTTTTTGTAAATTTTATATTTATTATCGCAGAAAACTTATCATACCAATTCTTAAAGTTTTAAATATATATAGATGTCGCCTAGCGTTTTTAGAGTTTAAAAAATAGAAACTGTTTTTATGGTAGCGTCACTCTCCGAATTTCTAAATTGGTTTTTAACTGTTGTAAAACCCTTCGTATGAATTAATTCTTATGCTGTATTTATGTCTTTTAATGTGTCCTTTTGCTGTGATTTTAAATAATGGTCATCCGACCCATTGTAAACTGTATTTTACATGCTACTTTCATGGTTATTCTTTGTTTATAACCGAATAAAGTACTTTTGAATCTTGAGTCTTTGAACCTACATATTGTATTGTGATACCCATGTCCACTTAATTTTTACACCAGGAAATGAGTATGCTACATACATCACACATTATGCACATTTGTTCCTTGTTCCTTAAGATAAGTGAGTTCTGTACCTGTCAGTGCTGCAGTGTACAAGACATTGTTCAGACATGTCCCATGCACCCCTAGGTTTTTATTGGAAAATTGAACATCAACATGTATGGTGTAGGAAAGTAGGATCTGCTTTTATATTACCTCCACTTTTTGCCTGGTGCGGAGCTGTTATCGACTAGTCTGACTGGGATCCTGCTAATCAGGACTGCAGTCTCTCTGCTTACTCCCCTAAATTGTTATGTTCAGTACTTAGGTAAATCCCAGATTAGAGACTGAGGTACCCTTATCAGTCCCTAGTATATGGTACTTAGGTACCCAGGGCATAGGTACCCCAAAGGTCCCCCATGGGCTGAAGAATGTATTATGCCACCCATGGGAGACCATGCAAAATGGAACTACAGGCCTGAAATTGCAGCCTGTGTAAGCTGGTGCTAGCACCACTTACAAAAGGTATATGTTTCCTATATCTAGGGTCACTGCACCTAAAACCTATAAGTCAGTCCTATAGCAGGCCTTTACAATCCTGAAGGTAGGGTGCTTGTGAGGGTGCACCTGCATGAACAGGACACCCCTACAGCCTACGGAGTCCAATCTCCAGAGTTGTTAGTGGGACAGCCACATCCCATATAGAGGGACACCGTGTCATTATGGTTGTAACGAACCCTATTGTGTTTGGTATCAAACATGTTGGAATCATAAATGGTGTGTAGGTAGGATTCCAAGCACTGTAAAGGCCCACCATTAGGTCCTCAGTGCTCCCGATACCAGTCTTCTAGACCCAGAGAGCACAATATGGCTGCTGCCAACCAGAGAAATGATTCTGCTATCCTGCTGCTGAGCCAAGCTTGAGCAGGAGAAGGCAGATCAATAGGTATCCTGTCACAGAGAGGTGTGACCACCTCCCAGACAGGGTCTAGTGTATTGGGGCCAGGTGAGAGCGTTGCCAGCCCCACTCAGTCTGCTTGAGGGGCACATGTGGTACTCTCCTTGCATAGTCCAATTCAAACCAGCTCAGGGAGCCGTTGTTCCCACTCTGGCGTGAAACTGGACAAAGGACATGGGAGAATCCTCCCCACTGTCCAACCCGTCCCCTGGGAGGGAACCATGAATCGTCCCAACACATTCCTTTGGGACATGATTCATTTTAGACACCACTTTAACAGTCTGAGAACTCTGTATCTCACTGAACTATGCTCTGGGCATCAAGGCTGCAACGGGAAAGACTCCTGCTCCTTCTGAACTCTTTGCCCTGCTCATCTGCTGCAACATCCATGCCTGAGCTCCATACAGGAACTCTTCCAAGGCCTGTGGGTATCAAAGATGTGAGAAGTTGGCCTAGCATGTGATGTCCACTATTCTAGTGGGCACCTTGCACCAGTCCAAACAATCCTTATTGAAGGTAGGTTTAAGACAACCTTTATAGAAAGCTATCCTAGTGGTAGATGTGGAAAGCAGCCTTCAGGCTAAGTCTTGAAGGAATGTAAAGCAGCTTGCTTTACCAGTCTATAATTCCTTGAATAATTTAATTAAAGGGGAACCACACCAGGTATATATCAAATATATATGTTGTTATTTTAAACACAACCCCTCTAGACTCTATGAGGCTAGAGGCAAAAGTACAATACAAGAACTTAAATAGCACACAGCAAGTTAGCACAGTATGCGTTTTGCCCTAGGGGCCTCACAAACCTTATACTAAGAAAGTGGTGTAAGTACCGCTCAGAGCATAGAGACAAGTCCTAGGGCCTGTACAACCACTGGGGCAACCAGGAACCACCCAAGGCAGGGACACAGGAGACCCACGGGGGACACGTGCAGTGTCTAAACACAGCCGCGAATCACCTTTGACTTCTATTGTGAAAGCTAAAGTCACAAAGTTACAGGATAAGAACACTTAGGAGTGGACTACGGTAAAACCCCTTCAGTGCGGGACACTTCTAGAGTCAAGACCCGTGGGAACACCGAAGTACTCGTGTTACCTCACCCAGGGAAGCTGGGTGCGTAGGTATCTTTTCATGACGGGTTTCGTAGTCGTTTCCAATGGAGAACTGCACAGAAGTGCTGCAGGCGACCAGAAGAAAAGTGTCCAGATGGATCCAAGGGTGGATCAGAGATCTGAAGAACCTGAAAGCAGAGGGGACATAGTCTGGGTCACTTGCCAGTGACCAGGATGTTGAAGAGAAGATGCCAGCCGATGTCGGGTGCTTTCAAGTTCTGCAGGTGAAGCTTGACTCTTCAGCCAAGAGGACCAGTAGGCGTCGGCAACAACCAGGAGCTGGATTTGAGTTGTCTCACAAAGGATGTCGAGTGCTGCAGTGTCGGTATCCAGATTGGACCCAACAAACCTAGGCAACAGCCACCCATGCAAGATGATAAGATTGGCTTCGGAGCAAACTAGCAAGGTCTGAGGGATGCATCCTTTGAAGGGGAGTCAGGGAACATCTGGAGCAACCAGGGAAGCTGACGAAACAAAGGATTGAAATGCAGAAAGCGGGCCCACGGAACACTCATGGAGTGTAGGCTCACAATCTTCGATGCAAAAGGTGCTCAGGGCTTGGACTACAAGTAGCCCAATGCACAACTTTGGGAAAGCTCGGGAAGCTGATGCACTAGCAAATATGCAGGATGTCCAGGAGTGCAGGTCCCTTGTCTCTCGTGATAGCTACAGGTCTCAGCTTTGCTGGGGACTCGTTTCAGCCTCGTAGATGTCTGGAAGTCTGTGTCCTGAGTGGCAGATTCTTTGGGATTTATTGGGAGCCTCAAAAATGCAGACCAGCAAGATGCTTCTTTGGTGCCTGTTTGAACAGGGGAGTCACTCCTTGACCCAAGGGAGAATTCTTCCGTCTTCCAGTTGATATGGAATGTCGAAGGTCCAAGAGTTTTGTCCAGGGTAATCTAAAGTCCTAGGGACTGGGGGGCAGATTTACAAGCCCCTTGCGCCTCTTTAACGCCGCCGTTGCGTCACTTTTGTGAGGCAGCGGCGGCGCAAAAGATGCACCATTTTGCGGGGTATTTACAATGTGATGCATCTCCGAGATGCATCACGTTGTAAAGCCCTGCGCCATAGGAGGCGTTCCGGTGCGGGGGGGGGGGGCGTTCCAGCGCAGGAACGCCTCCTAAAAGTGATTGAGTGAAATGTACAAGATTTCACTCAGTCACTCTTAGGCCAATGCTGCGTCACAACCCTGCGCCTGCTTGAACCAGGCGTAAGGCTTGACGCAGCATTGGAAGAATAGGCCCCCCAGAGCATTGCTGGAGATGCGTCGACGCATCTGTGCCGTTTTTGCACTATGGTGCGCCGCATTGTAAATTCGGCGCATCCTGGGTGGCGGAGTTGCGGCGCACAATTACTGGCGCATCCCTGCAAATTTGCAGGGATGCGCCAGTAATTTTAAATCTGCACCGAGTTCCTATACTTATACCAAGTTTAGGGACTGGACTAACGCTAGGGTCACACCTATGGGAGGACCTGGGGAGGGGATGGTTACTGCCCTTCCCCTTTGTCCAGTTTTGCACCAGAGCTGGGGCTGAGCGCCCCAGCAACCGGTTTGAACTGGGAAATGCACGGTTACACCTTATGTGCCCCAGGCATTCTCTGAAAAGCATTCATTGAATGCAACCCAGCCTGTCCCAATACACTAAAGCCTGTCTGGGGAGGTGCTGGCACCACCCTGGACAGGAAACATATTGTCAAAGCCTCCCCTGCCAGAGTTTCATCCAGCAACATGAGGAGTCTCGTGTCCGTGGCAGCAGCATCGATTTTGTGATGCTGGGGCTCTTTTAAACTATTACCGGGAATATAAGTGTGTACATGTCTTCTCCCTCTAGAAGGGTGGAATACTACCCCCGCTGCCAGAACTGGCAGGGGGCTAGTATTCCGAAGTGTTTAACACCAAACACGACGTGTTTTGATGAAGCCATTCCAAAGTTAGGACTAACTGCGAGGATTATAATGCACTTAAGAGTATATGGTATGGCTATATCGCAGAACAGCTATAAGGAAGGGATTCCTAAAGCTGCAGAGGGGCTCAGCTCATAGTAGGGCACCCTCTCACACAAAACCAAGCACTCTGCCTTCAGGATAGTCAAGACCTGCCATAGTAGTGATTTATAGGTTTATTTGTGTCTGTTTTAAAAGGTAGATATAGGTATACTATATCTAAGATAGGGGTGCTTACACCACCTTATCCAGGCTGCAAGTGCAGGCCTGTGGTGCCATTTTGGAAGGCTTCCCAGGGGTAGCATAATACATGCTTCAGCCCCTAGTCGGCCTCTGAGGTACCTATGCCCTTGGTACCTAAGGTACCATATACTAGGGACTCACAAGGGTAACCCAGTAACCAATCTGGTGGGTACCTAATGTACAGGTAATCAATTTAGAGAGAGAACAGCTAGTCTGTGGTCCTGATTTGCAGGGCCACAGCCAGACTAAAGTCGATAAACCAGTGAAGCACAGAAAAAAGTGGGGGTAACCATAGTCAGCAGATCCTACTCTCCTACAAAAGACACCTGAAGGAATCCCCCTTATACTGAAGAAATCACTCCCCTGCATCTGCAAGCACCACAACTAAGCTGACTGGTCTGCTGATCCTGGCCTCCCATGGACTCTGAAAGGCTCAGTAATACCACAAATGGCCACAAAGTTTAGGCCAGTATCCCTCGTGAAGATTCCAATAACCAAACCCCTGTGCACCACGTCCAACTTGCAGTTGCAAATGCTTGTGGGCTTCCTTCCATCAAGATCTTCAGGCTCCAAGTAGCCCCAACCTCAAGCATCTCCTGTGACCAGAATCTTCAACCACATCACATTGCTTGCACCATGACCTGTATCTTTTGGTGAGCTGCTCGAGGTCCTCTTACGACTCTAGTGCCTCCGGCCTGTGAGTCATGTTGAGAATCACCTTTGAATTCTTTGGACTCCCCTGATTGCTTGGAACCTGCCCTGATTCCCCTGCTTGTGGTGAGTCACCTGGACCATGCTGTTCCCAACACTTCACCTTCTCTGCTTTCCACACTGTTTGCAGTTGCCAAGGTTTATTGATGCTTTTGACGCACATTGACCCCTCAACTCTTGACATCTGACATGGGACGGCTCATGAATAACTCCTGGTCTTCCACAGCATTGCCTGGTCCTCACAGCTAATACTGTAAGGTCACCGTCCTCTCTTCTGCAACATCGGACATCAGTGGGCATTCGTCTTCCAGGCCACCTGTTCACTCCTGAATGACATAGACTCTGTCCCCTATGCTTGCATGTACTCTTCACCTTGAATCCACCTTTGGATTCCACCATACACTTTCACCTTTCCCAGCAGTGGCATCTTCCTGAAGTCTTCCATTTGGTTTGATGGTGGTTTCTGATACCATTTCACACCTATGCACCCGGTAACGTGGGTACTTGGGTATCCACGGGTGGGATGGCTATTCAACCTTCTGTCTCCGACTGGGTTTCTTCTGGGTCCACTGGGAAGGGCCCTTTCTTTAAAATTGCAACTGCGACGTGCACGTTGATTTGTACGGAGAACGCGGTTGTGGTCCCACACTGCACACGTCCTTCTTGGGGCTCCTGAATATTCACTTGGGCGGTTCCTTGGGTCACCGGCACTTCTCACGTCCTCTGGGTATATCCTTGGCTCAAGTAGTGGTTCACATACCATTATTTTAGTATATGGTTTGGTCTCCCCCTGAGGACCACTATGCATTCTGTGCTACTTACGTGTTTATATTGAAAAGTATTGTGTGCATTATAGGAAATGTGGAATCAGCACCCATCAAAAAGTCTCTTCCATAGTCTTTAGTGTCCTTCACTTAATTAATAAAATTAATTCCAAATGAACAGGTCCGAACTTGAATGTAGTTAGCTTTCAATTCTTTATTGTAGTATTCAATAGTAGAAAAAACAATCCAATATTACAGCAGATTTTTCTTTTTTAGCCTCTTTTTTAGCCAACGCGTTTCGTCTCATAACTGAGACTTCTTCAGGGCTAAAGATAAAACACATTAAATATTACAAATTCACATACATGTACAAACATAAACTATTTACAAAGGTTTAAAAACAAGTTGGATCAGTCCGAGTTATTTCAGGGTAAAGAATGGAATGTATTCTGCTTCATCAAAAACAGATTCAATATTCATATGTTTGTGTTCCAACATTCAGAAATGATAAAGTTTCTACACTAAACTTTATTGTCAAATTCATAATAGGCATCAGAAAAGAGAATTCCATAGAAAATGGTGAAAAATGTAATCAATCTAAGACAGTTCATGGAAATGGCACAGATCAGAAGCATGAGTAAAACCATACCTTATAAAGCTGTCTTTGTGAAACTAATACAAGCAGGAAAGTTCCTTAGTTCAAGCACAAATTAGATGATCTGAAAATATACATAGATTGTATTAAACAATTGATACTAATACACACATAAAGGTCACAAAATTGGTGTATTAGTTTGGAACAGTTTCCAACAAAGTTGTTTTGTTGTTAAAACATCAAGGAGAAATCCAAAAAATGGAAGTGGTCAGTGCCTTTCAAAATTCACATAAAAATTTGCTTTAGAAATTCAGAAATAACCTCAAGATAGCAATAACAGTTGCATAATAGTACATTTATCTAGGCAGGTATATTGAAAAAACTTTTTTGAATAAATGTCATCATATTTCTAGAATCATATATGAAAAAAACAGTTCCAAGCCGAAGAAAAGAAATTATTCCTCCAAATTAATATAGTGTATCGATTGCTGCTCAGATAAAAATTATACTCCATTTATTACAAGCATGGCCTACAGATCGACTTCATGTGTTAAGGGATTGTCTCGAGACGACAAAAATTTGTGTTCATAAATTTAAAAGATAACCTCAAATCGACAAAACAATAACACAGTGGTTGAGTTTGTCAGAACAAAATATATATAAAGATATACTACATGAATGCAAGCATAAGGTTGATGTAAAATAAACACCCTTGAACTAAGATACACAGAGTCAGCGCCTTCTTGGATGGTGAAGTTTGGTTTGGTATCAATATATATATATATATATATATATATATATACAGGTTTAAAAACAAGTTGGATCAGTCCGAGTTATTTCAGGGTAAAGAATGGAATGTATTCTGCTTCATCAAAAACAGATTCAATATTCATATGTTTGTGTTCCAACATTCAGAAATTATAAAGTTTCTACACTAAACTTTATTGTCAAATTCATAATAGGCATCAGAAAAGAGAATTCCATAGAAAATGGTGAAAAATGTAATCAATCTAAGACAGTTCATGGACATGGCACAGATCAGAAGCATGAGTAAAACCATCTATACTAATATAATAAAGAGAGAGCCCAAACCTTTGAGGCGGGTAATCTCAGGAACCACAGCACCAATCACAACACCCAATACAGCATTGGAAAGGGCAGTTGCAGCAGAAGGACATAGGCTATGCAGACGCCCACCATATACATTTATAAGGTAAAAGAACCGTGCCAGCAAAGTAGTCCCTCGTGGGCGTGTCTGCGTTGTGCTGTGGGCGTGTGCTAGGAGCGTGAAAAACACTGGGGCGTGTGTTACATTCCGCCCTTCATGCCATATCTCATATCATGTGCTGTGGGCATGTGCTGGGGGCGTGTGCGGGGCACAAGATTACGGGAAAAAAAGCAAGCGTTGTGCTCAATATTTCATTGGTTCTTCTTCCCAGGTTCTGTACATTCCAGCTCCGGGTGTCCACCCTGCTCCCTTTAAATACCCCTGCACCTCATAATCATAACCCACCCTTACTCCTTAAAATACCCCAACACCCTTAAACACTAACCCATCTTAACCCTATAAATATACCCTGTACCCCAAAACCCAAACCTATCCCTAAACCCTAAAATTACCCCTGTACCCCAAAACCCAAACTTAGCCCTGAACCCTATAAATACCCCTGTACCTCAAAACCCAAACCTACCCCTAAACCCTAAAAATACACCTATACCCCAAAACCTAAACCTACCCCTGTACCCTAAAATACCCCTGTACCCCAAAACCCAAACCTAGCCCTGAACCCTTAAAATACCCCTGTACCCCAAAACTGAAACCTACCCCTGAACCCTAAAAATACCCCTGTACCCCAACACCCAAAACTAGCCCTGAACCCTAAAAATACCCCTGTACCCCAAAACCTAAACCTACCCCTGTACCCTAAAATACCCCTGTACCCCAAAACCCAAACCTAGCCCTGAGCCCTTAAAATACCCCTGTACCCCAAAACTGAAACCTACCCCTGAAACCTAAAAAGACCCCTGTACCCCAAAACCCAAACCTAGCCCTGAACCATAAAAATAACCCTGTACCCCAAAACCCAAATCTACCCCTGAACCCTAAAATACCCCTGAATCCCGAAACCCAAACCTAGCCCTGAACCATAAAAATAACCCTTTACCCAAACACAAATCTACCCCTGAAACCTAAAATACCCCGTACCCCAAAACCAAACCTAGCCCTGAACCCTAAAAATACCCCTGTACCCCAAAACCCAAATCTAGCCCTAAACCCTAAAACTACTCCTGTACCCCATAACCCAAAACTATATCTGAACCCTTAAAATACCCAAACACCGCAAAACATATACCTCAGTACCCCAAAACATATACCCCTATACCCATACTTACCTTATCCAAACATTGAAAAAAACATGCTTTTACCAATCATGCATTTACAGCGAATTTCATTGTAAATGTATGCGTGGTAAAAGCATATAAAATGTAATACCATGCGTTATAATGGCATTGCGGAGTCATGGTACTTTCGTAATGAAAGTATGCGGAGTGATGGTATGCGGAAAGAAAGTTGCGGAATAATGGGTGTTTACCTCCCCCTGGTAAGTACATTGGTAACACGGCGGCCCACATCTCCAGCAACAAACTCATATTTTTTCACCACTGATTTGAAAAATGTGCAGGTCTCTCTCATAGATGGCCAGCACCGACATACACTTTTAGACACACCTCCCGCCACAAGTTCTAGAATTGCGAACTTCAGAGCTGGGGAGCTACGTTCGAATCTCGGCATCAGCTCAACATCCTGTGATTTCAGGCAAATCGCTTTGTCTCCCTGTGCATTCCACAAATGAATGTGTTCTTCTGTAATGTAAATTGTACTCATGCCATGTTGTTGAGTACGCGCTATATAATATTGCAAGGAAAAATAAAGTGGGGAAACTCGAGTTCACACACTACTGATCGCGCACTCTTAAGTGCATCAGCAGTGCACTGTGAATCGGAGCGTTTCACAGGCATGTCACAGATAGGAAATGCTATCAAAACGAAATCCTACAAAACAATATACTACTGGCCGGCAGCAATTCATACCCAGACAACGTCGGGACGGGCTGCTAGTACCTTATAAAGCTGTCTTTGTGAAACTAATACAAGCAGGAAAGTTCCTTAGTTCAAGCACAAATTAGATGATCTGAAAATATACATAGATTGTATTAAACAATTGATACTAATACACACATAAAGGTCACAAAATTGGTGTATCAGTTTGGAACAGTTTCCAACAAAGTTGTTTTGTTGTTAAAACATCAAGGAGAAATCCAAAAAATGGAAGTGGTCAGTGCCTTTCAAAATTCACATAAAAATTTGCTTTAGAAATTCGGAAATAACCTCAAGATAGCAATAACAGTTGCATAATAGTACATTTATCTAGGCAGGTATATTGAAAAAACTTTTTTGAATAAATGTCATCATATTTCTAGAATCATATATGAAAAAAACAGTTCCAAGCCGAAGAAAAGAAATTATTCCTCCAAATTAATATAGTGTATCGATTGCTGCTCAGATAAAAATTATACTCCATTTATTACAAGCATGGCCTACAGATCGACTTCATGTGTTAAGGGATTGTCTCGAGATGACAAAAATTTGTGTTCATAAATTTAAAAGATAACCTCAAATCGACAAAACAATAACACAGTGGTTGAGTTTGTCAGAACAAAATATATATAAAGATATACTACATGAATGCAAGCATAAATATGAAATCATATATGCAAACACAATTCCAAGACTAAAAAATTTCGAAATGGTCTGGTGCATCAATTACTGCTTGGATAAGAAAGTGCTATGTTTATTGTGGACATGGCATACAGAACAACATTATGTATTAAAAGATTGTCCCAAGATATCGAAACCAATAACTAATAACATCAATTAATTTGATGCTTCATATATGGAAAGGTCACCTCGAGGTATTAAAAGTCAATGACATGGTGGTTAATGTAATTGGCTTGGAGAATAGGAGTACCATCATTACTATCTCACTGTTTTAATATGGGAAAAAACAAAAATTGTATAGAGATTATGTTAGAGAAATGTACCTCTCAATTCAGATTTATATCCTGAAGAGACTATTGAAAAAAGAAAAAATATACATCTTTTAATATGTGATCTCTAAATTGGAATTTCCCCTAAATATCATTAACTGTTCCTATAAAATTATCTTTAAAACACAGAAAAATATGGTAAACTGAAATAACAATAAGATACTATCAACCTGGTTCAATTGTACAAGAAATCACAGTCGTGTGTACCCGACCGTAAACCTAACCAAACTTTCGGACATCTTGTAGTGACACTACAAGAGGTCGGGTTGATAGTATCTTATTGTTATTTCAGTTTACCATATTTTTCTGTGTTTTAAAGATAATTTTATAGGAACAGTTAATGATATTTAGGTGAATTTCCAATTTAGAGATCACATATTAAAAGATGTAT
Source organism: Lissotriton vulgaris (assembly GCF_964263255.1). Classification (NCBI taxonomy): domain Eukaryota; kingdom Metazoa; phylum Chordata; class Amphibia; order Caudata; family Salamandridae; genus Lissotriton; species Lissotriton vulgaris. The sequence continues at coordinate 245,324,503 of NC_141688.1, read as the reverse complement.
ATTTTTTCTTTTTTCAACAGTCTCTTCAGGATATAAAAGCTGCTTTACACTCCTTCTGGACTAAGCCTAAAGGCTGAACTCCACAGCTACCACTTAGAGGGCTTTCTAAGGTTGTCCAAGACCACTAAAATCACCATAAGGGTTGTCTGGATCAGTACAAGGTGTCCACTTACATAGGTACATTATATACTGAGCCAGCCTCTCACAATTATGTATCCTCGTTTCACTTCCCCACAGGAGGCATACTATTTGCAAACAGTCTCAAGGTCCCTCACTTTGATATGTGGAAATGCATGAGATCTTCATTTGTGTTGTATGGGTAAATCCAACGTAACGCCAACAGTGGCGTAGGTAGTCTCAACATGTGTGACTTGTAGGATTGTGCCCATATACCATGTAGTATGGTGCAAGCATGTAGGCCCCCACCACCTCGTATGTACTGTCTCATTCTGCCCAAAACTAACCCGTAGGTCATTCCCATATGTCTCATTGAGGGAGGAATGATGGTAGATGAAGGAATGATGACCACTTCCTGGTTACTTTGCGAGGACATTGATGAAGAGGCATAGATGATCCACCATTGCCTCCGTGCTCATGGAATGCATTTGGTTTCTATTGTGAGACAGGTGTAATGTTGCCGCTGGAGGTACAAGTTGCACCTGGGAGGAGTCCATTTCCATGTGGAAATCCTGCAATGGCATTATAAGCTTTGCTTTTTTTCCTGTTGGTTCTGTATTGTGTTGGGAAAGATGAGGCACTGGGGTGTAAGGCTTATGATGGCATTCAGGACAAAGGGGAGGAATCTAGAGAAGGATGACTGGAATACGCCTGCCACTCTGGCTGGGGTGGGTTGGAAAGTGCCAGACACCAGCATGTGTATGCCAGCCAGTAGCTTGGCCTGTAGAGGGATGTTGATGCACCAATGCGACAATGGTTGCAGCAATTGTGCAATCTGGCTCACAAGAAGGATAATGGACTGTTATTGGCAATGACAGGCTCAGGAGGTCAATGAGGGTGATCCTCTGGCGGTATGTCTGCCCTCTTCTGCTGCGCTGCCTCAGTGGTGATGTTGGTGGTAATAGTGGATGTAGTGTTGGTGATGGTAGTGGTCTTCTTTGTGCTCCAATCTGCAGTAGGAGTAGGTCCATGATGCCGGTAAGATTGCCATAGTGATTAGGGTATGTTCTGCTTTCATACCATTAAACATGCAGCATTTTTACGCCTAGTTTTCGTAGTGGTAAAAATCTGCCACTATTGGGAGTCTGTGCTTCTTTTGCCAGGGTAGCATCAGTTTCCCAAATGAGTGTAAATACTGTGACATCAGTTTTGAGAGGCTTTTTAAGAGGGAACGTCTCCCATGCATATAATTATCGCAAACTGCTGCATCCAAATCTGGTGCTGTGAAAAATAGGCACAGGAGTTGAAAAAGTTACACTAAAGGCCTATAGCAATACTGTGTAAATATGACCCCAAAAAAGCAGCCGCAGCATCAAAAAAATGACGCTGCAGCATTGCTAGCTCCTTTTAAATATGCCCCTGAGTTTTAGTTCTGACTCAAAACTGTGAAACTCCTGAAATTCACCAGTTATCTAAACCGATTTACCACTGCACACAGCCCACATCATAATATGAGCTGCCCATGGTGTTGCGTGGTTTTATAGCTTTTCTGTTTGTTTCTGTGTGTAAAAGGGTAGTCAAATTTCAACCGATAACCTTTAAGTATTGCCCGGCATGAGTCGCCTCTCATACCACTCGAAATTATCAAACGAAGAGGCAGGCGCTGGAGACTGGAAGGCAGGAAACAGAAGTTTATTCCGTCGGAGCAGAACACATCAAATCAGACAACAGGGTATCGTCTCCAGGTGCTCTAACCGCATCTCTGAGGCCTGGCCTCTTATACACAGGTTTATGGCTTTATTGTATGAAACACATTCTTGTTAATACTTTGATGTACGGAAAGACATCCTCGGAATCCCCGCTTCAAGCCCGTTCCCACACACATCTACACTAGAAGTCCCCACCCTGATCTCAGTAGGTGATGACTGTCGCGCAGCTGGACATTCCGCCGGTTCCCGAATGTGTGCGGCTGATCGGATCTCATGGGGTGGGGGCTTTGATCAGTCATAGATCCTTTGAAGAGTGACAGCGTCCTACTGTAGGGGGCAATAAACTGCATCCGCAGGACTAGGTGATGGCCTGGGATCGGGTCGGACAATCGGGCACAGAGGAAGGGGGTTTATTAAAGGATGTGTGATCTTGAAGGGATGGAGGGAGGTGTTAGCCGGGTATGGGATGTGGCTCCGAGGCAGGGCCGCGCTGAAGGGGTGGTTTAATGCCCAAGTATGTGAGAGCGGGGGCTGTCAGTGTGTGGGGGATGCTTGCGAGGTCAGAGAGGGAGAGAGAGAGACGCGCTGGCTACCGGCAGTGGGCAGAGAGGCCATGGCATTCAAAATGGTTGCTACTTACGCGCACATATGAGCCTGAAAAAGGGACAAGATGGCGTCGATGTTTACTACGCAATCTAGATTTTAACAGTCCTCCCTTTTCAACATATCTAGCCAGCTTGTCAATCTATGTCTATCCCCATTATATTATGGATTTCTACTTCATACAAAGCTTTCATGCGTTCAGCTTCGAAGTCCAGAGTCTTAGGGCAGATACAGTTAGCAAAAAGTGAGCACAGGGGTGGCAAGCATTGAACACCCAGGCAGAATCCACATATTATGACAATCGGTATCAATACGATCATAAACAACCTCCACCCCCAGTCCTTTACAGCACTCCAGAACCAACTCCCAAGCGACCATTCTTCTTGTTCCTGATGAACTTCTAAGGAAAGTCTGTGGAGGTGTTCAATGGCTTTGTAGACTGAGGGCGAATTGTCCGGTATGTAGGTGCAGCAGCTGGACCCAAAGATACGGCATGCTCCTCCACGATCCGCTAGAACCACATCTAGAACAAGGCGGTTCTGAAGGGCCACCAGGCTGACCGCCTGAAGCTCAGCTGTATTGTTTGTGAGGATGCCAGCTGTAATGTTCATCATCGTTTCAACTGCCTGGGTCAAATGTCGGATGGGACGGCTATTCGCCATCGGACCCCAGAGCGGAACAAGTCCCTTCATTGCGTCCAGGAACTGTGCTCCGGTGGAGTCGGCTTCCTCAATGTCTCTTGCTCGCTTTTGTCGGTGATGGTTTGTTGGAGCCACATAGGTCGGAGGAAGGATGAAGGCGATGTAGCAGGTACCTCCCCAGCCCTTTGGGAGCCAGGTGTAGGCTTTGGTACCACAGACAAAGTACATGTTCGGAGAGGTGACAAAAGAGGGTGGATCAGTTGAGTCCAAAGTTCTGGTGATGTGGCAAGCGCTGTGGCCCACCAACTGTGTCCCAAGGCCTTCGATGCATACAAGGCCCGAGACGTTGATGACAGACAAGGCCACAGTCAGGGTGGCAGCTGTTTGTTTCCGGAGGTAGGAGAAGGTGGGTCTGGCTGGGTTGTTGAACACCTGCATTTCAACCCGTTCTTTGGCAGGGATGTCCATGTGAATAGAGGCGTTGGATGTCAGAGGGCAAAAGGGAGCAGCAGTTCTTCCTGTTTTGTTCAGCCAGACCCCATGATAAAAGTGTGACACAGTTTTGCTGATAGTGGTATTATCCCTGCAACTCTCTTGCAAGAGGATCAGCCAATCAAGGCAGGAACCATGAACGGAGAAAGGTGAAGGGATGAAGGGAATGGAATGTCCAGTGGCATGTGGTAACAACCCACAGATCCAGCAATTTGTGGCATTGGCTGCAAGGTTGTGTTGGTGCAGCAACTGCACGAAGAAGTTGTTTCAGAATTCCTTACGTCTTTCTCGGAGTTAAGGTGAAAGAGAGACCAGGTAGTATTCTTTCGCGGTTGTAGGCTGTGCAGTAGTTAGAAATGTCTTATGAGCTGGTGCGCTCTCTTCCACGATCCAGAGGGTGGTCATGAGGAGGAGGCAAAAGAGAAGGGCGATAAAAAGGGCAATAGTCTTTGAGCTGTGTTTTTTGTCAGTCTTTGGGTTTCTGTAGTGGGTCTTCGGATGTCCGGTAGCTTCCATCATCTTCGTATCGGAGGCTTCCATCACCTTCGTATCGGGCGCTTCCATCATCTTCAAGGGGCTCGGTAGCGGGCTGAACCACAAACTTCGTTTAGCTTCTCTCCTGGCAGCCTTAGTAGTGTTAGGCCACCATTCTGAGAATTGTAACGTAGTCAGTGGTCTGCTTAGCCGAAGCTCCCTCCTTTTGTCGCAGGTTATACCCTTCTCTGGACGGCACAGTGGGATTGGGAAATTCTGCCAATTCAAGTGTCTCTGTATCAGGGTAACAGCTCAGGGATGGTCGGTCTTTGTTCAGGAGCTCTTCTTGGGTGGCCACATCTTCGGTCGTCGTCAGGGTCGAGGAGATTTTGTTACATGGGTGTGCATGCAGCCAGTTTCGCTTCCCCTCCACTCGAAGAGCTGTTCGGGTGGTGATCAAGACTTGCCAGGGGCCCATTCACCGGGGTTCCAGACTCTTTGCACGCTGGAAGTTTCGGATCAGCACAAGTCACCGGGTTAGATGTCGTGTCTGGGGCCCCTGGAAGCATCGGGGATTGGCTACAGCACCTGTTGATGGATAACAGACAGCGTTTTAGTCAGATTGTACAAATAGTCAGACATTAGGACGTAAGGGACGTCGTGAATGGATGTCGGTTTTGGAGCAGACCAAACGCTCATAGGCCGGCTGAAAACAACTTCGTAAGGGGTCAAGTGGTGTTTGGTGGGGGTGGAAGGCATTGCATTGATAGCAATGCTAGTGGGAGAGCGTCTGGCCATTTCAGTCCCGTGGTAGCCACTATCTTTGCTAGTTTGAGCTTCAGCGTGGCGTTATGTCGCTCAACCAGTCCAGCAGATTAGGGGTGGAAGACTGCGTGAAATTTCTGTTTTACACCCAACTCCTTCAAGATGACTTGGATAACCTCGGCTACGGAGTGGGGGCCATTGTCGCTCCACAAAATTCAACAAAGGCAGTAGCGAGGGAAGAATTCCTTCAGTAATACCATTGTAGTGGCAATGGCAGTGTTGTCACGAGTTGGATAGGCTTCCACCCACTTGCTAAATGCGCACACGACAACAAGTACATACTTCAGACCTTGGCATCTTTCTAGCTGGATGTAGTCCATCTGTAGGACTTCAAAGGGATGATTGGGGACCCCAAACCCTCCCCGGGGTATGACAGTTACTTTCCCAGGGTTGTGTTGCAGGCATATCAGACATTGTTGGACCAGGCGTTTAGCTGAGTCTGTGATCTTATCATTGTGCCAAACTTTGGAGACAAGTTCGGCCATGGGGGCAGATCCTATGTGTGCAGGGGAGTGTGCCATGGTCAGTATGGGGATCAGGTACGAGTTGGGTAGCAACCATTTGTTCGTGTCGTTTGTCCGCCAGCAGCCTTCATCGTCTTTCAGTCCCACCCGTGCCTATTCAGTCAATTCGTGTGGTGAGCTGGCCATTTGGATGTCCCTAATAGTTTCCTTAGCGTCCTTCCATTTTTCGGCTTGTGACCTGATCATGTACATGCGTGTCGTTGTCCTATTCTCGGCTGTGGACCGGGCAGTGATGTCGGCCAGTGCATTCCCCTGCCCAATGATGTCTGTCACCTTTTTGTGTGCCTGGTATTTGATTACAGCAAGTTGTTTGGGAAGGAGGACTGCTTCAGTCAGGGCGGAGACTAGATCTCCGTGCAGGATGGGTGTGCCGCGTGAGGTCAGGAATCCCCTCTCCTTCCACAAGAGCCCGAAATGATGAACCACCCCGAAGGCATACTGGCTGTCTGTGTAAATATTTGCTGTTGTCCCTGCTGCTAGGATACACGCTCGTGTGAGGGCAATCAGTTCCGCTGCCTGTGCAGATCGTTGGGTAATGCGGGCGGTCTCAACTACAGTTCGGGCTGTGGTAACTGCATAAGCAGCTGAGGTGGTGCCATTGGGGAGTTTGCTGCAAGAGCCGTCCACCCATAGCTCTCCATCAGGATCTGGGAAGGCAGTGTCTCGGAGGTCAACCCTACTCCTAGTCTGTTCATCCGTGAGGGTCACACAGTCATGTATAGGGGACACATTGGGGTCGTTCTCAGGTAGGGGCAACAAAGTGGCTGGGTTCAGTGTGGTGCATGTTTTCAGTGTGATGTGGGGTACAAGCAGAGTCAGTTTGTACCCAATCAGTCGTGCACTAGTCAGATGTTGTGTCTTAGTCTGGTTCAGGAGGGTGTCAACCGCATGGGGTACTAACACCGTAAGGAGTTTGAGAGCATGATCCCCTCACTTTGTCGGATAGAGACAGCAGCGTCAGCTACAGCTCGAAGGCAGGCAGGCAAAGCTCTGGCTACGGGGTCAAGAGTGGCAGAGAAGTAGGCACACAGGCGTTCCTTCGGGCCAATGGACTGAGTCAGGACAGACAAAGCGCATCCCTCCCTTTCATGAGTGTAGAGGGAGAAAGGCTTTGTGTAATTGGGGGTTCCTAGGACGGGTGCTGAGCAAAGGGCATCTCGTAGTTCTTTGAAGGAGGATTAGCATTCAGGGGTCCAAGGGAGCGGGAAGGGGACATCTTTAGCCAGCAGGGAAGTAGTAGTTTTACAATGAGGCTGAAATTTGGCAACCACTGTCGACAGAAGGAGGTGAGACCTACCAGGGAGCGGACTTGTTTCTGAGTCTTAGGGACAGGGGTTTCTAGAATGGTCTTCATTTGAGCGGGTGTAAGCTTTCTCCTGTCTTTGGACAAGAGGTGGCCTAGGTAAGTGACTTCGGGTTGGCAGAATTGCAACTTCTTCTTGGAGACCTTGTGGCCATTTTCCGCGAGGAAGTGCAGGAGTTGGATGGTGAATGTGACTGCAAGTGGAGTGGTGTCGGCCGCCAAAAGGATATCATCGACGTACTGTATCAACACCACTCCATCAGGTAACTGGACTGCGTCCAGCTGTCTCTTGAGGGCCTGGCTATAGATGCTAGGACTTTCAGTGTAGCCTTGGGGTGCTCTACAAAATCTATATGAGCGGGCCTTTAAGGTGAAGCCAAAGAAGTAGCGGCTGCCTGGGTGGATGGGGATAGAGAAGAATGCGTTCTTGAGGTCGATTACAGTGTAGGTGGTGGCAGTGGAAGGAATCAGAGTCAGAATGGTGGTGATGTCTGAGACTACGGGGTACTGAGGTACAACTACTTTGCTGACCTCTCGTAGGTCAATGATGAAGCGGTACGCTTTCTCATCTCCCTCACCCTGCTTCTTTACAATGGGTTGGATAGGGCTGTTGTAAACATTGCTAACTACTTCCTCTATCACTCCTGCATCTATCAGGGACTGGATCATCTTTACCAATGCCTTCTCACCCTCGGGCAATATCCGATATTGTGGAAGTTTTGGGAGTATTGCGTCCTGTCGAACAGTTATGGGCACTGGGTTGATCATCATGCTTCCTACGTCCGAGTCAGTTTTGGCCCACAGATATAGAGGTAGAGTGTCGAGTAGGGACAGGTCAGCATCAGTGATGGAAAACATGCGTCGTGTGGGACAAGGTCCGAGCAGAGTCGGGTTGTCGTACAGAATGACTCGAACTCCGTCTTGTGAACACCTAATAGTGGCTCGGAAATGTTTCAATAAGTCAAGTTTATTGATCAAAAGGTTGACAAGGCTGTTCCTTTGAAAAGAACGGGAAGTATGATGCACTGGTCAATAAGTCAAGTCCCATAATGGTGTCGGGGGTGTTGGATGAGAGCAAAAACGTCGTGTCAGTGGTGTTATTTTCCAAGTCAACGGAGATCGGTGTGGACAAGGGATTAGTGGAGGGTGTTCCATCAAAACCTATTGATGTTACTTGTGAGCCAGACAAGGGTGCCCTTGGAATCAGTCTTTTAGATAACGCACTACGTGTCGCGCCAGAGTCTACCAAAAATAGAGACTTCGTACCCAAGACCTTAGCGATGACATAAGGACCTTGGCGGTCAACATAGAGCTCAACTGGATCCCTCCCTTGCCCTTGGCAGTCCTATGCGAAGTCGTGGGTGTCGTCGCAGTCAGACTGTTGGTACTGGTTCTGTCGGGGATGGTCAAATGTATTCGGTCTGCTTGGTCTGTCATTGTTGGTGTCGTTCGTGTACCCTCATCTCTGTCCTCTATTTCTTGGCCCATCCGCTACGTCTCTTGTGTCCCTATTTTTGTTCGTTTCTAGCAGAACCGGACACTGGGATTTCCAATGACCAAATCCTTTACAAAACGCACACTGGTTTTCATCGATGTCTTTACGTCCAGCGTAGGGTGCGGATGTACGGTCTTTAGGGGGTGGATTTCTAGGAGCATTCGATTGGTAACTTCGTTTGTACTGTTCCCTTCCCATAGTCACCCCTTGCAACTGTGCGATCATCACCCTTTCTTTCAGGTCCTTTTTCTTTTTCTCAGTCGCCCTATTGTTCTCATTCTTTTGATGCTCATAGTACTGGGCCATCTGAAGGATAGCCGCAGGTTTGGAGGCCACCCAGCTACTCTCGCTAGTCTGTAGCTTCTGTAAGACTTCCTGTGACAGACCTTTGACATAATACTGGACAAACAGGTGATGTCCGGTTGCAGTGGTCATGTCCTGGCCACTGTAATCGGAAAACACCGTCTCGAACCGGGAGAAGTATTCTGATACGTCTTCCTGGGGTTTCTGGCGGCAGGCCGTTACTATCGACCAGTTCAACCTCTTTTCTTGGATCAGGGTTTTCAATTTCTGGACGATCTTGTCTGGGAGGTCTAAAATGGATTTTCAAGGTTTCTGTCCAGGCTCTCGTTGTCTATCTATGCCATCGAGTTGTGACCAGGTATGTCCGAACAGCTCAAGGTGGTCGACTTTCCGGATTTGCTTACACACATCAGCTGGCAGACATAGCCCGAAAAACAAATCGATGTCCGCTAGGGTCATAATCGTCGAACCCAAGGCTGTGCCTAGTTCAGTATAAAAGGCAGTGGGGTTCTGTCGTAAATCAGGCAAGGATTTTCGGAAAGTCAGGATGCCTTTCCGATCCCATGGTTGGTAGACCCTGTTATAAACTACCCTCCCTCTCGCATCTTGGTGGTTAATGTCATCATACGTACCCAGTTCTCGTGGGGGAACACAGTAGGGAGCGGCCTCGTTTATAGGCATCATTGTGTCAGTTTTTTCTGTTCGTGTTCGGTCGTTACAGGAGTTGTAGTGTTAGTTTCTAGCCTCTGTTCAGTGAGGTGGCGGAAAACTTCAAGCGTACGCGCAAAGAGGTCCGCCACATCACACTCGCCTTCATCTCCTATGTCGACTTTCCTATACAGAGTCGTTAGGCTCTCAGGACCTCTGTCTTGGTATCGGTCCTCATAGGTATTGAGGGTGTGATAACAAAATCGCACAACAAAGTGTCGTCTGTGGCTATTGGCATATCAATCGTACATATCCGTTACGTTTTCCTCACTCTCTTGTCGTTCCACCAGTGTCTTCACTATCTTATTGTTCCCTGCTCGTTCATCTTTGCTTAATCGGTTCATCCTAGTGGAATCTTTCTTTCTAGCTTCAGGGTCATCTAATGTTACTGCTTGTGCTGCGTTGAGTACAAGGGGCTCGGCCGGTGCGGAGGCCGTGAGGACCGAGGTTCTGGCACTATTCTCACCTGTACTTGGGGGCTGCGGGTGCTGTACTAAGTGTTGGGAAGGGGCATGGACGGGGCATGTAGATGATTGGGGGACCTAGTAATAAATCATCGTTCGCTCGTTGTTTCTAGGGTACCTCAGGGTAGAGCGTAGAGGGTTTTCTAACGGGACACTGGCCCGATGTTTCGGACTCTTGCTTCTGTTTGGCTTCCTCTCTCTCCTTTATCTCTTCCTCTAACTTTTTTGCAGCCAGGTGAGCTGCTTTTCGTAGCTCTTTCTCTAATCTTACTTTGTTTGCCTTTTTCCATTGCTCTGCTTCTTTGCACCACATGCCGAGACTATCAAGCATAGTGGGTGTTGTCTTATTGTTACGTAGGGCTGTTTCTAGCACGTTTATTTTATCCTCATCAAAGGATCCTATCAGTGGCCACTGACTTTCTTGATCCTTTCTTGTGTATTTATGCCATAGCTTACTATAAGCCACAGCGACTAATCCATATTTAGTGAACATGTCCTTATTAGAGGTGTCTTCCAGTGGAGCTGGATGGTTCATCTCTAATAAGCGGTCCGGGCTGAACCAACTACCAATCAGTGGGGAGAAGATAGGCATGACAGATTACAAAGGGGGACAAAGGTCCACACTACCTATTCTTCACTACTTGCAAAGACTAGACAGAATATTTCTATTCTGCGTTATTTGAAAACAGAGAATATCTCAAAAGAACCGACTTCGAACAATCAATGTTCGGACTATCAATCAATCAGTGGGGAAAATAATAGGCACGACAGATTACAAAGGGGGACAAAAGTCCGCGTTACCTACCCTTCACTATCTGCAAAGGAAGAGAGAATATTTCTATTCTTCCCCGTTTGCAGGCAGAGAATATCTCAAAAACAATCTATGAGCAATACTAGTATTTTTCAAACAATCAAACAATCGTTTCGCAATTTGTCGTGTTACACAACCTTACCCGGACCGCATGGACAGTTTCTCGTCTTCCGCTTCCAGTGACCGATCGTCCTCTATTCTCCGTTATTGCCGCGGCACTCCTGATGGTTCCCAGTCAGGGCCGTAGATCACTCGAGAGAGAGGTCTACTCAGAACCGGTAAAGTTCGGATGATCGGCTGCCAGACGAGGGTCTTTCGGGCAGGTGCACTCCCGATCGTTGCAGTCATTCACTCTGTCGTCAGGACCTCTCCCACTGGATCCACGTGTCGCTGATGGGCCCCACGTTTAGGACGCCAATTGTAAAAGGGTAGGCAAATTTCAACCGATAACCTTTAAGTATTGCCCGGCGTTAGTCGCCTCTCATACCACACGAAATTATCAAACGAAGAGGCAGGCGCTGGAGACTGGAAGGCAGGAAACAGTAGTTTATTCCATCGGAGCAGAACACATCAAATCAGACAACAGGGTATTGTCTCGAGGTGCTCTAACTGCATTTCTGAGGCCTGGCCTTTTAAACACAGGTTTATGGCTTTATTGCATGAAACACATTCTTGTTAATACTTTGATGTATGGAAAGACATCCTCGGACTTCCCGCTTCAAGCCCGTTCCCACACACATCTACAGTAGAAGTCCCCACCCTGATCTCAGTAGGTGATGACTGTCGCGCAGCTGGACATTCCGCCGGTTTCCGGAATGTGTGCGGCTGATCCGATCTCATGGGGTGAGGGCTTTGATCAGTCATAGATCCTTTGTAGAGGGACAGCTTCCTACTGTAGGGGGCAATAAACTGCATCCGTAGGACTAGGTGATGGGCTGGGATCGGGTCGGACAATCAGGCACAGAGGAAGGGGGTTTATCAAAGGATGTGTGATCATGAAGGGATGGAGGGAGGTGTTAGCAGGGTATGGGATGTGGCTCCGAGGCAGGGCCGCACTTAAGGGGTGGTTTATGGCCCAAGCATGTGAGAGCGGGGGCTGTCAGTGCGTGGGGGATGCTTGCGAGGTCAGAGAGGGAGAGAGAGAGAGACGTGCTGGCTACCAGCAGTGGGAAGAGAGGCCATGGCATTCAAAATGGCTGCTACTTACGCGCACATATGAGCTTGAAAAAGGGACAAGATGGCGCCGATAATGTTTACGCCGCAATCTAGATTTTAACAGTTGCCACAGGTAAAATTATGTTTTGACCATAGAAGGCAAGGAATACTGTAAAGTAACCATAAGTGGCCTATTTTAATGCTTTTGCACGTTAGGGTCAGAACCATGATTGAGTGTTTAACTGCCTTTTTTATTGTTCCATGCTCCACACCTTGTAATGGCTGCTACAAGCTGTGTTCAAAACCATCACACTTGAATTAGGAGCACACAGAGGGAAAATACGTTCATTGCCCCAAAAAACAATGCTTTGCGTGAGTGGTGCGGTGCAGAGCACACTTTCAATGCGTGGAACTGTTTGTGTGTTCTATTCCTAGGATTTTGTAGTACTGGAAGGGTGTGCATCCATTACAAATGCAATGCTGACAACATGCAGTGTTATGTTATGTGAAATTGTATAGCGCAGCTAATCACCCGTGAGGGAATCCAGGCACTGAGAAGGGCAGGCCTGAGGGGGAGGAGGATATCATGCCTGTTTCATCAAGACGAGCCATGCGCCTCTGCACTGCGCTGCAGGGCAGTGCGGATTGAGCACCAGCATAGGGTTTGGCATGAGCAGCAGCACACCCTTTCTAGTAGTGGACGAAGCAGGGCAGCCAAAGTCCTTTGTTGATGAACAATCAGTAAATCTGGGACAATGGCATTTCAGTTTTGATGTTGTTTTCTGCGTTTTGTCTGGCAATAATGCCTCCTCTCAATTATTCAATCAATCAGGGGTTTGTATAGCGCGCTATGCACCTGTGAGGGTCTCAAGGCACTGGGAGGTTGGGGGGGGGGGGGGAGCGGAAGCAGCTCCGGATCAGTCAAAGAGCCAGGTTTCAATGTTGTTTTCTTTCTGGTCCTTAACCTCTTAAGTGCTGCTGACGGCCAACGGTCGTCAGGAGCGCTACCTCCCCAGTGCTGCGCACGACCATTGGACGTCCATTCAGCACTAGTTCCAATGGACAGCGCAGCACTGGGGAGGGATATTTACACGCAGCTAAGGTGTTAACACAATGTTCCTGGACTTGCAGAAAAGCTTTCCATGGCCTTTACATGACATTTACTGCAGCACTACAAACTAATAGACCTTCCACTCCCCCATCTCCAAACTCTTTCAGACTGGCCTCTCGCCATTACACAGACAGCACCCTCGGGCAGATGCACAAAGTCTCTGCTATTTGTGCCGCAGTCTCAGAAACTAATATTTCTGTTCTTCTCCGGCCAACAGGCACCAGGATGAAAAAGTGTATCTGAAAAAACATTTTTAAGATCATGGATTCGAAATTAAAAATGCGGTAAGAGTTTAAGAATCACGTATAATAAAGACCAATTATTTGTATGGAATGAAATTAAATCAAATCAAATCAAAGAAATCAAATGAAAACGATGTATATAGGGCAAACAAATGCCCAAAGGAGCCAATGTGTGTATGAGACAGCTATATTGTTACATGAAAAAAGTAGAATGGCAACTAAATAAAAGAACAATGGTTGAGAGATATGAAAACAGAAGAGAATATGATATGGAGCGAGAAAGTGTGTGATCAGTAATCTCAGTAAATCATTAAAGCACACTGGGTTCTCAATAGGGCTTTCATTCAATTGTCTGCAAACATTGGCGCGCACAAGACAAGGAAACACAAGAAATAAAGCAGAAAAAGAAGGGCTAAGTGGAGGTGACAGGGGACCCCTCCTTTCGCACTCTACGGACCATGTAACCTGCCCACTCATGGCATTCTGCAGGCCACGTGGGAGTGGATGATCACGTCACATGCTCCAGAGCCCTTTTGTCAGTTTGGAACGGGGCACAGGAGCGAGCGCTAGATGGGCAGTGTAGTATCGGTCATTAAGCACAGACAAGGTTGTCGGGAGGTCGAGAACTTTATTACCTCGCAGTGAGTAAATAGAAAGGCAGCGACCTCAGCCACAGCAACAGCCACAACAGGTGGCAACTTCGCACTGTCCCCACGGCGCTCGCCTTGGAATGCTGGTCGCTGTGACATTCTAAGTGATGTCACCGCAAGCAGCACCATTACATGCGGAGCTGCCGGGGGGGGAGAAGGAGTGGGAGATACCACACATCCCCCTTTCCCTGCAGAATGAGGCATCAGAATTTAACATAAGAATCTAACAGTGCCACAGAGATTACATCATCACATACTGATCCAGGTGTCTGGGTGGTCTAGTCACTCTCTGGCTTGTCCTCCCACCCGGGTGGGGGACCGGCCACAGTTCCCTGGGAGGGGGAACCATGCTCCCCTCGGAATTGTCTTCCCGCCCACTTTCACTACGTGAATCTTGCCCAGGGGGGTGATATCTCACTACTCTTCCCAGGTTCCAGATCTTTCCTTCCTGGGTCTTGACAGTATTCCTAAATAATTTTGTGATCTTGGTGGGCCTACTGTATTCTGACCAACTTGCCCTGCCAGTGGGTGTCCTGATCTTAATGTCATCCCCTACTTTAAACCCCACCTCCTGTGTAGAGTGGAGCTTGTCGAACCTTTCTTTCCTCCCCACCATGGCTTTTTCCTGTCTCACTAATCCCTTCGCTTCTTTGGAGTGGTCCGACCATCCCTTATGCCACCCCATCTAACCCGCCGATAGTTTGGTGTTGGGTATTCTTGCACGGAGCAACTCAAAAGGGGTTGACAGCCGTCGTTTGGTGCGGGGTGAACCTGTACCTTCTATTCGCCTCCATACTTCCTCCTTCCAGTTCATGCCGCTGATCTTGGCTAACTGAATGCTCTCTTTAAGGGTCTTGTTATAGCGCTCAACCATGCCATTGGTCTCCGGGTGATAAAGGGCACAAGGCTTGTGTGTGATACCTCTCTCCTCTAGGAAGTCTTCCATCTCTTTCGAACACAGTTGCACCCCATTGTCCGTGAGTAGGCTGCTGGGTAGTCCTTCTCTAATGAACAAATCTTGAAGGAACTCAATGACGGCCTTCGTTGTGATTTCACTCACCAACTTTACTTCTGGCCACCGGGAGTACAAATCCATAAGCACCAGTATGTACGGCGTGCGCACTTCTCCCGTCAATGGGCCAACAATGTCTAGCGCCAACTCTTCCCAAGGTCCTGATGGCGGTGGCCTGCATACCATTGGAGGCGTCAGTTGTCTCAGCACTTTGTCGCTGACACTACAGGGAATGCAGTCTTTTACTTTCCTTTCAATTGCGAGGTCCATGCCTGGCCACCAGTGGTCTTCTCTCAATCTTTGTTTGGTCTTGGTGATGCCCAGGTGGCCATCGTGAGTCATATCTACCAGATTTTCTCTTACCGCCGTGGGAGGTACCAACCTCGTCCCCCTGAACAGACATTCGTCGACTACGAACAGCTCGTCTTTGACAATCCAGAATAGCCGTAGAGCATCAACCCGTTTATCTTCATGTTTCCATCTGTCCTTTACTCTCCTGCACACCTCATCCAAGACTTCGTCCTCCTTGAGTGCCCTTTTCCATTCTTCACCTATTGCTCTCTGAATGGCGCTTCTCATGAGTATCATTCACATCATTTTCTTTCACCAACCGTGACAGACAGGCTGCTGCAAAATTACGTGTTCCAGGGACGTACTCAACACTGAATGTGTATTCTTGAAGGCCAACAACCCAACGCCTGATCCTGCTAGAGATAGCATCCAAGCCCTTTTTACCGAAAACCTCCACCAATGGTTTGTAGTCAGTACGAAGAATGAATTTTGTGCCCCACAGGAAATCCCAGAATTTGCCCAAAGCCCAGAATACTGCCAAGGCTTCTTATTCGATCACGGAGTAATTGTTCTCAGACTTTTGTAGGGATCTTGAGGCGAAAGCTATTGTTTCTTCTCCCTCCTTTCTTATTTGAGTGAGAACCGCTCCAAGCCCTTTTGCGCTTGCATCGGTGGTGACTATGGTCGCACGATTGGGTATGAAAGACTTTTGGCTGGGCGCTTCCGCGAATGCATTCCTCACATCTTCAAACTCTTTTTGGCACTCCTGGCTCCAGCTGAACACCATGTCTTTTTTCAACAGCAGCTGGATGGCATACGTCCTTCCTGCAAAGTTCCGTATGAATTTGCTGTAAAACTTTAGCATTTCCATGAAGGACTTGATTTCGTCCTTGCTCTTTGGGGGCACCAAATTCACGATGGTGTTCTGTAGCTCTACTTTCGGACGGATTCCTTCGGCTGTTACCTTGTGTCCTAAGAAATTCAGTTACCTGCAGCCAAACACGCACTTTTCTCTCTTCACAGTTAGTCCTTGCGACCTAAACCTGACCAGCACTTGTCTCAGTCTCTTGTCGTGTTCCTCATGGTCTTTAGAAAATACCAGCACATCGTCCTAGTAGCACACTACGCCAGGAATTTCTCTCAAGATGTTGGCCATGATTAGGCTTTCCTGTTTTCAGTTTCTATTTTTGGTGAATTCTGGTGGTGTTTTTTCAGTGGTTTCCAGTGATTTCAATACCTCAAAAAAACAGTGCTTTTAGGTGGTTACTCATTTTCGCGCAATAATAAACAACTGAAACGGTGTTTTACCGGTGTTTATGGAACGCTTTGCTTTTATTATTGCGTCATTTTTTTCATTGATGCATGGTATATAGACCGTGTACTTACAGTGTATATGAGGTCCGAATACATTTTTACAAATCGAAGGTTAAGTCAGCACTTTCTGAAATTTGCCTGAAAAGGGTGACTGTGCAAGGCACACCTCTTGAACCTCGGGGTACAGAGATAACTTTTGGAAAATGAGAGATTTCTGGGGGTGTTGGGCGTTGTAGGCAAGGCAGGCAGTTCTCATAGTTCATTTAGAATCAACGTGTTGTCATTTGAAGAAAGTGAGAGCTGGGTGACATGTTCATGGTTTTGGGCACCTCTCACAAATCACGTAGCATGATGGCACGGCTATGTGTAAAGCTAGGCTGGTTTTCACTGCTGTTTTTTTTCCCCTCTGAGATTTATATAATGCTAACTCGACCTGAAGGTATTGAAGCGCTTCACATGTGCACCTGTTGCGTTACACAAGGGCACATTCATTTTTGTTAGTGACGGGTAGATTATGTGATTTACCCAGAACCACAATCATTTTAATAATACAGTTGGTGACAAATATACTATAGCATTTGGATTTGACTGAGTATGTTATTAACAGTTAAGCGGATGTTTTCGTGTAGGGACTTTTAATTGGCTAATATTGGCTCTGGGTTCTTTATTTGGAGAGGCGCCTGTGGTCAAAAGAAAATGATGGGAGAGGGAGAAAATATGTTGTCTTATTTCTTAATGAAATGTCACGGTCATTTTAGTCTAGTAAATCTATCGCAGACAGTCTTTTCGTTTCAAAGAGGAATTGTTTTCTTTTCCTTTGCCTATGTATAAAATGCAACTCTTTTCAACTAGGTGAAGTTTTAAGGGTTTCTTTTAACTTTCTAAACAAACAAAGTTTGCTTCTCTTTGGGGTTTACCGGCATCCAGGTCATGGGGTTTCTGTTGCCTTGCCACTTATTGTGACACAGACACGGAGTTTTCGGCTCCGCATATCATATACAATCCAACTCCAGAATGTGTAGGAGACATGCCAGATACTTGTAAAAGAATGCTAGGGGACCGTAAAGACAACCATGGGGACAGCTCATTGCCACTCATGTAGGGAGGAGTCAAATGGGAATAACACCACTACTTGGAGACTGTGTGGATAAAAAGGGAATGAAGCCAGATTAGTGCACGTCACAAGGGCCAATGTTGTCTACGACATACACATATTGAAAGCAACATATAACCTTGCAACAGAAAAAAAATCTATATAGGACAGCACTTTTATTTAAATTACGAACGGTAAAGCACTTTTAGTAGCGCCTGTGCTGAAGCACCATTACTGTCCGTGTGCATGTATCCAGAAAAGAAAAACCAGGTAAAACAAACTGATATGCAGCAGTGATAAAGCATAGCAGATTTAGGTTTGGTGCAAGAATCACAACTCTAGTCATAGGAAAAACGGCTAAAATAAAGGAACAGCAAAATGAAATAACAAACTGTAGATCACCCACCTCGACTTCGTAGACCCGAACTGGTGTCCTGCACACAATGAAAGGGCATTAATTAACTGAGCTCAGCTGATACTTTTGAACTCCGAGCTCATGCACTATGAAAGCCATGCGCTAGTGGGAGAACAGCACACATAGGCATTCGGTTTGTCATGGGCAGCACAAAGTTAGTCCTTTGACGAACTTCTCTGCTGGACTCGAGCAGCCTGCACTAGGGAAGAGAAAAGGCACGGCTAAAGCGGAGGTGTCAAGTTTTTAGATTGCACAGATTCTGTTTGAATTTTGATGACTTGTGTGACACTCCCATGATTTCTGTGTACAAATGAGTGACATTCAACAATCAAATGAGTCACACTTATAGTGACACTTTCTCCCAAGTAAAACCAAGCTATGAAGTAACTGGAAACAGACTACCTTTTGAGCAATGAAAAGCTCTATAAAGATTTTTAAATGTGTCAGAACTCCTGAAATGAAAGGTCAGTAACCTACTGTCCTTCCAGCCAGACAGGGTCAAGTGTGACAGAGTTTGAAAGAGAGGCTCTGCAGCAGCCTAGCGCTGCAAGGTGCCCCAGAGAGCAGCTCAGCGCTACAAGTTAAGCTTCGCACTGGGCACTTTGGTGAATGCAGCCAGGCAGCCTTGGATGCGAAAGCAGGAAATGATTAATTCGTTAAACTAGCAGTGAAACTAAAAGGGTAAATCCGCTATATAACCCCGTCATTGGGAGCAGAGAAGCCAAATATTAAATAAAAATAACCCTGCATCCGGAGTGTTGTTAAACAGCTGTGCACACCATGTGCCCTGGTGAGCCGTTCACAAGTGCGGTTTCTCCTAGTGCTAATAACAGGACACACCACGAGTGACGTCACATTCACAAAGGTGCCCCTCGAATATGAAACAGGCTAGTAGTTGGGATTGGGGTTCAGAGTTGAGCACAACTGCCTGTACCGCCATCCACACGTGGCCTTAAGTGAGACATTGACAATCACCCACCGCAGCGCTATGTTTTTCCTGCGCACAATGTGATTGGAATGTGAGAAGTAAACAGATAATGCACGTCATCTTGCCAGGGCCCAATAGGAAGCGAATTACCAACGACAGCATTTAATAGAAACAGTAAAACCGATTATGAATAATATTTTATGAGGAGCAACCCAGAGGCCCCGGTGATGTTCATGGCTGTTTGAAGCGCTCACCTGACTCTGAGCCCGGACTCGGGTGTCTCTCCTAGGTCAGGGCGTCACTGAAGCCTGTCCTGGGTCCCGAATTTCCAGAGTGAGCAGCGGAGGGGGGTCCAGAGTGGCCCGGAGGTGGGGGCACCTTGGGCAAACATATCCTGCCAAGCTGCCCCGCGCACACAGCGTCTCGTTACCCACGGTTCCTCTTTTCATGCAGCACTAGCAGTACCAGCACCACAGCAGAAATGAGTCCGTTTAGAAGAGCAGCAACCGGCGGGGTCCGAGGTGAGAGTTAGAAGTCATTCGACACAATGCAGGCCAGCCTCGTGTACTCTTGCTGTTCCTAGGTCAGAGGTCAGGGGCGGTGTTTTACCGTGCACAGCCTCTGACTAGGGAAATAATACACGCAAAATACAATAGGCGGATGGCGTGCTGAAACAAAGCGGGGTACTTAAAATGTATGTGGGTGGCGCCATGGTAATTAAAAATAAAAAGGGGTACTCTGCTAAATATAAAGCTCAACGCCTATGCTACCTTTAACGTGTACGCAAAGAAACATTGAAGTGAGCGCCTTGCTAAAACGAAGCCGGCACCTGTGTACATACAAGTTATGGACGGGGAAAATTAACAGCTCCCTGGTGCAGGGTCGGCTGCCAGACGTGCCAAAACAGCAAGCAAAGAAGACTGTTTCTGAGCTCAGCCCTGCCCCCAGGGGCTCTGAGAAGGGTGAAAGAACAACAAAGCCTCGTTATGTAAATGGTCTTTTTTGAAGACCTGTGAAGTACTCGGTGCGGCCGCAGTGAGACAGACAGCAGACCACAACAGTTCCTCTCCCCCGGCAACTATGAAAATCAGTGACACTCGGTTTAAACCGGGTCAGCTGATTTTCATCCAGTAGTGTACTTTCGAGTAGAGTCGGTTTTAACCGAATTCCGAACAGCCTAGCCATGATCCTCTGGAACACGGCTGCCGCTGAAACCAGACCGAAGGGCATCCTCTTGAACTTGTAGGCGCCCATGGGCGTCATAAACGCTGTGAGTTCTTGCGACTCTTCATGCAGCTTGATCTGAAAATAAGCTGAAGTAAGGTCAAGTGTGGAGAAAACTGTTGCGCCCTCTAGCATGCTCATCATCTGGGTGATGTTGGGCAGTGGGAAACGGTCAACCACGACCTCTTTGTTCAAAGCCCTGAGATCAATGCACAGCCGAACCGACCCATCCTTTTTCTGTGCGGCCACGATAGGTGCCAGCCATTCCGTCGCTTCTACCGGTTCAATGACTCCTGCTTTGCACAATTTTGCAAGTTCAGTCTTCACTGCTTCTTGGATGGCAATAGGTAGCTTCCTTACTTTGGCTACTACAGGCTTTGCGTTTTCTTTAAGCTTGATCCTGTGGCAGTAATTCTTTAGACACCCAAGCTCTTCATTAAATACTTCTTTGAACTCTGTCAATAAATCTTCCATTGGCTCTTTTACTTCTTGTATCAAAATTTGGCGATTGCTATTGAGTTCGAGATATACCTCCAACTACTTCTGTGCCTGCCAACCCAAATTGTTATCACCTACAGTAGACACATAAACCTTAGACACTGTTGTCCTGTCCTTGTATTCAATGTTGTCCCAGAAGTAACCTTTTATAGAGATGGGGTGACCAGCATACCCCCCGGGCCTTACATCCATCCTCCTCAAGCTAATCCTCCCCTTGGAAACCCGTGAGAATTCCTTTGCGCTGATGATAGTTATTCTTGAACAGGAATCAAACAATGCCTGCAATTCAGTACCCCTTACTATTATGGTGTCCTTAGGGCTGCAGACCAGACCTTCAACAACTTGCACAACAATTTCATCACAAATTGTGTCTTTGATACTGCAGATCTTTCCTTCACCTACTTGCACAACTATTTCGCCACATACTGTGTTGGTCCTTTCCTTACTCTGTCTGCTGAATCCCTGTCCACTTTTGCAGTACTGCCTGAAATGACCTTTCTTTCCACACTTGTGGCATGTGAACTTGAGGGCAGGGCACTCCTTGTCATTGGCCATGTGCCCTTGCTTACCACATCTATAACAGGTACCCTTGAATGACCACCCCATCTTGCTCTCTTTCTGCTCTTTGCCCACTATTTTCTGACACTTGATCACAGACACTGCCTCACATTCAGTCACTACCTCGCTTCCTTTAGGTTTGTCTTCACTTTTCTCTTCACCACTGTCCTGTTTGATTTCACTGACGCATCGCAACATGTGTTCCACCTGTTTGGCCACTATTAAAACCTCCCTTAATGGTGGGTCATCTTTCATCCACAACTCCTCACGTACTCGTTCCATCCTACAAGCTAACACAAACTGGTCCCTCATCCTTTCCTCACTTGCGCCACCAAACTTGCAGGTAGAAGCTAGTTTTCTTAAATCAGACGCAAAATCTTCAATGGATTCCCCTTCCTTCTGTACTCTTTTCCCAAAATGGTATCTCTCCATTATGGTGCTAGTCTTAGATATAGTGCAAGTCTAATTTCTTCAAGCTTACTTCGAGCTCATTCAGACCCCTTGCCTCCTGCGCCCCTAGATCTGGGAGGTGATCTAAACCTTCTTCCCCCTCTGCTCCTAAGTAATATGCCAATAATGCTACCTTCCTTTCTAGCCCAAGATTAGGGCCACACACAGTAGCATAATTTAAAAACACTTTTTTCCACTTTTTCCATTGAATTGCCGGTTCCCCAGGGTTAGTCAGGAAGAAGGGTGGAGGTGTTACGCTCTGCATGGTTACCGTAGATATTAGAGCCCTCCTATAAGTGAGTAAGGAATGTACACTTCAGGGTTCAGAGGGGTATGAGAAAATATAAAATGACCGGTGTGCAGAAACAGGGTATAAAACATGTATAGATCACTGAGGATTTTCCAAGCAAATCAACTAAGTCTGCATTTCTAAAGGTGATGCGGGCTAAAACATTTTCATTTTACACCACTGGGTGGCAGTGTGGCGTTGAAGTCAGTACACTTTGAGTCGAATTTCACACATGAATAACTGCCCTGTCGTCATTCACTCACAGGACGTCACCAGTGGTAAAGGACAAATCACTCAGTTTCTCTTCCTCACACTACCGGCAGGAATGGTTGAACAAAGTCAATTCCACTGTTGTGCAGATGACGGAGCAATGGCAAATGGTAACACAAGTGAGTCACAGGTTCAACGAAGGGTGATGATCCTACAGCCAAAGCGATGCTGAAAGTGCAATGACTGGGCTCGCCATAATTCCAATGTACACGATGCACTCTCCGTCTGGCCCCGCTCACACACCAGTCACTCCGATGATGGCACGACCAGTCAGAGCGCCGTAACTGAACAAGGGCTTGAGATTTGACGCGCTGACAGGATAGAGCTCATGACGGTCGCCCAACAAATGACACAGATGTGACTCACAGCCGGTCTAAACTCACACTGCCAAGTGCCGACAGCACCTCAAATCTGTTTAGACAGTTGCTCGGCTCGCGCCCCGCAGACACTTCAGACATTCCTCGCAATGCTTTATTGCCCGATGGTCTCAGCTAGCGCTCTGACACGGAGAGCACGGCTCACTGCCGCTTCTCCTCACCTCCGCTCCTCAAACCCTCCGTGACATGCGCCAATAATTTACGCTAGGTCTGCTTCTTCACAAGCACATAAAAGCGCTGGGCGCCTGTCCTCGTCTGACACACTATTTCCTAGGTTATTTCCCATCTCCTGTCCTGTGTCAACATCTGATTATTTTTCCACCTTCCACATCTAGCAGGTGTTGTTCCACCTCCGCTCCTTACAGCAAGTCTATCGCAGCACTTCAGTCTGCCTTCAGAGTACCTTGAATTACACTTCGCATGTTTCACTGCGCTTCCTGGTTCTGCATGCGTGTTGAGGTCGCCGTCCCCGCTTGACCCTCGTCGCCAGTGTAGTATCGGTCATTAAGCACAGAAAAGGTTGTCGGGAGGTCGAGAACTTTATTACCTCGCAGTGAGTAAATAGAAAGGCAGCGACCTCAGCCACAGCAACAGCCACAACAGGTGGCAACTTCGCACTGTCCCCACGGTGCTCGCCTTGGAACGCTGGTCGCTGTGACATTCTTAGTGATGTCACCGCGAGCAGCACCATTACATGCGGAGCTGCCGGGGGAGGAGAAGGAGTGGGAGATACCACAGGCAGCTTCACCGTGAACTGCACCATTGGGCAGACCATGGGGGAGCGGGTCATTTTATAATCATCACAGCACACTGTTTGAAAATAGAAAGAGATATCGGATGGCAGTAGTTTGATATCTCCCTTCTATTCTCGCCTCTGGACAAAGAGGTAAGAGCCACGTGCTAACCCTGCCCTGGACACGACAGGAAATGGGGCTTGAAAACCCTTCCACCATTGTGCAGAGGAGAGACAAAGGCGCATGCTGCATACTCTTCGGCAAGGTGGAGGCATTATTTACAGGTGGAAATTCTAGATACTTGGGCAAAATCAGTGGGAATATGCCGCTAATTCCTCATTCCCTGGAGAGAGTATATTAAATCCTATTCTCCCAGCATAATTTTTTCGAATATTGTAGGGAACAGCCCACATATGTGCTGAACAAGAACAGAGACACACGTACAGGCACTGCAGAGGACATGGGGTACAAAAACCTCATGCAGGGAAGTAGAGGAACTCGAGGGTTGTGGGGCGACTGGAGGGACACAGAGAGCTGTAGGTGAAAGCACTGGTGGCTCCTCCGTTAACCTTTTCGATGCTCATGACGAGCTCAGCTCATCATGAGGCATGGTGCTCCAGTGCTCATGACAAGCAAAAATCGTCATGAACCTTGGAACGCTCACACGCGGGGATAATTCCACTGCTGTGCTGAGCATTCCACAGAAACGGGTGTGGCCATGACGAGCTCAGCTCATCATGAGCACACGAGCGCCGTGCCTCATGATGAGCTGAGCTCTTCATGAGCATGGGGGGAGCTGTGCGCGCCCCCGCCCCCCAGCACATCGGGGGAATTACTCCAATGCGAAGGGGTTAAGGCAGTGGAGTGTCACCCCACTGCATTGAAATAAAGTGAAAATAAAATGATAATAACTTGCGTTATTATCATTTTATTTTCTCCTACGTCCCCAGATTTGCATGAGGGGGCACAGGCAGGGGAGGAGTGGTAGCAGCCTTCTAAGTGTGCAATTACTGCTTGGCCGGCCCTCTCAGGATGCCCAAATCAGTCTTGTGCATGTTGCATGTTCTCCATGCAGGCTGCAATACAGCCTGCATGCAGAACATGACCAGGCTTCCTGTTAGCCTTTAAGTGCCGAAACATGGCGCTCAGATAAGTCACAACGCTGCTAAGACAGCGATGTATTTGGCTGACTGGGAGCCTGAGTGTGCTTCCTGTTGTTCAGGTCAACGAGGGAGGACTACGGAGGAGAGACACGGCGTGGAAGCTGCAAGAAGGTATGTTTTTTATTAGATTTTTTACTGCTCGCTTCCTACACTATCTCCCTGCCCCATAGCTCCTATCCATGTTGGCCACCGCTGGGTGCAAGGCCAGGGACATCTTAAGGATTTTGGGGGCCCTGGGCTAAACATATTTTGTGGGCCCCTGTTCAGAACAGCTTTGAATTTATGATCCAATTTGAGCCCCTGTTTAGCCTATAAATTCCCGATGCAAACGAACGCGCGCAGCGGACGCGCCAAAGGCAAGCCCGTCTGCGTCCGTCAGCATCCCTTCAGCGGCCGGCGCCTACCATGCAGCCCCCTTCCCCACCAGTGAGTTTCTTCAACTATTTTACAAGAGGGAAAAACTGCGTAGCCTTAGGCGGCTACCAATGTGTCTGTGTACAGCGGCTGATCCGAACTTGGAGGTAGACCTTCGATGCAATAAGTGCAACGGGTCTCTCCTCCAGCCCAAGAAATTCTCACCCAAGATCCTCCCATGCAAAAATAAGTGTAAAAACAATAAGAAAATAGAGGACTTACAGGCCACCCTTTTAAATTGTCACTTCATGCAAAAGCATGCACCACCCATTTATGACCTACTCTTAGACGACCAAACTGATCTTTTTTTTCTCACTGAGACCTGGCTGTCTGAAGCCTCCAACCCTACTATCAGCTCGGCTATCCCAATGGGTAATGAAATCCTTAGGAGGGACCGACCGAGTGGGAAGGGGGTGGTGTTGCCATAATTTACAATAAATAACTAGACTGATCTCCCATCCCAATAGAAAACATCAAGGGCTCAGAGTCCTCAGGCTTCCACTGCACCTTATCCACCCATAATAGCATAGCTGGTTTTCTGATTTACAGCCCTCCCAGTGCAATTGGAAATTGTATTACTACGCTTAATACAGCCACCACCTCCCTGACCTTAAAATACAACAACTGCCTTATTATGGGAGGTTTCAAAATAAATATGGACAATGGAAAAGACCCTCATAAGATTCCCTTGTTGAAGACGCTGAAGGCCTGCAACATGTTTCCATCTCTTTCTTCGGCCACCCATGAGAAGGGCTTGCCCTAGACCAAATCTTTCACAACTTTGACATATCAGTAAGCCTACCTCTTCCCATTGCCTGGTCTGACCACCTTCTATTAAAATGCGTCATGCCCAACTCTGTTACAGTCCCTCGGACTAACACAGGGCAGAGCGCCCCTAATTACAGAACGTTCTATAAAATATCCATCCCGATGTTAGCAGATGCCCTCAGCCGTTCCTCCCCAGAACTGCATGGCTGCATGACTCGGAGACCCTCTCAATAGATTCAGGGCTCTGGACCAACATTGGTGCAGCGGTACTGTTTGTTTCCTGCTCCTCAAAGAGGTCGGCCCCACCAGCTCCATGGTTTGCGCTTCCCTCAGATCTGGCAAAAGAAATTGTAGAAAAATGGAACAGAAATGGCGTAAATCCTATCTACCTGAGGACAGGAATGTGTATAAAGACACCTTAAAAGCTCATTACATTCTTGTGAAGGCAGCCAAGAAAACCTTCTTTCAAACCAAGATAGAAAATGCCCAAAATAAGAGTAAGGAAATCTGTTGCATAGTTAACTCCTTTACCGCCTGAAAGCCAGCACAAAGGAAGGGCCATGCACGGAAGAATGGTCTAAGCAAATAGCTCAATTCTACCACAAAAAGATCTCTGCAATGCAACAAGCTTTCATTAACATCTCAGAGGAAGAACTGACCTTATACCTTAGTTCTAATAGCAGATTTCACCTCTCGGATCCTCCATTTTTACTAGCTTTCCATGAGTTACAGCTTGAAGAGTCACTGACCCTTCTCCAAAGCATTAAGTCTGGCTCTCCTATCGACCCATGTAAAGCGAATTGTTGTGTGTCGATTTAGATTCCGTATGAATTCCCAATTTATGCCCTTATATAGGTATAATTCCCATTGCCCTTATTTAGGCATAGAAATCCAGCCCTTATTTATACATTGCTCATGCTTACCAAATACAGGCATGGCAACCTACATCTGATCATATACGTCACAACAGACTCTTAAGCCTTTAGGACTTCCCCTTGCTTGGATATTGATTTCTCTAAGAACTCATTTATTATACATGAACATCTATTCCTTAGGTATTCATTCGTGAAGTTCTTATGCTGGACTTTTACGTCAATACTGGCAATCCTAAACACCTTCAAGGTATAAATATGCCTTCTCTTGCCATGGCAAACCACGGTTCGGTCCACGGTTCGACTGCCTATTTGACGATGCGGCTCACCATGGCAAGTTCTGAAGGAAGTCCAGTCCCCAACTGACGCACTGACCAGATGCTGCCATCCTCCTCGCTGAGAATATAGCTCCAGTGTTTCTGACTCCCCTTGCGGAATGCTAGAGATCGAGACCCGGGCAAGCAATTTCAACTTCTCTCATTCTAAGGTATAGAGCAGACAAGAACCGAGAGGCACTCTTGGCAACTCTGGCAACTATAGCTAAAGTAAACCAACTATAGTTAAACTAAACTATAGCTAAACTAAACTATAGCTGAACAGCACCTACTTCTTTACTCAAACTACACTAAGGTTTGGTACACTGGGGTAGGATTATTTTAGAAGCACCAGATGAGTATTTTAGCCAGTGTTATTTATGTATGTATTTTTATGAATATATGTCATAGCTACAGACCATGCTATTGCTGTATTATTTGATCCTACTGCTAACGCTGTACGCATTATACTTCGCATTCTGTCTTACAAATGTAGCAGTTCATATCTCTTGCATGAGAAATTAGACTATTCAATAAACCCTTTTTATTGAAACGCCTGTTTCTCTATTTCTGTGCAACTCTATAGAAACGAATCATGCATGATTGACTGAGTGAAACGGTTATCTATTGTTTCCACGATTCTGAGATTGTTCAGACTCTAAGGGAAAGAAAGTTGTCATGTTTATGAGGTAGTCAGAGACTAATCCCTTCTTGTTCATTCGAGAAGTTTCTAGTGACCGCTGAGTTAGCTGGCACACACAAGTAATTAAGTTTAATGTACTCGATAGAAACCTCTGTCAAAACTATAGTGTATATTATTCCAATGCACAGAGCCTATCAGGGATACAGAAACGACACTATAGAATATCCTGAACCTATTAGCTCCCACCATAAACCCCACGGTATACCAGCTCTTTAATGCTTCCCTCTCCTCAGGCAACATGCGGAAATTATGTAAGAATGCTAAGATTCTTCTACTAATAAAAAAAGGCTAACACCGAACCGACGGACCCTGACAACTACAGGCCAATCTCCTTTCATCCGACCCGACATGCTATTAGAGTAGCATGTAAACAAGGCCCTCCAAAAACACATTGAAGATGGGAAGCTCCTTCATGAATCCTAATCTGGTTTTAGGGCTAACTACAGTACAGAGTCCGCTCTTCTGGAAGTGACTGACTTTTTCAAGAATTAGCTGGACCAGGGAGACAAGGCTGTTCTGATACTGCTCGATCTGTCAACGGCCTTCGATACGATCCCACACGAGAGACTCTCGGAGAGACTTGCTAACTGCGGCCTGGGAGGACCATGGATGTCATCCTTCTTGGCAAATAGATCTCAGGACATCTGTATCCCCACTTTCTCATCCCCGGTTCCCACTGCCATGAATGTAGGTGTCTCTCAGGGCTCCATTCTCGGTCCTACCCATTTTATTATATATCTATCCCCCTTGCATTTCTGGTAGAGTAAGAGGGCACAAAAATAGTTTCCTATGCTGATGACACTTAGCTGATTTTTACATGTAAAAAAGGAACCGACTTTGACGGGACAATGATTAGGTCTTGCTCACAAATGTTTTTAACTGGTTTCAGATCAATCAGCTGAAGTGCAATCCTAACAAAACTGAAGTTGTTTTCTTTGGTAAACTAGAAATGCCTGACTGGACCTCTTGGTCACCAAAAGATTTGCCGCCCCCGCCCGCGGAAAAGGAGAACATCAAAAACTTAGGAATTGTTATATGCAAGACACTCTCAAAACTTAACTGGCGCTTGCTTTGGCATACTTCAGATGCAAACAAAATTCCTGCCACTGATCCCACTTGAGAGCAGAAAGATCGTGGTGCAGGTTCCGGTGACATCAGAGCTTGACTATGTCATCAGCTTGTACCTCTGTCTTCCCAAATCCCAAATCCCTTATTCAAGTGGAACAAAACGTGGCGGCCAGAGCCATCCTGAGACCTACACCCAGATCTAGTATGACCCCTATTCTTACGTCTCTACACTGGCTCTGCACAAAAGAGTGGATCGACTTCAAAGCGATAACCATCGTCCCTAAAATATGCCGTGCCCACACTGGGGGCAGATCCCTTGGCTTTCTAGGCAGAACATTGTGGAATAGACTCCCTGAGTCTCTGAACCTAACCAAAGACCTACTCTCTTTCAGGAAGAACTAAAAAACCTTGCTTTTTAATAACTAATGGGTCTTTAACGCACGTTTTTCCTCCTGCTGTCACGCGCCAGAACACTCTAGTCTGAGTAGGTCCCTTACAGTGCAAAGGAACACTCATCCAAATTCTAAGGGCCTTATTTATGAGGCCTTGCATCACTTTTAAGATGTTGGTGCATCACTTTTTGTGACGCACCGGCAGTGTAAAAAATGTGCCATGTTGTGCCCTATTTACAAAGTGACGCATCTAGGCAGATGCGCCACTTTGTAAACCCCTGTACCACATTATACCTGCACCAGGTATCATGTATGCAGGGTGGTTGTTCCCCTTCAAAAAGCCTTATAGAAGTGGTGAATTGAAATCTATGAGAACTCAGTGCGCAACTTGTAGGATGACAGTGCGTCAATATCTTACACCTGCCTCACAGCAGGTGTAAGACTGATGAAGGATCTTCTACATGGGGCTTGCTCCATGTGAAAGGACACTTTGCTGGAGTTGCATCTTTTTTCAGACACACTCCAGCAATGCATTACTTTTGCGCCTAGAGATAAGTAAGAAATACTGACGTATCTATAACTCTTTGCGACATGATGCGTCATGTCACAAGGAGGGCATGTCAAGAAGTGACGCATCCCTGTTTTCACACAGCGATGCATCACTTCTCATAAATAAGGCCCTAAATGTGTTAATATCTAATATTCAGGTATAGTTATGTGTGTTTTCAATATTGTAACACAGCAGCAGCTCACCAAAATTACTGCAAATAATCTCTGTGACGCCCTCCCATTTCTTATATGTTAGGCCTTGCTTTTATCTAAAAGAAACTATTTTTCTGTATATTGCATGAAACATAAACACAACATTTCTCTACAAAATGGCTGTACTAGACTCTCACACAGGTACCTAAAAAATAAATTAAAGGAAAACAGTATTTAAAACAATCTCTTTAAGAAATATTCAAGGTCATTAGGGCAAAACTCGGGAGAACGGAGCAGACTCTGTCAGGAGGCCCCTGAAAGGCTGGGGCCCTGGGCCAGAGCTCACTTTGCCCATGCAGTAAAATGTCTCTGTGCAAGGCAGTGTGGGATACAGGGCCTGTAGGGGAGCATGAGCAAACAGAGGAGCTGCATTTCTCCAGGGACACATCCAGGCATTGCGTGGGACACACTAAAGGGCTGCAGAAGTGGGCTCTGGCACACAGAGGGATTCCAGGGAAGGTTGGTGGCACACTGAGGTTTTTCATGTGGCAGATGGTCTCCCAGATGGCCAGCAATGGACAGGCAGGTGGCAAAAAGGGACTGAAGTAGAATGGAACCTGGGGAGCTCATCACACAAAGAGGCTCTATGGTCATGGCATGATAACCTAAAAGGGCTATCTGGGGACTGGAGTATCCTCGGAGGGTCTGTAGGGTGCTGGTGGCCCACAGAAGGGAAGCAGTGCATATAGAGGGCCAGTAGGGGAATGGGTATGTATATTGAATGTAGGAGATAAAGTGGGACAAAGGGTGGGGTGCAAGTTGCAGGGGTGGGTGTACAAAAATGGATGTGAGGAAGCAGTGGTTACACAGTGGGAAGACAGTGGATGGGGCCACAAAGAGGGGCCACAGAGGTGGTTCAGGGCAACACACCAAGGATGTTGTGGCACGACCATATAGAGGGGTTGCGCGCATCTAGAGGGGCTGCAAAGAAAGGGAATAGAAATGGCTCTGTGGAAGGAAAACAGCGTAGTTGGGGATGGATAGGTGGGATCCTTGTCTCCTCCTACCTCTTGGTCTTGATCTTCTCCCTCCAGCTGTCAGCAGTACATGTCCACTGTCTGAGACACAATGTTACCTCCATCTTGTGCACAAGGACGGGATTGGGATATCCAAAATGGATCCCACAGGCCTCTCTTACTCTGGTTCACTCATACACACCCAGTATATATATGCAAGCTACATACATGAACATGCACAGCATACACTTGGAATGTTAGCATTGGGTGCCATGTTAGTGCACAGCAGTGCTAACCTTAAATGAGAGGACTAGTAGGGCTACCGTCCAGTGACACATATACAGAGGTCTGGTCAAAACAATGGATTTCACCCACATCTCACAGGGAATTACTTGAACTGTGCAGCCTAAAGGAGACCCAGACTCTTCCCGAGTCAGATGCCACTATCCCCGGATGATGTAGGTGGCCCTTTCGGTGCCTGGAGCCATGGCCTGTGAGGACCATCCTCTCAAGTGAAAGACGTGGTTCCTGGGGATCACTGAGTCTGAGCAGTCAAAGGAGCTGTAGTTTCCTCCTGTGTTCAATGCCACCCTGCCCCAGTGAGTGTAGGTGGCTTTACAGAGTGGCTGAGGCCCCACCGTAGGGAACTGGGACTCCCAGGTGAAAACCATGGCTTCACTCATTTCTCACTGGTGAATACTGGAACTATTCACCCTAGAGAATGCCCAGGATCCACCCCAGTTTGTTGCCATCATACCCCAGGTAGGCTAGGTATCCAGGTATCTGCAAGACGTGTGGCGCAGTGGAGGGGGCAACTGACGCCGGACGTTGGGGCTCACGGTTCGATCCCTGGCACCGGCGGCAGGGGTCTGCCCAGCACCATGCGACTCTGGGCAATAGCTCACTTAATCTTCCCAACGGCCCCGAGCGCCGGGATCCCTACGGGGATCTGTGCGCTTTAAAAATACTGGATTTACATTTATTTACAAATGGATGGGTGGGCAGCAGCCAGCTATAGATCTTACCTATCCAGTTGGTTGTAGCCCCAGCCCGGGGGCCAGGCCTCCCAGACAAAAGCTGTGACTTCACCGCCTCTCTGCAGGGGTTCCAATAACTGCTTTTTCCAGAGGAGCCCCAGAATCCTCCCTTGTCTGATGCCACCCTGCCATAGGGAGAGAAGGCCATTTTGGCCGTTGTCTGGGGGATCTTGTCCTTTCAGGGCATCTGAACTTGCTTAAACCCTGCCTTTCACTGGTGATGCTTTGAGCCTCAGACACATTTCCCCAGTCTGATGCCACCCTGCCAGGGTATGGTAGATCCCTGACTGGCTTCTGCCACCCATCCATTTGACTCTAATGCACAGTGCTGATATCTACCTTCCTAACTTCAACAATTGTTAGCCGATGTAGTTTCACGGCCCCTCCCAACTTGCAGCCTCTGTGCTTAGCAAAGAAGTAATTTTCATGAAATAAAGGGCACCACGAAGTGGGGGCTTAAGGAACCATGGAAGAGCAATAAGTTGCAGATAGCCATGCAAGCTGGCCCTCCGGTCATCTGGTCCCTCAGCCGCTAACCAGATGACCTGGGCCAGCCACAGACCAGATGGCCTAGTCCATTCACTGATCAGATAGCTCAGCCCAGCCACTAATCAGATTGCCCCGACCTGCTACCAACCAGAATGCCCAGGCAGAGGGGAACCACCAGCCAGAATGGCCATTCACATTGCAGGCAAAGGTCAGAAGCCCCCGCCCATGAGGCACTGGCCCAAGCTAATGACTTGCTGCCCAACATCTCTGCTGACATTCTATTGCACCATCTGGTCATCCCGCTGACCTGAGAGGAGGGGTGTGGTCTAATAGCCATTTATGTAATCTGTACACATGCTGTACGCTGCTTTTTCTCATAATTATGGATTTGGTGTACACACTAGGTGATAAAGGGGGAAAGTATACAACCTCCTGGAGTCCTGACTCGGGTTAAAGTTTGAAATGAGCCCTCATCCAGACTTCCTGGGCAGACTCGCACTCTGGTCATGCCAATCACTTCTAATGGGCGTGCCACCAGTTTGTTAGCACCAGAGGATGCCCATCTAGTCACACTGTGGCTTCTAGAAAGCTTTTTTTCTTACATTGGAGAGTTGCAAAGGGAATCTGCAAGCCTGGGATCAGACACTAGCCATGGTCTGAGGCCTACCAAGGCACATGAGCCCTCCATGAGCCCCCCATGGAGCCCCCAGCCAGGCCCGCTAATAGTTTTACACCCCAGCCAAGCAGGGGAGTTCTCCATTGACCTGCGGTTGCCTGACCTGGGCAAACTGAGAAATGGCGGCCCAGCTCATGGACCCCAGTTCCCAAGGCCACCTCCTGCAGCCCTTGAGTAAAACAAGTGTCTGCCGTATGTAGAACAGCGTACAAATGTTTCACCCCCATTCAGACTTTAAAAAATGTTTTCAGTGTGTGTTATGGTTTAAGTTGTTGATCCTTGAACCCCTAACTCCTCTTTCAGAGTCAATTTTGTGCTGTGCCCTTGGGGGCTCTGTCAAGATAGTTATGGCAACATATTGGCAAGAAGTGTAAACATCTCTGGGCCTGATTCAGAAAGGTAAAGTTATACCAAAAGTCTAACTTAGACCAAATGTCTAACTTTACTACCGTTCGGTATTCACAAAGGTAAGCTAGACTTTTGGTCTAAGTTAGACTATTGGTCTATGTTAGCCTTTGTGTATCAGGACCTTTGTCTTTTGCCCTAGAGTCTGAGCCTGTCAGATGGACTTATTACTTTTCTAACACTACTATTATTTTTCACAAGTGTGGATTCCGCTGCTACTGTTGCTTTCTGTGTTATTGTTGTGGATGTTTGCACTGTTGTTCTGGTTGGTTTGTACACATTGTTACTGCTCATAATTTTGTTGGTATTGATCGTTGTGTTCATTGATGAAGCGACCCCTGCTATAGTCAGGGCCACTGGAATTATGTAATTCCGTGGCCGCGGCTTTTTCTCATAATTATGGATTTGGTGATTTGCACAAAATCTTTTATCTGCTTTATAATCTGCCAATTTTAAGAAGAAAAT
The DNA here is from genome assembly GCF_964263255.1 of Lissotriton vulgaris. Classification (NCBI taxonomy): domain Eukaryota; kingdom Metazoa; phylum Chordata; class Amphibia; order Caudata; family Salamandridae; genus Lissotriton; species Lissotriton vulgaris. Next base: position 245,290,939 of record NC_141688.1, on the reverse strand, counting down.
GTTTCAAAGCTCAAACAGGTCAAAAGTTCCTAAGAATGTCTCATGTGTTTAGCCCTAGGACTTGTCTGCTTCCTTAGGGACATTTTTTTCTGTTCTACTGCCTGTATTTAGCTGTCTTGGTAGAAAACGACCAGAAGAGGTCATAAAATACCAGAATTACTTTCTGCTTGTTCAACTGCCTCTAATTAACTGTCTTGATAGAAAACGACCAGTACAGGTCTACTAAATTACAAGAATTACTTTCTACTTAGGGGCTTTCTTTTATTATTTTTCTGGCAACTGCCTCCATTTAACTTTGTTGATAGAAAACGACCAGCATAAGTCAGTAAAATACCAGAATTACTTTAGCATTCCCTAGATTCCAGGCCATAGAAACTTGTATTCAACGAGGACCGGTTAACAATTATATTTTTTAAATTCTTGCATTTTCAGTGATTTCACCACCGAAGGGGGTGATTTTATACTACAAACAGAGCTTTGGACAAAACAATTTCTCGCTGATAGGCAGTATTACTCTCCATGTGTCTCTCCATGTGTTCCCGTACCTGCTGTGTTCCGCGGTTGGGTGCTTACTTTGCCTCCATGTTAAAGAACAGTAGATGTTTCATCACCCAGGCTAATATGCTGCATAGCTAAATACATATATAAGGTCCCAAAGGTGAGACCGATTGCATTGCAAATGCTTGTTTTTTCTGTATTCGGTTGTTAAAGTGGTACTTATGAGTTGAAATCTTTGTCTGGACAGCATTACCAGGTGTAAAAGTTACAAGCAAATAAAGTGATATTATAAAAAAAATTGCCACATTATGCCTCATAATTTTCCTTTTCTTGCCACATAATTTAGACAACCCTGTTGCGTAATTTGGTGCTTACCTGCCGCATAATTCCAGTGATCCTGGCTATAGTGTCCTAGATGCAGCCGTGTTGTGACAGTTACTGCTGTTTTCGGATTATAACTACTCCTGTTGCTTTTGACGTTATGTGTTTTGTGGTTGGTTTTTCACATGCTTAGTTTTCTTGATTTTGTTGGTATTCATCGTCGTGTTTATTGACGAGGTCCTAGATTTACCAGTGTTCTGTTGTGTTTTCTCTTTTAGTTGTGTCTGCTGTTGCAAATGCTGCTTCACTTGTTGTTCTGTTGAAAATACTTGTGTTGCTGCTGTAACAGAGTCGTTGTTAGGAATGAGCACAGTGGGCAATGGCCCAGAGACCTGACCTTCTATGGGGGGTCCTAGATCAGGGCAGTCACCACAGTAGTGAGCTGTGCTTTGAAAGAGATTTTGTATTTTAATTGAACAGCTGGGCATGGACTTACATATGCCTACAGTGTAAGCCCAGCTGCCCAACCTTCAAACTTGCATGCTTAATTCTCATTGGAGGGCATATTTACAAGGGCTTTATCTCTGCTTTTTTGGCTTAACAAGCCAAAATAACAGAGATAAAACTAAAACCCTATTTACAAGAGGGAGCAAACATGCCTAATCGCATGTTAGCACCCTTTTTCCCAACCCCACCCTTTGCATCTCTAATGAGATGCACAGTGGGCGTCACTGGGCGTACCCCGGATGGCCTACCTTGTAAATATAGCTGATGTTCACAATGTGATATTTACAAGGCAGCCCACAGGATTTTAGCAGACGTCAGATTTTGGCGAAAACTGACGTTTTCGTCAAAATCTAACATCTGCTAAAATCCTGACTCACCTATGTTTGACATAGGGGGTGCATTATGCCGATACGACCACAGGGTCGTATCAGCAAGGTTATCGCCGTTTTGCAGGGAACATCGCTGGAAAACCAGCACCGTTCCCTGCAAAACAGTGATAACCTCGCTATCTCTGGAATTATTATCGCCCTAGAGAAACGCGTTGTTTAAAACGCGCTACCAGGGTGATAAATTCCAGAGATAGCCTGCGATAAGAAATTTATCACTAAGCACGGCCAGCGATAATTATCGCTGGACGTTGATAATATGCTCCTGAATTACCTTACCTCTTTTACCTCACCTCTACATCTCTATGTACCTACCTCTGCCCTCCACCTCAACTCTCTCTACATTGTGTGTGTCTGCCTCACCTCTGTCTCAAAACCCTCTCTGTACCCCACCTCTCTATTCCGCTCTCACTCCTTCACATTTCTTCCTATCACTCTTTATGCCTACCTTCTCCTCTTTAACACTCTGTATACGACAACTCTCTCTCTTGCGCCACCATTTCTGCACCTCCCTGCTCTTCCTATATCTCTCCTCCACCTACTTTACCTCTCGCTCAACCTCTTTTTTTCTATATCTCACCTTTCTGTGTCTCTTTTCATCTCACTGTAGATCGCATCTTACTATAAATCATGTCCTCTATCTCTCTGTCTGCCCTCTCTCAAACTCACGTTACTACCTTACTTTTCTCTACCTCACATCTCTCCTCACCTCACTTCTCTCTACCTCACCTCTCTCACAACCTAACATCTTAATTTACCTCATGATTCATTTACAACCTCACATCTCCACCTCCCCTCTTTCACTTACAACCACTCTTCCTCCAACCTCCCCTGTCGCTCCCTTACTACTTTCTCACTGTCTCCGTTTCTCTATTGCTTTCTCTTTTTCTCTATCAATATAGCCTCTATGTTTTCTCAACTGTTTCTTCATGTGATTTTCTTATTTCAAATGTCCCACTCTACCTCACCTCGATCTCTCTTCTCTCTCTTCTCTCTCTCTATCTCTTCTCTCTCTCTTTCTCTTCTTTCTCACTCTCCCTCTCTCTGTACCAAACTCTCCTCTCTTTCTCTGCCTCACTTCTATCTTTCTACTCACCCTTTTTTCACTCTACACTTCATCTCTCTTACTACCATTCACCTCTCTCTATCTTTCTCTGTACATCACAACTCTCTTGACTTGACCTATCTTTCTATATCTCCCTTTTAGTCCCTCTCTCTACACCTTATTACTTTCCCTTGCATCTCACTACACTACGCTCACTATCTCAACGGTTCCACCTGGCTACCTCTACCTCTCTCTAGTTCTTACCACTCTCTCTTCTCTGCCTATTAGTGTACCCAACCCCTCTCTCTACTTTTTTCCTCTCCACCCCTTCTCCCTCTCCTTAACCTCTCTTACAAGGCCTTTCCCTTTACCTCTGTCTTTCTCTTCTCTCTCTCACCCTCTCTTTCCTTTTACTCTAGAGAGATCACTTCTTAGCCAGAGATGTGTATACAGACCAATAGAAGCAGAGGAACAATGCACAGGAAAATAATTAAGGAGAAAATTATCAGATTTTACTGATCCTCAACACAGGACTGCTCCTGTGTAGTTAGAATGTCAGTGTTGAATGGGGTATTTATTAGTGATTATCCAGCAAAAGCTACAATTTCAAGCACTATTTGCATATGTCTTATTTCAATAATGTGCACTAGTCTACTAAGATCTGCTCATTCATATACACCATATCAACCTTACTTTGGCCTTCCTACAATGGGTGGCTGGTTAGACACTGAGGGTCAGGTGTACTATTCTTCCACGCAACGCAGCAAGGAAAGTTGCGGCTTAGACTGCGTGAAATGGAGAGAGCAGAAATGCACCATATATACTTAGGTAAGCCTCACATGAGAATTTGGATTACTGATTGAGATGGGTGGAATCCACCCTCAGGAAACAACCACAATCCTTGTGAGGGTGAACCGCAAAAGTCATTAAATTAACCTCTTCGCCTCGGGGCTAATCCCCACGGCGTGGTTGGGAGGAGGGCGGCGCGCGGCGCCGCGGTGCTCGTGACAAGCTCAGTTCGTCATGCAGCACAGTGGAGCTGTGCTCATTTCGAGCTAAGCTCATCACAACTCCGCCCACTCAATGGAACGCCCCGCACAGGAGGGGAATAATCCCTGTGTGGGTGTTCCGCGGCAGTTATGACGAGCTCAGCTCGTCATGAGCACAGCTCCACTTGCCTCATAACGAGCTGAGCTCGTCATAAGCGCCGATGATAGATTTTTAAAAGTTTACAGTGAAAATAGCTCCAAAAAGCAATAAAGCAACAACAGTGGTTATTTGGACCTGGACAAAGTCACAAGTTCCGACTGACCACGATGAAGCGAAGGTTGGGCAAAGGACCAAGTTTGGCCATCTTGGAGTGGTACCTTGTTGTCCTTGGTGTGGCATTGCAAGGTCCTGTGTCATTCTGCATTGTGGTGCGTCAGTTCCAGTGAAGCTGCTGCTCCGGGGCGCATGAAGCTGTGATGTAAGGCCCTACAATGTGGAGTCCTGCTTCGGGATCCTTCATGCTGCTCCGGTACCGGTGAAGGCACCGTTCAGGCGCAATTAGACTCTGTGATGCGAGGTTCTGCATCCGTTTGTGTTGTGCTGCACCGTTTCCGGTGAAGCTGCTGAGCAGGAGCTGCTTGGTGCTGTGATGCGACGTCCTGCATTTGGTTGCATACTGCTGTGCCAGTTCCACTGAAACCTTCCGTAAGGCAAGGAGGAGTATACTATGATGACAGTCTAGGGTTCAGGACCAGTGGCGCTTCATGGAGTTCAGGATTCACTTCAACATTGGCCAGCAGCAGGCCTCATGGCATGTCCAGGCAAGTCCAGTTGAACAAGTTAACTGAGCAGTTACAGGGCAGGTCTCTGGAGCTTATTGTTTCCCTGTAGCTCTCACAGGAAAAAATCCAGCTAGCCCTTAAAGTCACTTTGGTGGACCTAGGTTTAAGGAGTAGGTCCAGTATTCTTTCGTCAGCAGCAGGGCAGCAGGATAGTACTACGTAAAGCAGATTATCTTCATCTGAGTCTTCGACAGGCCCAGAAGTGATCTCAAGTAGTAGAGTGCCCCCATTTATTACCAGTCATTGTGTGTGGAACAGCCCTGCCTTACTCCCAATCTATTTCTGGCCAGGTACCCTGACATAATTGGGTTTTGCCCCAACAGCCTAGAGGCACATAAGTAAGGGCAGGTCTAGTGTCAGGTTCCTATGTGTATGCTGGAGGTGAGATCCTTTGAAGGGTAATTCCGCTAAGTAAATGTAAATTGATACTTGTATAGCGCACTACTCACCCACAAGGGTCTCAAGGCGCTTGTATGCATACCGCTGTGGAACCCATCCTGGCTTTCCCTGTGAGGCGTCCACTCCTGGGCAGCCCCAAGGTGGAGGCCAGGCATCCTTAGCGTTGTGGGGGCCGTTGTGGAGATTAAGCAAGCTATTGCCCAGAGTTGCAGAGTGGGACTCCATGATTGGAATAGGCACTGAGGCGAGAATTATCAGGTCCATGGAATTTTGAGCCCAAGACCCGCCGAGGCAGGGAATTGAACCCTGGTCCCGGGCTAGACCTCTGCATTAGGGTCTGCCGCTCTAATCATTGAGCCACACTTCTCCACATGGAATTACATTTAAATTCCGCTAGTTTCTGCATACTTCTGAGACAAGGCAAAGTGGGCATTTGGCACTATTTTTGTAGTGCAAAATGCACCCTCAAGTCCAAAACGAGATGATACTATGCATTTTGCTAAGATAAGACTGTGGCCTACTGGCGCTCTTGTAGTGATTAAAAAGTTTAGAAACAACTGCATACTTCTTTATACCCTCATATACGCAGCAATGACTAAAAGCTGTAATCACTGTAGAGTATGTAAGGGCACTAAGTAATATGCAGTGGTTTCTAAACATAGAGGGAGTGTTCCGTCATTCAGTTGTGTTTAGAGACCACTGCATACCCCTTGGCACTTTACAAACTCTGCAGTGATTAAAAATTTTAATTCCTGCAGACCATGTAAGGGTACCACATTGTATGCAGGGATACGCAGGGTGGGAAGAGGGAGCAGTTACATTTAAAAAACACTGCAGATTAAAGTAGTTAGTTACACCAGCAGAGCGACAGACTTTATCAGCAATTACGCATTGCAGGAGTAATGCAGAATTATCAAATTCCTCTGATTCTACCAGTGGAATTAAAAATTCTGCCTAAGAATAGTGGTTGCTTGGGCCCGTACCTTAGTCCATTTTTTTTGGACACCATAGTACCTCAGTGTGGACCCAGCTGTATGCAAAGAATTCTTGACCCTGCTCCAATTGGAACAGTCTAAAAGTGCCATTTTTATAATTGTAACTTAAAATCCAAGTTTACCATTAAAAAGGATTTTAAATTACATTTCATTTGAGTGTGAAGAGTATTTCTCTATCTGCCCCCAATCTGAAGTTAGCACTTATTAATTGAAATAAGGTGTACCAATGTTCCTCCATGAAGAAGATAGGCCTTGCAACAGTGAAAAACAACTTTAGGAGTTTTTAATCATCCAGGCCATGTAATCCTTAAACAAACATGTCCTACTTTTTTAAATACCACTCACCCAGACATAGGAGCAGTTAGGGCACACCATAGGAGTGACTTATAAGTATGAAAAAGGAGGTTATAGGTCTGGAAAAAGGTTTATTTTGCCAGTTCAAAATGGTAGTATATAACTGCACTACAGGTGCAGTGGCAGTCCTGAGATTTGTAATAAAGGGCAGCGTTAGTGGGTGGCACAAAGAGTGCTGCAGGTCCACTAGAAACATTTAAATACAGGCCCGGGGTACATATTGTACTATTTACTAGGGACTTACAAGTAAATTAAATGTGCACTTAGCTGTAGGCCAGTTTAACCATGTTTTAGGAAGCGAGCAGAAGCAGTTTACCACTGGTTAGCAGTTTAAGATGCACAGAGTCCTAAAGTCAGAAAAAATTAATTCTGCAAACAAGAGGGGTAAAGTCTAAATGTTTGGGGGACTACCATCCAATGGTGTGTCATCCAGCTTTTGCTCTCTCCTTGTGCATTTGTGGCTGCCTAGCACCAAAGCAAATATCATTGCTCCATGAGGCAAAGGCGCCTTCGTTGCGGTCAGGCATTGTTTTTGTGCTAGAAGGAATAACTTCCTGGACAAAAACAAACCTTAGAGCGGTATCCATCTTTGTATGTGTGCTGCACAATGCATTTCACATGCAAAGAGGAAGTAGGTGGAGAAACAAAGCCATTTCTCCTCGTTATGCCACTCTTGGGTAGGTGCATCATTCTGGCACAAACCCGGGTTTACTTACTTTAGTAAATCTGGGTTTGTATCAATAATAATTGGGTGGATGCACTGGAAGGCCCATGCTCTACCAGTGTAATTACCACCCGGCACAGGGTAGCGCAGGCAGTGCAAGGCACTGCCTTGCCTCACTCAACGGCTGAAAAGTGATGCAAAGCCCCACAAATCTCGATATGAGTCGCTTGATAAATGTCACTTAAACACTTGTATTGCCTTGCATCTACTAGCGTGACGCAAGGACAACACAAGTGCATAGTACATCTGGCCCTGAATTTAATGTAAGATTTTGTTGCTAGATAAAACCCAATTAAGAAATGGCTTTATCAATGCTTGTTCCAGCTTTCTTTTGGCACTATTTGACTGATGCTCTCTGGGCAAGTTGAGCATTCAGCTGCTTACCCATTCTATAACAATTCCGTTCTGTTTGGCATCACAAAGGCGTGAATTAGCTAAATAAAGGAAATAATTTCAAAGTTGTTTCTTGCTTTGGCCTTAATATATGGCCTTTTCAAGGCCCCAACAATCCTTGGCACTTGCTGTATCTGATTCCATCGTAGTGCAAAGGTTACAGTGCTCCTTTTTGCAAACGCGAGCTGTTTTACTACTTACTGCTACTGCTGCGGATTTGCTGCTAATACGTTTTCCATTGCGTGCCATGGGTGTCATTGAGTTAAAGTTAATTTTGATAATTGGGCTGTTGAGGCTGCATGGAGATTGTCTGCCCCATGTTGTTTCTGCTTTGTTCTGCCACAGTCTGCATTTTCCATTCCTCTTCCTGCTGCCCTTCTTTGGATAGTCAGTGCGGACCAGCGCACTGGCTTGAGGCCGGTGAGGATTCTGTGCTGCAGGGTCCTAAAGTCCCTTCCCTGATCCGACACATTAAAACACTGGACGAGGGATATTTCTATTTTTGAATATTCTTTCACTTTATTATACAAAAGTACAAATACGTTGGATTTCCAAATAAATCTTACATAAATAACCTGGAGCCATGGTATTTTTCTTCAGTTGTCATGCGGGGCTTCTGGGCCCTGATGTAGCACAAAGCTCATTTCAATTGTAGGGGTGCATTATAATCACACCTTTGTAGTGTTAACATAAGGTGTTAGTGTGGAATTTTAGTTTGCAAACTGAACATCATCTGCGCCATCTTGTCCATTCCTCAGACTCACGTACAAATATGCACGGCAGCCATTTTGGATACCATGGTCTCCCTGTTCACGATCGATCGCCAGCGCGCTCCCCTGACACCGCAAGCATCCCCGCGCACCCTGGCTGCCCCCGCTCTCACATGCACAAGCCATAAAACCTCTCCTTCTGCGTGACCCTGCCCCTGGGAATCACACCCCGTGCCTGACCAACACCTCCCTTCCTTTCATGAATACCCCTCTATTGATAAACCCCTTCCTCTACGATCAATTGTCCACGCGGAACCATTCCTTGCATGAATACCTCTCCTTTGATGACCCCTTCCTTTTAGCCCGATTGTTTGCACGGAATCCCCGGTCATCACCCAGCCTGGGGATACAGTTTATTACCCCTTACTGTATGGAATCGCCCCTCTTCAAATGAGCTACGATTGATCCTGCCCCCCCCCCCTGCCCCGATCCGATCAGGCGCACACATTCTAAGAATCGTGGAACGTCCGGCTGTGCAATAACCATCTCCTATTGTATAGGGGGTGGGGATCTCTACTGTAGAAATGTGTGGGAATGGGTCTGAAGCGGGGATTCCGGGGATGTCTTTTCCATACTTCAAAGTGTCTTTATTGTAATAAAGAATGGTCACATGCCATAAACCAGGGTATAAGAGGCCAGGCCTCAGAGAGGCTGTGAGAGCACCTCGAAACGATACCTCGTTGTCCGATCTGATGTGTTCTGCTCCGTCGGAGTAAAACTTTGTTTCCTGCCTTCCTGTCTCCAGCGCCTGCCTCTTTGTTTGATAACCCTTGCATGGTATTAGAGGCGTTTAACGCCGGGCAAATACTTGAGAGACATCGACCCAACCGCCTGACCATTTTCCATTTTCCTCATTAGGATCTTGAAATGTAATACATATTTCATTTTTTTCATTTCATAAATCTTTATTTCGGTCAAATTTTTCACCATAAAAGACATTTATAACATTCATAAAATTAATAAAAAGGTAGGGACATATACTTTATAAAATCATCCATTGTCAATAAAAACAGGGTTCCTGGGAACAGTAGCTGTCCTTGGTACGCTAGAGTCAGTGGCCAGCCTTGAGGCATTTTCTTCTCAGAAACCAAATGGCACCCAAATATTTGGCCACTGCAAAAACAATATAGTCCGACAGATTTGATTTCAGAACTCTGAAGGCAGCCAAACACTCGACAAATCCCAGGTTTCTGCATAGGGGAACTATCCATTTCTTGCGAATCTTACTGTAGACCGGGCAAAAAAAGAGTATATGGAGTTCAGACTCATCGGACATTCTGCAAGCTGGACACAAGCTGACTGATTTTTCACTCCACTTGCTTGTGAATGTTCGCAGGGGGAGGGACCTGTGCCTCCACTGCAAATATAATTTCCTAAGCAAGGGAGGATACAGTTTATCTAGCACTAGTACAAAGCTGTAAGTATCCTTAATTCATAGAAAAGAATCGGTCAATGAGCCAGGTTTTTGATGGTTTAGGAGTTCCATTAATTTACTATCGTGGTATGCCTTAGCTAATTTCTTTTTCGGAAAAAGTGGGCAAGTGGTTAAAGGATCAGACCACATCTTCATGAGTCCCAGACCCTCCAACTCTGATTTGATGAATTTGAGCAACTTAATTTTCCCTGCGTTGGGCATAGCGAGCACCTCCTGTAATCCCTGTCTGTAGCTGGTCACTTCGGGAGTTGCCCACAACCTGCGCCAGTAAGCCAGCGGACGAAAAGCCAGATCTTCGTCTAGTGGCCTCAACCCTAGGTCCAGCCTTAAAGGGACGAGAGGCGTGCTAGATGGAAGTCCTACAATTCTCCATATGAATTTGTTCTCCTCTTTTGCCAAGTCTTGTGTTCCTGCATGACCCCAAAGTTCACACCCATACATGGCAGCCCCCCTTGCCTGTACCTTGTAGATCTGTATAGGGGGACCTATGGGCCGAATGGATGATTTGTTATTACCCAGGAGATTCATAATACCCCCCGAATATTGAGTCAATTTAAGGAGTGCTTTCTCCTGATGCGTACTCCAGGACAATCTATTGTTTAACATGACACCTAGGTACTCGAAAGTTTTCACCCTCTCAAGTCTGCTCTGTCCGATTTTAGGGCTAAAGTGGAATTTCTGCGGGGGGTTAAAGACCATGAATTTGGTCTTTAAGGTGTTGATTTCTAGACCGTGAACCCCGCAGAAGTCCGCAAAGCCGTCAAGAACGCGCTGGATGCCCGTTGCAGACTTTGAAAGCAACAGGGTGTCGTCGGCGAACATGATCGCCGGCACCCTGGCGCCAGCCAGCTTGGGGGCATCGGAGTTGGCAACCCCGTTTAGGTGAGAGATAACCCCGTTGACGTAGAGGCAAAACAGGGTTGGTGCGAGCACACAACCCTGTCTTACCCCCCTGTCAACGGGGAACCTATTTGACAGTGCTCCCACCTTGCCACACCTCACCTGCGCAAAATTGGCACTGTGAAGACGAACAATCATCTCCAGCAATCCCTCGGGAACACCCAATTTGGCCAACACCTCCCAGAGCTTTTTGCGGGGGACCCGGTCGAAGGCCGCCCTCAGGTCCACGAATACAGTATAGAGGCTGCCACCCTTCAACTGCACAGTTTTCCAGAAGATGAGGACAAGCCGAAAGACCTGATCTATAGTTGAGACCTTCTCCCTAAAGTCCGCTTGGAAGGGACTTAGGATATCATATTCCGTCGTCCAATCCAGCAGGCGGTCCAACAACAGCCTGGCAAACAGTTTTTGTGAAACGTCTATCAGGCTTATTGGCCTATAATTGACTGGGAGCAGAGGGGACCCTTTCTTAAAGATTGGGACTATCTCTGCCCCCAGCCAGGTTGGGGGGATTGGCATGCCATTCAAAATCGCGTTGGAAAGCACCCTGAAGTACGGGGCCCAAATTTTAACTTCATGTTTGTATAGGTCCCCTGGCAACCTGTCTAGACCTGGCGCCTTTTCATCAGCCAGGCCCCTGATTGCCGTACTAACTTCTGCCAGCGTGAAACCGTCCATAGGAACTACACTGTCGTTAGGTTGGTGCATTATATCTTCTGATGGGGTCACCAGTTGGTCCTGATTGTATGATTTATACAGAGTTTCAAAGTGTTCCTCCCAGATAGAGGGTTCTATATTTGCTCCCACTGCCACTAGGGGTTCAGCTGAACCATGCTTAACGATTTGCCAGAATTGTCGGGCATCTCGTAGTGCAAGGGCGGCTGACATTTCAGACCAGTTTCCCTCGTCCCATTCTATTTTAGCACTACGAAGGATGGACTTATAAGCTAACCGCTTTTCCCTGATCTTACTGGGAGTTTCTCGTGTTTTAAGGGACTCTAGCAGTACGGCCTTTGCTCTCCTGCAGGAAGCGTTGAACCATGTGGCTCTTTTCTTCTTAGGCTTCTTCGGCCTAACCACAGGGTTCAGCACTTCTGCCAGATTAGTGCATAGCTCAGAGTGGATATCCCCAAACTCATTGAGCTCTGCAGAAGTGGCTAGCAAGGTGATAGGAACCTCAGCTTTTTCTGGGGCAGAGGGCTTGGTGTCGTTGAATTGCTGGAGCCTGAGATTGTCAACCTTTTCTAGTGCAGGGAGGACTAGCGCATACAGCCTTTGGATATTAGATGGATTTTCCAGCAATTTTGGCCATTTAATTCTGCGTCTATTGCTGGTTAGAACTAGATCTGCTGGGTCTACTGAATTCTTCTGACAAGGCTGTGTGTGACCCCTGGATCGAAATTTTCAGTGAGAGTACATTATGGTCACTGTCAGACCTGGCAATTATTCCAAAGCCCCTCACTTTATCCCAATCCCTCACTGAGACCAGGATGTAGTCGATTCTTGACTCGTATCCTGGTCTGTTGAAGGTATGTTTTGGTGGGATATCCCCTTTAATCCGCCCATTGCAGGCCCTCAGCGAGTGACAGAGCGTGAGAGATGTTATTTGGGTGGCGAGTGGTGTCCAGGCCTTTGTGGGGGGGCCCACCAGGGTAGGGATGTCCCAGAGATCATCCTCTTCACTGGTTAAGCCTGTCAGATAATCCGGGAGGGGTTCATACTGAGTGTTAAAGTCTAAGCCGACAATTAGTGAGGAGCAGAGAGTGATGGAATCAAGGAACTGCGCTAAGTCCTCAATTGTTCCCGAGATGGCTGCAATCCCTCCCGCTCTTGAATATACATTAATCAGTGTTACATTTACCCCACATGGTCACTCCAAGGAGACGCACTGGAAATCTGCTGAATTGATGGGAACCCACCCAGATCAGAAGACCTCCTGATGGTCGTCCCTTTCCACCCCATTTTGCCTGAATCTCAAATGAAGCATATCCTGTACGGGAGTGTTTTTCCCTGGCCCATGTTTCTTGGAATAGGCATATGTCATGCCCTTCAATTAGATCCCCCCACTCGGAAGAATCTAATTTGTTGGCCAGCCCGGCGACATTCCAGGAGAGTATGGATACTACTCCTGGAACCTCTGGCGTATCAGTGGCAGTAAGTGCCAGAGAACACTTGCGTAAGCCCGAGTGGCCTTGCTGGGTGGGGGGGGGGGGGGGGGGTGCAACCATTGGCGCCAACCTTATTTCCGGCATGACCTCAGGAGAGAGATTGTCCTTATTACTTAGCTCTACTTTGACCTTGTCTAAGTTATTCATTTTATCTAAGTTATTCATTTTATCCTTAGTAGACTCAGGTGTTATAATGACCGCAGGGAATTCAACAGGTACTCTATCTGTATGCCTGCATTGGAGTTGTGATATGGGAAGGGCTGATCGGCCCAGGGGATAGATGGAAAGACTGGGTGAGTCAGCTGCTAGTGGAGTGGTGATGGACCTGTGTGGGAGTCAATCTACTTCCTCGAGGCACCCAAATCTATTGTGTGTTGGTGCCCCGGTCCACCCAGCGTGAGTGTGTGGCCAATAGTTTGGTAACCTGCCCCGGCCACCTTTTCTCTCCGGGATCCAACTCCAGTTCCCTCCTATGTTCGGGTATGCTAAAGGTGGGTAAAAGTAAGTAAGTGGTCTGGATGCTATAGGTGAATTTACACTAGTATAATCCCAGGAGTAAATAGATTGCGCAGTGCTAGGATTTTCAAATGAGACAATTACACAATCACCAGTAATAGATTTGTGTGAAGTGCCTATCCAGGGGACCCGGCGCACCATGAGGATTTTACTCCTCAGATGGTTCGGTATTGGCCTGTTGACATTAAGCCAGTGGATTACTTGGTTCTTTAGTGAGCCAAAGTCTTCCTGCTGGTGGTATGTCAGTTCCGGAACCCCTGTTAGCACAACTACATAGGGTCTTACGTCCGGAGGGAGATCAATGACGCCCCTGTAGTGATTTTTGTTGGTATTTATTCTCTGAGTGGTGGAATGGTTGTTGTTATGACCAGTGTGAGAAGTTGGCCTGATATGTAGTGTTTCCAATTCTGGAACCACTTGGTATCAGTCCAAACAAACCCCAAAGATGTCTGGTTGTAAGTCAACCTTGTTAGACAAGCTATCCTAGAGGTAGCATGGACTAAGCAGCCTTAAAGGCTTAACTTAAGAGGTCGTGTTAAGCGAGCTGTTTTACCACATACAATCCTGTAATCAAATGAAAGGACACCACACAAGTATATATTATAAACATATATGTATTTATTTCTAAATTACTCCCCAGTACTCTTTATGAGGAAAGGGGCACAAGCGTTAAATCAAAAGCACAGTATAACATACAAAGTTGCACAATTATGGATGAGGGCGGGTGGCCACTCAAACCATATACTACAAAAATGGTATAAGAGATACCAATCGAACAGTGGTTAGGCCTAGGGCCTAGGGAATCGCTGGGAGCAGTCAGGACTAGCAATGCTGAAGTCGGGAGAAGCCCACGGGATTCGGGTGCAGCACGGAAAGTGCGGCTTGCACCAATGCAATGTCAATGGTGCGTAAAAGTTACACAAAGTTAGTTTAAGGGCACTTCCGCTGAATCTAGAGGAACAAAACTTAAGACACAGACCCTAGAGGTGTGTACCAGTGTAGGGGCACCGGCGTTGCAATGTTACCTCACCCACAGGAAGTGGGTGCACAGGGTCGAAGTGGCGTCGGGTTTTGACACGCAGGTTATTGGCGCTTGAAGCTGAAGATGCTGCAGGCGATGTGAAGGAGAAGTGTCCGGTGGATCCAAGGGTGGATCTGAAGTGGTGAAGACCTGAAAGCAGAGGGGACAATGTTCAAAGTCACTGACCAGTGACCACCGTGGAACCAGATTGGAACCAGGCAAAGTCGGGTGCAAACAGGTGATGAGGTGTTGCTTCTCTCTGCAGCCACGTGGACACGAAGAGGTCAAGGACGTCCAGGAGTCGATCACAAGCTGTTCCTCAAAGGTTCTAGCTGATGGCGGTGTCGGCAACTCGATTGGAGAGAACAAGCCTTGGCTAATGCAAACCACGGGGAAAGTGAAAAAGGCTTATTACTCGGACCAGCAAGGTCAGAGCGAGTACTCCTTTCTACAGGAGCGAGGGCAGGTCTGGAGCAATCAGATCCACAGTGTAAATTGTAGGTTTCATTGCCAAGATGGCCGCTGATCACGTGACAAGCGGCCGGGATGGCGAGTCAAGTGGCACAAAGCAAAAGGACCCCACGCAGATCGTGGAGATGCTGGAGGGCTGATCTTTAGTGCAAATGCTGCTCGGTTGTAGGGCTTCCTAAACCCCAAAGCACAGAGTCGAGGGTACCTCGGGTGCTGCGCAGTCAGCGTCTCGGGGGTCTTTCAAGATGTCCACTCCCACGTCTCTCGGTGCCTCCACGGGTCCCTTCTTTGCAGGGACTGTGGATCGGGCTGGGAGAAGTCTGGGAAGCTGGGTCTTGTCAGGCTTTGCACTCGGGCTCCGGCGGGAGGCGGCGGCAAAGCAGACGTCGAGGTGCTGGGTGATGCCTGTGTTCACAGGGTGGCCCCTCCTAGGCCACAAGGGAGATGCTCTTCAGTCTTCTATTCATCAGAAAGTCGAAGTCCAGTCGTCTTCTTAGTTTAAAGTTGATTTCAGGATGATCTCCGTTGCATTGGCACTGCTCCCACTCTTATTCCAATCTGAGGGGTGGATCTCCTGCTAGGTCCCTCCCCTATGGGTGGGACCAGGAAGGGGGTGGTTACACCCCCTTTCCTTTGTCCAGGTCTCACTGGAGCTGGGGCTGGGCTGCCCCAGAACCGGTTTGACCGGATTATGCAAGGGGAAGCCTTGTGCTCCCCAGGCACTGTCTGGTTTCATTCAAACCTCCCTGCTACAATCCACTATCTCCTGTCTGGGGTGGTGTCACACCTCCCTGTGACAGGAAATCCTTTGTCCAGGCCTCCTCTGCTGAGTTTCGGTCAGCAGCAGGAGGTCAGACATGTGTCTGTGGCAGAAGCATCCATTTTGTGGATCTGAGGCTCTTTTAAAAATCAACCGCGTTTTAGCAAAAGTAACATGTCGTCCCCTCTAGAGGGGTGGAATGCTACCCCCGTCGCCAGGACTGGCGAGGGGGTAGTATTCCAAATCGTATGACACCTTACACGACATGTTTTGATAAAGCCAAACCAAAGTTGGCATATAACCGCGAGGATTATAATGCACTTAATAGTATATGGTTTGGCATTATCCCGGAACAGCTAAGGGAATTGGTCCCGACAGCTGGAGACAGGCTCAGCTCATGCTAGAGCACCATCTCACATTAAACCACGCACTCTGCCTTCAGGATTGTTAAGGCCTGCCATAGGAGTGGCTCACAGGTTTATATGTGTCCAGATAGGTTTAGATATAGGCATACTATATCTAAGCAAGGGGTGATTACACCACCTTGCCCCAGCTGAGTGATCAGCCAGTTGTGTCAATTTTAGATAGCCAGCCAGGGGTGGCAAAAGATATGCTGCAGCCCCTGGTAGGCCTTGGATGCACCTATGCCCTGGGCACCTATAGTGCTCTGTACAGGGGCTGATAAGGTGACCCAAGCCAATCTAGTTATGCACCTAGGGTACATGGAATCCATTTTACAGAGAGAGCAGATAGCCTGGGGCCCTGATTAGCAGGGAACCAGGCCAACTAAGTCGAAAACCAGCTAAACACAAGGCAAAAAATCTGGGGTAACCATAGTCAGGTAGCCACCTTCCTACACAACCCCCCCCCCAAACGAAAGGAGATAAGGCTATCCTTGTCCAGGTAAGCCTTTATTGCCTGAGTGGCCATATAAGGAAGTACCTGCACTAGCATGGGTACCCCCTGTCTCATGGTCCACTAAGCAGTCCCTCACCCTTGGGGTATCAGAGGGTCTCCACCATAGGGAATCACTACCTTGGGTGTGTCTTTGCAAGTTAGAAGGCTGGTTTGGATATGGAGTTTTGAAGTGAGGCTCCACTAATTTAGGACTCAGCTTCCTCCAATTATCTTCCACCATGTGTGCCCTTCTCTCTTCAACTGAGTTGCACTGTGCTCTCAGGGTCAACCTCTGGCTACCTAAAGCTGGAGGCTGGGTCCCTCTGTTTGGCTTGCTGGAGGGACAGTTCAGGATTGGGCACTTTGGGTCCCAGGTTTGGCTGTGCCCAACAGAATCCATCTGTGGGAGGTCCCTAACTACTTTTAAGGGGGCTCCCTCAGGAGTTTTTAAAGTTTTCACCTCACTAGGGCTACTAGTTTTGGTGCCCCTAATCTGTTGATGGGGGTGCTTTATTTGACAGGGGGCCCTCTGGGTCTCACTGTCCTTCTTGTCCTCTGCAGCCCTGGGCTGACTAAGGCAAGGTAGAGAGGGGCAGGTTACCTGCTCCAGACTGGATCCCACCTGAGAAGGGTCCACTGCCATCAGAGGCTCTGTCAGGCCAGGCCTAACAACCTCTGGGGCAGTTCCTTCATCAGGGGTAAGATCAGTTCCCTGAGGAGGCTGATCCTGTCCTACTGTCTGGTGAGGGGGAGATTTCTCTTCCTCCTCCATGCTCTCAGTTTGGGTGGAGTGATCCATCATTTCAGGCTTCACAACACACATATCTGTTTGAGTTTGGGCTGTGGCCATCACAGCCCCACCAACCTTTTCAGGAGGAGACTCAGTTTGGGTTTCTGCTGTTATCATAACAGCTTTGCTATTCTGTTTTGGAAGAGCTTCTGGTAAAGATGGGGCAGAGAGTTGCTCAGCCCTACCAACCCTTTCAGGAAGGACATCTTGGGTTGGGGCTGTAGCTATTACAGACCCACTAACCTTTCCATTGGAGTTTACCATTCTAGAATGGATTTCCTGTTCAACCTCAACCCAGGCTGAGATTTCTAAATCATTACCCAGTAGACAGTCTACAGGCAAGTTTGGTGACACTGCCACTCTCTTTGGGCCAATGACACCTCCCCAGCTGAGACTTACTACTGCCATGGGATGATTTGTTTGGATGCCATCAATGTTTGTTACCTGGTATGTGGCACCAGGTAAAAGTTGCTTAGAGGGGACTATACAGTCAGCCACCATGGTGATGCTAGCCCCTGTGTCTCTAAAGGCTTCAACTTTCAAACCATTGATGATGGGTTCTTGTCTATATTTGCTCAAGGTATTTGGGCAATCAGAGAAGTTGGCAAACCCCATGCCAGTCTCATAAACAAGATCATTTGGGGATGGGGACCTGGATAGGCCAGGGTCCTCCTGGGCTCCAAGAGCAAACCCACCCAGATTCCTGGGTGTGCTCCCACTTCCTGGGGGATTACTGCTGACAGTAACAGGAGGTGTTGGAGCTGGCTTTGGAGGTATGTTTTCTTTATTGCCATTCTTGGGACAACAGCTGTCTGTTTTGTAATGCCCAACCTGTTTACAGGCATGACAATAAGGCTTTTTCTCTGTTGAAGAAGTGTCGCGGGGCCCACCCTTTTCATTGGAATTTTGGGGCCCTGGGGAAGTCTTTTCTTTACTTTTATCCCCACAGTTATTTTGAGGCTTGGTAGACTCCTTCTTCTGGTTATTGTCCTGATTCTTAGGCCTAATCCTGGTTCTGACCCATTTATCTGCCCTCTTTCCCAATTCTTGGGGAGAGGTCAAATCTGAGTCCACCAGGTGCTGGTGTAAGAGCTGGTTCTGACAATTACTTAGGATCTGCTCCCTCATAATCAAATTATACAATCCTGTGAAGTCATGTACTTTGCTGCCATTTAGCCAACCCTCCAGAGCCTTAGTTGCACAATCAACAAAATCAGTCCAGTCCTGAGTCTGTGTCTTCTGGGTGTCTCTGAACTTTAACCTGTACTGTTCAGTGGTTAAGCCAAACCCATCTATTAGAACACTCTTCAGGACTTTGTAATTGCTGGCATCCTCATGTCTGACAGTGAGGAGCCTATCTCTCCCTTTTTCTGAAAAGGAGTACCATAAGATTGCTGCCCACTGTTCCTCAGTAACCTGCTGTACCATGCAGGCTCTCTCAAGAGCAGTCATCCATTTGTGGATGTCATCCCCTTCCTTGTAGGGGGGCACAATCTTTGTCAGGTTTCTACTATCATAGGACCTGGGTTTCTCTTTAGGAATATTGCTGCCACCAGTGGCATCTAAGCCACACATATTCTGTTCCCTTGCTAAAGCAAGTTTAGCTTGGGCCAAGGCTACCTCTTCCCTCTCTATCTGGAGTTGGACAGCCCTCATTCTGGCCCTATGCTCTTTTCTCTGGGGGGAAGTCATTCCCCTTTGAGATTCTCTTGAGACACTAGAAACATGAGAATCCTGTGAAGGAGATCTCACCCTTCTGTTGCCTGGGAGAGTTAGATTATGGGATCTGGGGAGGTGCTGGCCCTCTCCATTCCCATGTAGGTCCAAGTTGGCTTGGCTAAGCCTCCCCACTGGGACCTGTGTATTCCTCTGACTCTGAGTAGGCTCATCTACTTCTGAGCCATCTTCCTCCTCTTCTTCCTCCTCCACCTCTGGGGTGGTCTCAGTCTCAGGGGGGTTCACTCCATCTTCTGACTCTAAGGGAGCCTGACTCACCTTATCTAAGTCATCCTTTTCCAGGATGGCTATCAAGGAAGGAATGGTAGGGCCTCTGCCCCTTTTTAGCCCTCTTGCTGTGCACAAGGCACACAAGTCTTTGTGGCTAAGGTTATCATATCTGGAAGTTGCCTTGGTAGGGTCAACTATCACAGGGGCAGAGCCTGAAGCTCTTCCTGTGTCAGACATGGCTGCTAGTGAGGTGTAAGTGGTGCACTTACCTACACTAAGTGTTTTCCTACTGTACCTTGCTAGTGAGTTGTAGTCAGGGTGTGCTAATCCCTTTAATCTACAACTACTAAGTTCAGTAGAACTTAATATGCTAAGCTTTTGATTTATATGTACCTAAGGTACTTGATGTGATCTTTCAATTTGATGTAAAGATTGCAATGGTAAAACAAACAGCAAGCTCAAATCCGCACCGCTGCACAACAATGTGAGAAGTTGGCCTGATATGTAGTGTTTCCAATTCTGGAACCACTTGGTATCAGTCCAAACAAACCCCAAAGATTTCTGGTTGTAAGTCAACCTTGTTAGACAAGCTATCCTAGAGGTAGCATGGACTAAGCAGCCTTAAAGGCTTAACTTAAGAGGTCGTGTTAAGCGAGCTGTTTTACCATATACAATCCTGTAATCAAATGAAAGGACACCACACAAGTGTATATTATAAAAATATATGTATTTATTTCTAAATTACTCCCCAGTACTCTTTATGAGGAAAGGGGCACAAGCGTTAAATCAAAAGCACAGTATAACATACAAAGTTGCACAATTATGGATGAGGGCGGGTGGCCACTCAAACCATATACTAAAAAAATGGTATAAGAGATACCAATCGAACAGTGGTTAGGCCTAGGGCCTAGGGAATCGCTGGGAGCAGTCAGGACTAGCAATGCTGAAGTCGGGAGAAGCCCACGGGATTCGGGTGCAGCACGGAAAGTGCGGCTTGCACCAATGCAATGTCAATGGTGCGTAAAAGTTACACAAAGTTAGTTTAAGGGCACTTCCGCTGAACCTAGAGGAACAAAACTTAAGACACAGACCCTAGAGGTGTGTACCAGTGTAGGGGCACCGGCGTTGCAATGTTACCTCACCCACAGGAAGTGGGTGCACAGGGTCGAAGTGGCGTCGGGTTTTGACACGCAGGTTCTTGGCGCTTGAAGCTGAAGATGCTGCAGGCGATGTGAAGGAGAAGTGTCCGGTGGATCCAAGGGTGGATCTGAAGTGGTGAAGACCTGAAAGCAGAGGGGACAATGTTCAAAGTCACTGACCAGTGACCACCGTGGAACCAGATTGGAACCAGGCAAAGTCGGGTGCAAACAGGTGATGAGGTGTTGCTTCTCTCTGCAGCCACGTAGACACGAAGAGGTCAAGGATGTCCAGGCGTCGATCAAGAGCTATCCCTCAAAAGCTCTAGCTGATGGCGGTGTCGGCAACTCGATTGAAGCAAACAAGCCTTTGCTAATGCAAACCACAGGGAAAATGAAAAAGGCTTATTACTCGGACCAGCAAGGTCAGAGCGGGTACTCCTTTCTACAGGAGCGAGGGCAGGTCTGGAGCAATCAGACCCACAGTGTAAATTGTAGGTTTCGTTGCCAAGATGGCCGCTGATCACGTGACAAGCGGCCGGGATGGCGAGTCGAGTGGCACAAAGCAAAAGGACCCCACGCAGATCGTGGAGATGCTGGAGGGCTGATCTTTGGTGCAAATGCTGCTCGGTTGTAGGGCTTCCTAAACCCCAAAGCACAGAGTCAAGGGTGCCTCGGGTGTTGCGCAGTCAGCGTCTCGGGGGTCTTTCAAGATGTCCGCTCCCACATCTCTCGGTGCCTCCACGGGTCCCTTCTTTGCAGGGACTGTGGATCGGGCTGGGAGAAGTCTGGGAAGCTGGGTCTTGTCAGGCTCTGCAGTCGGGCTCCGGCGGGAGGCGGCGGCAAAGCAGACGTCGAGGTGCTGGTTGATGCCTGTGTTCACAGGGTGGCCCCTCCTAGGCCACAAGGGAGATGCTCTTCAGTCTTCTATTCATCAGAAAGTCGAAGTCCAGTCGTCTTCTTAGTTTAAAGTTGATTTCAGGATGATCTCCGTTGCATTGGCACTGCTCCCACTCTTATTCCAATCTGAGGGGTGGATCTCCTGCTAGGTCCCTCCCCTATGGGTGGGACCAGGAAGGGGGGTGGTTACACCCCCTTTCCTTTGTCCAGGTCCCACTGGAGCTGGGGCTGGGCTGCCCCAGAACCGGTTTGACCGGATTATGCAAGGGGAAGCCTTGTGCTCCCCAGGCACTGTCTGGTTTCATTCAAACCTCCCTGCTACAATCCACTATCTCCTGTCTGGGGTGGTGTCACACCTCCCTGTGACAGGAAATCCCTTGTCCAGGCCTCCTCTGCTGAGTTTCGGTCAGCAGCAGGAGGTCAGACATGTGTCTGTGGCAGAAGCATCCATTTTGTGGATCTGAGGCTCTTTTAAAAATCAACCGCGTTTTAGCAAAAGTAACATGTCGTCCCCTCTAGAGGGGTAGAATGCTACCCCCGTCGCCAGGACTGGCGAGGGGGTAGTATTCCAAATCGTATGACACCTTACACGACATGTTTTGATAAAGCCAAACCAAAGTTGACATATAACCGCAAGGATTATAATGCACTTAATAGTATATGGTTTGGCATTATCCCGGAACAGCTAAGGGAATTGGTCCCGACAGCTGCAGACAGGCTCAGCTCATGCTAGAGCACCATCTCACATTAAACCACGCACTCTGCCTTCAGGATTGTTAAGGCCTGCCATAGGAGTGGCTCACAGGTTTATATGTGTCCAGATAGGTTTAGATATAGGCATACTATATCTAAGCAAGGGGTGATTACACCACCTTGCCCCAGCTGAGTGATCAGCCAGTTGTGTCAATTTTAGATAGCCAGCCAGGGGTGGCAAAAGATATGCTGCAGCCCGTGGTAGGCCTTGGATGCACCTATGCCCTGGGCACCTATAGTGCTCTGTACAGGGGCTGATAAGGTGACCCAAGCCAATCTAGTTATGCACCTAGGGTACATGGAATCCATTTTACAGAGAGAGCAGATAGCCTGGGGCCCTGATTAGCAGGGAACCAGGCCAACTAAGTCGAAAACCAGCTAAACACAAGGCAAAAAATCTGGGGTAACCATAGTCAGGTAGCCACCTTCCTACAACCAGTGACCCTCGGGATAGCCGTATCTGTCAGAGGTGGTACAGGATGACCTACGGTAGCTGGCGGAGGTGGTACAATGTCAGCCGCCGCTACCCTGTTAGCCACGATGTCTATGGTGGCCTTGTGCCGAGGTTTTGGGATGGGTTTAACCTTCGTGGCAGGAGGTGGAATAGCAGCAGCTAGTGTGTTAACAGCAGGTAATGATGTGGTGTTAGTAGTTCCCGGTGGACATATTGGTCTATTGTCATGCATACTGATGGTTGCCAGATTCAAGATGCTTTTTTCAGTCTCAAGCAACTGAGTTTCTATGCGCGAAAGTCTTACTTCAAGGGGGGTTAAAAGTTTTTTTAGTGTTTCCCACACAATTGTTAGAAATTCCACATCCTTCCCTTTTATAGTACAAAGTGGAACCCCACCATTCTCACTTTCTATTACAAGATTATTATTTTCATGTTCATGTTTACCCGCCAGTTGTACAGGACTGGGTTCTAATCTTAGGTCGGGAGAGCATGTGCTACTCGTTTGAAGGGGTTCTGGTAGTACCTGGGGTGGTGCTTGGGTGGGTAGCTGGGCCTTAGCTACCTTGGCTTTTTTCCTTGAATATGCCGATAAATTATTACGCTTTCTTTTGTTATTTTGCCCTTTTTGTGAGGTTTGGAAATTCCCGCTAACCGGTTCCAAAGGTTTAGGAATTGGTGCTGGTTCTAGTATGGCCCCGTCATCCTCTGTGTCCTCCCCAGCTACCCCTCCCGGTGAAAATCTTGTGGTGTTGGTGGGTACAGGTGAAAACCCCCCCTTGGGTGTGGAAGGCGTGGCTATAGATGTCTGGTGAATGTCTGCTTGTGTCACGATCAGAGTAGGAACAGGGCCCGTTGGGCGATCGGGTGTTTTGGCGAAGGCAAAATGCCCTAGGGAGCATTTTTTGGCTGCAGCCAACTCCTGGGATAGCTTCCTCGCTGCATCTAGTTCGGCGGATACTCTGTGCTGCATTTTAGTAATTTCCATGTCAATAGCTATATTAGTCCTAGTAATAAAATCATCTAGGGTCCCATTTTTCAGCTTGCCCTTAGCTGCCCTGCTTCTATACTCACGTGTTGACATAATACTTAATCCACAGGGGGGTCAAAGGACAGAGCGAATAAGGTACGGGGTTGGGACCAAAGAAAATGGCCCAGTCCAGTCTCTCCCAGCCTCTAACGGCCCGCTCTTTGCCCGTGCTTCCGTCCGCGCGTTCGCGTCTGTAGGCGGGGCTAAATAGGAGGAGGAGGGGGGCGGGAAGAGGCACCAGGTGCGCGCGATGTCCTTGCGCTAGCACCTCTGGGCCTCGCAGTCCCGCTCCCACTGACCGGATCTTCGACCCTCTCCCTCAGCAGCAGGTGGAAAATCCGGAGTGGAGCACACGGGCTCGAGGTTCCCCACAGTGACTTTCAGTTCAGGGCGATGCGGCAAAGTTCGTGGTGAATTCTTCCAATACAGGAGCCTCAGACGTGTCAATTAGACGTAATACATATAAAATGTGATGTATTTATGCTGTTACATATAACACATAATGAATTAATGTGGAACTTAAATGTAACTAGCAGAAAACACTAATGTGAAAAATCCGTGTTGTGCAGCTGAGGACCAGTCATTATTTCATGTGCTTATTAATCATGTCATTTTATATGTAGGTAGGACTAGTGCCGAATGTGCTTTACATTCTATACAATTTGTAAAGCTCATACTCCATTTCTCTTATGTTAGCTGAATCTTGTAGGCCCGAAATGCATTTCCCTGGAAGCTCTCACTTTGGAATTAACAGTTTGAATATTATGTGTGCCTGGGATCCTGTTCTTTGTCACATTTGTGTTGCAGGTGGAAGAAGCACTCTTGTTAGTTAGATTAAGAGGATACATTGGGACTTAATGATGATAAGGAGAACTTTTCTATTTTCACACCGCAGAAGGTCTGGGAATCAAGGTAATTATGTTGCGGTTCAGAAGCATCGCCGCCCTGTGGACAACTACCTATGAGAACATGGTCCGAGTGGATGGCGTGACCTGAGAGGATTCCTAGGAAGATACCTGTGATATTGGAATGTTGCAAGTAGGGAAACAGCCGACTTCTTCTCTGCCTTCGGAGAGGGAGCATCTCAGAACGAGCTCCGTCTCAATAACTTCACGCTACCCGACCCATTATAGTGGCGAGACTTCTGAGGAAAACTCAACAGACTGACTCCTTTCTATTCACTTTACCCTGAAGGATATTTAAGTTGGGGTGCCAGGTTAATGTTAGTGTAGGGATAGGTGGATGCTTTATATTCATCAGCACTTGACGGAGGGAAATTTGGACTAATGCTTTTTGATCCTCTGCATTCTATTTGTTGAGTTAATTGACTTGTGCATGCTGCACCGACTCAACTTTATCCGCAGACTTTATGTTGAATCCAATGTATTTCTACACCCTCGTCTTGAGGTGTCGTTATATTCAGTTATTTTTGGCTTTGTAATAAATTAACCAACCTTACTTAGTAGTCTGTGGTTACTATGGGCCATATTATCAAGCCCCAGCGATAATTATCGCTAAGCACACTTAGTGCTAGGATAATTATCGATGGGTAGCGTGGATTTTTATCGCTGACATAACTTGCTATAAGCAACGCTTATTTCAGAAGTGATATAAATCCTTGCGCTAACTGCCAAATGAGAGATTATCGCTGGAAAACCAACGATAATCTCTCAAAGTTTGGCGTTAGCTTGATGATAGGGGCTCACAACCTTAGCCATGATATCCACCTTCCATAGGATATCATGGCTAAGTCAGGAAAATACCAGGTGTAAAAAAAGCAGCGCTAACCGCGGTTAGCGCTGGTTTTTTTTTATCACTAACAGGGTTAGCGATATCCTTGATAATAGGAGAAATGTCGCTTAACAACATTTCTCCTATTACTTTTCTCTGGAACGCCCCCTTTGCATCTCATTGGAGATGCAAGGGGAAGCCTAGAGAAAAAGGGTGCTAACATGCGAATTTGCGTGTTAGCACCGTGTTGCTGATAGGGAGATAATTTTGTCTCCGCTTTCTTGGCTTTTAAAGCCAAAAAAGCAGAGATAAATCCCTTGATAATATGCCTCCATGTGTCTAGAGAAATTGCTCTTGAACTGGTTGACATTGTTAACTATTTCTCTCCTCTCCACAGTTACATGCTGAGTAAAAGAACCATCGACATGTGGCTCTAGAACAGATCTAGAAGGTACGGGCCCGACCCTTTCCGTCTCTAATGCAATGTTTTTGCATCCCAAGGGGTCCCTGGAAAGGCTTGCAGCATGCCTGTAATATGACCTATTCACAATGTGCATGTACCTCAATTCTAAAAAAGGATTTAGTTACAGAAATGGAACGCCCAGGTTAGACGGTGCCCACACCCCAGCAAAATGCCCTTTCACTACTATTAAAAGTCGATGCGCTTCTGCGATTTATTACATGTGCTCAAAGGGCAATAAAAAATGTTTTCATTGCCAACCAATAAGACTAGCGTGATTTAAACAAATAAAAACTCAGGCATGAAAAAGGGCAGTTTTATTGGTCTGTCCGCCTTTAAGGCGGCTCCCACCGGTCTCGGTTGGAGCTGCTCCTCACACGTCAGCTGTAAAAATGAAAGATTTGCGCTGAGTGCTATGAAACGTGCCCGTTTCCGCCTCACGGGGTATGACTGAGAGGAGGGGAGGCTTGAATACATCTCTGCGGCCTGGCTCCACATGCTGTTTTCCAAAGACTAGAGCACCCACCTCTCTCTTTTTATACATGTGTCCAATTAGGCTTTCTACCAAACACATAATAACTTGTATTGCAGCAAAACTTTCCCTGTCTTCTCCAAAAATAGGCACAATTCTTTTGTGCAGGAGAATATCCAGTACATGTCTCTGAGTAGGGAATGATATGCCCATGAGGCCTCCAGGTGGTGCCAGGGTTGGTGGGGTATCCCAAATTGATGCAGCGATGGCAGTGTAGTGGATAGACTATATGTCAAAAAGAAATTCCCTTTGGATTATTCAATGAGAAGACAACAATTCTTACATACTACTAAACAAATGTCATTCATTCATCGGGACCTACCAGTTGGAGCAATGCAAAATACAACAAAACAGTTCTGTAAAAACGAATAGATTTAGTATGCACAGTTTATTCATATATATAAAACAAGTTAAAAACAAACAAATGTTAAAATTAAATAAAATTAAATTTGGGAACACAAACAATATAAGAACGGAACAATTCATATACAAATTCTAAACCTAAGCAGTTCCTAAAACTAATAAGGGAGGTGCAAAATAAAGGTAAAGATTCCACAACAGTCAGAATAATCCTTGCTCAATGTGTATTGCACTTCTCCCTTTGATTCAACGCGTTTCAACGGACATTTAAAATACAGCCGCCTTCATCAGGAATATATTGGCTGTCTTCCCAAAATAAATTTCTTATTAAGAGGACCGTCCTTCTATCAGAAGTGATTATCAGCCACAAATAAGTAATCCGCAATTATAAGAATATCTTAAGATCCTTTGCTTATCAGTCATATATAAATGGCCGTCCTTCTTGCAATAATAATCATCAGCCGCAAGTGAGTCAGCCGTAATTAGGAAAATAGAGGAATATCTTGATATCCTTTGCTAATCAGCAATATGGAATCTGTATGGTTAAGGATGTTTATTCAAATGCTTGTTGATAGAAAACAGGACTTTTAAGAAAACGTGAAAATGTTTGAGCACGCGGTACGTAAAATAGCCACCCTTCAATCCGTTTAAAAGACGTACTTCAATAAACGGGTGCTCAATCCACTTTCCACATTCTGTGTTAGTTTGTTATCTCAGCTTCTTTAAAGTTGCAGCTTGAAGCGTCCCGCGTGCAGTCCCAATATTCTTCAAAAGAGAGTGTAGTGGATAGATACATATGTGCACACATCCAGACATGCGCACGTACAAATAAATTACAACCAGCTGCACACCCATCTAGCTGACAAGCACACCAGGTTAAGGTGGCTCTGGGCACACCCGCAGCCAGGACACCCCAAGAGTGGAGACAAAGGCAGTGATTATGAGTTGGGCGTGGTGGGAATTATAGCACGCCAGGGTAAATCGAGCATTTATTTATCCTTTTGTCTATTGAGGAGTGAAAAATACATGCAATGCGTATCACGTGCTGAATAAGGCATGTTTGTGACCCACGTGCTCTATTTATTCCATGTTATTTTTTTCCACATGCGATTTGTATAATTGAAAACCAGTAGAAACACCACCTCAAAGCCCCTCCCGTCAAAAGTAGCTGGTAAAAGTACCTAGAAATATAGGGAATGAAAGAATAGCTGTAAAACAATACAAAAAAAACAATACCAGCCCAAGAATATGAAAGAACAACACTGTATGCGGACAATTTGAGCTTAAACAAATTACTATTTGATGCAGCTGCACCGAGGACCAGACCTACATAAACAGTCACAGACAGGGGAAGCGCTCACAAGTTGATTGCAGCAGGTCAGACTTCCACTCCGCAGTACGCACTCATTGGTGCAGCACTCGTAGACCACTGTATCAAGCTATGCCAGATCCATGCTGGGCTACAATCAGCCATGCAACATGAAGATGGAAACCAGGCCACCAGTTTATGACCTTGAGTGGTGCAGCAACACAGGGTGAGAGCGGGGATTGGCAGAATAAGGATGGAGACCTTATACATGAGTCAGCTTGAGATTAAAAGGATGTACAGGCTTGTTAGGGCACCATACAAAATATAAGTACATCATTACACAAACCCTGGAGCCCAACAAAGGAATCCACAGCCATCCCCAAAAATGCTAGCAACACTACAATTGTTTGCAATAAGGCCACACAACAGAGAGTAGGAATGGTTCATGGTATGTCTCAGCCAACCTCCAGGCGAGTGATGGACACTTGGAGAGTGTGAATGGGCAACGTATACAGTTCACCTTGTATACTCGCACAGCCAATGACAGCAAAGCACACTTCTTTACTGTTGCTGGATTTTGTGACACCTTTGGGTCAATTGACTGAACGTCTGTATACTTGGTAGCCTCACACAGACAAGTGCAAGTTAGCTTGCAAATGTTATTTTAAGCAAAACACTGTATACAGAAATGCTGTGTCAGGTGTTAAACAACAAACGACAAAGCCAGGAATCTGTGGAGAATGAACACTAGTCATCATCATCATCAAACAACTTTATTTTTGGTTCAGAGAACCATAGAAGTACACAGTAACAAATATCTTGAAGGTAAAAAAATATACATGATGAAGAAAAAACGCAATTCATTGCAATAAAAGGAAATTAACATGGGTTAAGATCATATAGAATCTGTTTATGATAGAGCACAGCAGAGTACCTCCATACTTAAACAACTTCTAGAAAGACAAAAACCTTAAAAAGAAACCTACAAATAAGCTCCAAGGGTCCGCTATGTCATCCGTAAAGTCTAGCAATACACAATAGTTCGGGGATACTCAGGCAGTATCTGTTGTGGTTAAACTTAAAGTGCACAGTGCATACAATTGAGACACTGTAAAAACAGTAAAACTTAAAAATCACCCTTAAAATAAGATATTTGTCCAGATGTGCCAGACTGACCGTACATTATTGGAAACCGAATATACAATGTTTCACCTATTGCTGATTCTCAAGGCTGTATGCCAATGTTTAAGCTCAAGCTACTGACAGAGAGGAACAATCCAACGTGCACGCTGTTTTGCATATATATGCATGACAAAAAAATAAACCCATGTCCTACATTTTCCACAACGAAACAGCCAATGAGACAGAGGTTGTTAGAACTACCATTGATTTGTTTCCACAAGCAGATGAACGATGCAATCCACAAGCAGATCCCTCGCCTACATTTAATAAAGAGGGATCTTGGAAATGGGACATTTATTTACATTATCCATACATTTCTCAAATTGTGGTACACATTTGAAGGACAAATATGAGTCAGTCAGACTGCCTGAGGTTACAGTCGAGATTCTAGTACAAAAAACTTCATTCTAATCATAAATGATAAGGTTTGACTGCTTCTTGGTCACCTTTGGGTTTATTGTAGGGACTCTGACAATATTCATTTAATCCTAGCCTGGTCAACCAGTTATATTCATGGGAGACCCAGGGAATTGTAGCGGCTGAGCGTTTGTTCACTATCTCTCAAAGATATTCTTTGTATAGGGCCCAATCCTCAGTCATCCAGGCCCCAGTATAATATAGGGTTTAGGCAAGCTGTATCTGAGATTTGTCTGAGATTTATTCAACTTCAGCAGTAGGAGGACGGCACATTTTGGTAGCCTCACCAGGGATTTAATGAAAGAATTTGTACTTTTATTAAGTGAGTCAAGGTAACAGTAGCCGCACAAGTCAGCCTCATATAGAGCTGCCCCACATGCTTAAACCTGACATTTTTCTAGTGCAGAAGAGATTGGGTATGGAGCTCCCCTATTAGCAAACCTTACTATGGATCAGCTCTGTGTTCGAAAGTCAGTAAACCTTGTTCGACCTGAGCAATCCAAATATGAGAGTCGTTGAATGTCACACCAAGGTAATCAAATGTGTTGCCCCTTTCTAGATTGACCCCCTCTAGGACCACATTCCACCTCATTTTTTTCTGCTTGCGGAATACCATGAATTTAGTTTTATTGTTGTTTATTTCTATACCCTGGACCTTGCAGGATAAATTACATTTTCCCCTAGAGGGGATTTAAACCCCACAAGGTTTTAGAGAGAAGTAGAGTATTATCTGCCAAAAGCAAACCCAGCATCTTGGACCCAGTCATTTCAGGTGAGTACATTAGGCAATCCGAAATATAGGCAATACATCCATTGATGAATAACAAAAAGGAAGTGGGTTCCAGAACGCTTCCCTGGCAGACACCTTGTCTGATAGGGATATCATTTGTTGTTTCCCCACCCGGGCCCCATCTTACCCTAGCAAAATTTCCTGTATATAATTGTTGAATCGGATGCAATATACCAATTGGAACCCCCTGCTTTCCCAAGGACCTCCCAGAGCTTAGCCCTGGGAAAAATGTTTAATGCTGCTTGCAGGTCTATGACTGCAACAAAGAATGACCCCCGTACAATATCAACTGTTTTCCACTTTATGGTACGTAAGACTTGGTCCACCGTGCTTGTGTTAGATTTGAGCCCTGTTTGGAAGTGCGACAACACATTATTTGTCTGTATCCAAACCCATAGCTTTGTCAGCAGTTTATACTATACATATTTTGATTATTATCAGTGAGACTTGTAGGGCTGTAATTGCTTGTGTGGTGTCTAACTCCCTTTTTAAAAATAGTTAGACTTTCTGCCCCTTTTCATGAGTTGGTTATAAGGGCACCTGCTGCTATCACATTAGACACAAGAGTGATGTAAGGACCCCAGATGAGAGGTACAGAATGGAGCATATCAGCAGGAATTCTATCGAGGCCAGAGGCTCTTCCCACCTTCTGTGCATAAAGAGCATTGAGGGTTTCTTATAATGGGTAGTCCACTGGCTGGCTTCCTAGTCCCTTGGTGGAATAGAAAGTTACAGGCCTGCCATCCTCAAATTCTGGCACAGCATAAAGAGCTGAGAATTGCTGAACCCAATCCCCCTGCTGAAACATGACATTCGGGGCGAGCATGGTCCCAACACCCCTTATGAGTCACCAGGTGCCAGAACAATCTAATATCTTTCCCTCTCCAACATTGGTCATACTGAGCTAAAACATCACCCTAAATCTACTGGGCAGACAAAGTAACCCTTCATCATCAAGATAAACATTAATTATGAATGTTGTAGTCCAATCTCAGTACAGGTCAGCAGTACCATTAGATAGTTGTTAGACTCTGGGTAAGCAAATACATGGTTCAATGTAAGTATGGGTTACAATTCGGTGCCCTTTCACACTGATGATGATTCTCAGCCGAGTCCACTGTTTAACAATGACATGTACTTCCCCTATTGCTGTTGTATCGCTTTCCTATGATTCCTCCAGCCTTAAGCCCTTCTTTCATGTCTTCTACTCCAGACATTTCGAGGATAGTCATTAATTTGTCCTTCCCATGACTTGAGGTAGAACCGAATTGCAGACATACCACCAGCTACTTTGCTTTCATGTCTTTTTGCTTGTTCTCAATAAGAATATTGGGGCATATTATCAAGGGGGAGCGATAGGCAATTGTTGCCACTTTAGCTGCCGTTTTTGGCCGCTAAGCGTCGATAATACTATCACCCTATTAGCAAGCTATTGCTAACAGCAGTTAGCGACAACTAGTAGGCGATAGCGAGCGGTTTGGGGCCCGCTTTGCATGTCAGCGATATTTATCGCTAATGACATGCAAAGTAGGCATACCCAACCTGTTAACGACTGAAAGCAGTCGCTAACATCGCTATTGCCTATTAGAAACACAGGCGTAGCGATGGAAATATTTGCGCTAAGCGTGAATATGTCCAAAAACTAACACCTGCTCAGACCAGTTCTTAGCCATTATATCCATTGGGAGGTGCATATAATAGCTAAGACCTTGTTAGCGATAATGCGTGAATATCGCCGGGAATTTTTTTGCTTTTGAGATAAACGTTGCTAATAGCACGTTATCTCAGCAATAAAATCCCGTTATGCGCGGCGATAAAAAATTGCTGCTAACCCTACTTAGCGATAAATATCGCTATTTGTTGATAATATGCCCCACTAACATCTATATATTTACCAAATGATTTGATATGCCTAGTGTTTATTTCAAGTATATGTATCCCACTACTAGGTTCAACTCTGTTTGTACTTGAACTCCCATATTCACCCGTGAGAACTTATTTCAGCTCTGCTTCATTAGATGTTTGAAATAACCATAAATCATACTCTGCACAGTGACCTCTTAAATTGCTAAGTTTTTTTTGTATCAAGTTTTTTGTGTGAAATATACACCTATTGACAATATCTACATTACAAAATAGATTACAATTACTTAAATCATACAGAAAATATCAAAAAAATCGCAAAAACATATGTGCAAATGCGTCAGTTGTACACAGTTGTACACCGAAAGAGCATAAAAACGTGTCCAACACATATCAGTCTATTTTATCAAATCTTCAATTCCCTTTTCTCTAGGCAAAAAACCAACAGGTCACTGGATGTTGCTGCGTTAACTTTGAAACGTGTCTCTTCTTCGTTCTTGGTCATAAAAGGTACTTGACTGACTGAGGCTACTAGCACTGTGGGACTGATCTCCTTCAACCCAGGAGTGCACGCGACTCTTTTTGACATTTTGACTTCATGTCAGGGGCAGAGCTAAAGGTGGAAGAGGAGCTGTGGCCGGCCAAGTGTTGAATCTGAGACACTAAGAAATCCCAATGTGCAAGGGGGGATGGATCAGTGGTGGAGGGATGATATGGCATCTTTGGATTGGGCAGAGTCACCCACCTTCAAGGAATAGCCACCTCCACTTTCAAGGCCCAATACAAAGAAATAACTCTGTTAAGCACTAGAATCTGCAGAAGAGAAAGATGGCCGGACCACGCATGGAGGAACTCCTGTCTGAAGTGATAGGACACTCTCGTCCTACACTAATTTGAACTCTATTAGAGCTATGTATTTAAGGCCACTGACACTAATCTTCTAATACCCTCTGGGGACAGTAGGTGATGTATTTTCTGGGGTCTCAGGAGTGAAGACTTCCTCTAGACTTCAATGGACTAGTTCTGTCTAGAGGTGCCCGAGGGGCGGTACATAAACTGCTACAAGATACACAGGTGGCCTCCAAGTGGGGAGCAGCCATTACAACGCGGTTTTTACCAAGCGTTGTAACATCGCATGCATTGTACCATGCGTTGTACCATTACATCGGATGCACTTTTACAACGCATGCAATGTAATGTGTAATGGCGGTGGCGTAGGCTATCTAAGTTGTTGTGAGGAAATTTAGGCTGTTTCTTCACAACGACGTGCACCAAGCAGGAAGGAGGAAGCAGGAACTAGGAGCAGAGACTGCGATACAGGAGATGAGAGAGTTAAGTCGGTTTGAGCTTGGGTTAGGGGTTACTTTTGTAGGGTTCAGGGTAGTGTAAAAATTGTGTTCTAACGTTTGTGTGTTTTTTTAACGTCTTTGTGTGTTTTTTTGTAGTGTAGTGCAGTGTAGTGTAGTGTTGTAGTGTTTGTTTAGTGTAGTGTATTAGGGTTTAGGGTACTGTTGTAGTGATTTAGGTTTTAGGGTAGTATAGTAGTGGTTGTGTAGTGTAGTGCTTTTGGTTTTGGTAGTGTAGTAGTGTTAGTGTAGTGTAGTGTTTTAGGGTTTAGGGTAGTGTAGTGTTTTAGGGTTTAGGGTAGTGTAGTAGTGTTTGTGTAGTGTAGTGTTTTCGGGTTTAGGGTAGAGTAGGGGTGGGAGTAGTGTGGGTAGTGTTGTAGTGTTTTAGGGTTTAGGGTAGTGTAGGGGTGGGATTAGTGTATGTAGTGTTGTAGTGTAGTAGTGTTATAGGGTTAGGGTAGTGTAGGGGTGGGAGTACTGTTGGTAGTGTTGTAGTGTTATAGTGTTTTAGGGTTTAGGGTAGTTCATGGGTGGAAGTAGTGTTGATAGTGTTTTAGGGTTTAGGGTAGTGTAGGGGTGGGAGTAGTGTGGGTATTGTTGTAGTGTAGTAGTCTTTTAGGATTTAGTGTAGTGTAGGGGTGGGAGTAGTGTGGGTTGTGTTGTAGTGTAGTAGTGTGTTAGGGTTTTGGTCAGTGTAGGGGTGGGAGTAGTGTGGGATACCAGGGGTGGGAGTAGTGTGTTGTGTAGGTGTAGGGTTGTCACATACCTTGCAAACTTTCACCACAAGTATAGCTTTCCCACACATGCCTTTGCGTTGTAATGCCATGCATGGTAAAGGTGTACTTGTGGTTAAAGTAGGCGATGTAATGGCATTTTGTTGTCATTGACATCGCGTAGTAACACCCGCGTTGTACTGGCACGCGTGGTATTACTATTCAATGTAATGACATACATCCCCTCCAAGTGTACCTGCAGAGCGTAGGAGGCAGTGGGGTCAACCTTGAGAGCCACAGGATGCCCTTGCAGAGGAAGCTTCTGCAGTGCTAAAGGGGCAGGTAAGTAAGTCCATGAGTTCTCCTTTATCAGAGGAAGAGCTTCCTGACACCAGCTTTGGACAACAAGTAACAATTTAGAGAGCAGGAGGCCCGAAATCAACCAAAAATGGCCAAACGGGGTCCAATATAACATCTTTGGAGTCAACTGCTGGTGTGTATTACCAAAGTCATCAACCTCCACAGGGGCCGCCCAAACCACCTGCACCAGGGCAATCAATATTTAATCCAAACAGTGGTCCAAAGTGTATGAGAAATTGCAATTGCACAGACAAATACCAACAGTGAACAATTAATTAAGACAAAAAAAACACCAGTGCACACAAAGCGATCGATTAAATTGGCATAACAAACGATCAGACCGCATTTCACTAACTGTTTTTAGCATAATTGAGAGACGCTACTATATAGACAAGTATTGTTTATATCTTGTTCAATCCTTTGCTGTTGACAGATTGAGAAACATTCCTCTGTAAGCGCCACTTCAGCGCCTTTTAGCCTCATTGAAACTGATGCAACACTGCCTTGAAAGACTGAGCAATTTGAAACCACTTCCTTTGGCCTGACTAAGGTAAATCATTGACTTAGTAGAAATATATAAATAAACAGATGAATGCAGAAAATAATATAAGTCCTTTTCCCTTATAGATTAATTGGGGTCAGGTCTAGAACAGATGAGGACATTCATTGAAGCCTCAATGTCCAGGTAGGATAATACTAAGGAGGGGCAACAATCCACCATAGTGACCTACTCATCATAGTGTAAATTCGATACATAAAACTACTGATCGAGGGATATCAGCACATGCAACTGATCCTTCCACTGTTTGATTGTGTTCTACTATGGCTTAGTCTGTATGAACATTAGCATATCGCCATGTTGGGCATGTCTTAAAAGTTAACAGGTGATGAATGAAGGTTACTAAGGGGTAAAACAATATGATGCATAAATCGACAGGGGTATCATCAAATTTATCATAATAGAGGTAAACTTTGATATCAATGAAACTGTTAAGAAATTGTCTGAATAGGAATTACTGGTCTCTTTAATTAAATACAGAGTGATCATGGATGCTAATAGGGATACAAGGGCTTCAGTCCCCAGCCTGTTGTGTGTCTCAGCCCGTTTCTGCAGCTCGAGCTGCAGTGGGCTCGGCTGGGCAGAGTCTGGAGTCTTATCTCAGCACATCTGGGTTTTCACAGGTCTTTAACCCCTTTGCTGCGGCCGCGATTTTACCGCTGTGCGGTAAGCAAAAGAACAGGGCGGGCCCGTGACGAACCCCAGCCGTCAACAGCACACGCCCACCGCAGGGCGTGACGGCTGGGGTTCGTCACCAGCATGGGAGGGGTTAAAGACCATCACACATTTACATACCTTTGTAAACTGGTGACCGAGTCTTAGTTTTTTTCTGGTTCCAGTACTCCCTGGGCCCCTTGCACTTGTATTTTACATTTACTGCGGTAGTGTGAGAATGCATTTCATAAAAAGTAATATACAGTAGGTTTGCCAAAAGAAAAATGCCAGCCATCATCGTGGCACTAAATAGGGTTATAGATTAAAAAAAAGTATGTATTCCTTTGTAATGCGACTTCTCTGTCTTTCTTCTCTTTAATTATCAGTCATGGATCATCCAGGCAGCCCTACAACACAATTAAAAGTAATTTCTATTTATATTTGCTGTTATGAAGTATGCACAGATAAGTGTTGAAACTTCAGCTTTAGGTGACTGTTTATTTTTGCACCTTCTGGGACATAAAAATAATGAGCTGGCAACCCTAATCATAAGACTGGAAGTTTGTTGCGAGTACAGCACATTATTTATTTTCTCTAACTTCGATCCCTGATTAATGCCATTATAGCAGGGCTTTAAGTGGGCCGGGTCTTGCCGGTGCACTGGCAATCCTTAATAGCAGGCGCCGAGACAAGTCTAATCGGGCTCTCCATTTTCACCCTCACACTCAGAAGGAAAAAAAAATCTTTATACTGCAGCAGTTCACTGTTTCGATGTAACGTTTATTTATTTGCTGTTCTGTATTGCTAAACTCAAAGGGGCATATTACCATCAACTAGCGATAATTATCACTAAGTTGGCTTAGCGGCAACATTTTTATCGCCGAGCTGTGTCGATTTTTATCGTTTAGGAACCTTGCTATTATCAAGGTTTATCTCCTAAGCGATAGAAATCGGCCGAAATGCATGAATATCGCTGAAAAGTCAGTGATATTCATGCATTACCGAGCTAATGCTCTTAGCCATGTAATCCTACCATTGGATAACATGGCTAAGAACTGCTCAGGGCAGGTGTTAGCTTTAGGAGATAATCGCGCTTAGCGCGAATATCACCAAAAGTTTGTAATAGGAGATAGCGATGTTAGCAACTGTTTCCAGTTGCTAACATCTTAGCACGCCCACTTTGCATGTCATTAGTGATAAATATCACTGACATGCAAAGCGGGGCCCAAGATGGTCGCTATCTCCTACTAGCTGTCGCTAACTGGTGTTAGCGACAGCTAGGTAATAGGGAGATCATTTTCTTTCCGCTACCTAGGCTTTTAAAGCCGAAAAAGCAGATATAAACCCCCTTGATAATATGCCCCAAAGTGCTTTAAACCAACAAGGACAACTTCAATTAATTAATGGTAGGCACGGACGATTAAGTGATTTGCCCAGACACACAGGATGTTGCTACCTCAGCTCCAAAGTTGGCAGCTCTAGCCTTTATGCCACAACCTCTTGCTAAAGAACTAATGCTTTTTTAATATTATATACAACAAAGCCATAGCTGTATGTATGCATGTAGAATATTTATGTTACGCAACTAATAACCTTGACCAAAACCAATAGTCCTGGATTGTTGTAGGTGCAATACAACTTATATGAAGGCAATTCCAGCAGCGAAATACCGGTTGGGCAGCACATTATGCTGAGCACAGATTTTTAGAATAAATGTTTTAAGCCACGCCCTAATTATATCTGCCACTTCTCTTTGAGAGACACTCAGTTTTTTAACCCACGTAAAGCCCTGCATATTAGCAATAGGTTAACCTATATCTGAAAACCTACGCCACCATCAATAACATGCTGAGTTACTTCAAGTGTCTTGGAATGCACCCTTCATTCAGACAACTCACTCCTCATTCACACCCTACACTTTCATGCTCACCCTGCACTCACAGCGGTCACAATGCACTCACACTGAACACCATGCACTCATACTATTTACCTGCTCACCCTGCACTCACAGTGATCACTCTGCACTCACAATGCACTTGCACTGTCTACCCTGTACCTCACCCTGCAGTCACACCAGCACACTACTCACCCTGCACTCATGTGACCCTGCACTCACCTATCCCCCTCACTTCTCAATCTGCAATCTCACTCAAACAAGCCCATCCCTAACCATGCATTCATTCTTACCACTCTGCAATTACATCCGCACCCAAATTCATATGGTCACCTCACTCTCTCTGCAGTTACTCCTCTTACCCTACTCTCAAACTGTTCACTCACATGATCACTCCTGCCACCCACACAGCTCAGAGGGTTAATGTGCCTACTACAAAGAAAGTGTACCCTGCAGTTCACAGAACTGAGTGTGAATAAACTATGAGTAGCGCTATAAAAAAATGAAATGTTTGGAAGAAATGTGCTATATGGAGATGAGGCGCATTGTTGGTGAGTAGGTACTGTGGGAATTCATGGAGAAGGAGGAAATGGGGAAGGGGGAGCTAAAAAAAACTGTTGCACTGTGTGCTTCCAGTGCAAGGGCCAGCCCTGTCTGGGAGTGTTAGCCCCCTCCGCCTCCGAAGCAGGGGTCTAGTTGCGCCCCTGCATTCAATACAAACTACGGGGCATATTATCAAGGGGGTTTATCTCCGCTTTTTTGGCTTTAAAAGCCAAGAAAGCGGAGTTAACATTATCTCCCTATTACCTAGCTGTCGCTAACACCAGTTAGCGACAGCTAGTAGGAGATAGCGACCATCTTGGGCCCGCTTTGCATGGCAGTGATATTTATCACTAATGACATGCAAAGTGGGCGTGCCAAGATGTTAGCGACTGGAAACAGTGGCTAACATCGCTATCTCCTATTACCAACTTTCGGAGATATTCGCGCTAAGCGCAAATATCTCCAAAAGCTAACACCTGCCCTGAGCAGTTCTTAGCCATGTTATCCAATGGGAGGTGGATAACATGGCTAAGAGCATTTTCTCAGTAATGCATGAATATCGCGGACTTTTCAGCGATATTCATGCATTTCGGCCAATTTTTATCGCTTAGGAGATAAACCTTGATAATATCAAGGCTCCTAAGCGATAAAAAATGTCGCTACACGGCGATAAAATTATTGCCGCTAAGCCAACCCAGAGATAATTATCGCTAGTTGTTGGTAATATGCCCCTACGTTTGTTGGAACTCTGGCCTGGTTACAGTGAGAATGCCCTGTGTAGACACATGTGAATGATGTATATTGGTTTAAAATGTATACTGATTCTTAGTTCATTTGAAAAGCATGTAGGCGTGAATAATGACGGAAGGATAATCAGTTTCTTTCTCCTCATAGCAGCTTTCGGTGATGCATTTTACCCCTAATCTAAATTTGGAAGTATGAGTTATTCGATTGCTTCAAGTAAGAGTGTACACAAGAGTTGTTGAGTGTTTGTCGCAGCAGGCACTTTCTTGTTGATCGCGTAGATGATCCATCACATTTGTTTGCAACCCTTTAACCAGCATCTTTGAGAGAATTGTGCCAAGGGTCAATAACAAAGAAAGCAAAAAAACAGGGCTGTCTCGCTGGGTTCTTCACATCTCTGCTCTCTCTTTCTTTCTTTCTTTCTTTCTTTCTTTCTTTCTCTTCTTTCTTTCTTTCTTTCTTTCTTTCTTTCTTTCTTTCTTTCTTTCTTTCTTTCTTTCTTCCTTTTTTCTTTCTTTCTTTCTTTCTCTCTTTCTTTCTTTCTTTCTTTCTCTCTTTCTCTCTTTCTTTCTTTCTTTCTTTCTCTCTTTCTCTCTTTCTTTCTTTCTCTCTTTCTTTCTTTCTTTCTTTCTTTCTTTCTTTCTTTCTTTCTTTCTTTCTTTCTCTCTTTCTTTCTTTCTTTCTTTCTTTCTTTCTTTCTTTCTCTCTTTCTTTCTCTCTTTCTTTCTTTCTTTCTTTCTTTCTCTCTCTTTCTTTTTTCTTTCTCCTTCAAACTCTAACCCCCCGCCTTCCTTTGCAGCTCCCACTGCAGTCCCTTTATACTTCGCTACTTTGATCTGAGACTCTTTTTGGACTGCTGCACCCAGCTTTAGCTCTCTGTCGTAGTTGAACTGTAACCATGAATTTAACATAAATCAGCGTGTTTTGGGACTGCCCCTTGCACGAATGGGTGGCTTTCTTGTCTATTTCATGTACTCCCTGTTCTTGCCTTTGTCCATATCTGGAGCACTTTGGATTCGTGGTTTTCCAGTTTCTCCTATTCCCCTGTCGTGTACAGGCTTTTCATCGCTGGCCCGCCCATTCCTACCCCCTTGTTCTCCCCCCTCCCCCTTTGCTCCCATCGCTCCCTTTCTTTTCACACCACGGGGCATAATATCAAGAAACAGCGTTAACATTATCGCTGTTTTAGCGGCAGAAAACTGCAGCTAAAGCGGCAATAATGGGCTTGATAATACGTCCTTGTGAATTCCCATAGAAGACCATGTTCTGGTGTGAACCTGGGATTCTATGGGAATTCTCTACGGCGTATTATCAAGCCCATTATCGCCGCTTTAGCTGCAGTTTTCTGCCGCTAAAGCGGCGATAATGTTTCGGCCCTGCTTGATAATGTGCCCCTCTATGCTTTTGCATCCGAGTCTTCTGTGCTCATACCCACCTTCCCTACTCACTCCCATCAGTTCCTTCCTTGCCCACCCGACGGTCATCTCTCCCTGCTGCTCCTCTCTCCTCCCTCGCGCAGTCATCACATCTGCCTCACCCTCCCTCCCAGCTTCACTCCCTCTCCTAGCTAGCCCCATCATTCCTTGCTTACGTCACTCTGCTTGCTTACCTCTCCCTGAACCTCCCATTCACACCAATGGCGACTACACATGGTAGTAGTAGTAGTAAAACAAAGTTTATTTAGACAATAGTCTATAAACCATACACACGGCCATGGATCCAACAGATCCACTTAGCAATAGAAAATGTTACATCATAGTTCATTTTAACATTCTACACATGGTAGGATACGGCATAAAAGCTGATTTTCATATGGCAAAAGATTTCAATTGTAAGTACACTTGGCTGACAATGCCTAACAATATGACTGTGACGTCACCCTAAACTCACAAGAGGCACAAACAGTTGCACAGTTGTCTTGGTGCCACAACATGCTTGGGGATGCTGCAGCTTTGCATGCAGTGCGACCACCATGGAAAGTATATCAGTAAAAACACAAAGAGGGCCCTATGGCGTTTGGATGCACACAGGGGGGCACAACATCCAGGACATCTTGTTATTTTATAGTTCTATAGTATTTTGAGATTGAGGGTCTGAGGGGGAATCTTTAGGGCCTCTAGCACCCTCTCTTCGTGAACTGCAATTTCCTGTGCCCGGCATTGGCACTCTCTGGGAATAACTTAAACCTGCACATTTTTATAACTCCCACCATGAGCCCTGCAATGATGGCTCGAGGCACTGCATCCTGCATCGGTAGAGTGTCGATTGTAGCAAAGAGCCAAAAGTAACGTCTTTTGTTCACATGCACTGTTGTTTTCTATTTGTTCAGACTAATTGCATCACCATGGTCGGCGTACCACTGGTTTCATTTTGTGAAACCAATTAACTTTGCCAATTCTTTTTAATACTGGTCGTTCAGGTCTTTGAGAAGTACAATAATGTGGTGTGATCTCTCTTTATGAAACGCAGAAGCGCTTCCTGCCTAATAAAATGTATACATTTGTGCCACTTTTTATTACCAGATGTATGTGGTCATTTATCCATTTATGGGCGTTAAACAACCTTGTGCCTTGCATTAGCATGAAGTTATTGCAGCGCTGAATTTTACATTAATGGGCTAGTGTTTGGGAGTAATTAGCTTACGTTATGAGAAGGCTTTACTCTGCCACGACTTTAGGCTATTTAATGTGCAAGAATTGTGCCTCACTCCATGGTTCGTTTTACGTTTATTTGCACAATTTATTTTGCAATACATTATCCCAGATTTTGCTGCCATAGTCTGAACCTCCACTGCTCTCTTGCTCCGCCTCCTCCCCTCTTAAAACGATTACAAAACTGATGATGCTGTCCACTGTCATTTCAGGGAAGTAGAAATCTCATTACCACAGGCAGCTACTGTGTCCCACTATAGGTTTACACACAAGTACTTCAGTTCATCAGTGTGTTATGCATGCGTGTGTCTTTTGCACAGTGTCTGTCTCTATAAGCCCTGGTGTAGAGATGTGTGTCTGTGTGCCTGCGTGTAAGTGTAGTGGAGACCTGTGTGTGAGGTTGCAGTCCAGTGTGTGACACTTGGAAGGGTTTCTGTAGAGGCAGTGTTTGTAATTATGACAGTGAATATTTGTTTTGAAGTGAGTCTCTAAGTGGCTGTTTGTGTGTGCGTTCAGGTGTGTGTATGTGTGTGTGTTTGCCTGTGTGTGGGTGTGTGTGTGTGTATGTGTGTGTTACCTGTGTGTGTGTTTGCGTTTGTCTATGTGGGGTGTTTGTGTGTGTGTTGGTGCGTGGGTGTGTATGCGTGTGTTTTCCTGCGTGTGCATGTGTGTGTGAGTTTATGTGTGTGTGTTTTCTTGTGTGTGAATGTGTATGTGTTTGTGCGAGTATGTTTGAGCTATTGGCTTTAATATGAAAATTGCTCACATCTCAGTGTTAATTAACTTTAGTGAGAATTTACTGCTGTCCCAGTCCCCAACTCCCAATGTTTGCTCAAACATGCACTACTCAAAGCAGAGACACAACAAAAAGCAATGTAAACTCTTGGGGATGCAGCAAAATCATACAACCCAAACCCCAAAGTAGTTATACCTGCCCTGGAGCCTTGAGGTGCAAGCTTGGAGGGGCAGATTGGCACCTATGAGGATTTGCTCATTGATGGCCGGTATAAAAGGGACATCAACAGAGATCTCGGGGGCTGGTGTTTGGTAGAGACTGTTTTGTCTGTCGCTCTGTACGGCCTTTGGTCCTTGGTGCCCAACTCACCTACTAGTAAGGCTGACCTAGGTAATGGCAAACAGACCTATGAAGTGTGATACATCACCAGATGATTTTACTCTGCAGTTGTAAGTATTGCTCAGCTGCACCTGATAGGTGGGACAACACTTGTATGGGGTTGTGCCCTTAGCAAATACAGTCCCACCCTTTGGTGCTGCCATCTGCCAATGCCAATGGAAGATGGTGGAACTTGAGTGATGCCATTCATGAAAGGATCAGGATTGTGCCTGTTTTCCCCTGGGAGGTTTGTCATTGGTGTCCTGTGACAACGAATTCGAACAATTATTAATACATTTATTTACACATTTAACACTATAACATCACAATTATACAACTATTAATAAATACAAATTATTCAATACATTATATATAATTAAATTATTTCCCACCCTATTCCCCTATAAACCCACAACCCACTACGGAACTAAAAATGCAAAATGCAATTATAAAAAAATGAATAACTACATGAATAATCAAAAAATATATAAAATTACTCCCCCCGCACATATTCCCCTATAAACCTACAACCCGCTACGGAACAAAAATCGCAAAATTCAATTAAAAAAAATTATGAACTACAAACATTTGAACACATATAATAAAAAATACAAACAATTCTTATACAAAAAAACAAATATCACATAAAATATATACTAAAATACAAAACATTAATAAAAAATCGATATTTTAACAACCTTGGGCCAGATGTAGGTGGCCATTTACCTGCCAGTAACGGACGATTTCGGCCGTTACCGACCGGTAAATGGGTTTTTGGGATGTAGGGGGCCAATTTTACCGGTTCGGTAAATTTACCGTATCGGTAAATTTACTGAATCGGTAAAATACCAAATTAGTATTTTTACCGATTCGGTAACTTCTAGATGTAGGTGGGACTCTTCTGAGTCCCAAAGGCCTTTCAGATTCGGTATTTTACCACCCAATCCAATTGGGTGGGAAAATACCGAATCCAGGTGTGCATGCACATGTGTGCATGCACACCTATGCCATGTGACAGACAGACATGCCCTTAGGGCATGTCTGTGTGCCACATGGCACACATGCCTGTATTTGGGGTGCTAGAGGGTGTCAAAGTGACACCCCCTGCACCCTTGCTGGAATCGGTATTTACCGAATCGGTAAATACCGATTCGGTAATGCCCATTGATTCCTATGGGCTTCAATGCCCATAGGAATCAATGGGCATTACCGAATCGGTATTTACAGAATCGGTAAATACCGAATCTTAACGAATCGGTATTTATCGATTCTGTAATACCTAGACCCCCCCCCTCTATTTTACTGCTTCTTAAATACCGAATCGGTAAAATTTGGTATTTAAGAAGTGGTAAAATAAAATTACCTACATCTGGGGCCCGATGTAGGTAGCCCTTTACCGATCGGAATCGGCCGAAAATACAGATTTTCGGCCGTTTCCGATCGGCAAAGGGCTATGGAGATGTAGGGGCACATTTTCAGTAATTTTACCGAATCGTAATTATTACCGAATCGGTAAATGTACCGATTCGGTAACATTTACCGATTCGGTAATATTTATCGATTCGGTAAAATTACCGAAAATGCTATGTGGGTA
This sequence comes from Lissotriton vulgaris, assembly GCF_964263255.1. Lineage (NCBI taxonomy): Eukaryota > Metazoa > Chordata > Amphibia > Caudata > Salamandridae > Lissotriton > Lissotriton vulgaris. The sequence goes on along the minus strand of NC_141688.1, from coordinate 245,246,724 downwards.
GCCAATTTTCCATTGGCACATGGCTTACAGATTCGGTATTTTACCATGGAATACAAATCCATGGTAAAATACTGATTCCTGTTTACATGCACATCTGTGCATGTACACATGTGCCATGTGACAGACAGACGTGCCCTTAGGGCATGTCTGTGAGCCACATTGCACAAATGCCCATTTTGGGGGTGCTAGAGGGTGTCAAAGTGACACCCCCTGCACCCTTGACATATTCGGTATTTACCGATTCGGTAAATACCGAATCGGTATTTGAATTGAATCCTATGGGCTTCAAAGGCCCATAGGATTCTATAGCAAATACCGATTCGGTATTTACCGAATCGGTAAATACCAAATTTTTAAAGAATCGCTAACTAATCCAGATGTTGGGACCTACATCCCATTTACCGATTTTGAAATACCGATTCGGTAAAATTACGGTATTTCAAAATCGGTAAATGGGATTTACCTACATCGGGCCCGTAGCCCCTTATTTTTACAAACGATATTTCACACTTTGATATTTGTATCGATATTTTTTACATTGATATTACTTACCTAAAATCGATATTCCAGACCACAATATTTTTTCTGTCAATACTTCTGACCCATGATATTTTTACCTCAAAATTTGTGCAAATCGATATTTTTATTCGTCTCGGAACCCTGCATAGGAGTTCTTTCTTTGTTTCGGCTTGCCCCGTTTGACCTGGAGGGATAACGGAAGTCATTTTAATGCGAAAGTGATTGGATTGATTTGTGATGGTGTATACATTAAGCAAAAGTTTCATGCTGCCAATCATCCAAAGTTAGCAGGTCCGGCTGAGAAGTACAATGGTACTCTCAAACTCAAATGGGCAAAAATCCAGGAGACCACAGGGTTAAAGTGGTCAGACGCTTTACCGTTAGCTCTTTTGTCAACAAGAACGACAGCACATTCTAGGACAGGATTGTCACCGTACAAGGGTATGTTTGGACGCCAGGCAAACGTCAGTGGAGTCCCGTCCCCTAGGCGGTTCCCCGATATTGAGTATCCATTGTTAATTGACTATCTAGTAGAGGTTGGTGGAATTTGCATAGTCGCTCTACACAAAGCTCTGCAAAACTGTAAAAAATCTCCGCGAGCACGCAGAGTTCAGTGAACACGCGGAAATGCTTGTCCCGCCCGTTCACGATGCTTTTTTCCTGTTCACGACAGCAGTTTGTGTGCTCAGGGGGAAATATCTCACAAACACACATTTTGAAAGTGTGAACAAGCAAAAGATTCTGCGAAGGCGCGGATCTGGGAATTATTGGCAATTCTTTGTTCTCCGCGGAACGCAAAATTACCCAAATTCCGCAAATTCCCTGAGCAGAACGGAATTTACCGACCATGCCTACTATCTTGTTCAGTTAACTGAAAGTGTGAGTTTTTTTCACCACCAGGTCCGGGAAGCCCTGCCAGCTACACCAGGGGGGCCCGGACATGACATTCAGCCTTGTGACTTTTTGTTAGTGAGGAACTTTCAGCGGAAGAAGAGTTTGTTGCCGCATTGGAAGGGACCAGAGCAGGTCCTCCTAACTACACACACAGCAGTCAAGGTTGCTGGCCATAAAAATTGGATCCATGCGACTCACTGTCGCAGGATACTTCTACTTTTGCCCTATGACCAGTGGGTGAAAGGTGGAATAGGGTACTCCGAGTGTGAGATGGTGCCTAGGTTTGTTCCCTTCAGTGGTGCCTGGCTGACTTGGACGTAAACAAATGAGGAAAATGATGAAGTGCTAAAAGCAGCAGTTCCTCCCTAATTACCAGCTATCCATTAACTGCTTTTTGATGATCCTTCTGTGCATGGAGTTACTAAGTATAATCTGCACCCTCGGTTGAGGGACGGTGCACCAAAAGAGAAGAGAGATTAGTTAGGGATGGACTGTTTCAGTTAGGCTGTACTTTGCCATACTACCAACAGAGTTAGTTTAGGATGTTGATAGATTCCTCCACTGTTTAGACATTGGACAGTATAGATCAAAAGTATTCCCTTCCGGGGATATTATCCTGGTCGATGTGGTAAAATAAGCTTAGGAAAGAGCAATTTCCACCGCTGGTGCTCAAGAGCGCCAATGTATTGATGGACAATAGCAGCCTGTACCAGTGAAGCTCTGACGGACACTGGGAACTTATACATTTCTTTTGATTGCATTTCACCCCCTTTCATCATTTGTCATGCATCTCTTTTGCAGAATGGTTGCTGATGAAGAGCAGCCAGTGATTCCCCCTCTTTACACACGTGTATTTTTTTTTCCACAAAGAAAAAGATATTTTGTGCTGTTCTTATGGTTTTGTTGCTATTGTTTTTAGGTGGGGTGTCATGCTATTGGAACGTGATCAGACTGTATCATCATGTGCTAAGGAGAAGGTTATTTCTCATATCCGAAAGAAAACAACAGCCCGAGTAATATATTTGTAGATACCCATAAGAGATTTTTTGGAGAGGGTATTTGTTGTACCTCTGGTCATCTCCTTGTTAGCTGCTCAGCCAGTATGAATGTGATGTCTGCGTGGAATGTTGAATGCTGGATGACAGAGTGAGTAGAATGTTAGTGTGCCTGGTGTGTGTGTGGGAATGACAGTTGAAGAGAGTGGGCTGAGCAGTAACCATCCTGCTCCTGTTGGGGTTTTCTCCTGTATATCCTATTACCATCTTACTTGAATAAAGGAGCTTCAAGAAACTACATGACTGTCCATCTTTTATTCACAACAGTATTGCTTGTTATCATACTGAATCTGTTACTAGTTTATAGACAGCGTATCCATTGTCTATTGCCAACTATACCTATACTCGGCCCCTTAATTTCGTAGAAGTACAGGCAATATTTGGGTTTGGCTATCCAGGTCCTTGTCTATATCATAGAATGCAACGAGGCATGGATTATCCAGGATGTGAAAATAACACTTATTGCGACAATTTCTATATGGAAAAAGAGAATGTCACCTTGGTGGGTTATCATTACAAGGAATTGACAGTTCCCAGAAAAGCTGGTTATTATCCTGCATGCTGGCCAATTGTCAATTTTACTGATCTCATCTTATATGTCAACTGTTCAGGGATAGTATTGCGCAAGGGCACATACTTTATGGTAGATCCAAAGGTCCCCAGTACCGTTGGGTGGAATTCCAGATATTCTGTTGCGGATTATGATAGGCCTACTAATGCTCACTCTCGGTTTTTCATCTGTCCAATGGAACTTATGCAAATGTACCTTATGGCACACATGATGTGGCACTTGGGATGGTGTTGCCCTTGGATATGCCTTGCAAACATGATTAGCCTAAAGTATGATGGGTGAAAAGAACATTGACCAAGGAATTCTGTGAGGGAGTGAAAGACCTCGAAGTTAATAATTACAGCAATGGTATTACATTTAGATATATTCTCTCTTCCATAATAACATTTGGTGGTACTGCTATGCCAGGGGTAAGAGAGCTAGATAATTCTTTGATGTAAGCTGCAGATATAGTCTAACTCTACAGTAGCAGGTTTTTTTTTACGGAGATTTATATAGCGCGAACTTGACCCGGTATCGAGTATCAGTGCGCTTTACATAGCAACAGTTACGTTACATGAGGACACATATTCATTTGCAGAGACTCAAACCCGGTTCCCTAGATTCAAGGTCGACCGCCCTAGCCGTTAGGCTAACTCCTCTCCCCAAGCATTGCGTGACATCACCAACCATTTGGAAAGTATGCGGATATATCCTGATCAGGTTAGATATGCTGTTCATTTTATTCTAGCTAAGAGTGGTGAAGTGTGGGCGGTAGTGGGAGACCAGTGTGCAGTCTGGATCACCAATATTGAAAAGAACATCACCAACACATTTTAGATATCTTAGAAAATATTAAGGGCATGGAAAGTGGGAACTGGAGTTGGTCCCTTTTTAGCAGTTGGTGTTGGATCCTTGAAAAGGTGATCTATTTCATTGTGATTTTGGTCTTTTGTTTTGTGCTTGTGCATTGCCCTCCCTTCTGCTGCTCTAATTGTACTACCCTTCTTACTCCTAAAAAGAAAATATCAATTCATGATACTAACGCAACAATTATGATCCAGAAGGAGAAAGAAAACTTATGCAGATAGATGAGGGCATTTTTGAGACTTCTTCCCTCCTTACAGTCTCTCTTCCCGATGTTGACATCAGGAGTGCTCCTAAGAAGTTAAGTTATGATTTGGTGAATTACTTTTTCTCTGCTATTGATAAGAAAAAAAGGTTTAGCTCATGCTAAATGGAGGGTCTGTTAGAACAGAAAAGTCATGCTTATGCACTATTCTATGTATGTTATCATTTGCAGCGCCATTTTCTTTCTCTTTGCGATTTTGTGTTATAATCAAAACGAATACTCCGCTATTTCAGAGAAAGGTCTCTGCTAGGTTATGTTTCCCCAAAGGTCAGGTTTTGCTTCACTAATGAATACACTGTTCTTATTAGTGCATACCTTACCCTATAGATATAGGCCTTCTCCCACTTGTCTAGTGGGGGGCACAGGCTGAACGACCTTGACTGCTAGATAGTGTGCGCCCGGCAGCAGAATCTAAACTCACTTTTTGTATTTCACTGTTTTGCTACATCTGCTTGGAAAATTCCATTGTGGGCGTGCCTTCAATGGTTCTGGAATATTCATAATGTATCTCTATCCTTGCTGATGTCAGTCCCTATGCAGCACTCCTGACTGACTGGGCAGACCTGGATACACTCTGAGTGTACCTGAATAAACTGATATTGGTTTGTATTCTCTACTTTCTGACCGACACTTCATTTGGTATGGAAGGCTAAGAGGTGGTCGTGAGTGACCCAGGTGACACTAATCGGGCACTTCCTTCACAGCGCTAGTAGCTGCATTCTCTGGCTGGGCTGTTTCTTTATGGCTGGGGCAAGTCCTGCAGGCTGCAACAAAGAGGACTGTCTTTGACTGAAATCTACAACATCGTTTTAGCGGGGGGACCCGCTGCCGTTGATTCCGTTGCCGCTGGGGACTGAAAGTCCCATAGTCCCCTGCGCATCATCAGCTGTAGGTCATCAGAGCCTCATTAGGAGTGTGCAAGTCCCACCAGTGCGGGACACACCCAGGCCAAGCGTCGGGCATATCCCTGGCCAAGGGGGAGACCGTAGTGAGACCATAGGCGCCAGGAGGAAGCAGGACAGGGCCAACTTTCTAACAGGTACTTTTTGCCTTGTCTTCTTGGTTGGTCATTAATGACGTGTTGGTTACTTTCTGTTTTTAACTTGATTCTGTTACTATAATGGGGAAGAGTAAAGCCACTAAGAAGCATTCTTGCCAAGTTATTTAAAAGCTCCAATTTCATAATTGCAGGTTCTGCGGGAGAGGCCCAACGTGATACCACACTAGATGATACCAAGATACCCATCGGGTGAAAGCAGCGCTATATAGATCGCCAAGATACCTGTAGGGTGATAGCAGCGCTATATAAGAACACAATACAATACAATGATATTGTTACTCTGACTAAGGAGTTTGAGTCCTTATTGGAGTGAGACAAAAATAAAGGACACAATAAGAAGGACCGACGCACAAAATCTGCTCCTATTTTTTAAACTAAATTTAAAAAGGTTTCAGCTAAAACTAAGCAGAATCCTGTAATTTCACCATTGGCACAATGTATGATCAAATGAGGGATTGAGGGATGATGCATTGATTAATGCACCATCTAGGGATTCCCCTTGGAGCAATGGGTGTACCGCCGTACCTTTGGTACCTGTGATAATTGGTTCTAACTGTTTTTCTGTTTTAGCTGATAACCAATCTGACCCTGTTCCTACCCTGATTGATCACTGCAGTGGCAAAGACGGGACTGGTGTGGCCGATCCTCTAGTGGCGGATCCATTAGCGGCCACGAGGGAGGGGAAAGCGGGCCTGTTCGATTTTACTCAACTAGTCACCCTTGTCAGAAGACTCCAGAATAAAATTCTTGATCTTCAAACCCAAGTGGTAGCACTGAAGAATGACGTCAAGATCTCAAGGTCGTCAAACCCCCCAATAAGCTAAGGCGGAGAGGGGGTGTTGCACCAGCCAACTTTCCCAATAGAAGTTATACTTCCTTAAGTGATGAGCACAACAAATGTAAAACTGCAGTGCTGACACTCTGTCTCAAGACCGAGCACACATGTCCCCACAAAAAATGTTCTGGTTGCACCAGGCCTCCTAAAGGTGATGAGAGAAGTCCCCCCACTTAGGCTAGGAACGCCACAGCCTATTGGTAGGTTAAACTCAATGGGCTTGCACACCAGCTGCTTTTTACAGCAGTCAGCTAAGCACTCTAGTAAGCGGGGTCCAATCTTAGGGAGTCAGAGCCTGAGAACTTTATTCCAAGCAATGTTTACTCAGTCAAAATGCCTACATTAGGTGAAGGGGCCTTCGAGTCTGAGTATTCACTTTCAAACAAATGCTTAAACCTAATATCTATTCACAGCTGCTACTTGGTTATCCATGCTGATATAATTGATGCTAGAAAAATTAGCAATTCTTCGAACAGAATGGTTGATTACAGTAAGTCAACTCTCAGGGGAATACCTTTAGTTGAAGGACTTGTGGGCCTAGGACTACGGACAAATTCTCCTACAAACTCTCATATTAATTTAAACTTAAATCCCCACTTCTAAACCCAGTTGACCCACATTTCAGCACCCTCGCCATCCTGACAGGTACTATATTGAGACCTCACTGGTTGACTGACATAACCCTATCTCCTCCGCTTTTACAGCTAGCGGGGATGGTGTAGGCCAGTTTGAAGTGAGTATATGCCAGGCAGGAGAACAAGAGGAGGTCTTAGATACAGTTGGTACAGAAGTAATATTGCAGTCTGGGGATTTCCCCGAAGAACTAGACCAGAATAGCATATTTGTTACATCATAGAATGTTGCAGGCTCAAAAGGTAATCCGGGTGACCTAGATGGTGGTAGACTCATGGACCACTTCGATATTTGACTTTTGCAGGACACATGGAGTTTGGAACCTGGCTATAAGGCCGGTTAGATAAATTCTCTACACTTGCCAGACACACGGGAAAGTGCCGCCCTTCGGGGGGACTTACCATATGGGTCAGGTCATCACTGCCTGCACATACATCTACACTTAGTTTGGGTCCCCTAAATATTGTTGGTTTTACCCTTTCAAATAAGAAGGGGGATTAACTTATTTGTAAAACATTTATTATCAGGGGACAAGTGGAGCGAAAGGAACTGCCACTCTGAAAAATGATGGGGCATATATACTTGAAACTGGTGGAGTGCGGTGTTATGACAAAATTGGTAACGCAGCGCTCCATCAGTTTCCAAATGCAGGGATGCGCTGTATTTACAAGAATGACGCAAACACCTGAGTTTCCCCTAGCGCTGCCGCTACGCAAGCTGCCTAGTGCAAGTGCAGGCACCTTTGCGCCATGTTACAAGGGTGCCTGCACTACAGGGGTGATTGTTTATGTGCAGGAAGGCACACCGTTCTGCGCATAAACAATCTTTACAGGCAATTTGCTGTTTCTGTCAGTTGCAGAATGCAATACACATGGAAAAAGCAAGATATGAAAAGAACCTAAACATTTCTCCTCGTATCGCATGCTTAAGATGAGGTATTCCCTGGTGATATTTTAGGGCTATCCCATACCTTGTAAATATAAGGCAGCGTCAAAAAGCAATGGGTGTTCGGTGGAACGCCCACTGCAACACCCATTGCACGCCCCTTTCAAGTTAAGTGCTGTGTCAATAGGGCATTATTTACAAGGTGGCTTTAAGCCACGTAGCGTGGATTAACCCCGCCTTGCAAATAATGCAAACGACTTAACACCACCAGAAGTTCGGAAAAAGTGACGTACTGGTGGTATTACATACTTGTAAATATTTTGCTATATGTCCCATAGGGCTGATTCTAATAATGATGATGCCCTAATTGTTGCAGGGAATTTGAAAGCAACCTTTGAGCCCCTGGACCCTAATGGTGATTCTCCATCGGAGGTGTAAGTCTGCGAATGGGGTGCTCCTGTCCTAACTAATGCTCCCGATGAAGATGTACACTGACTCCGCTCAACAATTTCTGGCTATCTCATCATCTAAAGGCCTTTGTGCCAGCAACGGCAGGACCTAATCTGACCTCCAAGCCCAACACATTTGTAATAGGCCAGACATCTGTAGCATATTTGATTATGTTTGTAGTTTCTCTTCCTCTATGGAGATTTGTTAAAGATTTGATGGTGATAAATAGACAGGACAGCGATCACAATGCTTTGCATTGCACCATGGGAGACTTTATAGTGCGACAAGAGGCTTCCTTATTGGTTATTATGAACATCAGACCAGTCAATAATAGGCATACTATGAAATGGGCTAATCTATCTACCAGCTGTACAATTTTGATATTTATAAAAAGTGCACTAAACATTGCTTTGGAGAAGATAGATCATTTAGACCAATTTGAGTCTAGAGTTCTGGCGATCCCCGAAATTCATCCTGTCCCTTTTACTGCACTTAGTAATAGCTTCACTCAGGCTAATAGTAAGACCCATCCTCCTATTAAGCAAAATCCATCTTGATTTAACCGAGATTGCAGAGGGTGCAAAACTGATTTTTTGGCTTCACTCAAATCTTGAAAAGGAAAATTGATAGGGCAAGAAAGGGCACAATACCAATAATCTGGGAACAGGCTTGCCAGGCCTGGAATTCCAAAATTTGGGACCAAATGTTTGGGGCATCAAAGACCAAAGATATTTAAAAATGTCAGGAAATTGTCACCAACGGGGAACAGTGTAGAAATGATCCCATAATAACTTTATCCAACCCAAGGTATGCTGGCAGCACTTTACTAATCTATATGATGAAGTGAGAGAGGTTCCTTCAACCTTAAATGAATGTATAGTGATGATGGATTTGTTGCCCACAGATGTGTTGTGTTTTGAGCCAGCTGTTACTAGAAATGCTATAGAAAGTATTTTGCCAGGTAAGGCAGCTAATCACGACGGGATGCCGAGTGACCTTTTTCTAGATGACTTAGAGGATTGGACCCCATATTTTAATAAGCTGGCAAATGCATTAGTAGAGGGTGCGTAGATGCCCACTTCCTTGAAAGAAGCTAATATTGCCCATATCTACAAGAAAGGCTACCATTAAATTATAGACTCATAAGTCTTATTGATGCATCACCCAAAATATTTTGTAGACGGATTCTATGTGATCTGAAATCCTGAACCAGCTGTGCTGCCATCATATTGGTCTGCATGCAGGATTCAGGAAGGGTGTTAGCACCATGGGCCTGTGGACATTCAGCTAGCCAACCTGTATATAATATTTGTGGATCTGAAAACCACGTTCGATTGAGTTCTGGGGTGTAAACTATGGGGAACACCAAGGTAGATGGGGATTGCTCAGCCATTATTGAAGATCTTAATTCGAATGCATGACGAAACATAGTCACAAGTAAGATGAGGTCAGCAAGGAGAACTCACAAAGCGCATACAAGTAACTGGGGGATGTTCCATGGGTGTGTACTTGCTCCTACACTGTTTTTATTATATTTAAATGACGTTGTGAGGGAGATGGCTCAGTGTATGATCGACGCACCAATAATTGCGGGAAACGAAACCCCGATGATCTTTGCAGATGATACTCTGCTAGCCTCCAAAACTATGAGGGGTCTACAGACTTTGAAGGACAAATTTGCAGCATTTTGCTTAGACCTGGGCTTGGAAATAATATTAAGGAAGACAAAATGTATGTGTAAAAACCCACACAAGTTCAGAGGTTCCATCAAAATTAATCAGCATTGCCTAGAGAGGGTCTATGATTGTGATTATCTGGGCATTAGACTAACCAATAACATGTCCTTGCCTTTCCAAATCAGGAAGAGTGCCTTAAACTTGTCTCACCACGCTTTTGGGGTGTCTAAGTTATAGAATGCCTCATTTACAAGACAGTCCTGGCTATATTTGCTTATCAAATAAAGGCAGTGGCTAGTGCCCTATATGTAGCCGAATTCTGGGGCTATGTTACCACCATAATACTGGCCACCGTTGAAAATAAATATTTGGGATCTCTGGTGAAGCAACCTCAGAGCACCCCTATGCTGCCAGTATGGGGATCAATTCAATTAAGGATAAGGCTAAATTACCCCCTATATTATATTGGTGGAGACTGAAGACTACTACTAACCTGGCAAATTATTTCCATTCTCTGAGGGAAATTGTAGAGCAGGACAAGGGCAGAAATGTCAAATGGGTGACGAGTGTTACAGCATCTTTCTCTTCTATAGGCAGGCCCGGACTGGCCATAACGGGTAACGGGCAATCCCCGGTGCGCCGCACGGGTGGGGGCCGTTTTTGTTACTGGGCTGTTTTTTAGGCATAGCTGCAAAATCGTCCCTGTACCAAAATCGGCCGAACACCGGCCCTGGCAAAGAGCGTGGCGACACCAGCAACAACCCCTATGTGAGTATAGAAACCTATGGTTCCTATACTCACAATCACCACACAAGGGAAGCAATTACAAATCTTCAACCTTGTAGTATGCCACTGGTAGTATCACCCTGAGGAAGGTTCAACACCGAAACGCGTAGGTGACAATTGTTGTTTGACACCAGTGTTTATTTTTCTAATACTTTGAACTGTTCTTTTTTAGTGCTGTATGAATTTCTCTATTTCTGCACTGTACTAAATGAGGTTATCCTGGCCTGTTTTCTCGAGTGGTCATATTTTCATGATGAAAAATTCATAATTGAAAAGAAAGAGCTCTGTTCTTACAAATTTACATATGACATTGTTCTTGTATATATAATGTTTTTTTTAATACTATTTTACTATCAAATGTAAATCATGTGAGAAAAAAGAGTTAAAGATAATTATCTATTTCAAATTTTGATAAAAGAAAAATAAAAAAAGACATACTTTTGATAATAAACATGTGTGGTGTATGATAAGTTGGAAATATATTTGTGATACAACTGCTGCACAAAGATATAAGTAGCGCTTCTGCCCAGTGCTAGACCTCCTTTCCCAATACACCCTGTGAAGTTGCCTCCAAGCACAGTGGGTCCATGGTACATTTAGGGGGTTACCTGACCCGTAGGATCTTTCTTTAGTGTGTGCTCCTGTTGATGTGAGACCCTTTACAGGGTGTCACCATTGGTATTTCTTTCTACCATTTTTGTATATATTTGTTAATTGCGCTTAGTATTTAGAAGTGTTTGTAATAAAGTACATTGGGTCATATTACCAAGCAATAGCAATTTTTATCGCAAAATGCGCTTAGTGCATTTTTTTTATCGCTGCCTATCGCTGGATATGTTAGCGGAGAAAACATGCTATTAGCAATGTTTTTCTCCATTGTGCTAAAATTTCCAGCGATAGCGGCGAAATGCGTGAATGTCGCTGAGAATACAGCGATATTCATGCATTAGCAACGAAATTCTCTTAGCCATGTTATCCACCTCCCATTGGATAACATGGCTAAGAACTGGTCTGGGCAGGTATTAGTATTTGGAGATATTCGCTCTTAGCGCGAATATTTCCATTGCTACACCTGCCTTACTAATAGGCGATGGCGACGTTAGCGACTGCTTCCAGTCGCTAACTGGTTGGGTACGCCCACTTTGCATGTCATTAGCGATAAACATCGCTGACATGCAAACCGGGCCACAAACCGCTTGCTATCGCCTAAAAGCTGTCGCTAACATCAGTAAGCTACAGCTTGCTATAGGGCGATAGAATTATTGCCACTTAGCGGCCGAAAACAGCCGCTAAAGCGGCGATAATTGCCTATCGCCCTGCTTGATAATATTCCACAATGTTATTAAATAAAGCCCTACCTAAAAAGCGATTTATTAAATGTTGTTTGTTTTCTTGCTGATTTCTGAGTCTCTAGATCACAGCAGCTCGCCTGAGTAACCCTCGGAGTGCTCTGCCACACTATCCTGTAATTTCGTCGTAAGGGGGCCCCACAACACCAGTGGCAAAAGACCTCAATTGCTACAATTGGCGCCAAGTAACCCTGACTGGCTGGAAAATCTTTGATACGGATTCCCTATAATAAGTCCATACAATCAGGCGTGCAATGCCCATAGGGATAATAGGGCTTCAGCCCCCCAGGCTTTTGTGTATCTCAGCCCGTTGCTGCTGCTCGAGCTGCCGTGGGCTCGGCTGGGCAGTGTCTGGAGTCTTATCTCCAGCACACCTGGGTTTTCACAGGTCTTTAAAGACCATTGCACATTTACATACCTTTGTAAACTGGTGACCTAGGCTTAGTTTTTTTCCGGTTCCAGTACTCCCTGGGCCCATTTGCACTTGCATTTTACATTTACTGCGGTAGTGTGAGAATGCATTTCATCAATCTATATTACTATTATAAAGAGAGAATAGAAACCTTTTGGCAAGGTAAACTCGGGAACCACAGCGCCAATCCAAACACCCAATACATTGTTGTAATTCTCAGGGTGTGTAGATGGACATAGGCTGCATAAAATAAAAAATAAACGTAAATTAAAAAATTTAAGTTTATAAACAAAGTAGTCCCCTAAAACAAGCGCCGACCGCGACGTAGCGCTGACCGCGACCTACACCTGTGTGATGACGGCAGGCGGGGTGGAGCGGTGACGAGCGGCGACGTGGGGCGAGGAGTGGCGCGGCGGCTCAGATAAGGCGAGGCGGGAGGTGGGCGGGAGGTGGGAGGCGGGCGGGAGGCAGGCGGGCGGGCAGCGGTATAGGCAATGTCGGGGCGGGCGTGAGGGCGGGGGGCCCGTCCGGGACTAAACAAAAGCACAAAATGCAGCCCCCAGCCCCCTTCTGCCCCCGGGCAATGCCGGGGCGGGCTGCTAGGCAGAGGCGGGAAGTGGGCGGGAGGCAGGCGTGCGGGCAGAGGTATAGGCAATGTCGGGGCGGGCGGGAGGGCGGGGGGCCCGGCCGGGACTAAACAAAAGCACAATATGCAGCCCCCAGCCCCCTTCTGCCCCCGGGCAACGCCGGGGCGGGCTGCTAGTAGGAATATATAGTAGGGTTGCCAAAAGAAAACTGCCAGCCATCATCTTGACGCTAAATCGGTTATAAATTTTAAAAAGTATGTATTAATTTGTATTCCGACTTCTCTGTCTTTCTTCTCTTTAATTATCAGTAATGGATCATCCAGGCAGCCCTACAACACAATTAAAAGTACTTTCTATTTATTTTTGCTGTTTGAAGTATGTACAGATAAGTGTTGAAACTTCGGCTTTAGGTGACTGTTTATTTTTGCACCTTCTGGGACATAAAAAGAATTAGCTGGAAACCCAAATCATAAGACTGGAAGTTTGTTGCAAGTCCAGCACATTATTTATTTTCTCCAACATCGATCCCTGATTAATGCCGTAATAGCAGGGCTTTAAGTGGGCCGGGTCTTGCCAGTGCTCAGCGCTGGCAGTCCTTAAAAAGCAGGCGCTGAGACAACTCCCTATTGGGCTCTCCATTTTCACCCTCACACTCAGAATGGAAAGAAAATCTTTATAATGCAGCAGTTCACTGTTTTGATGTAACGTTTATTTTTTTGAAGTTCTGTAGTGCTAAACTCTAAGTGCTGTCAGTGAACACCAACAATAACATCTTTATTTCTTTTATGGTAGGCACGAACGATTAAGTGATTTTCCCAGACACACAGGATGTTGCTTCCTCAGCTCCAGCTCCAAAGTTGGCAGCTCTAGCCATTATGCCACAACCTCTTGCTCAAGAAATAAAACCAGGCCCCTTCCCACCCCTCATCCGTTAACCGTGTCATCACATTTATCAGCCTTCCTACTTAACCCCTTCCATGCTGATGACGAACCCCAGCCGTCATGCACTACGGTGCTCGTGTGATGATGACGGCTGGGGTTCGTCACGGCCAGCCCCTGTTCGTGTTGTTTACAGCACACCAGGGGAATCGCGGCCGCATGGAAGGGGTTAATACTAGGTCGGCCGTCAAACATCAGCTAGAATTGTTTCACTTTCTGGATTCCGTCAAGCCGGACCTGCTATTTTTGACTGAGACCTGGTTCCGCTCTGACTCTCTCCCCAGCGTGTTAGCAGCTCTCCCCCCCCTATGCTGTCCTCAGGGCCAACCGACCGGAGGGCCGAACAGGTGGTGGGGTTGCTCTTATTGCCCGTGCGGGCCTACATTTCCAAGTGCTTCCCTCCCCCCTTACCAACAGTGGATTGCCTGGTCATACGTTCCTCCTCCTCTCAGGCTCCCCTAACGTGTGTTCTCGTTTATCGTCCTCCCCAGTCTTGCCCACGCTTCCTCCCTGCCATTTTGGACCTCCTGGGAACCCTTGCAATCAACAATTCCTAGGTCCTGCTCCTCGGGAATTTCAACTTCTGGCCCAGTGATCCTGCCGAAGATGCTGTTTCTCATAATTTCACCGAGCTTCTCCTTAGCTTGAACTTTGTTTCTCATGTCCTTTCTCCCACTCACATTCATGGTCACACTTTAGATCAAATCTGGACCCTCAATACCCCCATTTCAGCCCCCATCGTCCAGCCTTGCACTTGGTGGGACTTGGTCGGACCACTTTTTGATTTCTTTTTTTCTGGATCTTAGTGTTAACACAAATTCTCCTTTTCCCAAACATACCTGGGAGAGAAATTGGAGCAGAGTGGACATTCTTGCCCTTTGCTCCTCTCTATCTGCCTCTGACCCGGACCTGGCTGGCCTCGTGCCATCTAGGCAACTGGATGCCTTGAACAGCTGGCTCCTGAGGGCCTGCGACCAAGCAGGCCCTCTGAAGTGCGTCACGGTCAAACGCGCCCATGATGCAAATAAATGGTTCTCCCCCACCCTTAAGGCAAAAAAACTGGCAGTGCGTCAAGCAGAGAGAGCTTGGAGGCGGACCTACTGCCCTTTTTTAAACCAAGCTACACCTCCATCCTCAACGAATATAAAAAGGATATCCTTCTCGCCAAGACAGCCTACTTCTCAGGGAAAATTCTGGCAGCAGAGACCCAGTCTAAAGAGATATTTGCTATAGTTCGTTAGCTGGCTTCTTCCGACAGGGCCGCCCCTAAAATTCACCCATCCCAACTTCTGTGCAACTCTCTCAATTACTTCTTTATTGAGAAAGTTGCACTCATCAAGGCAAAGATTCCGCCCCCTCCCCTACTTTCTGCGATCCCCACCACGTTCATCCTGACTCATCTACCCCTCCTAACTCGAGAAACCTTTCTCTCCATACTGACCCGTGTCAAATCTGAATCCCCTACGGACATCGCCCCAGCGCATGTCCTCCGCAAGATCTTTACTAATTGCTACCTTCCCCCACTCACTCTTCTGAATGATACCCTCGAACAGGGGGCTGTACGGGTCCCTCATAAAGCGGCTATCATTATCCCCATTTTAAAAAAACCTGGGTCTGACCCCGCTTCCCTCTCTAACTATCGCCCCATCTCCCTTCTCCCTTTCCTGGCCAAAGCCCTTGAGGCCCATTTCACCCAGGTTCTTGGTGCCTTCGTGGAGGAAAGTGGGGGACTTGCTTCCCGCTAGGCCGGCTTTCATCCCCGGCACTCCACTGAGAAGGTTGTCATCTCCGTGATGGATGAGCTTAGAGAGGGGTTAGATACCAACACTCCCCAGGCCCTCGTTCTCTTAGATCTTTCCGCCGCCTTTGACACGGTTGATCATTCCATCCTTCTCACCCGTGTCAAGGCGGCGGGCATCAGGGGCCCAGTTCTGACCTGGATCAGCTCCTTTCTAAGAGATTGCTCCCAGGCCGTCCATCTTGCTGAATTTTCTGCCCCCTTCACCCGGTTCAGTGTAGTGTCCCCCAGGGCTCTTCTCTTTCTCCTTGATTATTTAATCTGTATATATCCCAACTCATTTTCGCACATCAGCAAATGGAGGTCACTGTGTATAATTATGCAGATGACCTCCAACTCATTTTCCATCTCTCACACTCCCCAGTCAGTACTCTCAACTTCCAATCTGTTATGCTGTTCATCAGTGATTGGATGAACTGGGCACTTCCCCCACGCCCTCCTCTTCAGTCAAAACACTAGGGATCTCACTCAACAAACACCTCACCCCCCATTCCCAGATTAGGTTAGTTGTCTCTTCCTGTTTTTTTCCCCTTCGCACTATACGAAAAATCTCCCGGTTCTTTTCTCTTCCCGCCCTAAAACTGATTCTGATGGCAATGGTCCTCTCCCGGCTTGACTACGGGAATATTGTGTACAATGGCGCACCTGCATATGCATTTTGTCGCCTCCAGCTAGTCCAAAATCAGGCAGCCCGCCTGATTTATGGGCTGCCCAGATTTCATCACACTACTCCCCTACTTAAATCCTTACATTGGTTGCCTATCAAAGAACGGGCACTCTTTAAGCCGGGCTGCACCACCTTTCAGGGCATGGCAGGACGGCCCCAGATTTAATCTCATCCTCCATCAGTGTTTACTGTCCCAACAGAGAACTTCGCTCTTCTACCAAACTTTTTCTCTCTGTTCCCCGGTTTAAAAAAAAGTAAATCAGGGGGTTTGAAAATTACTGTCCTTGCCCCCACCTTCTGGAACTCCCTTCCTTTCTACATTAGATCGATTTCTTCTTATCTTGAATTCCGTAGGGCGCTTAAGACCTTATTTTCACACGCTTTCCCATCCCAGTAACTCTGACGCCTTAGCCTTGGGTTAAACATCCTTCAGCGCCATGACACCGCCTGGTATACGCGCGCTATATAAATTCCTGTAAATTCAAATTGAAATTCAAAGCATTTTCAATATTATATACAACGAAGCCATAGTTGTATTTATGAGTGTAGTATATTTATCTTATGGAACTAACAACCTTTGATAAAGCCAATAGTCCTGGCTTGTTGTAGGTGTAATACAACTTATGTGGAGGCAATACCAGAAGCAACAAAATACCAGTTTGACGGCACTTTATGCTGACCACAGAGTTTTAGGAAACATGTTTTAAGCCACGCCCTTAATTTATCGGCTACGCCCCTTTGAGGGATTCCCCAAATTATTCAACCCGCTTAAAGCCCAGTATAATAGCAATAGTTCAACGTATATCTGAAAACCTACGCCACCGTCTATAACATGCTGTGTTACTTCAAGTGTCTTGGAATGCACCCTTCATTCAGATAACTCACTCCTCATTTACACCCTTCACTTTCATGCTCACCCTGCACTCACAGCGATCACAATGCACTCACACTGAGCACCATGCACTCATACTATTCACCCGCTCACCCTGCTCTCACATTGATCACTCTGCACTCAGAGTGCAAGTGAATGCACTTGCACAGGTTGTACAGTGCAAGTGCATTCACTTGCTCTGTACATCCTGTTCCTTACCGTGCAGTCACACCAGCACACTACTCACCCTGCACTCCTGTGACACTACACTCACCTATCCCCTTCATTGCTCAATCTGCAATCTCACTCAAACAAGCCCATCACTAACCATGCATTAATTCTTACCACTCTGCACTTACATCCGCACCCATATTCATATGGTCACCTCACTCACCCTGCAGTCACTCCTCTTACCCTACTCTCAAACTGTTGCATCGCTCACCATGCACACACATCTGCCATCCAAACAGCACAGAGGGTTAATGTGCCTACTACAAAGAACGTGTACCATGCAGATCACAGAACTGAGTGTGAGTAAATTATGAGGAGCGCTAAAAAAAAATGAAATGTTTCTAAGAACTGTGCTCTAGGGAGATTAGGTGCATTGTTGGTGAGTGGTACTGAGGGAATCCATGGAGGAGGAGGAAATGGGGAAGGGGGCGCTAAAAGAAACTGTTGCACCGTGTGCTTCAAGTGCTAGGGCCAGCCCTGGCTGGGAGTGTTAGCTCACCCTCCACCCCCCCCCCCCCCGAAGTACGGGTTTAGTGGCGCCCTGCATACCATACAAACTACAAAAATGGGCACAGTTTTTCTACTGTGGCAAATGGCAGCTCCTGGTGGTCCTGGTAGAGGCTTTGTTGGAACTCTGGGCTGGTTACAGTGAGAATGCCCTGTGTAGACACATGTGAATAATGTATATTAGTTTAAAATGTATACTTGGACAGCGCGGCGATGCAGGGAGCTCGGTGTCTTCGAGCGCTGTTTGATTTTTTCCGGACCTTTTGCCGGTTTTGCAGCTCCGCTCCAACGATGATCTCGATGTTAGAATATCTGGGGACTGAAAGGAGCAAGTACTAGACCGTAAAATGGTCTGTAAGTTTACTTTCTTGGCTTTTGTTTTTTCCGCGATTTCGCGGCCGCCATCTTAGCTCTCTCACTGGCTGCGCCACTATTTTAGTCAGCGCGATGTTCTCTCATTGTTTTTTCTTGCGCAACTCTCTCTTCCTTGTCCCTTGTCTACTCTTTCTTATTTTTTGAATTACACCTGAGGAAAATTCATTGTTACTTTTATCTGCTGGTTTGCTAATACTTTTCAGAGGCTACCCAGTTTTCTTGCCATTTTTTTGTCATCTTTGTGGTGAAGGTACTGCTCTTTTGGCCATCATCACTGGTGCTGCTTTTTATCTTTCATTATCATCTACTGCAACTCTAATTATAAGTGAAGGATATTTGTTGTTTGCTAGCCCTGTCCTTCGGAGATAATGGAAAACTCTCATAAACCCCAGCGCTCTGTTACTGGCGGACGCAAAGATGCCAATGCTGCACCAGGTCACCTTTTTAAAAGGATCTACCTTCGCCCTCTAAATCCACTCTTCCTCTTACCCTTGAGGACATAATGGAGGAGTTTCACCAACTCCGCCCCTTTATGACTGAAACTGCTGCTGCATTGCAACGTATTGAAGATAAGTGGGATAATATTGATTTACGACTCTCCGATGTTGAACAGAAAGTCAGTGAGGCTCAAGATGTTTTATCCAAAGTGGAGTCTCTCACCAAAGAAGTTCATCAATTGAAAAAAACACAGAGGATTTAGAAAATCGAAATAGACTCAATAATCTGCGTATTTACGGTATTCCAGAAAATTCTGAAGGTTCGGACTTGACTTCGTTCTTGAAAACTCAAGTTTTACAACTGGTGGGCCTTCCTAAAACTATGGACTTTAATATTCAGAGGGCACATACACTCGGACCCCAGAGTTCTTCTACTTCTTCCAGACCTAGAGGCATACTTCCTTATTTTATTCTTTATTCTGACCTCGTAGCAATTTTCAACGCTGTGAAACAACACAAACAACTCTTTTGGTCTGGCCATCGAATATTTTTTAGTCCAGATGTTGCCAAGTCGATTGCCACTCGTCGAAAGGAATTCCTAGACTTGAGACCTGCATGCGCTCAATGAATGCACGTTACGGCTTAATTCACCCATGTTTCTTTAAAGTCACCTACAAGGACAGAACAGCTGGAGCTATGAGGAACCTGCTGAACTTCGGAAGTTTATTCATTCTCACAAAAAGGATTCAATGGGCTTAGGCAAACCTTGAGAACACCTCATTGTTTTCACTGACCTCTGTGCTCTATGTTTGTTTCGCCTCTCCCCCTTATTATCGTAATTTATTTTACCCTCTTTGTTGTTTTTCAGGTTCGTCTTCCCCCCTGTAGTTGGTGACCCTTCTTCCATTTGTTGCCTTCATTTACACCTCATGTGTATATTTTTCCCTGTGACCCGGCTTCTTTCAGTCTTCGGTAAGTTTTCGTTACTCTCCCATGTTATGATTTATTACTTCCCTTAGCTCGTGGTTCCTCTTTGGTGTGGTCGTCTTCTTTCTCGCCGCCCCCCTTCCCACATCAATATTTTTCCTTATGTTTCACCCTATGGCTGAAGTCTTCGGACTTCTGGCCATCTCCCTTTGGATTCTTCTCTGGGTAGAATTCTTTCTTCCACTCCCTCTTTCTCTGGCCTTTGCTTTTCTCCTCTCTCTTTTTCTCTCTTCTTTTCTCTCCGACTTAATATTGGCTTATTTCATACTCCGACTACTCAGTCTCTTCAAGTCTTTCATTCTTTGCTATGCTTCTATTTCCTTGCTGTTGTTTTAATTAATCCTCATTTTTTTGGAAGGTTTTGTTGTATTTTTCATCCTTTGCTGTTCATCTCTTCCATTTTTTTCTACTCTTTTTTCTTATACTCTCTTTCATTTATTCTCTTACTCTTTCCAATTTTTTGTTTTCCGCATTTTTTGCTCCTCCTTGACATTGTTCTTTCCTTTCTTCACCTTTCGATCATTTCTTTACCTCTCTCTTTCTCATATCTATAAATGGTTTACGCATTATTACATGGAATGTTAAAGGCGTGCATAATCCTATTAAATGACAACGGGTGTTATCGCATCTTACTAGATTGAACTGCCAAACTGCAATGTTACAAGAATCTCATCTTCAGCTTGAAGAATTATCTATGTTACGTAAACACTGGGTTGGTGAAAATATTTTGCTCGCCAGCTGATTACAATAAAAATGGTGTGATTATTTTGTTCCATAAATTGTTAGACGTTGTGTTACAAAATACATTTTTAGATAATGAAGGTAGATGGCTTTATTTAGATGTTATTGTTAACAAGCATCATTTCTCTTTTTGCAATGGTTACCTCAAAACCATTTGCCGTCTTTCGACCCTGACACCCTAGAATTTTCCTTCTTTTTCCCTGTACATAAGTCACACTCACGAATTGACTATCTTTTACTCACACAGTCAGCACTCCAATTCATGATCAAAGTTGAAATCGGCTCCATACTTACATCAGGTCACGCTCCAGAAATATTTGACATGAATTACCCTCTCTCTTCCGCTGCTACAAAGAGATGGCGCTTTAATAATTCTCTTCTGTTAGATTAAGAATTTTCCGCACAATTTCTTCCATTTGCTCAGGAGTTCTTCCTCCATAATCTCACCTCTGTATCTGATTTTTATGTTGTCTGGGATGCTTTTAAAGTCTCGGCTAGGGGCTTCATCATGGATTTTGTCTCCCGGAAAAAAAGGAATCTCTTTCTCATTCACTTTCACTTCTTAAACAAATTGAATTATTGGAACACAAATATTTTACTACTAATGGACGAGATACTCTACCTCTCCTTATCCAAGCTAAAATGCAATACAATAAGCTTTCATGGGATTCGGCAAGCAACATTCTCCTCAAATTTAACTCTAAAATGTATGGTGGTCGCAATAAGGCAGGTAGATCCCTAGTAAATTATCTCAAGAACAAGAAACAAAAATCCAAAATCATCTCCATTAAAGAAACCTCAGGAATTCTGCACTTTTCGGATCTCTCTATCCTGGATTGCTTCTCCACATATTATTCTTTGCTTTATACTCCCGAATCTACCCCATCCTATAAACTTATCGACTCTTTCTTCCACAAAATTCCTAAATCTACGGATACTGCTCCTGACCTTTCCTCTGTTGATGCTCCCATCTCTGCGAAGGATTTAACCGAAGCACTGACCATTTTGCCAAAAGACAAAACGCCAGGACCGGATGGTTTCTCTGTCTCCTTTTTTCTTCATTTCAAGTCATTCTTAATACCTCATCTTCTGTCACTGATTAACTCTTTTCTATTAAATGGTGAATCTCATGGTTTTTTCACACAAGCAATGCTGTGTCTCATTCCTAAAAAGGTTAAAGATCCATCCCTCTGCAAAAATTACAGACCAATTTCTTTAATAAACACTGACTGCAAAATTTACGTTAAACTTCTTGCCCTCTGTATTAATAAAGTGTGAGAAGTTGGCCTGATATGTGGTGTTTCCAATTCTGGAACCACATTGTATCAGTCCAAACAATCCCTTATGGTGTCTGGTTGTAAGTCAACCTTGTAGACAAGCTATCCTAGGGGTAGCATGGACTAAGCAGCCTTAAAGGCTTAACTTAAGAGGTCGTGTTAAGCGAGCTGTTTTACCACATACGATCCTGTAATACCAAATGAAAGGACACCACACAAGTATATATTATAAAAATATATGTGTTTATTTCTAGATTAATCCCCAGTACTCTTTATGAGCAAAGGGGCACAAGCGTTAAATCAAAAGCACAGTATAACATATAAAGTTGCACAATTATGGATGAGGGCGGGTGGCCACTCAAACCATATGCTATAAAAATGGTATAAGAGATACCAATTGGACAGTGGTTAGGCCTAGGGCCTAGAGAATCGCTGGGAGCAGTCAGGAATAGCAATGCTGAAGTCGGGAGAAGCCCGCGGGATTCGGGTGCAGCACGTAAAGTGCGGCTTGCACCAATGCAATGTCAATGGTGTGTAAAAGTTACACAAAGTTAGTTTAAAGATACTTCCGCTGAACCTAGAGGAACAAAACTTAAGACACAGACCCTAGAGGTGTGTACCAGTGTAGGAACACTGGCGTGGCAATGTTACCTCACCCACACGAAGTGGGTGCACAGGGTCGAAGTGGTGTCGGGTTTTGACACGCAGGTTCTTGGTGCTTGGAGCTGGAGAAGCTGCAGGCGATGGGAAGCAGAAGTGTCCGGTGTGATCCAAGGGCGGATCGAAGTCAAGATGAGTCTGAAAGCAGAGGGGACAGAGTCTGGGTCACTCAGCAGTGACCAGGGTGGAACCAGGACGGAACCAGGCAATGTCGGGCGCAATCAGATGGTTGTCGAGAGGCTTCTCTCCACTATCACGTGGGCTCTGGGGCATCTGCGATGTCCAGAAGCAGGTCACGATCTGTCCCACGCAGGCTCTCGCCATCAGCACTGTCGGCTTCAAGATTGCAGCAAACAGCACTTGGCAAAAGCAATCCATGCGGAACCGGGAGATTGCTTCTCACTCAGACCAGGAGGGTTAGAGTGGGGGCTCCTTTTCACAGGAGCTGGTGCAGATCTGGAGCAACCAGAAAAGCAAGTAGTTTTCAAGTTTTCGTCGGCACAGGGGCCACAAGCCAGCTGGCAAGTGACCGGGCCAACGTGTCGCGCCAACACAAGCAGAAGGGCCCCACGCAGCACTCGTCGAGTGTGGAGGGGGTAGCTTTGGTGCAAGTCTAGCTCAGGGTTTGAAGCTTCTCACACCCCGGTGTACAGCTTCGAGGGTCTTTCGTGGGCTGCACAGTCAGCGTCTCGTGGCCTTTTCAAGATGGCGTGCCCCACGCTTCCGGTCGCCTCCACGGGTCTCAGCTCTGCAGGGACTGTGGATCGGGCTGGGAGAAGGCAGTCAAGCTTGATCTCGTCGATCTCTGTTGCTCGAGTTCCGGCGGGAACTGCAACAAAGCAAGGGTCGAGGGCTGGATGGTGCCTGATTGCACAGGGTGGTCACTCCTTGACCACAAGGGAGATTCTTCAGTCTTCTACGTTGAGTAGGATGTCGAATTGTCCAGAATTAGTTTCTTATGTTTCTTCAGGATGATCTGAGTTGCATTGGCACTGCTCCCACTCTTATTCGAATCTGGTGGGCTGGACATCCTGCTAGGTCCCCTCCTATGGGTGGGACCCAGGAAAGGGGTGGTTACATCCCTTTCCTTTGATCCGGGCAACGCTGGGACAGGGGCTGGTGTGCCTCAGAACCGGTATGGCCGGATTATGCAAGGGGCAGCCTTGTGCTCCCCAGGCAGTGTCTGGTTTCTTTGAAACCTCCCTGCTACAATCCACTATCTCCTGTCTGGGGTGGTTTGACACCGCCCTTCGACAGGAAAACCTTTGTCCAGGCCACCATTTGCTGAGTTTCGGTCAGCAGCAGGAGGCCAGACCCGTGTCTGTGGCAGAGGCATCCATTTTGTGGATCTGAGGCTCATTTTAAATCAACCGCGTTTCAGTAAAGTAACATGTCTTCTCCCTCTAGAAGGGTGGAATGCTACCCCCGTCGCCAGAACTGGTGAGGGGGTAGTATTCCAATTCGTATCACACCTTACACGACATGTTTTGATAAAGCCAAACCAAAGTTGCTATATAACCGCGAGGATTATAAGGCACTTAAGAGTATATGGTATGGCATTATCCCGGATCAGTTTAGGGAGTTGTTCTCGACAGCTGCAGACAGGCTCAGCTCATGCCAGAGCTCCATCTCACATAAAACCACGCACTCTGCCTCCAGGATTGATAAGGCCTTCCATAGGAGTGACTCACAGGTTTATATGTGTCCAGATATAGGTTTAGATATAGGTATACTATATATAAGCAAGGGGTGATTACACCACCTTATCCCAGCTGAGTGATCAGCCAGTTGTGTCAATTTTAGATAGCCAGCCAGGGGTAGCAAAAGATATGCTGCAGCCCCTGGTAGGCCTTGGATGCACCTATGCCCTGGGCACCTATAGTGCTCTGTACAGGGGCTGATAAGGTGACCCAAGCCAATCTAGTTATGCACCTAGGGTACATGGAATCCATTTTACAGAGAGAGCAGATAGCCTGGGGCCCTAATTAGCAGGGAACCAGTCCAACTAAGTCGAAAACCAGCTAAACACAAGGCAAAAAATTTGTGGTAACCATAGTCAGGTAGCCACCTTCCTACATAAAGTCATTCCCAATCTCGTTAATATTTTTCAATCCGGTTTCGTGAAGGGTCGTTCAATTACTGATAACTCACGTACCCTTCCTAACATTATCCATTTAGCTTCTAAATCTGATTCCCCCCTCGCAGCTATTACTCTTGATGCTGAAAAGGCTTTTGATAGGGTCAGCTGGGATTTTATTTTTGGGGCCTTGAAGTGGCTTGGTTTTAGCCCAACTATTATTAAATTCATTAAGCTGCTCTACTCTTCACTTTCTACTTCTGTTTGGGTGAATGGTTCTCAGTCTCGATACTTCCCTCTCCTTAGGGGTACGAGACAGGGTTCTCTCTCTTTTCATCTTAGCTCTTGAACCCTTTCTCGAAACTATTAGGCGCTCTAAAGATTATACCGGTTTCAGTTACCGAGACGTACACATCAAATTTACTGCGTATGCTAAAGATATTCTTCTTTTTATTTCTAACCCATCTACTTCCCTCCCAGCCCTTTTCTCTTTATTACATACCTATACTAGTGTTTCAGGTTATAAATTAAATGTTGACAAATCTGAAATTCTTCCTCTTAATAAATTCTGCCTTCCCTCTATGTTTTTGGATTCTGGTGTTGAATGGGCCACCTCTCATATCAAATGTCTGGGTGTGTTATTTTGTAATAATTTAAAAGATCTTATTAAACTCAATCTTTCAGAAATCCTAAAGAAGATCACAGCTCTCATTGATAGCTGGTCTCCACTCTTCCTTTCATGGTGGGGTAGACTTGCTACGATTAAAATGATGCTTCTCCCTATTATCAACATTTACCTCTCTATGCTTCCTATTTCCCTTCCTAATACCTTTTTTCGTACTATTAACAGCGTATTGATTAAATTCCTTTGGAATACTCGTAAATCTAGAATTTCCTTAGCTCGCCTACAACTCCCTAAAAATTCAGGCGGAGTTAATTTTCCACACCTCAGACGCTATCATTCTGCTTTTTCTCTTGAGCAAATCTGGACTTTCTTTTCGGACTCACATGTCTCATCTTACCCGCCGTGGAGCACCTTAGAATTGGCACAATGTTCTCCTTTCTCTTTTCTTTCTGCCATTCGTGTTATCTCACCTCCAAAGAGTTTGATCTTTCCCACACTTGTTCTTTCCAAAACACTTACTCTCACCTCACTATCTGCTCACTTCTCCCCTGCTTCGTGTTGTTTTGATATCCCTCTGGTATAATAAACATTTTAGGATCAATAATCGCGCCCTCTTTTGGAAGGAATGGATAGATAAAGGGATTTTTACTCCCCAGCATTTAATGAAAGATAATGTCTTTTTGTCTTTTTCTAATGTTCAATCTCTTAATCACATTTCTACTCGTTACTCCTACCAGTATTCCTTATTGAAGGATATCATCACCTGTTACTACTTCCCTACTGATCCTACACCCAATACTTCTTCTGACCCTCCTACTCCCTCTCCTCCTCTTGTTGACTTTTCCATTCAATAGAAAACAGCCTCCATTTACAAATTATTATCACTATCCCCTACACCTAGAACCAAATCTCCTTTGGAACTTCTATGGGAAAAGAAACTGTTCATGATCTCCCTATACGTATGTGGGACACTCTTTGGTTTAGGATCCATACCACATCTCGATCTGCTAGCACTTCACAATCCCTATTACTATCCCTAGATAGAATATCATTTAATTTGGACCAAATTTTAGACCATAAATCAAAAATAGGGGGCATTGAAAAGACATGTGAAAGAGATCCCCATTAGCATGAGGGCAGAACCAACATTTAGGAGAATCAAGTAATTTAAATCTGTGAAGGGCACTGGGGGTAAAAAATAATCTATTGTAAAACTAGTACAATAGATTTTGAATGCCCCCCTATTTTTGATTTATGGTCTAAAATTTGGTCCAAATTAAATGATATTCTATCATCTGATATTCCCTTCCACATTGAACATGTTTTTCTTGGTTATCTTTCTCCTGTTTTTGAAAATTTCAAGGATTCCGGGAAAATTTGTTAATTTGTACATAGCCATTACCTTTTAGATTATTACTTCCAATTGGAAAGATGCTTCCAAAATGTCCTTTCTTGCATCGTGGAATCTTCTTTGTCACCATCATATAATGGAAAGAGCTTATGCTACTTCTACTCCTTTGTTGATTAATAGAGACCTATTGTGGTTACCCTTAACCAATTATTTATCTAAAATGGAGAATGACGGAGGAATAGTCCGTTTCTTTCTCCTCATAGCAGTTTTCGGTGCAGCATTTTTCCCATAATCTAAATTTGGAAATAGGAGTTATTCGATTGCTGCAAGAAAGAGGGTGCACGGGAGTTGTTGAGTGCTAGCCGCAGCAGGCACTTGCTCGTCCTTTACCCAGATGATCAATCACGTTTGTTAGCAACCCTTCAGCCCAGCATCTTTGAGAGAATTGTGCCAAGGGTCACTAACAAAGAAAGCAAAACAAACAGGGCTGTCTCGCTGGGTTCTGTTTTCCTCCTTACTGTCTGTCTGTTTCTCAGCCGCAACTTGTCTACCTACACACATCTCCTGCCTCTTATTTTTTCTTTCTTCTTTCTTTCTTTCTTTCTTTCTTTCTTTCTTTCTTTCTTTCTTTCTTTCTTTCTTTCTTTCTTTCTTTCTTTCTTTCTTTCTTTCTTTTCCCTGTTTCTTTTTTCTTTCTTCTTCAAGCTCGAACCCCCACGCCTTCCTTTGCCGCTCTCACTGCAGTACTCATACCTCCCTTTATACTTCACCTCTTTGGGCTGAGACTCTTTTTGGACTGCTGCACCCACCTTTAGCTCTCTGTCATAGACGAACTGTCATCAGGAATTTGACAAAAACTTAGCGTGTGTTTGGACAGATGGCTTTCTTGTCTATTTCATGTTCTCCCTGTTCTTGCCTTTGTCCATATCCGGAGCACTTTGAAATCATGGTTTTCCAGTTTCTCCTATTCCCCGTCGTGTCCAGACTTTTCATCGCTCACCTTCCTACCCCACCCCTTGTTTTCCCCTCTCCCCCTTTGCTCCCTTTGCTCCCTTTCTCTTCACACCACATCCTCTCTCACCCGTGTCTTCTGTGCTCATACCCACCCTCCCTACTCACTCCCGTACCCCATCAGTTCCTTCCTAGCCCACCCGGCCATCTATCCCTGCTTCTCCTCTCTCTTCCCTCGCCCAGTCATCACATCTGCCTCACCCAGTTTCACTACCTCTCCTAGCTAGCCCCATCATTCCTTGCTGATGTCACTCTGCTTGCTTACCTCTCCCTGAACCACCCATTCACACCAACGGCGACTACACATGGTAGGATACGGCATAAGAGCCTATTTTTATATGGCACAAGATTTCAATTGTAAGTACACGTGCCTGA
Source organism: Lissotriton vulgaris (assembly GCF_964263255.1). Classification (NCBI taxonomy): domain Eukaryota; kingdom Metazoa; phylum Chordata; class Amphibia; order Caudata; family Salamandridae; genus Lissotriton; species Lissotriton vulgaris. Next base: position 245,218,972 of record NC_141688.1, on the reverse strand, counting down.
CAATGCCAAACAATATGACTGTGACGTCACCCTAAACTCAGAAGAGGCACACACAGTTGCACAGTTGTCTTGGTGCCACAACATGCTTGGAGGGGCTGCGGCTTTGCATGGGGCAGTGCGACCACCATGAAAAGTATATCAGTAAAAACACAAAGAGGGCCCTACGTCATTTGGATGCACACAGGGGGGGGGCACAACATCCAGAACATATTGTTATTTTATAGTTCTATAGTATTTTGAGATTGAGGGTCTGAGGGGGAATCTTTAGGGCCTCTAGCACCTTCTCTTCGTGAACTGTAGCTTCCTGTGCCCGGCATTGGTACTCTCTGGGAATGACTTAAACCTGCACATTTTTATAACTCCCACCATGAGCCCTGTAATGATGGCTTAAGGTACTGCATCCTGCATCGGTAGAGTGTCGATGGTAGCAAAGAGCCAAACGTAACGTCTTTTGTTCACATGCACTGTTGTTTTCTATTTGTTCAGACTAATTGCATCACCATGGTCGGCGTACCACTGGTTTCATTTTGTGAAACCAATTGGCTTTGCCAATGCTTTTTAATACTGGTCGTTCAGGTCTATGAGAAGTACAATAATGTGGTGTGATCTCTCTTTATGAAACGCAGAAGCGCTTCCTGCCTAATAAAATGTATACATTTGTGCCACTTTTATTACCAGATGTATGTGGTCATTTATCCATTTATGGGCGTTAAACAACCTTGTGCCTTGCATTAGCATGAAGTTATTGCAGCGCTGAATTTTACATTAATGGGCTAGTGTTTGGGAGTAATTAGCTTAAGTTATGAGAAGGCTTTACTCTGCCACGACTTTAGGCTATTTAATGTGCAAGAATTGTGCCTCACTCCATGTTTCGTTTTACGTTTATTTGCACAATTTATTTTGCAATCCGTTTTCCCTGATTTCGCGGCCATAGTCTGAACCTCCTCTGCTCTCTTGCTCCGCCTCCTCCCCTCTTAAAACGATTGAAAAACTGATGATGCTGTCCAGTGTCATTTCAGGGAGGCAGAAATCTCATTACCACGGGCACTTACTGTGTCCCTCTCTCTAGGCTTAGCCACAAATCACAAGTACCTCAGATCATCAGTGTGTTTTGATTGCGTGTATTTTTTGCACAGTGTCTGTCTCTATAAGCCCTGGTGTAGACTTGTGTGTCTGTATGCCTGTGTGTAAGTGTAGTTGATACCTGTGTGTGAGGTTGCTGTCCAGTGTGTGCCTCTTGGAGGTGTTTTTGTCGAGGCAGTGTTTGTATTTGTGACAGTGAATAACAGTTTTAAAGTGAGTCTCTGAGTGGCTGTATGTCTGTGCGCTCAGGTGTGTGTGTGTATATGTGTGTGTTTTTCTGTGTGTACATTTGTGTGTGCGCAAGTGAGTGTATATGTTTGCCTGTGTGTGCATGTGTTTGGGTGTGTGGATTTTTGCGTGTGTGTGTGCGGGGGTTGTGTGTGTGTGGGTAGTTGCGTGCGAGTGTGTTTGTGTGTGTTTGCCTGTGTGTGCATGTGTGTGTGCACAACTGACTGTATGTGTGTGTGTTTGTGTTTGCCTGTGTGTGCCTGTGTATGTGTGTGTGTGTGCAAGTATATGTGTGTGTACGAAGGTACGATCCTTCTGCATGGTTACCCCCACTTTTTGCCTGGTGCTAAACTCTTTTTGACTAGTCTGGGATACTGCTAATCAGGTCCCCAGTCTCTCTGCTTTTTCTCTTAAATGGTTGTGCTCAGTAATTAAGTACATCCCAGATTGGATACTGGGGTACCCATATCAGTCCTAAGTATATGGTACTAAGGCATCCTGGGCGTAGGTAGCACAGAGGTCCCCCATGGCCTGAAGCATGCATTATGCCACCCATGGGAGACCATATAAAATGCGACTATAAGCCTGTTATTGCAGCCTGTGATAACACCGCCTACGAAAGATATAGGTTTACTATATCCAGGGTCACTTCACTAAAAACCTATAAGCCACCCCTATAGCAGGCCTTATCAATTCTGAAGGCAAGGTGCTTGGTTGTAAGTGTGAGGGTGCCCTGCATGAGCAGGACACCCCTACAGCCTACGGAGTCCATTCTCCCGGGTTGTAAGTGAAGCAGCCATATACTCTATAGAGGGGCACCACATAATTAAACAATGACCGTCTCGAAATTGGCTGCTACGAATCCTATCATGTTTGGTATCAAACATTTTGGAATCATACCCCCACACCATAAACAGTGTGGGAAGTATGATTCCTAGCACTGGTAGTGCCCTCTGTAAGGCTCTCAGTGTTCCTTGTGCCAACCTTCTAGACCACAGTGGTTGAGACACGATTCTTCCCTCCTGTTGCTAAGCCAAGCACGAGCAGGGGAAGGTGGAACAATAGGCATCCTGTCACAGGGAGGTGTGACCACCTCCCAGACAAGATTTAGCATATTAGGACCAGGTGGGTGCACTTGCCAGCGCCACTCAGTCTTAATCAGGGGCTCATTTAGTGTCCCTGTGCATAGTTCAGTTCAAACAAGCTCTGGGAGCCGCCGGCTCCCGTTCTGGCCTGAAACTGGGCAAAGGACATGGGAGTAACCTACCCCCTGTCCAGAATCCCTCCCCTGGGAGGGTCCCTTGAATTGTTCCAACCTTTTCCTTAGGGTACTTAAGGGCTTACCTGAGGGAGGGTCCCTAGATTTGTTGTGGGACAAGATTCAATTCAGAAACCACTTCTACTACTACCGTCTGGGCACTCTGAACTACGATGGACTTTGCTTGGGCTTGACTTCGTACCCATTTCAGTCTGCTGCATCACTTGTGCCTGTGCACCATAGATTAACGTTCCAAGGCCTGTGGGCATCCAAGACACCCGAAGGAATCTCCCTCGAAGTGAAGTAGTCAGTTGCCTACAATTGCCGGCATCATAACCCAGCTGATACGTTTGATGATCCTAAGCTCCTACGTACTCCTAAAGGTTCTGCAACGCAGGTGGTGGTTCCTCCCAGCTCTTGTGGCTTGCCCTGCTCTCTCACCAAGTTTGAGACCAGTATACATTGTGAGCGCAGCAGGAACAGAACCCCTGTACATGGCATTGACTTGCAGTGGCAAAGGCTTTTTGACTTCCTTCTACCAACATCTTCGGGCTCCAAGTAGCCCCAACCTCACACATCTCCAGTGATCAGAATCATCAGCCACACTGCATCGTCGCCTGCATCTTTTGGTGAGCTGCTTGAGGTCCTCTCTCGACTCCAGTGCCTCTGACCTGTGGGTCCACTTGAGGGTCACATTTGTTTCTTTTGGGCCCCTCTGATTGCTCTGGGCCTACCCTCGCTCCCTTGGCTTAAGTGAGTGCCCTGGACCTTACTGGTTCTGCTGTTGCACCATTTTTCATTCCTCACTTTGCCAACGGTTGTTGGTGCTCCCACCGGACACTGACCCTTCAGCACTCGACATCCTTCATGGGTCAACTCGAGCATGGCTCCTGCTCCTCCTCAGGATCACCAGGTCCTCACAGCTGCAGAGTCAATGTCATTGTCATCCATACAGCAACACCCACATTCAGAGGATATCTGTCTTCCAAGTCTCCTGGTCACCCCTAAGTAACATAGATACTGTTCCCTCTGCTTGCAAGAATCTCTAATTAAGAATCCATCCTTGGATTCCAACGGAGGACACTTTTTCCTTCTTCACCAGTGGCACTTTCTAGATGTTCTCCATTGGTCTGACAGCGGTTTCCGACAACACTTCACACGTATGTACCCGGCTTCCCTGGTGTAGGTAACATGGGGACTAAAGTATTCATGGGTGAGGTGGCTCTCCTACCTTCTGTCTTCCACGGGGGTTCTTCGGGAGAGGCATCTAAAATGGAACCTGGAACAGCGCAGAATGAATCCGCATTGATTATGAAAGTAAGCAGAAACACAAGGTGAAGACCCACAAGATGATGTCTCTGAAGAAAAAGAAAATGTGTTTCTGATGTGGATTCTCATTTCCACACAAAGGTAAATGACCACCATTGGACTGAACTAAAAGGGTTGTGGGAATAGAAAACATTTCGTAGCAGTCTGCAAAGCGACACAGAAACACCAGAAAGTTCCAGAAGCATTCTAGCCACGCCCACAAGGATCAACCGTACCATCAATTGAGGAATGTAGAGACTAAAAGAAGCTGATTGTTATCAAGTTATCAAAAGCTCTTCAACGTCATTGTCAAGCGACGGTAAAGAAGATGGATGTGCAATGGCAATGTCGACAGCAGAACGATATGCTCATGTAGGATTGACTGCTTGCAAAGAAGAACCAAGTTAAAGAGGAATCGCCACATGAAGTGACCAAACTCATTTGAACAGTGCCCTAAGATAAAAGCTAAAGGTGAATGGCTGCCCTATAATTTTTATTATGGACAGTGGTGCATCCATCAACATCATGACATTACAAAAATATAATGAACTGTCTCCCGTATCACGTGTAACACCATTGAAAACAAAGGTGTACACCTGGAGTGCTTCCATCCCATTGCAGACTCAAGGGTCATTTGTAGCAACCATCAAACATAAGAAAATGACAGCACAAGCACCAATTCATGTCCTTGCAAGTACTTCGGTGAGTGCATGTCTACTCAGTTTCAGCACTACTGCTGACATGGTACTGATATCCATCAACTGCAACTTTACTACACATTCTGCAAACCTATCATTGTTTCACTGTCATGGTTTTGACTTACCATTGCAAAACTCAAGACAATGATGGTGCAACTATGCATAAATGAGGACATTTGTCCTTTTGCTCAGCGACATAGTCACATTGCTTGTCATTCACAAAAGGCCATTGATAAAGCACTAGAGATATTATTAAAGCATGACATCGTCATACACTCACTGCTGCGATGCTATGGGTTTCACCCATACAGGCACATGCATCAAGAAATGAGTTTGCGATTCCTTATCTGCGATTTTTAAGGAATCGCAAATAAGGAATCACAAAACGCGATGCATCATTAATTCTGCAAATAAATAAGGAATCGGTAAAAATCGCAGAAAATATTGCAATATCTTGTGTTTGCGAACTCGCAAATTGCGATTTCGCAATTCGCGATTTCGCAATTTCCGGAGTTGCACATTGATGCATGTTGATGACATCAGAAGCAGGTAGTCTGCACTCTAAGCCTCATTTTCAGTGCTGAGGCTCAGGGAGTGGAGGGAGCTGTCTCTGGGTGCAGAAGAGGAGTTGGAGAGAGAGATTGAGAACACCTGCAAACAACAGAAAATGGAACCTGCACAAACAGCAGAGGACAGCCAAAGTGGCAGGAAAAGAAAAGTGAAATTTTCTGAAAACGAAATTGAAACACTGATTGAGGGAGTAGTGCACAGCCACAATAAGCTCTTTGGAAAAGCTTCTCTGAAGGTACCAGAGCAGGAAAAAACGAAGATATGGTTCCAGATCCAGAATAGAGTCAATGCAATTGGGTTGACTCACCGCACCAATGAAAAGCTAAAAAAGAGATGGTACGATCTGCGCAGTAGGGCCAAGGTGCGCATTGCAGACCGGTTGAAGGAGGCACATAAAACAGGAGGGGGTACACGAACAGACACTGGAAACACTTCCATGGAGGACTTGGTGGAGTCAACAATCCAGCCTGAAGCTGGTGTTGGTGTGACGCAGCTGGACACCTCAGGAGCTGCACACACTTCTGAAGGTAAGAGGAATGCATGTTGCCATTGTCCCAATTACTGAAGTCAGAATGTGAGCTCAGCACAGCGTAAGTACATACTGAAAGGAATTACCACAATTTAATTACTAAGGGAATCGCATCATGGGAGATGTAGGCAGGGCAAGCAGTTACAATGACAAGCACACACATATGTACAAAACTATTTCAAATAGTGTAGCAGATGTTCCAATTAAATGAAAATTTAATATTTGTCAACTGTGACATGACCTCACAAGCATACATTAATGCTGTTTTACACTGTTTAACCTCACAGATGCAGAAGGTGGTGAGGCCGGGGATAGTGAGGTCCTGGAAATGCAGCACAGCAGCGCGTCAGAACATGAGGACACAGCAGCTCTGCCAACTACACAGCCACGTGTACCACATTCCCGTAGGTCACCTGTCCCAACACTGGTTCCCATGGAGTCAGATGATGAGGCCAATGCAGCACCTGAGGTCAGCCTTCGGCAAAGTACTAACGCCACAACTACACCAACACAGATCTGTAGAGGCAATCCCAGAGTGCAACAGTCAAGATGCAGAGCACGCAGACCACAGCAGGTGGAGCCGACAAATAAGGTCTGGGGTGGCCTGGAGGGACAGATGCTACGTTCAAATCACCTGCAGAGCAAGAACACTTGATTAGTCAAGGAGGAAATTGCAAAGATGGCAGGCAACATAGCAGTACTGTCCATTAGTGTGCAGGAACTGACAAAAGTCATGCAGGAGGGGCATGCATCGCACAATAGACAGCATTGGCAACTCATGCAGAAGCTCAAACTGCAAGTACAGTCAAACAATAGGCTGGCCACTGCAACAGCACTGCTGGCACGTAGATCTGTGACCATGAAGACCCAAATATGTCATTGGAGTGGAGATGTTGCCAAAGCACTAGGCCAAGTAACAAATGCGGTTGAGATGATTAATGCATCCACTAGTGGAGGCAACATGTCTGCACAGGAAGATAGTAGTGAGTGTGCCTCAAGAATGGGCAATACAACAATGCCAGTTGGCAGTGCAGTGAGACGCAATACACGCAGCGCCACCCCCTCCACTCCCAACATAAGGCAAGAAGATGCTGCCGCTGACAGGCGTCAGGGTGTTCGTGGGAGAAAGCGCTGGGCTCCCATGCACAATGTTTACCTTATTCTGTGTTATCTCCAATCTGCGCCTGCGCCCTTCTGCTGCGCCTGATCCTTGTAGGGCAGGGTGGTGTTGCACTACCTGGTTACCATACTCCAAGTCACTGTCAGACAGCTCCATTTCAAAACCTCCCTTTGTCGCAATGTTGTGCAGCATGGCACATGCTGTCACTATCTTGCAGCATTGTTCAAGGTTGTATTTTATTGCTCCACCGGTCTTATGAAGGCGTCTAAATCGGTTCTTCAGCCGCCCAAATGTTCGCTCTATGACGTTCCTTGTTGATATATGTGCTGCATTGTATCTCCTTTGGGCGGCAGTCGTAGAATTGAGATAAGGTGTCATCAGGTAATTCCGCAAGGCGTATGCACTGTCACCTACATTTGAGGGAACAAAGGCTGTCAGTGGTTGTTTGACATTGACATTTGTACAATGAATGGATTGCTGTATTGCACATATTTACCTAGCAAATGTCCCTCTCCAAATTCTCCCCTTGCAAGACGGGTGTGAATGCCACTTTGCTTGAAGATATATGAATCATGTGCACTGCCGGGAAATTGTGCAACAATGTCCTTTATGATGTTTTTGGTATTACACACAACCTGAAAATTGAGGGAATGATAACATTTCCTATTCCTATGCAAATATTCCTGTGCTGCAGGGGGACATATTGCCACATGGGTGCAATCAATACTACCAAGAACTTGGGGGATGCCTGCAATGTGGTATAACTCCTGCTTGTTCTTAGCAAAGTCATGGGCTGTGTAGAGAAACTTATATGTGAGTGTATCCGGACCATCATGGCATCAAGGAACGCTTTGAATATTCGTGACAATGCGCTTTGCGACACACCTCCTGCTACTGCAATTACAACCTGGAAAGTGCCTGACGCCAGTAGATGTGGGCAACATAAAATCTGTACATGCGTTGGGATTGCATTGGTCCTATGAGTCTGTCGTTGCAGGATGGGGTACAATTCATTGATGAGATCATGTATCATTTGTGCATTCAGCCTATACTTATCGTATATCTCGTCCTCCTGCTGTCCTAGCAAAGTTATGCGAACTCTGATGATGCGCTCATTGATTCGCCTCCCTCTCGAGCAGCTTGCAGACTCATCCTCCTCGCCATCAGGTACAGCCCTGCCATTTTGACTTCAGGGAGCTCTTTGTGGGTGTGTTTAAATCAGTTTCTGTTGATTTGCAGCTGTTTCAGATTTGCACTCATGATTACCACCTGGTTGTGTCCCTTCTTAATTTGCTGTAGCAATTTTGCGATTTCTATGCTATTTGCGTTTTTTTATGAATTTTAATTGCGATTCTTTATTTGCGATTCTGAATTTGAGTATCGCAAATAAGGAATCGCAAATGTTTTATCAGAATTATTTAGCAATTCCTTATTTTTGCAAAAAAATACAGATTTTCGCAAAAATAAGGTTGATGCATTGGGACACTGTTATTTGCGATCGCAAATGCATTTTTTTAGCGATTCGCACATTTTGCGATTTCTTAATCGCTTGATGCGTGTGCCTGATAGTGATTATGTCTAAAAAGAACAGTGGATGTCTGGCGCACATTTGTGTTGATATGCGCTTGGCCAACATAGCAATTGCGAGAGAAAGATATCCAAGTCCACATATAGCAGACATGATTACACACCTGAAAGGTGCCAAAGCCTTCCCCAATCTTGATTTGAACAACGGATGCCATTAACTCCAGTTGGAAGATAACTGTAGGTACATTACTACTCATTCAGCTCATGGTTATTTGTTCAGATACAAAAGACTCTAGGCCTGAATTTAGCTTTTAAAGCCCATCATCACAATGGTGACGGGCATCAAGTTCGCCGAAATATAAATCCCAATACGCCCTATGGAAATTATATTTCGGCGGACGGGTACCTGTCACTATTGTGATGTGAAACCCGTCTGCCAAAATCTAAATCAGACCCTCAGTTTGGTGTCATCAGCTTCAGAACTCTTTCAGGATGTTATTTGCCACGTAATTTAACCTGTTACACATGCTTTTCACTACAGTGATGTTATACTTGTGTTTGGGGTCATACAAAAGGAGCACGACAAAGCTTATACACAAGTCTGTTGTCTGCTCACTGAAGCAAGTCTCACTTTAAATGCCAAAAAAGTGTGAGTTTCACAGAACCAAACTCACACTCTCTGGGCATATTTTCTCTGCAGACAGGATGACTACTGGCCCTGAAAAAGTACAAGCATTGTCATCCACTTGTCCCCCACAGGATCCTGTAATCCTTTTTAGGCATGGCCTGTTATTGCTCCAGATGCATCTGAGACTTTGCCTCAGTGAGTGCCCCATTAATAGACTTGACAAAGAGGAATGTACCTTTCCTGTGGTCCTCTGAAAGTGATTGAAGTTTCAGGCAAATCAAACACACCATTACAAAATGCAACTCAATTGGCCTATTTTGATCCAAAGTTACACACTGATACAAAAATTGGCATAGGGCAGCGCTGCAAGTCATTTTGATGCACGGCTCTACTCAAATTCGAAAGGGCAGGATGGGCCGTATTTAAAAGATACAGAGCATTCCTATCCTTTCAGCCAGGGCAGGTACATAATTAGCAGCCGTGCGCCAACGCAGGCACCCTTGCACCAGGGTGCAATGGTGTCTGTGTTGTTGGCATGATTGTTTTTGTGCAGGAAGGAGCGCTTTCCTGCACAAAAAGAATAATTGGAGGTATTCTCCACTTTCTATATGTGTTGCAGAATGCTAAGAGGAAAAAACGAGGAGTGATAATGTTATTTCTCCTCATTTAGCCACCCCTAGGAAGGCACACAGTTTTAGCGCATTCTCAGATTTACACCATGTTGTAAATCTGGGAATGTGTCCAAATCTATTTGTGTTGCTTGGGAACACCCGCTGCAGCGCCCATGGCATGTCTCCCCGATGCAGTGTGATGCAACGCAGCAACTTGGGCCGCGTTGCCTCACTCTATATCTAGAGGCCATCAAAAGCCGTGCTGATTGGCTTTATGTGGCCTTGTAGATATGGCTAAGCTCTGTGCGCCATTGAAACGTCACAGATAGTGATGTTCTGGAAGCACACAGGGCTTGTAAATAAGCCCCTGAGAGGGTATTGAGTGCAAGCCCGGTGGGGTTGGGCACGGTTCTTGTTTAACACAATGGACATCCAAAGGTTCAGAGGCACATTGTGGCCTAAGCTAGCAGAAAGCTTCTTAGACTGGACATGCCAATTTTCAGCCTGAATAAGAAAGTTTGGCTGCAGTGTAGCCTTGTGAACATTTTCATATGTTTCTGTACGGAAAACACTTCGCCCAGTCCAAGATGCCCCCTCTCATTGAAAGGTGGGGGTTGCGATTGCAAGAGTATGGTTACACTATTGTGCAGAAGCCCAGGAAATAGCTGATTATATTTCACAAGTGCCATTACAACATCACAGGTGCAATGTCCAGAGCGGCTGAAGAGTATATCAATTTCATAGTGAAGTCTAATATCCCTACAGCTCTATCCATTGAGCAAACCCTTGCCGCTACCAGCATAGACAGAGACCTCCTAATGCAGAAGGATATTATTGCAACGCAATCCTGGAGAAGGCATACTCAACCTCTCACAGATAATGTAAAATATCAAAAATTCAAAAATGTGCAGGACAAACTTTATGTCACTCACGAAAATATTGTATTAAGAGGTTCGAGGATTGTAATACCTGAGAGCTTGAGGCAACAAGTCTGAGCTGGCACTCACGGGACATTGTAGCATTGTAGCCACCAAGAGGGCCCTCAGAGACCTAGGGCCCGACTCACAGAACTAACTAAAGACAAAATCATAAACTTACTACCATTTTGGTATTCACAGAAAGCACTTACTCATTTTGGTTTTCACAGAAGTTAGGAGTCCTAACTTTAGGACTCCTAATTGCCTTCTGTGAATACCGAAAGTCTTAAATGCAGGATTTTTCTCAGTTTAGGAGTAGTAATGTTAGGACTCCTAACTTTACCACTCTTAAACTGAAAAAAAATCCTAACTTTAAGACTTTCGGTATTCACAGAAGGCATTTAGGAGTCCTAAAGTTAGGACTCCTAACTTCTGTGAATACCGAAACGAGTAAGTGCCTTCTGTGAAAACCAAATTGGTAGTAAGTTTAGGATTTTGTCTTAAGTTAGTTCTGTGAATCGGGCCCTGAGTGTGGTTTCCTTGCTTGATAAAAGAGTTGAGAAGGAACTGAAAGCATGTCACCTGTGCAACTGGTTATCTCACCAGACAACACAGCAACTGATCAGCATGTCTGATCTTCCTAAACAAGCATGAGAGAAAATCACAGTTGATTTCTTTGGACCCTTAAACAATGGCCATCGTCTTATGGTAGTTATTGTTGAGCACTCATAGTTCACCTTAGTAGAAGACTTGTCATTGACCAGTAATGACAAAATCAATGAGAGGCTGGATGACATTTTTCCAACATGCGGCGTTCCCTCCATTCTTATGTCTGACAACATCCACCCTTCAATGCAAATGTACCAGCATTTATTGAGCGCACAGCTACTTCCCTGAGGTAGTGTCCCGGCGCTGTACATATACCACTTAGGAACCCTTCCTGGTTTTCCCTGTGAGTGTCCACTCCTGGGCACCACCAGGGTGAAACTAGGCATCCCAGCGTGGGGCCGTTATGGAGATTAAACAAGCTATTGCCCAGAGTCGCAGAGTGGGACCCATGATTAGAATAGGCACCGAGGTGAGAGTTATCAGGTCTGGGGAAATTGAGCGCAAGACCCACCAAGGCGGGTTTTGAACCCTGGTCCCAGGCCAGACCTCTGCATCAGGGTCTGCCGCTCTAATCATTGAGCCACACTTCTCCACCTTCAATAGCAAAGAGTGTAAAGACTTTCTTAATTGCTTGAATGTCAAACAGCAAAAAGCACACCTCTCTGACAAAAGAGGACTAGTGTTGTTGACTGATTTATGGGCACCCTGAAGAAAGTGGTTCACTGTGCTGCACTAGAAGGAAACAATCTCAGGTCTGCCCTACATCCAGCTCTGTGTGACTATCAGTCAACTCCCCATTATAAAACAGGTGAAATCCCTGCCACCATTCTTTTTGGGAGAGCCATTGGGACCTAGTTAACGCAATGTACCACGAACCGAGCAATAGACACTGATGAGATTCATGAAACAGATGCTTTCCACAAACCAAGATGAAGGCCAGGGAAGATAAGCACAGGTGAGCTTGGAACACTTTTTCAAAGGAAGAGACTGGGCCCTAGTCAAACAAGAATGGAAATGCAAGACTGACATTCTGTTTGATGCTGATCTATTGAGAGCCATGGCAAGTAAAGGATAATTGGTCCTCGAAAGTCCATTACGAAAGACTTCTCACATTTCAAGCATCTGCCTTGACATTTGTCCACCAGAGTGCCTGAGTCAAGCATCTGATTATACATCTACGATGCCTGATGACACTGCAACTTCTTCTCCTCGCACAACTCAATCTGGAAGGCTGGTGAGAGCACCTCGATGACTCATTGAGGAACATCATTGTTTATAAGTTGTCTGTAGTTTTTATTTAAGACGGGGGCAGATGTAGTGTCATGTGATCATGTTTGGTTAGACCCGTGTGGTCCTCGGTGGACTCCTTATGACATTACAGAATCAGTTGGGCTGTGGTCAGAACAGCTTATGACGTAATGAGTTCAGTTAACGGAGGTATCCTGAAGAATAAGATGTGTGCTACTGAGCTCTAAGGGGGGCATAGTCATTTATGTGCTCAAGAGCTGGTGGATGCACACTATTAAGCAGCTATTCTGAACCTCCAGCTGGTGCACTTGAGCGTGCCTCAGGCAGGAGTTAGGCACATAGGGAGTTTCTAGGCATCCAGCTTTCGCAATTTGAATTTTGGGGCCATATTTATGAAGGCCTTGCGCCACTGGTGCGTCACTTTTTCCCATGTTAAAAGTGACGCACCGGTGGCGCAAGGCCTTCATAAATGAGGCCCCTGGTTTCCTAGCAGGCTTATACAATCAGTAAATGTGCTCAGCTCTAGCATGTTTAATCTCCACCTTGATGCCCTCAATGAAAGCAGCAAATAAACATCATGTGGTACACAAATGATGATACGTAGTCCAGGTGTAGTTGTAGACAACTCTTTATTGACAAGATAGATAGGTGGCAAGATAGCAAGAGAGAAGAAACAAGGAAGACACCCCACCAGGAGCGAGCTACCAGCTGCTCAGCCTGAGATGACTAACTGACAATCTCGCTCCAGAAAGGCACTCAAACATTCTATGATGTCACAGGACATTTCTGATGAAGTGGTAGAGAGGGAAGAGACATAGAAGTCATTTACCACACATCAAAATGTGCAGGCTCCAGAAAGATCAGGTGAGGAGGAGCTTTTGCACATTTAAAGTCAAACCTTCAGTCCTTGATAAAGGAGGCGGGTAAAACAATCTTAGCAAAACGTCAGGCCAAGAGATTGAGGCCTGATGTAGGTGATGAATAAAATGCTGATCCACAAAGAAAGTACATTCAAACTCCACAACTAAGGAAGGTACTGGCACTTTAGAGACATGTTTGAGGAGAAGTACTATGATGAGCATGCATTCTATGTGCAGTATAGAACCACATATTTTATTCAATTCTGTGTCTGGTGCCAAAGGCGGATTTGAGGTATTGCCTTGGGAAGATCCCAAGGATTTGCACACATTTCTGATGGTGGTAAGATTCAGGACGATTATACTATAATCCATCACCCCTATGATACTGAAAGACGATTATCTGGTGACAATAGATCTCTAAGATGGCTGTATTCATGTCCTAATCCATGGAGACAATCAACTCTGTTGGGTGCACTAGGGAACCAGCTATTCCCGTGCAAAGCTCTTCCATTCAGTTTGACTACTTCACCTCGAGTATTTACCAAGGTATTGGCTCCAGTGGTGGCATTTTTACAAATGATGGGTATTTCAGTTTTTCGTATTTGGATGATTGCTTACTTCTGCTCCTTCTTTTTTAAAGGCCCAGGAAGATTTTGCCATGGTAACCACAGTGATTCAGGACCTGTGACCAGAGGCGGCCGGCATGCCTCACGGGTGAGGGGGAGGAGTGCTGGGAGGTCGCTGGTGTTGTGCAGGTATTATGAGGGAGTTTAAAAACAAAACAAAAATAACTTACTTTTCCGCGGGGTCCCGGTTCCCACGTCTGTGGTCCTGCTCCTGCGCTCCTGTGCTCTTGCTTTTGACTTCAGGAACAGGAAGCAGGCAACCAGGCTCCCTCCCCTAAGCCAATTACAATGCTGCATGCAGGGCTGTGACTATTCTGAGCACCGTGGCACAGTACTCAGCCAGGGGCTGAAGGAAAGGCTATTTTTTCCAGGCAGGCTGTAATGCAGCCTGCATGGAGAAGGGTAAAGTGTGCAAGACTGTTTTGGGCGGTCCAGAGGGCCAACCAAACAGTCATTGTGCACTTGGGAATGGGCTAACCACTTCTCCACTGTCCTGCTCCATGATCCGCCCACCCAAAGGAAATATAAAATGACAATAACCTAAAGGTATTATCATTTTATATTTCCTTTTTACTGCTCGAAAGCAGTGGGGCGACGCTCTTCTGCCATAGCAGAGGGGCCGCCACTGCTGCTGTGACTACTGCTGAGTCATCAGAAATAGCAACTGGGAATGTTAAATGGAGCTCATTTCCACACTGTGTAAGAGCAGTATTCCTGCCACAAGACAGGATTGTGGCTATTGAATTCAGTGTCCGAAAACTATCGGGACAATGCTAGGCTACTGCCAGGTCTTGGCTCAGGCCACAAGGTCTTTTACCTGCGTCCACAGCTGTGGTCCTTGACGCATTGGTCGCATGAGCTCAGCAGATTTTAAGCAGTAGGTTCCTGTAGCTCTCAAGACAGGGTAGAAACTTTCATGGTGGTCGAGGAGGGGGGTTCCATCTCAGTATTTGACTACATTCTGTTAGGCACAGATGCCGGTCCACAGGGCTGGGTGGCAGTTCTGGGAAATCAGTAACTCATAGCCCCAGGGGAGATTATTAATGAGCCTGTGCGTCACTTTTGCGCCACTGGTGCATCACTTTTTGTGACGCACCAGTGGCCTAAAAATATGCCATGTTGCGCAATATTTACGAAGTGACGCATCTAGGTAGATGCATCACTTCGTAAACTCCTGTGCTACATTATACCTGCACGAGGTATAAAGTATGCAGGGTGTGCATTCCCCTGCAACAAAATGTCGTAGGTGTGGGGCAGCAAAATCTATGAAGTTTCGCTGCGCCACTTCTAGGACGCCCTTTGCGGCAAAACCTTACGCCTGCCTCATGGCAGGCATAAGGGTGACGCAGGCCCTATCACATAGGGCTTGCCCCATGTGAAAAGAAAATTGCTGGAGTCACAACAGGCTTCCGACACAACTTCAGCAATGCGCCACTTTTTGCGCAGATACGTCAGTTATACTGACGTATCTGTCCTTCCATGCAATATGTAAATTTGATGCATCATTGGTGTTGCAAGGAGGGCGCACTGAGAAGTGCCACATCGCTGCTTTCACGCATCAATGCGCCACTTCTATAATGAGGCTCTTGGTCCCTGCTAGAGAGCGATCAGTCTTCAAGTTAGAGGGAGCAATGTACAGTTTTGTACCCTCTATTGATATTTCAGCCACAATTGGAGGGGCAGAATGTGTTAATACAAACTGACAATCAAGTAACAAGATGGTACTTATTCATCAGGATGGAACAAGGTGCAAATCCTTGAATTATTTGGCATCCCAGATTTTCCTTTGGGTGGAAACCTATCTCCTGTTTCTCATCGCGATGTAGGTCAAAGGTCAAGGCCTCTTTGAAGTTTTGGGCGGACAGTCTACGTTATAAATTTCCATCCTCAATGGTGCATCATTTGTCTGAACACCAATTCTATCAGATCTGTCTCAGGTTCCGGAACCCCTGGTTGGATCTATTCTCATCCCCGAACAAGGGGGCATATTACCAAGCAATAGCGATAATTATCGCTATTGCTTGGTTAGCGTGAAAAATGTACCACTGAGCTGCGGCGATTTTTACCGCAAATAAACCTTAGTATTACCGAGGTTTATCGCAAATGCGATAAAAATTGCCGCAATGCATGAATATCGCTAAAAAGTCAGCGATATTCATGCATTACCGAGCTAATGCTCTTAGCCATGTTATCCACTTCCCATTGGATAACATGGCTAAGAACTGCTCAGGGCAGGTGTTAGCTTTTGGAGATATTCGCGCTTAGCGCAAATATCTCCAAAAGTTGGTAATAGGAGATAGCGATGTTAGCGACTGTTTCCAGTCGCTAACATCTTGGCACGCCCACTTTGCATGTCATTAGTGATAAATATCACTGGCATGAAAAGTGGGGCCCAAGATGGTCGCTATCTCCTACTAGCTGTCGCTAACTGGTGTTAGCGACAGCTAGGTAATAGGGAGATAATTTTATCTCCGCTTTCTTGGCTTTTAAAGCTTTTAAAGCCAAAAAAGCGGAGATAAACCCCCTTGATAATATGCCCCAATGATGTGTCCACAGTTGTGAACAGGGGTCTCATGTCCCTGGGCATGTGCAGTAGATGCCATGTCAGTCCTTTGGCCACCAGGACTGCAGAGTGCTTTCCCGCCTATTCCCCTTCTTTCGAGTGTCAATCAGAATACTTTTTGGATGAAGGTGTGTCATCTTAGTTGCCCCTTATTGGCCAAGGAGACCGTGGTCCTTCTAGCCTTGTACAGCCCACCTCAGCCCACCACATCACTGACAAAGCTGGTTCAAAATATTGTTGTTTGTTGGTCATGTTTACTTTTTATGGTAACTTTAAATACCAGTTATTTATTTTGCCGGCACTCTGGATCCCAGTAATATTGGAATTAGCTTTCCATCTCCTTTTCATAGTTGCTTTTATGAAGTGTTCAAGTGACATTATTAATGTTCTAGATGCCTGCAATCTAAGTGCTTGGTGTGGTCTTACTTTAACCTTGTCTTTTTCATAAACATCAGGAACAATAACAACCTGCATGATTTGTAGTTTAAATGAAAATACCCAGTAAAACAGCCCTTCAAGGGAATGTTTTTTAAATGAACCATTTTCTTGCAAGCACATGGTGGCCTTGTTTAACATATAGCATAGTTTCCTTTTGTTTCTTTTTTTGTGACATAGACTTGCATTTAAAAAATAAAACAAGCATTAGCAAAGCCAATAGGTCTCGCTTTTGTAGCCATTTGACTTTGGCAGTTGCTCTTGACACTACTTTACATGTTCAGGATGCTGTGCACCATTATCAAAATAAAAAACAAACATTTTCAATGCAATAGGTCCCGCATTCATGAAAGTATGAGCTATTGCCATTGTAAATGACAATGGGGCATATGTTTGAATGGAATTTTTAGTCGCAAAAGCTGCGAATCGCAAAAAAGCAGCGTTTGCGACTAAAAATTTGTAAAACCGGATGTATTAGGGAAATCGCATCGCACAATCAAGGAATTGCACAATTTGCAATTTCTTAATTTTGCATAACCATTAAAGGAATCACAAATTGCGATTCCTTAAATGCTATGCAGCAAGCACTCAAGTTTTGCGAAATCTCCTTAAGAAATCGCAAATTACCACCAACTTCAAGTTGGTGGCAATTTGCGATTTCTTTCACAAATGCACTTTTTGGCATTTGTGAAGGTGCAATGTGGTGCACATACATGCCCTTACGGCATGTATGTGCGCCATATGCGCACACATGTTCATTTCAGGGGTGCATCAGGGTGTCCTCATGACTCCCTTGCACCCTTGAAATTATCCTCAATTTGCGATTCTCAAATTGCGAATCGCAAATTGAGAATGACTTCCCATTCATTCCTAGGGGCCTCCTGGCCCATAGAAATGAATGGCTAAGTGTTCCTTAATTGCGATTTTGCAATTTGCTAATCGCAATTAAGGAACACTAAGAAATCACAAAACAATTTTTTACATACATCACTTTTTGCAATTCTCAAATAGAGATTCTAAAAAAATCGCTATTTGGCAATCGCAAAGAGGGATTTTCATACATATGCCCCAATGCCTTTTATTTATGTTTTGGGTTTAAAACATAAATAAAGGCAATTTCATTTAAAATACTAATAGCTTAAACTCTCGCAAATGCGAGACCAATTGCATTGCAATAAAGGGCCTTATCAACTGCTTGTTAGTTTGGAAATGTCAGAGGAAGAGACCGGCCTGCGACGTCTTCGTAGTAGTGATAAATAGTGCAGTGAAGAAGACGTGTGGTATTGGTGGTGGCACTGGTGGTGGTCTCCTATTTACCAAGGTGCGCGGGTGGTGGTACTGTTGGTACTAGTGGTGGCACTGGTGGTACTGCTGTGGTGGTACTGGTGATGAGGGTGTTGGTACTTGTGGTGTGGTACTGCTGCTGGTGGTACTGGTACCGGTGGTGGTACTGGTAGCAATGGTACTGGTACTGGTGGTGGTGGTAGTGGTACTAGTGGTGGTGGTGGTACTGGTGGTGTTGGTGGGACTGGTGGTGGTAGTACTGGTGTGGTGGTACTACTGGTGGTGGTACTGGTGGTGGTGGTACTTGTGGTGGTACTGGTGGTGGTACTCACAGTGGTGGTGGTGGTACTGGTGGTGGAGATACTGGTGGTGGTATTGGTGGTGGTGGTGGTACTGGCCGTGGTAGTACTGTTGGTGGTAGTACTGGTGGTGGTCATACTGGTGGTGATGGTTCTAGTGGTGGTGGTGGTGGGGGTGGTGGTACTGGTATTGGTGGTTGTACTGGTAGCAGTGGTACTGGTACTGGTGGTGGTGGTGGTACTGGTGGTGGTGGTGGTACTGGTGGTGTTGGTGGGACTGGTGGTGGTAGTACTGGTGCTATTTGTGGTGGTGGTACTAGTGGTGTTGGTACTGGTGGTACTTGTGCTGGTGGTGGTATTGGTGGTGGTGGTGGTGGTACTGGTGGTGGTGGTACTGGTACTGGTAGGTGGTACTGGTAGTGATGGTAGTGGTGGTAGTACTGGTGGTGGTGGTACTGGTAGTGGTGGTGGTGGTACTGGTGGTGGGGGTTTTAGTAGTGGTGGTGCTGGTAGTGGTGGTGGGGGTACTGCTACTTGTACTGGTGGTACTGTTGGTGGTGGTACTGGAGGTTTTGGTACTGGTGTTATTGGTACTGGTACTGGTGGTGGTGGTATTGGTGGTGGAGGTATTGGTGGTAGTACTAGTAGTGATGGTGGTGGTGGTGGTGGTACTGATGGTGGTGGTGGTACTGGTGGTGCTGGTGGTACTAGTGGTACAGGTGGTATTGGTACTGGTGGTGGTACTGGTGGTACTGTGGTGGTACTGGTACTTCTGGTGGTGGTACGGGTAATGGTGGTGGTGGTACTGGTACTGGTGGTGGTACTGGTACTGGTGGTGGTGGTATTGGTGGGGTATTCACCTGTTACAACGCATTTTTTACAACGCACTACCACTACAACGCAGGCATTACAACGCATACCATTACAACGCATAGCGCTGGGGGGCGCTCTAGGATAAGAGGTAAGTTTAATTTACTATCCAACACCTTCCCTAGGGTCCACGGGGACTGGAGTTAGAATAGTAAATTATACTTACCACTATCCAGCACCCCAAAGCGCTATGCGTTGTAGTGGTATGCGTTGTGAATACCGCGTTGTAATGGTATGCGGAGTAAAAGTATGCGTTGTAACGTCATACATCCTATTGGTGGTACTGGTAGATCTTGCATGCACGCTTATGCTTGACCTAATAAAGGAACATTGTGGTTGTGTCAGTCTACTGACCCCTGAGCACCACTGGAATGATGCAGACTGATTTGCATATGGCTGGGTCCAAACTGGAATGGCTTGGTGAGCAAAAAAACTATGGATTTAGGCCTAGATCTTTGTACTGGGGTAAATGTATGACAGTGGTCTGCATTCTGTCCATCAATTGTTCTTTTTGCATTTGTAACCAATTTTGACATAACTTTCCAACAGAATAGCTGGTAACCAAATGTGTGTTTGAAACACGTGGATCAGGTCTATCCTGTATGTAGCCATGGGCTTTATTACTGAAACGCAACTGGCAGGCGTCAGAACTTGTCTGCCAAACCAACCACCCTAGTGGGTCTAAACAAGAGATATTAAACATAATATTTTAAACAATGCTTGCAATTCATCAATGGAATAATTGGTATGCATGCTCCAGTTTTGATATGTTGCCAGAGCAGGAAGGGTAGGGACAGTCATCTGTTTTGCAGTCACCAAGCCAAAAATCATTTTTTAAGGGATGAGGCACGCACGATGTAAAGCTTCTGTGCCCTGTACCTGCCAGGGTCTAGGACCCCAAACAGATTTTAGACCAATTGAGGCCTTCCACTGTATATAGCCACCAACTGACAATTTATTGATAAAAGAATTAGAATATAATAATTTAGTGTGGGTTAACATTACCTTGGGAGCAAATTAAATCATCAATTTAAAAAAAGAATGACTCTGGGTTGGACCTATAAAAATCTGTAAAATATGTATATTTATTTAACAGGGTTTTTGAGCTGCCTTCCAATGGAGTTGGGTAATGTTCCCACTGTACATAATTAAGAACATTTCTAAATGTAAAAGCGTAATGCAGAAAATGGTGTCAATAATGCTAGTTACAATACAAATCAGCATAATTTGCAGTATTTAATATAAATCTTCGGCATAAAATGCAGCATAATAGTTCAAATCTGAAAATAAAGATTGTATGGCTTGTACATCCCAATCATCTGAACGTATGTTATGTTTCACAACATCACCCATAGATACACAAAGTACATTTGGTACCTTAATAATCTCTATAGGACCATGAATATGGAAATCCGCAGCATCCCAAACTATGCCATCAGCGACTGGACAGGCGGAGATGTTAACAAAAGTCTGCTCTCTCTTAATGATGTGAGTAGACGAGTGCAGAGCCAAGTTCCATCAACCAGTTTGACAGCAGAGCGTTCTGGGAGGTAGTGGCAATTAGTGAGGAGGAAAAAAACTGTCACAACCCCAATGGACATGAACAAGAAAATTATGATCAGCACCATCCAGATATATGTCCCAGGAGGGACCAAATATGTCAGTTTAAATCAGGAAACAAAAATATGGTAGTTCGTAGGGCCAATTGATGATGTGGAGGTCGAGTCAAAAGATAAACGTGACTAGTTGAGTGTATATGGTTGCAAACAGGCAATGATCCGGTTGCAGGATAAGCATATTCAGTTTCATCATTACAAGTGGCAGCTGGTGGGATAATCAAATGATTACTAACAGATTCCATCTTGATGGGCGTGTCATTGTGCGTGGTGTCAAATGCGCCAAACACAGGATTCCTGGTTATTGCTGGACATGATGCAGCTGGTGTTATACTATTCAGAATCGGCCAAATGTTGTAGCTTGAAGTTGTCCACAGAGATGTATCTGTTATCTCTGCAACAAGGAAGTGGTGGTAAAACTGTATGAGTACCCTTCATGCCAAGCACTGGTACCGGTGCACAATAGGAGGGGCCAAATTATTTTTTGTTCTCCACCTTCTCTCGAACCCGGTCTCCAACTTTGGGTAGCCAGCCAACTACCAGAATCTGCAGTGCAGCATCAGTGGCAGAGGGTAAATTATCTTTTGAAAGATTGTCAGGGGTATCTTGTAAGTCATGTAACATAGTAGAATGACTATCTATGTCTAAAGTTGCGGCATCTACTGCCATGTCTAGACCATCAAGGTCTGGCACAAACATTTTCATTCTGTCAGGGACTGTCCGGGACTATGTGGGGAACACAGTCAGGGACTTGGGCAAGGAGGGAACTAGGTAGAAAACGTACACAGAAAGAGGAGTACAGCGCGCCCAAGATCATACAGGGAGTTAGAAGAAAAAAAGGGATCCAAAGGGGAAGCCTGTACAAGTGGACAAGATGGGTAAGACTCAGAAATTAAGGCCACTCACCAGGCAATTTAGCATTCAGACTAATTACACCCAGGACAGAGGTGCAAGGCATTTATATAATACAACATTAACAATAAAGGGGAGTGTGGGTACAGCACTCAGGAGCTCCACAAGGTAAGACTGAAGCACAGTAAGTTTCTCACCCACAATTGCTGTTACAGATACTGACTGCAAATACCCACATATCAGATATGCATGCAAAGGCAGGGTCTGTGGAGCTTATACCTATGGTGAAGTTATAAATGCAACTCAAAGACAATACTCACAGTGAACAAGAAATACCACCTAGGTAGTCAGCTGTGCCCACGGATCCTGGAGATCATACAGGAACACGCAAGCCAGTAACTGAAAGGGGTAGAACTAAACACAAGCACAGTAGACAAGGATCTAGCAAGGAGGACAGGTAGGAAATCACAGGGCACACTTGGCAGAAAACAGGTAACAAACATACAAGGCAACAGAAGCAAGACAGCAGAATAAAAAGGCAGAAAACTAGAACTGGAACAAAGGAAATGGGAAGAAAGGCAGGGACTGGAAAGGGATATACAGAAGGGGGGCTACAAGGGCATACTTGAATAGTGCAGGTTAAGGAATCAAGAATACAAAGTAGCATAGAAGGCAGTGCTGGGGCAGGAGCAAGAATTGAGCTAAAGCTCTGGAGTCTAGGTAGCCCTGCAGGCAGTGCTAGTATAGGAATAGGGAATTACTAAGGCTTTAGGAGTCAAGGTAGCACTGCAGGCAGTGCTAGTTCAGTAACAGGGAATTAGCTACAGCTCAGGAAACAAGGAGTCAAGACAGCACTGCAAGCAATGTAAATCAGAAACAAGAAATAGCTGAAGCCCAGGAGCAGGAACAAAGAATAACTATAGCTCAGGAACTCAGGAAACAAGAGCACTGCAGGCAGTGCTAATTCAGGTACAAGGAATAGCTATAGCTCAGGAACTCAGGAAACAAGGTAGCACTGCCGGCAGTGCTAATTCAGGAGAAGGGAAACTGCTGCAGTTCAGGAACAAGGACTACTAAGGCTCAGGGGTGAAGGTAGCACTGCAGGCAGTGCTAATTCAGTAACAAGGAAAACAGCATCAGGTCAAGAATAAGGCATAACTAAAGCTCAAGAAAGACTGGAAACAAGAATAGCAAAAGCTCAAGGAGCACTGGAAACAAGGATCGGTCTCACTGCTAAACAGCTACAATGACCAACACTGGGCTTAAGGGAGCTGGGGCTCAAAAGAGCTCACAGTACTCATGCGCATTTGGTGTGAGCAGGTTAGCAGAAGCCAGCCACAGGTGAGCTGAATCCCCCCACCCATCCTTGGCCTGCAGGGGTGGAGACAAAGCAGTGAGCTGGAAATTCTGGGTAATGGAGTTTTAGGCATGAGCAGGTTGGCTTCCACAAAACCCGGCATGGATTGGGAATTGATTTCTAAACGCCTGAAAGTCAGGATATGCATATAGGGGACTGTCTGGAATCATTTTAGAATTCTGAAAAGCACCGCAATTCGGCCCCCTGGTGGTGGGAACAAGAGCACAGGGAGTGAATCGTGACACATGCCAATGAGCACATTGCTATGGGGTCCGCCCACCCAGAGATCTTTTAGGGGGATTATTTATTGCACGTTGCATGCATACAAGTGGGCTAGCCAGTTCCTACTAGTGTCTAAGACTCTTGCTGTCAAGGATTGCTTTCATGGTTTATTTGCTCCACAACTGAATTGTCCTCAGGCGTGTAAGGAGACGAAAATTTCATCAGCACCCCCAAAGACTGCATTGCATCCTTGTATGCCTTGGAGACGTATGCCAGACCTTGATCAGAATGGAAGGTGCTACATGCAAAAATTCCCACAAAGACACACAAATCCCTGCTGACATTTCGAGTGTCAGCAGTGCGCTGTGACCAAACCCACACAAAGTGTGTGCACGAATCAACTGCAACTAAGATGTATTTGTAAGCAGTATCTGAAGAAAAAGGACCGCAGTGGTCAAGATATACACAACCAAAAGGCTTATTAGAGATGCAGAGCTGAGTTTGTGGTGGGCGTGTGACCGTAGATGGTTTGATCTGCTGACAAATGTCACAAGAAAGTACATATTTATGGGTCTGTTTATATAAACCACACCACCAGTAATGTTGGTGCAAATTTGAAACATTTGCAGACACGCCAGCATGGGCCGAAGCCATGCCTTAGTGCGCGGCTGTTATCAAAGAAAGTCTGTGGTCCGCATTGGGAAATAAACTGTCGTCCACGTTGTTAATTCTTACATAGGGTACTCTATCGGGACTTAAATGATAAGAGTACTTCAAAGGGAACCCTTGTGGGTACTTACCATCCTTCTCAGTAGCAGCAATGGCTGCAAGAATGTCATTACCAATCTGAGTCATGTATCTCGTAACGGCTGCAACTGAACACATGGCTACTGCTGATTTAGCTGCTACATCAGCCAAACTGTTACCGACAGCGTGTGCTCCCATGCGCTGGTGGCCAAGAGTGTGAATCACCTACGTGAGAGGCAAACGTTTTTTAAGATCTGCCACTCAAACCTAAAGCATCTTATGCTTGATTTTGCTGCATTTGGAATAATGATAGTCATTCTCTGAGACCAAAAGAACACGTTGTCCTTTAAAGACTGAACACAGTAATAAGGATCACTTACAATTAGAGTAGTCACATTAGAATCTGCAAACGTGAGGGCTAGCAACAAAGCGCGCAGCTCGGCCAATTGGGCGTTACAGTCACCTAGTGCCTGCGTATGAACAATATTTGATTTGATCTCACTGTTCACTACAGAACACGCCACAATAGCACAGGCCGCTGAATAAGCATGCTTAGACCCGGTGTCCGGTTGCGCTGAAAAATCGGTGTAAATGATACAATTGTACTCCTTAAGCGGGCGCATTGACAATGGACGAGGATGAACAAATCCAAACTGCAAAAACTCCTGTGTCTGAAGAGACGAGTCAAAGATATACTTGACACCAGGAGACATCAAAGAAGTAGCCCATTGAATCCAAAAGGAATGCAAAGCTTTAGAGTTAGGTACACTCGCCTTTGTCACCGCTTCAAGTGCAGGGTATGGTGTCACTACCACAATTTGTTTCCCCTGTGCCAGTGCGCGTTCCTTTAGGATCGCCATTTGCACAGCTGTCAAGACTTTTTAAACTGTGGAAAACCGCAACTAGGCAGAAGTGTACAAATGTGACTTGTAAGCAATAGGTACTGTGTCACCTTCATTAAAGGTCAAGTAAGTGACACCCACCGCGCCTGGTGCATTTCGTATTACCAGGTTTATGTGGCTATCACATGACAAGTATTTAGATTCAAGAAGATCAGACTGCAATGCTTGCAGGAAAGATGAATGTTCCGGAAGCCAGCAGGATTTTGAAAATGTAGGTTGTATCAAAGCGTAGAGAGGCTTGATATGCTGGGCATATTCGGGGAATATAAGTACGCCTGAAGTTCAAAAATCCCAGCAAGACTGTAGCTTTTTCAGGGTTGTAGGAAGTCGCAAACATGCACATTTCTCCAGGAAGTGAGGCGTCAATCCTCTACCTTCATTATTGTAGTCGTAACCCAGATACAACACTAAGGGCCAGATGTAGGTAGGCGTTTACCGGGTGGTAACGGCCGAATTCGGCCGTTACCCACCGGTAAGAGCAATTTGACATGTAGGTCCCTGTATTTTACAGACTCGGTAAATTTACCGATAGGTAAATTTACCGAGTATGTAAAATACCGAGTCGGTATCATTACGGATTCCGGTAAATTGGTATGTAGGTGGGACTCTTCTGAGTCCCACAAGCAGTATAAAATCGGTATTTTACCATCAAATACTACTTGATGGTAAAATACCGTTTCTGGTGTGCATGCACATGTGTGCATGCACACCTATGCCATATGACAGGCAGACCTGCCCTTAGGGCAGGTATGCCTGCCACATGGCACCCGAGCCTCTTTTGGGGGTGCCAGAGGGTGTCAAAGTGACACCCCCTGCACCCTTGTGACAGTCGGTATTTTCCGATGTGGTAAATACCGACCGGTAAATGCCCAATCAATCCTATGGGCTTCAAAGCCCATAGGAATGAATGGGCATTAACTGGTCGGTATTTCCCGCATCGGAAAATACCGACTGTTTCCGATTCGGTAATTGCACATCTGCATTTACCTACATCTCGGTACTTTTATTTTCCGACCTCTGAAATACCGAGTCGGTATGACTCGGTATTTAAGAGGTCGGAAAATAAAATTTACCTACATCTGGCCCCAAGTCCTCTGCAATGTGTGATTTCCCAAAGTTACATTTGGATCCGTAGTCCGCTAACAAAATAATGATGCGATCTACGAGGCAAAGATGCATCCGTGAGATAAATATCGTTAACGTACGAGTACGCATCTGGGTCTTTGCTGTCTAGCAAAGGGACAACACGAGCGGCGAAAACTCCAGGGCTGTTTTGTAGCCCATAGCTAATCGCCTAAATTGTTTATGTTTTCCGCCGGCTGTGAATGCGTTCCATTGACTGCATGCAGGGGACAGATTGTGACTGAAAAGCCATTGGAAATGTCAAGTTTAATTTTATATTTTTTACGAACAAGACTGTCTACAAGAGCTGAACTATGGGTATTCTGTACAGCAAAAGTGTGACAATGTGATTTCAAATGGCGGTAATCCAATGCTAAGCGGTAAGACCCATCAGGTTTGGTTACAGTAAAAAGAGGGTTATTCATTGGTGACATACATGTCTCAATCACTCCTTGATACTCTAACTGAGTCAGACTCTCAGAAACGTGACCATTAGCTTCCCGCCAGAGGGGATGTTGGGGTTGAGGCTGTGGCATAGACCGCAATGGTATCTCATACGGTGGTGAACCTTTATCCCAGCCCACATGAGTATGGTACAGTGCTGGTGCAAGTACCAAAGCCCACTCTTCTGCAAAAGCCTCTACATGCTCCTCGGAGACGCTGCATGAAAAACTCTGAAGTATTACCTACTCCCTTTTCGGAGCGGCCAGAACAAAAGGTGGGGGCCAATCTGCCTCCGCCAACAAAATGTCATAGGAAGTTAGATTTTCCCACAAAATCCCTATAACTACACATTGTATGTCACCTTCAATTAGAAACACAATATATCATATAATCTATCATATACTCGAGTGTCAGCCGTATCAACTGTAATGAAAGACTCCGTTGCTGTTGCATCCAAAAATTGACGCAGTGCTTGCCCCACTATGGTAACCTCCGCCGCCCTGTCGAGCAGAGTCACTGCCCATGTTAGATTCTGGAGCTGGTTTCTCACCATCTGTGGCATACCTTGCTGTTAAAGATGCAACTTTCTCTCTGAAACTGAAGGCGCTGAAAAGGAAAGTCGTTTTTTTTTTCCTTGTCGTCGGTCTGACAGCGCTGATCACGTACTAGTGGGGCACCTCGACCTCGGCCGTGATCCTGGCATTCACCTCCACCAGCTTATGAGCCTAATGTTTCCAGGAAAGAAAAAGGAGAACACTGATCAGGAACCTAAAATCTGTCAGGAGACCCAATTCTCGAGCGGTCGCGCAAATCATAAGTGCGCTGAGAAGACTCGGGTGCTGGTGACTCAACATGTGACTCTGGTTTCTTTTGTTGCTTCCCCTGTTTCTCTTTAGAAAAGAATGGATGCTCGTCTTTATCAGACTGAGACTTCTGTTGTGTTTGCGTTTGAGGTAGTATCTTAGCAAAAGGCTTAACACCCAAACTTTTGCGGTCAATGGTTTTATAAACCTGTGCAATAATGTTTTGCAATTTGCGTGGCTTCTCACACTCTGGTGCGAGAGCCAAAGCATTAGCTACTTGAAAGTTCAATGCATCTCGCTTCATATTTTCAAGGATGAGATCAGCAACTACGTCAAACACTCCCACCAACCTCATCCCCAATTCAACTGCCGCTTCAGGGCCGTGCTCATCCTGAACACGCTAAACCACGTAGGGGAGTAGCGTCATTGAGGCAGTGGTGAAACACCTTGCGTACACTGCTGTGAACACCTTACCCCAATTGTTACAATCAGTGAACTCAGGAATTAAGTCTTTCTGCAAACTAATAGTCAAAATCCTGTGTTTTTCCTAATTAGTGGTATTTGGAAACACCGCCTCCAGCTGGTTAAATCTCTCAGCAAGCCAATAAGGCAAATCATCCTTGACGGGACTAATAGTCACTACGCCAGGTCCAGTTGGTTGCGCAGCAACTCCAGGTGGTCCCATCTGGAGGTTACGTGAGACGTACTGTACAACAGCTCTATGCATTTGACCAGGAGAGGTGTGCAATACACAGAGCTCCGTGACTGAAACTGCTAGATGACGTGGATGTGGTGTATACCCGGCCAAAACTGGCCAAGTGGCCCCATCAATAGTTAAAGGGCCTAAACGGACAGGAATCAGTGGGTGGGGGAGGGTGCCATTAAACCAAATTTGGTGTTGCCATGCTGTTAGCGGAACTTCAAGAGTTCTATAAGGGCGATATATATGAGGAGGTACCGTGTGAGTGTATACATGGAACAAATTATTGCTTCCATCCACTGCCGGAAAGGTAAGTCAAGAATAAAATACCTCAAAGTGGTAAGCAAGGATTCTGCACATATACAGAACTGTGCACCGGAAACCAGGACCTCGGTGTATAGTGGTGTACCAACAACCCATCTCAGTATCCAGAACCCCAATCTGACTACCTATAGTATCTCATTCGTTCTCCGTACTACAGCTCAACTACCAATGATTAGACATCCTAGAACATGTCACTCCGTCCCTCTCAGAAATAGCGGGAACAAGAACACTCTTTCGCTTACTCTCTCATACTTGTCCACGACGTGAGTAATCAGAGACACAGTATGGTTTAAAAATTTTATTTTAACTAACGTGCTCTATAATGCAGCACACAAGCCAATACTAGCAGCAAAATGCATAAACAATATAGTGAGCTTTGTTACAATTCCATAGAATACAAACAAGGATATCATGTTATAAAGATAGTGGAAAAAGGACTACTGTACCTTACCACCCTCCCCGTGCTAGGAGCTAGTTCATTATAATCATAGAACACCTCAGTGCTTTGTCATGGGGACCCCATACCTCCAAGTCTAGATGCAAAGGATTACATCTCCGGACAAGCACAGCTCTTCTCTTCTGGAAAAGGTTTCCTCAAGTGCCCTAACATGCATGCAGTGCAATATTAAAAGCACTCGATTTTCAGTAGTGCAGCTGTGCTGTCGTATTGTGTCTATGTCTGTGGAGCTGAACAAAGCAGATTAACAAGGGATGTTGTTTTTCGACCTTGAACATTATGTGCAGACGAAGACCACTGAGTACAGCAAGAAACGTGAAAGTCAGACAGTTTTCATGTGAAAACGCACAAGCAGAGTATTTCTTGAACACAAAGGCATGTAGTAACGTGTGCAAAAGCGGCTGCATGGCCGCCAAGTTTATACTAATGTATGCTAATTTAGCAATGTCCGCAGTTAATCCCAAATCCTCACTACAGCAGAGTGGTAGACTGGCTTTAGCTTCAGCAGGGGGACCTTGTTATACCCTACCATGCTCTTTTATGCTGGTCAGGTATTCACATAAGACTCTGGATACAGTGTATCTGGACCCAAAATTGCCGGGATTGGAGTTTACTGACTGAATAATTCCAGTCTCTGAGATAATAATAATAATAATCCATATTTGTAAAGCGCAAACATATCACCCCTTAAGGTCTGAAGGACCTTTTTTTTATAGATTTAGGGAGCGGCTGCCCACAGTCACATGATGCTGAGCCGAGCTGCTGCCGGTGATCAAAACGTGAGCCCATGTTCCGGACTGAGAAGCTCTTGCTGCTGCTCTACACCTCTCTCCCTGATATAAGGAAACTAGGAGCTGGAGCGGTTTATCCCTCCGCCAGTCTACTCATAAAGCCGTAATCGGTATTCACGAAGCTAAACCACTCATGTGACACTATCTGTGATGGACACACTTTTGCACAGTTATTTGTAAATTATGGGCCATATTATCAGTGCTTTGCTAGTCCCAATAAGACAGATATCTGTAGTTTCTGTCACCACCAGGATTACAAGTTCTGTGGGAACCTCATGGGTCCAGACTTTCTAATCTGAAACAGTTGATGAGAGGTGATTTGTCAAGCCAAAACTTCAGCCAAAAATAAAACAATAAAATCATGTGGAACTTGGGGTATAAACACTGATGCCTTCATTTTATTACCCCAAATTTTATAACCAGCCGTAACTCTTCCCTGGTCTTGGAACAATGGCTCAACCATATTGCTCTATATGTGGATAATGCATCAGCGTGTTACAGACATTCCAGGCAAGTGGAACGTGTGAACACAATGTCAATGGGGTTGACGAGGGCGAGGGATCACTCCTGATTAATAGCAGGCCGATTTGGTCAGTGGATACAGACATACCAATGGGGAAGGTACTGTAGTAGCGGCCGGTGTGCTGGACCAGCGGTGAGGTAGCTGGTGGGGTAGGGAGGGCGAAGGGGTCGCAGGTGGAATAAAAAAAAATTATAAAAAAGAAGTTACCTGCATCGCGCTCTTCTGTTCCTCTTCCCCAGGGGCACAGGCTCCCAGAATGCCCTGCGGCAAATCCTGAAGCTGCTTTAACGCATTAGAGCAGCTCCAGGAGTGGCCTGAGTGCCATGAATTTGTGCTCCACGACAAACTGGGAGTTGGTGCATGCTTTCTCCAACCCAGCTGCTTTGGTCATTCTATGGCATGGAATAAACTGTACTTTCCTTCCTGAAATTGGATGATGCATTCTAAAAACAGTAGCATCATTCTGTAAAACGGACATGGAAAAATATAATACAATTGTGTTGTAGACAGGCCCAACAACACTGGTTTACTTATCTCAGTATCATTGCAACCAGTGCTGTTTGTGTAAGATTATGATACCATAATCTTCAACTTTTCTCTTTCTCAACCCACCTCGTACATGAGTACTTTTCATGTACTGCTTTGTCATATGTTTTATTGATTATCCTACTTCTATGACATATATATAAAAAAGAGTTTGTCTTCAGAATTCAGTTGTTTTGTCTATCTCTGGTGTATTTTTGAAGAGTATTTGCTCTCTTATTTAGTGATTATTAATCAATTAGGGTAATTGTTAGTACGCTACTCACCCGTGAGGGTCCCAAGGCTCTGGGGAGAGGGGGTAAGCAACTCCATTCAGAAGAAGAGCCCGATTTTGAGCTTCTTCCTGAAGATGTTCGGGGAGATGAGGTGCGTCTGATGCCGATCGGGAGCTTGTTCCAGGTCTTGGCTGTAATGTAGGATAAGGTTCTTCCACCTGTTCTCGCTCAGCGGATGCTTGGGGTTTCGGCGTGGGCTAGATTGGTGGATTAGAGGTTTCTCTTGGGTGCGTGGAAGGAGATTCTCTCATTGAGATATTGGGTCTGGGGTTCTGGAGGCATTTGTAGGCGTGGGTGAGTATCTTGAAAGTAACCCTCTTCTCGATGGAGAGCCAGTGGAGGTTCCGCAGCTGTTGGGTGATGTGTTTGTGTCGAGGGATGGCAAGGAAGTGTCTGGCTGCGGTGTTTTTTATGGTTAGGAGTTTGCGGAGCAGAGACTTGTTGATCCCGACATAGAGGGCTTTGCCGTAGTTCAGTATGCTAGTTATGAGTGCGTGGGTGATGGTCTACCTTGATTCGGGGGATCCATTTGAAGGTCTTTCGGAGGATGCGGAGGGTGTTGAAGCAGCTGGTGGTGATGGTGTTGACCTCTCGGGTCATGGAGAGGGAGGAGTTGAGTACAATGCCGAGGTTTTGGGCGTGATCCATGGGGGTAGGTGGGCTGCCGAGGATGATGGCTACCAGGTGTTGTCCTATGAAGAGGGGGAGGGTCCGAGGATGAGGACCTCTGTCTTTTCCAAGTTGAGTTTTCAGGCAGCTGCTGCTCATCCAGGATGCAACATCCTTCATTCCTTCCTGGAAGTTGAGACTGCTGGTGATTGGGTCCTTGGCGAGGGAGAGGATAAGCTGGGTTTCATCAGTGTCGGATGCTATGCTGAGTTTGTGCTGTCTGACGATGGCGGCGAGGGAGGCCATGTAGATGTCGAAGAGCGTGGGGCTGAGCGATAATACTTGGGGTGCTCCGCAGTTGATTTCCGTTGGTTAAGAGAGGAAGGGTGGCAGTTTAATTCTTTGGGTTCTGCTGGTGAGGAACGAGTGCAGTTTCTTTTATGCCAGCGTCATGGAGTCTGGCAGTGAGTGTGCGGTGGGAGACGGTGTCGTACGCTGCGGAGAGGTCGATTAGGATCAGGCCTGTGGTGTGTCCTTGGTCGAGGAGGGTGCGGATGTCATCTGTGGTGGCAAGTAGAACGGTCTTGGTGCTGTGGCTGCTGTGGAATCCGGATTGAGAGGGGTCGAGGATGGAACTTTCTTAGATGAATTTGGTTAGTTTTGCATTGATGGTCTTCTCAGTGACTTTGTGGTAAAGGGGAGGATTATGAGAAAACTTATTCGGTGATATAGTGAATTAATTTCAAGAGTCATTGCCTCTTTGGTTTTTCTAAAGAGGTACATCAGGACCAATTGTTGTACTTACTGGACTGTATCTAGGTCCTTCTACGCATTCTGTGTTACCCCATTACCCCATGACCTGTTCTCCAGGCAGCACAGGGTCCCAGAATGCCCTGCGGCCAATCCTGTAGCTGGTCCCGCAGGCATATGAGGCTTTATTTACACAGGCATAATTATCATTTTTGTCCTGATGATGATCCGCTTATTCCATCGCTTGATCGAAACGTCGTCGACACTGTAAAAACACTGTAAACTCTAAAACTCCTGTCTATCTTGCCTTAAAGGTGTATTTTGCAATTTGTTTCGTTGACCCTGTTTATTCCATGTGGGTAACAAACCCCAGTTTTGGCTGAGCCTTTCTTGTTGTTCCTGTTTCCCCTTTGTTTTGTATTCTATCGGCTAAATCGGGTACAGGCTTGTGTCCCACTTCATGCATTGTTGTGTATCATCTTATACATTATGCCCTCTGTCTGGCTGGACATGTCCATATAATATATCAATGATTGTGTCTATATTTATTAAACTGCTTACGCATTTCCCTTTTTCTGGGGTCCACTGTTGTTTAGAATAATTAACTCCCAAGGTCCCTGGGCGACTTCTTTGGGTTCCCTTACTGTTTCAAAATCTGTCATGCAGTGCAGAACGGCTTTGCATAGATTTCTCATAAATCTGGATCCTATTGCACGTGGTGCGCCCCAGATGGCTGCATTGGTGACAACAGAAAAAAGTCAAGGGTGGTGTTTCCGGTAAAGGTTGTCCTACAAGCTGCCTCCAAGGGACTATGTAACTCACAGGATACATCAGAAGAATGTGGAGAAGTGTGGCTCAATGATTAGAGCGGCAGTCCCTGATGCAGAGGTCTAGCCTGGGACCAGGGTTCAATTCCCCGCCTCGGCGGGTCTTGGGCTCAAAATTCCACGGACCTGATAATTCTCGCCTCGGTGCCTATTCCAATCATGGAGTCCCACTCTGCAACTCTGGGCAATAGTTTGCTTAATCTCCACAACGGCCCCCACAACGCTAAGGATGTGTGGCCTTGGGGGTGCCCAGGAGTGGACGCCTCACAAGGAAAGCCAGGATGGGTTCCACAGCGGTATTCGTACAAGCGCCTTGAGACCCTTGTGGGTGATTAGTGCGCTATACAAGTATCAATTTACATGCAGTGGGAGGAAGAAACTTTGCAAAATTAACAGCATTCCACTTTGAGGGAACTCATGGAGATGAGGCAGGGGCTGCACGCGCACACACAGGTAATAAACATGTTGGAACATCAGCTGAACATTGATGTGATGTTGGAAGAAATATATGCTGCTAAATTACCACGGCTGGTATTGTGAATTAATGCCTCCTAGGTCGAAGGGACGGAGGGGAATAAAAAGAGCTTTAAAATAAACCTCACTTAAAGCCTCTGCATCACGCATAGGCAAGGAGTTCAGTAACATGCGAAGCAATGACAGAATGCTAGCTAAACTTTACATTTTCACAATATTTGTGGTACTGCATGCAGATAATGCCTTATGTTTGAAATGTATGATCTGGCAAGTAGGCATGCTATTCTATCTTGCAGTAACTGCAGCAGGATCTCTTATGAGCTATAGAGACATGTGTGTAATTTCACTTCACCACCCCAGACCCTCACCCTCGTTAGCCCTGGCCTCAGCAGTCAGAAAGATATTAGCCGGTACATACAACAAACAGTCACACTGATTCCACACCTTGCCTCCTCCTAGACACTCAACAGCAAGTAGAAGGCTTTTAAGGGGCCCAAGATGATACTAGGGTCAGCATTGGGATATCATCAGGAGTCAGAAAGTGTGTGACATCACTTCTGGTTCCGTATGTTGGGATGGGAAAGAACCATGTGCGGCATACAATCATGTACCCTCTGCCCAGAGTGTCTGCCTGTGGGTATGTAATATCCTGCTTTCTGATTTTGGCCCTTGCCTCAGACTAATCTAGTATGTAGTGCGGACTCAACCCCTGAAAGGTGGAGAAAAAGCACTAGACTTTTTTTATATATCCCTCCCCCACTAGGGTTGCACCATGATGGCATGCTTCATCGTAGGGTTCATTCCGTTCTGATGCGGAACAGGGCTTCCTACTACCTGAAAATTACGTGGAAGCACTGGATGGTATGCTGTTAGTGATAAATAGCATATGAGTGGCAGGAGTTTTCCTATATATGGTGAAAGGAAAAAAATACCTGCCCGGTACATAAGCTATGATTTAATCCGTCCTCCAGATGGTATGATGCAAAAACTGGCGAGAGAAGAAGAAAGTATAGACACAATGCCCCTTCCTTTCTAGTGGTCTACTTGTTTCAAGCCAATACCCATCACCTTCCTTCAGGACAAAGGATCTAACTCACTGGTGGAGAGGTATGGTGCAGCGACCAGGGTAACTGACTTCGGAGCACAGGGTTCACAGTCGATCACCGGCTCCGGCGGCAGCTCTGCTCAGCACCATGTGACTCTGGGCAATAGCTCACTTAATTTCCGCGATGGCCCCCAGCGCCAAGAGACCCACAAAGGTGAGTAGTTTGTGCATTACAAATACAGATTTACATTTACTGGTTCCACTCCTAAATCAGTAGTTTTGGTGCAAAGTGACTACACACACTCTGCATGCTGATAAAAAGTTAGCACCTACTTATTGTTACTGCTTGGCAACCTGCAATATACAAAATCACAGAAAGTATTATATCGTACAGTGGCCCAAAGGGATGTTGTCGTTAAGGTCCTCATTGTGGTTATTGAGTCTGAAGTCCCATTGCTGTTCTCTCTCAAAGATTGTTGCTTCGCAATTGGCTGCCTCTTTAATGTGCTCAAGGACAACGCACAGGTGGCCCAAAACTGTGTGTTTTTTGTCAGTGTAATAAGTGGACATTTTAGTTGTCACTCTGCCGTGCCAGAGATTACAGTGGTGCTCAGCTATTCTCATTTTTATCTTCCGGGTGGTCATTCCGGACCTATTATGATGTCCACTGGACGATCATCTGAACTACACCGTAGCAGGATGGAATCTGCTTAACTATTAGTCGGCAGTTCCACCTGCCGAAGCAGGAAGCGACCACCCTATAGACGGTCGGAAACATCCATTTTCCCATTGCAGCTTGTGCGGTTGACGAAAAAGGGCTTCCGCCAAAGCAACAATAGAAAAATTGATGTTTTCAAACATCCATTTACCTTGTGGCAGGCACCATGCAGTGCCTATAACATGATGCAGGAATGTTTAGGGGGCACCACAGGTGCCCCCCAAACCCCATAAGAGGGGGCCAGAGGGGAGATGGGCCCTGCTATGGGCCTCCAAAGTTTGTTTCTGACAGCCTTTCGATGGCATATAGACCACCATAGAAAAGCTGTGCGAAACGTGCTATGCAATCCCAACGGTGGTGCCTGAGCAGGCACTACCTCCATTCTGGGCATGACAATCTGCGCTCCACCCTGAAGGACTCCGTGAGCCCGTCTGAGCGCAGCGGTATTCCCCCGCAGGCTTCCCTCTGACCGCCAGTATCGTAATATGGCAGATGGACCGAAACCTCTGATGTTTGGCAGAAAGCCACTGACGATCTGTTGGATGGCTCTCCGCCTGACATCTGAAAGAGGCCCATAGTGTTGGTTACAGCGTAAGTTGATCAAGTACACTACTCTTTGAGTATTACACGTTGTCAGATTTCTCAGTTCTCATGTGGTTGTTATTGAAAATTACTGAATTGGTGCCTTTTGTTAGGTGACATACATTGCACCCACCACATTGAGAGTGGTTGACTGCCGGAGGCAATATCCCCTGTGTCTGTCTGATATCTGTTGTTGTTTTTCGAGGGCTTGTGTGTACTATTGAGCCACTAAGACTTTTTCCTCATCTATGGAATAACATGGCTTTTGGTAGATTGAGGGGACCACTATTTAGGATCCGCCAATGTTTATTGATAATATTACACAATCTATTTGAAGCTATATTGAATGTAGCAATGCAAATAGATCTGTCCTCTTTTTCCTTCGGTGCGACATGGTCCAACAAGGCATCTCTGTTGTTGTTGCATGCCTTTTCATTGCCTGTACCACTATTCCAACTGGGTACTTCCTGGCCTCAAGTTTAGTTGATAAATGAACTTCTTGCACCTTGTAATCACTTACATCTGAACAGTTCCTTCTCAATCTTAAAAACTGGCCGAAGGCGAGATTCCCCCTCAGATGGGTAGGATGGAAACTGTTATGTAGTAGTAAGCTGTTTTTGCCGTTGGGGTTTCATGTGTGGATGTTTTGAGGGTGCCCTGCTCCCACATTATGTTAAGGTCAAGAAATACTAGTATTTGTTGCTTATGGTGTGAGTGAATTTTAATGATTCATTTTGAGTGCTAAACCAGCTCATGAACATTTTTGCTGTTACCTCCTTTCCTCCAAAAGCACAAAATCTCATCCGACGTGTACAACAGTCAATAGTGTTGTGTTGTCTTCGAAATCAGTATGCAGTTCCTTTAAAGAAATAAAAGGGAGAGAAAGATCAAAAAGTCGGTCAATGTCCAAGTCGACGGACACAGGGTCCGTTCCTTTTGGAACTGAAGCCGACACGCACCCAAATGGGTGTCATTCTTCATTGCTCACTGCAATGCCCGAAGGGCACCCCAAAGGGGCTCTTTATCAGAGATCTTTTTATCCCAATTGTCGTATGTGAAGAGAGGTGTAGGGCGAGTAAGTATAGATTGGTGGTGTAATTGAGTGCATAGAAGAGTGGTGATGTAAAAATAAAGTTGATAGCTCTCTAGTGCGAATTTTAATAAGTGGGTCTACTTGTCTGGTTAAAAGTTATGGCAGCAGATGCAATGGTCTATCATAGCCTAAAAATCGAGGTCTACATGTTTCTTGTAGGATTCGTGTAAAGAGATCAAATGGCAATTCATCAGGACCAGATGGAATCTAATCTACACAATGGATGGCATATAATTGTTGTCCAGGATCTTCTAACGAGAAGCATTGACCTATGATACCCATCTATGTGTGTGAGGGCTTCAGATCCAAAAGTAATAGACCTTTTCATTTCCTTAAAGGAAGTGCATACTGATTTTCAGATAATTGATACTTTTGAGGGGTGTGTATGCTGGACCTACAAGCACCCCTGCTCCCCCTCCTTTGTGATAATCATCCTTATTGTTCCCATGCTCTGCAATAGGATTTTTAGCTGAAGTACATCTCAATTTCATTTAGCACTTCTCTTAAGAAGCATGAACCAAAATGCCACACATTTTAAGAGATTATGCTGGGGTAGGTGACATTTTGACCAGCCATAATTAAATCGATTTCTGCTCAAACTTACCTATGTCTGTTCATCATTTTGTACCGACACTAGTGATGGTGTCTGCTGAACTAGGATCCACAACTCAACACTTCTCACAGATCTGTCATTTCAAGTCTCCCAGTGAGGTTTTGCTTAGAACTGGCACTATGAGTGCAGCAGTGTTGAATCCTACATGTTTACTTTACTATTAATATAGTAATGGTATATTGTTATGTCTTGTGGATTTGTAAAGCACACTATCTCCTGCAAGGGTTTCTTGGCACTAGCCAGGTATGTGCTCCTAGTCCTGCCTATAGGAGGTTAGTTAATTGAAAAGCCAGGTCTACAGCCTGTTGTTTAATTAAAGAGAGAAGGAAGGTCTCACTGGGAGTGGGCAGCAGTTCCACTCTTCAGAAGTAATGCAATAGAACACCATTCCTCCAAATCTGGTTCTGTGTATGCTTAAGGGTGTATGCAAGTCGTGCAGAGCAGAGGTGTCTGGATGATTAGTGGAAGGAGATGAAACTGTTCAGGCAGGTGGGGCCAGAGTTATGCAGTGCCTTAAAAATGTGTGCGAGGAGTTTGAATTGATTGTGTTTGTGTATTAGAAGCCAATTGAGCCAACTCAGGTGTGGTGTGATGGGAGCTGTGTGGGAGATTGAGTCTGGCTGTCGAAACCTGGATGGTTTGTAGTCTTCTAATGAGTTGCTTTGTCTTCCAGACATAGCCCAATTTGCTGGTAACTAGGGCATGTGTGATAGTTGTTAGGTCTCGCCTATGCAGCGCTCATGTGCTACATAGGAGAAAGACATTTAGTCATCAATGCGTTTTTTCAGCCAAAAACGTGCAAGCGTTTTGTTGCCTACAATGGCAATGCGTGCACATGTGGCGATTCCCTTGCGGGCCCGAACTTGGACACCATATGTTTGTAATTAATTTGCAAACATATGGTGCCCCTGCTTGTTCCCACAAGGAAAACTTGCGCAGGCCTCCTCCTGTCTTCCCTTACCTGCTGCCTCCTTCTTTAGTGCGAGTCGCGCGCGCTTGTTTTTTTTCTTTAATGGCGGTAACACAAACCCGGACTGTCTTGGTATTTACAGTTATTTGTACGAGTGTTTGGTTTCCTTTAATGTCATTGAAAGAAACCCGAACTGTTTTAACATTTTTTTGCTCGCCTGTTTATTTTCTTTAATGGGGCCCGAATAGTCTTCATCTTTCTCAGTTCTTTGCGTGCACGTTCGGTTTTATTTAATGCTGGTAAAAGATACGAGAACTCTGTTCAGCTATCACAGTTTTTTCCTAAATACTTATAGGCAGACAACTAAGTTAACAAAGCACTTTATGTTAACAAAGCGCTTTAAATTTTACTTTAATGCCGGTGAAATAAATAAAAAATGTGTTCAGCTGCCTCTTCCTTTAGCGATTTTGCATTACTCTAAC
This sequence comes from Lissotriton vulgaris, assembly GCF_964263255.1. Classification (NCBI taxonomy): domain Eukaryota; kingdom Metazoa; phylum Chordata; class Amphibia; order Caudata; family Salamandridae; genus Lissotriton; species Lissotriton vulgaris. The sequence continues at coordinate 245,179,920 of NC_141688.1, read as the reverse complement.
TGCTAACACCCCCCCCCCCCATCCCCTCAAACAGCACACCTTATTTTAAACACAGGTCACGATATCCTGCAGAGCCATTGCTACAAACTGGCGCCACCTACATTTACATATTTAAGTGGAAGAAAGGCCGAAACAATTCACAGGATCAACTGTCAGTGGCTGTCCCTCGCCTGCAGCCACATGTCCCAGCCGCCCGCTGACTGGCACGGGCAGGATATGTGATCACGACATCTGCACAGTGGCACAACAGAGTAGGCTGAAATAAAGAGCGTCAGCCATATGGCTTAATTTACCTCCTCTATGTCGCCAAGGCTTGTGCTGAAGACAGGCTTTCTGCCCAGCACATCCAACATCAGAAAAAGCAGGGCATGATTCCCATGTACATGTTTAAAAAATATGTTCGAGTGAGCTCTGCACGGCCGTGTCTCCTTCTCACACAGAGGAAGGGGTGATAACAATGCCGAGTTTCTTCCATGTCCAGGTATCCATTGGAGACAGGCGAAAACAAATGTATTTGTGCCCCGTCAGCCTTACTGTGCAAAGTGTTCAGTAGTGATGGGCCAGCCTGCACTGGATGTACTAGAGAAGTGTGCTGTGCCGCTAGACCCTTACCTTCACAATGTGTGTGGCCTAACTTAGCGTAACTGCCAGCGATCACACAGTTATTCCAGGGCTTTGTTTGTACCGGTGCCATAACGTTCCCAACAAATGCAGACTACATTTTTTTAATGAATACCACAAATAAATGTTTTTGCAGGAAATTATCCGTAACAGCTACTTAATGCATATGTAAATTGCTATTACTAATTTTATATAGCGCAAACTCGACATGAGGGTAGGTTTGGGAAAAATGTTATTAAAGCATTACGTGCACTCCATATGTCCCAGCCGCCCGCTGACAGGCACAGGGAGGATTTGGGATCACAAAACCTGCACAGTGGCACAACAAAGTAGGCTGACAGAAATAAAGAGCATCAGTCACATGGCTTTATTTATCTCCTCTATGTCGCCAAGGTACCTTATAAGTATTTACCTATGCAACAGTTGGTGCTGTTGCACTAAGGATATTGTGCTGCATACCTAAATACTTATAAGGTCTCAATAGCGAGACCTATTTGCTATGCCAATGCTTGTTTAGTGTTGCTTGGGAGCCTCAGCTTCTTCAGGGTGTGGATACATGATGCGGTGATGGCACTGACTTGTGCGGTCATGTCCAGTTTGCAGCTGGTGATTATTCCTAAATTCCTGCCGTGGGCTCGGGGTATCAGTGTCTCATGGTGATATGTTCTTGTTGAAGATCTCTACTTCTGTCTTATCTATGTTGAGCTTGAGTCAGTTGGCTTTCATCCAGTTAGTGACTTCGGTTATGCAGGAGGTTAACGTGTTTCTTGTACTGTGGGTCTTGTTCTAATGTTAGTTGTTTTAATACGTGAGCTTCACTAAGTTGCAGTAACTCTAGATGTTTACTTACCTTAGTCTTATGTGTTGGAGGTTCCCTCGGTGCTCTGGATTGCGAATGGTGAGAATGGGAGATTCTTTGTTACTGGCAACCTGGATAACAATATTGATGTCTACATATGGGGTCTATTTGGTTTTTAATTGCTGTTTGAAAAAGACACAGGAGACGTTGTTTAGTACAGGAGTTTCTCACTTATTTAAGTTTTCAACTAATCTAAAGGAATGGAAGACTCTATGATCCCCTGTTAGGACATGACCAATATAAACTTAGTATCGTCTACTGATATAGAACATACTGATGGTAATATGTGTGTGGTGCAGTGAAAAGGGGTGTATACAGCTGTTCCAGATGTGGGTTTCTATGAAGAAGAGCATTTTGGTATTAATAATGGTTTTCTTCCATTGAATGTTTTGATTGACTCTGGATATTTTTGATATACACATAACGGAGTCTGAAAAAGGATTCCCACCGGGCCTGTGTTTCATAGAATATATACACCCAGGTCCTGGTGGACACATTGGGTTGGTATTTGTTCTAAACGTACACGCTAATACAATGGGCAGCATAATAGCAATGGCAGCTGCTGTGTGAACTGGGCAACATGTGAATGTCACAGGCAGCACACTGTGTGTGAAGGGTGGGCAGAAAAGCCAGTCATGGGAAGACACATGCATTATAGTCACACTGATGGTGAATGAAAGGCGCACAACTTTTATTCCCCTTAAAATGGTGCAATGTAAATTGTGATTTGAGAAATTAAAATGGCTTAACGACTAAGATCAAAACGAGATCTTCCATTCCATCATTTTACCTCGTTTGAGCCATGCAACATCCACATGCAAATTATCCTGTACCCCACCCACAGAGCGACAACCTAATTTAGTCAAATTTTGTCCAAAGAGGAGCACAAACAATCCACAGAGTTGTGTCAGCTTTCAAGGGACACCTCAGTGTAGCTGAGACTGAACCCTCTCTAGTGCAGCATGCCCCGGTCGCCATCTTGGCATGCCCGTGCCACTAAGGGTGACTCACTCTGAGAGAACATAAGTAATGAATGGAAATGCTTCAACCATTATTAACCCACTGGCTATTTTTTGACCATCCAGATATTCCTGGCTTTATATCTACGGTAATACATCCAATTTACCCTGCTGGGTGACAAAATAAATGTATGCAGTAGACAGGCATATAAATGCAAAACACTGTTCCTGCTCCAGGTCACTGTAAGGATACGAAGTATCTGGGCTGGAAATGCAAATCTCCTGTTTGAATCATCGCCGTCCTGTCCCCCTGGGCATTCTCAAATGTAAATCGTGCTGAGCCTACGATGTTAGAAAAATGTGTCCGCAGTGTACACCTGCTGAGCTGGTGCAGGGGCGTTCAGGAGATGTTAGCATTAGCTGTAATATTGATTGCAGAGGTTTTTGTGAGCTTCGGGACTTCATGCTCACATTATGCGAAACAGAGAGCCGGAGAGGTGACAAATAAAATATACACGCATAAAAATGTACATGCATGCAGCTATATACTTTATGTATATTTCCTGAATAAATAAAGTTAAGAGGGAGTAATGATTGGCAGGGCTGCCATAGTGGCTATAAGACAACACCTACAACGACATGAAATTCATAAGGGATGATCAGACCATACACTTAGTTCTCTTAAGCAAGCAGCTGCCCTTCTGCTCCAAAAGAAATCCCAACTCATCATAGACTTGGGAAGCAACTCCAGAAATATATACAACTAGCAGCCCGTCCCGACCTTATTTATTTATTTTATTTATTTATTTGTAAGCTTATACCGTGCTAGGAATCGACTCCCGTAGGAGTATCTCCGCGCCTCTGGCATCATCTGTGAGCAAAGAAGACCCAATCATATATCCTTCCTCCCTAGATAGATGGCCTAGTAGTGAAAGAGAAAAGTTTTTAATTTTTTCCTAAAAGGAAGATGTTCTCTGCATAGTCTGATTTCCATAGGGAGATCATTCCACAACTTCGGGCCGGCTACTGACAAGGCCCTTCCCCCTTGTCTTGTCTTCTTAAACCTGGGGACACATAGGAATTCTTGATCTCCTGATCTAAGAGATCTGGGGGGAACATATAAATTGAACTTTTTAGTCAAGTAATTGGGGCCTTTCCCTGTGAGGCACTTGTGGATGATACAGCATGTTTTAAACATCACCCTCTGTTTCACTGAAATCCAGTGAAGTTTAGTTAACAGGGGTTTTGATGGAGTCCGGGAGCAATTAGGCTTCCCTGACCCCCGTCTGCCCCGACATTGTCCAGCATTTCGGGCCCCCGCCTGCCCCGACCCCCGCCTTCCCCGACATTGTCCCCTGGAGACTTAAAAAGGCGACATATTATAGTCACAGGAGTGCACTATAATGTAAAACCGTCTCACTGTATTTCAGCTATTACTCCAACCTTCGCCTGGAAATTACCATTTCCATGTGTTTAGAGTGGGGATAAACCGAACCAGATTTCCTGGCTTTCCTTCGGGCTGCTTGCTTTCCCCGTCCCTACCCGCCCCGTCCCCTGCCTGCCCCGACCCCCGCCTGCACCGACATTGTCCCCCGGAGCCTTAAAAAGGCGACATATGATAGTCACAACAGTGCGCTTTGGGCTGTTTACTTTCCCCGTCCACATGAACAGTACCACGAAAAGAGGGTACATTTAAACACGGCTCCGAGGTTGACGGATCACTTTCGCCTGTGGGATCTCTTTGAGCGGGGTTTACCCTTGACGGAGCTTGGCGTGCCGAGATTCCAGCATGGTGACATAATGCCAGCGTGTTAACCTAATGACCCTTAAAGCTGCAACGCTGAAACGCTGGCGCTCTGCAGTACAACTTCTTGAGCTGTGTTTGAGGTAAAACTAATGAGCGTGATTGTGGTAGTTTGGAGCCTTACATCACCCCGTCCCCCGCCTGCCCCGAGCCCCGCTGCCTTACCTCAGCCGCCGCTCCTCAGTCCACCGCTCCTCGCCGCTCGTCACCGCTCCTCCCCCGTGCCATGTCCGCCGCTCCTGGACGCCGCTCCTCCCTGTGCTCCTGACGTCAGCACGCAGGTCGCGGCCGGCGCTACTTCGAGGGGACTACTTTTTTTTATAATGTAATTTTATGAAATATAACGTATTGTTTAACTTTATTTAGCCTATGTCCATCTGCACACCCTGAGGATTCCAACGATGTATCAGGTGTGTGGATTTGCGTTGTGGTTCCCGAGTTTAGCCGCCTCAAAGCCTCAAAGTTCTTCCTTTATAATAGTAGCATAGATCACACAACCAGCTATCACATGGCCAGACCGGTTTCCTCCTCATGACGTCTATTTATCAAGGACCCCCTCAGTGTCTAGATATTATAGTTCCTAAGTCAGGGAAAACAATGCAATTGAAAAACAACAACCTAGGCAACTAGTAATTACAAATTGAAAAACAATAAAAAAGGGACAATCGGCTACAGCTGGCTATAAAGACTGGGTATTTTATTGAGTAGTTAAAACAATATAGAGAAGTTCAATAGCATCACATAATAAAAAATGTTTTAAAATCTCACAAGACACAATACATTTTGCAAAAATTACTTCAACACAAGTTAAAAAAATATATATAGTAGATGGGTGGCACAATAAATCTCTACACGTGTTTCGGCGGCCAGCGCCCTCTTCCTGGAGCAGCCACGCAATTTCTATGAAATAAGAGTACATATAGAATACATAATTATACATCAGTAAAATAACACATTTATACAGGTTAAAAATTTAACATTACTGACTTCAGCTCATGTAGCCAATTAGTACCTTTTGTAGATACAAGGGTTACAAAACAATCTAAATCAGATTATTAATCTTTATCATTTTTCATTTCCTTGCTGTATAGAGCCATTGTCCATGAAAACAGGGGTTTAAGAAGATGGGGGGAATAAGATGGAGTAAAAGAACTTACTAGGGATAAACAGAATTTATAGCAACTACAGGGATGTCTCTAAGTATGCTATTTGTAATCAATGAGCGAGCTCACTACTGATAAGTGAATTTATAGCAGCTGTAGGATTATCTGTAAGCTTGCTATTTATTATATTTCAGAAAGAAAAGGATACATAAAATAGAGGGGTTTAGCAATGTATGCCCATCATTTCAAATGAGACAGACAACACAGGCTCCTTAGTCTAGGGTTTTTGGATTTCACCCTGTTGTACATTATTATCCTTTTTCTTAAAAAAGGGGGTTCTGTTGATGTCTAGCTTGTGCATGCTGTCTGAATCGGCATTCTGCTGTTATTCTAATTCGTATATTGCCAATACTTACGAGTAGCAGTTTTCGTGAAAATAATAGGATTTAGTATCTGTTTCTTGTTTTTGAGTTTCCCTTGGTCAAATATTGCAGGAGCTTAAAGAGCTTAAAGAGGAGAGATCATTTGCGTTATTGGCTTTGTATTATAGAGTCTTTTGGTTGACGTCTCTTTGTTAGATTTTATTGAAAATTTACAACTTTGAAAATATTTACCTGATTAATTAAACTTGATTCTTATGATTCCCGCCAACTGGACCCTTTAGCATGGAGTGCTGTTATGTCATGAACACTCGAGTGGAGAATTCTTCCAGTGTATCTCAAGATATCTGTATTTTTAAGAGATATATAAACACGGATGTATATATTTCTATGGTTCCTATATTGATTTTAATTAAGAATGACTCTAAGTTGGAAACTTCTCATAGAATATCGTGAGATTTTAATATTTCTGTTTCTGTCCATAATTTGAGTCTTACCTATTGGTCTTTTTAAAGTAGATGTAGTTGCTTATTTTGAGGCAGCTGTACAGTGCGTGAAACGCAGGTTACAATCTATGGATGAGATCTGATAATGGTGTGCAGCTTTGGATAACTTCCTGTCAGTCATAAAAGAAAGGGGAGGATTAAAGAATCAGATATACGATTTCTGCTTTTAGATGGGGTATTTAAACAAGGGTTTCCTCCTCATGGCAGGGACAAACACAATCATTATGGGCATTGTGAACGCTGTGTTAGTTTTTCTTAATCTTGGAAGCTGTTTGAAATTAAGTGTGCGCAAACAAAACCTAAAGTTTATTGTCTTCCATTTGAACCTTTTCCATGCGTTGCACGGCCCCCGGCTTCTCAACGTCACTGTGGGCGTGTGGGTCGGACAGCCAGGGTCGTCCAAACTGCGCATGCGTAATTTCTTTTCGCACCGCGGCAGAATGTCCGCTACGGCGAAGCGGTTATAATAACGCCTCACAACAACGTGAGCCTTCTGAGTATTTGGGAACCATGATTAAACTAGCTGTCCCAGACTGCTCTATATAATGTAAGTAACAAGGACCCTCTGAAGAGTTCGATAGTTTTTGGTTCAGGGAAAAAGCAATATGTGCATAACATCAAACCATATAGAATAGAGGTAGTTACAATGAAGGAATTCTTAACAAAAAAGTTTAAAACGGTTCATATATCACTTTAATAGAAATTCAAATATAAAAACAATTCTGACAATACATAATTAAGCAATCAAGAATTAATATAAGACAACATTAATGTTCTTCATTAACAATACCTAAAAAACATAAACAACAATATTCAACACAGACATTTAAAAATTAGCAAAAAGCGTGGCAAATCAATAATTTCGACGCGCGTTTCGCTGACTGACAGACGCCTTCTTCAGGAGCCACAATCTATATCTGCAAAACATAAATGCAGAACTTAAGAATTTATTAAAATACATTTATTTTGTACATTGTATAACAATGGTGATACCTCTGTCTTATGTACAGAAACTGTACAAACATCATCTTAAAAATACTACCAAAAGAATTCCTCATGTAACAAAACCTTCCTACCATGTATCAGCAATAATTGTATTGCCAAACAAGTTACAAATCTAAATACAATATGAGCAGTTGTAATACGAAAAAGCTCCCAATTACTTAGGAGCTTTAGTGCGGACAAGGTAAAAAGGGAAAGATACATACAAATCACGTTCACATATGTCTGGTTCAGTATTGCAAATTAGCATGAAATAACAGGATGTTTATGATATTATAAGATGGTGCAGAGATTATATACCAAATCGACACTTACTAAAAGCTAACCGCTATGAATCGTACTGTATTGGGCGATGCTTCAATATCAGTAGATGTTTCAATCATTGATTCAGAAGTAGCAGTAGGATTTGATTAGATTTATCAAATAATTCTAAATAAGGAACAATAAAAAAGGAAACATTTAAAGGGATAGTGACCAAAAAACGGTAAGTGCCTATTCAACAAAGGACATGAGATATGTTAATACATAAAACCGTATTAACCCTATCTGATGGCAGCCCATTATGGCTGGGAGAGACCAACTGTAATAGTCTTCTAAATATATATTTAACCTTAGTATTGTTCTGAATTATACCTAAACTCACTTTAATTAAAAAGACGTTCAATACAATGATAAAGAGCTTACTTTGTTAACCGATTAGTGCATGCTAGCGAATGTGTTTATTGAAAACTGCGCATGCGTAATTTCTTTTCGCACCGCGGCAGAATGTCCGCTACGGCGAAGCGGTTATAATAACGCCTCACAACAACGTGAGCCTTCTGAGTATTTGGGAACCATGATTAAACTAGCTGTCCCAGACTGCTCTATATACAGTGTTACAATGCATGTCACCTAATAGACTCTGGAACCTCTGAATCCAAAGTAATAGAGTTATGCGAGTATATTTGAATGCATTCTGTTTTAAAATGATACTTGTCGCCTGTTCTTTATTGGTGCATATCCTGGTAACCGTATATTCATGTAATAATGTGTGAAATCCTTTGTCTAAAGTCATGTAAAGAAATTACATTTTCTATGTCGACAGAACCCCATTTTCCCACTCTTAGGGGCAAATATATACTGAATTTACTGCTAAACTTTACTGAGTTCTTTGTACTTATGATCCGTATTCTTACTGCTAACCTGATAGATGATATATATCATTTTATTATGCCCAAGAATTCTCTACGTAAAGAGTTGAAATCTTGACCTGTGTCTGTCATTCTTCTAAAGGATGTCACAGTTCACTACTGAATCTTACAAGAGATATAAAGAACCAAGTCCAATCGGGAAGCACTAAAGTCCGTATAGGGACTACACCACTCCCTGTCCAATCTATTAGGGCTCACGGGGTAAATTAAGGTGATACAGATTTGCGTGCTGACAGCAAGGCTTTGGATAAAAGGGACAAAGAACATTACTCTTTTATGGCACCTCCGTGGCCATTGACACCATGGGGATTTTTAGATCTGGGGTTCTCTAGTTGGCACAGGTTGGCACATGTGGCAAATAGGGACCCTTGCTTCTAGTCAGTGTAAGGGGAATACATTATTTAGATAACCCCTGCTCACCCCCTTGGTAGCGTGGCACGAGCAGACAGGCTTATCAAAGGCAATGTATAAAGTATTTGTACCAACACTCACAGTAACACAGTGATAACATCACAAATGGACTCCACACCAGTTTAGAAAAATAAACATATTTAATCTAAACTAAATAAGACAAAAACGACAAAAATTCCAACATACATAGTTCAAGAATAGGTTTTCAAAAGAGTTCTTAAGGTTGCGTTAAAATAATCCACAGTTACGTCACGTTTAGCCAAAAGTACCTTTAGATGTGACAAAAAGTTCCAAGTAAAAGCTGCAGCATTAGAAAACAAGTCATGTGTCACTCCTGAGACCCTGGGGAGGCGATGAGACAAACCCGCTGAACGTAGCGGGTGTGTTAAGGTGACTCCGGTCTGTAGGGCGAAGGATGCGATACCTTGTGTGGATTCCGGTGCGAAGGTGTTGAAGCAAGCATCTCGCAAAGGTACGATGTGACGAACTCCGGGGCATCGACGATCTCCGGTGTGGCGGTGATGCGCGGCTCAGCGTCGATCTACTCCTCTCACAGGCCCTCAATGTGATGGCTCTGCGATGATGTTCGCAGCGACGTGATGCGGTCTGCAAGCAAGCCATGCGGCGATCTCACCCAACGACGACAGGCTCTGTGACAATACACTCAGCGATGGTAATTCTCCCGCAACGGACTGGTGCATTCTGCAAGCAAAGGATGCGACAACTCTGGCAGCGGCAAGAGGCGCTGCGATGATCTCGGCCTAAGCGGCGGCGGGAATTTTCTCGCACTGTCGGGGATGTGCTCCGCAATCGAGCGTTGCTTGAAACTTTGCAGTAAGTCTTTAGTATCTTAATTTCAAGCTTCCCAAGAACAGGTACAACTTCCAGAGGCACTACACATTGGCCAAGCACTCTAGGAAGGACAGAACTCTCTCAGTAGAGTTCAGGGAAGCTGGGGGTGAAGTCCTTTTGTTCCTGGGACTTCTAAACAGAGAGCCAACTCTTCTCAGGCCCCTGGAGATTCCTTCAAGCAAGGGGACACCACACAAAGCAATGTCCTTCCTCTCTCCTTGGCAGCAAAGCAACTGCAGGTCAGCCCACAAACACACAGCAGGACAGTCCTTCCTCTTCAGTCCTTCAGCTTTCTCCTTGGCAGACGTTACTTCTTGATACCAGGATCATATCATTTTGTGTAGTCAGGGGTCCTGTACTTATACCCCTAAAAGTCTTTGTTCCCTTTGTGCAGGAGGGCTCTGAGTTCGGTGTTCCTTGAGCACTTTCTTTTCCTTGGCTCTCCTTTCCTTTCATAGAGAGGGGCAGGTTTGTCAGCCGACCAGCAGGAGGTGGAGCTAGCATTGTGGAAGGCAGGCACCGCCCTATTATGCTGGTGCTAAGGGATCCTTTTGTTTTTAAGAAAAGGCAAGATCTCAGAAAATTCCGCTCTGTATGCAACCAATTCAGGGACTGACCACAACCTCTTTCAGTACATGATTGGTCTAGCACTAGTGATCTCCTCTATTGGCAACATGCCGAGGTCAAATCTAAGTGGGATTAATGGCGTGCTAGATGGTAACCCAACTACACTTCTAACGAAAGACTGCTCCACCTTTTTAAAAATCGTTATCTGCTTGTGCCCCCAAAGTTCAGCCCCATAGGTTGCTGCCGACCTAGCCTGACGGCAATATATCTCTAGGGCTGGGGACACCGGCCTGAAAGTAGACTCCCTGAAAACCTTGCTTATGCTCCCCGCTAGCTGGGATGACTTGAGTGTGGATTTGGCGATCTGCATATTCCAACCAAAATTCTCTGTTAACGTGACACCCAAATAAACGAATGTTTTAACCCTTTCATGGGGAGTACCATGTAAAACAGGATTTGGGCGTACGCGCTTAGGAGGGTTACAAATCATAAATTTTGTTTTACCTAGATTGATTTCCAACCCCCGAAGGTCGCAAAACTCCACAAAACCATCAAGTATTCTCTGAATGCCCGATGATGTTCTAGACAACAGCAAAGTGTCGTCTGCGAACATCAGAGCGGGCACTCTACCTGTAACTTATTTAGGGGCATCGTTATTTTCCACACCATTCAGATGTTCAACAAGGCCATTTATGTAGAGGCTGAATAACGTTGGCGCCAATACGCACCCTTGAAAAACTCCTTTTTGAACAGGGAATTGATCTGTGAGTTCGCCATGCATGCCACACCTCACCTGGGCAAAATTATTTTCATGAAGCCTAGAAAGAATGGCTAGCAAATAGGGCGGAAAGCCCAAGTCTGCTAGTGCTCTCCACAATTTTTCACGCGGAACTAGATCAAAAGCTGCCCGCAGGTCCACGAACACAAGATAGAGGCTGCCACCCTCCAACGTGGCTGTTCTCCCAGTACAAGACCTGCAGGCAAAATATATGATCTAGAGTGGAGGTACCAGACCTAAAGCCTGCCTGGTGTATAGACAGTATCCCATTATCCTCAATCCACCCTAAAATCCTATCAAGGATGACCCTCCCCATCAGCTTTTGGGATATATCAATTAGGCTGATCGGTCTATAATTAGAAAGGGTTAATGGGCAACCCTTTTTTAAGATAGGCACGATTTCAGCTCCTAACCAGGTAGGTGGCAGGTCATCTCCCTGTAGAATGCCGTTAAACAAAACAACCAGATAGGGGGCCCACATTTTCGGTTGCATCCTAAACAAACCCACTGGCAATTTATCCAAACCTGGAGCCTTATTAGGAATCAATTTGCCTATAGCTGTCTCTACCTCAGCCAAGGTAAAGAGTTCAACTGGAGCGGGGCATAAGGGAACTGTAGTTAGCCGTCCCCGCTCAGCCCCACTAATGCTTTTAGGCTGCTGAAGTACAAGAGTAGTAACAGGCTTTTCATCAGGCTCAGAGATGCCATAAAGATTGCAAAAGTGGCTTTCCCAAATTGAAGGGGCAATATTCGGAGCAAGTGCGGGGGTATGCCCACTAAATCTAGTTGCAACTATGGACCAGAATGATAAGCGCGGATCCCAATTCCTCCCACATAGAGGCCTCCCATTCCTTCTTGGCATCACAAATTGCCATTTTATACATGCTGCGATGGGCCCTGATTTCCTCCCTGTTATTGGATTTTATTGCTGTAAGAAGGGCCTTTTTGGCCTTCCGACAGGAGGAGTTGAACCATCTAGATGTTGTGGTTCGAGGCTGATTTAAATTTCTCACCGGGTACCAAATGTCTTTGAGTGCGGCAGCCAATTGAGTATGTATTTCAGATGCCCTGCCTAAGTGGCCGAATTTCCCCATATCTTCAATGAATGGAATTACAAACTCATATAATTCGGCAAGTTTACTAGTGGACATCTGGAGGTCCGGCCATTTAACCCTGCGCCTACAGTTTGTTATTATTAAAGGCTCAATGGTGAAATGTTCAGCCGAAGTTTGGCATTTCAACCCAAAGCTCCCCGGTTTGAGTGACAGGACCAAAGCATTATGATCACTGTCAGATCTTTTGATGACCCTGAACTCATGCAGCCTGTCTCAATGCCTGGCCTCGATAAAGATATAATCGATTACTGAGGTGCTAATTTTTAATTGATTAAACATGTTTTTCCCTGGTCTATCAGGCTCCGCCCTCCCATTACAAGCTCGCAATGCTGTCGCTAACGATAATGACTGCAATTGCAGGACCAAAGGGGTCCATGCCTTGACCCGGGTAATCAATGGGTCAGAAATAGCCCACAGCAAGTCAACCTCATCCGGGTTGCTCAAATTTGGTTCCATGAGTGGCTCAAATTGACAGTTAAAATCTCCACCCAGGATTAACACGGTGGATGAATCAATCGATTGGATGAAGGTTAACAAGGTCTCAATAGCCTCTGACTCAAGGCCCTGCCTAACTGGCCTTGAGTATACATTAATCAAGGCAATGTTCGGCCCATTTAACATACTCAACAGCACACACTGGACATCCATTGAATTTGTTGGAATTTGAGATGCCTTAGCTCCTAGGTGCGTACCAACCCATATAGACAGCCCACCTTGGGCCTACCCCTCTCACCCACACTTGCCAAGATGTCATATGTTGCAAAGCCCTGGACCCTACTTTCTTTTAGCGCCCAGGTTTCCTGCAACATACAGATGTCATGTCAGGCCATAAAAGAGCCCCACTCTGGGATGGGCAGTTTATTCTTAAGACCCGCCACATTCCAAGAGAGGATTTTAACCTGGGCAGCCGACAAATCTTGCTTAGTTGGTTTGCAGTCCGAGGTACCAGAAGGGTCATTAATAATGGAAGTGCTAAGAGCTGTCCCCAATTCAAGCTCGCAGTTCAGTGGCGGCTGGTCATCAAGAGAAATGACAATAGTGGGTTGAGTAGAATGTTCTGGTGTCAGGACTTGCACTAGGGGATTCGGTTTAGCATTTGCATCTTGGTACTCATTTGCAGATCGCATATTAGTGGGGACTCCCATTTGTCAATCGCATTTGTCACAGCCTGAAAAGGCATCGAACCTATTTGCGACTTCCAACGGGGTAAAGGGTAGCAGATAGTCCATCCTCCCATTCCCTAACAAATGGTCCATCCTCCTAGTTCCATTTCTATGGCTCCTGTAAGGTATGGTTTCCCACCCAAATACATTTTCAGCAGTCATGGGATTATATGCCTACATCATATACCGGTTGTTAAATGGTATAGATGGTTTAATGTGCGGGCATGCTAATACCCCGGGATGGAATATAGGGTTCACTAGAGATCTCAGATAAAAATAAGTCAGGTCACAAGGAACGATGGAATTACCTACGTTCCCTGGAGTCCAAATTAGAATATATTTAACAGCCCCGGGATCTCTGAAGTTGATGACAATTAGATCCCCCTTTATGTTTTTCACTCTGCTTCCCAGCCAGGGAAGTCGCCGGACATGCAGAATCTCTCCATTAATATTAAAGGGAAGTGGTCGATTTTGGCTAAGCCAATGCATGGTTTTGTTTTTTAAATGAGAGAACCCTTCCCTCCTACTATCCTCTAATTTGGGAACACCCGTGAGGACAACCACAAAAGGAACCATTTCAGACTTGACGCCCCTTGTACTTCTCTGTCCTAGCTGGACTAGCAGTATCCCTCTCCTCTTCCTTATTTCCAGTGAGAGATTTATTCCCTGACTTCCGAACTTCGCTGACAGCATGCGGTAATGTTTGTTGAGACGATTTAGGGGGTATTGCACTCTGTTTTTTTGGATTCGTAGGCTTAGTAATTTTATTTATACCCATCTCAACAACAGGGGTGGAAGATGGCAATGCTACTGCGGGGGTGGTACTGGCTTCACAGGACCCTTAAGTGATCCAACATTATTACTAATAGCCAGTTCTAGGTCCCCCAGCCTTTGTTCCACCCTCTTCAGCCTCTCTATTATGGGTAAAACAAATGACCTAATTAGATGTTCAAACCTTTCAAGAGGGACAGCAGACACTGCTTCCTTAGGCAGACAATGTAGGGGAGTAGCTAAACCTGATGGAGTTAATACAGTCAGTGCAGGGGATTTTGAAATGAATACTGTGTCCGTAGTAGCCATTGAAGTTAGGGCATTTGGTACAGTGGCTTTTAAGGTAGATGTAACTATTACATTCTCCTTAGTGGTCTTGCCAAAATCAGAGTGGCTACCCTTACTTCTTTGGGGCTCACCACCCCTCTTTCTTCTCTTGTTTGGTGGCGGACCATAAACTTTAGGCATGGCTGGTTTCCTAACCTTTTTTTTCCTAACGGTCTCAACTATAGGTACGGGTGGCTCAACTATCGCATCTGTACCTACGATAGAGTTACTAGAAAGGGATACAGTGTTCGTATATGAGGTGTTGGGAGAATTGAGTGGGGGAGGTGTGTCACGCAAGAGTATAGGGACATTATCAGTAGATAGAGTGTCCTCATTTTCAGTATGGATGATTGCATCAGATAAAGTAGTTTGATGCAAACTATCCAAGAGAGGTCTACTTTTCAAACATTCAATAGAGCGACGCCGCTCAACCCTGCGCTCAGCCAAAACACTCTCCCTTTCTAAATATGTAACAACCTTAGTGAAATAGTTGTCTAATGTACCCTTGGTAATCCCAACTACGCTTCCAGGTATGGGTTTATCAAATGTCGCAGCCATGACAAATAGGCGACCAAAGAATATACGCAAAAAATCCTAAGCAGCACGTTAAGGTATAGGCCCAGTCCAGTCTCCTCAGGCCTCCTCAGGCCTCAGAGGGCCTGCCCTTTGCCCGGGCTTCGCCCGGCGATTACCCGCGCGCGTCCCACACGGCGGGAGAGGCAGCGTGATTTTAAGCGCCTCCTGGCGCGATGTGGGCGTTAGCAAAGTAGAGGCACATGAGAGGTGTAGTCCGTTCCCCCACTCGGCGATCGCGCCTGCTCACCGAGGCAGCGACAGCGGGGAGAACGATTTCAGGAGCCTGGAGTCAGTGTTTGCACTCAAATGGTAGGTCAGTCTCACAGCTTCCACAAAAGATTTGGGCAGCCCACTCGGCCGAAGAGGCAGCGTGATTTTAAGCGACTCCGGGCGCAATGTGGGCGTTAGCAAAGTAGAGGCTCATGGGAGGTGTAGTCCGTTCCCCCACTCGGCGATCGTGCCTGCTCACCGAGCCAGCGACAGCGGGGAGAAACGATTTCAGGAGCCTGGAGTCAGTGTTCACACCCAAATGGTAGGTCAGTCTCACAGCTTCCACAAAAGATTTGGGCAGCCACAATAGTGAAAAATGAAAATGGCTGTAATTCACTACCAGAGCATGTCAACTGCACTAGTACATGCTCTACCTTTCACATACACTGCACCCTGGTGTCCAATGTGTACAGAAAGGGAAGGGTTAGGCCTGGTCAGTGGGGACACTGGCCAGGTTGAAATGGCAGTTCACGGACTGCACACAGGCCGGTGGAAGGCCTGAGACACCATTTTAGGGCTACTCATGTGGGTGGCACAATCAGTGCTGCGGTCCACTAGTAGCATTTGAATCACCAGCCCTGGCACACTCAGTGCACTTTACTAGGGACTTCTTGGTAATACAAATATGCCAATCATGGATAACCAATTAAAATAACAATTTATACAAAGAACATATGCACTTTAGCACTGATCAGTAGTGGTAAAGTGCCCTTAGTCCTATTTCTAACACATACAGGTCAGGAAAAACAAGGGAGGAAGAAACAAACAGTTTGGGGATAACCCTGCAAAAAGGGCTATTTCTAATAGGCATAGAGCCTGACTCAGCAGGATTCCAAACCACAAAGTAGCGCAGTACCTCTTTCCATGGAATTCTTTAACAAACAGTATTGCAATCGCCCAAGTAGTCCTACTTCTATCTGTGCCCTCAAATCAAATACCTCAATGCATTCCAATGTTGGTGCCAAATCCACATAAGCCTATTCACTGTACACACACAAGAAACTACTCCAGACTTTCCCTTAATGTCATGGATGTCACCCCCATCCGTCACACTCTATCACATGCTACTCATATATCAGCTATGCCTTCTTCCAATGGGATGACTGTGCTAAGTCTTCTTTAATTCAGGCTGGACTGTTCATATTGGAGCTGGGTCAAGACTGATTTGCATATTGCTGGGTCCAAACTGAGGTGACGTGTTGTGCAAAATGATGATGGACTAGGATGCGGCTCTTGCAATTACCAGCAGCTGTGATTAATTCAAGGATTCCATACTTCAATCTTCCTCCAGTATCCTACAGAGCTTGTTGAACTAACAGTGTAGACTCACTGCACAATATTGAAACTCACTGTGCAGTAACCCTCTTACATCCATGAGTGTGTCGCGCCAAAGCTTTCACCTGTCGACAGCACATGTTCTCAACATTTTGCTAAGTCCTGTTAAGGGCCTTCACAAAGGAGTCTAAAGAAACTAAGGTAGACAATATTATTTTCTTTATTTACAGTCTAGGCACTTTGTTTCAGGTCTATCCAGAGATTCATCCTCTCATCGACTCTAACTAACCCTTCATGTCTACTCAACACACATGTATCAATATTCACCTACATTCAGGGCAGGGATGTGGGCGCACAGGATATTACACAGAGCCCCTTACTAACTATAGTCTGGTATATTTAAAACAACAATGAGCTTGTTGTTTTCTGAACCATCAACTTCGCTGTAGTATTGTTCTCAAGAAGTTAGCATAAATGTTTATACCCTAGATTTATCATACCACCCCAAGATTGTTTCTAATTATTCACTACATTTGGTAGATTAGAGAACTGAAAAACAAAAACATAAAGGTCCTGTAGGAGAGTAGGGTCTGCTATCCTATGGTCACCCCAATTTTTGCTTTTTGCTTCACTGGTTTTCGACTTACTGAGGCTGTGGGCCTGCTAATCAGACCCCCAGCCTGCTGTTCTCTCTCTAAATTTAAAATACATGTGCTATAGGTACATACCACAATTGGAAATGGACTCCTTGTCAGCCCCTGTACCATGCACTATAGGTGCTCAGGGCATAGGTGCCACCAAGGCCTACCAGGGGCTGAAGCATAGCTTTTGCCACCCCTGGCTGGTTCTTAAATTGACACAATTGGCTGATCACTCAGCTGGGGCAAGTGGGTGTAATCACCCCTTGCTTAGATATAGTATACCTATATCTAAACCTATATCTGGACACATATAAACCTGTGAGCCACTCCTATGGAAGGCCTCATCAATCCTGGAGGCAGAGTGCGTGGTTTTATGTGAGATGGAGCTCTGGCATGAGCTGAGCCTGTCTGCAGCTGTCGGGAACAACTCCCTAAGCTGATCCGGGATAATGCCATACCATATACTCTTAAGCGCCTTATAATCCTCGCGGTTATATAGCAACTTTGGTTTGGCTTTATCAAAACATGTCGTGTAAGGTGTCACATGAATTGGAATACTACCCCCTCGCCAGTTCTGGCGACGGGGGTAGCATTCCACCCTTCTAGAGGGACAAGACATGTTACTTTACTGAAACGCGGTTGATTTAAAATGAGCCGCAGATCCACAAAATGGATGCCTCTGCCACAGACACGGGTCTGGCCTCCTGCTGCTGACCGAAACTCAGCAAATGGTGGCCTGGACAAAGGGTTTCCTGTCGCAGGGCGGTGTCAAACCACCCCAGACAGGAGATAGTGGATTGTAGCAGGGAGGTTTCAAAGAAACCAGACACTGCCTGGGGAGCACAAGGCTGCCCCTTGCATAATCCGGCCAAACCGGTTCTGGGGCCTTCCAGCCCCAGTCCCAGCGCGGCCTGGATCAAAGGAAAGGGGTGTAACCACCCCCTTCCTGGGTCCCACCCATAGGAGGGGACCTAGCAGGATGTCCAGCCCACCAGATTCGAATAAGAGTGGGAGCAGTGCCAATGCAACTAGGATCATCCTGAAGAAACATAAGAAACGAATTCTGAACTCTTCGACATTCTATTCAACATAGAAGACGGAAGAATCTCCCTTGTGGTCAAGGAGTGACCACCCTGTGCAAACAGGCACCATCCAGCGCTCGACCCTTGCTTTGTTGCAGTTCCCACCGGAACTCGAGCGACAGAGACCGACGAGATCAAGCTTGCCTGCCTTCTCCCAGCCCGATCCACAGTCCCTGCAGAGCTGAGACCAGTGAAGGCGACCGGAAGCGTGGGGCACGCCATCTTGAAAAGGCCACGAGACGCTGACCGTGCAGCCCACGAGTGACCCTCGAAGCTGTACACCGGGGTTTGAGAAGCCCCAACCCCGAGCTACACTTGCACCAAAGCTACCCCCTCCACACTCGACGAGTGCTGCGTGGGGCCCTTCTGCTCGTGTTGGCTTGACGCGTTGGCCCGGTCACTTGCCAGCTGGCTTGTGGCCCTTGTGCCGACGAAAACTTGAATACGACTTGCTTTTCTGGTTGCTCCAGATCTGCACCAGCTCCTGTGAAAAGGAGCCCCCACTCTGACCCTCCTGGTTTGAGTGAGAAGCAATCTCCCGGTTCCGCGTGGATTGCTTTTGCCAAGTGCTGTTTGCTGCAATCTTGAAGCCGACGGTGCTGACGGCGAGAGCCTACGTGGGACAGATCGTGACCTGCTCCTGGATGTCGCAGATGCCCCAGAGCCCACGTGACAACAGATAGAAGCCTCTTGACAACAACCTGATTGCGCGCGACATTGCCTGGTTCCGTCCTGGTTCCACCCTGGTCACTGCTGAGTGACCCAGACTCTGTCCCCTCTGCTTTCAGGTACTTTTCGACTTCGATCCACCCTTGGATCACACCGGACACTTCTGCTTCACATCGCCTGCAGCTTCTTCAGCTCCAAGCACCAAGAGCCTGCGTGTCAAAATCCGACGCCACTTAGACCCTGTGCACCCACTTCCTGTGGGTGAGGTAACATTGCAACGCCAGTGTTCCCACACTGGTACACACCTCTAGGGTCTGTGTCTTAAGTTTTGTTCCTCTAGGTTCAGCGGAAGTATCTTTAAACTCACTTTGTGTAACTTTTACGCACCATTGACATTGCATTGGTGCAAGCCGCACTTTCCGTGCTGCACCCGAATTCCGTGGGCTACTCCCGACTTCAGCATTGCTAGTCCAGACTGCTCCCAGCGATTCTCTAGACCCTAGGCCCAACCACTGTTCGATTGGTATCTCTTATACCACTTTTTTAGTATATGGTTTAAGTGGCCACCGGCCCTTATCCAAAATTGAGCAACTTTGTATGTTATACTGTGCTTTTGATTTAACGCTTGTGCCCCTTTCCTCATAAAGAGTACTGGGGAGTAATTTAGAAATAAATACATATATTTTTTCCAATATATACTTGTGTGGTGTCCTTTCATTTGATTACAGGATTGTATGTGGTAAAACAGCTCGCTTAACACGACCTCTTAAGTTAAGCCTTTAAGGCTGCTTAGTCCATGCTACCACTAGGATAGCTTGTCTAACAAGGTTGACTTACAACCTGACATCTTTGGGGTTTGTTTGGACTGATACCAAGTGGTTCCAGAATTGGAAACACTACATATCAGGCCAACTTCTTACAGATCCCAATTTACAAAACATCTACTTAGGCATATCTCTAACAAGTCTGGAAATAATTTCGTTTATCATTGTAACTTAAATCTTATTTCTAAAGCTTTAAGTAGAATGTACATACAGAAACAGCACTCATTGCTGTCATGGATAACCTTGGTATGATGATTGACAGAGGAGACACAGGGTCAAGACCTATTTGCATATGGCTTGGTTCAAACTGGGGCGGCATAGTAGGCAAAAGAACAATGGATTTAACCCAGATCTTTTGACTGGGGGAGAATGTCTGCATCATCAGCATTCCGTCCATCATTTGTTTGCTGTAACACTTTTCACCCTAAGTGGGATGGGAATGCCCAGACGTGGGTCCCTTGTTTACTGTGCTACTGGATTTAAGCTAGCCTGGCTGAAGAAGGGTGACATACCCTGAAACCGGTCCCAAGATGCTTGTTTCCGGTCCAGAGAGGACCTGGCCTGGCAGTTCAGTCTGAACTGTTCCCATGGGACACAGGGTCAAGACTGATTTGCATATGGCTGGGTACAAACTTGTGTGGATTTAACTCAGATCTTTTGACTGGGGGAGAATTTCAGCATTCCATCCATCATTTGTTTGCTGTAACAGAGGAGACACAGTAGCCATCATTCTCCTGGACTTCTCGGCAGCATTTTTAACTGTTTCACAGCCCATCCTCATCAGGCACCTGGATGTGTTTGGCATCCAAGGACCCGCTCTATTCTGGATCTGCTCCTTCTTAAAAGAAAAAATACAAGCTGTCAGCTAGCACCTTACTCCTTTGTGCCCCACAAACTCATCTATGGAGTCCCTCAAGGTTAATTGCTCAGTCCCACCCTCTTCACAGCATATATGACCCTTCAGGTCAGCGTCATCGACACACACATCTACATTCTCTCCTACACCGATGACACAAATCGCTTACTCTCCCTCTCGTACTAGACCTCCAACACAAGATACAAGTTAATAACCTGCATGACCGAATTCACTAACTGGATGAAAGCCAACTGGCTCAAGCTCAACAACGTCAAGACAGAAGAAGTTATCTCCGGTAACAGCACCTCAGCATTTGACTCCAGCTGGTGGCTCGCAGAACTCGTACCCACACCCATACCCACGAAGGGAACCTAGGAATAATCATCAACAGCACAAGTCACTGCATGCTGTTTCCGCACCCTGAAGATACTGAAGAAGATCTTCAAATGTCTCCCAAGCGATACTAGAAAAGCTGTCACTCATGCCCTAGTGATCAGCAGATTGGACTATGGGTACACACTCTATGGCGTATTCACCAAGCAACCCACTAGACGACTATGTACCAGCCAGTACTCATCCTCAACCTCTCTTTCAGAACTCACAACACACTACATCGCAGGGAACTCCGCTGGAACCCAAAAGACAAATTAGCTAAATTCATACTTCTTACACACACATTGAAGGCACTACAAAACTCAAGCACTGAACAGTCACATTTTCCTCCTCCAAACACCCAGACACCTTGGCTCTGCAGAACTCCTACACGCACACACAAAATTAGTTCAGGAGGAAGGGTGTTCTCTTACATCGCTCCTAAAGCACAGAATGACCTCCCACCCCACATCAGAGCCTATTCCTCTATTGTTGAAGTCTGCAAAAAGCTGAAGATCAAGCTTTCAATGACTCAACCACCTGTAGGCCAGGCTAGGCACACACACCTGCTCAGTTTCAGGATCCCCTCGCGGGTGATAGCGCACTTTGCAAATACACACATCAGAACAATGCCAAGTCTGTGAAATACAAATGCATAAAGTATTATACAGCTTAGGTGATTCTAGGCAATATTGCCATCGTTGACTCATATATATGTTTTTTACACTGTGGAAGGGACTCAGTCCTGCCCAACTGAGTCTGATTTCCTTTTGATCCACTATGAGGAAGGTCTACAACCCCCATCATATTTTACTTATATTACACCTCTATTAGACCTCTAGCGACACTCCTTTTATGATTATATATCAGAATATCATAGTCAGAATGTTGCGTGCTTATCTAGGATCCTGATCGATACTGTGACCTTATGCCCCTATTCGGCTATAAATCCATTTATTCCCTATATTGGCATAACCGTTCAAGTACAATATTCAGAAACTCATCTCTGGCCTCACACGAACAGAGCCACATTCCAGAATAGCTTTCTCTGTCACTTCCTTTGCAACCAATTAGTGCAATGACAGAGCAGAAGTCACTATCTGAGATTCCTAGATTAACACTCTGAGTTCTTCAACAAGATAAAAACTCAGCAAACCTGGAAATCCCCGCTTGCTTTGTTTTGATTAGTAATAGAACTCTAATGAGCACTGATAGACGATCACTTCCTAGTGACATCTTTATTGACGTCTTATGTCCAGCAAACTTACGTCAAACAAGGCACCTTTCAGGTATAAATACTACCAACGTGGCCTTAAGCAAGTCCCCTGTTGCCCGTCGCCTGAAGCTGCTGTTATGCTGAAGATATCATAGCTGCTATCGCTACTGCTATCGCTGCTAACTAGCGAACAATGGTGTGGTGAACTTAGGAGCTGAACAGCCGTCCCCCTGCAAGAGCCCAGCAGATGCAAGCTGCCCGCAGACGCTGTCCCCCTCCTTCTCCTCCTCGACGCGCTGAGAAGAGACGCTGTCTTTCTCCTGCCGAGAAATCCAGCTCCAGAGTTTCTGGTCTACCCTTGTGGGTGACTGGGATATCGAGCCCTGAGGGAGATACCAGACCTCTATCATTCTATTCCAGAGATATGGTGTTGACTAAACCCTTGAGAGAGAATTCTTGAAGCAAACCTTGGCAAAACCAACTTAACTTAGCGCTACTTACTAACTCCCCTCCCAAGTATTAGGCTTAGGTCAGGTACACTGGGGTAGGCGTAGTTAGAAGCACCAGTTGAGTATTTTAGCCTAATGTATATATGAATGTATACATGTTTTATTCCTTTTAAACCATTGTATGGCTAAGAAACCATATCAATGCCTTTACAGTATTATTTCGCAATACTTATCTTACTGTACGTACTTTTTATAATAACAAGTCTTGCAATTGTGGCAATTCATTTCTCTTGTATGAGAAGAAAGACTGTTCAATAAATGTTAACCTTTTATTGACAAACGCCCGTCTCTCTGTTCTCTACATATTGTGAAAGTAAACTGCACCAACCTGACTGAGTAAAATAACTGTCTATTGTTTCACACGACCCTAGAGATTGACTCTTGATCTGAGGAGCAAAGTTGTCATGTTGCACGGTTGTTGGAAAACTGAATCCCTTCTTGTCTGTGCCAGGGAAGCTGATCACTTCCTATTTCAGTCAAGAAAGTTTCCAGTGACCTCTGAGCTAGTTGGTAACAAACCCAATTAAGTTTAGCATAGTCAGTGGAGGCCTGGAAGATCCGCACTTCCACGTCGATACTACTGTTTATGTTATTCCAATGCGCAGGGCCTATTGGGAAAATAGGAACTACGCTACATGGCGCCCAACGTTTGGTAAGGCGATAAACTAACGCAAGACGTTAGAGTAACTCAGTCGTGCATATTTCACACAGACCCCTTTCTCCCGTAAATACTCCAATAGACGTCTGGAGTGGGTGAAAGGTTAAAATCCGCCCGAACTCAGTAGGAAGAGATTCCTATGTAAAGCTCTGGTTTATTCAACGTTGAAGGATACAGTGTTCCAAAATATTGTGCACCTAATCTTTGTCTCCTTGGAGACCTACTCTGCAAACCTTGCATTTATACAATGCCAGGAGAAAACAGAACCACTGGGGCCGCAGCAGATGCGACTCAGCAGGGTCCCGAAGATACTGACCCGGATGCAATTATCATCCCGGTCCACTTAAGAAAGTCTATAACGTTAAAACTTATAGAAAACGGACTGACACCACAAGGTGGTACAGTAATTTTCGTGATAGAGGCTCACGAATATCGGCAGACAGAGGTATTCTATTCATGGATAAACTTTCCAGCGGCAAACGCTAGAACAAAAAAGTTTCACTATTACAAAATAGAGAAACCACCGGAAGAGTACGCTCCTTTCGAGGAGACTGAAATCCCACTAAAATTCCAAGAGCACCTGCTCTGGTTTAATGGCGCCCTAAAACATAATGATCATATTACCAGGCTCGGTCCACTAGGTAGACCAGGAGCAACGTGGCCGGTTCTAGCCAGCTACACACCACATCCGGACATTGCAAAAATGTCTAGAGAAGAGCTGTTAGTACAGCTAAAAACATTAATTAAAATACATAGGCAATTAGTGCAATATGTAATGCGGACTGCAACAGTCCAGCCAGCTGTTAATGTACCACAGCTGACCCCTCATCAGGGGAACACTAATAAAATTACACCACAGAACATACAGTCATGTCTTGGTAAAACACCCGTAAAACGGGAACAAATCCCTTTCTGGTTAGCACAGAAAATCACTCAAATAGAGGGAGTATTCCCGGATACTACCCCTATCGAGAAACACAGAATCTTGACCATCTGCCTTCCTATGGGAATCGCACCACACGTGGAGGACTGCGACACTTGGGGTACAGTTTTTGCTACCATTTACACAAAAACACACGGTGTTCCGTCTATGGCGGTAATACCAGAAGTGCTAAAACAGATTCAAAATGAATACGGTCCAGAGCCCGCTTTAAATCTTGGTATGAAATTACTGAAAGACTTCAAGCAGGTCTCGGCTATATTATTAGCCAATATAAAAGGAGAAGCAGCATCTGTGGCGATCCGCCAGAAGTTGAAGGAAACAGATATAACAGATCAGCCAGTTGAGCTTGCCAGAATCATAGAGAAATGCTATGAAGAATTAGGTAGAGACAGCTTGGGTGGGAAACCAGTAAAGCCCCAACTGCTCGAAAATCCTGAAAAATTATTTATTAAAAATAATCCAAATACTCCTAAAAAGAGCTGGAATGTAAATAAACAATCCACTCCCAAGGAAAAAGTTTTCCAGTCCAGAGGAAGGTCTCCTCGACGGAGGGAAAGAACTCCGACTCGAGAACACCAGTCTCCCCAGAGGGAGCCCTCTGAGAAAAGATATAACCTTAGAAATAGGGATAATTTGAAAAAACCTGATAGACATCAAAGTATTGATACACGTCCCTCTCGATCTTTTTCTCAGAAATCTGAAAGAAGAGGACGGTCAAAACCAGGAGAGCACACCAAGTCCAAAGACAAGGAACCTGCTCAGAGTAAAAAATCTCAATTTCCAAAAAAGAAGGTAGCCAGTATTAGAGTAATCAACCATGCCGAGAATACTGAGGACACAGTTGAAAAACGGGGAGTGGGCATTGACAATGTTGGACAGTGCAGCAGAAATCAGTATAGCCCGCAAGATCTTGATGAGTCATCTGGAGACAGTGTACACGAATGAATACATTCAGGGTGAAACTGCCGACACCAGACTTAGCGAGCCCCATAAGATATACGAAATAACATTGCGTATAGAGGGTGATAAGACTAGGAAAAAAAAAGGTTCTATTTTGGGATAAACTCTCAAAAGGCTATGATATTCTGTTAGCTGAAAAAGATTGGCCCCCAGAGTTTGTCAGGGAGTGCCCTCGTGGCGATCGGACCCCAGTCCTGGTCAATTACCCCATTGCCGCCATTTTGTTGGTTTGTTGTTATTTGTGCCTCCCTGCCCATAGCTCCACCCCGCTCCCGCCTCCCAGCTGACCCCCCTCGCCCCTCCCCCTCCACTACCCATATATGACAGAAGCACTTTCGCGCAGCGTCCACGCGCAGCGACCGCGCCCAATCCGCGCCGAAGGTGCGCCAAAGGTAAGCCCGTCTACGCCCGTCTGCGCCTGGACCGCGCCCAGCGCCAGACCCCCTGGCCCCCGTCCCTCCCTGCCCCCCGCATTACCTACGATGCCGCCACCCTCCTAGCCCTTAACCCAGGCCGCGCCCCCAACTGCGTCCAAGCCGCTCCTGGACGCACCCATGGACCGTTCTCCTGCCTCTCCTGCAAATTTAGCAGCACCGACAACATCTCCGCTACGACCACACCACAGATTCCCGACCCCAACCACCTACAATGCATCCTTCTCAACACCCGCTCAGTCCACAGGCACGCCATTGACCTTTGGAACCTACTAGACACCATCACTCCTGACGTCGCCTTCCTAACGGAAACATGGATGAACGCTTCCTCCGCCCCTGACATCGCCATCGCTATCCCTGATGACTATAAGATCACACGCAAGGACTGCACCGACCATACAGGAGGAGGAATCGCTATCGTCCATAAGAAATCCATCCGCATCTCTACCAGCTCCGACGCCAACCTCGCTAACTCCGAACACCTTCACTTCCAGATCCACATCGACCCCAATACAACTCTTAGAGGCACCCTCCTCTACAGACCACCAGGACCCCGCGCAAAATTCAGTGAAGACATCACGGACTTCATCACCCCACACGCGCTCCCCTCCAAAGACTACATCCTTCTGGGAGACCTCAACTTCCACCTTGAAAAGATCAACGACCGCAACACCGCCACCCTCTTAGACAACCTCGCCAACCTCGGACTTAAACAACTGGTCACCTCCCCCACCCACATCGCAGGTCACACACTCGACCCCATCTTCACCTCCAGCAACCATGTCTCCTTCAGCCACACTACGGATCTCCTCTGGACTGACCACAGCTGCGTTCACTTCACCTACAACAAGCCGAAACCCATCATCCACCTCCAACCAACTCTACAAAGAAACTGGAACAAAATCACCACGGATCAGATCTCCACATCGCTCCTTCGAACCTCCCCAGCCCTCTCTTCTAACGCCAACGAAGCCGCCTCCAACCTCACCCTTTGGTTATCCAACTCAGCCGACACCTTAGCACCACTGAAAAAACGTCAACACAAACTTGGCAACAAGAAGGCCTCATGGTTCAACGATGATCTCAAAAAATCCAAGAAACTGTGCCGCTCCCTTGAAAAGGCCTGGAAAAAAGACCCATCCACCAGCAACAAGGACGCCTTCAAAAGCGCCACCCGTACTCACCACCAACTGATCCGAAAAGCCAAGAAAACAGCATTCAAGGATCGACTTGACAACAACGCCCACAACAGCAAGGAACTTTTCAACATCGTCAAGGAATTTTCCAACCCCTCGGCCAACTCCAACGACATCACCCCCTCTCAAACCCTCTGCGACTCCCTAGCCTCTTTTTTCCACAACAAGATTGCTGACATCCACAACAGCTTTGACAACCAACCCGGAAGCCAACCCACCCTACCATCTGCTGACCATCTTCCCCCCGTAAACACCCTTAACGCCTGGAACCCAATCTCCACTGAGGACACCATCCGCCTGATGAATTCCATCCACTCTGGATCCCCCACAGACCCATGCCCTCACCACATCTTCAACAAAGCAGACTCCGTCATAGCTCCGCACCTCCGAGACGTCATCAACTGCTCCTTCAACTCCGCTACCTTCCCAGAAGACTGGAAACACGCTGAACTCACCGCCCTTCTGAAAAAACCAACAGAAGACCCCACCGAACTCAAAAACTACCGCCCCATCTCGCTTCTTCCATTCCCGGCCAAAGTCATCGAGAAAGCCGTCAACAACCAGCTCGCCACCTTCCTCGAAGCCAACAAATCACTCGACCCCTCACAATCTGGCTTCCGAGCCAAACACAGCACTGAGACCGCCCTCATCGCAGCAACAGACGACATTCGAACTCTACTGGACAATGGAGACACAGTCGCCCTCATCCTCCTCGACCTCTCTGCAGCATTCGACACAGTCTGCCACAGCACCCTTTTACAACGCCTCAGAAACATCGGAATCCAAGGAAAAGCACTGGAATGGATCACCTCGTTCCTAACCGGAAGAACCCAGAGAGTCCGCCTCCCACCATTCAAGTCCGAGGCTTCTGAAATCATCTGCGGCGTACCCCAAGGATCCTCACTCAGTCCCACCCTCTTCAACGTATACATGAGCCCCCTCGCGGCCATCGCCCGCCAACACAACCTCAACATCATCTCTTACGCGGACGACACTCAACTGATCCTTTCTCTCACCAAGGACCCCAGCACCGCCAAAACTAACCTACACGAAGGAATGAAAGAAGTCGCCGAATGGATGAAACAAAGCCGTCTGAAACTGAACTCAGACAAAACAGAAGTCCTCATCTTAGGTACATCCCCCTCTGCATGGGACGACTCCTGGTGGCCGGAAGCCCTCGGAAAAGCACCCATCCCGACAGACCACGCACGGAACCTTGGCGTCATCCTGGATTCTTCACTCTCAATGAACAGACAAGTCAGCGCCGTATCCTCTTCCTGCTTTAACATTCTTCGCATGCTCAGAAAAACATTTCGCTGGATCCCCTCCGAAACAAGGAAAACAGTCACCCACGCTCTAGTCACGAGCCGACTGGACTACGGAAACACCCTCTACGCAGGTACCACCGCTAAACTCCAGAAGAAACTACAACGAATCCAAAACGCCTCAGCCAGGCTCATATTAGACATCCCACGCAACGAACACATCTCTGGTCACCTTAAAGACCTCCACTGGCTACCCGTCAATAAGAGGATCACTTTCCGACTGCTTACCCACGCACACAAATCACTCTACGACATCGGACCAGACTGCCTCAACTCTCGACTGTCCTTCTACACCCCCCCGCCAACTTCGCTCTTCCAGCCAAGCCTTCGCCACTATACCTCGCATCAACAAGACCACCATGGGAGGCAGATCCTTTTCATACCTGGCTGCCAAAACATGGAACTCACTCCCCGCCTACCTTCGCCTCACCCAGAATCACCTAGCGTTCAGAAAGCAGCTTAAAACGTGGATATTTGACAAATAATCCTCCACCCCTTCCTAAGCGCCTTGAAACCCTCTGGGTATGTAGTGCGCTATATAAATTTCATGACTTGACTTGACTTGACATTATGCCTGCCTTCTCGAATCACATTCGATTCACAAAAAATATACTTATGCAAGGAAATGGGCAGTAGCCCAGGCACCGGCATTATATAAAAATCATGTAGGATGGGATGAGGACTCTCCTCCTCACAAAATCCAATTAAAAAGTGAACCAACTGCCCAACGGCAGTATCCCATTAAGCAAGAAGCTAAAAAACAAGTCAGGGAGATCTTAGATCAACTTGAATAACAGGGGGTGATTGAAACATGCACCTCTCAAATGAACAATCCTTTGTTTCCTGTCTCCAAGCCAGACAATACATATCGTCTAGTTTTGGACTACAGACACCTTAATGCATGTTGTAAAACATTTGCAGTACAAAACTCGCATAGTGCTGCCCTAATGAATAACATAGTTAGGAAAAAATATAAAACGACATTAGACATATCTAATAGTTTCTTTTTTCAAAACATTGCACCAGAAAGCAGATATTTGACAGCTTTCTCAGCATTTGGGTCGCAGAAAAAATTCTGTCGACTCCCACAGGGGTTCAAGAACAGCCCAGGACTATTCTCAGCTAGGGTAACAGAGTTACTACAAATATATGATGATGAGGCATTATCTTACGTAGATGATTTCTATCTCACAGACGACGACTTGGATACTCACTTGAAAAGAGTGAACACCATTATACTTGGGTTCGCAGCAGAGGGTTACAAATTCAAATTTAAAAAGTCTCGAATTGCCCATCTGACAGTACTATTCTTAGGGTACGAATTATCAAGTGAAGGAAAAAGCCTAGCGGACAACTTCTTAGAGAAGTGCGCTGTACTCCAAGCTCCAAAAACGCTGAAGAATTTACAATCCATTCTAGGTTTTCTGAATTTCGGAAGAACATACATTCTAAATTACGCAGAGAGGGTTAAACCTCTCTACGAACTAATTAAACCTGATTTTAAACAAATCATTTGGACTCAAAAACACACAGAAATTTTGAGATCACTGCAAACAGACACGTTAGCTAAAACTAAATTAGATACACGTGACAATACACGCGGTCTTGTAATCCGAGTCATCCCAAAGAAGATGCGGATTCACGTACCTGACCTCTAATGAGGGAGAAAAGGTACCAATTTCAATTAAATCTCACTTGTACACACAAGCAGAAAAAACATTCAGTCACACAGAAAGAACTGTGAAAGCAGTGCAAATTGCATTAGCAAATGAACGAGAACTAGCACACGGCAAAAGGATTAATATCCTCACAGCGGAATCCGCCTTCGAGGCGCTATTCAGCCCAGTAAACCTGCCTACAGTGTCACTGGATTCGAAATGGATACAGTATGTAGATTCTCTAGGAGCGGAAGATGTGAAATACTATTTCGCATCTCAATTCGAAGAACTGAATGATTTAGAATATGAAGAAGAATATCCTCTGCCAATCGAACTTCTGCCTCTCCCACAATACGCCTGTATAATCTATACAGATAAATTTGAACAGCATTTCAACGTAGAGAGCAAATCCTACGATGCAGCCTGTGCGATTGTTAAAGGTCGTTGGCTGTGCGGTAAATTCAGACCGAAAGTAACAAAAACTGAATCAGTAAAGTACTGTTCGGCTCAGAGAGCTGAAATCAGATGTTTAAAGATGGCGCTCGAAAATGCAGAACGTGAATTCCCGACACTTATCGTGTGCGATTCTCATTCTTGCGTCAACTCTTACAATAATAAACTGCAGAGGTGGATTGAAAACGACTACAAAGATGACACAGGTGCCACAATAAAGCATAAATTGCTCTGGAAACAGGTAGCTTTTAATGGAAAGAACTACAAAAGACTCACGTGATACACGCACAGAGTCTTCAACGTGATGGCGTTCACGTTGCAGGGAATTCATTGGCTAATACAGCCACAGCGGAAGCAACTAAACCGGCTTCCGTAGCCACAAAAAAGCGTACAGAAAAATACATAGACGGGGAAACCATGCTGGCAGTAAAAACGACCGTAAAAGGCGACTGTGCAGCACTGCCTGTGAACTATCCACTCAATTATGCATACGTAATCGATGCAAACTCCGTTCCTTTTGCTCGAATCCCTGGAGTGGGGGATAGGGTAATTCCAAACATGAACAGGAGAATATTATTAATAGCAGACGCACACATGGGTGAAGGTCCAAGGTACATCCAATGAGGGAATCCCTGACTGAATTGCAATCAGTATACTGGTGGCCGGGGATGAGCGTGCAACATCAGATATATGTAAAGAACTGTCCGGACTGTGATAGGGATCGCAGTAATGAACCGGTCCTGCCTGTTGCACAGTTACCATTTATAGAAAGGATAATGATGTCCGCAAGCCATTCAGCGTCCTATTAATCAGTTAAGGCTAAACACACTTAAAAAATGAGGCCCCAGCGCTCGGCTGACGCTAGAACGGTTAAAAAAGATCTGCGAGTCTTTATCGGCACATACGCAATTACCACGTTCCATTCTGACCAGGGTCCTGCTCTCAGCTCTCGAGCCTATAAGGAGGCCATGGCCGGCATGGGAATTGGGTTGCGGTATTCTTGTCCGTCGCACCCCGAAGGGAATAGTGTGGTTGAAAGAAAAAAAAGGGACATAAAGCGATCTATAACAGCGAAGGTATTAGGTTCAGGCGCTGGGTGGGTCAAACATTTACTAAGTGTCCAGTCCAGTCTTAACAATTTGCCAAGAAAATCTCTAAAAGGTTTCAGCCCATACGAGCTATTGTTCTGAATTAGAATGAAAATTTAGGACTTAGATAGTCAGGTGTCAGTGGTACAAGATAAGAAAACAGACTTTGACATCAAAGATCGTTTAGCTGTTTTACAGGAACTGAATGAAACAAGAAAATCCTTAAGCAACATAAAGTTAAAGCAACAGCCAGATACCACTGACGAGGCACCACAAGCAACAGCCCCAGCAAGGCCTGTCTGGATTCCAAAGATTGGGGATCTAGTCAGAGAAAAAATTGCGGTGAAGAAGGAATTTGGGCCTTCTTACAAAAAAGCAGTACCTGTCTTGGCAGTCACCGGAACAAGATCAGTAGTACTACCGCCCCTTGCTGGTAAAAAGGAGAACAGAGTCGTGTCTATCGACCTGGTAAAACCACAACCATGTGGCCTATAATCAACAGTAGGCCCAGTGGACTCCCAAGAAACAACAGAATACCCAAACTTGCAACAATCCAAGAGGTTCAAACTGAAAGACTAATCACATTCGATCAGCCTGCAGTGCACAGAGAAGGACTATGCAATAATGCCATGGAACTCGTGCCTCTTGAGTAAGCATGGGCGGATTTTGCGGATCCACGATCCGCGGATTTTGCGGATTTGCGGATCGTGGATCCGCAAAATCCGCGGATTTTGCGGATTTGCGGATCCGCAGATTTGGGGCGGGGCGGGGCTTCCATGCGAGTGCACATTCCTATTCAGTCACTGAATTTGAGCATCAACTAGTTCGAGCAACCATGTGTGTGTTACTATGCAATCGCCCCGACAGGCGCAGTGGTCCCTTGAGTGAGCTGTCCATCATAATGGGTGAATGGCGGGCAGAGGGTGCAAACCGCGAGTGTGTGGGCGGGGCCAAACTGGCAGGGCTACCATGCGAGTTCGCATGCCTCTTGTGTGTATAAAAGGTCAGAGAAAGATCAGTTCAGCAGATGAAGAGAAAGAAACCCGAGTTGGGAAGAAGGCACACCTGTCCAGCCTCGAAGACGCTCACGATTGTTTTTGGGCTAATGAAGAGTCACTGAATTTGAGCATCAACTAGTTCGAGCGACCATGTGTGTGTTAATATGCAATCGCCCCGACGGGCGCAGGGGTCCCTTGAGTGAGCTGTCCATCATAGTGGGTGACTGGCGGGCAGAGGGTGCAAACCGCGAGTGTGTGGGCAGGGCCAAACGGGCAGGGCTACCATGCGAGTTCACATGCTCTTGTGTGCATAAAAGGTCAGAGAAAGATCAGTTCAGCAGATGAAGAGAAAGAAACCCCTGGTCACAAGAGCAGCACGGGTATTGTGCTCGTGAAAGTCAAGGATGCAAAACAAGCCTCTATCCAGCATCACAGCATTACAACATGTTGTGACTATTTTAGGATGGCGCTGGCAAGTTGCCAGCGCCATCCTAAAATACTTACTAAATTAGCTTCAACAGGAAGCTCTAATAGATAAAATCCAGCACCTGCTCGATTTTATCTATTAGAGCTTCCTGTTGAAGCTAACTTAGTAACCATTTTAGGATGGTGCTGGCAGCTTGCCGGCGCCATCCTAAAATAGTTACAACATTCAACTTTTGCCCCCCGGAAAAATCCGCCGCTCGCGGATTTGCGAATTCTCGGTAAATTCGCGGGAGTTCGCGGATCGCGAATTTCCCGAAAATTCGCAAAATCCGCGAGCGGAACGGATTTTCCGCTCATACTTACTCTTGAGACACAGATTGAAACAGTTCGTCAAGAAACACCAGTCTACAATAATGTGGCATCAGAAAGTGCTACCGAAAGACAGATTGACAGAACTGCCTCTGGTTATTTCATCAACTTCGACAACTTCTCTGAAGATCAAAACGACCCCGAAGTGATGCCAGAAACAAAAAAGTATTCCAAAGAAAATACAACAGGACTCCTTCAACAAATCAAAGAATTATATCTGGATTCACCGTTGATTGAGCAGTGGATTATTTCAGGGGTATTCATACTCCTACTATGCCTAATTTTAGTTTTAATTTTAGGAAAGTTTATTACAATTGAATGGACACAGCAAGTCAGAACATCAACCTAGTCCTCAAACCACACAGATCATCCCACGTGAAGAAAAGAGAACTGTCAACAGTAAATGTCACAGCAATCCCAATACCTGGTGGGGTAGTATGGGAGAAAACTGACTATGAGATCTATGGTCCGGTTGAGATCCTGAAGTATCCTCATCAACGGAAGTTTTCCTTAAGTGACTTTGTAAAACCTAGTACATTCTCTGATGATTGGGACTTTAACAGTATTTATGACATGATGTCTGATTTAGTAATGTCAGCTAGATTTACAGAACATGATTATTTACAAGGTTCGTCTAGTTATGAATAGTTATTCTGCTACACACATTATGGCGATCATTATTTGCATAAATCTGCACAGCCTAGAAATGTTTTTAAGTATAATCAATGGGAACATTGTGCTACACCACCTAAAAGCAGTTCTAAAGCATTTTTTGAGAAATTCAAATACTTCTCAGGGTTTAACACCAGTGATGCAGAAACGTTTTATTACAAACTGTTAGATAAAACAGGAATGAAAACAATGCTAACAAATTCTAAATTGATATATTCAGAAGCATTTTATGAAAAAATGATGACATTTGGTTTTGATTATTGGAAAAATAACGTGGAAACAAAAACTAGTTGGGGTACAAAAGATTGGCAGGTACAAGGCCTTGAAGCACTATTCAGAACCTGCATGATACCAGAACAAATGATGTTTTTAAATGACACAATTCACCAAACATCCTGTCTTGGCCTAGCTAAGATCAAAGACCTTAACAAACCCTCTATTCCAAAACCAATACCCGAGAATGCAACAACAGATATTGAGATAGACGTGTCACAAATTTTACATTTTAACAGAACACATCCTGATTGGAAAAAAGTGGTTAATCTGGCCTACTGACACAAACAACTGTCAAGATAGATTCCTGAATAAAACACAGGGGTTAAAAATGACCAGACAAGACCCTAGATACTCTTAGAGACAACATCCAGGGATAGTAACAACATACAGTGTAGGGAAACTCTGCCTTGAATGGCTAGGATCATCCACACTGACTGAAATTAAGCAACACTTGTCTTTACTAAAAGATGGTGCTGATTTGCGCGATTTCATTCTTGGACCATGCAAACAGCGTCAAAAGCGTTTCATAGCGACCAGTATCTATGCTGCGTACAACGAGGCTTGGAAAGTCACACAAATTGAAACATTTACAACAAGGGGTGGTGAGGGACAGAGTCTCTGAATTAAGCAGAAAGCTCTCACCCAGTCAAGAGATCAGGGCTAGATCCAACACCGTTTTTTAGCTCACTGCACCATCCCAGTTTCAGAACCTGGCTGTATGCAAATTAGTCTGTTCCTGTCCCAGTGCATGATGGGAACAGGGCAAACCAAACTACAAAAGCCAATTCTTACACTGGGAAGGAAACAAGCTCCCGGGGACCGGTTTCTGGCATTACAGCCGTCTTCGGCCCGGTTTGCTTGAATCCTGATGGTGCAATGAGCAAGGGTCTCACATCTGAGAATACCCTTCCACGCTTAGGGTGGACAAAAATATTTACAACAAGGGGTGGTGAGGGACAGAGTCTCTGAATTAAGCAGAAAGCTCTCACCCAGTCAAGAGATCAGGGCTAGATCCAACACCGTTTTTTAGCTCACTGCACCATCCCAGTTTCAGAACCTGGCTGTATGCAAATTAGTCTGTTCCTGTCCCAGTGCATGATGGGAACAGGGCAAACCAAACTACAAAAGCCAATTCTTACACTGGGAAGGAAACAAGCTCCCGGGGACCGGTTTCTGGCATTACAGCCGTCTTCGGCCCGGTTTGCTTGAATCCTGATGGTGCAATGAGCAAGGGTCTCACATCTGAGAATACCCTTCCACGCTTAGGGTGGACAAAAATATTTACAACAAGGGGTGGTGAGGGACAGAGTCTCTGAATTAAGCAGAAAGCTCTCACCCAGTCAAGAGATCAGGGCTAGATCCAACACCGTTTTTTAGCTCACTGCACCATCCCAGTTTCAGAACCTGGCTGTATGCAAATTAGTCTGTTCCTGTCCCAGTGCATGATGGGAACAGGGCAAACCAAACTACAAAAGCCAATTCTTACACTGGGAAGGAAACAAGCTCCCGGGGACCGGTTTCTGGCATTACAGCCGTCTTCGGCCCGGTTTGCTTGAATCCTGATGGTGCAATGAGCAAGGGTCTCACATCTGAGAATACCCTTCCACGCTTAGGGTGGACAAAAATATTTACAACAAGGGGTGGTGAGGGACAGAGTCTCTGAATTAAGCAGAAAGCTCTCACCCAGTCAAGAGATCAGGGCTAGATCCAACACCGTTTTTTAGCTCACTGCACCATCCCAGTTTCAGAACCTGGCTGTATGCAAATTAGTCTGTTCCTGTCCCAGTGCATGATGGGAACAGGGCAAACCAAACTACAAAAGCCAATTCTTACACTGGGAAGGAAACAAGCTCCCGGGGACCGGTTTCTGGCATTACAGCCGTCTTCGGCCCGGTTTGCTTGAATCCTGATGGTGCAATGAGCAAGGGTCTCACATCTGAGAATACCCTTCCACGCTTAGGGTGGACAAAAATATTTACAACAAGGGGTGGTGAGGGACAGAGTCTCTGAATTAAGCAGAAAGCTCTCACCCAGTCAAGAGATCAGGGCTAGATCCAACACCGTTTTTTAGCTCACTGCACCATCCCAGTTTCAGAACCTGGCTGTATGCAAATTAGTCTGTTCCTGTCCCAGTGCATGATGGGAACAGGGCAAACCAAACTACAAAAGCCAATTCTTACACTGGGAAGGAAACAAGCTCCCGGGGACCGGTTTCTGGCATTACAGCCGTCTTCGGCCCGGTTTGCTTGAATCCTGATGGTGCAATGAGCAAGGGTCTCACATCTGAGAATACCCTTCCACGCTTAGGGTGGACAAAAATATTTACAACAAGGGGTGGTGAGGGACAGAGTCTCTGAATTAAGCAGAAAGCTCTCACCCAGTCAAGAGATCAGGGCTAGATCCAACACCGTTTTTTAGCTCACTGCACCATCCCAGTTTCAGAACCTGGCTGTATGCAAATTAGTCTGTTCCTGTCCCAGTGCATGATGGGAACAGGGCAAACCAAACTACAAAAGCCAATTCTTACACTGGGAAGGAAACAAGCTCCCGGGGACCGGTTTCTGGCATTACAGCCGTCTTCGGCCCGGTTTGCTTGAATCCTGATGGTGCAATGAGCAAGGGTCTCACATCTGAGAATACCCTTCCACGCTTAGGGTGGACAAAAATATTTACAACAAGGGGTGGTGAGGGACAGAGTCTCTGAATTAAGCAGAAAGCTCTCACCCAGTCAAGAGATCAGGGCTAGATCCAACACCGTTTTTTAGCTCACTGCACCATCCCAGTTTCAGAACCTGGCTGTATGCAAATTAGTCTGTTCCTGTCCCAGTGCATGATGGGAACAGGGCAAACCAAACTACAAAAGCCAATTCTTACACTGGGAAGGAAACAAGCTCCCGGGGACCGGTTTCTGGCATTACAGCCGTCTTCGGCCCGGTTTGCTTGAATCCTGATGGTGCAATGAGCAAGGGTCTCACATCTGAGAATACCCTTCCACGCTTAGGGTGGACAAAAATATTTACAACAAGGGGTGGTGAGGGACAGAGTCTCTGAATTAAGCAGAAAGCTCTCACCCAGTCAAGAGATCAGGGCTAGATCCAACACCGTTTTTTAGCTCACTGCACCATCCCAGTTTCAGAACCTGGCTGTATGCAAATTAGTCTGTTCCTGTCCCAGTGCATGATGGGAACAGGGCAAACCAAACTACAAAAGCCAATTCTTACACTGGGAAGGAAACAAGCTCCCGGGGACCGGTTTCTGGCATTACAGCCGTCTTCGGCCCGGTTTGCTTGAATCCTGATGGTGCAATGAACAAGGGTCTCACATCTGAGAATACCCTTCCACGCTTAGGGTGGACAAAAATATTTACAACAAGGGGTGGTGAGGGACAGAGTCTCTGAATTAAGCAGAAAGCTCTCACCCAGTCAAGAGATCAGGGCTAGATCCAACACCGTTTTTAGCTCACTGCACCATCCCAGTTTCAGAACCTGGCTGTATGCAAATTAGTCTGTTCCTGTCCCAGTGCATGATGGGAACAGGGCAAACCAAACTACAAAAGCCAATTCTTACACTGGGAAGGAAACAAGCTCCCGGGGACTGGTTTCTGGCATTACAGCCGTCTTCGGCCCGGTTTGCTTGAATCCTGATGGTGCAATGAGCAAGGGTCTCACATCTGAGAATACCCTTCCACGCTTAGGGTGGACAAAAATATTTACAACAAGGGGTGGTGAGGGACAGAGTCTCTGAATTAAGCAGAAAGCTCTCACCCAGTCAAGAGATCAGGGCTAGATCCAACACCGTTTTTTAGCTCACTGCACCATCCCAGTTTCAGAACCTGGCTGTATGCAAATTAGTCTGTTCCTGTCCCAGTGCATGATGGGAACAGGGCAAACCAAACTACAAAAGCCAATTCTTACACTGGGAAGGAAACAAGCTCCCGGGGACCGGTTTCTGGCATTACAGCCGTCTTCGGCCCAGTTTGCTTGAATCCTGATGGTGCAATGAGCAAGGGTCTCACATCTGAGAATACCCTTCCACGCTTAGGGTGGACAAAAATATTTACAACAAGGGGTGGTGAGGGACAGAGTCTCTGAATTAAGCAGAAAGCTCTCACCCAGTCAAGAGATCAGGGCTAGATCCAACACCGTTTTTTAGCTCACTGCACCATCCCAGTTTCAGAACCTGGCTGTATGCAAATTAGTCTGTTCCTGTCCCAGTGCATGATGGGAACAGGGCAAACCAAACTACAAAAGCCAATTCTTACACTGGGAAGGAAACAAGCTCCCGGGGACCGGTTTCTGGCATTACAGCCGTCTTCGGCCCGGTTTGCTTGAATCCTGATGGTGCAATGAGCAAGGGTCTCACATCTGAGAATACCCTTCCACGCTTAGGGTGGACAAAAATATTTACAACAAGGGGTGGTGAGGGACAGAGTCTCTGAATTAAGCAGAAAGCTCTCACCCAGTCAAGAGATCAGGGCTAGATCCAACACCGTTTTTTAGCTCACTGCACCATCCCAGTTTCAGAACCTGGCTGTATGCAAATTAGTCTGTTCCTGTCCCAGTGCATGATGGGAACAGGGCAAACCAAACTACAAAAGCCAATTCTTACACTGGGAAGGAAACAAGCTCCCGGGGACCGGTTTCTGGCATTACAGCCGTCTTCGGCCCGGTTTGCTTGAATCCTGATGGTGCAATGAGCAAGGGTCTCACATCTGAGAATACCCTTCCACGCTTAGGGTGGACAAAAATATTTACAACAAGGGGTGGTGAGGGACAGAGTCTCTGAATTAAGCAGAAAGCTCTCACCCAGTCAAGAGATCAGGGCTAGATCCAACACCGTTTTTTAGCTCACTGCACCATCCCAGTTTCAGAACCTGGCTGTATGCAAATTAGTCTGTTCCTGTCCCAGTGCATGATGGGAACAGGGCAAACCAAACTACAAAAGCCAATTCTTACACTGGGAAGGAAACAAGCTCCCGGGGACCGGTTTCTGGCATTACAGCCGTCTTCGGCCCGGTTTGCTTGAATCCTGATGGTGCAATGAGCAAGGGTCTCACATCTGAGAATACCCTTCCACGCTTAGGGTGGACAAAAATATTTACAACAAGGGGTGGTGAGGGACAGAGTCTCTGAATTAAGCAGAAAGCTCTCACCCAGTCAAGAGATCAGGGCTAGATCCAACACCGTTTTTGGTAGTTTAGTCTGCCCTGTTCCCATGATGCACTGGGCCAGGGACAGACTGATTTGCATATAGCCAGGTTCTGAGCTGGGATGGGGCAGTGAGATAAATAACGGTGATGGATCAAGCCCTGATCTTTGGACTGGGTAAGAGTGGTCTGCTCAATTCAGACACTCTGTTCATCACCACCCCCTTTTGTAAATCGATTTTGGCCACTATAGGTGTGGCAGGGTATACTCAGACATGAGTCCCTTTCTCACTGCTCCATCAGGATTCAAGCAAGCCGGGCCGAAGACGGCTGAAATGCCAGAAACCGGTCCCCGGTAGCTTGTCTCCTTTCTGGTAAAGAATTGGCTTGGTAGTTTAGTCTGCCCTGTTCCCATGATGCACTGGGCCAGGGACAGACTGATTTGCATATAGCCAGGTTCTGAGCTGGGATGGGGCAGTGAGATAAATAACGGTGATGGATCAAGCCCTGATCTTTGGACTGGGTAAGAGTGGTCTGCTCAATTCAGACACTCTGTTCATCACCACCCCCTTTTGTAAATCGATTTTGGCCACTATAGGTGTGGCAGGGTATACTCAGACATGAGTCCCTTTCTCACTGCTCCATCAGGATTCAAGCAAGCCGGGCCGAAGACGGCTGAAATGCCAGAAACCGGTCCCCGGTAGCTTGTCTCCTTTCTGGTAAAGAATTGGCTTGGTAGTTTAGTCTGCCCTGTTCCCATGATGCACTGGGCCAGGGACAGACTGATTTGCATATAGCCAGGTTCTGAGCTGGGATGGGGCAGTGAGATAAATAACGGTGATGGATCAAGCCCTGATCTTTGGACTGGGTAAGAGTGGGCTGCTCAATTCAGACACTCTGTTCATCACCACCCCCTTTTGTAAATCGATTTTGGCCACTATAGGTGTGGCAGGGTATACTCAGACATGAGTCCCTTTCTCACTGCTCCATCAGGATTCAAGCAAGCTGGGCCGAAGACGGCTGAAATGCCAGAAACCGGTCCCCGGTAGCTTGTCTCCTTTCTGGTAAAGAATTGGCTTGGTAGTTTAGTCTGCCCTGTTCCCATGATGCACTGGGCCAGGGACAGACTGATTTGCATATAGCCAGGTTCTGAGCTGGGATGGGGCAGTGAGATAAATAACGGTGATGGATCAAGCCCTGATCTTTGGACTGGGTAAGAGTGGTCTGCTCAATTCAGACACTCTGTTCATCACCACCCCCTTTTGTAAATCGATTTTGGCCACTATAGGTGTGGCAGGGTATACTCAGACATGAGTCCCTTTCTCACTGCTCCATCAGGATTCAAGCAAGCCGGGCCGAAGACGGCTGAAATGCCAGAAACCGGTCCCCGGTAGCTTGTCTCCTTTCTGGTAAAGAATTGGCTTGGTAGTTTAGTCTGCCCTGTTCCCATGATGCACTGGGCCAGGGACAGACTGATTTGCATATAGCCAGGTTCTGAGCTGGGATGGGGCAGTGAGATAAATAACGGTGATGGATCAAGCCCTGATCTTTGGACTGGGTAAGAGTGGTCTGCTCAATTCAGACACTCTGTTCATCACCACCCCCTTTTGTAAATCGATTTTGGCCACTATAGGTGTGGCAGGGTATACTCAGACATGAGTCCCTTTCTCACTGCTCCATCAGGATTCAAGCAAGCCGGGCCGAAGACGGCTGAAATGCCAGAAACCGGTCCCCGGTAGCTTGTCTCCTTTCTGGTAAAGAATTGGCTTGGTAGTTTAGTCTGCCCTGTTCCCATGATGCACTGGGCCAGGGACAGACTGATTTGCATATAGCCAGGTTCTGAGCTGGGATGGGGCAGTGAGATAAATAACGGTGATGGATCAAGCCCTGATCTTTGGACTGGGTAAGAGTGGTCTGCTCAATTCAGACACTCTGTTCATCACCACCCCCTTTTGTAAATCGATTTTGGCCACTATAGGTGTGGCAGGGTATACTCAGACATGAGTCCCTTTCTCACTGCTCCATCAGGATTCAAGCAAGCCGGGCCGAAGACGGCTGAAATGCCAGAAACCGGTCCCCGGTAGCTTGTCTCCTTTCTGGTAAAGAATTGGCTTGGTAGTTTAGTCTGCCCTGTTCCCATGATGCACTGGGCCAGGGACAGACTGATTTGCATATAGCCAGGTTCTGAGCTGGGATGGGGCAGTGAGATAAATAACGGTGATGGATCAAGCCCTGATCTTTGGACTGGGTAAGAGTGGTCTGCTCAATTCAGACACTCTGTTCATCACCACCCCCTTTTGTAAATCGATTTTGGCCACTATAGGTGTGGCAGGGTATACTCAGACATGAGTCCCTTTCTCACTGCTCCATCAGGATTCAAGCAAGCCGGGCCGAAGACGGCTGAAATGCCAGAAACCGGTCCCCGGTAGCTTGTCTCCTTTCTGGTAAAGAATTGGCTTGGTAGTTTAGTCTGCCCTGTTCCCATGATGCACTGGGCCAGGGACAGACTGATTTGCATATAGCCAGGTTCTGAGCTGGGATGGGGCAGTGAGATAAATAACGGTGATGGATCAAGCCCTGATCTTTGGACTGGGTAAGAGTGGTCTGCTCAATTCAGACACTCTGTTCATCACCACCCCCTTTTGTAAATCGATTTTGGCCACTATAGGTGTGGCAGGGTATACTCAG
The DNA here is from genome assembly GCF_964263255.1 of Lissotriton vulgaris. NCBI lineage: Eukaryota > Metazoa > Chordata > Amphibia > Caudata > Salamandridae > Lissotriton > Lissotriton vulgaris. The sequence continues at coordinate 245,137,932 of NC_141688.1, read as the reverse complement.
ACATGAGTCCCTTTCTCACTGCTCCATCAGGATTCAAGCAAGCCGGGCCGAAGACGGCTGAAATGCCAGAAACCGGTCCCCGGTAGCTTGTCTCCTTTCTGGTAAAGAATTGGCTTGGTAGTTTAGTCTGCCCTGTTCCCATGATGCACTGGGCCAGGGACAGACTGATTTGCATATAGCCAGGTTCTGAGCTGGGATGGGGCAGTGAGATAAATAACGGTGATGGATCAAGCCCTGATCTTTGGACTGGGTAAGAGTGGTCTGCTCAATTCAGACACTCTGTTCATCACCACCCCCTTTTGTAAATCGATTTTGGCCACTATAGGTGTGGCAGGGTATACTCAGACATGAGTCCCTTTCTCACTGCTCCATCAGGATTCAAGCAAGCCGGGCCGAAGACGGCTGAAATGCCAGAAACCGGTCCCCGGTAGCTTGTCTCCTTTCTGGTAAAGAATTGGCTTGGTAGTTTAGTCTGCCCTGTTCCCATGATGCACTGGGCCAGGGACAGACTGATTTGCATATAGCCAGGTTCTGAGCTGGGATGGGGCAGTGAGATAAATAACGGTGATGGATCAAGCCCTGATCTTTGGACTGGGTAAGAGTGGTCTGCTCAATTCAGACACTCTGTTCATCACCACCCCCTTTTGTAAATCGATTTTGGCCACTATAGGTGTGGCAGGGTATACTCAGACATGAGTCCCTTTCTCACTGCTCCATCAGGATTCAAGCAAGCCGGGCCGAAGACGGCTGAAATGCCAGAAACCGGTCCCCGGTAGCTTGTCTCCTTTCTGGTAAAGAATTGGCTTGGTAGTTTAGTCTGCCCTGTTCCCATGATGCACTGGGCCAGGGACAGACTGATTTGCATATAGCCAGGTTCTGAGCTGGGATGGGGCAGTGAGATAAATAACGGTGATGGATCAAGCCCTGATCTTTGGACTGGGTAAGAGTGGTCTGCTCAATTCAGACACTCTGTTCATCACCACCCCCTTTTGTAAATCGATTTTGGCCACTATAGGTGTGGCAGGGTATACTCAGACATGAGTCCCTTTCTCACTGCTCCATCAGGATTCAAGCAAGCCGGGCCGAAGACGGCTGAAATGCCAGAAACCGGTCCCCGGTAGCTTGTCTCCTTTCTGGTAAAGAATTGGCTTGGTAGTTTAGTCTGCCCTGTTCCCATGATGCACTGGGCCAGGGACAGACTGATTTGCATATAGCCAGGTTCTGAGCTGGGATGGGGCAGTGAGATAAATAACGGTGATGGATCAAGCCCTGATCTTTGGACTGGGTAAGAGTGGTCTGCTCAATTCAGACACTCTGTTCATCACCACCCCCTTTTGTAAATCGATTTTGGCCACTATAGGTGTGGCAGGGTATACTCAGACATGAGTCCCTTTCTCACTGCTCCATCAGGATTCAAGCAAGCCGGGCCGAAGACGGCTGAAATGCCAGAAACCGGTCCCCGGTAGCTTGTCTCCTTTCTGGTAAAGAATTGGCTTGGTAGTTTAGTCTGCCCTGTTCCCATGATGCACTGGGCCAGGGACAGACTGATTTGCATATAGCCAGGTTCTGAGCTGGGATGGGGCAGTGAGATAAATAACGGTGATGGATCAAGCCCTGATCTTTGGACTGGGTAAGAGTGGTCTGCTCAATTCAGACACTCTGTTCATCACCACCCCCTTTTGTAAATCGATTTTGGCCACTATAGGTGTGGCAGGGTATACTCAGACATGAGTCCCTTTCTCACTGCTCCATCAGGATTCAAGCAAGCCGGGCCGAAGACGGCTGAAATGCCAGAAACCGGTCCCCGGTAGCTTGTCTCCTTTCTGGTAAAGAATTGGCTTGGTAGTTTAGTCTCCCCTGTTCCCATGATGCACTGGGCCAGGGACAGACTGATTTGCATATAGCCAGGTTCTGAGCTGGGATGGGGCAGTGAGATAAATAACGGTGATGGATCAAGCCCTGATCTTTGGACTGGGTAAGAGTGGTCTGCTCAATTCAGACACTCTGTTCATCACCACCCCCTTTTGTAAATCGATTTTGGCCACTATAGGTGTGGCAGGGTATACTCAGACATGAGTCCCTTTCTCACTGCTCCATCAGGATTCAAGCAAGCCGGGCCGAAGACGGCTGAAATGCCAGAAACCGGTCCCCGGTAGCTTGTCTCCTTTCTGGTAAAGAATTGGCTTGGTAGTTTAGTCTGCCCTGTTCTCATGATGCACTGGGCCAGGGACAGACTGATTTGCATATAGCCAGGTTCTGAGCTGGGATGGGGCAGTGAGATAAATAACGGTGATGGATCAAGCCCTGATCTTTGGACTGGGTAAGAGTGGTCTGCTCAATTCAGACACTCTGTTCATCACCACCCCCTTTTGTAAATCGATTTTGGCCACTATAGGTGTGGCAGGGTATACTCAGACATGAGTCCCTTTCTCACTGCTCCATCAGGATTCAAGCAAGCCGGGCCGAAGACGGCTGAAATGCCAGAAACCGGTCCCCGGTAGCTTGTCTCCTTTCTGGTAAAGAATTGGCTTGGTAGTTTAGTCTGCCCTGTTCCCATGATGCACTGGGCCAGGGACAGACTGATTTGCATATAGCCAGGTTCTGAGCTGGGATGGGGCAGTGAGATAAATAACGGTGATGGATCAAGCCCTGATCTTTGGACTGGGTAAGAGTGGTCTGCTCAATTCAGACACTCTGTTCATCACCACCCCCTTTTGTAAATCGATTTTGGCCACTATAGGTGTGGCAGGGTATACTCAGACATGAGTCCCTTTCTCACTGCTCCATCAGGATTCAAGCAAGCCGGGCCGAAGACGGCTGAAATGCCAGAAACCGGTCCCCGGTAGCTTGTCTCCTTTCTGGTAAAGAATTGGCTTGGTAGTTTAGTCTGCCCTGTTCCCATGATGCACTGGGCCAGGGACAGACTGATTTGCATATAGCCAGGTTCTGAGCTGGGATGGGGCAGTGAGATAAATAACGGTGATGGATCAAGCCCTGATCTTTGGACTGGGTAAGAGTGGTCTGCTCAATTCAGACACTCTGTTCATCACCACCCCCTTTTGTAAATCGATTTTGGCCACTATAGGTGTGGCAGGGTATACTCAGACATGAGTCCCTTTCTCACTGCTCCATCAGGATTCAAGCAAGCCGGGCCGAAGACGGCTGAAATGCCAGAAACCGGTCCCCGGTAGCTTGTCTCCTTTCTGGTAAAGAATTGGCTTGGTAGTTTAGTCTGCCCTGTTCCCATGATGCACTGGGCCAGGGACAGACTGATTTGCATATAGCCAGGTTCTGAGCTGGGATGGGGCAGTGAGATAAATAACGGTGATGGATCAAGCCCTGATCTTTGGACTGGGTAAGAGTGGTCTGCTCAATTCAGACACTCTGTTCATCACCACCCCCTTTTGTAAATCGATTTTGGCCACTATAGGTGTGGCAGGGTATACTCAGACATGAGTCCCTTTCTCACTGCTCCATCAGGATTCAAGCAAGCCGGGCCGAAGACGGCTGAAATGCCAGAAACCGGTCCCCGGTAGCTTGTCTCCTTTCTGGTAAAGAATTGGCTTGGTAGTTTAGTCTGCCCTGTTCCCATGATGCACTGGGCCAGGGACAGACTGATTTGCATATAGCCAGGTTCTGAGCTGGGATGGGGCAGTGAGATAAATAACGGTGATGGATCAAGCCCTGATCTTTGGACTGGGTAAGAGTGGTCTGCTCAATTCAGACACTCTGTTCATCACCACCCCCTTTTGTAAATCGATTTTGGCCACTATAGGTGTGGCAGGGTATACTCAGACATGAGTCCCTTTCTCACTGCTCCATCAGGATTCAAGCAAGCCGGGCCGAAGACGGCTGAAATGCCAGAAACCGGTCCCCGGTAGCTTGTCTCCTTTCTGGTAAAGAATTGGCTTGGTAGTTTAGTCTGCCCTGTTCCCATGATGCACTGGGCCAGGGACAGACTGATTTGCATATAGCCAGGTTCTGAGCTGGGATGGGGCAGTGAGATAAATAACGGTGATGGATCAAGCCCTGATCTTTGGACTGGGTAAGAGTGGTCTGCTCAATTCAGACACTCTGTTCATCACCACCCCCTTTTGTAAATCGATTTTGGCCACTATAGGTGTGGCAGGGTATACTCAGACATGAGTCCCTTTCTCACTGCTCCATCAGGATTCAAGCAAGCCGGGCCGAAGACGGCTGAAATGCCAGAAACCGGTCCCCGGTAGCTTGTCTCCTTTCTGGTAAAGAATTGGCTTGGTAGTTTAGTCTGCCCTGTTCTCATGATGCACTGGGCCAGGGACAGACTGATTTGCATATAGCCAGGTTCTGAGCTGGGATGGGGCAGTGAGATAAATAACGGTGATGGATCAAGCCCTGATCTTTGGACTGGGTAAGAGTGGTCTGCTCAATTCAGACACTCTGTTCATCACCACCCCCTTTTGTAAATCGATTTTGGCCACTATAGGTGTGGCAGGGTATACTCAGACATGAGTCCCTTTCTCACTGCTCCATCAGGATTCAAGCAAGCCGGGCCGAAGACGGCTGAAATGCCAGAAACCGGTCCCCGGTAGCTTGTCTCCTTTCTGGTAAAGAATTGGCTTGGTAGTTTAGTCTGCCCTGTTCCCATGATGCACTGGGCCAGGGACAGACTGATTTGCATATAGCCAGGTTCTGAGCTGGGATGGGGCAGTGAGATAAATAATGGTGATGGATCAAGCCCTGATCTTTGGACTGGGTAAGAGTGGTCTGCTCAATTCAGACACTCTGTTCATCACCACCCCCTTTTGTAAATCGATTTTGGCCACTATAGGTGTGGCAGGGTATACTCAGACATGAGTCCCTTTCTCACTGCTCCATCAGGATTCAAGCAAGCCGGGCCGAAGACGGCTGAAATGCCAGAAACCGGTCCCCGGTAGCTTGTCTCCTTTCTGGTAAAGAATTGGCTTGGTAGTTTAGTCTGCCCTGTTCCCATGATGCACTGGGCCAGGGACAGACTGATTTGCATATAGCCAGGTTCTGAGCTGGGATGGGGCAGTGAGATAAATAACGGTGATGGATCAAGCCCTGATCTTTGGACTGGGTAAGAGTGGTCTGCTCAATTCAGACACTCTGTTCATCACCACCCCCTTTTGTAAATCGATTTTGGCCACTATAGGTGTGGCAGGGTATACTCAGACATGAGTCCCTTTCTCACTGCTCCATCAGGATTCAAGCAAGCCGGGCCGAAGACGGCTGAAATGCCAGAAACCGGTCCCCGGTAGCTTGTCTCCTTTCTGGTAAAGAATTGGCTTGGTAGTTTAGTCTGCCCTGTTCCCATGATGCACTGGGCCAGGGACAGACTGATTTGCATATAGCCAGGTTCTGAGCTGGGATGGGGCAGTGAGATAAATAACGGTGATGGATCAAGCCCTGATCTTTGGACTGGGTAAGAGTGGTCTGCTCAATTCAGACACTCTGTTCATCACCACCCCCTTTTGTAAATCGATTTTGGCCACTATAGGTGTGGCAGGGTATACTCAGACATGAGTCCCTTTCTCACTGCTCCATCAGGATTCAAGCAAGCCGGGCCGAAGACGGCTGAAATGCCAGAAACCGGTCCCCGGTAGCTTGTCTCCTTTCTGGTAAAGAATTGGCTTGGTAGTTTAGTCTGCCCTGTTCCCATGATGCACTGGGCCAGGGACAGACTGATTTGCATATAGCCAGGTTCTGAGCTGGGATGGGGCAGTGAGATAAATAACGGTGATGGATCAAGCCCTGATCTTTGGACTGGGTAAGAGTGGTATGCTCAATTCAGACACTCTGTTCATCACCACCCCCTTTTGTAAATCGATTTTGGCCACTATAGGTGTGGCAGGGTATACTCAGACATGAGTCCCTTTCTCACTGCTCCATCAGGATTCAAGCAAGCCGGGCCGAAGACGGCTGAAATGCCAGAAACCGGTCCCCGGTAGCTTGTCTCCTTTCTGGTAAAGAATTGGCTTGGTAGTTTAGTCTGCCCTGTTCCCATGATGCACTGGGCCAGGGACAGACTGATTTGCATATAGCCAGGTTCTGAGCTGGGATGGGGCAGTGAGATAAATAACGGTGATGGATCAAGCCCTGATCTTTGGACTGGGTAAGAGTGGTCTGCTCAATTCAGACACTCTGTTCATCACCACCCCCTTTTGTAAATCGATTTTGGCCACTATAGGTGTGGCAGGGTATACTCAGACATGAGTCCCTTTCTCACTGCTCCATCAGGATTCAAGCAAGCCGGGCCGAAGACGGCTGAAATGCCAGAAACCGGTCCCCGGTAGCTTGTCTCCTTTCTGGTAAAGAATTGGCTTGGTAGTTTAGTCTGCCCTGTTCCCATGATGCACTGGGCCAGGGACAGACTGATTTGCATATAGCCAGGTTCTGAGCTGGGATGGGGCAGTGAGATAAATAACGGTGATGGATCAAGCCCTGATCTTTGGACTGGGTAAGAGTGGTCTGCTCAATTCAGACACTCTGTTCATCACCACCCCCTTTTGTAAATCGATTTTGGCCACTATAGGTGTGGCAGGGTATACTCAGACATGAGTCCCTTTCTCACTGCTCCATCAGGATTCAAGCAAGCCGGGCCGAAGACGGCTGAAATGCCAGAAACCGGTCCCCGGTAGCTTGTCTCCTTTCTGGTAAAGAATTGGCTTGGTAGTTTAGTCTGCCCTGTTCCCATGATGCACTGGGCCAGGGACAGACTGATTTGCATATAGCCAGGTTCTGAGCTGGGATGGGGCAGTGAGATAAATAACGGTGATGGATCAAGCCCTGATCTTTGGACTGGGTAAGAGTGGTCTGCTCAATTCAGACACTCTGTTCATCACCACCCCCTTTTGTAAATCGATTTTGGCCACTATAGGTGTGGCAGGGTATACTCAGACATGAGTCCCTTTCTCACTGCTCCATCAGGATTCAAGCAAGCCGGGCCGAAGACGGCTGAAATGCCAGAAACCGGTCCCCGGTAGCTTGTCTCCTTTCTGGTAAAGAATTGGCTTGGTAGTTTAGTCTGCCCTGTTCTCATGATGCACTGGGCCAGGGACAGACTGATTTGCATATAGCCAGGTTCTGAGCTGGGATGGGGCAGTGAGATAAATAACGGTGATGGATCAAGCCCTGATCTTTGGACTGGGTAAGAGTGGTCTGCTCAATTCAGACACTCTGTTCATCACCACCCCCTTTTGTAAATCGATTTTGGCCACTATAGGTGTGGCAGGGTATACTCAGACATGAGTCCCTTTCTCACTGCTCCATCAGGATTCAAGCAAGCCGGGCCGAAGACGGCTGAAATGCCAGAAACCGGTCCCCGGTAGCTTGTCTCCTTTCTGGTAAAGAATTGGCTTGGTAGTTTAGTCTGCCCTGTTCCCATGATGCACTGGGCCAGGGACAGACTGATTTGCATATAGCCAGGTTCTGAGCTGGGATGGGGCAGTGAGATAAATAACGGTGATGGATCAAGCCCTGATCTTTGGACTGGGTAAGAGTGGTCTGCTCAATTCAGACACTCTGTTCATCACCACCCCCTTTTGTAAATCGATTTTGGCCACTATAGGTGTGGCAGGGTATACTCAGACATGAGTCCCTTTCTCACTGCTCCATCAGGATTCAAGCAAGCCGGGCCGAAGACGGCTGAAATGCCAGAAACCGGTCCCCGGTAGCTTGTCTCCTTTCTGGTAAAGAATTGGCTTGGTAGTTTAGTCTGCCCTGTTCCCATGATGCACTGGGCCAGGGACAGACTGATTTGCATATAGCCAGGTTCTGAGCTGGGATGGGGCAGTGAGATAAATAACGGTGATGGATCAAGCCCTGATCTTTGGACTGGGTAAGAGTGGTATGCTCAATTCAGACACTCTGTTCATCACCACCCCCTTTTGTAAATCGATTTTGGCCACTATAGGTGTGGCAGGGTATACTCAGACATGAGTCCCTTTCTCACTGCTCCATCAGGATTCAAGCAAGCCGGGCCGAAGACGGCTGAAATGCCAGAAACCGGTCCCCGGTAGCTTGTCTCCTTTCTGGTAAAGAATTGGCTTGGTAGTTTAGTCTGCCCTGTTCCCATGATGCACTGGGCCAGGGACAGACTGATTTGCATATAGCCAGGTTCTGAGCTGGGATGGGGCAGTGAGATAAATAACGGTGATGGATCAAGCCCTGATCTTTGGACTGGGTAAGAGTGGTCTGCTCAATTCAGACACTCTGTTCATCACCACCCCCTTTTGTAAATCGATTTTGGCCACTATAGGTGTGGCAGGGTATACTCAGACATGAGTCCCTTTCTCACTGCTCCATCAGGATTCAAGCAAGCCGGGCCGAAGACGGCTGAAATGCCAGAAACCGGTCCCCGGTAGCTTGTCTCCTTTCTGGTAAAGAATTGGCTTGGTAGTTTAGTCTGCCCTGTTCCCATGATGCACTGGGCCAGGGACAGACTGATTTGCATATAGCCAGGTTCTGAGCTGGGATGGGGCAGTGAGATAAATAACGGTGATGGATCAAGCCCTGATCTTTGGACTGGGTAAGAGTGGTCTGCTCAATTCAGACACTCTGTTCATCACCACCCCCTTTTGTAAATCGATTTTGGCCACTATAGGTGTGGCAGGGTATACTCAGACATGAGTCCCTTTCTCACTGCTCCATCAGGATTCAAGCAAGCCGGGCCGAAGACGGCTGAAATGCCAGAAACCGGTCCCCGGTAGCTTGTCTCCTTTCTGGTAAAGAATTGGCTTGGTAGTTTAGTCTGCCCTGTTCCCATGATGCACTGGGCCAGGGACAGACTGATTTGCATATAGCCAGGTTCTGAGCTGGGATGGGGCAGTGAGATAAATAACGGTGATGGATCAAGCCCTGATCTTTGGACTGGGTAAGAGTGGTCTGCTCAATTCAGACACTCTGTTCATCACCACCCCCTTTTGTAAATCGATTTTGGCCACTATAGGTGTGGCAGGGTATACTCAGACATGAGTCCCTTTCTCACTGCTCCATCAGGATTCAAGCAAGCCGGGCCGAAGACGGCTGAAATGCCAGAAACCGGTCCCCGGTAGCTTGTCTCCTTTCTGGTAAAGAATTGGCTTGGTAGTTTAGTCTGCCCTGTTCCCATGATGCACTGGGCCAGGGACAGACTGATTTGCATATAGCCAGGTTCTGAGCTGGGATGGGGCAGTGAGATAAATAACGGTGATGGATCAAGCCCTGATCTTTGGACTGGGTAAGAGTGGTCTGCTCAATTCAGACACTCTGTTCATCACCACCCCCTTTTGTAAATCGATTTTGGCCACTATAGGTGTGGCAGGGTATACTCAGACATGAGTCCCTTTCTCACTGCTCCATCAGGATTCAAGCAAGCCGGGCCGAAGACGGCTGAAATGCCAGAAACCGGTCCCCGGTAGCTTGTCTCCTTTCTGGTAAAGAATTGGCTTGGTAGTTTAGTCTGCCCTGTTCCCATGATGCACTGGGCCAGGGACAGACTGATTTGCATATAGCCAGGTTCTGAGCTGGGATGGGGCAGTGAGATAAATAACGGTGATGGATCAAGCCCTGATCTTTGGACTGGGTAAGAGTGGTCTGCTCAATTCAGACACTCTGTTCATCACCACCCCCTTTTGTAAATCGATTTTGGCCACTATAGGTGTGGCAGGGTATACTCAGACATGAGTCCCTTTCTCACTGCTCCATCAGGATTCAAGCAAGCCGGGCCGAAGACGGCTGAAATGCCAGAAACCGGTCCCCGGTAGCTTGTCTCCTTTCTGGTAAAGAATTGGCTTGGTAGTTTAGTCTGCCCTGTTCCCATGATGCACTGGGCCAGGGACAGACTGATTTGCATATAGCCAGGTTCTGAGCTGGGATGGGGCAGTGAGATAAATAACGGTGATGGATCAAGCCCTGATCTTTGGACTGGGTAAGAGTGGTCTGCTCAATTCAGACACTCTGTTCATCACCACCCCCTTTTGTACACAAATTGAAACAGCAGGAAAAATACGAGAAATTGATCGTATTAATTTGGAAAAATCACTTTCTGTAGTGGACAATGGGTTAATGACTCTGTCCTCCAGAATATATTTGTTGGACAATATTGTATCTTCTGCCTTTGACATAATAGACAGAGACTTGCTAATGTTACAGCATGGCCAATCTCAATTACGTTCTATTGTTCAATTAGGCTGGACGCTGCAAAATCTTCGTTCAGGCTATGTGCCTTGGCGTTTAATCAACACACAGTCATTATTTTCCATTTTTAACCTTACTGATAAACAAATCAGTTTGGCACAGAAAGGAGCAGACTATACAATCCTGAGCATCGAAAAACTTGAGAGATTACCATTGACAATGTCAGAGAGTCCTGTCATTGAATGGATAATACACGGAATTATCACTATTCCGATAACAACTTTCTGATTTAAAAAGTGCCTTGAATACATACCTACTGGCCAGTATGAATGATTGGGGAAAGGATATGTAAAATCAGAATGGAAATTACCATACACACATTCATGCTACAGTGACAGCGACAAAAATGTATTTCTTAGTGGCGAAAACTGCAAACGTTCACTAAGCGGTATACTTTTGTGCCAGGGTATTAATTTACACGGAGCCTGTGAAGGTAATTCTAACAACCTTTCATGCCACCAGCTTGTCACACCTGCAACTCAGATAGAGCCCTTCTTTATGCAACTTGCGAATGGGAGTTACATTCTTAGAACGGATCACAGATGTTGTGGCCTTGTGCCAGGGAAAAGTTATCTAGTAAGCGTAACATCCATGGTCAAATGCTGTATGCAAGCATTGTTCCCGAGGGGGCCTGTAGACACAGAGACTCCCATCTGGCCTCGTCTGAATCTCTATTCTATACGAATTGATACTTTAAGCAAAATGAAGACTGTGCTTTTGCAGACAACAGTGCCCATAACGTCATCAAAAGAGACGTATGATCTTCTAGTTGCAAGGACAGCTACGGAGGTTCATGAACTTCTATCAACAAATTGCCCCGTGCATTTCGTAGAAATGCTTAGCCAACTCCTTAACATGTGTAGTGCCACAGGCATCCCAGGCATATTTAAGACGATTTTTACGGGACTGCTAACACCATTTCAAGCAATTTTGGGAATCGTTCCAAATTTTGTCCACTCTGTTTTTGGCGGCATACCCCTATTTTTGGGACTTGTAGCAGGGATTTTATTTTTGACCCTCCTGCTTCGTTATGGCAAGCCAAAGCTCAGACATGACTCCTATGGGACTGGAAGAGACAATCCGAGCAATTCGCTACCGGGACAGAATAACTAGAGTCCTTGGATTGGCCAGGCTGAGAGATCTAAACATGACCTGGTTCCTTTCATTCAGACCTATATGGCAGAACTGTATCTTACCAGTACTACGATGTATGCTATGCGGAGATGAGTGCGTGTTGGACATCTGTCTTTCACTTCTATCAGCAGTACCAATGGACGTCGATACTTTGCTCAGTCCGATAACGGCTCACGCATTGTGTTGTCCCCAGCGGCTACCAATCCTGATGACGGCATTCGTTGAGACTCCTGTGCTATGACTAGGTGGTAACAGTGGAGCGAGTGACAAAAGCAACATCACCCAGGTACGACCTTCTGTGAGCATTGCTGATCCCGACTATGATGACAGCAATCATTCTCACACCTGCCAAGTTACAGCACTATCGAATTTGGTCGAACTGTCACCTGATTTTGTAGACCAATTCTTTGAGAGCCTGTCTGATATGATGTTCTCACCCGAACAGAAATAATAACTTTGGAGAAACATTCCGACACACAGCGTTCCCATGAACTTTGAATTCGGCCTTCAGTTTTGAACAACAAAAACTGCTAAAAGCGTTGGAATTCTAATTTCCCCGTTCAAGCATTAATTCTTTTGAATTGAACACTTTTTAATATTCACTTTTACTGCCCTTTTTTGGCACGAAAAATTCTTTGCTTAAGGTAAAAACTATTCTTAGAGAACAAAAGCTTCAAACTTATATTTCTAAACACATCTAGAGACATAACAACTTACACCAGCCTCTAGCACATGTTATTGCAATGCATTTATATGTGATGATTTATCTCGCCCTTCTTCTGTTTCAGAGATTTTTCATGTGTAATTCTTTTTGCATAATTGTTCATTGATTTCATATGCAATAATTTTTTAATGATTTCTATGCTTCAAAACGTACAGTACCTAAAATGTTCACGTATTACAATATACGCCTATTTCAAATGCATTTATGTATTTTGGGGTGGGCAATGTTACACATGCATCTTATTGCTCTAGTTTTAGTAATTTGATGGACATGAATTTGTGGAGTGGGTGTTGCGTGCTTATCTAGGATCCTGATCGATACTGTGACCTTATGCCCCTATTTGGCTATAAATCCATTTATTCCCTATATTGGCATAACCGTTCAAGTACAATATTCAGAAACTCATCTCTGGCCTCACACGAACAGAGCCACATTCCAGAATAGCTTTCTCTGCCACTTCCTTTGCAACCAATTAGTGCAATGACAGAGCAGAAGTCACTATCTGAGATTCCTAGATTAACACTCTGAGTTCTTCAACAAGATAAAAACTCAGCAAACCTGGAAATCCCCGCTTGCTGTGTTTTGATTAGTAATAGAACTCTAATGAGCACTGATAGACGATCACTTCCTAGTGACATCTTTATTGACGTCTTATGTCCAGCAAACTTACGTCAAACAAGGCACCTTTCAGGTATAAATACTACCAACGTGGCCTTAAGCAAGTCCCCTGTTGCCCGTCGCCTGAAGCTGCTGTTATGCTAAAGATATCATAGCTGCTATCGCTACTGCTATCGCTGCTAACTAGCGAACGATGGTGTGGTGAACTTAGGAGCTGAACAGCCGTCCCCCTGCAAGAGCCCAGCAGATGCAAGCTGCCCGCGGACGCTGTCCCCCCTCCTTCTCCTCCTCGACACGCTGAGAAGAGACGCTGTCTTTCAAATCCAGCTCCAGCGTTTCTGGTCTACCCTTGCGGGTGACTGGGATATCGAGCCCTGAGGGAGATACCAGACCTCCATCATTCTATTCCAGAGGTATGGTGTTGACTAAACCCTTAAGAGAGAATTCTTGAAGCAAACCTTGGCAAAACCAACTTAACTTAGCGCTACTTACTTACTCCCCTCCCAAGTATTAGGCTTAGGTCAGGTACACTGGGGTAGGCGTAGTTAGAAGCACCAGTTGAGTATTTTAGCCTAATGTATATATGAATGTATATATGTTTTATTCCTTTTAAACCATTGTATGGCTAAGAAACCATATCAATGCTTTTACAGTATTATTTCGCAATACTTATCTTACTGTACGTACTTTTTATAATAACAAGTCTTGCAATTGTGGCAATTCATTTCTCTTGTATGAGAAGAAAGACTGTTCAATAAATGTTAACCTTTTATTGACAAACGCCCGTCTCTCTGTTCTCTACATATTGTGAAAGTAAACTGCACCAACCTGACTGAGTAAAATAACTGTCTATTGTTTCACACGACCCTAGAGATTGACTCTTGATCTGAGGAGCAAAGTTGTCATGTTGCACGGTTGTTGGAAAACTGAATCCCTTCTTGTCTGTGCCAGGGAAGCTGATCACTTCCTATTTCAGTCAAGAAAGTTTCCAGTGACCTCTGAGCTAGTTGGTAACAAACCCAATTAAGTTTAGCATAGTCAGTGGAGGCCTGGAAGATCCGCACTTCCACGTCGATACTACTGTTTATGTTATTCCAATGCGCAGGGCCTATTGGGAAAATAGGAACTACGCTACAAGAATTATCATCTGACATAAATATTAGTTACCAAATATCATTCTCAAATATCGTCCCACTGGTTGTAGATTGGATGCGAGTCAATAATCGGACACTTCTCCGCTCTCTGTTCACATGGTCTGACACTTCTGCTGGCTGTGCCTCCCTTCTTTTCTTGAACTGGCCTGCGGGTGGGAGCGGGAGGGACCAGCCCGTGGAACCAAGTGGGATGGTGGGACTGGTGGGACTCCAGGTGTGATGGTGGGACCCTCAGGTGTAATATTGGGACCCTCCCATGGGACCTGGTGGAATGCTGGGACCCTCTAGGGACAGCAGGTGGGAGAGTTGGGACTGGGTGCGATGGTGGGACCATCCCGTGGGACCAGGTGGAAGGGGTGGGACCGGATGGAGTCCTCCCTTGACCCTTCCTCAGGACCCTCCCTCAGCTCCTTCCTCTGTGCACTTCCTTCCTCTCCAGTCTTGTGGTTTAATGGCTGTCAAGAGAAAGATGATAAAACCAACACGCGCCTGTCAGTGTTCCCAGGGGCCTGAGGACATTATCAGGCAAATAGTGTGCAAATGAGGTGAACTCACTCTCTCTTAGAAGTAATTCGATATCCACACATACGTGTACACTGAATTCCCGCATTTTACAACATTTATACATTTCACTTCAAATATTCAGTTATTACTGCTTCTGAAAGCTTATCGCACTTTTCATGACATGGCAGTGGAGTGCAGGACGCAGAGACATTTTAGATTAAAAAAAAATTCTGAGAACGTGAAATAAAATGATGTTGGGTTCTCGATCCATAAACACGCCAATGTTGTAATAAAAAAGTAGGAATACTTCTATTTTGTTTGTGGATGCCCTGGATTCACGCAATTCTCTTCCAACTCCTGTAACTTGCACCTGAGCAGGAAACGTTGTTAATGACTTAGGTTCACTTACGGTCAGAAAAAAACGTGATGCGTGCCTTAGGCTCTCTGAAAGTGATGCTTTTTATTCGTAAATTGGACCCAAAATGATTGTATGATCCTGAGATCACACAGGGGCATATAACCAAGCAATAGCGATAAATATCGCTATTGCTTGGTTAGCGGGAAAAATGTATCGCCGAGTTGCGGCGATTTTTATCGCAGATAAACCTTGGTATTACCAAGGTTTAGCGCAAATGCGATAAAATCGGCCTCAGTGCATGAATATCGCTGAAAAATCAGCGATATTCAGGCATGACCAAGCTAATGCTCTTAGCCATGTTATCCACCCCCCATTGGATAACATGGCTAAGAACTGCTCAGGGCAGGTGTTAACTTTTGGAGATATTCGCGCTTAGCGGGAATATCTCCAAAAGTTGCTAATAGGAGATAGCGTTGTTAGCGACTGTTTCCAGTCGCTAACATCTTGGCACGCCCACTTTGCATGTCATTAGCGATAAATATCACTGGCATGCAAAGCGGGGCCCAAGATGGTCGCTATCTCCTTCTAGCTGTCACTAACTGGTGTTAGCGACAGCTAGGTAATAGGGAGATAATTTTATCTCCGCTTTCTTGGCTTTTAAAGCCAAAAAAGCGGAGATAAACCCCCTTGATATTATGACCCACAATTCGGGGAAAAAAGAGGAAGCTGGGAGCAGAAGCGGGCCCCTAACTGCAGACACAATAACCAAGGCGCCTCCCTGTGTATTTTACAGCAGCAATTAAAGAGGAAGACTCTGTAGAGATCTGGGACACGAGATAGGCGGGTCTCATGTTGGGTCTGGTTTTGTTCTGTGTCCCCTTCTTTGATGCTAAATCGAGCGATGAAAATAGTTCATGCATTATATTTGCATTTGTGCCTTTTCACATAAAATATCCATTCGGCTGCGCCTCAAGCCTTTCGCACCTCTTTACCAAAACCTAGTTTGCTTCTCTTGCTCCTTATTTTAGGCATGTTGCTCCAGGCCGAACGTGTCGTTGTGAATTTACGTTCTCACTCCTTTATATTGATTTTCTCTCTCCCGCCTGCTGACACTGTAGGGAACCTTGTGATCTGTCAATACTGTGACATTAACATCACCAGCTCAACATTTCCTTTTAGAAAACCCAGTGAATTGGCACCAGAATCTCATTTAGATATTAAGTCTGCAACTTTGTCTCGCATATATAAAACACTGACATACTGAAATAAATTAATATAAAGATAGAAATACATTGGGCTTGATTGATGGGGGTTTTCTCTGGCTTTGGGAGTTTTATTCAAGAACGATAGAGTGAATTTATGGGGCCTCTTCCCTGGCTTTACGCGGTTATAAAGCTAGATTAATACAGCAGAGACAGTTTTAAGACTAGCTTAACTAGGGGAAAACATTTTTGACTATATTTCTATCTTAAAATAAACATAGACTTCTTTAAACCAGAGACAGGCCTGTGCAAGTGAGCTCCTGAGCTTGGTGAATAGCACAGGCTTTAATTCGAAGTACAATTTTGTGCAAGATACATGCCTGAACTTATTTATTTAGAGTTATTTTTGCAGTCCTATACGGTCAACAGCCGTCACTCACATCCATAACCATGCATGCTGTTACAATGCGGTCGTAACAACAACCGCGTTGTGACAACGCATACCATTACACCGGCAAGTCGTTACAATGACTTGCGGAGGGGGGAGAAGGTGTTGGATTTTAAATCCAAAAGCTTTCCTACAGGCCGCACAACCTGGAGTTGGAATAGTAAATTTGACTATTCCAACATCCAGCGCCCCCGCCCCCCCTTCTCAAGTCGTTATTACGACTTGCGCGGTAATGTAATGCGTTGTTACAACGCGACCGTTGTAACAACAAACTGGGCCCGGGTAAACAGCGGTCACCCCGCATCCATAACCACGCATGCTGTTACAACGCGGTCGTAACAACGACTGTGTTGTGACAACGCATACCATTACCCTGCATGCCGTTACAATGACTTGAGGAGGGGGGAGAAGGTGTTGGATTTAAAATCCAAAACCTTCCCTACAGTCCACACAGACTGGAGTTGGAATAGTAAATATTCCAGTATCCAGTGCCCCCACCTCCGCAAGTCGTAGTTGCGACTTGCGGAGTAATGGAATGCGCTGTTACAACGTGAACGTTGTAACAACCGCGTTGTAACAACATGCGGGGTAATGGTATGCGGGGAATAGCTGAAACTGGGCCCCGGTAAAGAGCCAACACCCTGCATCCGTAACCATGCATGCTGTTACAACGCAGTCATCACAACGATCGCGTTGTGACAGCGCATACCAATACCCCGCAAGCCGTTACAATGACTTGAGGAGGGGGGAGAAGGTGTTGGATTTAAAATCCAAAACCTTCCCTACAGTACGCACAGACTGGAGTTGGAATAGTAATTTTCATTCCAACATCCAGCGCCCCCCCCCCCCCCCCCCCTCCGCATGTTATTGTTACGACTTGCGGGCTAATGGAAGTGCTATACATGAGCAACAGGCACCTGGATGACTTTGGCATCCAAGGACCCGCTCTATTCTGGATCTGCTCCTTCTTAACAGAAAAAATACAAGCTGTCAGCTAGCACCTTACTCCTTTGAACCCCACAAACTCATCTATGGAGTCCCTCAAGGTTAATTGCTCATCCCCACCCTCTTCACAGCATAGATGACCCCTCAGGCCAGCGTCATCCACACACACATCAACATTCTCTCCTACACCGATGACACAAATCGATTACTCTCCCTCTCGTACAAGACCTCCAACACAAGATACAAGTTAATAACCTGCATGACCGAAATCACTAACTGGATGAAAGCCAACTGGCTCAAGCTCTACAACGACAAGACAGAAGTACTGATCTCCGGTAACAGCACTGCAGCATTGGACTCCAGCTATGTGGCTGGCGGAACACACAAGGTCATATTTGTTTTTGTTTTAGGCACGGGGAGAATAAGTGATTTGCCCAGAATCCCAGCAGGTTGTGACAATGCAAGGACTCATACCTGGTTCCCCAACTCCAGAGTCAGCAACTGTGGCCTATAGCAAAAATGTGTGTTTGTGTACTCTGTACTTCTTTGCAACTAACTCCAACCATGTTCCTTGCTAGCCTAGGAATGTGGTAGGAGTATTTTTTTTAGGTCGAGGCAATCAGACAGCACAAGGGGGCTTACCAAGCGCAAACAAGGGCTGGCAGCATGCCCTTAACTTACCATTTGCTGGCATTATTGTCACTCCCATTCTCTTGCTTCTGATTCAGTGGAGCAGAGCCCATTTACCGCCTCTCTGACTGCCTGAATTCCATTCCTTCACTACTCAGATCTGGCAAGCTGTTTGTTTTCCTCCTTGGTCTTCCCTACCAGATAGCGCAAGCAGTCTACTAGCAATGGACCTCCTGTGAATGTCCATTGCTTTCCATTAGATGTCTTTATTGTCAGCCGCATTTTCTTGCTTCTTAATGTATAGTTTTCCTTCCTCTTCCGGCGTTTGTCCCACCTAAGGAGCATAGCCTCTTTAAGATCCTTTCGAATGACTGAAGAGTGTTTTTTCGGGAAAATAACTTTTTATTGGTTACTTTTTAGAGCAAACCTGTTGCCATGGTCACACGTAACAACAATGCTTGACAACACAGCTGCAATTCAACCAAACTAAAGAAAACCACTGAAGTGTATTTTTAATAGAAGGCTCTACTGGTGAGGACGCTAAGAATTTTAGTATCTTTGTCCTTCTATTAACAATTGTGATTTTCAATTTTCACTTGCTTAGAGCATATTCACATCATATTTGTACATACATAGTCCAGACAGCCGCTTATAATCATGTTTCCCTGCCCCCTGACTAGAATAAACCAAATATGATAAGTTACACCACACAATAAAATACGTTCAAAAATGATTTTCTCAGGTTGTTTCCCTCTCACATGATAGTGATATTATAAAATACACCAAAGGTCAGGTCAAGGATCTTTATTCGGTGATTAAAAAACACCAGAAAAGCACATATATATATACACAATTTAAAACATGATTACATATTATCTAGACCTCGACTCATAATTATCCAAGTAGTTTAAAATACTTTACAGGGTCCATGATCAGGCCGACCCTCTTGTTTTCCTTAATCTTAGTGAGACTTTTAAAAAATTCATTACACTAAACAATGTGCGGGGGTCCTTCGCTCTTTGCAGAAAGAGTAAAGCGGCTTTAGCATGTCTCACCATGGCTTGTTTTAAAATATCCACCAAAAAGCTACGCCTAGGTGTAGCATAAAAAGAACACAAAAGTACAAAATGAAGAGTGTCCTGCGGAGACCTATTGTCGCAGCCGCAGGCACCCTTCTGCTCAATTGATAGTGTAAAATCTGGTGGGTCAGCTAATAAATTAGGTAAAAGATTGAGCCTAAAATGAGACATTAAAAACCTCTCCTGAGCATTATACATGATGTAAAGGTACGGTTCCATGCCCTCTGTGCTCTACACAAGGTCATGGGCAATTACTGAGCGTTTGGTCCCTTCAAATGCTTCTCTACGGGTAGCTCCTCATTCCAGAAACGCTCTCTTAATTTGGGGTTTGTCCCGAGGTAAAATTGCTGTGGGGTTTGTAAAAAGATCCTTCTGGTCTAGGTCTTCCAAGGTAGTCTTCACATATTTCAACCACGATATTTCCAGACCTTTATCCCTGTCCAAGCAGTCTCTTAAGATTTGTCTGCTCAACGCTGCCTCAGTTTTTACCCAGATTTTCATCCATGCCATAAACTGTCTAAGCTTGACCAGGTCCTCAATGTATGGCCTCCCTAGTTTCCTGTTTGCAATTACAGCAGGAGTACTCCGGGGTATTTTCAAAATAGATCGCAGATATTTGTTTTCCTCCCACTGCAGCTGGTCAATATTAACAAAGCCTCACACCTCAGAGCCATATGTAGCTTTAGAGCAGCAGATAGAGCTGTACAAGTTCATTATTTGTTTGGGGGACCAACGACCCAGCCTATGCCCATAACCTGCTATAGCACCTTTTGAGGATATCAGTCTGCTACATTGTTCTTCCACCGGGGAATCAAATTTTAGCGACCCATCGAATAACAGGCTGAGGTAGGAAAAAGACTGTACCTGTTCTAATGTGTGATTCCCTATGCTATAAGAGAACTTTTTGCATGGTTTTGTGCCAGCCAGCATTACATAGGACTTGCTTAGGTTCACAGCAAGATCTAATGTGTCCATTAATTTAGCAAATCCATCAATTAAGGTCTGTAAGCTCTTTGGAGTACGTGCCAGTAGGACCGCGTCATCCGCGTACAAAAGCCCTGGAATATAATGCGTTCCTACTCTCAGGCAATCTGTCTTCAAGGCAACCAAATCCTGCTCTAAGTTGTTAATACAGAGCGAAAACAAAAAGGGGGCAAGCATACAACCCTGCCTCACCCCACTAGTACATGGGAAGGGTTCTGTATTCTCCCCTTCCGTGTTATAGCGGAGCTTGGTAGTGGTATCCCAATGTAGTTCTCTAAGGATGTTAATTAGGCCCGGGTTGATTCCCAGATTACCCATCAAGGCCCAGAGTTTTTCCCTATTAACATGGTTGAATACGGCTGCCAAGTACATAAACCCCAGGTAGATCGCATCATTGCTGGTTTTAGTGTATTTTGCCACCATCAAGTAAAGGTTCAGGCATTGATCACTTGTGGACCTCCCTGTCCTAAAGCAGTACTGGGTGTCCGAGATGATACCATGTTCTTCGGCCCACTCTGTGAGACGATTAAGAATTACCCGACCCAGAACTTTGGCAGAGACATCAATTAGTGAAATAGGCCGATAGCACTGGGTGTTGTCCCTGTTACCCTTTTTAAAGAAAGGGACGATTATTGCCGTGGACCAGGAACGGGGTAAACGCCACCTAATAGCCATATTTAGGACTCTAGTAAGTATAGGTGCCCATAGATCTATGTTACTCAAGTACAAATCTGGAGGTGTGATGTCAGGGCCTGGGGCTTTGTTTCTTGTCAGGCCCTCGATTCCTACCGTGACTTCCTCTATGGAGAATTCTACTACTTGTCCCTGCTGGCCTACCCATGCCCCCTCCAGGGAAGTTTCCTGGCTGTGATTATACAAGCCCTTGAAGTGTGTGAGCCATTGTTCTTGGAGGATGTTTGCACTGATCTCAGGGGCATTATTGTCCTGGAAACATGGTTTATTAATTATTCTCCAAAATTATACCATGTCCCTCCTATCTGCGGCCGCTCTTAAATCTGCCCATGCGTCTGCTTGGAGCGATAATTTCCTCTTCTTTACTGCACTCTTGTATGCCTGTTTACACTGCACTACTTCTTGTGTATCCCTGGGATTAGTTTTTAGGCTAATTTTTAGCTCCTTCAGGGCGCGCGAACATTCCCTGTCAAACCATCTTGAGTGGGTGAAGTTATTACTGAGGGAACTTGTCTTCATGAGCCCCTCAATCAGACTAGTTACTAGCCCAAATGCCCTCATTACCTGTGGACCCTCAGCCGCACGATCTAAACACTCGCCAATAGGTACTTTACCAGCGACAAATAGTGATTTATAGAAGGCCTCACCATCAAATTTTAACCACCTAAGCCGTCTTCCCTGGTCCGTTACCCTAACAGGGGTCTCAACCATGGGTCCTATTTTAGGTCGACCCAAGTATATAAGCTCTAAAACCAGAGGATTGTGGTCACTAAATGGGCACCACTCAATCCCCACCGATCTAATCCATTTTTTTATTAGCCTGAACGCTAAGATATAGTCAGTGTGAGACGAACACCCTCTCCCTTTAAAAGTTGGAGCGAGAGTTCCCTCTTTCTCCAGTCTAGTCATGTCAATAGTGTGTTCCAAGACATGTGTTTTTAAAAGTCTACTAAAGACCATTCCCTCTGCTGTGTGTTCAAAATGGGGGCCTTTCTCGACTGGACAATGGGACCATTCTGCATTCAAGGGGAATAACGTTGGGCATAGGGGGCAATTAAAATCACCCATGACAAGAACAGTGTGTTCCGAAGCCCCTTTCCTTTTGGCTGATTCCTGGGTGAGTCTATGGTCTAATTCCTGGGGTGTGGGATTATTTCCTCCAAGGGTTCCTTCATTATATACATTAAACAGGATCAACCTTATCCCAGTGCCCCTTAACCCCAATGCCTGGAGATTATGAGAAATCTAGGATGGGCTAGTCCATGTTCCTTGCAGATTTAAATCTACATATACGGATAGTCCTCCCATTGCTCTTCCTGATCTCGATCTCTGGGCGGGCACAAAGAAGCATTTATACCCAGTCATATGAAAAGGGCTGTTATCCACCACCCAGGTCTCTTGTAAACGAATTATCTGGAACTTATTTATGTATTGCCGCCATTCAATGTTGTCAAATTTACTCGCTAGGCCGGCAACGTTCCATGAGATTATTTTTAACCCCCTTTCTAGTGATTGATCACAAACTGACCCCTGGTCACTTAGTCTTCCAGTATCAGGCCCGTCATCAGCACTTGAGGACATGGCTTGAGCCCCTCGACACTGTAGTGAGAGCGGAGACAAGTCGTCCCTTAACTCCACCTCACAGCTGGTGGCTCCTGCTACATTCCCGGTCTCATATTCCAACGTACTTGCTGGTTTCACCCCAAAACCACCTCTTCTATACAGGAAAGATTTGTAAGGACATCCTTTTGTGGCACCCTCAACCTCATACCTCACAAACCCTGCAGATTCCTATTCCCAGCTCCTCTTGTTGCTACCTTCTCCGTTTTAAGGGGGAGCCTTAACAGTCAATAATTTTTGTCTAGGGACATCAAGGGGCTAAATCTGTTGGTCCATTTGGATAGTTCCCAATCTCTTGCCACAGGGCCATACGAAGTGTGGTACCACGCCTTGTTTGTGTTTGGCTCTTCTCTGGATTTCCCCAGACGGTAGGCCAGATCATAGGGGGCGTTTTGTCTCGGGTAAAAATAACCTAATGGCAGGGATCTTATACTACTTGCCTGGTTAACCATCCCACAAGATAAAATGTGCTGCACTACACTTGCGTCCCTGAAATTCACTATGATACAATTCCCCACTATATCTTTACTCCTGGTGCCAATCTAGCCCACCCTTCTAACATGGATGATTTTCCCGTTTTTACTACCTGCAAGAGGCCTGCTCTGGTTCAGCCAATGTGTGGTCTTATTTTTCAGTACAGTATGTGACTCACTCTGCTCTTTCTTTAGATCTGGGACCCCCGCTAGTACTACTACATAGGGTCACGCCTCAGGTGGTACATTTATGGATGGTAGTGTTTCACCAGTTGATGTATTG
This sequence comes from Lissotriton vulgaris, assembly GCF_964263255.1. Taxonomy (NCBI): domain Eukaryota; kingdom Metazoa; phylum Chordata; class Amphibia; order Caudata; family Salamandridae; genus Lissotriton; species Lissotriton vulgaris. The sequence goes on along the minus strand of NC_141688.1, from coordinate 245,114,904 downwards.
GCCACCTGCCCAGTCTGGTTTGCTACTACTGCTTCAGGTTTAGAAGAGTGATTACTTGGCCATTCTATTAATTGCCCAGGAAGTCCCGCCCCTGCCCATGACGCCCCCTCTCCAGAACCCTTGCCCTTGTCCGAGTGCAGGGAAATGCCTAATAGACTGGGGGCCTGTATGACCGTAGGTAGCACATTCGGGGTCCTGCTGGGTTGCATAACCATCTGTTGGTCTTGACAAATGTCAATAATAATCGGGTTATTCATGGTGCCATTATCCAGGGATATTTCTTGCGCCCTACCCCTATTCATTAGTTCATTTAGAATTTTGTCCAGTCTACTGGCTAGTGGCTTTATCTGGCTGACAATAAATACTTCTAGATGGTTTTGTAATTCCAGGACTGTTTGGGCCTTCCAGCTCGGGGGAGCTAGCGACTGAGGCTCCTGCTCAGCCCTAGTTTCTGTCAGCGGATTTCCTAGTGTGAATAAGGGAAGGCTACTTTTAGTTTTCTTAATTCTTGGTTTCTTGGGGCACGTTCTTCTTTTCCTACTAGTTACAGCTTTTTTGCCGGGCATAGAATCCACCCTATCTTCACCACTACCCCTCTGCGCACAGGTAATGTCCTGATCAGAAGGCTCTGAGGCAATGAGTGGGGAGGTGACCCTAACCTCATCCCCTAATTCCTGGGGTATAGTGGAATGGTCAAGTATTGGGGTAAGTGACAAGCGTCTTTCCGTGCGCTCTATTTCACTTGCTACTACCCCAATAGCTTTCCTCAACATGCGATCAATTGCGGTGGGCTGTGCAATAAAGAGGGGGGGGTATTCTTTTATCATGTTGGACCACCTGTGGTGTGGGGGGCGAGTTCAACTTAGCTTTAGTTGAACCGGTTTTCACTTTACTGGCCATACTAGAAAAAAAAAAACAGAGTACCTCAAAGTGAAAGTAGTTTTGCAAGGTCTTAAACACACTCAGATTGAGTATCCTCCCCCTGCCTGAATTCAGTTAAGCTCAGGAAAAAGAAAATAACACACACCAACAAACCCCCAGCACAGTCCCTCTCAAACAACTTGCATTTTGTTGGGCCCAATGCCACTATACAGTCTGCCTTTCCTCTGATTTGTCTTCCTCCTTGGTCGCCGATAATTCCCCATCTCCAGTACCAGTCACCAGGACCACAGGGGGGGCCCGCCCCGGCCTCCTTCGGCCTCTTGTCGTAAATATTTAATTTACCGTCTTAATTTCTATGCAGGTAAGTACTTAATCAATAATAACTCAATCGGAAGAAAAAAACAGAGTCCGTGGTGTTAGAGTTCATAGGGGTTTATTCCTTAAAAAGGAATGGTCATGACCGGATATCGGATTCTTACCACCACAGGGGTGTAAGAAGGGATAGAGCAACATTTTATTGACAATACATAGCTTATATACTTGAGTTACACTATAGAAACCAATATAGAAGGCGTAACAGCTGAGAGAAACAAGATAAAACACACACGTGGTAATGATACGTAATTAGAAGGCGTGAACTAGGCGTGAACATAGAGGTGTGTGCTAGAAACGTCACAGGTAGGTGTCATAAGTGGGTGGTAACAATAAGCAGAATCTTGCAATGTCAGCAGAAATCTGAGGCCTGGATGCGCGCACAGCTGCATGATGTGTGATTGACGTGAAACCGGAGGGTGCAGGGGACTTGACATTTAAACTAACGGAAAGAGACAGAAGTCTGGCATGTCAGATCAACTTGTGGTTCTATCATATCTGATATCTAGTGTTTTAAGAACTGAGTTATCTGGGCGGAAAGGTCTCTGGGGCAGAAGCTATTCTATACTGGCTGAGAGTGCGTGTATAAGCGCCTAAGTGTCTGCATGAGAAGCGTGGGGGCATGGGCCTTCCATGGGAGCATGGTAACAGAAGCTATGAATTACTTGCATAGAGACAGTGTGGCCGGGCCCTTTCGCTCTGCAGCTGGGGAATGTTTACTTAAACTAGTAGGCAGGAATGCAATTTCGAGGAGCGGACCAGATAATTCGAAGGTTGAAGTCAGTCTTGGCAGGCAGCAGGCTTGAACTAAGCGCGGTGGGCCACGCTGGAAGTAAGTCAGAGTTCACGGGTACAGAGACAGCCTGGGCTGGAGCTTTCGGAGTCAGAAGCCAGAAAAAGGCTCGATGGCAGAAATTCAGGGCCTACTTTGCCAGAGCTGAAAAACGTGCAAAGTACACTACAAAAAGACATTGGCATAGCATACTTAGGAATGGGCTATTCAACCCATTCAGGGTGGGTCTGAAAGAGGACATGTTAACGCTGGACGCAAATGTATTTGCGTCTTCATAGCTGGCACAGGAGGGAAGTTACATGCACTTTAAGCTGGTACATGGAGACGGTGGGGTACACGCTAGGGAACACAACTTGACCAAAAATTTATATTTCCTCATTCCCTCCATGTTCCCTACGGACCCTTAATGATATCTCAATCCTCATGAATCGATCAGTTTGTTCTTGTAACATCATTGGCTCGTCTTTCTTTCTTTGACGGTTTGAGAGAAAACTGGAATGTTCAATGCACGATGTGGCACACAGTCCACAAATCGCTGGCCCACACTGTAGGCACAGGCAACAACTGAATATTATGACTAGGCCAATACCTAGGAAGGATAGGATCTTCCATCCCCAAGCAGTTAACGTTGTCCAGAACCAACCGGACCAAGTCCAGGTGCCTGGATTCTGATGTATCAGATTTGCAATTTTATGAAGACGTGTAATAGCTTGATAGACAGTTGGCGCATTTTCTGGGATGAAAATACAGCAACTTGACCCGATGACCTTACAAGCTCCGCCTCTATCTGCCAAGATGACGTCAATAACAGGACGATTCTGAAGAACAACAATCCGCATAGCAGACTGCTCCTCTGTTAAGTTACCTAGAGCGGAGGCAGTTTCATTCACTACTGCTTCAAGTGTTCTGGTTAATCGGTGTATTAATTTACTATTTTGGACGGGGCCTGTGAAGAAAAAGAATCCTTTATTGAAATCTGTGTATTGCTCCCATGCCGTTTCAGTGTAGTCGACAATCGGGAGATCTCTTCGGAGCCTATTCTTTACTAGATTTGTATTTCTGTGATAATCAGGAGGAGCTAGAAAAACAGGTGGCAGGAGGAAGGCAATGTAACAGGTACCATCCCAATCTGGAGGTAAACTTATGTATGCGGTATGGCCACACACAAAGTAGGAATGACGTCTAGCTCGAAATGATGACCTACCCTCATCAGTGAATTCGACCACAGTAGTACATTTACTATGACCTAAGTGTACTGAACCCTTCTTTCTAACACAAAGATGACCAGTGACTGGTAATACTGACATAGCGGGGAGAACTGGTGCAGCTTCGGATTCAACAGTAAGAATCATAAGGTTAATTGTATAATTACCTAATCCATATACTTCATTTTCTAGATCAGCTCCTATTCTAGTGGGGAGTCCCTTCTTGTCAGGGTAACAGGCATTAAGCACAACTAAGTTCAAGTTTCCCCAAACCCAATTCCCTTTGAAAACAGCAACATCAGGATCTAAAGAATTAATTATTCTAAACCATGCTCCACAAGAGCCGTTGTGAGTGAACGGGTACGGGAAGAGGGGCAGCACTCCCTTGTATTTCTGATAGGGAGGGAGTCGGCCACATATCCAGCAGTTGGTAGCATTATTAGTCTGATGGGAATGATGTAACATACTAATGAATGTGTTGTTGCGCAGCGCAAGTCTGTAAGAAAGTTCATGTGGAGGTAACTTACTAAAAGAATGTTCAGCAGAAACATTGTAAGCAGATTGTTCACGCTTGAAAATAGGGTAATAGATAGGAAGCAGTATACTTGCAACAATAATCAGAAGACTTAGAAAAAACATAATCAGTAAGGTCACTATACAGTGACTACGGAGTGATTTACAATATGTACGTTTCTTGAATTGTCTCTCTCTCTCTCTATCTCGATCTAGGGGATACATGTCAGAAACTATTTAACCGATTCACCTAGGGGAGGACTTAAACAATTAAACTGTCTGACTTGCTAGATCGGAGTTTTTGTTTATACTCCTCTTGTGGAGTTTTCTCTCGTTCGGGAACTTTGAAGTCAATAGGTTCGATACAGTCTTTGGAGGGGGTGGACGAGTCAGGGTCTGGTTTCAGTTCGTTGCATTGTTTAATATGACTCGTGTGGATCCACCCCTTTCTGCCTTCCACCTTGATTGCTGTCCTCGTAGTGAGAAGGACGGTCTTCGGTTCTTTCCAGCGGGGCTCCAGCGGACTCTTCCTGTCAAAGTTCCTTATTAAGACCAGGTCCCCAGGACGGACCTCATGCGGCTTTACATCAGTGTTGTCAGGGAAGGCTGCGGCAACCTGTGAACGACATGATTGGAGTGCAGACATCAAGGAGGCAAGGTCATCTGTCAACATGTTACAATCAACATCAGTAATTTTCTTAGGAATGGGCGTCCCCCACATATTCGGTGGTCTGCCAAAGACCACTTCGTACGGTGATAGTCCTGATCTCGAGTGGGCGACCATCCTCATATAGAACAATGCAACTGGCAGGGCGACTATCCAGTCGACCCCTTTCTCTTTACATATTTTAGCAAGGCGGGTCTTTAGTGTCTGGTTATGCCTCTCTACAAGGCCAGCGGCTTCGGGATGTCGGACACAATGGAATTTCCACTGATATCCTAGCAGAAGGGAAACCTGTCTCATAAGTTCGGATGAGAACGGCTGTCCGTTATCTGAGTACACGACACGAGGCAAGCCGTACCGTGGGAAAAATTCTCGAACTAGCTGCTTGGCAGTGGTCGGAGCAGTGTAATCTGGGACTGGATATGCTTCGGTCCAACGGGAAAGTGCACAAACAACTACGAGGACATATTTAAATCCTCGACAACGGTCCATCTGGATATAATCCATCTGGAGGACTTCAAAAGGGTGATCGGGAGGATGGAATCCACCTTGCTCTACAGGAACGCTTTTACCTGGATTGAACTGACAACAGATCATGCAAGTACGCACTTTCTGTTTCGCTGCTGCTCGTAAGTGTTTGTTGTACCAGAGATTCTGTAAACTGTCTAACATAGCTTTCTCTCCAAGATGTGCCGGACTATGTGCTGTATTTATCATGATTTGAACCATTGAGTCGGGGAGAAACCATGTAGATTTTCCCTTCGTGACCCATCCTTGATCTGTCTGGATCCCTCCTAGTTCAGTCCATTTCTTTATTTCATCTGAAGTGGCATGTGTCTGGATATCGATTACATCTAGGGTGGGATCCCTGATTGTCATACACTGTGTTGGTACTATTGTCTTTGTCACATCGGTAGTCTGAGTGTGAGTCAATGCTGTATGTTTTGCTGTCTGGTCTGCCAGGTCGTTACCCTGGGAAACAGAATCCGTAACTTTAGTATGTGCTTTACATTTCATGACGGATATGCCTGAGGGTAGATGTATTGCTTCTAACAGTGCTTGAATGAGGGGACCGTGTTGGATCTTGGCACCATGAGAGGTCAAGAAACCTCGTTCTCTCCATAACATTCCGAAGTCGTGTACAACTCCGAACGCATAACGGGAATCAGTGTATACGTTAACATTTCTGTTCTTGGCTAGTATACAAGCTCGGGTCAGAGCGATGAGCTCCGCCGCTTGAGCAGACAGTGTGTCAATACGATGTGTTTCTTTAACTTCAGTTTCAGTGGTCACGGCATAGGCGGCCACTAATTCTCCTGTATTCGTTCTCATGCATGAACCATCCACGTAAAGTGTCAGGTCTGGATTTGTCAGTGGAACATCTGTCAAGTCTCGTCTAGGTTTTGTTACTGCATTAATGATCTCTAGGCAATCATGCGGGGCTGGATCTGTCATAATTGTAGGTAACAATGTTGCGGGGTTCAGAATGCTACAGCGTCTGATTTCTATGTGTGGCTGGAAGAGCGTCAATTCATAACCTGTCAGTCGTGCTATAGTCAAGTGCTGAGTCTGGGTTCTGTTTAAAAGAACCTCTACAGAATGTGGAACTTGAACTGTTAATGGATGTCCTAAAACAATTGAGTCGCTCTGTCTGATTGCTAATGCTGTTGCTGCTACTGACTTTAAGCACGCAGGGAGTGCCTGGGCTACTGAATCCAATGTGCTAGAAAAGTAAGCGCAAGGCTTATGTGAACCTGCTTGGTCTTGAGTGAGGACAGACAACGCTGTACCGTCACGTTCTGTAACAAAAAGTGTAAAAGGTTTGCTGTAACATGGTGTCGCTAAAACTGGTGCTTGGCATAAGGCTTTCTTTAATTCATCAAAGGCTTGTGTGTGTTCCTGAGTCCAAGGGAGGGCAGTCGAAGTTGCTGCCTCCTGTGTTGTTAACTGAATGAGTGGTTTGGCTAGAAATGCATACTGGGGAATCCATTGTCTGCAGTACGAGGTGAGGCCTATAAAGGCTCGCACATTCTTTTGTGTCTGGGGTTGCGGCATATTTACAATTAACTGGATGCGATCAGGAGTGAGCTGTCTCCCCACTTTGGACAGCAAGTGACCCAAGTACACAACTTGCTGAACACAGAATTGTAGCTTCGAAGGAGACACCTTGTGTCCCTTGTCGGCCAGAAAATGTAAAACTGTCAGTGATGCTTGTTCACATTCGGGCTCACTTCGTGCGGTGATCAGCAGATCATCGACGTATTGCAGTAAGGCAGTGTTAACTGGCATTGTGATACAATCAAGTTGTCTTTTCAGTGCTTGGCTATAGATGCTGGGGCTTTCTGTGAATCCTTGAGGTGCGCGTGAAAATTTGAAACTTCGTCCATTTAAACTGAATCCGAAGAGATATTGGCTCTCCGGATCAATAGGTACACTGAAGAAGGCGTTCTTGAGGTCAATTACAGTAAAGAACGTTGCTTCAGAATCAATAGCAGTCAATAGGGAAGAGATGTCAGGAACCACAGGATACTGTGGAATAATGCATTTATTCAATTCTCTTAGATCAATCACCAGCCGATATACTGGCGGTGCATTGGGGTCAGTACGTTTAAGAATCGGAATGATGGGTGAATTACAGATATTGGAGTCGGTTTCTACGACCACTCCTTGGGCAATGAGCTCTTCAATGATTTCCAGTAAAGCCACTACAGCATCGGGTGGTAACTTGTATTGTCTGATTCGGGGTAAAACAACACCTGGTTTAAGTGTTACACGATATGGTGTAATGTGCATACAACCTACATCAGTTGGGCCTTTTGCCCACAAGTGATCTGGTACATTTTTCAATCTGACATCGAACTCTCGTAATACATAGTGACCCTTGAAATCTCTCAAGAAAAGTCTAACTCCTTCCGGAGAACAGCAAATCACAGCTCCTAGAGCCTTCAATGTTTTTATTCCTAACAGATTTTCTGGACATGATTTCGTGAGTAACAGGTCTGTAACACGTGATAATGGACCCACAGCCAGGGGAACGGGTTTCGATACCTCATTTACAATAGGCTGTCCTGAAAAACCAAGGGAAACATTCTGTGAGCCTGAGAGGGGTGCCCCTGGGACTTCATCATGACTGATTGTGGTGCGACTTGCCCCTGTGTCAATTAAAAACTTTCTGTCTTTTCCCAATACTTGACTGTGTACATAAGGACCCTCTTGATCTACAGGAATTTCAATAAGAGGCAAGCCACCCTCCCTCTCTAGGCTGTTTCATGTGTAACGTGGATAATCGGGGTAATCAGATTGGGCATACTGGTACATCTGCTGTGAGACTTGCTGAGTCGCGGCAATGGGCTGTGGCTGTGATACCGCTACTGCCTGTGCTGCATGTGATGAAGCATGCATAGGCTGCGTATTCTGCATGGGCTGTACGTTCTGTGAAGTCTGTTGATGACCATGATCTTGTCTAGGTGGATGTGGTCTTTCTTTAGTTTTACCTGTCGCTATGTTATGTCTCAGAACTGGGCATTTGTGTACGTAGTGACCTGGCTGCTTGCAATAGTTGCATGTCCCTTTAACGGGAGCTGTGGCGTGACCTGTCTGGGTCGCACCCTTTCTCTGACCGTCGGCTGGAACCGACTGGGCTACTAACATTTTCATTTTCGTGTCTTTCATGCGTTTCTGTTCCTGATCTTGTTCTTCTCTAATTCTGTTCTGATGGTATTGTAGCATCTGTAACATCTGGGATGGCGTATTTGCCTGCCAAGTACTTTCAACTTTGTACACGCGGTTCTTAACTGCTAACAGGGAATTCTCCACTAACTTTGATACAAAAAGATGCGGGTACGACTCGCTACTTGGTTTAAGACCACTATTAATAATAAAGCATTTCTCGAATCTTGAATAGAAGTCACTAGTATCTTCGTCGTGTTTCTGTTTACAGGACGAGATGGCGTCCCAATCTTCCTTTCTAGTTGTCAGTAATCTTGGCAGAACCTGTACTATCAAACCTGGTAGTGCTTTAGTTTTCTCTCCAAGGCCTACCCCTGGGACACGTTTGTTCTCTTCGTCTTCTATTTCTGCCCATACAATCTTTTTCTCTCCCACCTCCCATTCTTTTTCCTTGAGTTTCTCGTAGATGCCCGTGGGCAGCAGTACCTTTAACATTTTCATTATATCTTCATATGTGTAATCCCCCATCAGTAACATGTCTTTAAGTTCTCTGGGAAAACCTGCAGGGTCTTTATCATGACATGGTACTAGTTTCTTCATTTCTAACAGTTCTAACTTAGTCAAAGGCGTGTGTACATACACACGTTTCAAGGTATGATCCTCACCCATAACTGGATGCACTTCTCGTAAGGGGTTCTGACTTTCAATGCCATGCAGACGTTCCATATGATACAATTTTCTTTCTGGGGGCGGAGCAGGAACATATTGTGAGCTTAAGAATGTGTTATATCTGTGCCGTTGTTCTAGAATTATTTGAATTAACTTGGTACTTAAGCCTCTCCATCTATCCATGAGTAGTGCTTCTAATGTATCGTGTAAGGGACCTGGATCAGAATGTTGGTTTCTGTATAACGTGAGGAGGTGCTGAATCATGTATACACCTGCTAATTTCTGCTCGTTTGGGGAAAGGTTCAGAAATGTCTGCGCTACTGTGTCATCATTATATATATCCGGATTGTCAGCCCATAATACTGCTGACCGAGCTAGTTCTTGTTCATCCATAGAATTGAGTACATGGTACCCCATTCGGTCTCGAAGCCTTTTATCGGTCTCCTGGAACTGATGTTCAGAAGAATTCGGATTGGTTAAGCCAGAGAGAAAAACTCTCTTGCTTTCTGGACGAATGCCTTTCCTAAGGTAAGTTCCCTTACCTACATACGCTATCGTATCTATAATCGCTTCTTGTTCTTCGGGTTCTTCTTCCTCCTCAGAGGAAGCTTTTTCTTTCTCTTTTTCGTGTATTTCTATCACTGTTTTTCTTATTTTCTTGTACATACTGGCTATGCAACCTCCTTTATCATGTTTTCCGTCGGATATGTTTTGACCCCATTTATTGAGCGCATTTAATTCATCCTGTTCTGTCCCAGGCCTGTCTCGTTCTCTGATTAGGCAATTTATAAAAAAACGTAGTATATACGCTTGAATGTCAACTTTCTGATGCGTCATGGCATCCTTAATACTTCCAGGGTCCTGCCCAGTCTGGACAAAGTGATATATTCTATCTAGGTGCTCTTTCATTCCTGGTAATAACAGTAGGTAATCTGCAGCATGTCGTAAGCGTAATGATGCTAAAAACATCCTATCGTCTTTACCGGGTACTGGATCGTATCTGCAAACTTGAAGCGGTTCTTTGAGTATGTCGAGACGGGGTGATTGAAGTGCAAAGTGCTTCTGCATGTCCCTAAGGTGTAATCTGTGTGTTGCTGGCGGGGTCTGGTGACCCCCGGTCGCACCTCCTGAGGCTGAGGCTTGAGCATTATCTCTCTGTGGAGTCTGTATCTGTACTTGAACTTGTCTTTTAATAGGATCAGGTAGAAGTGGTTTCGGTAGATTAATTTTAGGTGCGGGAAGTGGTGGGGGTGGTGGAACAGGGGGAATCTGTCGAGCGGGGGAACCTTGTTGTGGTACTGGCGGAATATGATCTTGGAGCGGGTTACCACCCCCGTCCCCGTCGTTAGGCAGGGCGCGGACAGGTAGATTGGTGTAAGCGGGAGCTACATCCTCTAGATAGGAATTCAGGAATATGTCTTTAGTGGTCCTGTGAGTTACTTTAGTTGGAACTAATGGTGGCGGCAGATTTTTCGGTATTTCTGAAATGGCCTCGGGCGAACCCTCGGCCACGAGATACATGCCATTTACGAGATTGTTTCGGGCACGGTCTATTTGCTCCGATTTTACTCGGATCCCTTCAGTAACTAATTCGTTTTCTTGAGCTTTATCTGATTCTTTAAGTCTGTCTTCTCTACGTAGTGCTTTTTCAGCACGCTTATGTGATTCCTTACGCCAAAACTCTATGGCGTCTTTCTGAGATTGCCTGGCTTTCTTTTTCCATAGTGCTTCTTCTACTTTCATGATGCACTCGGCATCCCATGTCCCGGTGACAGGCCATCTGTGTCTCTCGTCTAGATGCTTAGTATAATCGGCCCATAAATCTAGATATAATATGGCATCTAAGCCATGCTTATGGTACATAAAATTTCCAGGAGTGTCCCTAGGGGGGATAGGAATTTCTTCCTCTAGTATCCCTTTCCTAGTTCCTATCTGCTTTAGCTTGTTAAAAAACGGCATTTTGCTTACTTAGTACTGAATGCTCAATCCTTACTGCTTAAATCTAGACACAGCTAGTTACATAAGAACACAAAAATGCACATTAAAACAGTCACTCATACAACGACATTAATCACATGAAAAAACATTTAGAAACACATATGACTACCCCCTATACTGGATGTACTGCTAAACAGCACAGATACACTGCTGAGCACAGTGCAAGAACTGGAATCATCGGATATACTGCTAAACAGTACAGATACACTGTCTAAAACAGTGCAGACCGGACTTGTGTACCCAAACCCGTCTAGATACGTCCCAGCAATGGTACTCACCGGGAAGCACGGAAAACAGAAGTCCTCGGAAAACTCGTCTGGACTGGACCGGACTCAACTCGACTCGACACGTGGGTGCTTCGGAAAACTGGTGGGCCTCTTGACACCTCGGACCTTGCTTCTTTCGGCTAGGCTCTGGTCGGGATCCTCCGCACTCCTCACCGCCTCGTCTGGGTACTGATTGCAGTCTTCGTCGCCTCCGTGGGCCAGAGGGAGATACAGGAAATCCTGCCAGTACGCGTAGTTTCCGTCTAACTGATGGCAGGGGACAGAGCTTGCAACGCACCAACCGGCGCGTGAGGTGGGGGAGGGGTCCCTATTCGGGCGCCAAAATGTCGTAAATATTTAATTTACCGTCTTAATTTCTATGCAGGTAAGTACTTAATCAATAATAACTCAATCGGAAGAAAAAAACAGAGTCCGTGGTGTTAGAGTTCTTAGGGGTTTATTCCTTAAAAAGGAATGGTCATGACCGGATATCGGATTCTTACCACCACAGGGGTGTAAGAAGGGATAGAGCAACATTTTATTGACAATACATAGCTTATATACTTGAGTTACACTATAGAAACCAATATAGAAGGCGTAACAGCTGAGAGAAACAAGATAAAACACACACGTGGTAATGATACGTAATTAGAAGGCGTGAACTAGGCGTGAACATAGAGGTGTGTGCTAGAAACGTCACAGGTAGGTGTCATAAGTGGGTGGTAACAATAAGCAGAATCTTGCAATGTCAGCAGAAATCTGAGGCCTGGATGCGCGCACAGCTGCATGACGTGTGATTGACGTGAAACCGGAGGGTGCAGGGGACTTGACATTTAAACTAACGGAAAGAGACAGAAGTCTGGCATGTCAGATCAACTTGTGGTTCTATCATATCTGATATCTAGTGTTTTAAGAACTGAGTTATCTGGGCGGAAAGGTCTCTGGGGCAGAAGCTATTCTATACTGGCTGAGAGTGCGTGTATAAGCGCCTAAGTGTCTGCATGAGTAGCGTGGGGGCATGGGCCTTCCATGGGAGCATGGTAACAGAAGCTATGAATTACTTGCATAGAGACAGTGTGGCCGGGCCCTTTCGCTCTGCAGCTGGGGAATGTTTACTTAAACTAGTAGGCAGGAATGCAATTTCGAGGAGCGGACCAGATAATTCGAAGGTTGAAGTCAGTCTTGGCAGGCAGCAGGCTTGAACTAAGCGCGGTGGGCCACGCTGGAAGTAAGTCAGAGTTCACGGGTACAGAGACAGCCTGGGCTGGAGCTTTCGGAGTCAGAAGCCAGAAAAAGGCTCGATGGCAGAAATTCAGGGCCTACTTTGCCAGAGCTGAAAAACGTGCAAAGTACACTACAAAAAGACATTGGCATAGCATACTTAGGAATGGGCTATTCAACCCATTCAGGGTGGGTCTGAAAGAGGACATTTTAACGCTGGACGCAAATGTATTTGCGTCTTCATAGCTGGCACAGGAGGGAAGTTACATGCACTTTAAGCTGGTACATGGAGACGGTGGGGTACACGCTAGGGAACACAACTTGACCAAAAATTTATATTTCCTCACTCTGACTGCCGTAGACGGCCCCGCCCTTGTCCCTGGCTTCGCCCGAGAGCTGCCAGCACTCGTCCTCGCCGCGGGAAGGCAGCGCCGCTTATAGGCAGGTTGTCACTCTTCCCCCTGCAGCTGAACTCGATGACAATCAGCGCAGGGCTCCCTGGGACCTGGAGTCCCACCAGGGAAAGAGCGAGTGTATCACAGCGCTGTGGAGTCAGTGGGAAGATGATGGTATATAGCGGGAGATCCTAGGACGCAGTTCCCCCAAGGAGACAGGTATTTTAGGCACAATGTCCCCCAATGAGCAACACCTTCGTGACCCGCTCCGCGGGAAGGCAGCGCCGCTTTTAGGCAGGTTGTCACTCTTCTCCCTGCAGCTGAATTCGATGGGATCTGGAGTACCACCAGGGAAAGCGGGGGTGTATCACAGGAAAAGATGCTGGTATGTAGTGGGAGACCAAGGAGACAGGTATTTCAGGCACAGTGTCCCCCAACGAGCAACTCCTTCGTGACACCAAAGGTATTTGTATGACTTGGACACGGGAATCTACACAACAAGGGGTACATAGGATAACATTCTTTGAGTTCACAACTATTATTATTATTATTAATGACATTTCTAAAGCGCCTGGTTAGGCGCACTTGCGTGTCCCCACGCTATGGTGAGAGACAGTGAGGAGGCCAGCAAAGCCACTAATCAAGTGTTGAGTGGAACAAATGTGTTTTAAGAGCTCTACAGAACTTACAGCCAGATTCATCAAGCGAAATTGCGCTTGCAAAGGGCCAGATTCTGGGATTCATCATCCCAAATGCAAAATTCGCTATTTAAGAACTCGCAAATTTGCGAGGAATAGCATTTAAGGAATCTCTATTAGAGATTCCTTAAATGCTATTCTTGAAACATTTAAAAATTGCGAATTCGCAATTTAGAACCGCTATTTACCACGAAGTCAAACCTCGTGGTAAATAGCGAAAACATTTAAATGCATTTTTCTAAGTTGCATGTTACACACACACATGTCCTTTGGACATGTGTGTGTGTAACATCTGTGTGAATTTACATTTCAGGGGTGTCACAGGGTGTCCTTTGGACACCCCTGCACCCTTGAAATCGCAATCTCATTTGCGATTAGCTAATTGCTAATCGCAAATAAGGAATAACTCCTCATTCATTCCTATGGGCCTTTAAGGAATGAATGGGGAGTTATTACTTATTTGCGATTAGCAATTAGCTAATCGCAAATAAGGAACCTGTAGGAATCGCAAAAAATATTGCGATTCCTACATGAATCCCGTTTTGCGAGTCTGGAATAGCGATTCCTTATTAATCGCTATTTCAGACTCGCAAAACTTCACAATGATGAATCGGGCTGTGAGCCTCTGAAGGTTGCAGACGCAGCTCCATCGGGAGCATGTTCCAGCTCTTAGCTGCAAGGTGTCTAAATGGTCTGCCCCCCATTCGCGCCTTCTTAATTTTGGGAACAGCTACCAAGCCAACACCTGTGTATCTGAGTATCCGATTTGGTCTGCAAGGTGTGATAAGGCTCAGTAAAGGGGAGGGCGCCTTGCCCCTAATAATGCGGTGACATATGCATAGCGCCTTAAAAGCAATCCTCTCCCTGACAGGAAGCCAGTGGAGAGTCTTCAAGGCGGCTTTGGAGGCTGCTCTTCTAGGAAGCCTCAGCACCAGCCGGGCTGCGGCATTCTCTAACACCTGAAGGCGGTTCAGACTTTTGACCGTGGTCCCCAGATAGAGAAGGTTATCATAATCTAATCGTGAGGTTACAAGGGCGTGCACCAGCGTCCGCCTAGCACCAACAGGAAGCAAATCCAAAGTCTTCTGCAGGTTTGTAAGGACGCCAACACACGTCCCAACCACACGAGCAATCTGGGGAGTGAATGAAAGGTCTGAGTCAAACATTACCCCAAGATTTTTAGCCTGCTGACAAGGCACAGGAGTAATGCCTAGGCATACCGGCCACCATGCCGAGGACCACACAGACAGGCCACCCCCCACCACGAGCACCTCAGTTTTGGCACCGTTCAACTTCAGGCAGTTGTTAGACATCCAGGAGGCAAGCTCCTGCATGCAGGCACTGAAGTTAGATGCTGCAACCTCGGGCGCCCGTGACAGCGAGATGACCAGTTGAGTGTCATCAGCGTATGACACAATTTTCAGGCCATAACTCTCCACGATATTTGCGCGGGGGACACATATAGGTCAAACAGGGTTGGACTCAAGGCAGAGCCCTGCGGCACTCCTTGATCCAAGTTGATCATATGGGAGTAATACTCCCCCTGTCTAACCTGAAAGCCCCTATTGGACAGAAAAGATTGGCTCCACTTCAGCGCAGTCCCTGTGACTCCACCCTTGTTCAGACACTGTAGCAAGGTGAAATGTGCTACAGTGTCGAACGCAGCACTCAAGTCGAGTAAGATGAGGGCCATCGTCTGCCCTTCATCTACACCTTGCCTGATGGTTTCAGTGGCCACAAGCAGCGCTGACTCAGTGGAGTGGCAAGAACGAAAGCCAAACTGAGTTGGATGTAGCAGGCTAGCCTTCTCCACATGAGCCATCAGCTGAAGATTAGCCACCTTCTCTGCCACGATGGCCAGGTAGGGTAGGAGAGAAATAGGGCGGAGGTTTTCCAATCTTTCCCAACTAACATTTAACTTTTTTAGAAGCGGAAGTACCACTGCTTGCTTCCATCTATCAGGTACTGTATGAGTACTGAACGATAGATCCAAGACATCCCTAATGTAGGGCTCCAGGATCTCGATACTCCCTGCGAGCAGCTTAGGCGAAGCCGGGTCTCGGGGGAGCCTGACTTGATAGAGCGGCATATCTGCAGCAGGCTTTCTGGAGGTGGCGTGAGAAAGTTCTCCAGCCTGTTTTCACCCAAAACAGCCTGTTCTATCTCTCTGAAATTAGAGCCCCTTCTGTCTCCTCCCGAAAAAGCGGAGTATATAGCAGCCACCTTTTCAGAGAAGAAAGCAGCGATACGATTACAAGATTCCTCTGAGACACTAGACGGATCAGCAGATGATCCATGGAAAGAAATTTCTTTATAGATTTTAAATAGCTCCTTAATAGAATTTTCAGCTTCACCTATTCTTCCTGCAAAATATTTGGCCTAGGAGCACCTGATTAAGCTATGATAATCTCTCCGTTTAGCCCTATATTACTGCTTAGCCTGATCAAGAAAGGCAACCCTCCACCGCCTTTCGAGTTGTTTACATTCTGCCTTAACTCGGCGGAGCTCATCGCTAAACCAAGGGGCGGATTTCTGAGGTCTGCTACCAGGGTTTTTTAAGCACAGCGGAGCGGTATCATCCAGAGCATCACTAATACTACCTCCCCGTCTATCGGATGCAGAATTAGCATCCTGACCTCCCGGTCTACCTCCTTTGACCAGGGCAGTGTCGAACTTGGCTTTAGAGAAAGCTGCCCATTTACGACTGGGGTATTTTGGATTGGCACGCTCTTGGGTGTTTGTTGCTGGAACACTTATGACAAAGGGTACTAAAAAGTGATCAGACCAGGGAATCGGTATAGGGGTGTTTACTTCAATTTCCTCCCAGTTGGCAAAGATAGGGTCCAATAAGTGGCCCTTTTGATGAGTGTGGGCCTGAGATCTAAGGTGGAGTTGGAGAGCATGTAATTACTGACAGAAGTCAGTGGCTCCCTTGTCCCGTGGGTCGTCCAAATGCATGTTAAGGTCACCCAATAGCAAAAACTTGTCCCTACGTAGGGCCGCCTCCGTTATGCCTTCCATTAAACTGGTGGTAAAATGAGTGAAAGGGCCCGGAGAGCGATAAATCAGAAGGCCCTTCACTGTGTAACCTGCATTAACCTTTATGGAGAAGGCTCCTGCCTCACTATCCACAGTAGTGAGTGGTACCAGTTGACAGCATAGCAGAAGTTTAGAGATTATCGCTATTCCACCACCTCTGCCCAAAGGTCTATCCAAACTTGCCACAGTATAACCTCCCGGAAGGGAGGCGACTACATCTGGCTCGAAGTTGGAATCAAGCCATGTCTCGGTGAGGAATAGAAGGTCAAATCCCATATCCATAAGCAGATCATATATATCCAACTAATGCTTACGCATAGATCTAACATTCAGTAATCCGCATATAAGCCTTAGGTCTTCAGCTTTCTTAGTGTCTCCAGTACGCCAACTATATTTGCACTCTTTACAGTTATTATGACAGGTGTCCTGGTGCACGATTATCATGACAGGTGTCCTGCTGCGCAATTATCTCAAAAGATGTATGATCGCTATTATCACGACAGGTATCCTGTTGCACGATTATCACAGCAGATGTCCTGGTGCATGATTTTCTCGATAGGTGGCCTGATCGCGATTATCACAACAGGTGTCCTGGTGCACGATTAACACGAGAGGTGTCCTGGTGCGTGATTATCACAACAGGTATCCTGGTGCACGATTATCATGAAAGGTGTCCTGGTGCGGAATTATCACGACAGGTAACCTGGGGCACTATTATCATGAATGGTGTTCTGGTGCGTGATTATCACGACAGGTGTCCTGGTGCACGATTATCATGAAAGGTGTCTTAGTGCTAACTTCCAGAGAATGAGGAATGCAGTAGCAAGAAAGAATCAAGATGGAAAGGGGTTAGTCTTCAGGGCTGTCCAAAAAGCAAGGAAACCATGCTGCAATTGAAGGGGAATAGGGAGCAAGTTTCAGAACTATGGATCGAGATATGAGAAGGCAAATCCTCTGCATCTGGAACATTGGATCTAGGGGGTCACTGAAATGTGTGAACAGGTGAAGCAAAGGAGAATATAAGGGTAATGGAGGGTACTTCTGTCTTGAAATGAACAAGGGCCTGAACCATGTGAGGCACAATAATAGTGACAAATAACTTTAAAAAAGGGATGCTTAGCTATGGGTAATCAAGGAAGCTTCTCAATGTCTGGGGTGTGGAAGAAAGACGAAGCCGACTAGATATCCGATTACTACAGGATTCGGTACCAGCTGCAATAGGAAAATGTGGCCTCTCGGAAGTCCTAGACAAAGTCAAATGCCCTGGTCAACTGAGATGGAATAACAGCCTCAAGTACAGTTCTTCTCAGGCAGGTGGGAACGAGAGGTCGAGTTTTCCCGAGAAGACAAAAAACAAAAAAACAAATTGCATAAATATGGCAAATATGGGAAGAGAAAGAGAGTGAGTAGTCAAAAAAGACAAGACGATTATGCACCTTGGAGAGTAGAGAGGGATAGG
Organism: Lissotriton vulgaris; assembly: GCF_964263255.1. Taxonomy (NCBI): domain Eukaryota; kingdom Metazoa; phylum Chordata; class Amphibia; order Caudata; family Salamandridae; genus Lissotriton; species Lissotriton vulgaris. The sequence continues at coordinate 245,097,061 of NC_141688.1, read as the reverse complement.
TCTAAAGTCTGACACTATCCAGGTGGACGACTAGTTGAGAGATGTGAAAACAACTACCCATACTTCACCTTTCTCTAAATTAAGAAGTAGCCAGTTGTTGTGCATTCAGTCAAGAAATGAAGAAAGGCAGAGTTTAAATTATCATTGGTGAGTTCAGGGTTACTATCCTGCCCGAGAGGGATTTGAGTGTCATCAGCATGGGACATGGATTTGAGACAAAAGGACTTGATGAGATGAGCTTGAGGGACAACATAGATGGTAAACAGCGTGTGGTTAAGAGATGAGCCCTTGGTAACCAACACGTAAGAGCATTGACATTAGAGCAGCAAGGCAGGCGGTGAACCACCTGGATGGGACTTGACAGGAAGGAGGAAAACCCATCAAAGGCTGGACCTGGTATACTAGTCAGTCAAATGCTCTGGATGTGGATGTGGATGTGATACAGTCTTGGATTCAGCAGATGGATTTAAGAAGACCAGGGTGATCCAAGATCATACGAAGATTGGCTGCAACAGTGAGGAGCGCAAGTGGGGAGGTAGAAGCTACCTACTGCATGTAGCCAAGGATTGGAACCGACTCCCTCTCGCTATCAAAAACAGCACCTCCCTGTTGTCATTTAGGAAATCAGTAAAAAACCTGGCTGTTCAACTCCCGATAGACTTGCCTTCGCTAGCTGCACTTGGTCGCACGTCTTTTTTCGCCAGCGCCAAGACGCCCATGGGCATATGTGCGCTTTATAAAACCGCAAATCAAATCAAATCAATCAAATCAACCTTTCCTTGGTAAATAGATAGAGACAGTCCAACTGGTTTGGTTTGGGACAGCCGGAATTCTTTTAGGAGGGCTCCTGCAAGTTGATTATGCCTTAAGACTAATAGATCTAACTGTGGCTTCCAGTTCAAGCGTTTGCCCAGAGTAACACCCAGGTATGCAAAGGAGTCAGTGTGTTCCAGGGACACATTGTTCATTTCCACTCTAGCTTTCACTTTTTTGTGTTTATTCAAGACCATGAACTTTGTCTTTTTGTCATTAACAACGAAATCCTGGTTATTGCAGAACAAAGTGAATCGATCAAGTGCACGTAGCAGACCTGATTGTGTCTTCAACAGAATTAAAGGTGTCGTCTGCAAACATTAATAGAGGAACCCTGGATCCAGCAAGTGTAGGTGCGTCTGTGGAATATTCGGAGTATTATGAGATAAAATTATATATGAACAATTAAAAGAGGGCAGGGGCCAGAACACATACCTGCCTTACTCCCTTGTTCATAGGAAAACGGTCTGTTGGCTCACCCTGCTGACCCCATCGCACTTGGGTAGATGTAGACTCATGTAGATTTACAATAAAAGATAATATCTCAGCAGGCATCCCTGCTTCCCTAAGAACCTCCCACATCTTATGGCGGGGGACAAAATCAAATGCAGATTCAAGATCTACGATTGCTGCATAGAGAGTCCCCCCTGCTAAAACCACTGTGTTTCAATATATCATCATGAATTTAAAAACTTGGTCGATAGTGCTAACATGGGAACAAAATCCTGCTTGATAGGTGGAAAGTATTTCATTCTCATCTATCCAGCTATTTACCCTACTTAGCATTAATCTCGTCACAATTTTTTGAAGGGAGTCTATGAGGCTTATAGGCCTATAATTCGATGGACAGGCACAATCCCCTTTTTATAAATGGGGAGGATTTCTGTAACGCGCCAGGATTACGGAATGGCTGCACCTCTTGCCAAACCATTAGCAAGGTAGAGGAATCATATGTGCCTATTCACTTTCTTAGTCACAGCAGCAAGAAAGAGACTACACTTAAATGGTTGGTCCCAGCAGCAAGAAAGAGTTTTGTCTCACAGCACAGATAAAGTGAATTGCCTCAAATGGACTGATACACGTCCACCAAACTTAATTGCCTCAAATAATTAGTCACCGGATCCTATAAGTTAATTGACTTTGGTGGTTGGTCACGGTACAACATCGGAATATTTGAATCAAATGGTTGGTCACAGCACCAAGAAAAACCATGGTCCCTAAAGACTGGTCACTTCACAAAGAAAGTTGATTGCCTCAAACAGTTAGGTGCACACCCATTAAAGAGAATGGTCTCAAATTGTTGGTCAAAGCTCCATGGAAGAGTATTTCTTTTCATGATTGGTGACAGCACCAAGGAAGCAAATTGTTTCAAAAGCTGGTCGCAGCAGCACAAAAGAGAATTTCCCCCAAGGCCTGTTCAGGAGGGGAGGGGCTGTGAACACCATTTACGGGGGAAAGGTGGGTCATGATGGGCTACATCAGCTTAATAGAGGAGGATGTTGGGCATGCTGGATGAGAGGAATGAGTCACGTAATCTTTTCAGAAGAGAGTGGAGCACAGTCAAGGAGAAAGTAGGTCTCATCAGTTTGGTGGCAGAGAAAAGGATGTGACACATTGCTCTGTGGGGGGCAGAAATCGGTCAAGCGTGCTCCATTCCATGACCTTATCACTCTACAGTGAACTTTTCAGTTCTGATGGGTTTCTTTCAATCTTCTAACTTGGAAATAGTGTAAAAACCCTTTTTGCAAGTTGATTTATTTAGTGGCCTTAAAAGTAATCTGCAGCACATTTCAAGAGCACAGATTCTCCCATGAAAAGAGTAGAGTTGTCAAGGCTTGGTTGGCATGACAACACATTGTCTCTAGAGGATGACTCAACGCACCCTCGCCATCAATGACATCACTTCTTTTTCTAATGTTCAGCCACTTATTAAGCTGGCTTCTCAAGTATAAGATAAGTTAATGTATGTGTGTCTGACCCATGCACTCACTTGTGCATTACGCTTATGGTAAGGGTACCACCGCCCATCATCCCTGCTTGTAACCTACAGCGACACCCATGGAGATGTGCAAGACGTGCATGGCTGTGGTTGAGGATCACAGGTCGTGTGGGTTGAGAGTTAGTTGGAGACTAAAGAAAATCACACAGAAGGACAAAGAAAATGGATAGCAATAACAAATGCATGGATTCCGCTGCGCGTAGAATAAAAGTAGATGTAAATCCAGTATTTGTAAATCGCACAGCTACCCGGAGACATCGAGGCGCTGGGGGCCATCGGGAAGATTAAGCGAGCTAATGCCCAGAGTCACATGGTGCTGGGCAGACCTGCTGCCGGTACCGGGGATCAAACCGTGAGCCCCAGCCTCCGGTATCAGTCGCCCTGGCTGCAGACACGGTTTCTAGGTCAACCCGGGGTACTGTCCGTGTCCTCCGTGGAGAGGTGAAGCATTACAGACTGCTTTCATGGTCACCTCTCAAGATCTAACTACACCTTCATTTTAAAGACACAAAACTAGTTTCCATGTGCCTTACATGACCGACAAATATTGGGCTCAGGGGAATAACAGAGGAAGGAGGAGCCTGGGCCCAGATTTATCAAGGGATTGAGTTGCTATTGCATCATGTAGGATGTTGTGAGGGGAAAGCAATGCTTAGGTCAGGTGGAAGCCTTACTGTCGACAGACACCTGGAGTTATTGCTGGCAGACGTGGTGGTGGAACAGAGGCCCAATCTTGGATGACTAGTCTGCCACCATGTCTTGCGCCACCATGGAAATTGTAGTAGATGTTTAATAGTGTTTCTGACATGCTGAAACACTCTATAATTGGGTCTCTCCTGTCTTCCCTCTGTTGGGAGGTACATTCCCACTCCTCCAGCAAGGTACACAAAAATGTCAGAACCAAAACGTAAAAGCAGTCTGTAATGCAGCACCTTTCCACAAAGGACACTGGCAATGTCCCGATGTGACCATGAAACCAGTCTGTAATGCTGCACCTCTCCACAAACGACACGGACAGTGTTCTATTCTGACCATGAAACCAGTCTGTAAGGCTGCACCTCTCCACAGAGGACACAGAGAGTGCTCAAGTCTGACCATGAAACCAGTCTGTAAAGCAGCACCACTCCACAGACAACACGGACAGCGCTCTGGTGTGGCCTTGAATCCAGTCTGTAATGCTGCACCTCCCCACTGAGGAAACGGACAGTGCTACGGTGTGACCTTGCAATTAGTCTGTAATGCTGCACCTCTCCACGGAGGACAGACATTGATCCAGTGTGACCATGAAACGAGTCTGTAAGGCTGCACTTCTCCATGGGCAACCTGAACATTGCTCCGGTGTAGCCTTGAACCAGCTTGTAATGCTGCACCTCTCCAAAGAGGACACAGACAGTAATCCAGTGTGACCTTGAATCCAGTCTGTAATGCTGCACCTTTCAATGGAGGACAGACAGTGCTCAAGTCTGATCATGAAACCAGTCTGTAATACAATACCTCTCCACGGACGACACAGACAGTGCTCTGGTGTGGCCTTGAAACCAGCCTGTAATGCTGCACCTCTCCACGGACGACACAAACCGTGCTCAAGTCTATCCATCAAACCAGTCTGTAATGCTGCAACTTTCCACGGAGGACACAGAGAGTGCTGAAGTCTAACCTTGAAACCAGTCTGCACCTATCCACGGAGGACACCGACAGTCCTCCGGTATGACCTAGAAACTAGTCTGTAATGCTGCAGCTCTCCACAGAGGACACAGACAGTGCTCCGGTGTGACTTTGAAACCAGTCTGTAATGCTGCACCTCTCCACGGACGACACAGACAGCGCTCCGGTGTGACCTTGAAACCAGCCTGTAATGCTGCACCTCTCCACGGACGACACAAACCGTGCTCAAGTCTATCCATCAAACCAGTCTGTAATACTGCAACTTTCCACGGAGCACACAGAGAGTGCTGAAGTCTAACCTTGAAACCAGTCTGCACCTATCCACGGAGGACACCGACAGTCCTCCGGTATGACCTAGAAACTAGTCTGTAATGCTGCACCTCTCCACGGACGACACAGACAGCGCTCCGGTGTGACCTTGAAACCAGCCTGTAATGCTGCACCTCTCCACGGACGACACAAACCGTGCTCAAGTCTATCCATCAAACCAGTCTGTAATACTGCAACTTTCCACGGAGGACACAGAGAGTGCTGAAGTCTAACCTTGAAACCAGTCTGCACCTCTCCACGGACGACACAGACAGCGCTCCGGTGTGACCTTGAAACCAGCCTGTAATGCTGCACCTCTCCACGGATGACACAAACCGTGCTCAAGTCTATCCATCAAACCAGTCTGTAATGCTGCAACTTTCCACGGAGGACACAGAGAGTGCTGAAGTCTAACCTTGAAACCAGTCTGCACCTATCCACGGAGGACACCGACAGTCCTCCGGTATGACCTAGAAACTAGTCTGTAATGCTGCACCTCTCCACGGACGACACAGACAGTGCTCCGGTGTGACCTTGAAACCAGCCTGTAATGCTGCACCTCTCCACGGACGACACAAACCGTGCTCAAGTCTATCCATCAAACCAGTCTGTAATGCTGCAACTTTCCACGGAGGACACAGAGAGTGCTGAAGTCTAACCTTGAAACCAGTCTGCACCTATCCACGGAGGACACCGACAGTCCTCCGGTATGACCTATAAACCAGTCTGTAATGCTGCACCTCTCCACGGACGACACAGACAGCGCTCCGGTGTGGCCTTGAAACCAGTCTGTAACGCTGCACCTCTCCATGGACGACAAGGACAGTGCTCAGATGTGGCCTAGACACCAGTCTGTAATAATGCCCCTCTCCACAGAGGATAGAGAGTGCTTCGATAAGCACTTGAAACCAGTCTGTAATGCTGCACCTCTCCACAGAGGACAGACAGTGCTCAAGTATGACCATGAAACCAGTCTGTAATGATGCACCTCTCCACTAACGTAACAGACAGTGTTCCGGTGTGATCTTGAAACTAGTCTGCAATGCTTCACCTCTCCACGAAGGACAGACAGTGCTCAGGTATGACCTTGAAACCAGTATGTAATGCTGCAGCTCTCCACGGAGGACAAGGACAGTGCTCTGGCATGGCCTTAACACCAGTCTGTAATGCTGCATCTCTGCACAGAGTACAGACAGCCATCCGGTGTGACCTTGAAACCAGTCTGTAATGCTGCATGTGTCCACGAAGGACACAGACAGTGCTCCGGTGTGACCTTGAATCCAGTCTGTAATGCTACACCTCTCCACGGAGCACAGACAGTGCTCCAGTGTCACCTTGAAACTAGCCTGCAATGCTGCACATCTCCACAGAGAACACAGACAGTGCAACAGTCTGACCTTGAAACCAGTCTGCTATACTGCTGTACCTCTCCAAGGAAGACACAGTAGTCCAGTGTGACCTTGATACCAGTCTGTAATGCTGCACCTCTCTACAGAGTACACAGGCAGTGCTCCAGTGTGACCTTGATACCAATATTTAATTCTACACATTTACACGGAGGACACTGACAATGTTCCTGTCTGAGCTTGAAACCAACCTGTAAAGCTGCACCTCTCCATAGAGGACACAGATAGTGTTCTAGTCGGACCATGAAACTAGTTTGTATTGTTGCACCTCTTCATAGAGGACAGACAGTGCTCCGATAAGCCCTTGAAACCAGTCTGTATTGCTGCACCTCTCCAAGGAGGACACGGACAGTGCTCCGGTCTGACTTTGAAACCAGTCTGTAATGCTCCACCTCTCTACGGAGGACACGGACAGTGCTCCAGTTTCACCTTGAAAAAAGTCTGTAATGCTACACCTCTCCACCGACGACATGGACAGTGCTCAGGTGTGACCTTGAGACTAGTCTGTAATGCTGTACCTCTCCACAGAGGGGAAGGACATTGCTCAGGTATGACCGTGAAACCAGTCTGTAATGTTACACCTCTCCACAACAAACATGGACAGTGCTCCGGTGTGACCTTGAATCCAGTCTGTAAGGAATCTCCTCTACATGGAGGACAGACAGTACTCTGGTGTGACCTTTAAACTAGCCTCCAATGCTGCAGCTCTACAGGGAGAACATGGACAGTATTTCAGTGTGACCTTGAAACCAGTCTGTAATGCTGAACCTCTCCACAGAGGACACAGACAGTGCACCAGTCAAAACTTGAAACCAGTCTGCTGTAAGGCTGCACCTCTCTACAGAGTACACAGACAGTGCTCCAGTGTGACCTTGATACCAATATTTAATTCTACACATTTACACGGAGGACACTGACAATGTTCCTGTCTGAGCTTGAAACCAACCTGTAAAGCTGCACCTCTCCATAGAGGACACAGATAGTGTTCTAGTCGGACCATGAAACTAGTTTGTATTGTTGCACCTCTTCACAGAGGACAGACAGTGCTCCGATAAGCCCTTGAAACCAGTCTGTAATGCTCCACCTCTCCAAGGAGGACACGGACAGTGCTCCAGTGTCACCTTCAAAAAAGTCTGTAATGCTACACCTCTCCACTGACGACATGGACAGTGCTCAGGTGTGACCTTGAAACTAGCCTCCCATGCTGCAGCTCTACAGGGAGAACATGGACAGTATTTCAGTGTGACCTTGAAACCAGTCTGTAATGTCAGCTCTAACAAGCTGGTGCTACTCTAAAGGAGACCTCGATCAGATCGTGCTGCATTTTAGCAGCTTTTTAAAACTTCCCGTTTTGTCTGCCTGATTTCATTTTTCATTTAAAACTTTTACCCTGATTTTAAAATTGGCCTACAGCTTACCGCACTCTGCCCCGCTCACTGCATATAATTTTGGAAACAAGCACCGCGCTTTTGCGGGTCCCTGTCCACGTCTCGTTATAGTGGCCATCTTAGGTGGGGCTGACGACGTTAGGCGCTCTGCGCGGTCTAGTCTTGGAAGCTGGACGCGCATTTAAGCGAGGCAAACCTTCGGCGGACGCTCTAACAAGCTGGTGCTACTCCAAAGGAGACCTCGATCAGATTGTGCTGCGTTTTAGCAGCTTTTTAAAACTTCCCGTTTTGTCTGCCTGATTTCATTTTTCATTTAAAACTTTTACCCTGATTTTAAAATTGGCCTACAGCTTACCGCACTCTGCCCCGCTCACTGCATATAATTTTGGAAACAAGCACCGCGCTTTTGCGGGTCCCTGTCCACGTCTCGTTATAGTGGCCATCTTAGGTGGGGCTGATGACGCTAGGCGCTCTGCGCGGTCTAGTCTTGGAGGCTGGACGCGCATTTAAGCGAGGCAAACCTTCGGCGGACGCTCTAACAAGCTGGTGCTACTCTAAAGGAGACCTCGTTCAGATCGTGCTGCATTTTAGCAGCTTTTTAAAACTTCCCGTTTTGTCTGCCTGATTTTATTTTTCATTTAAAACTTTTACCCTGATTTTAAAATTGGCCTACAGCTTACCGCACTCTGCCCCGCTCACTGCATAACATTTTGAAAACAAGCACCGCGCTTTGCGGGTCCCTGTCCACGTCTCGTTATAGTGACCATTTTAGGTGGGGCTGACGACGCTAGGCGCTCTGCACGGTCTAGTCTTGGAGGCTGGACGCGCATTTAAGCGAGCCACGCTGACGCGCAGCGTCATCGCGCAGCGGGATCGCCGAAGTTCCACCGGAGTTCCGCCTGAGTTCAGCCCGTCTGCGCCCGTCCGTGCTGAGGACGGGCTGCAGAACGGGCTGCTCTTTGCCAACATGTCCTTAGGTATGTTAACTCGGAATGCCTTCTGTGACCGCGTACATTACACCACCATGGCACTACATTTATTACAAGCAATCACAGGGGATTGATTCAGTTAAGGTAATCAGAGGCTGGAATCAAGGTAAATGTTATCAAGTATGCGTTGCCTCTGACACCATAGATCTCACATATCATTTGTTTTCAGTGTCCTATTTATTGACAATGATTGCATTTATAATTATGCACTTTCTTTAGGGCTATTCAATGGTACACAATTGGGTGTAAACACATCATTTGTAATCATCTCCTTTGATAAAGCACATTCAACATATATTAAGACAAATTACTTCCTAACATGAAAATAAGTCAACATAACACTTCACAGTACTACACAAATAAACAAAAAACAATAATGAAACTAGTTAATTAAGCTCATATGTGAACATATTCCTTCAACCTTGCTATTTTTTCAGGTTTGCAAGGGAAGGGGGTCCTACTTAGAATCAAGGAAAGGTTTTATAAATAGCTTAGGGGTATGGCTATTTTTCCCTCAAAGAGGTATTAATTGTCCTGTATTAGGCCGAAGAGGATCCCTTTTTTTACAAAAAGTTTATACCCATAGTGTGAGGTTCGTCTCTCACTATATGTCCTGTTGCTTTACTGGATCATAAGGCATACAGTTCTCCTGGCCTGGGTAGTGAGCCTACGCATTTCGACCTTCTAAATCTTGACAGGAAAAGGTTTTAGGAAAGGTCTTCATCAGGGCTTGAGAACACAGACAGTGCTCCAGGGTGCTCTTTAAACCAATCTGTAATGTTACACCTCTCCACTAAGGACATGGTCAGTCCTCCGGTATGACCTTGAAACCAGTCTGTAATGCTGCACCTCTCCACGGAGGACACACACAGTGTTTTCAACGTTGGCTCCTCAATTTTGGAACTCCATTCCCCCGACAATACATATTACTGATGCCTACATCCAGTTCAGGAAACAACTGAAACGTTGGTTGTTCATCAAGGCTTACAACTAACCTTTAACAATCTACAGGATTAGCTCAGATCTTTCATGTCCCTCAGCGCCAAGAAACCAACCCGGTGAACGTTGCACTTTATAAGCAATTTTAACATAACATAACATAAGATGGACAGTGTTCCTGTCTGACCTTGAAAACAGTCTGTAATGCTGCACCTCTCCATGTAGACACAGACAGTGCTCAGGTCTGTAATGCTGTAACTTTCCACGGAGAACGCAGTGTTCCAGTTTGTAATGCTGCACCTCTCAACGAAGGCACAGACAACGTTCCGGAGTGACAGGTGTAAGAATCTCAAAGGTGAAAAGGAGAGGGGCACAAGTGCATCCAGGGCCGGCTTTAGGATCAGCCAGGAACTCACTACCCTGCTCAGCACCTCAACCACCAGCGCAACATTTCCCAAAGCTTGGAAACACACCGAAGCCAGACCACTACTCAAAAAACCCTCTGTCGACCCCAGCATACTCAACATTTATCAGCCAATCTCCCAGCTCCCATTCCCAGCAAAGGTACTGCAAAAGATCATGTACAAGCAACTCATGACACACCTGGAAAATAACCAGCTACTTGACACATCCCAATCTGGCTTCCGCAGCAATTACAGCACCAAAACCGCCCCTTTCTCCACCACTGATGACATTCAAACCCTCCTCGACTGAGCAGAAACAGTTGGTCTGATCCTCCTTGACCTCTCCGCAGCCTTCAACACCATATCCCACCACATGCTGATCAAAGAATCCACCACATCAGCATCCAAGAGAACGCACTCAGATGGATCACCTCCTTCCTCACCAGAAGAACCCAGAAGATCCACACGCCACTTCCCACCTTTTACCTCTGAACTCGAGGAGATTACTTGCGGTGTCTCCCAAGAACAACTGCCTGCAGCTTAACACATACAGACTGATCAGCAGCAACAGCAGCAACACATGGAACAACCTCCTGATGGCCATCAGTCCTAGGACTGCACCCACTCCTTCCAACTATGCCAGAATCCTCGGAATCACCATTGACAACAAGCTCACCATGAATTCACAGATCAACGCCGTCCCCTCCGCCTGTTTCCACCCTCAGCGTATGCTGTCAGATCTTCAAGTGGCTACCCCTACACACGAGCCGTACCGTGACCCAGACCTTCATTGCCAGCCGACTTGACTACAGCAACGCCCTCTACATATTAATCCCGCCACACCTCCTACAGTGACTGCAGACAATACAGCACTCTGCAGCCAGGCTCATCCTCGACCTTCCCCGACAAACCCATATCACATCTCACCTCAGGCAACTCCATTGGCGCCCAAAACAGAAGAGATGCCAAATCAAGCTGTGGACCCACACACACAACGCTCTACACAACCAAGGACCAGCATACAGTAATCACCGTCTGAGCTTCCACCAACCGCCAAGAAGACTATGCTCTGCCTCCCTCTCAGTTGTCCATTTTCTCCACCTCTACTGAAGCAGAATTGTAGGATGCTTCTTCTCCCACATTGCAGCAAAACTTGAAACAGCCTCGCCACACACCTATGGCCCATCACCTCACTTACAGAATTCAGAATGGCCATCAAGACATGGCTGTCCGAAAAATCCTCAGATCTGCAAGCGCATGAATAACCTATCGGATGATTAGGCATGCTTTATGAATCCCTATTGATTGATTGATACCTCCAGTTTTAGATAAAAGTCCACGGTATCTCTAATGTAAGTAGCTAGTCTCTTAGCAATAGGGAAATATATTGGTAGATATATATAGAAATATTTTCCCACAGAAGAAATATATGGTAGACAATGTTAGATGTTCTTACTTCAAACAATCAATACTCCTCAAATTCTATCAGACCCAATTCTCTTCAAAAAAATAATTTGATGTTAAAATCTCAAATGGTGTCTCGATATGCTGTCTGTGTGATTCGTACATAGCAGGAGTAATCTTTTAACTGATGTAAGGCTTCTTCAAGATACATTGTCCAATCCTTCAGAACAATTTCCCCGCCCTTATCTGAAAGTTTTACAGCAAGGACTTTATCACTAGAGAGCTTCTCACAACCTCATTTACTATTCAGTTTGATTCACCTAGGTGGTCCGAAGTTTTCTTAGACCATCCATGACAGCTTGTTAAAAAGCATTACTGTTGTCACATGGGGACAAAGGTAGATTTAGAAAGTATGCCACTATCTACACTAATTCCTGCTCAGTGGCATTGCAGACTCCGACACTTCATCCAAAGGCCCCGAATGCATGTCTTTCCTAAGTGGTGGTCGTGTCTGGGTTCTCACCTGGGGTTCTTGGGTGCCTCTCGGGTGGCAGGGCTCATTCATCCTTCCAGATCAAAGGGTGAACTCATTAGTGTCTGTGTTGGACCTGGCCTTTTGCAGGCTTATTCCCAAACCTTTTGCCTTCCTCCTGCATTTTTCTAACCCTCATTTTGTTGGCTTTAGGAATCTGGGGACTCTACCCCTGCTAAAAAGTGGTAAAGTGTATGTGCTCTCTCCTTTGAAACATGGTATGATTTATTTACACCTGTTTGGCATATTTAATTTACTTGTAAGTCACTTGTACAGTCGCATCCCATACACCCAGGACCTGTAAATTAAATCCTACTCGTGGCCTGCAGCGCTGCTTGCACCACCCACAGAAGCAGCCTTTCAAACCTTTCTCAGGACTCTGCCACTGCAGGCTCTCTGTTTATAGTTTACTGCCACATTGACTTGGCTTTTGAAGTTACGTGTCAATCCTGAGACTCCCCCTTTGCTACATATAGGTCAACCCTAAGGTAGGGCCTAGGTAGCCCTATAGGCATGGTGCTGTGCAGGGGAAAGGTAGGACATGTGCCTTTATTTTGTGACATGTCCTGGTAGTGACAAACAGCCTATTTGGTTTCTCACTACTGTGAGGCCTACTCCTCTCATAGGCTAACAGTGGGAATTCCCTTAAAGGTACTTCAGTGGTAATTCCTGATCTGGAAGGAGTAGCACTACCATGCTTGGTGAGTTTGGAATAGTGGTGAAAAATCCTTCTTACTGGTGTAGGTGGATTTTTTATTACTATTTTAGAAATGCCACTTTTAGAAAGTGTGCATTTCTCTCTGCTTATAAGTCTGTGTGCTTTGCAGTGTTAGACCTGGCACCTTGGCGTGAGTCTCCCTCCCACTTTTCGCTGATGTGCCTCAGATGTTTTTGCTGGTGTTCGATGCTCAGGGCACTGCGCCACGGCCGATCCGTGCCGCAGTGCAAGTGCTCCCAATGTAAAGTGTATGTGTAATTGATTTCCACGATTGGATTATTTGGTTTACTGTCAGTCCCCAGTAAAGTGCACGAGGCGTGCCGGGGCTTGTAGATACAAATGCTGCTAGTGGGCCTGCAGCGCTGGTTGCGCCACCCACAGAAGCGGTTTCGTAAGATATGTCTCGGGTCCGCCACTGCTGACCCCGCGTACAGTCCCGCACTGTCACGCTGACTGTGCAAATGCCCACACTTGCCAGTCCCCTCACCTTCCCTCACCTTCATATCAGTCACCCCTATGGTAGGCCTACGGGCAGGGTGCATTGTAAGCGTAAGGTAGGACAGGCCTAGAGTGTGGCATGTCCTACTAGTGAATTACCGCCTCTCTCGTTCTTCACTATTGAAGGGCTACCGGTTCTCTTAGGCCAGATGAGCTGTCGGAGCTATTACCCGCTATAGTCCCGGCAGGCTGAGGGAACACGGTAGCAGGTCGTTTTTAGTATGCCTGAACTCAGAATAATAAAATACTTCCTTTAGTAAGGTTTATTTTAATATCCTGTGTTTGCAAATGCTACTTTTAGAAAGTTAGCATTTGCTCGCCTAACTGTTCAGCCCGCCTCTGCCAAGATGTGTATCTGCTGTTTGGGTTTGTGTGAATGACAGGGCTGGGAGATTCCCGGGGCATAGTCGGGTGCTCAGGAGGGTGAATGAGATGCTTACACCAGGATGGGTGGGCGGAGTAGTCCTTGACTCTGAATAGGGTTGTGCTCCACCACCACAATGCTGGATCCACCTCCTGCGGAGCGTCTGATGTCTCTGCCCGCACCCTGAAAGAAGACGGCAGCGTCCTGTCAACAAAGTACTCCAGAACTGGGTTGAACCAGGCTCAGGCCCCCTGGCCTGCCAAGACAAAAGAAATGCAGTATAAATATAGGAGCTCCGCTCCTTACAATTCAGATCCAGTTTTGACCACGACGAACCTCTGCCTGACTAGAAGGACCAAGAGAAGCTGAAGGACGGAAACCAGTCTGTATCCTGTAAGACTGGCCTGCAGTGGTGCCTTGCTGAGAACGGAGAGGAAAGGACCAGATAGGACTTTGTAGACTTGTGCCTGAAACGATCTCCAAGGGCTTGATCGAGAGCTTGCCCCCTGAACCCCAGGACCATTAGGTACTATCTGCTTGTGCCCGTTTGCATGTTGGGCCTCAGTTCTTATTTCCTCGCTAGAGTTGTGACTCGGGTGCCTTCGCCCTCTCCCAGGACGTGACAGCTCGGAGCTTGGTCGCCCCGCCGTAGAGAGTCCCGCTCACCCCTGAGCCGCTCTCGGCTTCAGTGCCGGGCCGCCTGCTCTCCTGTCACCTCGCCGCTTACGGAGCGAGCTTCGCACCTCTCATCTTCTCCAGCCGGAATGTGCACGGAGAGCATCTCATAGCCTCGGACGGTCCGTACGTCGTAACGTACCCGACTGTCTCGCTTTGCGCTCCTGCATACCAAGGCTCGTGCCGCACCTCAAGAAAGGTCTCCCCGTACTGTGGTGCCGGAAGCCTGGTGCTGTACCTGTCTGCCCGAGAACTCGACGCCCCTCACAGATCCACGAGTCAGACCCGGTGTGCTAAGAAGTAGTACACCCTGTAGGCCTGAACGGCGCCTCGCCCTGTGAGCTGTACCGATCCCGGATCGCCACAACCCTCCACAGTCTAGCTCCTTCACCTCACTCCTCGAGAGAGATTGAGCCGGAGAGATCCTCTGGAGAACCGTCGGCCTCGTTCGGGGTCCGCCCTCACAAGTAGCCGCGCCTGAAACGCCTCGGACTACCACCCGCAAGGTACACTTGAACTCCGTCTCGAGTTCATATCGGATCCAGGGTCCGCAACGTTCTTATTTCCCTGTCATCGTACCTTGCTGAACAACGAGCATTGAAAGACTAAATTTGCCTATTGTAATCTAGTGACCTCAATTTACTAAACGTTATTTCGGTCTTGTAATAATCCTGCTTGAATCTATCTTTTATATAAAGTATACGTATTTTTGATACAACCATACGACTGGTGTCCATTTGTGGTGGGTCAGTGGGTTTACTGTGTGTGCTCATGAATGCTTAACTTACTATCGCCCTGAGGATTAGCCTTGTCTGCTCGTGCCACACTACCTAGAGGGTGGGAAGGGGTTATTCAAAGGAGTAGTTCCCTTGCCCTGACGTAGAGCTGAGGGTCCCTGCTTGTCACAAGCGCATACCTGTGCCAACCAGAGACCTCCGAGTCTAACATGCAGCCTGAGTCCAGTCCACGCCTGGGCTTGGTTGACAGCTTTACTTTGTGCACACTTTCAAAACAGCCACACCACAGGTATGGGTGGGTGTGACAAGAGAGGCATATGAGTCCATCTGCATACTGACAGGCATCCTGGGCTGGGAGAGAGGGAGGCTGGGTGCAATTACATTTATCCTGCCCTCTCACAAAGGGCTTATTTACCCTCTACTGTATGTCTGGAGCCAGGTCTGGGATTGAAAGGGAGTGCTGTGCCCTTGTAAGGTTTTTTTTACGTGCCCCCTAGATCAGAGACATTTTGAGTATAAGTACAGGGGTCCTTTCCCCATAATTTGAGACACTGTATGGGACTTGTAACAAGACACTGCTAGCTCTGCATGCTGCACATTGGACTTAATTACATTGTTGTGTTGACTAGCTGCTGTAGGAAGGTGGATACCTGACTATGGTTACCCCAGATTTTTTGCCTAGTGTTTAGCTGGTTCTCAACTTAGTTGGCCTGGGATCCTGCTAATCAGGGCCCCAGGCTATCTGCTCTTTCTGTAAAATGGCCTCCATGTACCCTAGGTACATCTCCAATTGGGTATTGGGTCACCTTATCAGCCTCTGTACAGTGTACTATAGGTACCCAGGGCATAGGTGCATCCAAGGCCTACCAGGGGCTGCAGCATATCTTTTGCCACTCCTGGCTGACCATCGAATCTGACACAACTGGCTGATAACTCAGCTGGGGCAAGGTGGTGTAATCACCCCTTGCTAAGATATAGTATCCCTATATCTAAACCTATATCTGGACACAGATACACCTATAAGTCACTTCTATGGCAGGCCTTAACAATCCTGGAGGCAGAGTGCTTGGTTTTATGTGAGATGGTGCTCTAGCATGAGCTGTGCAGCTGTCGGAACCATGTCCCTTAGCTGTTCTGGAATATTGCCATACCATATACTCTTGAGTGCAATATAATCCTCGTGGTTACTTGCTAACTTCGGTTTGGCTTTATCAAAACATGTCGTGTAAGGTATCATACCCTGTCAAATACTACCCCATCGCCAGTGCTGGCGACAGGGGTAGCATTCCACCCTTCTAGAGGGAAAAGACATGTTACTTTCCTTAAACGCTGTTAAATCTAACCAGAGCCTCTGCATCACAAAATGGATGCTGCTGCCACAGACACGAGTCTGGCCTCCTGCTGCTGACCGAAACTCTGGCAGGGGAGGCTTGGACAAAAGGTTTCCTGTCACAGGGAGGTGTTACACCACCCCAGACAGGAGAAAGTGGGTTGGGGCAGGGAGGGCTGAATGAAACTAGACACTGCCTCGGGCACACAAGGTGTCCCATGCAAAGTCCAGTTCAAACCGTTGCTGGGGCACTCCAGCCCCAGCTCTGGCGAGAAACTGGACAAAGGGAAAGGGGTGTAACCACCCCCTTCCTGGGTTCCACCCATAGGTGGGACCTAGCGTGGGATCCAGCACCTTGATTTGGAATAAAGGTAGGAGCTGTGCCATAGCACATCAGATAATCCTGACTGAAACTTTGAAACGAAACTCTGGACCCTTTGACATCCTACCCGACGCAGAAGACTGAAGAATCTCCCTTGTGATCAAAGAGTGGCCCCCCTGTGCAAGCAGGCACCCTCAGCACACAAAGGTTTTCTTTGCCGTTGCTCCTGCCGGAGTTCAAACGACAGAGACCAACAAGACCTAGACTCCCAGACTTCCAACAGCCCGATCCACAGTCCTAGTAAAGCTGAGACCCGTGGAGGTGACGTGAGACATGGGACCGGACATCTTGGAAGCCAGCAAAGTGCTTTCTGCGCAACCCCTAAGACACCCTCGAGGCTGTGCTTTGGGGATTGAGAAGCCCAAGCCCCGAGCAGCCTGTGCACCGAAGATCACCTCTCCACACTCACCGAGTGCTGCGTGGGGCCCTTTTGTACTTTTCCTGTATGACACGTTGTCCGGTCACTTGCCTGTTGGCTAGTGGCCTCTGAGACGACGAACCTTCGATTTTGAACTGCTGGTCTGATTGCTCCAGACTGGCCCTAGCTCCTCTGAAAAGAAGCCACCGATCTGACCTTTCCGGTCCGATCTAGAAGACATCTTCGAGTCCTGTGTGGGTTGCATTTGCCAAGGCTTGATGACTCCGATTCGAGAACCGACACCGCCGACAGTAAGAGCAGCTCGTGTTTACCAGCTGGTCTACGTGGCAGCGGAGACAATCTACTCGACAGCACCTGATCGGAACCCAACATTGCCTGGCATCGTTCTGGTTCCATCCTGGACACTGGCTAGTGATCTAGACTCTGTCCCCTCTGCTTTCAGGTACTCTACATCTTCGAACCACCCTTGGATCCAACCGGACTCTTCTCTCCTGGCCGCCTGCAGCATCTTTTCCTCCAGGCTCCATAGAACTCCACGAAGAAACCCGACGTACTTTGGCACCTATGCACCCGCTTCCTGTGGGTGAGGTAACGAGGGTACTCCGGTGCTCCTGTAGTGATTTACATCCCTAGTGTCCTAGTTTCAAGTGGCTAAGTTCTAGTCCAGTTGGATGTCTCCTAAACCTATAACTTTCTCATTTTTACGCACCATTGACTTGTATGGTAAACGCGGTTGCCTATAGACACTGCACCCGCATCCTGTGGGCCTCCTATGTCCTAACCTTTGTTAGTCCAGTGTAGGCCCAGCAATTCCCAAGGCCCTAGGCCTTATCATTGTTCATGACGTGGTACTTATACCATTGTTTTAATATATGGTTTGAGTGGCCACCCGGCCTATCCATAATTATGCAGCTTATTGTATGTTATATTGAGTTCTTTGTTTAACGCTTGTGCTTCTGTGCTCATAAGAAGTATAGGGGATTATTCTAGAAATAAATACATATATTTTGTAATATATAACTTGTGTGGTGTCCTTTCATTTGGTATTTAAAGGATTGCATATGGTAAAACAGCTGGCTTCACATGCCTTCTTGAGTTTAGCCTAAGACTGCTTTTGTCCATGCTACCATTAGGATAGCTGGTCTATAAGGTTGACTTACAACCATCACCATAAGGGTCGTTTGGACCGGTGCAAGGTACTCAGTAGAATTAGTGATCATCATATACCAGGCCAACTTCTCACAGCTGCCTGTTGGGCTGAGATGACTTCCACTTTGCTTTGAGGACCCTTGTTCAGGCCTGCCTATCTGTGCCCTGCTCTGCCCAGTGTTCTCAAGGAAAGTTCTACTTTTGCATAAGAGAAGTATTGTGTGTTTTCAACATCGCCTGCACAGTGCTGTCTGCAGTGAGTCTGACTACATTTTCCTTCAAACTGCAGTGCTACCTGAGTGCTGTGTGTTTTGAGCACCGTGATTATCTCAGTAGAGACCTGATGGTTACAGTTCATTGCACCCTGTAACTAAGTTAAGCGCACCATGGTTACTTTATTTAAAAATTAAACCAAAGCACTCCAGGATTACTTTATATACAAGGGGTTGCTTGGATCAATGTGGGGAAGCGGTCTTTCCAGTTAAAGGAGTGCATGGTGAGTGTTACCCTGGATAGCTGAATAGAGTGTTTGCACCTCTATTCACAAGCAGCACCTGTCTAGTGCGTGTCTGGTGCTTTCATGGCGGCCAGGATCCCCTGCCCTCCCCCTGTTTCTACTGCGTCACCCTCTCCAGCGGAAGAGAGTTGCTGTAGGTGCAGGGAAACTCCAGTAGCTGGAGCTGTGGAACTACGCTGATTTCTGGTTGGCGAGGCCCGTTATCCGAAGGAGATACACCTGCCTTGCTTTCCTCAGTGGCATAACAAAGGCCCCCGCTTCCTCCAAGCTGAAGGGGCCCCTCTCAGCACAAAACTCTGACTGAAGAGCTTACCGTACCTTGCAGGGGGCCCCTACAAATTTCATTACACCAGTGCCATGCAATTTCCTGCAGACATCCACTAGTGAGAAGTGAGCAGTGTGAGCATGCACACATCGATGTACCTGCCAGGGGCGTAACACAGGCCCCAGCAGCCCACGCGGTGCGGTGGGGCCCCTAACTCCAAGGGCTCCCTAGGCACTGCACTCTGTCCAGAGAGCTCCTGATTGAGCCCAGAGGGGACCACCTAAGTACCGTGCAGGGAGGCCCCCTCACTTTTCGTTACGCAGTGGTACCTGCTGTCACTGCTGCCTAGAAAAAAACGGACTACCAGGGCACAAAAAAGAGCTCGATAGAGACCTGTTTCGAGGCCCCCTTTAAAAAACTACTGGTGCTCAGCACCGGTGAGACCCGGCCCACTTTAATCCCTGACCAGACCGTTATTCCTGCCCTTCCGTGCATTCACAGGAAGCTGACTTAATGCTCATACCCGGGGATGAGGCCCCGAGCGGGCTCTACACACAGAACCCATGTTGACATACCTTGGGGGAATCCTCTGTTTCCTTGCCGGGGTGAGAAACCTTCCTAAATTACCGTAATATGTCTACTAGAAGCACAGGAGCACTGTGCCCTATATCTTGAGGGGGAGATTGTCGTTGTTCATGTGTATATGGTGATGTCTTGGTGACTCATATCTGTTCCGCATTGATTTAATTACTGCATTTTGGTCCATGATGTGATGATGTATATCGCATTTATGCCTTATACTGATAGGATAACGAGTAGTATTTCAAAGGGAGCATCGTTTGCACAGTAATGTTTTCTTTCATGTGGTTTTGCAACATCACAGTCCTTAATTTTACATGCCCTGTGATGTTTTTGACAATTGCCTAGTTGGCAAAGTAACTACTGATTGATGTTGTGTTGGTTTATGTTTATATGCAATACAGAAGCGTATTTTTATATAATACTGTGTGAAGTCTCTCTTTGTGCTGCATTTATTGTGTTGCTGTTGTGAGTGTGTTGGTCAAATGCTTTACACATTACCCCTGGAATAAGCCTGACCACTCTAGCCAGGCTATCAAGGGGGTGAGCACAGGTTATCTTTGGCGTGTAACCTATTTACCCTAACTAGAGTGTTGGAATCTGCCTGGCTTACGTGCATATCCTAGGCAACCAGAAACCCCATTTCTAACAAACAGTGATTGGTGATCAGCAATGAAGATAGGGCTTGTATTTCCATAATACCACAGTGACCCATTGTTGCACTACAAACTCTGTACTTAGACCATAATGGGGGGCTTATTTATGAGCCCATGCTTCACTTTTGCGCCACAATTGCGTAACTTTTTGTGACGCAGCAGCGGTGTAAAATATGCGCCTATTTACAAAGTTGTGCATCTAGGCAGATGTGTCACTTGGTAAAGTCCTGTGCCACATTATATCTGTGTCAGGTATAATGTATGCAGCGTGGGCTTTCCCCCACATCCAAGCCTCGTAGAAGTAGCGCATTGAAATCTATGAGATTTCATTACGTGCGCGACTTCTAGGACGCCATTGAGTCAAATCCTTACGCGTGTTTCAAAGCAGCCGAAAGGGTGATGCAGTGCTATATTCATAGCCCTCCACCCTGCATTGCTGGAGTTGCATCACACTTCTGACACTACTCCAGCAATGCATCAGATTTGCTTCAACAGCTACATCAGTAATAATGACCTATCAGTGATTCCTTGCGGCATGATGCATTATACAGTAAGTGTGACGCATCCATCATGTCAGCAAGAAGGGCGCGCTGAGAAGTGACGCATCGCTGTTTTAACGCAGCGATGCGCCACTTCTCATAAATAAGGCCTTGTGTTTTCTCCTGATTCTCTCATTGGTCACTTTGATTGTGTGCTCCTGTCTTGTTTACTTGCACCTGGGAATCCTGCTGCTACACTTGTGCTTGTGTGCCTTGCCAAAATGGGGTTAATCTATGATGAAGTTGACCTATTGGAGTACAATGAAAAGGAGCCAGAGGGGTTCTGCAGGAAGAGGGGACTCGCTGTGTGTTGGGAATCCATTAAGTGGGTCATTTAGACAACCTCGTTCTATTTTGAAAGGTACCACAAGGGATCAGCCTTAAAAAAAAAACAGGGAGTGCTTTTTTTTTTAGAAGACCCTGAGGAGGACCCTGAGTTGTAGGGGGCCCAATCTGCACCCCTGGCGGGCAGTGGGCCTGAGGAGACTGAGCTGGAGGAAGAAAATGACTGGGCAGGGACGACAGTAAATAGAGTGGAACCCATAGATAGGGAGTCCCTTGCTGGGTCTATTCGCAGGAGCAGTGTCACCTCACATTCCCTGTCTCTGAGGAGCTCAGAGATAGACAGTAGAGGTGTATTGAATGTTCGTTGGTGTCAGTGTGTTGCACAAATGCTTTACACATTGCCTCTGGGATAAGCGTGACCACTCTTGTCCAGCCACCAAGTGGGCGAGCATGGGTTATCTTTGGTGTGTCACTTACTTGCCCTGACTAGAGTGCTAGGTTCTGCCTGCCCTAGGCGCATACCCTAGCCATCCAGAAACCCCATTTCTAACAGTCTGCCATGAGCATCCACCATTTTTGGATATTTGATTTTTCCCAAACCAAGATGGCGCAACTTGAGTTTGTTTCTTGGATTTCCCTGCCAGCAATGGAGGATATATGCTACATGTGGGAGTCCACGGCTTCCAAGTCAGTGCTTCCCTATTTAGGCTGAGTCAGCCAAAGTGGTAATACGTTGCAAATGTTCTGGCTTACTTTACTTGTACCTTTTCCTATTCTTCGTAGGTTTCCGATATAGCTCCAGTTTTGCTGTTACTTTCTGTCCTGCTGTTCCCTGTGATTGTTTTGTCACTACTTTCTCTTCTATCATCAGTAGTTTCTTTCTTAAGTAACTTGTCCACTGCTTGTAGTTTACAACAGCCCGTACAGTGGCTGCTGAAAGGAATCAACCCTTACTCGGGGTCAAGACTTCACATATGTAAACAATATTTTTCCCAACCTGCTTGTGAGAATTCCAGTATCAACATCCAATTAAAAAAATGCTTGGAAATCAATATATGTTTCTGTGACATCAACACATTTCTTTTTCAAGTTATACAGTGTAGTCAGATGTACAGTGTCCAAATTTATAAACTGCTTTGACACACAGTATTTTCTGTGGTTTCAGCCTTGGGCGTGAATGATTAGATTTATGTAGCTTAAGCCTTCTACAAAATAGAATGTATCAATGCAAGTGTCCACAAAATTAAAGTTTCATCTGGGGAAATATGATAAGCCTACCTCCAGAGCCCTTTGTTCCTCAGTGCTCAAAGTATATGAAATTAAATTTGCAATAATTAATTTTGAGTCTTTTATTTCCAAGACTTGGGGCCAGATGTAGGAGCCCTAATGCGGTCGTTAACGGCCGAATTCGGCCGTTAGCGACCGGTATTAGGGTTTTCAGATGTAGGGGCCTATATTTTACTGATTCTGTAAATTTACCAAATCAGTAAATTTACAGAATTGGTAAAATACAGAATTGGTATATTTACTGATTTGGTAAATCCACATGTAGGTGGCACTCCTAAGAGTGCCACAGGCCCTTAAGAATCGGTATTTTACCACACAATCCTATTGTGTGGTAAAATACCGAATTCAAGTGTGCATGCACATCTGTGCATGCACACCTGTGCAATGTGACACACAGACATGCCCTTAGGGCATGTCTGTGTGCCACATGGCACACAAGTCAGGAATTGGGGTGCTAGAGGGTGTCAAAGTGACACCCCCTGCACCCTTGCAGGATTCGGTATTTACCGATTCGGTAAATACCGAATCGGTATTGCCCATTGATTCCTATAGGCTTCAAGGCCCATAGGAATCAATTGGCAATACCGATTCGGTAATTCTTAATTTCGAATTACCTACATCTCCCCCCTTCCTATTTACCGACTCTTAAATACCGAATCGGTAAAATTCGGTATTTAAGAGTCGGTAAATAGGTAAATAGGAATTACCTACATCTGGCCCTTGGTTCCTTGATTCCTCACTTTGTGGACCTTGAGACATATCACAAGGCCCCTGCGCCACAGTAGCATCACTTTATTTGATGCTCCGGTGGCGCACAATGCTGAGCCATATTTACAAGGCTACACAAAGCCACCCTGTATGGCTTTTCATGGCATAACAATACAAAAGGACTGTCAATGGTCTGTACAACTAATGGGGGCAAAGAAAAATGTGACGGACTCTGTGTCTACCTATAAAGTGTGAACAACAAAAAGGAAATTAATCCCATCAGCCCACCCATATGGCAGAGCTTCATCATCTGGGATAGAACCAAAGATGGTCCGGTTAAGGAGCCACACACCTGTTGGAATTATGTGCTTCTCCAAACCCAAGGAACCACCAGTGATGGATCGTACCAAAAGTCAAATCAGTATGGAATGGTGTGGTATGTTAAATTGCAGTGAGCAAAAAGTGTGCAAAAAGAATCAAAAAGTGAGTTGTAAAATTGGCTACCATGATTTAAGGAAAACTTTATTAGGGAAAATCATGGTGTCAAGATTAAAATGAGTGTGAGACAGTTTGACACAATAGCTGTCTATTAAGGATGGTATTTGGTCAACTTGTTTCAGCCATTGTAGGAAAGTGTACCCGGCTATCGTCAGGACCTCTTGAACACTACTGCAATTTAGCTTGACCTAAGCTTAGTGAAAAAAGCAAAAATTAACACAAATTAATGATACAAAACATCCTACCGTACATTAGATTTTCCAGACAGGGGATGTCTGTTTCATAAGGTATTTAGGATTCTTTCCTAAAAAGGAAGATACACAACAAGGGACAACAAATAGGTAGAACACAGACACACATTTCTATTATTTTTGCGTCATATGTTTCTTTATGCCAATAGGTCATTCTCCAAAACAATAGAGATATGTTTTTTTATTTATTTTTACTCACCCAAAAATGCTTGGGAGAAAGCCTCACCTCTTCCTGGCCACTGCTCAGGGTTGGAGGCCCCGCTCTAATTCGTGAAATAGAATAGTGGGTGTCTGGTCAGATCACATCCATACTAATGATTCACTGGCACAAATTGCTAAAAACCTAGGCATTGTTTCTAAGTACATGACAAACAGCAACTGCAAGGGCTGCCGTGAGAGTGAGACAGAGTTAGTAACAAATCTCTGATTCTAACAATATATCAATGTAAGAGCAGTGAAAAAAGCTCTTCAAGGCTGGCTGATAGCGAACCTAGTTCATTTAGTAACAATAATACATAAGGAGCTCAACAAACTCCGCTTTGTAATTGTAATCCAACAGCCTATATGCTGATATCCAGAGCGCTCTCCTAAGAATGAAAATAGAGAAACACTTCGCTGTGTAAAGCTGGAAAATGAGCGCTCTCCTAAGTATCAAGTAGGAAACCGCTTCACTTTAGAGAGCTGCATGAGCTTGGCTGGCGTCGCTTCCTCACCTGTCTGTCGGTGCCCCTGGACTGATCCTGAGCCGAAGGGGAGGTACCGACTGGATCTGGGAGGAAGTGAATATATGTTACATGGACCAATGGGGAAACTCCATAGCTGTAGGACCAGAGTGGAAACTGTATCATCAGCCAATAGAATCATTTTTCCTTGACTGGAACAGGGAGGAAGTTAATAAGTGTTACATGAACCAATTAGGATGCTCCGTAGCTATTGGACCAGAGTGGGAACTGCAGTATCAGCCAATGGAATCGTTTTTACTAAAACAGGAAATGGAAACTTCATTATCAGCCAATGGAAACGTTTTTACTTGCCTGGAACAGGGAGGAAGTTGATATGTGTTACATGGGCCAATGTGGATGCTCCATAGCTGTAGGTCCAGAGTGGAAACTGTATTATCATCCAATGGAATCGTTTTTACTAGAGCAGGAGGTGTCTGCTTCTCAAAGGAAGTGTGCCACAGTGCTTGGACCAGCCCACACACAGGATAGCTGTAGGATGGTAGTGGAAACTGCAGTATTAGCCAATTGTAAAATATTTATAAGTAGTTTAGTAGGAAGACCTGCACACACTAAAAGGGTTCACCCATGTTGGTGAGTACAAACCCAAGTCTTCTATTAAGAACTTGTTCCTCAAGGTCACTGAGGGTCCAAGAGCTAATATTCACTATGAGACTCTCCCCTCTGTGCTGGGTCCTGCTTGCTGTTGTTGTTGCTGCAGATGGCCCTTCCTGCTTTGTTATGTTATGTTATGTTATGTTATTTACATTTTTAATGCGCACAGCTGCTCCAGCGAAGGAGCGTCCTGGCGCAGGGAAAGGTAGACACAACATAACACTAAATCCAGCAGCAAAAAAGCAGAACACTTAAAACAGGGAACATTTAAAACAAGAAGGTTTTCAGGGCCCTACGAAAGGATATTAAATCATCCAAGAGGCGGATTTCCAGGGGGAGCGCATTCCAGAGGGTTGCAGCTTTCACTCGAAAGGAGCGACCCCCCATCCGACTAAGTCTGAAACGGGGGACAACCACCAAGGATTGTCCAAGGGATCGGAGTGAGCGAGTAGGAACATAGGGAGAGAGCAGTTTGTTAAGTATCACAGGTGCCGACTCTCGAAGAATTTTGAAAACCAGGCAGAGAGCCTTGAATTGAATTCGCTTGTTTATCGGGAGCCAGTGCAGGGACCGCAGAGTATTAGAGGTGGGGCAGGTCCGGGGCAAACCGACCACCGCCCTAGCCGCAGCGTTCTGGACTCGCTGTAAACGAAGGATCTCAGCTTGGTTCGCTCCTAAAAGGAGTGAACTGGCGTAGTCCAGCCGAGAGATAATCATTGCTTGAATGACCAGCTGTCTTGTAGGAGCATCAAAAAATCTGAGCAGGAGTCTTAGCCCACGTAATACTCCAAAACAGCAGGCCGCCACTCTCTTCGTGTGAGTCACAAAGCTTAACGTGTGGTCAAGCCATACTCCCAGATTCCTGAGTTCCAGGACGGGGGCCGGAGCTGATCCCAGCTCAGGAGGCCACCATCCGTCCCCCCAGAGGTCCGCATCCTTTCCAACGATCATCACCTCCGTTTTTGTCGCGTTCAGCTGGAGACAGTTGTTATTCATCCAGCTGGCCACCTCTCTCAGTCCACTTCGGAACCTGAGGGCATCCTGCTTGGCATCCCCGCTGATCGTAACCGCCAACTGAGTGTCGTCGGCGTAGGAGACCATGGTTAGGCCCCATTGCCTGGCGACCTCAGCCAGCGGCTGCACGTACAGGTTAAAAAGCGTGGGACTCAGCGAGGAGCCCTGAGGCACCCCCAGGTCCAAAGGATGGTACTTGGACTGAAAAGGAGGGGTGGCAACGCAGAAGGAGCGATCACTAAGGAAGGAGCGGAACCACTGTAGAGCTGAGCCACAGATGCCAATTTTCTGCAGGCGGTGTAGAAGGATGCGATGGGAAACAGTGTCAAAGGCAGCGCTCAGGTCTAATAAAATAAGCGCTGCCGTTTGACCTGCATCGAGCACAGTCCGCAAATGCTCAACCATTGCCAGAAGGGCCGTCTCAGTGCTGTGACCAGCACGAAACCCATTCTGCGTGGGATCCAGGACATTAACTTGGGTCATATGCTCCGTGAGGGCCAGATTTACATGGGCCTCCATGACCTTGGCTGGCCAAGGGAGCAAAGATATAGGGCGGTAGTTTTCTGGTTTCAGCGGATCCAAGGATAGTTTTTTTAGGATCGGGGAAACCACCGCTTGCTTCCACTTGGCGGGGACAAGGCCGGAAGTCAGGGAGAGGTTAATCAGAGAACACACTATTGTGCGTCCCTGAAAGGCAGCATCCCTGAAAAGGGCAGATCTTACCGGGTCTGCAGGCGAGCCAGAATTGACTCGCAGGGCCCATTTAGCGAACTCCTCATTAGAAAGAGTGGGAAGGGAGTGCAGCGATGGACAGCTACTGGAGCCGCTCCAAGGAATCACTGGTGGCAATGTGCTCGGAAACGCCTGGTAGATTTTCTTAACTTTGTCCAGAAAGAAAGTGGCTAGGACTTCGCAGTGGGAGATGGAACTATCCAACTGCGGGGGAACTCTCTTTGCCATCAGGTCTTTTATGGTTTTAAAGATGGTTTTGGTGGGATTGAGGCTATTACGGAATTCGGCTGCGTAAAACGCCGCCCGGGCCCTGCATATAGCTCGATGGTAGAGCTTAACTGAGGCCAGGTAGGCGGATTTCCTATCGGCATCATACGTCTTGCGCCACTCCCTTTCTGCCCGTCTACAAGAGGACTTCATGGCACGCAGCGCACTGTCATACCAGGGGCTAGCCTGCCGAGGACTGGACTTACTGGAGATGATAGGTACCAGGGCGTCAAGCGCCCTGGTAATCCAGTTACAGAACTGGTCATAGCCCGAGGTAGCATTTAGCAGGGGACCTAGAGGCTCAGCACCCATAATGCGGTGAAGGTCCTCTAGCCTAAGTTTGTTTGTTTGGGTGTAGGGAAGGGAGGGTTCGTCTTCCCAATGTACCTGGGGTACCTTCTGCCTCTGCTCCGTCCACGGGCCTTTCCTGAAACTGCCTGGTCCTTAAACCATTGTGGTGGAGGCTGAAAATTGGGCATTGGTTGTGGGAATTGTGGCTGATGATATCCCCAAGCAGCTGGAGGCCACCAGCGACCTTGTTGGTAAAAATTACCTCCTTGTCTGGCCCCCCTACGATTGGGCCTATTGAAACGACCTCTTCCCTGTCCCATTGATGTACTACTACGCGGTGAGTCTGAGTCACTGGAGTGTGGGTCTGAGGAAGATGTGGAATAATTAGACCCATGCCGTTTCCCCTTCTTGTTGTAATCTGGAGGGTTATAGGTGTCACTTGTGTATGGGTAAATTTTCTCTAACGAAAATTTTGCCAGATCTTTACGAAATTTTTCAATTTTGGAAAAAAGTATAGACTCTTTGTACTCCTTGTTCGCTTTGGTAGTTTCATCAGAATTTTTCTTAAAGACAGTATTGGTTAAAGTGGTCTTGATCTTCCCCTCTAGGGTTTGTATTTCTATCAAGATGGCATCTGCCACTCTTTTGGCTGTGGTGATAATCAAGATCAACCAGTCGTTGGTACATCGCCATGCGATGAGCGACCAGTCTTTCAAAAACCACTTATCTGTAAGAAAAAGCCGGGGAGAATTGGTGACTATGAGTCCTGTAGGAGCGCACTTCCAATGGAGATATTCAGCCATAATCTGCCCGTGAATGCATGTACGTGAATAAGTCTTCTTTAAAGTCAGAACAGTACCCCAATCGTCCTGCTGACTTGGTCCTCCCGTCGGTAGGGCATCCAGAATACTAGGATTCTCTGAAAGAATGGAATTGAGTGTCTCATCGACAAACGACAAGCCGGTGACGTCCGCCATCATACAACCTCAGAATAAATTGCCTAGGTGAGCAAATGCAACTCTAAAGTGAGAGCTTCTCAAAATATATGTATCAGGAAAGAAGACCCGCAGACGTGGCTGCTCTAAAACGCCAAAAACAAGGTTGGTGGAGGGTCTAAGGGGAAAATTATTTAAAGACCAAAGTACAGACATAAGGGGTTTGTCTGTTCTTTGGTCTTTAAATAATTTCCCCCTTAGACCCTCCACCAACCTTGTTTTTTGACGTTTGGCTTTTCATGACCCCATTTCACACATTACTCTGCGTGAAAGGGGCATTTGATGGGTGTTACTGTAGGTGTTCCCACGCAGCACCCATGGAATCTGACGCATTCCCAGATTTACAAGGTATCACAAATCTAGGAATGCGTCAGATTCTAACACCTCCCAAGGGGAGATGTTAAAGTGGCCCAATGAGGAGAAATTCCTGTATTTCTCAGTTTTTTTATCTTTCTAGGTGCAGCACACACAGAAGGAGAGTACACCATCAATGATTGTTTTTATGCACAAAAAACAAAAACAAAAACAATCAACTCCGCAATGCAGGCACCCTTGCACCATGGTGCAAGGGTGCCTGTATTTGCGCTAGTCAGCCAATTGTACGCCAGCGCAGAGGAAAGTCAGGTGTGCATCATATTGCTGTAAATACAACGCATCCCTGCACTTTCCTAATAACGCGGCTCGGTGCAGCAAGATGGCTTGCAGTGCCTCGTTACTTCATTTTCTAGTAAATTTGCCCCCATGTGTCTTTCTGTTTGTAAAACAATTGAGATTTCCTCATTGCAGAGCATACACTCTGTCCAAGCAGGAGCCACAGTCCTAGTCAGAGTAAGTCAGATACACAACCTAAATTAACCTGAGTTTATCCTGTGCTAGCTTGGTACAGAGCAATCAGGTTTCACTTAAGAGGCAATGTGTAAAATATTTGTGCACAACTTAATTTCAGTAACAAAGTGAAAACACCACAAAAAGACATCACACCTGTGTAGAACAACAGCAAATATTTATTCGAGTAAAACAAGCTCAAAATGACAAAATTCCAATACGTAGAGCATGAGATATGTATTTTTAAAGTTTACATTTGAAAACAGTGCGTAGAAGTAGCAAGCGGTCAATGGTTACTTGAGGATTTGAGATCCCGGTACAGATCCAAAGTTCAGGCTGACCACGATGGAGGGCAAGCCAGCTAGAGAACCATGCAGAGCCTGCTGAGAAAGCACTTTGTATGGAGCAAAGCGTAGGCATCAAGCACACGATGAGTTGGTATTTTCTCCCCAGTCTTGTCACTGCATTGGAGAAGAGCTGTGCATCATTGTCTAGCCTCGAAGACGGTGTTGAAGACTCGGCACTGTGTCGTTGTCAAGCCTTGCAGTCGGGAGCTATATCGTCATTGATTCGGCACAGATTCAGCGAGGGATGAGTTCATTTTTTCAGGCAGTTGGGTCCATGCACTGTTTTTTGCAGAAAAACAGCTGCATAACCAACTTCTGACACCCAAGACTGGAAAGGGCACCTTCGGCATGGGTAGCACTCACAGATGGCAGAGTCCGGAAGCACCGGTAGAGCTGCAAGAAATCTTTTGTGTCCTTCAGACTTCAGAAAACAGGAGGCAAGCCAGAAAGTCCATGGAGAATTTTGGGTTTGAGGATTCAGAGAGCAGTTCCATTTCTTCTCACTTCCAAGAAGCAGCAGACTACAGGAAACACAGCGGAGCAAGATGCAAAGTGTAAGTCCCTCCTGTAGCACAGAAATCAGGAGGCAACAGGCCAACACAGCAATGTAGTAAGCAAAGTGATAGTCCCGCCATGAGAGACTGGCCTGGTATATGATGTACACTTATGTAAGCGGACACCCTGCACCAGTCCAGGAAACCGTTATGGTGATTTAGGAGGTCTTAGACAACCATAAAAAGCTCTCTAAGTGGTAGCTGTGATGAGCAGCCTTCAGGCTTAATCCAGAAGGAGTGTAAAGCAGCTTGTATTACCAGAATGCAATCATATAGGTATAGATAAAATTAAAAAGAGCCACACAAGGTATTTATAAAAATATGTATTTATTATATAATACAAACTAACACGTTTAAATATCTCCTACCCGGAGATATGCACAATACACACAATACTTTGCATATAAATACCACAAATAGCACAGAATACACAATTAACACGAGGGGGGGACCACACCATATATTAAGAAAGTGGTATAAGAACCACAACTCATGTCAAGACAATGTCTAGAGGACGTATAGGTGCTGTTCCTCTAAGGAACCGCCCAAGGTGAGTGACTAGGAACCCCACGATGATCGTGTGCAGTCTGGGAACACAACTGAGTTCTCCTTAAAAAACAACTTGTAAGTCGTGGTTGCAATTTTAAAGAAACAGGACCCATCGCAGTGGACTTTGAAGAAACCCTGAGGAAAACAGAAGGTTGGAAAGCCACCCCATCCGTGGATCCCCTAGTACCCACGTTACCTACACCAGAGTAGCCGGGTGCATAGGTGTGTAGTAGTATCGGAAACCACCGGATAACCCAATAGAGGCCTTCAGGAAAGTGCCATTGGTGGAGAAGGAGAAAGTTTCCGGTGGAATGCGAAGGTGGATTCCAGTTGAGAGGTACCTGCAAGCAGAGGGGACAGAGTATATGTCACTCAGCGGTGACACAGAGACCTCAGAGACGAAAGCCCACTAATGTCTGGTGTTGCAGGAGAATTGAAGGTGACCTTGACAGCTGTGAGGACCAAGCGACACTGAGGAAGACCATGAGCAGTGCATGAGCTGTTCCACATCGGATGTTGAGAGTTGAGGGGTCGGTGTCTGTCGGAAGCACCAACAGCCTTGGTAACTGCAAACAACGTGGAAGTCGAGGAAGGAGCAATGTCAGGACCAGTAAGGGGTAGGAGACTCACTTCAAGCAGGGGAGTAATGGCAGGCCCTGAGCAATCAGGGCAGCCCAAAAGAAATAAAGGTGACCCTCAAATGAACCCACAGGCCGGAGGCACTACAGTTTAACAGTACCTCGGGCATCTCACCAAAAGATGCAGGCCATGATGCAAACGATGTCGTGTGGACAAATATTCTGGTCACTGGAGATGCTTGAAATTGGGGAGACTTGGAGCTCGAAGAACTTGGTGGAAGGAAGCCAACAAGCCTTTGCAACGGCAAGTCGATGAGGGTTTGGTACCTGCAACTCCTTTGAGAGATACTGGCCTCAAACTAGGTGAGAGTGCAGGGCAGACTTTGAGAGATGTGGAGCACCACCACCTGTGTAGCTGAGACTTTCGTAGCCCATGGGAACTCATGATCAGCAGACCGATCAGCTTTGTTGCGGTGCCTGCAGATGCAGGGAAGTGACTACTTCACTCCAAGGGAGATTCTTACAGGTGTCTTTGTTGCCCACATGCCTTGGAAGGTTCCTGTATGGTGCACAGGCACAGACGTTGCAGCTGACTGGAAGGAAGACGTAGTCGAGCCCAAACGAAATCCAGTGAAGTCCAGAGTGCAGAGATGGTAGAAGTTGAAGTGGTGTCTGAATTGAATCATGTCCCAAGATGAATCTAGGGACCTACACCCAGGTAAGCCCTTAAGTACCCTAAAGAAAGGGTTGGGACGATTCAGGGTTCTCTCCCAGGGGAGGAACTAGACAGTAGGGAGGATACTCCCTTGTCCTTTGTCCAGTTTCGCGCCAGAGTGGGTGCCAAAGGCTTCCAAATCTGTTTTGAACTGGACTATGCAAGGAGGCACCAAATGTGCCTCTCATATAAACTGACTGGCACTGGCAAGCACACCCACCCGGCCCCAAAACACTAAATCCTGTCTGGGAGGTGGCCACACCACACCTATTAATCTGCCTTCCCCTGATCCAGCTTGGCTCAGCTACAGGAGGGCAGAATCATGTCTCTGGTCGGCAGCAGCCATGTTGTGCTGTCCAGGTCTAGAAGACTTCCACCGGGAGCACTGAGAGCCCAACAGAGGCCAGTGCCATTGCTTGGAATCATACCTCCCACACCAATTACAAAGTGAGGGTATGATTCCAAAATGTTTGATACCAAACATGATAGTTTTCGTTGCAGCCAGTTTCGAGTTGTTCATTGTGTAATTACAGGGTGCCCCTCTAAATGGTGTGTGGCTGCTACACTTACAACCTTGGAGAATGGACTACATAGGCAGTAGGGGTATCCTGCTCAAGCAGGGGCACCCTCACACTTAGAACAAAGCACCCTGACTTCAGGATTGCAAAGACCTGCTATAGGGGTGACTTAGGTTTTAAATGCAGTGACCCTAGATATAGGAAATCTATATCTTTGATAAGAGGTGCTAGCACCAGCTTACACAGGCTGTAATGTTACAGTTATAATGGTCTCCCATGGGTGGCATAATACATGCTTCAGACCAGGGAGGACCTCTGGGGTATCTATGCCCTGGGTACCTTAGTACCTTATACTTGGGACTGACAAGGGTGCCTCAGTATCCAATCTGGGATGTACCTAAGTACTTTACATAATAATTTAAGGAAGAAAGCAAGGAGACTGGGGTCCTGATTAGCAGGATCCCAGTCAGACTAGTCAAAAATAGCTAAGCACCAGGCAAAAAGTGGGGGTAACCATAAAAGCAGATCCTACTTTCCTATACCTTCCAACAGTACAGCAACTCTTCTTCCAGGCAGAATGTGCTTAGTTACAGCAAAGTTTGAATTTGGTGGTGTCAGGGGTCCAGTACTTATACCCTTGAGTGGGTGATACATCAAAGAGGCCTTTGAAGATCACAGGGACCCTTACTTTCCTGTCCTTGCTTCGGATACACTGCAGGGGGGTAGGCATCTCTTTTTGTGGGGAGAGGCACAGCCCTAATCATGCCAATGGTCAGCTCTTCCCTCCCAATCCACCACAGGAAGTCCCACAAGCCTGGTGATGGGCCATGTGGATGCAAATGTCCCAACCCTCCTTACTTTGTATGACTATCTAGAGGTAATGAACAAAGCCTGCTGTCACCTAACCCAGATGTGTATTCAGAGACAGACAGAGGCACAGTATGGTTAAAGTAAGAAAATGCCAACTTTCTAAAAGGGAAGGAGTGTATTCTCACACTGACTTGTTATTTGCTTCGCAACATATCGTCCCTATATGAGTTTGCACCCATTGAGTTTGAAGTTGGATATTTAAAGATTATCAGACAGAGCATTTATCACCATGGAGGCATAAAAAACTGAACATTTGGAGTGGACTTTTAAAGTGGAACAAACGTTCAAGTTAACATCGAGATTTGTTTAGATTGGCAGCTGATTTTTGAAATGTTCGGGTTGGTTTCTTTTTACATGTTGAATTCTCAAGCACACATTATTTCTGTACTCAAAGCATGGGCACATAATTGGTGATTTTGAATAGGCATGATTCTCATATATAATATCACGGTTTCATTCTCATGTTATTAACACGAGTGTAGGGCTTGGGGCGAGGAATGTGATTGTTTTGTGTTTAGTTTGGTTTTGGGAGGGAGAGGGGAGTGCATTGTGGGATTTAGAGTTTTATTAGCATTCATCTCATATACAGGCACTGTTATAGGATGAACAGATCACAGGGTCACTTTGAATCAGCTAATCACAATTTAGATACAGGAGACATGAGGGAGGGCACTTATTTTGATAATAGTTTAAAAAGAAACGGGGAAAGAGCTAGAAGTTTAAAAAGATTGAGAAGTGCACACGGTGTGTAAGACCGCCGATTGAGGCTCTGAAAAGGTAATGTGAGAAAGGGTTGATACTACGGGATACTTAGATGATAAGTAGGGAGAGGATGGGGGGTTTAGCGTATGGCTAGAGAGGTAGGCAATAAACAGGGGGTTAACATGATTTTCTTTTGATTAGTTGTTGTATTATTTTATATATTTTCTGTATTTCGGGTTGGAGGGATAGAATAAGTAGTGGGAATGGTCTCTTAATGTTTTGAGCACCTGAAGGCTGTGTAGAGGGCAAGAATAGGAGTGAATGAGGTAGGAGACAGTGGGTGATGATGTAATTCATGTAACATAGCAAGTCCGTACTGAACATTAAGTTGAGCTGTTTTTCATGTTACATAGCAAGTCCGTATTGAACATTAAGTTGAGCTGTTTTCCATCTGTTTCAGTGACCCCTGATGAAGAGCTGCCTGGCAGGAACTGCATTGGGTAAAAGTTCAATGAGACCACTCTGTAATATGGTTGACCTCACGTGCTACTGTTGAAAGCCTGGATGGGCAGTAGTAGTCATTTGAAACTGGTGAATAAAATATTCAGGCACAACCATCCTGTCTCCGTGGTGATAATATAAGAAGATTGGATGATAAAGATTTGAAAAAATATGTTTTGGTATACTGCGTCAAATATGGTTTACTCAGGAGGAAGTGGTGCAAGTCTGCAGTGCAACAAGAGGTTGCATGAGTGAAGTGCCTGTTTTTTGTGAACTTTTTAAAAGTGACATTTTCAGACTTACAATTTAAAATACAACTTCACCATTAATTGTGATTTTAAATTGTGAGTCAAGATATACCAAAATCCAAATTTATATCTGCTCTCAATTAGGAATGACATCTTAAAAGGTGTTTAAGGCAAACCCGATGTTGAAACATAGGAAAGATCGGCCTTGCAGTAGTGACAAATGAATTTAAGAGCATTCCATTACCAGGACATGTAAAACTTAATTGTACATCGCCTATGTTTTAAATACACTGCACCCCGACAGTGGGGCTACCTAGGGCCTCCTTTAGGGGTGTATTTCATGTAATAAAAGGAAGTTTTTGTCCTGGCAATTAAGTTAACTTATCAGCAGTAGAGGCGAAAGGATGCACACCTTACTTCACATGTTTTTCTTTGCTTTAAATTCATTTGAGCTTTTGCGTGCAGCCCGGGTTCTGTATTCTACCCTTGTGGCACGTTTTAGTTGAATCATCAAAACTGGAGTATAGTATTCTTACTCCACCAGGCACACTGCTTGATTGATGGCTAATAACAAAAATACCATAAGCTTATCCGTTTTTAACAAATTTTTATTCCTATTGGTTAACTCTAAAATTATTTTAATCTACTAATTTTACCATTCCCATGTGAGATGTGTATGATTTCCAATGCTTCTAATGCAACAGATATGCCTATCCAGGTCTTTTCTTCTGTGGCACGAAGGAATACATAATTTATCCATAACAGTTACTCATGTTTACCCAATGCATTTCGGGCTTCCTGAGTCCTTCATCAGGGGGTCACTACAAGATTAAATTAAAAAGTTGCCATTAGATTTACAACTCAGACCGCTCTGCATCAGAGTTAGTATTATGCTTATTATTATGCTTATTGGATTTTGTGAAACATATGCAATCTTTCAAATGAAGAGCGTTTTCCCTCTGAAACATGTGTTCAAGCGAATAAACAATACACCCAAAAAACATTCCCCTAAAGTGTACCTCACTTCGATTTATGCACCCAGGGGCATATTAGCCACAAATAGCGATATTTATCGCTAAATGCGCTTAGCGCATTTATTTTTATCTCTGTCTATAGCCGAATATTATCGCAGAGATAACATGCCATTAGCAACGTTTATCTCTAATGCGATAAAATATCCGGCTATAGCGGCTCAATGCGTGAATATCGCTGGAAATCCAGCAATAATCAGGCATTAACGCTAATGGGGACTTAACACCTCCCATTGGAGATACAGGTTAACTTAAGTCATGGTCTGAGCAGGCGTTAGGTTCTGGCGATAATCGCGCTTAGCGCAACTTCTTTAATCTTATAGCCTGTCTTGCTAATAGGCGATAGCGATGTTAGCGACTGCTTTTAGTTGTTAGCAGGTTGGGTACGCCCACTTTGCATGTCATTAGCGATAAATATCGCTGACATGCAAAGTTGGCCCCAAAACGGTCGCTATCGCCTAAAAGTTGTCGCTAACTGCTGTTAGCGACAGTTTGCCAATAGGGTGATAAAATTATCGCTGCATTCGCGGGAAAAAGTCCTGCTAAAGCGGCGATAGTGCCCTTGCTAATATGCCCCCCAGTGCTTCATTCTTGCTCATCATATCCATTGTACCCAGTGAAATAATGCTCCAGTCCTCCTCACGTCCAACAGTACTCGCGAAAAACAACATACAACCACTAAATTTGCTCCAGCACCTGCATTCTTAATTTCGGTACAATATACTCCAAACACTTTCCGCTCCTTCCGTATAAAACATTTTCCGTTCATGGAGACCTTGTCACCCTACTCTTTATGAATCTCTACAACGTGGTCCGACATTTCTACTAAACCAATCATGCTTACCAATCACTTCCCCCAATCGATCCTTAAAACTACAAAGCCCATAATCCACCTCTGTTGTCACTTCACAAACCTACCCCAACCTAATTTCAAACCACCAACCTATCAACTCTACCTAGACACACTATCTTACCAAAAAACAACATAAACCACAGAATTAATGTGTTCCAACTTTCCACCAGCTGTTCTCAATACCCCCACTTGCGATTTTTTCTAACATAACGTTAGCATACAAAATGTTATTACAATTTCAGCAATTTCAATGTTCTTATAATTAACGTTCTTCGTAGAGTCCAAAATAAAAGGCCGTGGTAGTCTGTTTAAGATAAGGACATCTCACATGTAATTTCATTGCTGTTTGTAGAATTAAAATCAATGATGCTGGGTGCAAACTGTCATCGCGCAGTTTCATATTAATGTCATCAGCAGTAGAGGCGAAAGGGTGCACACCTTACTTCACATGTTTTTCTTTGCTTTAAATTAATTTGTGCTTTTGAGTGCAGCCCGGGTTCCGAGCACTTCCCTTGTGGCTCGCTTTTGTTGATTCATCAAAACTGGGGCATAGTATTCTTACTCCACCAGGCACACTGCTTGATTGATGGCTTATAACAAAAATACATGGGGACAGTCAAATGAAAAGAATAAAATAATTTTCGAGTGAACCAATAAGAATAAAAAATCGTTAAAAACGGATAAGCTTATGGTATTTTTGTTACAAGCCATCAATCAAGCAGTGCGCCTGGTGGAGTAAGAATACTAAGCTCCAGTTTTGCTGATTCAAGTAAGTTTACTAGCTAGGTTGAAATGGCTGTTTAAACTGCACACACAGATTCTGCAACGGCAGCCCGGAGCCATGTTTAATGGGCTACCGAGTGGGTGGCACAATCAATGCTGCAGGCCCACTAGTAGCATTAAATTTACAGGCCCAGGGCACATATAGCGCACTTTACTAAGGACTTATAGGTAAATTAAATATGTCAATTGTGGATAATTATGGATAAGCCAATTTTAATATGTTTAGAGTACCGGGAACATGCACTTTACCACTGATTAGCAGTGGTAAAGTGCCCAGAATCCTAAAGCCAGCAAAAATGAAGTCAGCAAAGCAAGAGGTCAGAAGGCAAAACCTTAAGGGAAACTACGGCAAGGATGTCAGGTCTAACTTGGCTCGTCTTCCTTTTTATTGCTCCTACTTGGTGCACAGACATAATATCGAATCAAAAATATCGACTGGACATAATATCGACTTTTAAATATAGACTGGACAAAATATCAACAGGACAGGATATAGATGACCAAAATATCGTCATTAAGGTAAGTGATTTAATATCGACTGTCAAAAATATAGATAGTAAAAAATATTGATTTTTTAATAATATCTAATTTTTTATAGTGTATTTTTATGGTATAATATGTGTGAAAAGTGTGTATTTATGTTATAATTAATTTTTATCAATGATTTTTGTTTTTATAATTATTGTGTAATTTAATTCTGTAGCGGGTTGTGGGTTTATAGGGGAATAGGGTGGGAAGTATTTTAATTATAATTAATTAAATATTTAAATTAATTTATTGATAGTAAATTTAAATTAATAGTTAATTAATTTATAATAGTTAATTAATTACATTTTAATTGGTAATTAATTTTAATTTATTGATTAATTGGTAATTATGTAAATTTTACGAAATTATTTTTGTAGCGGGTTGTGAGTTTATAGGGGAATTGGGTGGGAAGTGATTAAATGATAAATAATTAATTAATTACATTTATTTATATTTATTTAATTTCAAATAATTGTTAAATAAATTTTCATTATAAAATAATTAATTTTACATTTTTTTATTAATTAGTATTAATAGGTGATCAATAGAAATAATTATTGTTAATTAGTACATTTAATATATTAATTATTATATAGTATACTAATATTATTTATTTTTAATAAATTAATAATAGATATTCAATAATAAAATTTTTCATTATTTTTGAAGTATTTACTTTCCCTAATGTTGTATTCTCTGGAGTGGAAATAGTAATTTTAACCCCTACGGTATCCAACTTTTTCCCTAATGTTGCGCCCACTGGAGTGGGAATAGTAATTTTAACCCCTACGCTATTCAACACTTTCCCTACTGTTGCACCCACTGGAGTGGGAATAGTAATTTTAACCCCTACGCTATCCAACGCTTTCCCTACTGTTGCACCCACTGGAGTAGGAATAGTAATTTTTACCCCTACGCTATCCAACGCTTTCCATACTGTTGCACCCACTGGAGTGGGAATAGTAATTTTTACCGCTACGCTATCCAACGCTTTCCCTACTGTTGCACTCTTTGGAGTGGGAATAGTAATTTTAACACCTACGTTATCCAATGCTTTCCCTACTGTTGCACCCACTGGAGTGGGAATAGTAATTTTTACCCCTACGCTATCCAACGCTTTTCCTACTGTTGCACTCTTTGGAGTGGGAATAGTAATTTTAACCCCTACGCTATCCAACGCTTTCCCTACTGTTGCACCCACTGGAGTGGGAATAGTAATTTAAACCCCTACGCTATCCAACGCTTTCCCTACTGTTGCACCCACTGGAGTGGGAATAGTAATTTAAACCCCTATGCTATCCAACACTTTCCCTACTGTTGCACTCACTGGAGTGGGAATAGAAATTTTAACCCCTACGCTATCCAACGCTTTCCCTACTGTTGCACCCACTGGAGTGGGAATAGTAATTTAAACCCCTACGCTATCCAACACTTTCCCTACTGTTGCACTCACTGGAGTGGGAATAGTAATTTTAACCCCTACGCTATCCAACGCTTTCCCTACTGTTGCACCCACTGGAGTGGGAATAGTAATTTTAACCCCTACACTATCCAATGCTTTCCCTACCCTTGCACTCTTTGGAGTGGGAATAGTATTTTTCACACTCCTGCTATCGTACGGTAATATAATAGTATCTTATTTAATTATAGTATGTTACTATATATATATGTTTTAACAAATATGATTGTAAAAATTTATTTTTAATAATTTCATTTATTATTTAATTATTATAAGTTAATTTAAGTATTTTTAAGTATATTTTAGTAATCAAATTTTAATAATAATTTAATTAACACTGTTTTTAATAAAGTCGATTTTTTTAAACGATATTTTTGTAAACGATATTTTATACTCGATATTTTTGTACTTACCTGTTTGTAGATACAAACTCGATATTCTGTCTGTCGATATTTTGTCCAAGATATTTTTGCAAGTCGATATTTTGTCCCTCAATATTATTTCAGTGATCCCTCCTACTTATGTCTCTTCCTCTAGATTTTCATCCTATGCATCTTTGCTTGCCCCTTCCACTGGTATGTGTCATTTGTATCCTCTTCAGGAGTCTGTACTAGTCTAAAACTGTAACATCTTTGTCAGTGGATCCGTTGATTTCATAAGAACTACCAGGGGAAAAGGAGGCAACATCAGAAAGGTGTCACACCCATTGGTAGTTTCAGAAGTTGTAACTGTTTCCAATCTTTGCTGAATTGAATTTTTCTGAAATCTTTCTCATAGAGTCACATCGTTTTGCAAATAGGAAAACTTGTCCCAGCGTACAATTGTTTTTATTGCACAGTTTTCCCTTTTTTTTCAGTTTTCATATCCTGCTTATAATTCTCTAATATCCGATTTAATAATTTGTATTCTCTTGAATGTAGGTCAGATTTTCTGCCTTTGATATCTCGTTATCCATTGCCTCAATTTATTCAAGTATAAATGTTCTACCAACATTTGCATAATCGATTAATGTCCCCATCCAATGCATTAAACATTTGTTGTTGCTTCTATCCATTCATTTATCAATATCGGATGAGGGGTCTTAAGTGGCACCAAATGATATAAATACCTAACAACTGCCAAGCTCTTCTGAACGCCTTACATCACAATTAACGTTCCATTCCGCAACGCCTAATCAGAAGCCTCTATAGTACCAAGGAGACTACGTCCACACACCAGCAAACTCTTAACCTGTGGGAGTTGCTGTACTCAGTGTGTTTACTCCAATACACCGAAAAATGAACTACCACTGAGCTTAATAAATGTGCCCACACAATAGAAATGTTATGTCCCTATCTAGGTGTAACTGATAGCGCCTCACAGTACACCTCTCCTTAGCAGACAGTTCAACAATTCAACAAAATGTAACTGAGTTACTACTCTTCAACTCTATGCTGTATACATACAATAAAGCAAAAATCTAAAAAAATCACCAAAAACACATTAACTGCCATACCAACAAGTCCATTAAAATATAAAAGTGGGTTTTAGAGTTGTGTATTACATTTTAATTATGGTTGAAATGTTCATTTTATTGTCATAGTATGCTTCATGTATTTGTGCTGTTTTAAACATACTTTATTTGGATATTTTAATTCTGCTAAGCAACAGGACGAGACTGCTGATATAAACACTTTCAAGCATATAGAGTCTTATTTTTTTGCCATATATGTGTGTGATATTGTAAAGAACAAACATGGGCTTTCAAATTGCCGCTGCATCCCTGGATCCCTGTTTAGAGACTGTTAGTAACCTAAAAACATGAACAGTACTTCAACTATCTATTGAGTGAGGTTGTGTGGGGCTACAACGGCTCTCTTCTTTACATTGTATTGCTGGTGATTTGAACTAACTTTACTTGTGGCATCCTTGGGTGTGAAGGCAAGCCTTGTAGAGTCTTGGTTTACACAACACTATGAGGTGTAGAAGTGCTTTGTTTCAATGTATGCAAAATAGGCAACATTTCTGTGAAAAATCTTGCATACGTTTAAAGTCATCTATGGCTCATTTTGTGCCTCCACTCTCCTCACAGGTTTTGCAGCACACAGGCAAGCTGTAATGAATGGGGTTATTTTTTTATTGTTATCGTTGACAGTTTTGTTCAACTCCTGCTGAGCCTTCCCCAGTCCAGGGGTAACTTGTAATGTGTTTAATTTTCTACTGCTTATTTGTTAATACTTTTTCATTCATATAACAAATTGTTTAATGGTTAATGTAACTTTTTCCGCTCCAGCATCTCCCGGTGACATTAGCAGAAAGGGTGCTGAATAATTACTCATAATGTGGGTTAGTACTTAAGTGTTAAGGCAATATACCGTTCAATGTTCAATGTGCTCTGATTTGCTGGAGAAATGATGCGTACTCTCATACTGCAAATCGGCAGATATTTAGATTTTAATATGCAAGAATAATGTTTAAAACCCTTGATTTTTGGAGTGACATACAAGACTTTCCTGAACACTTGGAAGCTGCTAGGGATGCTGTCAGTTTTTCTATTGTTCTTGCTGCTCATTTGGGAACTAGAATGGTTTCTAATTTTTACATTCTCTGTATAACTATGCATTCAGAGCCTTCATGGCATTGACTCTATATTGCTTACTTTTGAATTTTGTTATGCAACCATTTTAACTTTTGATTGATCTAGAACTCAGTTATTGATTGGGCCCATTTGGTCTACACCAACTCTACACCAAATTCATCTTAAATTTGAAATTATTTAGTGCAATATTTTTCCTGATTTTGATGTTTTGGGAGGTGCATAAAAGCAGTGACACGGTGTCTCTTGAAATTGAAGTTCAACACTGTCTCCAATCCAGTGCAATGTGAGAACGCTTTTTGGGATATCTTGATTATGGGGCACCCATGTGCACACACACACAAACACACACCTTCATAGCAAACACGGATTTAAACCATAAAAGCTGGGAAACCCTTTGAAGGATTTAAAGGGCTAGTCTGAGGGATATTCTTCCGTGATATCATGATTGATTGCAAAGATCTGCACTTGTAGAAATCATACCTACCAAAAACAAATGAATTGACGAATTTGATGCACTTTCACATATGTATGTTTCACCTACTACATTAAAGTAACTTTTAGTTTCAAGAACATATAGGTTTATTGAGCAATGTTCAAACATCATAATTTACAACTGTTGTGAACTACACAACTTTAATATCAAGAGAAAACACATAAAAAAGTAAAATTCACTTATTGTAGCCCAATATGTCTTTCTAAAATGTTCAGCATACAAGGGTCAAAGATAGCATATCTTCGGTTGGTGATCGGATGGACATAACATCAAGCTTCTACATCGTTACCTGGGAGCAAGAAGACATTGGGTCAGATCTCAACAAATATTGTGATCTATCTGCCACAAGATTGTTCACCTAGAAGCAATTCGTTTGAAGTA
The DNA here is from genome assembly GCF_964263255.1 of Lissotriton vulgaris. NCBI lineage: Eukaryota > Metazoa > Chordata > Amphibia > Caudata > Salamandridae > Lissotriton > Lissotriton vulgaris. Next base: position 245,054,250 of record NC_141688.1, on the reverse strand, counting down.
TACGTTATCCAATAAAAATGTACTGATTCACATTGAGGCAATATCTGCTTACTACACTGTTCTCCAAAGGTCAGATTCCAGAAGATGGTAGATCAAACTTTATTAAAAAATAACTCGTTTTTTTATATAGTGTGTCACTCCACAAACTGCAGCTTCTTAGCACCAAATTTAACGGATGTTCCAGTTACCAAATGTAATGGTGCTCTGTTTATCAACCTCAAAAGGATGGAAGAATAAGATGACATTGCTGGTATTTGAACTCGAGACCAGCAGATCCCTACATTTGTATGAAAGTTTTACTACCAATGTGATAAATTTGCATTTTTCTTTTAAGAATTACAAATATCAGATTGTCAAACTGTTTTTACATTCTGTCATTGCCACCATTATTTCACAAAGTGCTTTGGGACTGGGAAGTAATATGGTCAGGCTTGTTTGGCAGACCAGGAAAGTAATGAAATATTCATGAATGCCCTTTCAAAACCAAAAGCTGTTTATGAGATTTATGTGGAACTAGTGGCGTAAATTGCCCTGTTTGGCACCATGTTATCAAAACTTATACGGGGGAACTCCCAAGACTCACCGAGTACATCTGGTTCCTTTGCTTGCTGTAAAATCGTAGCTGGAATTTGTAGTCCAACTTTCAGACGCCAACATTTATGTTATGCTATGTGATTTGTTTTTGGCATTTATTGGTATGAATGAATTAATGAAAGTTTTTGTAGAGCACACGGCTACTCCAAAGTGTGCCACTGCTAAAGAATATGAAGTTCAAACAATACTCTGCCAAAGATTTAGCCAGAAAGAAGGCATGTCTTACGCTATTTCCAGAATGAAAATTTGGACCCAAGGAGTCGAATTTCCAAAGGTAGCTGCTTCCAAGCCTTAACTGCCAAAAAAGAGAGAGAGTGGCCCTCTTTCTTCACTGCCTAGCCCTTGGCCCTACTGCCAGGGTGGCCATGTTCTGACAGGGGGATACCACTGAAAACTTCCAGAGAGGTAGTGTATGTCAGAAGAAAAAAGGCCAGATGAACCAGAACCAAAGACTTAAAAAGAATCCTCTTCTTAATTTGGAGCCAGTTGAGAGATCTATGGTAACCAGAAAGTGAAGCCCACCAAGGAAGTTATCAGAATTAGGCGATCTGCGGTGTTCTGAACCACTTGCAACCTTCTGATGAAGCCTTCCAGAAGCCTAAAATAAAGAGTAATGGCCTAGTCCAATTTAGAATGATAAGTACAGGCCTCAGCAAGGCCGGTCAGTGCGAGGGTTCGCCCTTCTGTGCACGAAGTCCTCAGACTATAGAAAGAAATTGGCACGGAAACTGAAAATACAAAAACATAGTTTAATAAACCTTTAAAGGTGGTCCTACAGCCTGCACAACACTCTACAGCATTGTACAGGGTAGCACACAGAACTCAAGCCATAGCCCCCTTTTATACACAAAGAAGGGGTTCATAAGTGGGTGGGTACAACACAGAGCATAATTTACGACCATATATGGACATTCCTGAACATGATCAATACATGGGTGGAGTTAACGGTTCTCGAGGCCCAAGAAAAGCACATTCCTATCTACGCTAATCAAAGACAGATGTGATTCCTACTGAGCATGCGCTAGACACATAAAGGGGTCTATTTATAGACTGTTGCTGGGCAGACCTTAAGGGCGACTAGCGTAGAGATAGGACTCGTCACATGGCGGGCACATGGCAATATGTAGCATACAAGATGGAGGACATGAAAACAAGATGGAATCTGACCATTACGAGAGTTAGAGAGGGAAAACGCGATGAGTAGGTCATGATATCTTGTCTTTAGCTAATGCTTAACATTATCGCTGTTTTATTTACAACAGACGACCCTTTCAGCATTAGCTGAAGACATTTGGTTTCCTAGGATAATCTAAATACTCATCGTTAATATCGATGCTCATCATTTGAGCTATCTCTCTAGTCATGCTTTTATGGTGGACAGCCTCAACAACAGCTCTCGTATTAGGAACACAAAATTAAACACATAGGGAACATATCATTGGACTACATTGGATACATACACAACATGAAAAAATAATTGCAACAATTATACAAAGGCCAGCAAGAAATTTCCAGCCCCATGTGGAGATCAAAGTCCAGAACTAACTTGAAAATGACCAGGTTCCATTTTCGACATGTATATCAGCAGCGATCTTATGTAATTTATTGATTGTTTTGTACACAGAAGGAGTGTGGTCAGGAATAAATACACAGCAGATACTTCCAATAATTCTACAAGCACCACCTCTATCTGCTGACATAACGTCCAAAACCATTTGGTTTTGCAACGCAACAATTCTAGTAATTTGCAGCTATTCAGTAAGATTTCCAAGGGCTGCAGCAGTTTGTTTCGTCACGGCTTCTACAACTCGAGTTAATCGTCGTATCTTTCTACTATTCAGAGCAGCTCCAACAAAGAAAAATAAACCTAAATTAAAATCTATGTACTGTTGCAAACTAGTGTCGGTCTGATCTACATCGTCAATAGACAGAGTTCGCTTATATCTATTTACAATTACATTATTCAATAATTTCAAGTCTTTATGATATGATGCAGGTGCTAGGAATACAGGCGGTAGGAAAAATGCTACATAACACACTCCGGACCATCCGGCTGATAATCGGTAATAACCTCTATTACCGCACACAAAATAAGTGTTGTGAATAGCCAAAAACGTACTGTTATTCAGACCATCAATATTTAGCATGCTAATACAGTCGCTAACACCTACAGGGATATACCCTACACTCTGAACACATAAATCTGCTTGTGCTTGAGCAACTGAAATCACAAAGTTATCATTTCCAACAATGTCTCTAGTGTTCGTAAAAATGTAGGGCGTTGAATCATTGTCCGGTCGATACTCTTCCCACTCCCATATCGTTCCATTGGCTTGTGGATAGCCTTCGTTGTCCTGATGGCATTCTTTATTCAGTCTGAAAAGCAGTCTGCCCACTGTAGGTTTTCTCGTAGCAAAAAGCAAAGTGTACCATGCTCGACAAGAGCCATTATGAGAGAAAGGGAGAGGTATGAACGGTGTTCCCCCCTTCTTCTGATGTGCTGGCATCATACCACATATCCAACAATTTGTAGCATTAGTAGCAACATGAGCATGTGTAACATCTGGATAAAAGTGTTATTCATATATGACTGTCGATGTTTCAACTCTTGATACGGAAGCGTGTAAAAGAAATGCTCATCTGGCACTGGAGTGGAAACAAGATACAACTTGCGGGCAGGAATTGCATCCTCGACAAACCACGTGAATGTAGCAACAACTGCTACAGCAGCAATGAACCCTACAGCACAAAAGATTTTCTTCTTTTCCATTTGAACAAATGTACAAGCAATATCTTCCTGAAACTAAAAAGGGTTGTCAGAACTCTTCCCCTAGGCAGCCGTTGTTTTCTTCACCAGCGGGTAAAGACGGGTGTCACTACACTAATGCAGGGCTGATCCCCCCCCATGCCTATTCGGCTCTCCGTTTCACTAACCTAGGGGCTGTTCTGACAACTTATCACACAACTACAGGCTCTTTACTCGGTCGTAGATTGTATCTCCTCACTCCAGGAACTGTCGTGTCCGGGAAGAACTCCTCAGATTCGTCAGGTGCCTCTCTCCGCAGTCAGGATTTCTCGATGGTCGGTCAATACAGCAGGCTCTACCAGTCCCGGTTGCACCTTCCGACAATGTACGGAATTGATCCAGTTCTTCCGGTTAGTGACTTGGACGGCTGTTCTCGTTGCGAGGAGAACCTGCTCGGGACTACACCACCTCGGCTCCAGACTGCTCGACCTCTCAAATGATTTTATAAGGACAAAATCTCCGGGCCGGAGATTATGGCCTTTACCTGTGGAACGGTCAGAGAGTGCTACTCGAACCTATTGATGAATAGAAACCAAACTGCCAGTTAATTGTGCCAAATAGTCATTCATTAAAACACAAGGTACATCATACACTGAGCTTGGCTTGGGCACTCCCCATATATTCATGGGACGCCCAAATACAATCTCATAAGAAGTGAGACCTGTTCGGGAGTGTGGTACCGATCTGATAGACAATAGTGCCAAAGGCAAAGCATCTGGCCAAGTCAGAGTAGTAGAAGCTTGTATCTTTGCCATTTTTAGCTTTAAAGTACCATTGTACTTTTCCACCAAGCCTGCTGACTGTGAGTGGAACACTGCATGGAATTTCTGTTTTATTCGCAATCCCTTCAGGACATACTTGAAAACTTGCGCTACAAAATGAGGCCCGTTGTCACTCCATAACAATCTACAAATACCTTAGCGAGGAAAGAATTTCTTCAATAGCACCTATGCCGTAGTAAGTGCAGTATTGTCTTTCGTACGGTATGCTTCAATCCATTTGCTGAATGCACAAACCACAACTAAGTCATATTTCAGATTATTGCAGCGTTCAAGCTAAATATAATCCATTTGCAAAACTTCAAAAGGTGCAGTAGGTGTTGCAAATCCTCCTGCTGGAGTTTGTGTCCCATTTCCTGGATTGTACTTAAGACAAATCATACAGGTTTGTACTACTCTCTTGGCCGTGCTAGTAATCTCTGGATGCTTCCAAACTTGCCAAGCAATTTCACAATTGCTGAAGCCCCAACATGTGCTAGCCCATGTGCCATCTGAACCATAGGTTGTACAAAAGCTATGAGTAACTTCCACTTATCCATCTGCTTATTTCTCCAACAACCTTCATCATCCAACTCTCCATCCTTGGACCATTGCTCCTGTTCTTTATCAGAAGCGGTCCTCTATATCTCTAGTACTTCCTTCCTAGCATCATGCCACCGCTCAGCTTGTGACTTCATAACGTACATTGAAGTGGAATCAGGCTGCATCACAGTTTCATGTGCTACTCGATCTACAAAAGCATTTCCTTCTCCCACTTTATCTGTTACTTTCTTGTGTACGCTGCATTTTACTATAGCTATCTTCTTTGGATACGTCAACGTAGTTAAAATATTATGTACCAATTCTCCGTACATTATCTGTGCTCCATGTAATGTCAAAAAGCCCCTTTCCTTCCAGAGCAGCCCGAAATCATGTGCTACTCCAAAAGCATAGCTGCTACCCGTGTAAACATTCACGCATAACCCTGCACTACGCTCACATGCTCGTGTCAATGCTATCAGTTCCGCTACCTGAGCTGATTTCTGCGGTATACGTGCTGTCTCCACTATTGTATATAACGTAGTAATTGCATATGCTGCTGAGGTAGTACCATCTGGTAACTTCAAGCAAGACCCATCCACCCACAGCTCTCCATCTACATCTGTAAAGGGCGTGTCCTGCAAATCAATACGACCCTTTGTCTGTTCCTCAGTCACAAAAATGCAATCATGTGCTTCTTGCGCCTCAGGCTGGGTCGCCGTAAATGGCAACAACGTGGCTGGGTTTAGTGTTGCACATCTCTTCAATGTAATATGAGGAGCCAACAACGTCAGCTCATATCCTGTTAGACGAGCGCTAGTTAAATGTTGCGTCTTTGTCTGATTCAAGAGAGCATCAACAGCATGGGGGACCAACACCAACAACTTATGAGATAACACGATCCCCTCACTCTGGCGTATTGACACAGCTGTCGCTCCAACCGAGTGAAAACAACTAGGTAGCGTTGAGCAACAGGATCAAGTACTGCCGAGAAGTATGCGCAAGGGCGCTGCTTATCACCGTGCATCTGCGCTAAAACAGATAATGCACATCCATCTTTTTCATGTACATACAATGTAAAAGGCTTCGTGTAATCAGGGGTGCCTAACACTGGTGCTGAACAAAGGGCCTGTCGTAATTGCTGGAAAGCATTCTCACACTCGTCTGTCCAGGGAAGGGGAATCGGAGTGTCTTTCGTCAAAAGTGCCAACAGTGGTCTAAATATGTGTGAAAAACTCAATATCCACTGCCTACAAAAAGAAGTAAGACCCAAAAATGCTCGAACATCCTTCTGTGTAGAAGGTGCTAGTGTGTCCAAAATTGCTTGAATACGATCTGGTGTGAGTGCGCGCCCCTCCTTAGACAAAAGGTGACCTAAGTAGGTTACCTTTGGTCTACAATATTACAGTTTCTTCTTCGATACTTTGTCATTGTGTGATGCCAGAATGGAAAGCAAAGACAATGTACACTTCTCACATTGCTCAGGGGTATCGGCCGCCAACAAGATGTCATTGACATTCTGGCGAGTTCCTTTCAGGCATAACGCCAAGCAGGCACCCCATAAGCAGCGGAGCTAGCGCTGCTTAGGGGAACAGTTGTTTTGTAAGCCGCCCTCGCTGCTCACGTGAGGCCACGCCCACCTGATAGGCCAAGCCCACCCCCCGCCTATTAGAAGCGCTGAATGATAGCGCGCTCGTCAATTTCCACTACCTCTGAGGCGGAAGCCGGAAGCGTGTTGCACTCGTATTTTTAACCTGTAATAACTTGTGATTTGTGCTTTTAATACTGCTCAGACCTCACCCGAGTTCCTTTCAGGCATAACGCCAAGCAGGCACCCCATAAGCAGCGGAGCTAGCGCTGCTTAGGGGAACAGTTGTTTTGTAAGCCGCCATCGCTGCTCACGCGAGGCCACGCCCACCTGATAGGCCACGCCCTTTCTTTCCCTAAATGTGCCAACCACGCAAGCGCAGCGGACGAGCGCAGCGGGAGCGCCGTTTGCGCCGTAGGCGCGCCTAAGGCAAGCCCGTCTGCGCCCGTCCGCGACCATACGCGGCCCAGGGCCCGTCCCCCTGGCCATACCACCTCAGACCAGTGTGGGACGGCAACCTATACGAGGCAGGCGTTACTACATCTGCGCAAGGTGCTGCCGCCGGAATGCGAACACACGCTGCACGTGGAGCAATGGCCTCCGAAGTGTGATGGTTGCGGTTATACTATCCTCCGAGACCAAGAGACGAGTAAGGAAGGTAACGATCTTTCTGCCTTGCTACTGAACTGTCAATCGTTGAAACGTCATAGCTTGAACATTTATGAAATGCTGATAGATGACAACCCTGACTTGGTCTTCTTGACAGAAACATGGTTAGATGAGCAATCCCTCCCTGATATTATAGAGGCCCTTCCCTCCGGCTACAACATTCTCCAAATCAATAGGGGGATTCAGAGGGGGGGGATAGCTATTGTCCATAAAATCGAGCTGTCATGCTCTCTTGAACCGACTGCCATTAAGAACTGTGAAGCTGGACTATTTTCCATCTCGATTGGCCCTAATTGCACCATTAAGGGCTACCTTATCTATCGCCCTCCTGGTGCGGCGACCGCGTTCATTGAGAGCCTCCTAGAGGCTCTAACGCAATCTGCTTTACGCCACAATAAGTTCATGATTGTAGGAGACCTCAACGTACATCTGGATGATACCAACTGCAGAGAGGCCGTATCCCTGATTAATGCACTTAGAGCCCTTATGTTTGTTTTGGCCGACAACAGAGCCACCCATCAAGCGGGGCATTTATTGGATCCAATTTTTGCTAATTGGGAAGATATAAGCGTATCTGTCCCGATTAAGATCCTGTGGTCTGATCATTATTTGATCCCTTTTAAACTTAGAAGATTGCCCAAAAGAGGGCCTATACAGAAACCCCCCGCCATTAGGCGCAGGGACTGGAGGAAATTCAGTCATGATGCCTTCAGTCAAGCCCTAGGACAGGAACCCCCTAAGATCTGCGACAACTTAGCGGAGGCGTGCAGGATGTATGATGTATGGGTTGAGGGTGCACTGGATAAAGTTGCCCCCTGGACTCAAAGAGCCATGGCACGGAGCACGAAATCCGCTCCGTGGTTTACCACGGAGCTACGTGCCGCTAAAACCAAATGTAAGACTCTGGAGCGTAGATGGAGAGTGGAATATGCCCCCCAACTACGTGAAGTCTATAAAAGTGAACTAAGGTCTTATCATAGTCAGATTAGGAAAGCTAAAAGAAATTACTATAATAAGAGGATTGACCGTGCTGAGAATACACCTAAAGAGCTCTTCATGATTCTGAAGGAACTCTCCGCCCCCCTAACCAGTCCAGGGGAAGTCCCCCCCTCGACAGAGTCATGCAATGAGATTGCCGACTTCTTTGTAGGGAAGGTAGAAAAGATCTATGCTTCCTTCCAGGGGAATCCTGAACCCACTGATTCGCCAGACCCTAACTGTGATAATCAGGTCATGATAAAACTTAGGAAGTTTGTGGTCCCCCAAGCAGAGGAGCTAATTAACATCGTATCGGACATTCACTCTGGCTCTCCCTTAGATGCGATCCCAGCGAGGACTCTTCGCAGTCATCTTCCCCTGGTAGCGGAGCACATAGGTAACATGGCTTCTCTTTCTTTCCATGAATGTCTAGTTCCGGACAGCTGGAAACTGGCCCAAGTTGTCCCGATAAAAAAGAAAGCCCATATAAGCATAACTCAATTAGACAACCTTAGACCAATCTCCCTTCTTCCCTACTGTGCGAAGGTAGTAGAGAAACTGGTGAACCAACAACTGGTGAGCTTTGTGGAGGAAAATAAGCTCCTCCACTCGTCTCAGTCGGGATTCAGAGCCAAACACTCGACTGAGACCGCTCTCCTCCTATCGACAGAACTGCTGCGGTGTAGGGCGGATGAGGGTCACACGGCCGCACTGGTCCTGTTGGACTTAAGTGCGGCGTTTGACACCGTATCGCACTCAGTACTACTGGACCGTCTGAGTATGAAGGGAATAATCGGGCCTGCCCATGAGTGGTTGGCTTCCTTCCTTAAGAACAGGAGATTTCAAGTGCATTGTCCACCATGTAAATCCAGTATAAGATGTCTTAGACAAGGGGTTCCACAGGGCTCAATCTTGAGCCCCACGTTATTCAATCTGTACATGGAACCCCTTGCCAAACTGGTGGAGTCATACGGTGTTGACATAGTCTCCTATGCAGACGATACACAACTGGTGATCAACTTGTCCCGTGATCCAGTTGTGGATGCTGAGAATTTCTCGGCCTGCTTGGTGGCACTTGATGGGTGGATGAAGCATAACTATCTCCGCCTCAATGGTAATAAGACGGAGGTTCTTATCGTTGGTCCCTGTCCCTCCATCTGGACATCTGCCTGGTGGCCCATAGAACTGGGATCTGTCCCTGCCCCGGTGGACACAGTTAAAAACCTTGGCATTCTTCTTGACTCCAATCTAGCCTACACTAATCATGTTGGTAATGTGGCCGGTAAATGCTATGGCATTTTGAAGGTCCTGAGGAAAATCTTGGACCAACTGCCCCCCAGCACCAGGAAAACAATGGTACATGCCTTGGTTACCTCCCATTTAGACTATGGGAATTCCCTACTCTGTGGACTCAGCAAAAAAGGCCTAGCACAGCTGCAACGCGTCCAGAACGCAGCTGCCAGGCTTGTCCTGAACCTCCCCAGGAGGGCATCTGGGAAACATGCATTACGTTCCCTACATTGGCTTCCAATAAAGGAACACATTAAATTTAAAACTATGTGCATTACCCATCGTATAGGTCACAAAAAAGCTCCTCCATATCTCCAGGATCTGCTCCCAATCTACCGCCCTTCACGCCATCTTAGGTCAATGGGCAGCATGCTATTAGTGGTTCCGCGGATCCACAGAGCAAGGATGGGAGGGCGGTCCTTTAGACACCTTGCCAGTAAAGACTGGAATGACCTACCCATCGAATTGATGGATACCCATCGAATAGACACCTTGCCAGTAAAGACTGGAATGACCTACCCATCGAATTGAGGATGGAACCATCGGAAACAAGGTTCAGACAGAGGCTGAAAACCCATCTCTTCCCCAAAACATAATCAATACTGTTTCCCCTACTCCTGAGTTTATCCTCTGTGAGCTAAGCTGAAGAGATGTTTAGTGGGATTATCAGCGCGGGGACGCACTGTTCCTTGTGCAACCAGGCGCTTAACAAATGCCATTAAATTAAAATTAAAAATTAAATTAAATTGACATATTGTATAAGCGCCACACCTTCAGGCAGAACAAAAGAATCCAATTGTCATTTCAACACTTGACTGTAGATACTAGGACTCTCAGTATAGCCTTGAGGAACTCTACAAAATCTATACGATCGATTATTCAAAGTGAAGCCGAAGAGATATCGGCTATCAGGATGAATAGGGATCGAATAAAAGCGTTCTTGAAGTCTATAACGGAGAACGTGGTCGCAGTTGGTGGAACCAGAGTAAGAACTGTCGTAATGTCAGAAACCACTGGGTATTGAGGTATCACTATCTTATTCACCTCCATCAGATCGATAATAAATCGATAAATCCTAGTGTCAGTGTCTTTCTTTAGAATCGGTAGGATAGGAATGTTACAAACATTGTATGAAACCTCTTCTACTACCCCTGCTTTAATGAGATCCTGCACAATCTGTGTAAGCGCCTCCCCCCCTCCTTTGAAATGCGATATTGGGGTAGGCGTGGCAACACAGCTCCCTCCTTTACAATAATGTGCACCGGGGGGAGGACCATCTGTCCCACATCAGTATCTGAAGTAGCCCACAAGGTACGGGGTAAAGAGGCCAATGCAGTATCCTCTTTAACCATACAGACCCTCTCCATTGCCAGATAGTTGTCGTTTAAAATAACACGTACTCCTTCAGGGGAGCAACGTATTGTGTCCTTGAAATGCTTGAGCACATCCAAACCCACAATGTTATCAGGCGTGTTTGGGGAGAGCAAAAATGGACATGGTACAGCAAACTTATCCACATAAAGTGCAAGTGGTTGTGACAATGGGCTAAGGGAAGGTGTTCCATCGAACCCTATCGATGTAATCGTTAAGCCAGACAGTGGAGCCCTCGGAACCAATTGTTTAGACATAGCGCTACGAGTAGCTCCTGTATCAACCAGAAACCGATCAGTAGAACCCAAAACATGTGCTGTAAGATAAGGACCCCTTCGATCTACTGGCACTTCAACTGATTCCTTACCCCATCCTACGCAATCCTATGCATACTGTGAATCATGATATTCAAGGCGTTCGTAATCTGATATTTGGCACTGATTTCGTCGATCAAAAACATTAGACCCATCTTGCGGTCGCATATTAGAATCAAACCTAGCACGATCATTCGAGTTTCCCCTGGGGCCTGAAAAGCCCCCTCGATTTCTCGTTGGTCCTTGACCACGTCCTTGCCGCTCTACATGCAACAAGGGACCCTCCCTAGCCCAATGGCCCATCTGCTTACAATATGCACATTGATCCCTAGCCAGATCCGGACGAACAAAGGAGGAACCAAAAGATCCTCGACCACCCCTATCAGTACCTCTATGGGGCGGTCCTTACACTTGTGCTAACATTACCTTCGTTTTCAAATCTTTAGACTTCTTTTCTTCATTACCCTTAGCTTCTAATTCCTGACGCTCATAATACTGAGCCATCGTCAGGAGGGATGCCGGAGACGTAGTCGTCCAAGAGCTTTCACTCGCTTTTAACCGAGCTGCCACTCCTGGTAATAAATTTGAAACATACTTATCAACAAAAAGATGTCGGCCCGTGTCGTACGTAAGCGACTGACCGCTAAAATCATGAAAAGTTTCCTCAAACCGTGGAAAGAAATCTGAAACTGATTCATCTGCCTTTTGCTTACACAATGCTAACATAGTCCAATCAATCTTTTTAGGGGGGATAATCATTTTTAGTTTAGTCAAAATGGCAGCAGGAAGTCCTAAAATCAACGGGGTGGCTTCTCCGTGGGTTTCCTTTTGCTATCCTCATCCTCAAGATCCGCCCATTTTGCCTTAAAGGTTACAAGATCAGCTACTTTCCGCACAGATCTCCACATATCTGGGGGTAATGTCATAGAACAAGAATTTAGAGCCCCCTCAACTTCCTCATAAAAGGCGGCAGGATTCTTTCGTGGATCGGGTAATGCAGCTTTTCATGCCATAACATCTGCTCTTTTCCAGGGAGTGTAAACCCAATTATAAATAAAATACCCTCTAGCATCAGGAGAAGATTTATCCGAACTAGTACCCGCTCCTTTAGGAGGAACATACAAAGGCGCTGCCTCTCGCATAGGCTTAACATGCACTAGCTCGATCATATCTGAGTGAAAGATAGGTGACTGCTTCCCGCCGCCGCTCGGATTTATTTGCTCCTCCTCTGCTTTCTTTTGGCGCTTTTTTTTCTCGTAGCTGAAACATCTCGTCCCGCACGTGGGAAGGAAGCAAAAGACCTTTACGCAATTCTTTAGAGTCTGATGCCACATTGTCAGGTTCAAGAACATCGGAATATTTCCGAAAAGATGTAATCACCTCATCAGAAAGAGATTCAGTAAAATATAGTTTCTCCCTATCCTGCCACCCCTCAAGAGACTGCATTAACTCCTAGCGTATCAGGGGTATGTAGTTCACATCAATGTGCCTACTCAGTACATGTGCATACCCTCCAGAGCTGGGTCAGTAAGAGGAGGGCCATATTAATCTTGTGTCAGCATAAATATTGATGAACTGGATACCTTTTTACATAACTAGCCAGCCCTCTAACATTCTAAGTCAAAATCAGGTATTTGGTCCCAGCCATTTCACCATTAGTTGCAAATGAATATTAGGTGAGGGTTAAATGCTCCAGTTACAGCTCTATGATGCTCTATCCTTCCCCAATTCAGCAACACCCATCATATCTTCAGAGTTTTGAGGGATGACCACAGCACCCCCCCACAGTAATGTGTTAACCAATGTTGGGTCCATGTTCAGTGGCTCAATGTCAAGTTTCCCTGCCAGTGGGAAAAGGGGTAACCAATTGTTGCTCCACCTCTACAACCACCGGTGCCCTTTGCTTAGCCTTTCCTTGGCAGCCTGTTCCTTCGTTGGACCAACCGCATGGTGCCTATTGTGGGAAATACAACGTTATTGCACCTTCCACTCAGTAGGGGGTCTGTCGACTCTGTAGCGAGAGTGGCAATTCTTTTGTGCTCCAACCATGCCTTAGAATCCTAAGGAGTTACACAGAAAAGGGTGCTGTCCCCTTACATTATACTGAGTGTGGCAGGGAACAGTAAGCAATATTTGATCTTGTTGTCTCAAAGACACCTCTTCACAGCCAGAATGGATGATATTCAACATTGTACCTTCATGGAGTGGTCAGAGAAACAGGGGACTTAGGAGTTCTGAACTGTCGACAGGCCTTAAACTTGAGTGACTTGTAGGAAATGGCCCCTGTCTCTATAGTCAAAGAGGCAGGGGACCACTGGCCATGGGGGAGCCTCCAGAGGAGATGGTCTGCCCCGGATTCTGTGGGAGCATTCCAAGGAGAAGATGGTTGAGTATTTGCCTTGCACAGTCATTATTGCGTACCACTCCTCAAAGTAAAGTTCCATACTGGGGCCCTTAACTTGCTCTGGGAGGCCCACGATCCTTATGTTATTGCGCTGAAGCCTGCCCTTCTGATTGTCTGCTTGTTTTCTGAGGTAGTCATCCTCCAAGGTCTTAATGTGTACACTGGTGTCTGAAACTGTCAGTCTGAGGGTGGCCAGAGTGGACTCTTTGTGCTCGCCTCTTCAACCTTTTATTATCTTCCCTCATAAAATCCATGTCGATCCTCAGGGCATTAATCTTTGGCTCAAGGGATGTTTTAATATCTAGCACACTAGTCAGGATTTCATTTTACCTAGGGTAATAGGTGCCCGCATTGTCTCTACTATCTCTTCAGTGGGTTACAGTGATTGACCCTCCATATGCCTGCCCTGGGCAGAGGCGTTACCCTCACTGCCCTGTCTTGCTGCATGCGAACCATGGGGGTGAATCTCAGTACTAAGTGTGGCATGTTCACTGCAGTCTCTGAGGCCCCATCTTTGGCGCCACTTCTTAGGCTTTCACTGGGGTAGCGCATGAGGTATAGTGAATTTTGGAGTTTAGAGGCAGTGGGGCCGATGGGGGCCATGTAGGCACCTTTCATTACACAACCGCAGAGACCGTCCTTCTACAAAGAATATTTATGTGTCAATAAGAACCACTATCTTCTCTCATGAGAATTTTCACCTCGAGGAAGCACTTGGCACGTGTTGGCTGTTTGTCTTTACTACTGGCAACGAATAAATACAGCATTACACCTTGAAAATTTTATTTTGGGATTTTGTACCCCAGGAATTTACTTATCAAATATCAGGCCACAACCTATTACATGTATTGAATAAGCCTTTCAGTACACCAACTCCCCTAGGTGGCCCCTATCAAGCTACTCTGTTTCACAGTTTTATAACAATTGCCCCAAAGGGCCAGATGAACAATCTTGTCATTGGTAGCAAAGAGTGGCAGTGAGAGAACTGCATTTTGGAACGCCGCCACATCCGTTGTTCTCACTAGTATGTAAGGGAATAGGAAGAGGGTTCACCACGCTTCTGTCAATGGGCTGCAACACTTTGCTGCAACAGTTGTGTCGCTGGTGTCAAGCAGTGGCGCAGAAGGATCAGGGTGGCCTTCTGCGCTACAGGGTCCCTGGTAAAGAAAGCAGGCCAGCATGATACTTCTATATTGTCAGGGCCATCCGGGTCCCTCCTGAGAGAGGAGACCAGCCTGCATACTGATGGGGCCCAGGAAACTCACTCACCCACTGGTGTGCCAGTTAATGAGTCGATTAGCTGCACAATCTCAGCGGCAGTTCCTCGTACGGCCAGGGATCGTAGGTTGCAGGCGCCGTCACCTTCAAAATTGTGGCGCCTTATACTTGCACCCCGAGGTAAAGTAGCCGGCATGGCCAGGCGTGGTCCCCACAGTGTCTGTTCCCCTACTAAGAGTCAAGCAGGTTGTGTGCAAAGTGAGCCCCTTCCTGGAAGCCTGGTAGGACATCTGCACTACAGGGGTGCTGTATGGTGTTGTAGAAGGGGTGAGGTTCAGTAGCTCACCATGGCTTTGTCGGACGTCATAGGCCGCTACTGCATATATTTCAATCGGCTGCGTCCTCTAAGGTCCGGGTGGGGAAGTAGAGGGCTCCCGCATTGTGCAGCTGGCTGCTGAGACCAGACAACAGTGCCACAGGTAGCAGGAAGCCCCTATGTGTTTCAGGAAATGTTTGAGTTCATGCATTCTAACCAGGGGTGGCCGCCACAAGTAAGCGGGGTGAGCCTGAGTGGGGGCGGAGCGAGGTCGGGGGTCGACAGACGACAGAATAGGTATAAATAAATAATACCTATTCTGTCATCTGTCAACCTACCACCTGCCCTACGCCACCATGCTTTCCTGTGTCGGCTGCTGCTGCTTCTAACACATGTGGCTGTCATTTATATGCCTTGGAGACAGATTTCTAAAATGTCTGGCATGTCTGTATTGATAGAAATGGGTACCTGCTGTATGCAAATCAGCCTGAGGGAGGTGCTAACTTATGAAAAGTCACATTGGCATTTCACATCTGTTTTGATTCTTACAAGCATGAAACACAGGATTGCATTCAGACATCTACTTGTGTGTAGCTTTGCAAACCTGCCTTCATCTCTGCCATCCTTGTAAAAGTATACGTTCCTTAGCAACCACGTCTTTGTGATGGTGGATGGAGTGAGTCATTTTTAGGTCTGGCTTGATAGCACAGCTGTCTAGCTGGCATATTGTTACAAATTCTTTAACATATAGAGTGGACTTTGGTTTCCCCTAGAGAAGTGTTACTCTTTGACCTTGTGTGATTGAGATGTATGAGGGACAGTTTTATATCTGAAAACTGCACTTAACCATCATCACACTGTTTGCCACAACCAAGGGCCTTGCGTCAGTTTTTCGCTGCTGATGCGTCACTTTTTGTGACGCATCGGCGGCGTAAAACATGCGCCTTGTTGCGCCATATTTAAAAAGTGACGCATCTAGGTAGATGCGTCACTTTTTAAACCACTGCGCCACATTATACCTGCATCAGGTATAATGTATGCAGAGGGGGCGTTCCCCCGCAAAAAGCCTCGTAATAGTGACGCAGTGAAATCTATGAAATTTCACTGCGTCACTTTTAGGACGCTGTTGCGTCAAAATCTTCGCCTGCCTCACAGCAGGCATAAGACAGACGCAAGCCCTTTCACATGGGGCTTTCCCCATGTGAAAGGACGCATTGCTGGAGTTGCGTCACTTTTGTGACACACTTCAGCAATGCGTCACTTTTGCGCTTACAGATACGTCAGAAATACTGACGTATCTGTAACTCCTTGCGACATGATGCGTCATACATTAAATATGACGCATCATTGGTGTCGCAAGGAGTGCGCAGTGAAAAGTGATGCATCGCTGTTTTCACGCAGCGATGCGTAACTTTTCATAAATAAGGCCCCAGGAGTGGACGTCTCACAGGGAAAGCCAGGATGGGTTCCACAGCGGTATTCGTACAAGTGCCTTGAGACCCTTGCGGGTGAGTAGTGCACTATACAAGTATCAATTTACAATTTTTTACATGTGCATACCCTCCAGAGCTGGGTCAGTAAGATCGGTCTCCTGGAGGAGGGTCACATTAATCTTGTGTCAGCATAACTATTGATGAAGTGGATACCTTTTTACATAACTAGCCAGCCCTCTAACTTTCCAAGTCAAAATCAGGTATTTGGTCGCAGCCATTTCACCATTAGTTGCAAATGAATATTAGGTGAGGGATAAATGCTCCTGATACAGCTCTATGATGCTCTATACTTCCTCAATTAAGCAACACCCACCACCCCACCAGACAACACACCTTTAAAACATTGAACAAAAGAGAACTTAGGAAATAAAACAAGCCAACAATCCTCATTGAACACTACCTCCCAAGCTAACACACCAACGTGTGTCTGCTCATTAGCACTGTCAAACAAATGAGAACAAAGCTGCATATCAGTCAGTTTCCATATCCCTAAAGAGATGTGTAGTAGCGGCAGTGTGTAAATGACTGCAATCCTGAATAAAGATGTTCATAACCCTCACCCACTATATCAGTAGTACGCCTCCCCCACCCAACATACACAGCCTGTTACTCATGAAGGCATAGACTCAGTCTGTTATAGGCACTCTTATCATATCCTCAGAGGTTTGAGGGATGACCACAGCACCCCCCACAGTAATGTGTTAATCAATGTTGGGTCCATGTACAGTGGCTCAATGTCAAGTTTCCCCACCAGTGGGAAAAGGGGTAACCACTTGTTGCTCCACCTCTACAATCACCTGAGCCCTTTCCCTAGCCTTTCCTTAGCAGCCAGTTCCTCCGATGGACCAACCGCACGGTGCCTATTGCGGGAAATGCAACGTTGTTGCACCTTCCACTCAGTAGGGGGTCTGTCGACTCTGAAGGAAGAGTGGCAATTCTTTTGTGCTCCAACCATGCCTTAGCTTCCTCAGGAGTTACACAGAAAAGGGTGTGCAGGGAACAGTAAGCCACATTTGATCTTGTGGTCTCATAGGCACCTCTTCACAGCCAGAATGGATGATCTTTATCATTGTACCTTCATGGAGTGGTCAGAGAAACAGGGGACTTAGGAGTTCTCAACTGTCGACAGGCCTTAAACTCGAGTGCCTATTAGGAAATGGTCCCTGTCTCTATAGTTAAAGAGGCAGGCGACCACTGGCCATGGGGGAGCCTCCAGAGGAGATGGTCTGCCCCGGACCCTGTGGGAGCATTTCAAGGAGAAGATGGTTGAGTATTTGCCTTGCACAATCATGATTGCGTACCACTCCTCAAAGTAAAGTTCCATACTGGGGCCCTCAACTTGGTCTGGGAGGCCCACGATCCTTATGTTATTGCGCTGAAGCCTGCCCTTCTGATCGTCTGCTTGTTTTCTGAGGTAGTCATCTTCCAAGGTCTTAATATGTACACTAGTGTGATAAATGTTAAATAAACGACAGGCATTTATTTGCAGGTTAACTAAAGTTAAGTTGTGAAGGACACCACTGTAGTTAATTAATAACTTCATTTGAACCTGCAAATAAATGCTTGACCGTTTATATATATTTTTTAATCTAAGTATTAGTGCTCAGCAAGTAAATAGCAGCTCGTGCTGCTGAGTACCAGGGGGCCACAAGCAAGGGTCAAGAGGCCATAAGCGGACCCAGGGCCGTACTTCAGTATCACTGCTTTAAGGCAATTTCCTCTTTGTGTGCATCCTACAGAATGCAGCAGACATAGAAAGAGAAAACACAAGGAGAAATAAACATTCTCCTCATTACGCCTCTCCTGAGAATGCGTAACACCTTTGACAGATTCGATGCCTACCACTCATTATAAGTCTGGGAATGCACCAAAATCCATGGGTGTTGCATGGGATCACCCACGCACTGCCCTCAGAATGCCTCCCTGGGGAAAAGTAACGCAATGCAGCAGTTTGTGCTGCTTAGCGTTACTCTTGATATATCAAGCCACTGAGTGGCCTTGCGTGGATAGATAAATCGCACTTAAGGGTTGCTACACTTTTGCACCCTTTTGTGTGGTGTAACAGTAAGAAACTCTATGATATATATGGCCATTTATACTCTAACAGCTTAAGTCTGGTGTAAATGTTGTGTTTCTTGACATCCGGGCCAAGAGGAGCTGCGTGTATCAAAATGCAAAGCTTTGTGCTCTCCATAAGGAACAACAAGATAACATGAGAGCGCAGCTGAACTTCTGTGCACACATTTCAAAGAGCACTCATTTAAAACCCTAGAGGCTCAGTGGATTAAAGCATGCGCTCCTGGAATGTGTGGTTGATTTCACAATTATCTTCAAAAAGGGGGGAGGGAAGGGTCCCAGCGGAGAGGGGTAGGCGCACAGAAACGACTACAGGAGATAGAACCCTAGATACAGAGGCTTCTTTCCAGATGGACGACCTGCTTGGCACTGTTGACACATATAATTCCTGACCATTAGGCAAGAAATAGTGTCAAACAGGTATTCTTTTCCTAAAATTACATGGATTAAGTCACACTGATACTTATTTAGATCATGTTTTTGTAGACAGTAGTGTAAACTCTACTTAGGTCCTGAAGAATCGCATGTCATTGTACTATTAAGCGAGAAACATGTCGACCACACCGCTCACATTCTAGTTCTGTCTCACGCTTGGACAACTTTAGTTCCAGCAAGTACAGACTAGTTCCTGTTTTTTAATTGAAGCAAAGGGCCAACAGAATAAAGTTGTTTTCCGGTACCTATTGCTTCATTTTAACTCACCACACCGTCTACACTTTCCTGGCCTCTCACCCGCACTTCACCCATAGGCAATTGGATAAAAGATCTCTGCCAAAGAGCCCCTCTTTGAGGTGTTGCCCGTTAGTGATTGCACCGTCTACCCAACGAGGAGCATTGCCTATGATAAAGCATGACACCTGCAAGGGTGTGTGAGGCCATTATATCTAACATATTGGATACCCACTGGTAGGTCTCTAACAAGCCCACCTCTACACATACCAGTGACCGCTTACACTCATATTCCCCAGGAACAGCCAGTTTCCTTTTTGATAATCTTACGTTGATTTCACAATCACAGATACTCGACCTTTCATCTTTTTGAGATCGATTAGAAGAGTACTGCTAATCTGAGTAACAACAAATATCTGTTCAAAATGCCCCAAGAGGTGGTGCATGTGCGCTTTACAAATACATAGATTATATGATTTTATTCACGCATAACAAGTTACACACAATAGTAATTTTTTTCTTATGATAAACTAGTGGAGCTCTCAGCGCTGAGCACTTTTATGAGTCAGTCCTCCAACTAATCCTCAGTTTCTACACCTGGGCATGGGAATTCCATAAGCGACAGTTGTGATATGAGGCCTATTTTTGAAGTTTAGTTGAGTACCTACAATTGTTAAATGCAAGCTCAATGAGCAGGGTCGGATTGGTAAAACTGGCACTTGGGCAATTGCCGAGGGGCCAGTATCCAAGTTCAAGCTGTGGGTGCCCTTTTGGGCAGCCTGGGGGTGATTTGTGAGGTGTCTGTGTTATTCGAAGTAACCAGCGGCCCAGTGGGTGCCTGAGTGGCTTTTCTGGAGGCAGATGGGTATCTATTACCTCCCTTTTTATCAACAGGGGGAGGTGTCAGTCCCTTTCTCTGGCTGGCCTGGCCCATTAATGTCTGCAGATTGAGCAGGGGCAGAGGGCCAGAGCAGGAGTGGCCTCATTTGTTTTCAGGTGTGTTTCACCAGTGTGAACTAATCCGTACATTCTTTTTCATCTAAGTAAAGTAAAGAAAACATGCCTCTGTCAGATACACACCCCCTTTTTTTAATAAAAACTTTGCTGAAGCAGTCATTTGAGGAAAGGTAATACAGCAAATGTAGGGCACTTTTTTTTGTATACCCGGGCCGATTGTTAATCCCAATTCAACCCTGTCAATGAGGCCCAACTTCAGTGAGTTATCTGAAGACGCAGACCCGGTTAACCCGAGAATGAACACCTCGAGTTGTGATCTCTGAAACACACGTGCACTAGGGATGAGAAATAGTTGGATACGTCACATTTACAGCGCAGTTCATTTTTGATGGGGTAGTGCCTTTACAGATGGAGGCGTTACAGGCGCTATCTCCATGGGTTCCAGCGAATACCGCATCCTTTTCCACATGGTCCTGTCAGATACAGGGGGCAAATCTACACAGATGTGCCTCCTGCTGTGAGTAGGTGGTTAATCTGAGAGGAGGCATCCTGGGTGAGATGCGGGCGAAAAGGGGGTAAGGAGGCAAAATGTATGTGGGGTGGGGGGAGGGGGAGAAAGGCAGGGGGCCTCATTTATGAAAAGTGACGCATCGCTGCGTGAAAACTGCGATGCGTCACTTTTCACTGCGAACTCCTTGCGACACCAATGATGCGTCATATTTAATGTATGACGCATCATATCGCAAGGACTTACAGATACGTCAGTATTTCTGACGCATCTGTAAGCGCAAAAGTGACGCATTGCTGGAGTGTGTCACAAAAGTGAAGCAACTCCAGCAATGCGTCCTTTCACATGGGGAAAGCCCCATGTGAAAGGGCTTGCGTCAGTCTTATTCCTGCTGTGAAGCAGGCGCAAGATTTTGACGCAACAGCATCCTAAAAGTGACGCAGTGAAATCTCATAGATTTCACTGCGTCACTATTACGAGGCTTTTTGCGGGGGAACGCCCCCTCTGCATACATTATACCTGACGCCGGTATAATGTGGCGCAGGGGTTTAAAAAGTGACGCATCTACCTAGATGCGTCACTTTTTAAATATGGCGCAACAGGGAGCATTTTGTACGCCGCTGGTGCGTCACAAAAAGTGACGCACCGGCGGCGCAAAACTGACGCAAGGCCTCATAAATAAGGGCCAGGGTTCTTGTGTAACGCGTATGTATGTGATTTTGCAAGGATGGGGGCTGTGCAGTCATCAGGCAGCAGTCTCCTGCCCATTCGACAGGGGTTTCCCGGGTCTGGGAATACCTTTGCCCCTGCAATTTTCAACATTTTCTGAACTAGATTTTGTACTGGCAGTTCGCAAAAGCTGCAAGCATGCTCTGTCCTACCTTTCCAGTTGTAAAAGAGCCGTCTACTCCTGCACCCCCTGCCTGCCTGGCAGCTGTTTGCTGTAAGTGCAATACACGGCATTTCACACAAAAAGAGTTTCTGTAAAGCCGCGCGTGCTTTCTGCTGTTTTCAAAATATTTCCATATTTATCACATCACACTGGAATTATGGTAAATTCCAGAGGCTGGGAAGTTATTAATTACCCTGCACTGCACTGTTCCATGGCCTGTAACTAGCGAGCCCCGTTTGTAATTTGATGCCGAGTACAAGCGTGTTGTGAAACAATTAAACCACAGTCATATCGGTCTCTCACCATGTTTGCAAAAACTGCATGATACGGAAGTGCTGCAGTACCGAGCGTCGGATCCTATTCTCTAGCATGGATCAACACTGCCATCTGGTGCTCATAGATGGTACAACTAGTGGGAACCCTATATATCTGTGTGTTGTTGAATATCGTCAGCCAGATAGAACTTACTTAGGGAAATACTCTGCATGCCTCACCACACATCGTTTTACACCGCATTTTTTTTTAGATCGCATATGTTTTTGTACGTATGCCGTTACCATGCATTGTATATATATATATATACTAGCAGCCCGTCCCGACGTAGTCCGGGTATGAATTGCTGCCGGCCAATAGTATATTGTTTTGTAGGATTTCGTTTTGATAGCCTTTCTTATCTGTGACAAGCCTGTGAAACGCTCCAGGGTTTCCCTACTTTATAGCGCAAACTTGAAAACATGGCATGAGCTCAATTTACATTACAGAAGAACACATTCCTTTGTTGTAGGCACGGGGAGACAAAGCGATTTGCTTGGAATCACAGGATGTTGAGCTGATTCCTAAATTCGAACGTAGCTCCCAACTCTAAAGTTCGCAATTTGAGGCGGGTAAATTCGGGAACCACAGCGCCAATCCAAACACCCGATACATCGTTGTAATTGGCAGGGTCTGTAGATGGACATAGGCTATATAAATTAAAAAAATATATGTCATTTAAAATATTTACCTAAAAAAAAAAAGTAGTCCCTTGTAAGTAGCGCGGGCCCGCCGCGAAGTGAGTGCTGACATCAGGAGCCAGGGAGGAGCGGCGGACATTAGCGCGGGGAGGAGCGCCGGACAGGCGGTGAGGAGCAGCGAGGCGCGGCGGACAGGCGGGGAGGAGCGGTGAGCGGCGGATGAGGTAGGTGAAATACAACAGCTACAGGCGGGGAGGAGCGGTGAGCGTAGGTGAAATACAGGCGGGGAGGAGCGGTCAGCGTAGATGATATACAGGCAGGGAGGAGCGGTGAGCGTTGTAGTACTGAAGATTCTGGTCCCGTGTTATAAACATCGTCGTATCATGACGATTTTGGTATTGGCAGACCGGTAATGATTGAGATACTATTACACGCATTTCCGTCATATTCGAGTGACGAAGTCACCCCGAATTCAGAGTTTCCGTCCTGAACCCTCGGGTTCCATTTTGTGAGCGGCAGCAATTTTGTGATTGCCCTCACCTAGGCACAATGACTGAAGCTGAGATCGAGTCAGAAGGACACGTATACCTTCGCTGACTCCTCTGTGACCTGGGCGAGTTGAGTCCACTGCCTGAAGCCAAACCTGTTCGGCCAGTTCCTTTCCCAGTGGCCGAATGAGATTAACATCAAGGCGCACATGTCGTAAACCTTTTCATCGCACACCAGCTATGTCTAATCTCATCCACACCTGTCTCAGTTTCTTTCTTTATGACTTGCTTTACGACGAGGAGGTGCCCGTTTTTATTGGGGGTCCGTCGATATCTGATGGAAATACTGGGCCTTGCCGGATAATTGATTATGGGTTAGAGAAACTGAAATATGGGCTTGTCATCATGACTCTGCTTTTTCTTTGTAGTGGAAATATGTGAATGGTCAACTGTAAAATAAGGAATGTTTGCCTAAAGCATAATATTTTGTATAAATAGGGAAGGCTGGCTTTGTAAGATAGAGCTGTCTCCTGAGAATATACACATTGTTGTACTTCTAGGATACCTGTTACTGGCTGCAGCCAATAAATACGATCTTTGACTTCACCTAGAAGACTCTGTGTTTCTGTAGTCCGAAACAGGAGAACTCGAAGTCTTCGGGTGTTGTACCCTGGCACCGCTGGGTTCTTAAAACCCGGTACTTCAGTTGGCGCCCAGCGTGGGGCGATTTCAGCGGTACCGGTCCAAGCCAGAGGTTCGTGAGGAGCTTTGTGTGAAAATTCTGGAGGAAGGCCAGCCACTTCATCGACCCCTGTATGTCGACGTGGACCGAAAGTCTTTGCTGCGAGGTTCCCCGCTTCCCGACAGCTATGAAGGACTGCTGCCCTGACTATCGCCCTGTTTTGGACCCTTGATGATTGGTAGAGGGAAATGGTAGACGAGTCTTCTGGTGACGTCATTGATACCTTCAGTTAAGTATGAGTGGAGAGTCTCCCAGTCCTTAGTTTAATTCTTAGTTCTGGTATCCTTCTAGGATCACTTTGATTTGGAATTTGCAAATCCCAAAGCCGAGGGACTCGTGAATTCGCGAGACTATCGCATTCGATAATCCTTCGAAGTTTGAAGCTAGACTAGAGAGCGTAGATGCCTGGTCTTAGCAGACTTGGAAATATGTTTTGTTTTGGCTGTAATACGGATTCCCGATTTGAGGACTCGTGTCCGGTTCCTCCGATTGGAACTCCAACGTATGAACTCTATGTGAAGCATGGCATAGGCCCTATCGCATATAATGAAGCATGGATCCGATATACCAGGAAAGATGGTGTTTTAAAATGGCCTCAATATGGTAATTTCGACACAGAGATTTTGGATAATTTAGAGGTCAAACTTTTTAAGAAGAAAGCCCGGCCGGCAATGTTTGACTCTTTTCGCACATGGAGCAAAGAAGCCAAACAGAGAGAAATTAAATTAGCGAAGAAGAATAAACGAGAATGAGGTATGTCTATGGTACAAGCAGCGGTTGCATTTAGGGATAATGAGGAAGAGCAGGAAAGTGAACAAATGCTTAGGGTGAAGAAGTTAGCGGTAGATATATGCTACCCAGTTTTGCCGCTTAAAGACCAGGAAGGAAGAGAAGATCTTGAGAAAGATCCTTTAATGTCACACCTTTTGAGTTCACCACCTCCCTATGCACAGAGTGCTACGGCACCACCGCCACCAGTTGTGATTGCACAACCTCCAGTTGTTGTGCCACCTGTGATTTCACCACAGCCAGCTCCTTTTCCGTTGGCTACTCTTCCTTTGGCGCAGCCTCCTCAGGGGCCGCCACCTTTGTCTCCTTCTTCGTCTGCTACTTCTACGCCTATTCTTAATGTTTCCTCTATGCCGCCTTTGAATTCTCCTGCTACTGTTCAGTCTTCTCTTATTCTTTCACCTTCTCCTTCTGCTAGAGAACGAATGACAACTGCAGTTACTGGTTTCTTTTCTCCTTTGTTGGGACAATTGGGTATGTCCCCTGTTATTGAGCATAGACAGTCACGTAGTCAGTTGCCGAATATGGATGAGTGTACGATTTTGGATCATATGGCGCGTAGATGGATTATGTATGAGACCCGATATTATCTTGAGGGGGTTAGGCATGTTTTCCTTCAATGGGAACCACCGAAGCAGCGGTACGTTTTTGATATGATGTGTGCTTTCCTTGTTGAGAAATGGGATGAGGAAGTAGGACAAGCTCCTGACAAGTTGTATAGTTTACGTTCCGAATCTGCGAAGGGAACGATTGTGAGTCCATCTGATGTTGAGAAAGCGGTTGCGACATTGTTGTCATTTAGGAGTGAGTCTCCTTCTCAACAGTTGTTTGAGTCCGATTCTTAAGTTGGGAGAAAGGCACGACAATATCCGATGAGGGAAGTTCCTCCGGTGTGGAAGGAGGAAGTAGCAGCTGGTCCAGGTAATAATCCGCCAGCTGTACCGGCCCATTTTCAGCGTGTTTGGGTACATGTTCCGTGGAAACGTGTGAAGTTTTAGCTATTAAACAGTCTTTGCCTGATCCACGCAAAAATCCAGCAGGGTACTATAAAGAGTTGACTCAAACTGTGAGTTTGTGTATTATGAATTTGGCAGACATCGACATGTTGTTCGGCAATGTTGTTCCGCAACCCATTTGGAGTAAGATTCGTCATACGGATCACGCGGATGAATTGGGTGATACATGGGTTCATCTTAGAGACGCCGACAATAGGCAAGTAGGCGGTGCTAAGCCTGAGGATTTGATTACTGGGCTTCCTGAGAAAATTATTGCATATATGAAGACTTTAATGCCCGAATTTCGTGTCAATTGGGACAAGTTGTCTGTATGTAAGCAGAAGAAAGACGAAACTGTGTCAGACTTTTTCACAAGGTTCGAAGAGATATTCGTAGATCATAGTGGTCAGGATATGGCTACAGAAGGTGGTCAGAGATTGTTTGTTGACAAGTTTGTACATAATTTGCTCCCTGAATTGTGCAATAATTGTAGGATTCTGAAAGTGCTTGGGCTGTTTACACGTCAGCCCAAATTTTGGCTACTGCCCAGTACTATGAAAATAGGCGCAAAGATGAGTTAGAGAAAGTGGATAAGAAGACTAAGGAATTGAAGACTAAAGTTCTTCTACAGCAAGCTTATCCACCTCGTATTTCTAGTCAGCGTGATTATCAGCAGCATCAGCAGTATTCGAGAAACTCGCAATGAAACGAGTCTTCTCAACAGCGTTTCCCGTATGGGCCTAATCAGTGTGCGTATTGCAAAGAAGAGGGTCATTTCAAGAATACTTGTCCGGTTTTGTTACTACGCACGAATGGTGCTTCTGGTGTGAGAGGTAGAGGTGCTCAGCAAGTGCCTAGAGGTAGAGGTCGCGGACAGAATGTACGTCCTTTGCCTCCCCAGGACTCAATGAATTGTTTTGATCAGCTGCAGAGTTCGTCTGGTAGGACAGCACAGTACTATGTGGACGATTACTATGTTGAAGGTGATTAAGCGAATGGTAATGATTGTTAGGACAGCCATGGACAAAGAGAGGGAGTTGTTTCAGTTCCAGTAGATCAGAATAGACCGTATGTTGAAGTGATTACATCAGGTGTGTCAGAACCTTTTCTGTTGGATACTGGTGCTACAAAGAGTTCTATTATGCATTCTAAACTCCCTGGCGCACCTTTGTCTGGCTTTGATAATGTTTCTGTAGGTTTTTCTGGCGCCTCCGTTACGAATCCAATTTCTGCTCCATTGTCTCTTTCTGTTGGTCCATGTAAGATCGAAGCACCCCTTCTTTTGACTACAGGTTGTAATGAGAATTTGTTGGGATTGGATTTGTTGAAGAGATTGTATGCGACATTGTATTGTTCTCCATCAGGAGTACATCTTACTTTAGGCAAAAGAGTGATTTCTCCAATGTACGTGTCGAAAGATTGTCTTCCATCTGAATTGTCTCTCTTACCAGATTCATTGTGGGCTACTGGTCCAAATGATGTGGGTCTATTGGACATTCCTCCATATGTTTTGAGGCTGAAGGCAAATGCTAAGTTACCGCGCATTCCACAATATCGCATCTCGAGTGATGGTGAATGTGCACTTTTAGCGATTATTTATGATCTGATTGAAAAGGGTGTCATCGAGGAAACGAGAGGTAATGTGTGCAATAGTCCTGTTTTGCCTGTTTTAAAGAGAACTGATCCTTCACAGCCTCCTGTATATAGGTTTGTCATCGATCTTCGCGAAGTGAACAAGATTGTTGTTCCGCAATTTCCTGTTGTGCCTGACATTACGGCCTTGTTAACTCTGGTTCCAGCTACTGCTACGTGGTTTTCGGTGATTGACTTGAAGAATGCTTTCTTCAGCATCCCGATTGCCATGGAGGGTAGGGATATTTTTGGATTCTCTTTAGGAGGTCACAGTTTTCGCTTTGAACGCGCTCCTCAAGGCTATTGCGAGAGTCCATCAATCTATAGTCAAGCTCTGAAAAACCAACTTGATCTGTTGACTTTACCTGAAGGTGCAGCCCTTATTCTATATGTAGATGATTTGCTAGTCGCAGCTGATACTAAGGAGATTTGCAGGGAAGCCACTTTGTCGTTACTGCATCACTTGTCTGATTGTCATCATAAAGTTTCTCTCTCGAAGTTACAATTTTGTCGACAAGAAGTAACCTACTTAGGTCACCTCTTATCGAAGGAGGGAAGGAAGCTGACCCCAGAAAGAATTCAAGCTATTGCGAAAATGAGTGTGCCTACGACACAGAGAGAAGTGCGTGCGTTTTTGGGTATTACATCGTATTGTAGACAGTGGATCCCTATTTTTTCGTTGCTAGCTAAGCCTTTGATAGCTCTTACTGTTAAGGATACTCCAAATCCCATTCCTTGGACTGACGAATGTCAAACGAGCTTTTCAGAATTACGCAATGCGTTGTATTCGGCTCCTGTGTTGGGTACTCGCGACTACAGTAAGCCTTTCACATTGTATGTCCACGAGAGAGAGGGATGTGCAGTGTCAGTTATGACTCAACAGTTTGGCGATAAGGAACGTCCATGTGCGTACTTTCCGTCGACTTTAGATCCGGTAGCTAGAGCGTTGCCGAGTTGCTTGAGAGCTACGGCGGCAGCGGCTGTTTCAATTCGACAGTCTGCTGGATTGGTTATGGACAATACGTTAGTGGTTATGGTTCCACATGCAGTGGATACCTTGTTGAATCGTACGAAGACACAGCATTTAACTAGTGCTCGGTTGTCAGGTTATGAGATGACGTTGTTAGCGAAAATATGTGCACATTAAACGATGCAACACATTGAATCCAGCCACGTTGTTGCCGATTTCAGTTGAGACAGATGATGATAGTGAAGAATAGCATGACTGTTTTCTGAGAACTGAGGAAGAAACGAAAGGGAGGATAGACTTGACGGATACTCCTCTTTCAGAATGTGATGGTACTTTGTGGGTTGATGGTTCGTGCTTTAAGTTGCCGAATGGTGATACGACTGCGGCATATGATGTTACGACTTTGCAAACAATAGTTGAAACTGCACGTATCCCACATAATTCAGCACAAGCAGCAGAATTGATTGCCCTTACGAGGGCGTGTGCGTTGTCGAAAGGAAAACGAGTGACCATATATACTGATAGCCAATACGCTTTTGGCGTGGCTCATAGCTTTGGACGTTTGTGGCGTGAACGTGGACAAAGAGTCAGCATGGACAATTGGTGAATGAGCTTCTTGAGTCACTGACCTTACCTTTACAAGTTTCGATTGTGAAATGCAGTGCACACAAAAAGGTTACTGATGATGTTGGTCGTGGTAATGCATTTGCTGATGAGATCGCAAAAGAAACAGCAAAAGATGTAACAAATCGAATGTATGTAGCAGGCCCTGCAAGATGGGTTGGTGATGTTGGAATGTGTGAAGATACGATTGAGAGTGTGAAATCCATTCAAGCTGAAGCTACAGAGAAAGAGTTGAATGAATGGAGAGAAAGTAAGGGTAGATTAGATTCAAATGGTTGTTGGGTTGATTTGTCAGAGCATCAGAGATGGTTGTTACCCGATGCGTATGTGCTTGCAGTGGTGACGATGGCTCATGGAATGGCACATATTAGCGTAAAAGGGATTTATAAGCAGTATGGCAGAATGCGGGAATTCCAAAATGTGCAGAGAACTTGGTGAAGAACTGTATGGTGTGTCTGAAATATAATCCTGGTAGGGGAACTCCAACTCCAGCTGGTCATTTTGCTCCTCCAACGTATCCGTTCAAGGTTTTGCAGCTAGATGTCATTCATATGGAAAGGTGCAACAATTTGAAATATGTACTCGTTATTGTTTGCGCCTTTTCAAGATGGGTAGAGGCATACCCCCTAAAGGACAATACTGCCCTATCCACAGCTAAAGCACTTGTCAAGGAATTCTACCCTAGGTTCGGAATGCCAAGAGTGGTCTGGAGTAACAATGGAAGTGAGTTTGTGGGGCTAGTGATGAAGAGAGTGTGTGAGGGGCTAGGCATTCAACAGAAGTTCCACGCTGCAAATCACCCCCAATCAGCTGGTTTAGTAGTGTGCTATAATGGCACATTGAAGTTGAAGTTGGCAAAGATTCAAGCTTGTTCTGGCCTTAAATAGCCTGACGCTTTGCCTTTAGCACTCCTGTCAATGAGAATGACTATTCATTCACGAGTGGGACTTAGTCCCTATGAGATTGTGTTTGGCCGTCTGGCTAATGCATGGGTAGTGCCAAGGCCGAAGAAATACAGTGAACTCGAACATCCTGTACTGCTTGATTATTTGTACGAATTGACGGCTA
Source organism: Lissotriton vulgaris (assembly GCF_964263255.1). Lineage (NCBI taxonomy): Eukaryota > Metazoa > Chordata > Amphibia > Caudata > Salamandridae > Lissotriton > Lissotriton vulgaris. The sequence continues at coordinate 245,024,548 of NC_141688.1, read as the reverse complement.
AATTGCATGTTTTACACCAACAGGTCCATAATACTCTGCCTCCGGTCTCTGAAGCTTCAGGACATCCTATCGATCCTGGATCATGGGTGCTGACCCAGAATTTCCAGCGGACAAAGAATGATCAACCCCGTTGGACCGGACCTCATCTTGTTCTTCTCTCAATGAGATCAGCTGTTCGTGTAGAAGGGAAAAAGCATTGGATCCACGGCGTACGTTTGTAAGAGGATCCCACTGCCTCTCCCGTACGACCATAGGATCCAGGAGAATATAGCTGATTCTGAGACTGAGAGTGTGCTTCGTTTTCTGCCTTTTAGCGATGCACTTGTAAAAGGAACAATTTCTGAACAAGAGAGCGATAATATCCTGCAAGAAGCTGTGCCACCGTCAAGTCGATTGAACACTACAGAACCTGTACTTTTATTTCAGAACCAGGCAGTACCTGGAAAGAACCGCTATAATCTGAGCCCAAGAACTATGAACAAATAAAAAAAATATATTTTTGATTGTGCAGCTCTCTCATCTGAGAAACTTGCTTATTTTTTTTTTTTTTTAACTGCCATCTGGTTCGGCTGCTAGGGTCGCGGTTGCTTAAGTCTTTGGAGTGCAGCTGAAGGCGTTAGGTCGACAGTTCTGGTTGGTCTAAGGGAGTTGCCCTGGACTGACAGAAGCATTCCTTAGCAGAAACACCCTACCACCGCGGGAAGCCACTTAGAGAGGATGGAGTTTTTCAAGATGGAGAGACCTGCCAAACAAATGAACTTTAAAGCCAGAATGTGTACAATAATGACAAAGAGAAATTTTTTGATAATATGTATTTTAATGTTGCTTAATATAATGATGTTTTTGATAGGATATGTTTTATTCTCTTTTCAAGTGACCTTTGCATCCACTACACAGCCCATACCTCCTCCTACTGTTTCTTTGCATTCTTTTCACCCTCTGCCTGAGCATGAGTCCACTAGAAGATTGGAGTTTATCAATAACTCTTTCATCCAGCTTTTGCACTAACACCAATTAGTAGTAAACACAACAAATTGTTGGGTGTGAGGTCTTATGCCACATACGACGGATAAAGGTATCCCATACTTGGTCTTGCCATTTAGCTACAATGGTTCCTTGTGGGCGTTTCAAACGATGTTCATATATGCCATCGAACCATATCCTCCGCGTTCCACGAGAAGTAACTCAAGCAACAAGGCATTGGTAGTTGGAATTGCAAATATGAGCAGAACAATTGACTCGTATAGAACGATTCCCAGAGATGAGTTGCAAGCCTACGTTAGATGGAATATAACGAACTATGGAGTTGCTTTGAGTGAGAACCAGCGAGCAAAGAGATCCTCCTCGATTTGGATCGTACCCCATCAGGATCACCTATGTCTGCAAGGTAATGGCAAGAATCCCGGAGCTCAGTTAGGGAGAAGCATCTGCACTGAGACATACGTTTTTGTGTCTCAGACTTCCCCTCCGTTTTTAGCAGCTAAGGGTATTTATTTCATTTGCCATGACAGAGCCTATACATGGTTGCCCCCTGATTTTTCGGGCACATGTTTTGTCTCGTTTCTGTTGCCTCCCACTTACACGGCTACAGCAGATTACCACAGGATAAGGATAGTTAGAGGTGTCATAACAGAAGAAGACACTGCGGGTCAAGAATTTGGAGATTTTGTGAAGGGTTTTCTGCCGTTTTGGGGACCTATGGTTAACAGCAGGAACATAAGGCAATTGACAAGGGTGGTTGAATCCACCATAGTTGAGACTGCCGGTGCCCTTAGTAATTTGACGGCCGAGCTACAGTCGGATCGCCTTATGACTCTTCAGAATAGGGTCGCATTAGATGTCGTACTTGCAGACCGAGGAGGGGTGTGTAAAGTGATCCAATCAAGTTGCTGTATTTTCATTCCCGACAATGCTCCGACAGTTTACCAGGCCATTTCCAAATTGCATAAAATCTCTGAATCGATCCACCTAGATAAAGGGGATTGGTCATTGATGGGGTGGTTCTGGGAACTGATATCCGCCTGGGGATGGAAGATTCTGATAGTCATTGGGATGATCTTAGCCAATCTTGTTCTGTTCTGTCTGTGTGTACAGTGTGCTCTTGCAATATGTGGTCTCTGTGCTACATCGTGTGTAAGGAAACCTATATTGAGAAACAAGCTAAGAAATAGGATGATGAAATAGGATGATGCTACAGCAACATCTTGATGACTTTATGAATACAGACCTGGACTCAGACTAGAATGAGTATAGGTTATTGCCTTCGTAAGGGAAAAAGGAGGGGCTGTAGTACTGAAGATTCTGGACCCGTGTTATAAACATCGTTGTATCATGGCGATTTTGGTTGGCAGACCTGTAATGATTGTGATACTATGTACAAGCATTTCCGTCATATTCGAGTGACGAAGTCACCCCGAATTCAGAGTTTCCGTCCTGAACCCTCGGGTTCCATTTTGTGAGCGGCAGCCATTTTGTGATTGCCCTCGCCTAGGCACAATGACTGAAGCTGAGATAGAGTCAGAAGGACACGTATACCTTCGCTGACTCCTCTGTGACCTGGGCGAGTTGAGTCCACTGCCTGAAGCCAAACCTGTTCGGCCAATTCCTTTCCCAGTGGCCGAATGAGATTAACATCAAGGCGCACATGTCGTAAACCTTTTCATCATACAACAGCTATGTCTAATCTCATCCACACCTGCCTCTGTTTCTTTCTTTATGACTTGCTTTACAATGAGGAGGTGCCCGTTTTTATTGGGGGTCCGTCGATATCTGATGGAAATACTGGGCCTCGCCGGATAATTGATTATGGGTTGGACAAACTGAAATATGGGCTTGTCATCATGACTCTGCTTTTTCTTTGTAGTGGAAATATGTGAATGGTCAACTGTAAAATAAGGAATATTTCCCTAAAGCATAATATTTTGTATAGAAAGGGAAGGCTGGCTTTGTAAGATTGAGCAGTCTCCTGAGAATATACACGTTGTTGTACTTCTAGGATACCTGTTACTGGCTGCAGCCAATAAATACGATCTTTGACTTCACCTAGAAGACTCTGTGTTTCTGTAGTCCGAAACAGGAGAACTTGAAGTCTTCGGGTGTTGTACCCTGGCACCGCTGGGTTCTTAAAACCCGGTACTTCAGCGTAGGTGAAATACAGGCGGGGAGGAGCGATGAGCGTAGGTGAAATACAGGCGGGGAGGAGCGGTCAGAGTAGGTAAAATACATGCGGGGAGGAGCGGTGAGCGTAGGTGAAATACAGTCGGGAAGGAGCGGTCAGCATTAAATGAAGCAAAAGAGGTAGCAAACCGTGCATTACAAAAGTGAGAATCGTGAGCCAACAAAATACAAAAGCTATCAAACGGTGCATTACATGAGGAAAAAGTGACACGTGCAGGTTACGAAAGCGTACAAACGAAACATAGAGGTATAATACTGCAATATATGAAGGAAGGCTCCGGGGGACCCACGGACATTACAAAAGTGAGTGATTTAGAAAAGTGAGAATCGTACAAAAGTTAGAATCGTGAGCCAACAACATACAAGAGGTAACAAACGGTGCATTACATGAGGAAAAAGTGGCGGGGAGGAGCGGTGAGCGTAGGTGAAATACAGGCGGGGAGGAGCAGTGAGCATTAAATGAAGCAAAAGAGGTAACAAACCGTGCATTACAAAAGTGAGTGCATTACAAAAGTGAGAATCGTGAGCCAACAAAATACAACAGCTATCAAACGGTGCATTACATAAGCAAAATGTGACGTGTGCAGGTTACAAATGCGTACAAAGGAAACATAGCGGTATAATACTGCAATATATGAAGGATGGATCCGGGGGACCCACGGACAACGTCGGGGCGGGCGAGGGTCCTGAAGCATGATTTTTCCCGGACAAGGTCGGGACGGGCTGCTTGTGTATATATATATATATCTATACTAATATAATATTAAAATACCCCTGTACCTCAAAACCCAAACCTACCACTGAACCCTAAAATACCCCTGTACCTCAAAAAACAAACCTAGCCCTGTACCCTAAAAATACCCCTGTACCCCAAAACCCAAACCTAGCCCTGAACCCTTAAAATACCCCTGTACCCCAAAACCCAAACCTACCCCTAAACCCTAAAAATACCCCTATACCCCAAAACCCAAACCTAGCCCCGAACCCTAAAAATACCCCTGTACCCCAAAACCCATACCTATCCCTAAACCCTAAAACTACCCCTGTACCCCATAACCCAAAACAATATCTGAACCCTTAAAATACCTAAATACCCCAAAACATATACCCCTATACCCATACTTACCTTATCCAAACATTTAAAAAAACATGCTTTTACCATTCAAGCATTTACAACGAATTTCGTTGTAAATGTATGCGTGGTAAAAGCATATAAAATGTGATGCCATGCGTTATAATGGCATTGTGGAGTCATGTTACTTTCCTAATGAAAGTCTGTGGAGTGATGGTATGCGGAAAGAAAGTTGCGGAATAATGGGTGTTTACCCTCCCCCGGTAGGTACATTGGTGGCACGGCGGCCCACATCTCCAGCAACATACTCATATTTTTTCACCACCAATTTGAAAAATGCACAGGTCTCTCTCATTGAGGGCCAGCACAGACACACACTTTTAAACACACCTCCCGCCGCAAGTTCTAGAATTGCCAACTTTAGTGCTGGGGAGCTACGTTCGAATCTCGGCATAAGATCAACATCCTGTGATTCCAGGCAAATCGCTTTGTCTCCCCGTGCCTACCACAAGTGAATGTGTTCTTCTGTAATGTAAATTGTGCTCATCCCATGTTGTCGAGTTCGTGCTATATAATATTGCAAGGAAAAATAAAGTAGGGAAACTCGAGTTCACACACTACTGAACGCGCACTCTTAAGTGCATCAGCAGTGCACTGTGAAACGGAGCGTTTCACAGGCCTGTCAAAGATAAGAAATACTATCAAAACGAAATCCTACATAAGATAACATACTACTGGCCGGCAGCAATTCATACCCGGACAACGTCGGGACGGGCTGCTAGTATATATATATATATATAGATATATATCTATCTATATATATATATATATATATATATATATATATATATATATATCTATCTATATATATATATATATATATATATATATATATATATATATATATATATATATATTCACTGAAAAAACCATAGGTTATAGGCCATATATAGTTAGGAATTTGCATTTACAAAACCTTGAAAATTCAATGAAAAAACCATTGGTTATAGAACATATATAGTTAGGAATTTGCATTTACAAAACCTTATTTTACTCGCATAAAACCATTGAAATTCCATATATAGTTAGATGCGCTAACTATATATCGCGCACCCGCAATCCACTGCTGATGATGTCACATATTACATCATTCATGACATGGTCAGTGACATCACTGATGACATCACTGATGACATCTGATGACGCTTCCCTGATAGGGCTTGGGTCCCATTCTCGAAAGCGTCCCCTCAGCCGTGAAGATTCTACAAAAGTCTTGGGGGCCCCCGACTCCCGCAGGCTTCTGGTGGGGAGCGGCTGCCATGTTTGCTCGTGGAATGGCCACGACGGACCTACGAGATGGTAGTGCTCTCATGCTGACGCCAGCTTTAGTCTGAAACATCCAGAAACACTGTAGACTACCAATTTGATCAGTTCCGGTAGCGCCCCAACATGACCCGGTAGAGAAGAACTTGCCCTCCCCTCTTTGACTGATGGTTCTTGTTGCCTGTCCCCTCTGTTGTCATTTTACAGAACTTTTTGGACTGCTGAAAGGGGTTGTGTTCCGAACGCTGGTTGGTGGAGACATTTTGACTATATTCTTGACCTACGTTGTCGCGTAATGCGTTATATGACACGCCGCGTTAGCGCACCCGGAAGTGATCCGGGGCGCGGCGCGCAGCGCGTAACGTAAGCATAACAGGTCATGTGACTTGTTAATAAAACTTTTTATTGGTTCATTTTACTTTTGTTATTTTAATAATGAAAAGCTTGGTCATATGACCTAAAAAATACGCTTTTTATTGATTTCGAACTTTTTTTTAAAAAACATATATGTTATAATATTCTAGGCTAATGTACTTTCCCCGAAAATTTACAACTGTCCTGCAAGTAAAATATATTCCTTTTTCGAGAAAAAGGGCGTTTCTTCGTTCCATGACGGAGCCGTTGAGTAAAAGAGACTCGGCCTGCTGTCTTAGTCGCCGATACGCCTGATTATCAGATTCTTATCGATCACTTTATGTTGCAGGAGTAGAAAACACAACTGCCCTTGACCATTTATCTTTACTGCGTTCCTACATATTATACCTTTTATCCGTCATGTAATTGGACTGCTTTATTTCACTTGCCTTTTACTGATTCGAAAACAGTGACTAAAAGTAAAAACTTTACCAATGTAAATACTACTACCATGTTTTGTTTTAAAAACCTTATTGTGAAAATGTCAGTATACAAATACGGGCCTATAACCACGTGGGCCGGCCACGGAGCAAACTGAAATCGTATATGATGAGGAGACATTTACATTATAGAGGAACGTAACGAACGAGCCATTAGGTTGCAAGAACTAAGGTGTATAACAGTTGCGGAATCGGTGGACGTACATTTTGTAATTAAAATACGACAGGGCCACTTACAAAAAAGTTATCTAGATATACATTTGCTTGCAAAAACCATGGGTGACGTTAATTCGAACTTTCAATAGTACAGTAATCAATAACACATCAGAGCATCAAAACTGCATTCATATCTCGTGATATCAAGGTTGTTCAACCAGTACACAACAATGAGTTACGAGTCCCATTTATACCGGCGCCATTTTGGGCGAGGCCGGGCAGGTCCAAGATATAGTCAAAATGTCTCCACCAACCATCGGCCAGACCAGAACCCCTTTCGGCCCTTTATGCTACAAGATGGTGTCTTCCATTCAGAAAATATTGTTGGCAGCATTTTGAAAGGAAACATAAACAGCCGTTCTCCTAGTGAGTCTCACATTGTTACATTTAGGAAGAATGTTGAAGAGTAGTATGTGGAAAATCTGAAGCCATTTTTCTACAAACTCTCAATCAGCCTTGGATGGAAAAAAAAATCCTGAAGAATGTACAAACTGAAAACCAATTTTTGTCTGTATAGCATCAACAGCAACGCTTGAGTCAGCTTTGTGTCAAGCCGCCATTTTGATTCAATCAATAACGTCCCCCTGCACACATTCAGGGACCTGGTCATGTCTTCAGATGAAACGGATTGTGGGACAAGAAGCAAAAAGGAAAAGGAAAAAAGTTCCGTCGGACCTCGGGAGCCGGCCGCCTATGTCATGTGCGACCTTTGGCCACACCAGGGCAATAGTGAAGCTGCAGCAGGTGCAAATAAGCTTCAGACAGTCTTACAAGCACTGCTCAGAACTCTCAACTATGGCACTGAACATCCAGGACTTGCCATTCGGATCTTGGCGCCTTGTGCTGGTTCCGACCTATTCACACATCGGTCCACTATTGACATCACCTCATAAGCCAACGGGGCACCCCACGCCGACTTTCGGCGCAGCATTGTAGGATGGCCACACCAGTGCGGCAACTTGCTGGACACCACCTCGGTGCCATCCGGATCTCGGCGCGTTCGAGTCACTGTACCGCAAGAGTGACCGGAACTCAGCTGGACACGCCGTCTTTCGGCGCAGCATTGTAGGATGGCCACACCAGTGCGGCAACTTGCTGGACACCACCTCGGTGCCATCCGGATCTCGGCGCGTTCGAGTCACTGTACCGCAAGAGTGACCGCAACTCAGCTGGACACGCCGTCTTTCGGCGCAGCATTGTAGGATGGCCACACCAGTGCGGCAATTTGCTGGACACCACCTCGGTGCTATCCGGATCTCGGCGCGTTGTGCTGCCTTTGGCCTACTGTAGCCGCAGGTGCGGACGCAACTCAGTTGGACGGCGAGTGAAACGCTAAGGGGCGCCGCACTGCAGCCGAGGAGCCTCCATCTTGGGGGAGACGCACAGCCCCCACTGACTGACGCGACCTCACAGGCCAACGGGGCGCCCCACGCCGACTTTCGGCGCAGCATTGTAGGATAGCCACACCAGTGCAGCAACTTGCTGGACACTAACTCGGTGCCATCCGGATCTCGGCGCGTTGTGCTGCCTTCGGCCTATTCGCACATCGGTACGCTACTGACGCCGCCTCACGTGCCAACGGATTTTCTACGCTTTTTGTAGCCCTATGCCGCATAACAGGTCATGTGACTTGTTTATAAAACTTTTCATTGGTTCATTTTACTTTTGGTTTCCTAAAGATGGAAGGCTTGGTCATATGACCTAAAAATAACACTTTTCATTGGTTTAGAACATTTTTTTTTCCCAAACGATGAAAGCCCCACCTTGTTTCTGGATGATTCAGACTGAAGCTGGCGTCAGCATGAGAGCACCACCATCTTGTGGCTCCGTCGTGGTCATTCCGCGAGCAATCATGGCAGCCGCTCCCCACCGGAAGCCTGCAGGAGTCGAGGGCCCCCAAGACTTTTGTAGAATCTTCACGGCTGAGGGGACGCTTTCGCGAATGGAGCCCAAGCCCTAGCAGGCAAGCGTCCGAGTTCCAAGGTGTCCCAGGGCCATTTTAGTGGACCAGGCCCAAAACCGAAGAGCCGTCCGCCATTTTAAGAGTCATGTGGCAGCCGCCTATCGCTGCACTGCAAGAGTGGGAGCAACTCAACAACATGGTGAGCGAGACGCTGTAGCCGCAAGAGCGGGCGCAACTCAGCTGGATGGCCGCCACCTGGGGAGGCCCGTTGACGCTGCCTCCCCCACGCCCCCCCCCCCGGGCCGCCCCACGCCAATTTTCGGAGCAGCATTGTAGGATACCAAAACCAGTGCAGCAGTTTACTGGACATCACCTGGGTGCCATCAACATCTCAGCGCGTTCTGCTGCCTTGGAACTATTCGCACAACAGACCGCTACTGACGAGGCCTCCTCCGCACCACCCGGGACGCCCCACGCTGTTTTTCTTTGCTGCATTGTAGGATCCCAAAAACCAGTGCGGCACCCAGGTGACATCACCTGGGTGCCGTCCAGAACTCAGCACGTTGTGCTGCCTTGGGACTATTCGCACAAAAGACAGCTTCTGACCATTGTTGCTTTTTTTGTCAAAAATGTTTAAATGTTTGTTACAGTTTTTGTTCTGTTCGTTATATTTAAAAGTTAATAAAGTTTTATAATCCCACTTTGTTGGAGTGCTATATATTTTTTAAAAATCGGGTGAATGGGGCCTTGAATTGGGTTATTGTCATGTGTGGGCTTTGCAAGTGTACTGCTACAGGATCGGACATTTCAAACTCAAATGCATGTTTTTTTTCTTACCTTTCCGAAGCATGGAGCGCAATAGCAGGCAGAGAAAGGGTGATGCAAGTGTTGAACACTGCCTGGCCTGGAAGTTGCTGGCAGTGCCCCCCCCCCGCCCGCTCCTGAAAGAGGACACACACACACCGCCGCCCCGAGTACTTCACAGATCATTAAAAGACCATGCGCTTGTTCATGAGGCTTAAATGGTTTATCACCCCTTCTAGAACCCCTGCATCGACCCTCTGACGTTTCCTGGAAAAATTACCACGTAACACAATACCAAGCCCTGTCAGCTGAAACCCCCGAGGAATCGTGGGGCATATTATCAAGGGGGTTTATCTCCGCTTTTTTGGCTTTAAAAGCCAAAAAAGCGGAGATAAAATTATCTCCCTATTACCAAGCTGTCGCTAACACCAGTTAGTGACAGCTAAAAGGAGATAGCGACCATCTTGGGCCCCGCTTTGCATGTCAGTGATATTTATCACTAATGACATGCAAAGTGGGCGTGCCAAGATGTTACCGACTGGAAACAGTCCCTAACATCGCTATCTCCTATTACCAACTTTTGGAGATATTCGCTCTAAGCGCGAATATCTCCAAAAGCTAACACCTGACCTGAGCAGTTCTTAGCCATGTTATCCAATGGGAGGTGGATAACATGGCTAAGAGCATTTGCTCGATAATGCATGAATATCGCTGACTTTTCAGCGATATTCATGCATTGCGGCCGTTTTTTATCGCATTTGCGATAAACCTTGCTAATAGCAAGGTTTATCTGCGATAAAAATCGCCGATGTGCGGCGATAATTTTTGTCTCTAAACAAGTTAGAGACACAAATTATCGCTAGTTGTTGGTAATATGCCCCCGGGTTTTTGCTTGCAGAAATCGGGAGGCGGGAGACTAGCACTGAAATCAGTAGTCTCACGCCTGAATCGGGAGGGTTGGTATGTCTGGATTCTCTACAGCTGGGGCCATAAACTACATCCGCAGGACTAGGTGATAGCCTGGGTCCGGCCTGGACAATCGGACACAGAGGAAGAGGAGTGTCAGAGGGTGCGGTAGTGAATAGGGTGAAAGGGAGGTGTCGGGCGGGCACAGGGTGTGATTCTCAGGGAAGAGCAGCGCAGATGGGGAGAAGTATATGGCCCATGCATGAGAGAGAGAGCGGGGGTGACCAGTGCGTGGGGGAGATGCTTGCGAGGGTGGGGAGCCGTGCTGAGAATCGACAGCGTGCAGAGAGTGGGTCTGGTCAAGGCATCTAAAATGGCTGCCGTGCACGACAAAAGTGTGGCATTGGAAAAAAAGCAAGATGGCGCAGACAATGTTTATCAATACGAATTAATTTATAACAATTATTTTTAACAATATATTTACTCGCAGTGTCAAAATGGCGGTCAACACTTCCTGATTTCCATCGAATCGAACGTTAACAGACGTCACGCAGCAAAAAAAAAAAAAAGCTCACGCACAGCCGCTGGAAGACATGTATCAACATATATGAGCCTCCTCAGCCACCCTCAGAAAACATAAGGGGTCAGGATACGTCTCCCGCACCCCCTTATACCTAGTAATTTAATTAAAACGAAACACAAAATGGCGAATTCCCGTTTCGCTACCAGTTTGCGGCCCAGTTCGCGGCCCGGGAAGCGCTTCTACCGTGAAAAATATATATTTTTTTATTTTCCCCACGGGACCCTTTAATAACCCCAACATCATTCCTAGGGGGTCAAGAGAGGTATACCTTGCCCCCTTTCATTAAATTCCCCCTTCGTTTTTCACCTCTTCTTCTCTCTTGATCCTACCGAGAGATAAGATGGCGGCCGCTCCGGACTGTTTAGAATGTTGACAGACACCGGAGAGCCAATCAGCTTTCTGCGCGCAAAGTTCCGTTTCGCGAAAAGTAAGCGGACCGGAGCGCAGCCCGGAGCGCTGTTACAGATATATATCTTGTTTTGAACGTTAATTTCTCAAAATCCACTGGAGCACATATATTGAGACCTAGCAAAGGCACATCGGGCTAACAGTCCCTACAATTTTGCCAAGTTTCGTGCAAATCCATTCAGCCGTTCGAGCTAAAAGTGAGGCCAAAGGCCCTATGGAAATTAACATGGGAAAAACGCGTTTTGGGACCCCCTTTTTTCTCGGCCCCCCCTTGACGAAACCCCCCCAAATTTTCGGGGGCTGCTCAGAAACAGAATGTGCCATTTTCCTGAACATTTCAGCCGATTCCGTCCAGAAACGCCAAAGTTATTAGACATAGAATTTTCAAAAGTTCCATAGACAAATAATCCTAACTATATATACCTACTGGCGATAGCCAGTAGGTAATATATATATATATATATATATATATATATATATATATATATATATATATATATATATATATATATATATATATATATATATATATATATATATATATATATATATATATATATATATATCTATATATATCTATATATATATATATATATATATATATATATAAATATATATATAGATATATAGATATATATCTATATATATATACATATATTACCAGTTATAGTTAGGACCTATTTTCCATAGGAATATCGCGACATTCTATTCCCAATAACATTGTCGCGGGTGACGATTCTTCGCGATTTTTTCTAAACTTATGGCCCGCTCCGGTCCGCTCCTATATTGAAAGTTTTGCGGTGATTCTGCAAGGGGGGGCCGAGAAAAAAGGGGTCCCAAAACGTGTTTTCCCAATGCAATTTCCCATAGAAAACTTTAACTATAGCTACAGCCCGAACTGCTGAACGGAATTACATCAAATTTGGCAAAAAGGTAGCCCTTGGTTGAGAAAGAACCTTTTTTTGTTAAATGGTGTAAATCCATTCAGTAATTACTGAGAAAATCAAATGTCTTATATATCTATGGCTGCGCAGAATCCGCACACCCTCCCGATCACGAGTTGTATGCTAATTGGCTGTCAACACCCCAAACTAGGAAGTGTTGGCAGCCATCGTGTGCCTCGGTAGTACCAAGGCACAGGAAATCAGTAAAAGAAATTAACAAAGCGCGAAAAGGGGGAAGGGTAGGAACACCCTGACCCCCTAGGCCTGCTTAGGGAGTCCCACAAGGACCCCCAGGGCCCCCCCCAATTTTTTTTTTTAAATGGGAAAATCCACAGATCCGGGCGTAGTGGAGGAGTGTGGCTCATTGATTAGAGCGGCAGACCCTGATGCAGAGGTCTGGCCCGGGACCAGGGTTCAATTCCCGACGCGGCAGGGTCCTGGCCCAATAATGTCCACGGACTCGATAATTCTCGCCTCGGTACCTACTCTAATCCCACGCTGCAACTCTGGGCAATAGCTTGCTTAATCTCCACCACGGCGGCCCACCCACTGCGGGATGCCTGGCTTTCACCTCGGGGATGCCCAGTAGGGGTTATCGCACAGGGAAAAAGCCAGGACGGGTTCCCATGGCAAGCGCCTTGATGCCTTCGGGTGATACGTGTGCTATATAAGTCGCAATACATAGGAAAATAAAACCGAAGCACGGGCTCCATCGCTTGATTACTATTTGGCACCCGGGTGGGCCAAGTTCTGGAGGCAATATTTTGATTGTAATGGGGGGCCAAGAGGAGCCCCTTATCCCCGGGGACCGCCACCCCCTGGGGCTTTTCAAAATTATGTGGGGGGCTCACAGCCCCCCCTGCCCCGGGGACCGCCACCCCCGGGGCTGTAAGAAAATATTTGCGGGGAGCTCATGGCCCCCTGCAGCCCGGGGACCGCCAACCCCCAGGGCTTTGGGTGGCATCCAAGACCCTCAAACCCCAGAGACCGCCACCCCCGGGGCTTTAATTAAAAAATTGCGTAGTGGGGGCACACAGCCCCCCGCTGACCCGGGTACTGCCACCCGCGGGGCTTTAAGTAAATATTTGCGGGGGCTCATGGCCCCCTGCAGCCCCGGGGACCGCCAACTCCCAGGGCTTTAACTTTTAATGAGGGGGGCATCCAAGCCCCCCCAAACCCCGGGGACCGCCACCCCCTGGGGGTTTAATTTAATAATTGCGTAGCGAGGGCACACAGCCCCCTGCTGCCCCAGGGCTTTTACAAAAAAAATAATCCTGTGGGGGGGCTTGACCCCACCACACGCCCCGAGGACCTCCACCTCCTAGGGGCAGTAAGTCTTTAAATTTGGAGGACCGTTAAAGACACTTAAGCCCTGGGATCCACCACCCCGGGGGCTTTGTAAATGATGGGAGGTGGGCTGTGGAGTCCCCCTCCTGGAGCCTTTGATGGCCCTGTGGACCGCTACCCCCTAGGGCTGGCTCCTGTCGTGTCCCGGGGTGTCCACACCCTGGACACTGTAGTTTGCTATGGCATGACGGGAGCCTTGCGGCTCACAAAAACCAAAGACGATTGCTTTTCCACATGGAAAGCTGCAACTTAGCAGCTACCCATGTGGAAAAGTAATGCCGACTCCGCAGGACGCTGGGAGCCGGCAGTACCATGGGGGGTTGGGGCCGTCCCTATCCGTTGGGGCCCTATTCGTTGGGGACCCCATCCGTTTCCAGGGCCATGAATCCGCTGAGCCCCACTCCAATAAAATTAAGTTTAAAAAAATGGACATGCCCCGGGGGATGGGGTCCCCGGGTGATGGGGTCCCGAGGGCCAATACATTAGAAAAAGAAAGGGGGCCACACAGCCCCACTTCTTAAAAAAAAAAAAGACCGGCATCGTGCTGGAGGCCACGTCTCCTCCTTGCAGCACTCTGCAAATGCGCTCTCTGGTGCATTTGCAGATGGGGAACTAATTCCCCTTGAAAAAAAGCCCACCAGGAACCTCCAGTATGCGCCAGGGGACTGCGTTGGAGAGAGGTGTTCTGCGGCCATACCCCTTTTTATACTTCTCTGCAATGCAGCTCTGTGGTGCTTAATGGTGATAGCTGGTGCGCTAGTTGCACCCCAGGGACCCCCAGAATTCAAAGGGAGTTAATCCCCCAACTTAAAACGCGCCACGGGTCGTGTTTGCACAGTGGTGAAGGGTGGGGGGGCCACAGGTGACATGCGTGCAAACGAGCCCAGTGGTGCATTTTAATTTGGGGAATTAATTCCTCTTCAATCCTGCAGGTCCCTGGGGGCCACCTAGCCAACCAGGTACCTCCAGTAAGCGCCACAGAGGTGCATTGTAGAGTGTTGTAAAAGTGGCATGGCCTCTGAACACCTCTCTGCAACGCAGCTCTTTGGCGCATACAGGAGGTACCTGGTGGGCTAGTTGGCCCCCAGGGACCCTCAGGATTGAGGAGGAATTAATTCTCCAACTTAAAACACGCCACAGAACGTGTTTGCAGACATGTCACCTCAGGCCACGCCCCCTTTCTTCACCATTGTGCAAAAGCGCCTCGTGGCGAGTTGTAAGTTGGGGTATTAACCGCCTGATTCATGAAGCAAAATTGCACTCGCAAAGGGCAAGATTCTCAGAATCTTGCCTTTTGCGAGTGCAATTTTGGCATATGGGATTCACAATCCGAAATGCAAAAATCGCTAATGAGGAATTAGCAAATATGCGAGGATTAGCATTTAAGGAATCTCTGTTAGAGATTCCTTAAATGCTATTCATGACACTTGCAAAAATTGCGATTTAGCAAAATTGGGCCGCTATTTACCGAGAGGTCAGACCTCTCGGTAAATAGCAAAAACATAGAAAAATGCTTTTAAAAGCATTTTTCTAAGTTGCATGTTGCACACACACATGTCCTTCGGACATGTGTGTGCGCAACACCTGTTCAAATGTGCATTTTAGGGGTGCTACAGGGTGTCCTTTGGACACCCCTGGCACCCTTAAAATCGCTATCTGATTTGCGAGTAGCAAATTGCTACTCGCAAATAAGGGATACTCCCCATTCATTCCTATGGGCCTTTTGGCCCATAGGAATGAATGGGGAGAAATTCCTTTTTTAGCGAGTAGCAAATTGCTACTCGCAAATAGAGAACATGTAGGAATCGCTATTGATTTAGCAATTCCTACATGAATGCCGTTTTGCGTGTCCTCAATAGCGAGTCGCTATGATTCGCTATTAGGGCCACGCAAAACGGCCCGTACATGAATCAGGCCGTAATTCTCTTTCAATACTGAGGATCCCTGAGGGCTGGCTAGCCCAACAGCTATCTCCACCACTGCGCTGCATTGCAGAGAGGTGGTCCAGGCCGTGCCCCTTTTTACACCTCTCTGCAATGCAGCTCTGTGGCACTTATTGGAGCTACCTAGTGGGTTACTTGGACCCTAGGGACCCTCAGGGTTCAAGGGGACATATTCTCCCAAATTAAAATGGCCACAGGGCTCGTTTACACAGTGGTGAAGGGCGGGAACGGGGCCTGAGGTGATGTGTGCAAACACACCCTATGGCACATTTTAACTTTGGGAAATAATTCCCCTTCAATCTTGAGGGTCCCTGGGGGCCCACTAGCCCACCAGGTGCTTATAGTAAGTGCACTGTGCTGCGTTGCAGAGAGGTGGACTAGGCCGTGCCCCTTTTTACACCTCTCTGCAATGCAGCTCTGTGCCCCCCCCTTCCTTCAACAGTGTGCAAACGCACCCTTGGTGCATTTTAAGAGGTAGTGTTAACCCCCCCTGCCCTAATATATACTAGGGGCTTACAGACAGACCCTCCGGCAGTTCTCGAAATAATCGCGAAATCGGTAGAAATGCACAATAGACGCGATATTTACTATTTCGGCCGCAAAAACAGGTCTCCTAGCAGGCATAAAACAATCATGCCATTTAATTGGCTGTACGCGGATATGTCATGACGTGAACTGCACTGTACAGCCGTAATAGCTGGAAACAGGAGAGACCCCATATTTGAATTACAAAAAAGGTGGACTAGCCGCTGACTTGATTTGTGCCGTCGGCGCCATTGAGCAATTTAAATCCTAAAGGAGGCAGTGCCAAACAAGAATTACCATATCATATTGTGAGTTAGCAAGCTATTCCTATTTATCAAAGAAGCATACCGTGCAGCCATGTGTATTTGCAATTGAACATAAATATTCATTAAACGCGTATACCGGCAGCTACCAACCCGGTTCTATTACAGCCCATAACTTGTAGCTGCGCCACACACTTATAAAGGGGATCGTATTTTCAGCAGATACCAAATGAGGCAAAAAGCACAGAACTCCCAATCATGGATTGTGCCGCAAGAATTCCAGAGGCCTCCATCTGCCCTGAGATGCGCCTCAACCAACCACGTCATTCAGCTTCACACTTCTCCTTTGTATCGAGACTCTCACTGTGATAACTCGACTGCGGAGTTTGTCTCCATAGAGTAATTCAGTAGCAGCTGGAACCAGGTGTGAGGAAGGTTACGCTTACGACTGATAGATGTTCGCACAATATCTTCAGCACTCCTTCCACAGACACACAGCATCTAGGCACATTCATGATTATGACAACACAGGTGTTCTTGTGACCCTTTCTAACATGCAACTGGGATGCAACTTCCTGAGGAGGTCCGAGTGTCCTTACATTGGATAAAGATGTACTTTACTATAGAGCTATAGTTTGACTATTAACCCAAATAAACCAAGCGGTCTGAGCTCTGATTTGACCATCTTTATATTGTGTTATTCAGGTAAAACTGTATCAGAGTTTGAAAAGCAATATCACCTTAGAAAACAAGATGAAGCCCTTCAGCTTTGATAATGAAGGCAGAAAGGGGAGGTGTTTTTGCTCATCAGATTGTTCAGAGGCTGTGAGAACAAAGCGTCTATAGGGCAGGAGGCTGAAATATTAACATACTAGTGAAAGTTGAGATTGTTCTTTGTCAGGACGAATTACTGAGTGCCTGGGCAATACTTAGGAGTGTTTGACGGCACAAAAGGAGAACGTGGCTGTGCTCAGACATAGTTGGAAAATCAAGGAACCTTGATGTGCTATTAGAGGCGGACAGGACATGGCTAACACAACAATGCACACTCCATGGCACTGCATGCACGCAAGAGTGCAGGCAGCAGACCAACAGTACAACCTTAGGCACTGCATGGAAGAGGACATACAGGCTGCAGACCAGTAGCAAACAAAATGACACTGCGCATACGAGGGCAGGCTGGAAACCGATTGCCCACTCCATGGCACTGCACATACGGGGGGCAGGCTGGAAACCGATAGCCCACTCCATGGCACTGCGCATACGAGGGCAGGCTGGAAACCGATAGCCCACTCCATGGCACTGCCCAAACGAGGGCAGGCTGGAACTGATAGCCCACTCCATGGCACTGCACATACGGGGGCAGGCTGGAAACCGATAGCCCACTCCATGGCACTGCCCAAACGAGGGCAGGCTGGAACTGATAGCCCACTCCATGGCACTGCACATACGGGGGCTGGCTGGAACCGATAGCCCACTCCATGGCACTGCCCAAACGAGGGCAGGCTGGAACTGATAGCCCACTCCATGGCACTGCACATACGCTGGCAGGCTGGAACTGATAGCCCACTCCATGGCACTGCACATACGGGGGCAGGCTGGAAACCTATAGCCCACTCCATGGCACTGCACATATGAGGGTAGGCTGGAAACCGATAGCCCACTCCACGGCACTGCACATATGAGGGTAGGCTGGAAACCGATAGCCAACTCCATGGCACTGCACATACGAGGGCAGGCTGAAGACCAACAGCACAGCCCCAGGCACTGCATGGAACAGGGCAGGCAGCAGGCAAATAGCTCACTCCATGGCACTGCACAATTGCGGACAGACTGCAGACCAATAGTACAGCCCGTGGCACAGCACAATTGCGGACAGGCTGCAGACAAACAGCAATGTTAATGGCGATGCACGTATGAGGACATGCTGCCGACCAGTAGCTCAGACAATGGCACTGTAGATGCAAGGACACGCTACATAAAAGATAATACACTTTGTACATTTTTTTTGTAGGCAGCATATTGCTCATGTCTAGTGTGTAATCTAAATTGGGCCACATCCAGGTGTTTATAACGTGGCACAATTGGGTTGTAGTTGAAGGCAGTGCAAGTTTCTCTCAGTGGGGCAGTATGGTGTTCAGTGGGGAGAGGATGTGACACCATGGTCAGAGCTGTTGAATTTGGAACTGGGGAGCCTGGTTCGGAAGGATGAATATTGCAAGATGTCTATCCTATCAGCACTACCTATAAAAGGAAGTCAGTGTATGTGACACAAAGGGTGGCTGTATCGCTGCACTCAGGGAGAAAAGGGGCGCTGTGTGACTAAAACTGGGGAGCAGGGGGGGGGGGGAGTTGTGTGACTGAATCCAGAGAGTGAAGGGAGCTGCATGACTGAAATCAGAGAGAGAAAGGGGCTGTGTGTCTTAAACCAGAAAGTGAAGGGAGCTATGTGACTGAAACCAGGGAGTAGTGAAAGTGGTGCCCCGACAGGGGTGCATACATGGGCGCAAGAAAATCCCAGGGAGAAATATGGCCCCCTCCCACGAGGTTAGTAGATTGGGGCTGTACTTCGGTAGAGCTGCAGAAACTTTAAGCATGTCTATTTCAAAGTGGAATACTCTGCTATAACAGGTTTCATTGATTTGGGGCTGAAAATGAATGATTACGAGTAAAATAGAGTGCCTCAATAATGCCGTCAAATGTTCATTTTTGTGCCGCTGAATTTCCGTTTTTGTGCCACTAAATTTGTGAATCTATGCCGCAATAACCTGGGGGGTCTGTACGGTGGAGTTCATGCTAATCACCCCATTGCATACTGTTCCCTAGTGTATGTATGTGTTTTCACTGTATTCTAAGTGTCTTTTAACATAGCACTGGCTCTAGGATTGGTTAGTCAGACTCAGTTACCACCAGTACCCCTCTGAAAAAGTGGAGGGTACATGATGATTTAGCAATAAGGCTTCTTTCTGCTCCTCTGTTCGTTCTTTCTGCACGTTTTCCTTCTTCCTGAACTTTTCTTCGTCTTTGAGGACTTCTGTTGCTTCTTTCTGCATTTCTTTTTTTTTCTTTCTGTTCGTTTTTTCTTCTTTCTTCACATGTCCTAACTCTGTAGGCACAGTTAGAAACTAGCATTTAAAAAACCTTTGTAATTGACTTAAAAAACCATAGGTTTCAGTCACGTTATAGTTAGGTATTAGCATTTAAAAAACCTTAGAAATTCATTGAAAAAAGCATAGATTTCAGGGGCGTTATAGGTAGCTGGACATTTCACTCGCACAAAACCATTGAAATTCCACGGTTATAATTAGTTCAGCTAACTATAACTGGAGCGCCAGTGGCCTACTCCGGTCAGTTTCTGTCTTGAAAGTTTCGGGGTGATTCGACAAGCATGGGCTGAGAAAAAAGGGGTGTCCCGAAACGTGTTTTCCCCATGTAATTTTCCAAAGGAAACTTTAGACACAGCTACACCCCGTACTACTGAATGGAATTATACCAAATTTGTCAGAAAGATAGCCCTTGGTTCAGAAAGAGCCCTTTTTGTTAAATGGTGTAAATCCATTCAGTAGTTCATGAGAAATTTGAAAAATAAAAAGTTTCGATATATAGGGACGCGGTGGAGTCGCAACCCCTCCTGAACACGAGCTTTACTGTGATTGGCTGCCAACACTTCTTGGTTTGGAGTGAAAGCAGAAGTGCCTGGGTGCCTGGTTAGGGGCGGGCGGTGGGGGAGGTCCTACTTGACTGCAGGGGAGGCGTGGCTAGCCCCACAGTCTTGGGTGCTGACTGTTTGTTCCGGGGCCGACCAAACCAGTCATGCGCAGTTGCACACTCTCTCTTTTTCTCTATGTAGGGTGCATGCAGCCTACAGAGAGAAAATGGATCCCTAGCCTACAGGAGCCCGGCTGGGCGCCCTGTGCTGCTCCACACCAATCACATCGCTGCCATTGCAGCATTGTGATTGGCTTAGGGGAACGTGAGGAAGGCTGCCTAGTAAATGCGGGCCCGGCGGGAGCAGCAGAAGCTGAGGTGGTGGCGCGTGACCTGGAGGAAGCAGTGGGAGGTACGTTTTTAATTTTATTTAGATTACTGTCCCTGCTTCTCCCACGCGAATGTACACCCCCCCCACACCCCTGTCCTACATGTCGCGACTGCTCTTACTATTGGAACAGTGAGGAAGTTAGTGTTGCAGAGACTATTGCCAACTTCGCAAACACCTGGGGTGTCACAGGCGTGTTTGTTTCTGTGAAAGTCGAAAACCTTTCAAACAGAGTCATATTGGTTAGCATGATAGTCCACTCCCGCTTGGAATTCTACAGTGCGGACTATTTGGGGCAATTGCCAGGCCACAATATATTCAGAATGCTGGTATACATTGTATAACTTGACACTGCTCTGTGAAAGGAAAGTTAAGGCCTGCAAGCATGGTGGACTACCGCAACTCTAGTAACAGAAGGCTTTAAATATGTAATAGGGCCACCTGTTGATAACAAAAGTTGGAGCAGGAGTTGTAGACTTTTATGTTTATATAAGCAATTTGAGTAGCCTATAGTAAAATATTAAGAAAAAAATACATGTAATGAAAACGGAATGTTTATTTTTTTGCATCTATTTTTACCACGCATTGGCTGAGCTTGCCTCGCGCTCAAAGTTCAATAAGCACCTGCGCCTCGCGCTGGCAGCAGGGCGGAGGGAGAGAGGAAGAGGCCTGCGTGATTCCCTTGCGGGAGCGAGCCAGGGGTAGCACGTGTTTGTCAGTTATTTACAAACATATGGTGTCAAGTTCGCTCCCGCAAGGGAATCGCCAAACGTGCACGTGTTGCCATTGAAGGCAATGGAACTTATGCACGTTTTTGGCTGAAAAAGGGAACCCGCGGCTAAATGTCTCTTTCCTATTCATCGCATGCGCGCTGCGTAGGAGAGACCTAAAAAGGTCTGTAGCGGAAACAATTCTTTATGGCTGGCATATATTGATAGTCCTGGCAGGGCAGCTTTGATTACGTTATACATTCTTTGAAATTGCACATTTCCCAGCCTCACGGAACACTGCAAATTTGCATTGCTAACGAAAAAATGCTGCGTCACAATTCAGTGAGAGTGCGGTGAGGTAGACTTAAGTGATTTCCAATGCTATGGGGAGCAAAAGCCCACAGGGAGTGCGCGGGCTGAGTGGCACAGGTTGTTAGTAGTCTTCAAACAATTCATAAAATTTAAATACGTAATTTCTCCACAGTGTAGGACGTTTCACCCAAATGTGCAAATGGTTGCTATTGGGAACATTTCACTATGTCCTTTTTTCCAGACTGACTATTTTCAAAACCAAATATTTAAGCAGATATCCAGCATCCCTCAAGAGCCTCTCTTGTTCATGTACTGATCTTGGTACTGAAGGTTGACTCCCGTTGGGCTATGGCAGCTGACCAGCTCTGTGTGGAGCTCTTGTGGGAATTTGTTGGTACAGCCTTTAGCCAACCCTTCAAGTTCCTCATATCTATGCCTGACAGCCGCTACAGTCCAGTTTGTTCTCTTTGTATCTTGGGGCCTGTTTATCCTAGCATGATTTCTGGTATCTAGTTTCTTCAATGAGAACTGATATGCTACTCCCATGCCCAGTGGCAGAAAACTAATGTCTGAGGTGGAGTAAACAGCTAGAGTGGGATTACTGAAAAGTACTCGAGGGGAGAAAGGAGCAGGGCAGGCAGGGAGATTTTGTTGGTGTTGCAGTTTTATATAGCGCTAAATCGACTCAAAGCTATCAGAGCGCTTTACTTGAGCACCAGTCAAATGACAAGAAACATATTCACTATTAAGGCACGGGGAGATTTGCCCAAAATCACAGCACGTTTGAACCTCCTGACAGACTGAAACCTCATTCCCGAGCTTCAAGGTAGGCTGTTCCTGCCGTTAAACCACATCCTCTACCATCTTGGAGACGGTGATGTGGCCCAGTAAAAATCATTTAATTGGTACAATAACGGAGCGCTGTTTGAGCAAGTGATGAGAACGTGGCCTATGATAAAACATTTCATTTATTTTGAATGAAGACTTAGAAAACCCTGCATTTTATATTGACTTGAAAGGTGTGTGTCATCCCAGCGGCACCAGAAGCAGAATCCTTTGAATGGAACGCTTATGATGTAACATCACTGTGATGTCACGAGGTGCAGGGCAAATGCAGGGGGAGCCATTGTGTGAACTTTGTGCATGGTTAAAAGGGTTGGCAGTGCGTTCACCCGGCCTTTTTGTGCAGTAAATCACTGGGGCATGTGTCAATGTGTGCATGATCATATTCTTGTTTTAGGCACAAACCTAACCTTACACCCAACAATAGTATATTGGTTTCTTTTTGAGCACCTAGGATGTCAGCAGAACAAGCGATAGACAGTTTTGCTAGTCACTGTCATTTGTTAGAAGAGATTCACAATTGCTTTATTAACCTTCCTGCTTTCTCAAATTTGCTTGAAAATGCACCATTTGCCCACTCTTCTTTCACTATTTACTCAGGGGAGAATCCCTCGAAACCCCCATAGGTGGTTCAAGCACGCTTGCTACACTCGCTCACTATAGTGCTGTACGACTATTGTTTTACGCCTCACCACTTTCAAATGTCACCAGCTGCCACTGGCAGGCACCCTTGCGCCATAGTGCAGCGGTGCCTGCATTACAGTCAGGATGTTTTTTGTGCAGGAAAGGGCGCCTTTAGCACCAAAATAATCCTTTGAGGCATTTTCCGCTTTCTGTGTCTGTTGCATAAGTAGAAAGAGAAAATAACAAGGAGAAATAATGATATTTCTCCTTGTTATGCCTCTGTTAGGAAGTCCTATAATATTGACACAAACTCAGGTTTACTAACCTCAAGAAATCAGGAATTGCATCAATATCCATGCGTTCATTCCCCTAGTAAGCCCATGAAATGCCTTCCCAAAGCAGAGTAACACGAGGTACCGATTTGCACTGCGTTGCGTTAATCTGGATTTACTTAAAAACTTAGTGGTACGCAAGGTGACTTTACATTGCCTAGGAATTTCCACTAATGGGCTTGTGTTGCTTTGCATGCTGCTAGAGCAACGCACGCCCTTTGTAAATCTAGGCCTCAGTGTAGACTGACAGAATGCAAAGTGACTCCATGTTGCCTGACCTTGTTTCAGCAAATGGTACACGTCAGGCAGTCAGCAGCAGACGCATAACATTATTCAACGTTTCCGCGCAGATTGCAGCAAATCTACATAATTCCTTAGCTAACATCTGAAATATATAAGCGCTACATGATGTACATTGCGCTGTCGATGTTTTAGATGAGTTTCCGCACTAACTAAAACACAAAGGTATAAGTCTACCTGATGCTGCCCAAGTTGCTGTGAGGAAACAAAAGGAAGAGGTTTTTTTTCTTGTCACAAATTCCCACATGTGCAAGAACTGATTAAAGAAAATAACTCGGTTCAGACAAGTACAAGCATTATAAATAGGTAATCAGACCCTCCAGGATATCGGGATTACGCGATGTGCAAAAAAATTGCAAAATCTGTAGTTTTGTCAAAACGCAGCGATGTTTACAAAACTGCTGCAGGAAATATTGAATATTTTTTTTATATAAAGGGCTGTGAAAACATATTTGTCAGCATTCTTACTTCAAAGAACACTGAACACTATCATGTTAAAACCAACATTCCTGTCACCTCACACAACGAGTGCTGTTTCTCTGGCAGTGGTTTACATGCTGCAGTCTATATGTAGGACATTTCCTTATTTCAGAGCCTGCCCAAACTGCAGTAGGTGGTTGTATGGCTGTACAATGAAATTTAGAAAGATGTGTTGCTACTATTATGAGGCAGTGCTGTGTAGTGGTACATGTGGGCTGTGATGCATGGATAGAAATGTAGATTCACAAGCAAGTTGCATGGCCAGAATGCAGTGTGCAAAGGTGTGTATGACCCTAACAGCAATTTCATAGGTGGACATGAGCTTCTCAGCCAATCACAAACAATGTACATTTGTCCTTCCAACAGAAGTAGTGTCGTATGTCCTTGAGGTGGGCATCCAAGATCTGTGAGAGTCGATCTGTGTGTCGAGGCTTGTCACACCTTTAACTGACATATTCATGACTGTCACCAGCCACCATTGATCTGCATGTCCTACATGATGACAACAGTATCACTGACAGTGAAGGGCATCAACCCTCTACTGACTTAAATTGCCCTTCTTCCACCGCCACAGCCATTGAGTAGCCACACCATAGTAGACTCGAGCACACACAGTGGGAGTCAGCATCACAGCCAAGTTACATAAGATATGATTTGTCATAGCTTTCACTATTAGATAGTGGAATTATTTTAAATATAGAGTGCCTCTACTTTGTCATTTGAATAATCACATTTGAACTAATAATTCTGTTTCATGCAAGACATCATTGCTAACTCATCCAGTGCGCTGCACTCTCACTAGTCTATCTGTAAAACGAGACATCTCTCACCGGCGGGTGTGCGGTGCAGCAACCGGAAGATGGCGGGGGATCTTGCATCCACCTTCGATACAGAGAAGGGCAAGTAAGAACCCCACAAAGGGTTGGAGGCTTCATAGGGGATGGGAACATGGTACCAGTGCCTCTGGAGGCCTTGTGGTGGAGGGAAGATTGCAGGACAGCAGGGGGCAAAGAAGAGGGAAAGGAGAGATTGGGCCTTACTGTAGAGCGAGAGGATTGGGGCGCGCTGGGGGTTTGTGAGGTGGTAGAATGGAAGCGCTGGTGGGGCAAGGGTGGTGCTGTAAATGTAGTGCCTATATAGCACACAAATCACCCCCAAAGGGGTCTCAAGGTGCTGTACACATAGCACTGTGGAACCATTCCTGGCCTTTCCCTGTGAAGTGCACACTCCTGGGCACCCCCAAGGTGTAGGTAGGCATCCCAGCGCTATTGGGGCCGTTGTGGAGATTAAGCAAGCTATTGCCCAGAGTTGCAGAGTGGGACCCATGATTAGAATAGGTACCGAGGCAAGAATTATCAGGTCCGGGGAAATTGAACCCAAGACCCGCCAAGGGGGGAATTGAACCCTGGTCCGGGCCAGAACTCTGCATCAGGGTCTGCTGCTCTAACCATTGAGCCACACTTCTCCACTGTGCTGTCAAGCATTTGAAGGGAAGAGGCTGGAGACAGTTAGAAAAATCCGCAGAAGGGCCATTAAATTAGGTAGTGTTACCATATGTTGCGAGCAGCTCTTTGGAGCCACTTAATTGGCGTCATATACCATATAAAACGCGTGGTCAGCAAAGTGTGTACAGCCTGTGAAAGAGAATCGCAGGGTCTGTGCGTCGGTGGCCTAAAGACCGTGAGGGAGTGGTTGTGACTCGGTGGACACATGGTCTAGGAGATGGAGAAGGACTGACATTGGCGATGGCTTTTATTTTCTTTGTTCTGTCTGTTTAGGGGAGCTTTAATTTATCACCATATCAGAAGTGGTAGTATAGCTTGCGTACAGGTGATAGAATGTGGATACTGACGAGGCTGCATTTTAGTCAAACATCTGTTATGTACAGAGGCAAACACTTGATGGCACAACACATGTCTAGGTTCCTCTCTATTTGAAGTCGTTATGTTCTCTGTAGGCTTTGGCCAGATAATTGCTCACTTTGTGTAGTGCATTGCATGTCATGTCCTCTCAGATTTTAGTTTTGAAGGTTTTGTTGATTATGAGTAGAATTATGCGGCAGGAGACAACCAAATTACGCTGCATGGTTGACTAAATTATCCGGCAAGAAAAGACAACTGGGAAAGTATTGCTTCATTTTGTCACTCTTGTTAATAATATCTGATCACAGGTTCCTTTATCAAAATGAGGGAGTGAGAAGTATTAAAGATTGTCTCCGACACTGCCCAAGTTCATATGATTAATCAGTAGCGGGTGGATCCACTATCAATAATTCTTTTTTCACTAAGCTCCTAAGTCTTTTTTTTCATGGTGCTCTAGCCCAATAAAGTTACTAGTGGCAAACTTCATCATCGAATGGTCGTCCATACACCAACTGTATTTGGAGAGGCTCAATCTGGAGACTCAAGGCAGCACGTTGATATGGGGGATGTAGTAAGCTGGACGAAAACGAGACACTGCAAGAATATACATTTTTACAGGTATGTAAATAGTCTGCTTAAATGTGTCTTTCCCTCACCACCCCTTGTTGTAAATATAAATGTGTCTTTATGCATCAAAGCTTCCCTATGGGACTTCTTCCAGCCAAAATGCCCTGCTTTACATCCGTCATTTCATTGTATCCCTTTCTCAGGAGCCGGTCTCAGTTATTTATGCACAAACTTGCGCTTGTGGTCACTGTCAGCATCATTTAAGGTGAAGTTCATGCCTGGTCGGGCTGCTGCACTTCAATGGAATTGCAAACACCATCTAAAATCTTTATCAAATTATCTACAACAAATACCTCCTGCGTCACAGGATCTCGCCACAGCGTGTAGAAGTAACATTTATGGGAGCAGGGGAAAAAATTTAAATTGAAGACTAAAAGAGAAGAAAATAGGAGCTTGTGGGAAGCCGCAGCATCGTTGGAGCTTCAATAGCTGGTCCGAGACTCCTGTGGATGAAGTTATAGAAAGTAGACTCCGCTCAGAGAGGTCTACTCAAAAAATTACATTTTAGAGGATCAAAACTATTTGGTAATGAACTCGATGACATGGTGCAAGAAGGAGCTGAAGAGTAAAAAATTCTCAATCCTTTTAAGCTGGGGTCTAGAAAGTAATCCTTTATTGTCAAGCGTCCTCTTCAAAGTCTTCAGGACAAGAGTCCCTTTCGAGTCCAGGCTATGTTTGCTCAAGTCGACCTATGAGGACTGGACGAGGTAGGGAAGAGAGGACCTCCTTATGCAGTCTGTCTGACTTATTTTGATCAGTCACTACGATCACTACGATCCTGCACCCTAGGGTTCCTAAGGAAGAAGTGTCCTGCCTCAAGGATCCAGGAGGCACCGGTGCCCCGGCCATGGGTGCTAGAACGTCCCAGGGAGAACTACAGCTCCCTCCTATGAGGTTAGGACTGGGGCTGTGCTTCTGTAGAGCTACAGACACTTTAAACATGCCTAATTCAAAGTGGAATACTCTGCTAAAACAGTTGCCATTGATTTCAGGATGAAAATGAATCATTATGAGTAACAAAAAGTGCTGCAAAATTGCCACTAAATTTCCATAATTGTGCCGCAAAATTTCTATATTTGTGCCGCTAAATTTGCCCCTGGTTGAATAGGCAGCAACTCTGAACTCATGGAAGGTGTAAGTCATCCTTCACAATTTTATTGACACCTTGCAACCTGCCTTGACTTGGACGCTTTAGTGAAAGGGGAGCTTAGATCCATCTCTGGATGCAATTGATGGTGACACATTTCACAATACTAAGTTAGCATTACGTGCGTCCTGTTTAGGACTCAAAATTTGAAAACAATTACCGAGAGAAGAAGTCTCTAAAGGAATTGGAGAAGTAAAAAGAACTTAGATAAGAGATTGTGTCCAATGTAGTATAAAGTATTAGAGAGGCGTACGTTTTTTCAAAGAATACAAATGCCGGGAGAACTGGTGGGCGATTAGTTGGCTGCATTTAGGTCTTCGCAGGAACCTTAGGTATGGAAAACTGACAAAGATTTAATTAGGAATCAGTTGATTAAAAAAACTAACAGTAAAAAAATGCAAGCCCAGTTATTGTCAACACAAATTACAAAGTTAGAGGACTTAGTAGTAAAAATGATTGGGAATATTGCGGACTCAGTGGCCTAGCTAGAGGGAGTGAAGAAGGCGGTCCGCCCTGGCCGGCAGATTATTTTGGGGGTGGCAGCAGTTCACGTGAGGTGGTTGGCACCATCCCTTGAAAATAGTTTGCCCGTGGCGAGGCAGGAAGAGTTGGGGCCAAACATGGGTCAGTGATGAGGAGAGTGGTACTCAAATGATTAGGCATGTAAAGGGAGGGTGGCGGGCGTGCAGGCAGTGCAAGAGAGGGAGCCAGAGAGCAGGCTGCCACCCCGGAGCGAGCAAACAGGTCACACTGACCTACTGCTGGCCGCCTCCATTTATCGGAGGGGAGCCGCCATGCACTTACCAGCAGTCCGTGGCTGCTGTCAGTGCCAATCGGGGCTCGAATCGGGTTCCCTCACCTATTTTACCGGGAGCTTGATAACTGAAGCAAATGGAGCCACACATTCACTCTTTGGCCT
Source organism: Lissotriton vulgaris (assembly GCF_964263255.1). Taxonomy (NCBI): domain Eukaryota; kingdom Metazoa; phylum Chordata; class Amphibia; order Caudata; family Salamandridae; genus Lissotriton; species Lissotriton vulgaris. Next base: position 244,996,088 of record NC_141688.1, on the reverse strand, counting down.
CTTTGGGGCGAGATCGGTACTCATTCAAGAACGCTGCTCAGGCGCTGGCTTCTCTGATGCAATCGCGTCTAAGGGGTGAGCGAGGGGAGGCAATGAGTCTGATGGTGCAAGCCACCTTTCGTGATGTCACTTCCTGTCTTCCCACTTCTTTTTTTAGGTCTTGTGCTCTGGTGCCACCATAGTATTTTTGGTGTGTATAAGGGACGGCAGGGACCACCCCGGCGGCTAAAGCTCTCGCTATGCCACTGTGCAGACTACAAGAATGGTGTTATCTTTCAGATAGCGAATTTGAGAGGAACTAAGGGGAAAAAAGAAGTGAGGAAAGATTAAAGTATGGATGACATAAGATACTAAAACAAACTATGGTTTTGTTGTGGAGTAAATCACTTATAAGCAAGGCCAAAAATTGTCCAGGATGAGGAGTAACCTTCTTTAGTTGCAATAAGAAAGCTCATTTTGCACATTTATGTAAATTTAATGGGGCGCTTGAAAGTATCATCTAGAAAGGAGGAAGAAGTACTTGCAGGGGACAGAGATACAGAATAATGTATAGAAGACATTCTCACCCTACAAGATAGAAAGGGCAGGGTCCCTTATTCCAGCGTTATGGTGGGTGGAGAGATCCACATGATGGGAGATTCTCGGTCACCTTCTACTTTGATTGGGAAGAAGAATGAAAAGAATTTCCCAGGGTAAAATCGAAAGTGAAAGTGTTTGTATATGGGAAGAAATTGATTGAGGTGGTAGGAGAGTTTATAGAACTCCTGGAGTTCTAAAAGTAATGTTATAAATGATTCCACCAGTCATGTAGCCATGGATGAGTCATCTTTGTTGGGACGTGGAGAACAAAAAGACCTGAACCTAATTTTAGAACGAAACTTTCCAGACCAGGGGCCAGATGTAGGTGGCCATTTACCGGCCGGTAACGGCCGATTTCGGCCATTACCGACCGGTAAATGGGTATTTGGGATGTATGGAGCCAATTTTACCGATTCAGTAAATTTACCAAATCGGTAAATTTACCGAATCGGTAAAATACCGAATCGGTATTTTTACCAATTCGGTAACTTCTAGATGTAGGTGGGACTCTTCTGAGTCCCAAAGGCCTTTCAGATTCGGTATTTTACCACCCAATCCAATTGAGTGGTAAAATACCGAATCCAGATGTGCATGCACATGTGTGCATGCACACCTATGCCATGTGTCAGATAGACATGCCCTTAGGGCATGTCTGTGTGCCACATGGCACACATGCCTGTATTTGGGGTGCTAGAGGGTGTCAAAGTGACACCCCCTGCACCTTTGCTGGAATCGGTATTTACCGAATCGGTAAATACCGATTCGGTAATGCCCATTGATTCCTATGGGCTTCAATGGGCATTATCGAATCGGTATTTACAGAATCGGTAAATACTGAATCTTAACGATTCGGTATTTAATGAATGTGTAATACCTACACCCTCCCCCCTCTATTTTACCACTTCTGAAATACCGAATCGGTAAAATTCGGTATTTAAGAAGTGGTAAAATTAAATTACCTACATCTAGGCCCAGGTGATGTGATTTAATGACATTATATATGTACACAAACAAAGAAATGGGAGGAACAATTACTGGAAGTATTTTCAGATAACCTTGGAAACCTGAAAAGAGTTTGTCCATAAAGTAAGACTCAGAGATGAGGAAACTCCTTGAGTAGGTAAGGTAAGAAGACTTCCAGATGGGTTAAGTGTGGCATTCAGGTAAGAATTGGAGAGGCTGAATAGTTTCAACATCATAGAAGAGATTGAAAGTTTTGAGTGCTTCACTCAATTTCTTTTGGCGAGCAAATGCAATAGGGATAACAGGATGTGTGTGGACTTGGTGACCTTACTAAGAATATTTAGGTAGATCGTCATCCTCTGCACAAATCTAATCTAAAAATAAACATTAATTAAGGGAACCTCTACATTATCAACATTCGACATGTTATCTGCATACCATCACGTAGAACTGGAGTGTGATTCATGTAATTTAATATAATTTTTGACTCTGAAAAGGATCTTCTGCTATAAGAGAAAAACATTCGAAATACAATCAGCCATTTTCCAGTGGACAAAGCACGTAAGGTTCAAGGGTCTAGATGACCTCCCGTATCTGAGTCTGTTATCTGTGGGTCTTGAAAGACAGAGAGATCTCAGGGGGTAACTCAAGGCTGCCCCATATCCTTGTAAATATGGTGCAGCCATGCGTTTCCTAAGTAGTGGAGTGAGGCGTTAAGCCATGACGGCTAACGCCTCACTTCGCAACTTCCTTGTGCATATATCCTTCAGTGCTTAATTTGTGTTGGTGTTTTCCGGTGCTTGGTACCAACATTTATTACTGAACATTGGCACATGGTGTTGCTGAGTACAATGTCAGTAGATAGTCTAACTGTTTAATATACTTTCCAAAGAGCGGTGAAGCTAGGATGTCCAGGATATCCCTGCGGTTTGAGGTCACCTGGAATGGTCCAAAATGTCACATTGGTTTTTGTGAGATTGTTAGTAGGTAATACTGGCATTTGACAGTACCGACAGGAGCTGCATGCCGTGCCACCTACAGTGTAAGTCAATGAAATGCCATTGGCCCTGATACATTTTTTTTAAATGAAGCCCTTATCAGACTCATGATACTTGAAAATCTTCCAGTAAAACTCACTTCATTATTTGCAGTTGAGGTTCCCAGAGGTAGTGGAAACTGAAACCTAACAGATAATAGATGTGACCTTCATAGGTGACACCAAAGACAGATTCTTGGAAAACGTTCTCTACTCAATAGGCAAGTGAAGCCCAACAAAGAGAAAACATTTGAATACATTTTCAGGTAGCACTATACAGACGTGCAGTTACAATGGCGATAGCCTCCCTCTGTAAAAGGAAAGGCCAGAATAGCTGTTCGACAAGAATACACTAGAATGTGTAATGAAAGGACAGGCGCAGTATCACTTGCAGTAGTGGAAATAGCAGTGTGAAGCACTTCTGAATATTTAATATTATATTGTATTGTATTGTAATTGTATTTATATAGTTTGTACTACCCTGTTGAGGTGTTGTAGCGCTTTTTGGGGAGTATGATGCTACTCCAGATTAGAGGATCAGTGGTGAATTTGTATAGGGAGATATGAAAGTAATTTGAGCGGTGGACATGTGGGTTTGTTATTTCATTGAAAAAGAATAGTGGAAGGATAGGAGAGCGAAGAGTTTGCATTTATATTTACACTTGCTATCCCTGGTGAGGTGTTGCAGTGCTTTTAGGCAGGTAGCACACTACTCCGGAACCCAAACAGGATCAGTGGAGAATTAGTATAGGGAAATATTAAATTATTTGAGTGGTGGACATGTAATCTGTTGGTTGGATTGAAAAGGGTAGTGGAGGGATAAAAGAGGGAAGGGTCTAGAGAGTGTTTTTGGGAGATCATAGCAGTAGGGGAAGGTTTGAGATGAGTAAAAGGGAGATGAGGGGAAAAGAGTCAGAGGGAAGGGTTAAGAAAGGCTTTTTGGGGAGATCTGAATGGTAAAGGAGGTTTGAGATGATGCAAGGAGGAGGGAAGAGTCTAGGAAGGGTTATTTTGGGAATCATGGAAGAAGAATGGGTTTTGGGATGAGACAGAGAGTGGAGGTAGACGAGATATTGTAAGAGGGATAGGGTAGCATCAATAGGGTACTGCATCTCATTGAACTGCAGTTGTGTAGCAGATCCTCATGCAGTTCAATGCAAGCCCTTGGGTGGATGTGGAAGGATACACTCAATCAGCCATGAAACCGCCTGGTGAACATGCGCTTTATAAGTGTTTTTAACATAGCATAACATACCAACAGCCAATAGTATCAGTTAAGAGATGAATACTCCACTGGGTAAAGTTAAGTGTAGGAGAGTAGGGTCTGCTATCCTATGGTCACCCCAATTTTTGCTTTTTGCTTCACTGGTTTTCGACTTACTGAGGCTGTGGGCCTGCTAATCAGACCCCCAGCCTGCTGTTCTCTCTCTAAATTTATAATACATGTGCTATAGGTACATACCACAATTGGAAATGGACTCCTTGTCAGCCCCTGTACCATGCACTATAGGTGCTCAGGGCATAGGTGCCACCAAGGCCTACCAGGGGCAGAAGCATAGCTTTTGCCACCCCTGGCTGGTTCTTAAATTGACACAACTGGCTGATCACTCAGCTGGGGCAAGTGGGTGTAATCACCCCTTGCTTAGATATAGTATACCTATATCTAAACCTATATCTGGACACATATATAGCCTGTGAGCCACTCCTGTGGAAGGCCTCATCAATCCTGGAGGCAGAGTGCGTGGTTTTATGTGAGATGGAGCTCTGGCATGAGCTGAGCCTGTCTGCAGCTGTCGGGAACAACTCCCTAAGCTGATCCGGGATAATGCCATACCATATACTCTTAAGCGCCTTATAATCCTCGCGGTTATATAGCAACTTTGGTTTGGCTTTATCAAAACATGTCGTGTAAGGTGTCATACGAATTGGAATACTACCCCCTCGCCAGTTCTGGCGACGGGGGTAGCATTCCACCCTTCTAGAGGGAGAAGATATGTTACTTTACTGAAACGCGGTTGATTTAAAATGAGCCTCAGATCCACAAAATGGATGCCCCTGCCACAGACACGGGTCTGGCCTCCTGCTGCTGACCGAAACTCAGCATATGGTGGCCTGGACAAAGGGTTTCCTGTCGCAGGGCGGTGTCAAACCACCCCAGACAGGAGATAGTGAATTGTAGTAGGGAGGTTTCAAAGAAACCAGACACTGCCTGGGGAGCACAAGGCTGCCCCTTGCATAATCCGGCCAAACCGGTTCTGGGGCCTCCCAGCCCCTGTCCCAGCGCGGCCTGGATCAAAGGAAAGGGGTGTAACCACCCCCTTCCTGGGTCCCACCCATAGGAGGGGACCTAGCAGGATGTCCAACCCCCCAGATTCGAATAAGAGGGGGAGCAGTGCCAATGCAACTCAGATCATCCTGAAGAAACATAAGAAACGAATTCTGGACCCTTCGACTTTCTGCACGACGTTAGAAGACTGAAGAATCTCCCTTGTGGTCAAGGAGTGACCACCCTGTGCAAACAGGTACCAACCAGCACTCGACCCTTGCTTTGTTGCAGTTCCCGCCGGAACTCGAGCGACAGAGATCGACGAGATCAAGCTTGCCTGCCTTCTACCTGCCCGATCCACAGTCCCTGCAGAGCTGAGACCAGTGGAGGCGACCGGAAGCGTGGGGCACGCCATCTTGAAAAGGCCACGAGACGCTGACCGTGCAGCCCACGAGTGATCCTCGAAGCTGTGCACCGGGGTTTGAGAAGCCCCAGCCCCGAGCTCCACTTGCACCAAAGCTCACCCCTCCACACTTGACGAGTGCTGCGTGGGGCCCTTCTGCTTGTGTGGGCTCGACGCGTTGGCCCGGTCACTTGCCAGCTGGCTTGTGGCCCCTGTGCCAACGAAACTTGAAATACGACTCGCTTTTCTGGTTGCTCCAGATCTGCACCAGCTCCTGTGAAAAGGAGCCCCCACTCTGACCCTCCTGGTTCGAGTGATAAGCAATCTCCTGGTTCCGCGTGGATTGCTTTTGCCAAGTGCTGTTTGCTGCAATCTTGAAGCTGACGGTACTGACGGCGAGAGCCTACGTGGGACAGATCGTGACCTGCTCCTGGACGTCGCAGATGCCCCAGAGCCCACGTGACAGCGGAGAGAAGCCTATCGACAACCGCCTGATTGCGCCCGACATTGCCTGGTTCCGTCCTGGTTCCACCCTGGTCACTGCTGAGTGACCCAGACTCTGTCCCCTCTGCTTTCAGGTACTTTTCTACTTCGATCCACCCTTGGATCGCACCGGACACTTCTGCTTCACAGCGCCTGCAGCTGCAACAGCTCCAAGCACCAAGAATCTGCGTGACAGAACCCGACGCCACTTCGACCCTGTGCACCCACGGCCTGTGGGTGAGGTAACATTGCAACGCCGGTGTTCCCACACTGGTACACACCTCTAGGGTCTGTGTCTAAAGTTTTGTGTTCCTAGGTTCAGCGGAAGTATCTTTTAATTCACTTTATGCAACTTTTACGCACCATTGACATTGCATTGGTGCGCGCCGCACTTTCCGTGCTGCACCCGTCTCCTGTGGGCTACTCCCGACTTCAGCATTGCTAGTCCTGACTGCTCCCAGCGAATCTCTAGGCCCTAGGCCTAACCATTGTTCGATAAGTGTTACTTATACCACTTTTTTAGTATATGGTCTGAGTGGCCACCCGCCCTCATCCATAATTGTGCAACTTTATATGTTTTACTGTGCTTTTGATTTAACGCTTGTGCCCCTTTCCTCATAAAGAGTACTGGGGAGTAATTTAGAAATAAATACATATATTTTTATAATATATACTTGTGTGGTGTCCTTTCATTTGATTACAGGATTGTATGTGGTAAAACAGCTCGCTTAACACGACCTCTTAAGTTAAGCCTTTAAGGCTGCTTAGTCCATGCTACCATTAGGATAGCTTGTCTACAAGGTTGACTTACAACCTGACATCTTTGGGGTTTGTTTGGACTGATACCAAGTGGTTCCAGAATTGGAAACACAACATATCAGGCCAACAACTCACATTGGTGTGCAGCGGTGCGGATTTGAGCTTGCTGTTTGTTTTACCATTGCAATCTTTATCAAATTGAAAGATCACATCAAGTACCTCTAGGTACATATAAATCAAAAGCTTAGCATATTAAGTTCTACTGAACTTAGTAGTTGTAGATTAAAGGGATTAGCACACCCTGACTACAACTCACTAGCAAGGTACAGTAGGAAACCACGTAGTGTAGGTAAGTGCATCACTTACACCTCACTAGCAGTCATGTCTGATACAGATAGAGCCTCGGGCTCTGCTCCTGTAATAGTTGATCCTATAGGGACAACATCCAGATATGACAACCTTAGCCACAAAGACCTGAGTGCCTTGTGCACAGCCAGGGGGCTAAAAAAGGGCAGAGGCCCTACCATTCCTTCCCTAATAGCTATCCTAGAAAAGGATGACTTAGATAAGGTGAGTCAGGCTCCCTTAGAAACAGGTGAAGGGATAAACTCCCCTGAGAATGAGGATCTTCCTGAAGATGAAGTAGTGGAGGAGGAGGAAGAGGAAGACTCTGATTTAGAAGAGCCTGAAGATCAGGATCAGGGGGGAAACCAGGTACAGGTTGCCAGGCTTAACCAGGCCAACCTAGACCTACATGGGAATGGAGAGGGCCAGCACCACTCCAGATCTCATAACCAAATTCTCCCAGGTAACAGAAGGGAGAGATCTCTATCAAGGGACTCTCACCTTTCTAGTGCCTCAAGAGAATCTCAGAGAGGGATGACTCCCTCCCAGAGGAAAGAGCATAGGGCCAGGATGAGGGCTGTCCAACTCCAAATAGAAAGGGAAGAGGTAGCCTTGGCTCAAGCTAAACTTGCTTTAGCAAGAGAAAGAAAATTGTGTGGCTTAGATGCCACTGGTGGCAGCAAAGTTCCTAAAGAAAAAGACAGGGCCTATGACAATAGAAACCTGACAAAAATTGTGCCCCCCTACAAGGAAGGGGATGATATCCACAAATGGATGACTGCTCTTGAGAGGGCCTGCATGGTACAGCAGGTCCCTGAGGATCAGTGGGCAGCAATTTTATGGTACTCCTTTTCTGAGAAAGGGAGGGACAGGCTCCTCACTGTTAGACCTGAGGATGCCAAAAACTACTCTGTTCTGAAGAGTGCTCTTATTGAAGGGTTTGGCCTAACCACTGAGCAATACAGGTTGTTGTTCAGAGACACCCAAAAAGCACAGACTCAGGACTGGACTGATTTTGTAGATTGTGCCACTAAGGCTCTGGAGGGTTGGCTGCAGGGAAGTAAAGTTTCAGACTATACAGGATTGTACAATCTTATGATGAGAGAGCAGATCCTTAATAACTGTCAGAACCAGCTGTTGCATCAATACCTTGTTGACTCTGATTTGACCTCTCCCCAAGAATTGGGAAAGAAGGCAGACAAATGGGTCAGGACAAGGATTAAGCAGAAAAACCAGAACCAAGGTGACCAGAAGAAAACAGACCAGAAGGGTGGGAATCAGAAAGATAAAGAAAAGGACCAGAAGTCTTCAGGCCCCCAAACTAGCAATAAGGAGGGGGGTTCCCAAAATGGAAACAAGAAAAAGAAGAATGATGGCCCAAAGAAACCTTGGTGTAATACCTGCAAATCAGTTTCACACTGGGGCAGTGAATGCACTAAGAAAAATCCAGTCCCCACCACTGCAGCTCCTAAAGCACCTGCACCCCCTAGTACAGTTAACAGTGGTGGTACACAGCCAAAGGGTTTAGTAGGGTTGACCCTGGGTACTGAGGTGGAATCTGGCCTAGTCAGAATCCCCACACAGGCAGTTCTCCTATATGATGTGGACTTATCTTTGACCACTGCAGTAAGCCCCAGTAACCTGGGCAAATATAGGCAGACTCCCTTAATCAATGAGAAACTGGCTCAGGCCTACAGGGACACTTGTGCCAGTGTCACTATGGTGACACCTGACTTTGTGGACCCTGGACAGATTGTACTAGGTGAAAGTTACCTAGTGACCAATGCAAGCAACTCCACTACTTCCCATAGTGTGGCTGTTGTGAACTTCTCCTGGGGAGGGGTAGATGGCCTAAAGAAAGTTGTTGTGAGTGCAGACCTCCCAGTAGACTGTCTGTTAGGCAATGATCTTGAAAGCTCAGTTTGGTCAGAAGTGGAGTACAGGACTCATGCAGAAATGCTAGGGATTTCAGCTCATGTCCTTGCAGTGACAAGGTCTCAGGCTAAGAAGTGCCTTCCTGAACCAGTGGTGGATCTTGAAACAATAGACCAACCACAACCCAAGAGGAGGAGCAAGAGGGTTAAGGCTGTGCCTTCCCACTTGCCCCAGGTTGAGGATCAAGTTTCACAGGAAACTGATTCTGCAGTCCAAGAGGAGACTGTCTCAGAGGAGCTTGAACCTGATCAGGTTGAGTTTCTGGGGACAGGGGGACCCTCAAGGGCAGACCTGGGGCAGGCCCAATTAGATTGCCCTTCACTTGAACCCCTCAGACAGCAAGCTGCTGCTGAGGCTGCAGGGAATGCTCAAGGTACCCATAAAGTATATTGGGATGAAGGACTCCTTTATTCAGAGGCTAGAGACCCCAAGCCTGGCACAACCAGGAGGTTGGTTATACCTTTGAAGTTTAGGGGCTTCCTTCTTACCTTGGCCCATGATATTCCCCTTGCAGGACACTTAGGCCAGAATAAGACTTGGGACAGGCTTGTTCCACACTTTCACTGGCCTCACATGTCAGAAAATGTCAAGGAGTTTTGTCGCTCCTGTGTCACTTGCCAAGCCAGTGGTAAGTCAGGTGGCACAACAAAGGCCCCCCTGATACCACTACCTGTGGTGGGGGTACCCTTTGAAAGAGTTGGAATAGACATTGTGGGTCCCATGGATCCTCAAACAGCATCTGGGCACAGATTTATACTGGTGGTAGTGGATCATGCCACCAGGTACCCAGAAGCAATTCCCCTGAGGACCACCACAGCTCCTGTGGTGGCAAAAGCCCCCATTGCAGTTTTCTCAAGAGTGGGCTTTCCAAAGGAGGTTCTTTCAGACAGAGGTACTAACTTTATGTCTGGATACTTAAAAGCAATGTGGAAAGAGTGTGGAGTAAACTATAAGTTTACCACACCCTACCATCCACAGTGCAATGGGCTTGTGGAAAGGTTCAACAAGACCCTAAAGGGAATGATAAAAGGTTTACCAGAGAAGCTCAGGCGGAAATGGGACATCCTTTTACCCTGCTTGCTCTTTGCTTACAGAGAGGTCCCACAGAAGGGGGTTGGCTACAGCCCTTTTGAACTTTTGTTTGGCCACCCTGTAAGAGGTCCATTGAGTTTGGTGAAGGAAGGATGGGAGTTACCTCTCAAAAAGCCTAAACTAGACATTGTGGACTATGTACTTGGTCTCCGCTCCAGGATGGCTGAATACATGGAGAGAGCATCCAAAAACCTTGAGGCAAGCCAAGAATTACAGAAAGCTTGGCATGACCAAAAGGCTGTTATGGTTGAGTTCCAGCCAGGACAGAAGGTGTGGGTGTTGGACCCAGTGGGGCCAGCAGCTCTCCAGGACAAATGGACTGGACCCTACCCTATCATTGAAAAGAAGGGAGAAGTCACCTACTTGATTGACTTTGGTACCCCTAGGAGCCCCCACAGGGTGCTCCATGTGAACAGATTGAAAGCATTTGTTGACAGGGAGGACATGAGTCTCCTCATGGCCACAGATGGGGAACAGGAGGAAGAGAGTGACCCTCTCCCAGACCTGCTTTCCCAGAACCCTGATGATGGTTCAGTTGATGGAGTAGCCTTGGCAGGCAGCCTCACTGAGCAGCAACAGGTGGACTGCAGACAGGTGTTATGTGTTGCAGGCCCACAGACATATGTTTTCTCTCACACCCAGCCAGACTAATTGGTGCACCCATGAGGTGGACACTGGTGACAGTCTGCCTGTGAAGAATAAGATCTACAGGCAACCTGACCATGTCAGGGATTGTATAAAGGCTGAGGTGCAAAAGATGTTGGAGCTTGGAGTGATTGAGCCATCAGAGAGCCCATGGGCTAGCCCAGTGGTCCTTGTGCCAAAACCTCATACCAAAGATGGGAAGAGAGAAATGAGGTTTTGTGTGGACTACAGAGGTCTCAATGCTGTCACTAGGACAGATGCTCATCCCATTCCAAGAGCAGATGAGCTCATTGATAAATTGGCTTCTGCCAAGTTTCTGAGCACATTTGATTTGACAGCTGGCTACTGGCAAATCAGACTAGATGAAGAGTCAAAAGCCAAAACAGCATTCTCTACCCCTAGTGGACATTATCAGTTTGTGGTGATGCCCTTCGGTTTGAAGAATGCACCTGCCACCTTCCAAAGGTTGGTGAATCAAGTCCTTGCTGGGTTGGATGACTTTTGTGCAGCATATCTAGATGATATTGCTGTCTTTAGCTCCACCTGGGAGGATCACCTGATCCACCTGAAGAAGGTTCTGGAGGCCCTGCAAAAGGCAGGCCTGACTATCAAGGCTACTAAGTGCCAGATAGGGCAGAGCAAGGTTGTGTACTTGGGCCACCTAGTAGGTGGGGGCCAAGTTCAACCACTGGAGAGCAAGATCCAGACCATACAGGACTGGGCTCCTCCAACTACCCAGACACAAGTCAGAGCCTTCTTGGGCCTGACTGGGTATTACAGAAAATTTGTAAAGAACTATGGGTCCATTGTGACACCATTGAATGACTTGACATCCAAGAAGATGCCCAAAAAGGTTCAGTGGACAGTTAGCTGTCAAAAGGCATTTGATGACCTGAAGAAGGCCATGTGCTCTGCACCTATCCTGAAGAGTCCTGACTACTCCAAACAGTTCATTGTACAGACAGATGCTTCTGAGTTGGGGGTGGGAGCTGTGCTTTCACAACTTAATCAAGATGGTCAAGACCAGCCCATTGCTTTTATTAGCAGAAGGCTGACCCCCAGGGAGAAACGTTGGTCAGCTATTGAGAGGGAGGCCTTTGCTGTGGTTTGGGCCCTGAAGAAGTTGAGGCCATACTTGTTTGGTACTCACTTCCTAATTCAGACAGACCATAAGCCCCTCTTGTGGCTAAATCAGATGAAGGGTGAAAATCCCAAACTGCTCAGGTGGTCCATTTCCCTACAGGGGATGGACTTTACAGTGGAGCACCGCCCAGGGACTGACCATGGTAATGCAGATGGTCTCTCCAGGTACTTCCACTTAGAACATGAAGACTTATCTGGTCAAGGTTAAGTTTAATGTCCCTGCGTTTGGGGGGGGGGTTATGTAGGAGAGTAGGGTCTGCTATCCTATGGTCACCCCAATTTTTGCTTTTTGCTTCACTGGTTTTCGACTTACTGAGGCTGTGGGCCTGCTAATCAGACCCCCAGCCTGCTGTTCTCTCTCTAAATTTATAATACATGTGCTATAGGTACATACCACAATTGGAAATGGACTCCTTGTCAGCCCCTGTACCATGGTGCTCAGGGCATAGGTGCCACCAAGGCCTACCAGGGGCTGAAGCATAGCTTTTGCCACCCCTGGCTGGTTCTTAAATTGACACAACTGACTGATCACTCAGCTGGGGCAAGTGGGTGTAATCACCCCTTGCTTAGATATAGTATACCTATATCTAAACCTATATCTGGACACATATATAGCCTGTGAGCCACTCCTATGGAAGGCCTCATCAATCCTGGAGGCAGAGTGCGTGGTTTTATGTGAGATGGAGCTCTGGCATGAGCTGAGCCTGTCTGCAGCTGTCGGGAACAACTCCCTAAGCTGATCCGGGATAATGCCATACCATATACTCTTAAGCGCCTTATAATCCTCGCGGTTATATAGCAACTTTGGTTTGGCTTTATCAAAACATGTCGTGTAAGGTGTCATACGAATTGGAATACTACCCCCTCGCCAGTTCTGGCGACGGGGGTAGCATTCCACCCTTCTAGAGGGAGAAGACATGTTACTTTACTGAAACGCGGTTGATTTAAAATGAGCCTCAGATCCACAAAATGGATGCCCCTGCCACAGACACGGGTCTGGCCTCCTGCTGCTGACCGAAACTCAGCATATGGTGGCCTGGACAAAGGGTTTCCTGTCGCAGGGCGGTGTCAAACCACCCCAGACAGGAGATAGTGGATTGTAGTAGGGAGGTTTCAAAGAAACCAGACACTGCCTGGGGATCACAAGGCTACCCCTTGCATAATCCGGCCAAACCGGTTCTGGGGCCTCCCAGCCCCTGTCCCAGCGCGGCCTGGATCAAAGGAAAGGGGTGTAACCACCCCCTTCCTGGGTCCCACCCATAGGAGGGGACCTAGCAGGATGTCCAACCCCCCAGATTCGAATAAGAGGGGGAGCAGTGCCAATGCAACTCAGATCATCCTGAAGAAACATAAGAAACGAATTCTGGACCCTTCGACTTTCTGCACGACGTTAGAAGACTGAAGAATCTCCCTTGTGGTCAAGGAGTGACCACCCTGTGCAAACAGGTACCAACCAGCCCTCGACCCTTGCTTTATTGCAGTTCCCGCCGGAACTCGAGCGACAGAGATCGACGAGAACAAGCTTGCCTGCCTTCTACCTGCCCGATCCACAGTCCCTGCAAAGCTGAGACCTGTGGAGGCGACCGGAAGCGTGGGGCACGCCATCTTGAAAAGGCCACGAGACGCTGACCGTGCAGCCCACGAGTGATCCTCGAAGCTGTGCACCGGGGTTTGAGAAGCCCCAGCCCCGAGCTCCACTTGCACCAAAGCTCACCCCTCCACACTTGACGAGTGCTGCGTGGGGCCCTTCTGCTTGTGTGAGCTCGACGCGTTGGCCCGGTCACTTGCCAGCTGGCTTGTGGCCCCTGTGCCGACGAAACTTGAAATACGACTCGCTTTTCTGGTTGCTCCAGATCTGCACCAGCTCCTGTGAAAAGGAGCCCCCACTCTGACCCTCCTGGTTTGAGTGATAAGCAATCTCCCGGTTCCACGTGGATTGCTTTTGCCAAGTGCTGTTTGCTGCAATCTTGAAGCCGACGGTACTGACGGCGAGAGCCTACGTGGGACAGATCGTGACCTGCTCCTGGACGTCGCAGATGCCCCAGAGCCCACGTGACAGCGGAGAGAAGCCTATCGACAACCGCCTGATTGCGCCCGACATTGCCTGGTTCCGTCCTGGTTCCACCCTGGTCACTGCTGAGTGACCCAGACTCTGTCCCCTCTGCTTTCAGGTACTTTTCTACTTCGATCCACCCTTGGACCGCACCGGACCCTTCTGCTTCACAGCGCCTGCAGCTGCAACAGCTCCAAGCACCAAGAATCTGCGTGACAGAACCCGACGCCACTTCGACCCTGTGCACCCACGGCCTGTGGGTGAGGTAACATTGCAACGCCGGTGTTCCCACACTGGTACACACCTCTAGGGTCTGTGTCTAAAGTTTTGTGTTCCTAGGTTCAGCGAAAGTATCTTTTAATTCACTTTATGCAACTTTTACGCACCATTGACATTGCATTGGTGCGCGCCGCACTTTCCGTGCTGCACCCGTCTCCTGTGGGCTACTCCCGACTTCAGCATTGCTAGTCCTGACTGCTCCCAGCGAATCTCTAGGCCCTAGGCCTAACCATTGTTCGATAAGTGTTACTTATACCACTTTTTTAGTATATGGTCTGAGTGGCCACCCGCCCTCATCCATAATTGTGCAACTTTATATGTTTTACTGTGCTTTTGATTTAACGCTTGTGCCCCTTTCCTCATAAAGAGTACTGGGGAGTAATTTAGAAATAAATACATATATTTTATAATATATACTTGTGTGGTGTCCTTTCATTTGATTACAGGATTGTATGTGGTAAAACAGCTCGCTTAACACGACCTCTTAAGTTAAGCCTTTAAGGCTGCTTAGTCCATGCTACCATTAGGATAGCTTGTCTACAAGGTTGACTTACAACCTGACATCTTTGGGGTTTGTTTGGACTGATACCAAGTGGTTCCAGAATTGGAAACACAACATATCAGGCCAACTTCTCACATTAAGACATGACTTACAGAGTCTCATGCCAATGGCTGAAAGATACAGTTAGGAGAAAGCCAATGGTTACAAGAGGCAGGCCCGAAGCCTACTTGTAAGGTACATTGTCAAAACTCTCACATGAAAATACACTAGTAGTTCACATGATCAAGATAAGGGGTCAGGAGGGGTGGAATCCGAAACAGTAAGACTATGTTCTGCCAATGCACAAGTGTGCATAAGCATTATTTTTATTAACTCTAACCCCCAAAACATTGAAAGCAAGGTGACAGAAAGTGGTTACAGCATCTTTTATTGGTAAAAATACATGTGCATTTTACAATCCCACTATATTTTGTCACTGAACTTAAAAGAAATGTACGCATTTAGTGAAAACAAAGGATTGTTCTGTTTCCAGTGACAACTCCTCCGCTAAGGCGGAGGAGCGTCGCCCCTCTGTTCGTTGAGCAGTGAAAAATAAAATTAAAATGATAATAACAAGAAGTAATTATCATTTCACTTTTCTTTGCGGGACTCCAACCAGGTTGGGCGGGGCAGGGCTTGCCGCCGTCAGAGCGAGCAAGAGTGGTTTTCACTCTCTCCCTTAGTGTGCATAACAGCTTGATCAACCGTCTGGTGCTGGCCAAACAGTCATGCACACTTGGTATATACTCTACGGGGCAGTGTTGCACAGAGGAGAACATGCTCCGCCTCCTAGGTACAGTTCAGCAGCCAAACAGGCTGCTCAGCAGTGTTGTGATTGGCTGGGAGAGTCCGGGAGCCTGGGTGCTTCTGTTGGCATAGAGCAAGGACAGAGGAGAGAGGGGCAGTGGCGCTTAATGGTGGTAGCTGGTGGGATAGTTGCACTCCTGGGACCCTCAGGATTCAAAGGGAGTTAACCCCTCAACTTAAAACGCGCCACGGGTCATGTCGTGTTTGCACAGTGGTGATGGGAGGGGGTGGGCCCTCGGGTGACATGTGTGCAAACACACACTGTGGCGCATTTTAATTTGGGGAATCAATTCCTCTTCAATCCTACGGGTCCCTGGGGGCCAGCTAGCCCACCAGGTACCTCTAGTAAGCGCCACTGAGATTCATTGTAGAGTGTTTTAAAAAGGGGCATGGCCTCTGAACACCTCTCTCCAACGCAGCTCTCTGGCGCATACTGGAGGTGCCTGGTGGGCTAGTTGTCCACAAGGGACCCTCGGGATTGAGAAGGAATTAATTCTCCAACTTAAAACGCGCCACAGGACGTGTTTGCAGACATGTCACTTCAGGCCACGCCCCCTTACTTCACCATTGTGCAAACGCGCCTGTGGCGAGTTGTAAGTTTCCCAGTCTCACAGAACACTGCAAATTTGCATTGCTAACGAAAAAATGCTGCGTCACAATTCAGTGGGAGTGCAGTGAGATACACTTAAGTGATTTCTGTTTGGATGTGATGCTGTAAAACGCAGATGTGAACAATGCTATGGGGAGCAAAAGCACACAGGGAGTGCGTGGGCTGAGTGGCCCAGGTTGTAAGTATTCTTCCAACAATTCATAACATTTAAATACGTAATTTCTTCACAGTGTAGGATGTTTCACCCAATTGTGCAAATGGTTGCTATTGGGAAAATTTCACTATGTCCTTTTTTTCAGGCTGACAATTTTCAAAACGAAATATATAAGCAAATATCCAGCATCCCTCAAGAGCCTCTCTTGTTCATGTACTGATCTTGGTACTGAAGGTTGACTCCCGTTGGGCTGTGCCAACTGCCCAGCTCTGTGTGGAGCTCTTGTGGGAATTTGTTGGTACTTTGTTGGTACAGCCTTTAGCCAACCCACCAAGTTTCTCCGATCTAAGCCTGACAGCTTCTACAGTCTAGTTTGTTTTCTTTGTATCTTGGGGCCTGTTCATCCAATTTAACCCAGGTTAAGCATAGACCTTGAAATCTTGGCCTCTATGCCTTGTTTAATACCACTGAATGCTCTGTATTTGCACTTGTAGTGTATTCTTCCTAGCATGATTTCTGGTATCTAGGGCCCGATGTAGGTGGCCCAATACCGATCGGTAACGGCCGAAAATACTGATTTTCGGCCCTTACCGAGCGGTATCTAGCCATCGGGATGTAGGAGCCTGAAATCCGTCCGAATCGGTATTTTCACAGAATCGGTATAGATACCGAATCGGTAAAAAACCGAATCGGAAATACACCGAATCGGTAAATGAACAAATCGCTAACATACCGAATCGGTAAATATACCGAATCGGACCATTTACCGAATGGGTAGAGTTACCGAATCGGTAAATAGTCCGAATCGGACCATCTACCGATTCGGTATAGTTACCGAATCGGTAAATTACCGAATCGGACAAGCCAAAACTCTGATTGAGATGTAGGGAAGCATAGAAATACCGATTTTGCCTCAAAATTGGTATTTCAAATTCGGTATTTACCATGGATTGGAATCAGGTGGTAACCAACTGCAACCTATAAAATGAGACCCAAAATGCAATGCAACTTGCAGGATGGCGGCATTTTATGTCATTGCAAGGCGGCTACGGCTACAGCAGGAAGGAGAGAGGGAATGACAAAGAGAGGAGAAGGTCTACAGACAGAGGATCACCCTGTTCATGCTCACAGAGGCAGAGATCCTACAGAGGTACAGGCTGGACTCAGACACCATTCTGGAGCTCATCAGGGACCTAAAACCACTGTTGGACCACCCCACCCCAAGGGCACACGCCATCCCAATGCACGTGCAGGTGCTATGCAGCCTACACCTGCTTGCGTCTGGCAGCTATCAAAGTGCAGTTGCTGCGGTAGGAGGGATGACCCAGAGCAGCCTGTCAAGGTTTTTCAACAAATTCCTTGACGCCATGATACAGAGGATGGACCAATACATTTCTTTCCCTGCAACCCATGCGGAACTGGTACAAACAAAAGCAGACTTTTACCAGATGGCACGATTTCCCCACATCATCGGCTGCATTGATGGCACGCACATTCCGCTTTGCCCCCCTGCTGAATACATATACCGCAATAGGAAGTCTACGCACACCATCAATGTGCAGGTGATTTGCAATGCTAAGTGCACCATCACAGACCTGGTGGCAAAATTCCCAGGGAGTACCCACGACTCCTACATATTTCAAAACAGCGGCATCTATGCACGGCTGACGGCAGGGGAATTTGGTGAAGGATACCTCCTAGGTGAGACACATCATCAGACCCCCACAACAAAATGTAGCACTGTGAAGTACATGTATGCATGTGAGTAATGTTACCCCTTTTCCTTCTAGGAGACAGTGCATATGCCCTCCGCTCATTCATACTCACCCCCTACCTCAACCCCTCTACACCCAGCCAAAGGAGGTATAACCGGGCTCACAAAAGCACAAGGAATGTAGTAGAACGGACCTTTGGCATCTGGAAAAGCAGGTTCAGATGCTTGCACAAGAGTGGAGGTGCAAGGCAGTATACCCCATCACCTGCTGCAAGATCATAGCTGTCTGTGCAATGTTGCACAACCTTGCGGTGAAGAAGGGCACTCAGGTGGAGTTGTCAGACTACGAGGACCATGACGACGACGTTGCTGTGCCACAAACACAACCTGCTGGGGTGTCTATACCAAGTGATGGCAGATACAGACGTGAGGAGATAACAGAAAACGAATTCTGAGTGAGTACAGATGCACAGACAGGTAATGGATGTGAAAAAAAAGTTTTATAATGTTGGTAAATCGTTACAGCACTGATGTGCAACAAAAGAAATAATTACAGAAAAGGTGGGGAATGGAAATGGGCTGGGTTGCCTCACCCACACTGGCAGTGTCACTTCCTGCTGCGCTTTGCTGACCCACTGGGATGTGGCTCCCCCCCTTCGGAATGGCCGGCTGCCTCAGCGGAGCGCCTGGTGCTCCGGCGCGGCTCGGACACAGCGCTGGCCGGGCTGCTGCTGTCCCCAGCCTCGGCCACGTCCAGGGCAGGATTCACCACAGTGTTGGAGATGATGAGTGCCTCCATGGAGGTGGTGATGCGGGCCATGCCCCTGGTCACCTCTGCAGTGTTTTGAGTGAGGCAGTCTTCCATATTTGCCCCTCGGTGGCATAGCAGGGCCGTTGCTGCGGCAAGCCGGTTGATTGCCCGGTTTTGTACACGGGCATCCCTGCGCCTAGTGTGCTCATGCTCCTCCATCTAGCCACACAGCTGTGTTATGGCAGTTGTCAAGCTACCCAGTCCTGTTGCAATTTCCCTGTTACTTGCCACAAAATCAACAAATCCCTTTGACATTTCCAAAATCTGCAGGTTGTGTTCCAGCAATTGGCGCTGGCAAGCCAGGATGGACTTGGCCTGCATCCGCTGGATCCGCACCATGCTCCCCTCAAGCCCTTTGAAGACGGTGCCCTCCTGTGCTGGTAAAGCACTGCTGGAAGTGCGTGGGCGGCGGCGATTGGTGCTGCCCTGCTGGGTGGCCTGCTGTGCCACAGGTGTCACAGGTGTGGGTGCTGGTGCCTGACCCGCAGCTCCCTCCATGATGGTCATTGGGGCCACAATAATCCTCCTGGCAGGAGATGTGGCAGGTGCTGGCTGGGACCGTGTGGGTGAGTTCTCTGGTGAGAACTGCAATGTGGGAGATTGTGACAGTACGGAGGAGTGGGGAAATGAGAGGGCATGTCCTGGGTCATCCTCATTGGCCATGGCACTGCTGTCCTCCTCCTGCGAAGGAACCATGCTGCTTGGCCCTGCCACCGCACTGTCCGCTGTTGCTGGAGCTGTCGCTTGTGGAGCTGCTGCTCCACTGCCTGATGGCGCCCCTAGGTATACAGAAGCATCAATCAATCAATCAATCAATCAAAGACATTTATAGAGCGCACTACTTACCCGTAGGGTCTCAAGGCGCTTGGGGGGGGGGGGGTGCCGTTACTGCTCGAACAGCCAGGTCTCTTCTTCCTGAAGGAGAGGTGGTCTTGGGTCAGGCGCAGGTCGGTCGGGAGGGAGTTCCAGGTCTTGGCAGCCAGGTAGAAGAAGGACCTTCCTCCTGTTGTCGCTCTTCGGATGCGGGGGACGGCGGCGAGGGCATTTGTGAACTGAGTGAAAATATCTAACAGTCACTACAATAAAAGCATTGCACATGTCATTTTCATTACTCTGAATCTTTTTTAAGTGCATTGCAGTTTAATGTGCACTGACATTTGTTCTTACATTAGCTGACTACATTTCCCATAATGCATTGCTCATGTATGTTGCTAGCAGTACTGGACTGGGGTTTGGCTGTACATTGAGGCTAAAGGGGAGGTGTCTGGTAGGTTGTGTCATGCTGCGCATGCTTCTAACCTTTTGATGTAGCTCTGGCTGAGCTGTCCAGGTCCCCTACTCCCACCACCCTCTCGGTCTCGATCGTTGTGGACACCAGTTCCTCCAGTTCAGTGAGGGGGGGGCGCGGGGTTCCTGCCTCCACCGGTCAGGCCTGCCTGCTTGTGGAGCTCCACCAATTTCCTCTTGGTGAGGCTCCGGATATCATAAAACCTCTTCTTGAGGTCCTCCAGGCTCCTGGGGGTCACACCAACTGCATTGACCCTCTCACTGATGGCACTCCACAGTTTACTCTTGGTGGACTCAGGGACTGTGAGGGACAGCCTCCCAGCTACCTGTGGACCCTCACCACCTCCTCCACCAATACTTGCAGCTCCATGCTGCTGAACTTGACCTTGCGCTTTCACTCAGCCTTCTGGCTCTCAGAGCTGCTTGCCATTTCCACTGTGTTCACAAATCAGCTAACACTCTCTCTGCTGCTCACTCTGACTGCTCAGCTCTGGCTGCCTCTCCAGAAAGTTCTAATGAGTTGCACCTGCCTGGGAAGCCACTCACTGCTAGGGTGGGGGAGGGTGGTTCCACCTCATTGGCTGTTGTCATTAGTTTCACTTTTACTTGCTTGCCGATTCCGTATTTACCGAATCGGTATTTACCGATTCGGTATTTACCGATTCGGTATTTGCCGAATCGGTAAATACCGATTCGGTATTTACAATGCATTCCTATGGGCCGGCCCATAGGGTTGTATTGCCATTACCAAATTGGTATTTACCGATTCGGTATCTACCGATTCGGTGAATACCGATTCGGTAAGTATCGAAACACGATACTGATTGTTTCCGAATTGGTATTTTACCGATTTTTTTTCTCTACATCTCATTTTCCGATTTCAGAATACAGATTCGGTAAAAATCGGTATTTTAAAATCGGTAAATGACTTTTACCTACATCGGGGCCCAAGTTTCTTCAATGAGAACTGATATGCAACTCCCATGCCCAGTGGCAGAAAACTAATGTCTGAGGTGGAGTAAACAGCTGGAGTGGGATTACTGAAAAGTACTCGAGGGGAGAAAGGAGCAGGGCAGACGGGGAGATTTTGTTGTTGTTGCAGTTTTATATAGCGCTAAATTGACTCAAAGGTATCACAGCGCTTTACTTGAGCACCCGTCAAACGACAAGGAACATAATCACTATTAAGGCACGGGGAGATTTGCCCAAAATCACAGCACGTTTGAACCTCCTGCCAGACTGAAACCTCATCCCCGAGCTTCAAGGTTGGCTGCTCCAAACCATATCCTCTACCCTCTTGGAGACGGTGATGTGGCCCAGTAAAAATTATTCATTTGGTACAATAACAGAGCGCTGTTTGAGCAAGTGATGACAATGTGGCCTATGATAAAATATTTAATTTATTTTGAATGAAGACTTAGAAAAACCAGCATTTTGTATTGACTAGAAAGGTGTGTGACATCCCAGCGGCACCAGAAGCAGAATCCTGTGAATGGAACGCTTATGATGTAACATCACTGTGATGTCACAAGGTGCAGGGGGAGGAATTGTGTGGACTTTGTGCATGGTTGAAAGGGTTGGCATTGAATGTACCCACCCTTTTTGGGGTATGTGTCAATGTGTGCATGATTATATTCTTGTTCTAGGCAAAAACCTAACCTTACGCCCAACAATAGTATATTGGTTTCTTTTTGAGCACCTAGGATGTCAGCAGAACAAGCGATAGACAGTTTTGCTAGTCTCAGTCTTTGCTAGAACAGATTCACAATTGCTTTATTAACCTTCCTGCTTTCTTAAATTTCCTTGAAAATGCACCATTTGCCCACTCTTTTTTCAAAATTTGCTCAGGGGAGAACCCCTCGAAACCCCCATACACTTGCTCGCTATAGTGCTGTACGACTAATGTTTCACGCCTCACCACTTTCAAATGTCACCAGCCACCACTGGCAGGCACCCTTGCGCCATGGTGCAGTGGTGCCTGCATTACAGTCAGGATGTTTTTTGTGCAGGAAAGGGCACCTTTAGCACAAAAATAATCCTTGGAGGCATTTTCCGCCTTCTGTGTGTGCGGCATAACGAAGCACAAGTAGAAAGAGAAAATAACAAGGAGAAATAATGATATTTCTCCTTGTTATGCCTCTGTTAGGAAGTCATATCATAGTGACACAAACCCAGGTTTACTAACCGCAAGAAATCAGGAATTGCATCAAAATCCATGCATTCATACCCCTGGAAAGCCCATGAAATGCCTTCCCAAAGCAGAGTAACACATGGTACCGATTTGAACTGCGTTGCGTTAATCTGGATTTACTAAACCACGGAGTGGTACGCAAGGTGACTTTGCGTTGTCTAGGTATTTCCACTAAAGGGCTTGTGTTGTCTTTCATGCTACTAGAGCAATTCAAGCCCTTTGTAAATTTGGACCTCAGTGTAGATTGACAGGATGCAAAGTGACTCCAAGTTGCCTGGCCTTGTTTCAGCAAATGGTACACGTCAGGCAGTAAGCAGCAGACGCATCACATTGTGCAACGTCTCCGCGAAGATTGCGGCAAATCTACATAATTCCATAGCTAACATCTGAAATATGCAAGGGCTACATGATGGACATTTTGCTGTCGCTGTTTTAGATGAGTTTTCTCACAAAATAAAACACAAAGGTATAAGTCTTCCTGATGCTACCCAAGTTGCAGTGAGGAAACAAAAGGAAGAGGTTTTTTTTCTTGTCACAAATTCCCACATGTGCAAGTACTGATTAAAGAAAATAACTCGGTTCAGACAAGTGCAGCATTGTAAATAGGTAATCAGACCCTCCAGGATTTCGCGATTACGCGATTTGCAAAAAAATTGCAAAATCTGTAGTTTTGTCAAAATGCAGCGATGGTTACAAAACTGCTGCGCGAAATGTCGATTATTATTTTTATATAAAGAGCTGTGAAAACATATAGGCCGAGACACCCGTACGGGTATTTGCGCGCTTTAAAAATTGCAAAAAATAAATAAAATCTTACTTCAAAGAACACGGAACACTAGCATGTTAAAACCAACATTCCTGTCACCTCACACAACGAGTGCTGTTTCTCTGGAAGGGGTTTACAAACTGCAGTCTGTATGTAGGACTTTTCCTTATTTCAAAGCCTGCCCAAACTGCAGTAGGTGGTTGTATGGCTGTACAATGAAATTTAGAAAGATGTGTTGCTACCATTATGAGGCAGTCCTGTGTAGTGGTACATGTGGGCTGTGATACATGGATAGAAATGTAGATTCACAAGCAAGTTGCATGGCCAGAATGCAGTGTGCAAAGGTGTGTTTGGCCCTAACAGCTATGTCATAGGTGGACATGAGCCTCTCAGCCAATGACAAACAATGTACATATGTCCTTCCAACAGAAGTAGTGTTGTATGTCCTTGAGGTGGGCATCCAAGATCCGTGAGAGTGGATCTGTGTGTCGAGGCATGTCACAACTTCCACTGACATATTCATGACTATCACCAGCTACCATTGATCTGCCTGTCCTACATGATGACAACAGTGTCACTCTGACAGTGAAGGGCATCGACCCTCTACTGACTTAGATTGCCCTTCTTCCACCACCACAGCCATTGAGTAGCCACATCATAGTAGACTAGAGTACATACAGTGGGAGTCAGCATCACAGCTAAGTTACATAAGATATGATTTGTCATAGCTTTCACTTTTAGATAGTGGAATTATTTTAAATATAGAGTGCCTCTACTTTGTCATTTGAATAATCACATTTGAATTTATAATTCTGTTTTATGCAAAACATCATTGCTAATTCATCCAGTGCGCTGCACTCTCACTAATCTATCTGTAGAACGATACATCTCTTACCAGCGGGGGTGCGGTGCAGCAACAGGAAGATGGCGGAGGATCTTGCACCCATCTTCGGTACCGAGAAGGGCTAGTAAGAACCCCACAAAGGGTCGCAGGCTTCTTAGGGAATTGGAACATGGTACCGGTGCCTCTGGAGGCCTTGTGGTGAAGGGAAGATTGCTGGACAGAAGCGGGCAAAGAAGAGGGAAAGGAGAGATTGGGCCTTACTGTAGGGCGAGAGGATTGGGAAGCGCTGGGAGATTGTGAGGTGGCAGAATGGAGGCGCTGGTGGGGCAAGGGTGGTGCTGTCAAGCATCTGCAGGAGGGAGGCTGGAAACAGTTAAAAAAAATCAGCAGAAGGGCCAATAAATTAGGTAGTGTTACCATATGTTGCGAGCAGCTCTTGGGAGTCACTTAACTGGCGTCCTAGCTATACTACTATAATAGAGGAAGAACTTTCAGCCTTTAAGGCGGGTAAACTCGGGAACCACAGCGCCAATCCACACACCCGATACACCGTTGGAATCGTCAGGGTGTGTAAATGGTTATGGGCTATATACATTTTTTAAAAAACGTTATTTATAAAAATTTACAGTAAAAAAAAAAGTAGTCCCTCCGAAGTAGCGCCTGGCCGCGACGTGCGTGCTCACGTCAGGAGCGCGGGGAGGAGCGACGTTCAGCAGAGCGACGAGGAGCAGCGGATATGGCGAGGGGGAGGAGCGGCGACGTGAGTAGCAGCAGACAGGCCAGAGGCGGTGCGTGCAGCGGACAGGCTGGAGTAGCGGCGGCTGAGGTAAGGGAGCGGCGGACATGGCGCGGGGGAGGAGCGGTGACGTGAGGATCAGCGGACAGGCCAGCGGTGGTGCGAGCAGCGGACAGGCGGGAGGAGTGGCGGCTGAGGTAAGGGGACCCATGTCGGGGCAGGTGGGCGACTGGCTGGGCGGGGGCCTCGGCTGCGGGAGAAAAGAGAATGATCCCCTCTTTTTATGGTGAAACAGCGATCATTAACACATGTCTAGGCCAAAAAAATTAGCTATGATGTAAGCTTTCCCAGCTAAAGTACACTCTGTAGAACGGATTGGTCAGCTGTACACCTCTGCAAAGAAGAACAGGCATATTTAAAGCAGTATATCAGCAGCGGACAGGCGGGAGGAGCGGCGGCTGAGGTAAGGGGACCCATGTCAGGGCAGGCAGGGGTCGGGGCAGGCGGTGGTCGGGCTGGGCGGGGGCCGGGCTACTGGACAATGTCGGGGCGGGCGGAGGTCGGGGAAGCCTGCTGCTCCCGGACAAGATTGGGACGGGCTGCTATTACCATATAAAAAGCGTGGTCAGCAAAGTGTGTACATCCTGTGGAAGAGAATCGCAGGGTCTGTGCGTCAGTGGCCTAAAGACCGTGAGACAGTGGTTGTGACTCGGCGGGCACATGGTCTAGGAGGTGGAGAAGGACTGACATTGGCGATGGCTTTCATTTTCTTTGTTCTGTCTGTTAAGGGGAGCTTTAATTTATCACCATATCAGAAGTGGTAGTATAGCTTGCGTACAGGTAATAGAATGTGGATACTGACGAGGCTGCATTTTAGTCAAACATCTGTTATGTACAGAGGCAAACACTTGATGGAACAACACATGTTTAGGTTCCTCTCGATTTGAAGTGGTTTTGTTGTCTGTTGCCTTTAGCCACATAATTGCTCCTTTTGTGTAGCGAATTGCATGCCATGTTCCTCTCAGACTTTAATTTTGAAGGTTTTGTTGATTATGAGTAGAATTATGCGGCAGGAGACAACCAAATTATGCTGCATGGTTGACTAAATTAACCTACAAGAAAAGACAACTGGGATAGAATTGCTTCATTTTGTCACTCTTGTTAACAATATCTGATCACAGGTTTCTTTCTCAAAATGAGGGAGTGAGAAGTATTAAAGATTGTCTCCGACACTGCCCAAATTCATACGATTAATCAGCAGCGAATGGATCCACTATCAATAATTCTTCTCTCACTAAGCTCCTAAGTCTTTTTTTTTATGGTGCTCTAGCCCAATAAAGTTACTAGTGGCAAACTTCATCATCGAATCGTCGTCCATAGGCCAACTGTATTTGGAGAGGCTCAATCTGGAGACTCAAGGCAGCACGTTGATATGAGAGATGTAGTAAGCTGGACGAAAACGAGACACTGCAAGAATATACATTTTTACAGGTATGTAAATAGTCTGCTTAAATGCTTCTTTATGCATCAAAGCTTCCCTATGGGACTTCTTGCTGCCAAAATGCCCGGCTTTACATCCATCATTTCATTGTATCCCTTTCTAACGAGCCGGTCTCAGTTATTTATGCACAAACTTGCGCTTGTGGTCACTGTCAGCATCATTTAAGGTGACGTGCATGCCTGGTCGGGCTGCTGCACTTCAATGGAATTGCAAACACCATCTAAAATCTTTATCAAATTATCTACAACAAAGACCTCCTGCGTCACAGGATCTTGCCACAGCATGTAGAAGTACCATTTATGGGAGCAGGGGAAAAATTTAAATTGAAGACTAAAAGAGAAACAAGAAAATAGAAGCTTGTGAGAAGCCGCAGCATCGTTGGGGCTTCAATAGCTGGTCCTAGACACCTGTGGATGATGTCATGGAAACTACACTCCACTCAGAGAGGTCTACTTAAAAAATTACATTTTAGAGGATCAAAACTATTTGGTAATGAACTTGATGACATGGTGCAAGAAGGAGCTGAAGAGTAAAAAATTCTCAAACCTTTTAAGCTGGGGTCTAGAAAATAATCCTATATGTTCAAGTGTCCTCTTCAAAGTCTTCAGGACAAGAGTCCCTTTCGAGGCCAGGCTATGTTTGCTCAAGTCGACCTATGAGGACTGTACCAGGTAGGGAAGAGAGGACCTCCTTATGCAGTCTGTCTGACCTATTTTGATCAGTCACTATGATCACTACAATCTTACACCCTAGGGTTCCTGAGGAAGAGATGTCCTGCCTCACGGATCCAGGAGGCACCGGTGCCCCGGTAGGGGTGCATACATGGGCGGTAGACGTCCCGGGGAGAACTACAGCTCCCTCCTCTGAGGTTAGGACTGGAGCTGTGCTTTTGTAGAGCTACAGACACTTAAAACATGCCTAATTC
This sequence comes from Lissotriton vulgaris, assembly GCF_964263255.1. Classification (NCBI taxonomy): domain Eukaryota; kingdom Metazoa; phylum Chordata; class Amphibia; order Caudata; family Salamandridae; genus Lissotriton; species Lissotriton vulgaris. The sequence continues at coordinate 244,969,220 of NC_141688.1, read as the reverse complement.
AAAGTGGAATACTCTGCTAAAACAGTTGCCATTGATTTCAGGCTGAAAATGAATGATTATGAGTAACAAAAAGTGCTGCAAAATTGCCACTAAATTTCCATATTTGTGCCGCAAAATGTCTATATTTGTGCCGCTAAATTTGCCCCTGGTTGAATGGGCAGCAACTCTGAAATCATGGAAGGTGTAAGTCATCCTTCACAATTTTGTTGACACCTTGCCAGCCTGCCTTGACTTGGACACTTTAGTGAATGGGGAGCTTAGATCCATCTCTAGACGCAATTGATGGTGACACATTTCACAATAATAAGTTAGCATTGCTTTACGTCTTGTTTAGGACTCAAAATTTGAAAACAATTACCGAGAGAAGAAGTCTATAAAGGAATTGGAGAAGCAAAAAGAACTTAGATAAGAGATTGTGTCCAAAGTAGTATAAAGTATTAGAGAGGCATACATTTCTTCAAAGAATACAAATGCCGGGAGAACTGGTGGGCGATTAGGTGGCTGCATTTGGGTCTTAGTAGGAACCTTAGGTATGGAAAACTGACTAAAGAATAAATGAGGAATCAGTTGATTAAAAAAGTAACAGTAAAAAAAAGCAAGCCCAGTTATTGTCAACACAAATTACAAAGTTAGAGGACTTTATAGTAAATATGATTGGGAATATTGCGGACTCATTGCGCAGCTAGAGGGGGTGAAGGAGGCAGTCCGCCCCGGCCGGCAGTATATTTGGAGGTGGCGGCAGTTCACGGGAGGGTTGGCACCACCCCTTGAAAAGAGTTTGTCTATGGCGAGGCAGGAGGAGTTGGGGCCAAACATGGGTCAGTGATGAGGAGAGTGGCAAATGATTAGGCATGTAAAGGGAGGGTGGCGGGCGTGCAAGCAGTGCAAGAGAGGGTGCCAGAGAGCAAGCAGCCACCCCGGAGCGAGCAAACAGGTCACACCTACCTACTGCTGGCCGCCTCCATTTGTCGGAGGGGAGCCGCCATGCACTTACCAGCAGTTCATGGCTGCTGTCAGTGCCAATCAGGGCTCGAGTCGGGGTACCACGCGGGTGGACAGCGTTCCCTCACCTATTTTAATGGGAGCTTGATAACTGGAGCAAATGGAGCCACACATTCACTCTTTGGCCTCTTTGGGGCAAGATCGGCACTCATTCAAGAACGCTGCTCACGCGCTGGCTTCACTGATGCAATCGCATCTAAGGGGTGAGCGAGGGGAGGCAATGAGTCTGATGGTGCAAGCCACCCTTCGTGACAACACTTCCTGTTGTGACATCAGCGTCCCCCCACTTCTTTTTTTAGGACTTGTGCTCTGGTGCCACCATAGTATTTTTGGTGTATGAGGGACAGCAGGGACCTCCCCGGCGGCTAAAGCTCTCGCTATGACACTGTGCAGACTACAAGAATGGTGTGGTGTTATCTTTCAGATAGCGCATTTGAGAGGAACTAAGGGGAAAAAAGAATTGAGGAAAGATTAAAATATGGATGACGTAAGATACTAAAACAAACTATGGTTTTGTTGTGGAGTAAATCACTTATAAATAATGGCAAAAATTGTCCAGGATGAGGAGTAACCTTTAGATGCAATAAGAAAGCTCATTTTGCACATTTATGTAAATCTAATGGGGCGCTTGAAAGTATTATCTAGAAAGGAGGAAGAAGTACTTGGAGGGGACAGAGATAGAGAATAATGTATAGGAGACAATCTCACCCTTCAAGATAGAAAGGGCAGGGCCCCTTATTCCAGCGTTATGGCGGGTGGAGGAATCCACATGATGGCAGATTCTCGGTCACCTTATACTTTGATTGGGAAGAAGAATGACAAGAATTTCCCAGGGTAAAATCGAAGGTGAAAATGTTTGTATATTGGAAAAAATTGATTGAGGTGGTAGGAGAGTTTATAGAACTCCTGGAGTTCAAAAGTAATATTATAAATGATTCCACCAGTCATGTAGCCTTGGATGAGTCGTCTTTGTTGGGACGTGGAGAACAAAAAGACCTGAATCTAATTTTAGAACGAAACTTTCCAGATCAGGTGATGTGATTTAATGAAATTATATATGTACACAAACGGAGAAATGGGAGGAACATTTACTGGAAGTATTTTCAGATAACCTTGGAAACCTGAAAAGAGATTGTCCATAAAATAAGACTCAGGGATGAGGAAAGTCCATGAGTAAGTAAGGTAAGAAGACTTCCAGATGGGCTAAGTGTGGCATTCAGGTAAGAATTGGAGAGGCTAAAAAGTTTCAACATCATAAAAGAGATTGAAAGTTTTGAGTGCTTTACTCAATTTCTTTTGGCGAGCAAATGCAATAGGGATAACAGGATGTGTGTGGACTTGGTGACCTTACTAAGAATACTTAGGTAGATCGCCATCCTCTGCACAAACCTAATCTAAAAATAAACATTAATTAAGGGAACATCTACATTATCAACATTCGACATGTTATCTGCATCCCATCATAGAACTGGAGTGCGATTCATGTAATTTAATACAATTTTTGACTCTGAAAAGAATCTTCTGCTATAAGAGAATACCATTCGAATTACTATCAGCCATTTTCCAGTGGACAATGCGCGTAAGGTTCAAGGGTCCAGATGATCTCCCTTATCTGAGTCTGTTGTCTGTGTGTCTTGAAAGACAGAGAGATCTCAGGGGGAAATCCAAGGCTGCCCAATATCCTTGTAAATATGGTGCAGCCTTGCATTTCTTAAGTGGCGGAGTGAGGCGTTAAACCATGACGGCTAATGCCTCACTTCACAACTTCCTCATACATATATCCTTCAGTGCTTAATTTGTGTTGCTGTTTTCCGGTGCTTGGTACCAACATTTATTACTTAACATTGGCACATGGTGTTGCTGTGTACAATGTCACTGGATAGTCTAACTGTTTAATAAACTTTCCAAAGAACTGTGTAGCTAGGATGTCCGGGCCATCCCTGTGGTTTGAGGTCACCTGGAATAGTCCAAAATGTCACATTTGTTTTTGTGAGATTATTAGTAGGTAATACTGGCGTTTGACAGTACCGACAGGAGCTGTAAGCCGTGCCACCTACAGTGCAAGTCAATGAAATGCCATTGGCCCTGATACATTTTTTTTAACAAATGCACTTATCAGACTCATGACACTTGAAAATCTTCCAGTAAAACCCACTTCATTATTTGCAGTTGAGGTTCCCAGAGGTAGTGGAAACTGAAACCTAACAGATAATAGATGTGACCTTCATAGGTGACACCAAACACAGATTCTTGGAAAACGTTCTCTACTCAATAGGCAAGTGAAGCCCAACAAAGAGAAAACATTTGAACACATTTTCAGGTAGCACTACACAGACGTGCGGTTACAATGGCGATAGCCTCCCTCTGTAAAAGGAAAGGCAAGAATAGCTGTTTGACAAGAATACACCAGAATGTGTAATGAAAGCACAGGCACAGTATCACTTGCAGAAGTGGAAATAGCAGTGTGAAGCACTTCTGAATATTTAATATTATATTGTATTGTATTGTAAGTGTATTTATATAGTTCGTACTACCCTGATGAATTGTTGTATTACTTTTTGGCGAGTAGGAGGCTACTCCATATTAGAGGATTAGTGGTGAATTAGTATCGGGAGATATGAAATTAATTTGAGCGGTGGACATGTGGGTTTGTTATTTCATTGAAAAAGGATAGTGGAGGGATAGAAGAGCGAAGAGTTTGCATTTATATAGCACATGCTATCCCTGGTGAGGTGTTGAAGTGCTTTTTGGCAGGTAGCACACTACTCCGGAACCCAAACAGTATCAGTGATGAATTAGTATAGGGAAATATAGGGAAATATTAAATTAAATTAAATTGAGTGGTGGGCATGTGATCTGTTGGTTGGATTGTGGATTGTGGATTGGAGGGTAGTGGAGGGATAAAAGAGGGAAAGGTCTAGAGAGTGTTTTTTGGAGATCGTAGTAGTAGGAAGAGGTTTGAGATGAGTAAAAGGTAGATGGAGGAGAGAAGAGTCAGAGGGAAGGGTTTAGAAAGGCTTTTTTAGGAGATCTGAATGACAAAGGAGGTTTGAGAGGATGCAAGGAGGGCTAGAGGTGGGAATCATGGAAGTAGAATGGGGTTTGGAATGAGACAGAGTAGAGGTAGAGGATATATTGTGAGAGGGATACAGTAGCACCAATAGGGTACTGCATCTCATTGTGCTGCAGTTGTGAAGCAGATCCTCATGCAGTTCAATGCAAGCCCTAGGGTGGATGTGGAAGGATACACTCAATCAGCCAATAGTATCAGGTAAGAGATGAATACTCCACTGGGTTAAGTCAAGTCATGACTTCCAACGTCTCATGCCCATCGCTGAAAGATGCAGGTAGAAGAAAGCCAATAATTACAAGAGGCAGGCCCAAAGCCTACTTGTTAAGTATATTGTCAAAACTCTGACATGAAAATACACCAGGAGCTCACATGATCAAGATGAGGGGTCAGGAGGGGTGGAATCCAAGACAGTCAGACTATGTTCTGCCAATGCATAAGTATGCATGAGCGTTATTTTTAATAACTCTGACCCCTCAAAACAATGACAGCAAGGAGAAATGCATTACTAAAGTAGTTATAGTTTGTTGCATTAGTAAAAATACATGAGCATTTGACAATCCTACTATATTCTGTCACTGAACTTAATAGAAATGTACACATTTAGTGAAAACAAAGTATGGTCCTGTTTCCAGTAGCAGCCCCTCCTTTAAGGCGGAGGAGCGTCGCCCCACTGTTCATTGAGCAGTGCAAAATAAAAGTAAAATGATAATAAAAAGAAGTTATTATCAATTCTTTTTTATTTGTGGGATTCCAGCCAGGTCGGGCGGTGCTGGGCTTGCCGCCGTCAGAGCAAGCAAGAGTGGTTTTCACTCCCTCCCTAAGTGCGCATAACGGCTTGATCAACCGTCTAGTTCTGGCCAAACAGGTATGCGCACTTGGTATGTTCTCCACTGGGATGTGTTGACAGCCCAGTGAGCACATGTCGCGCCTCCCAGGTACTGCTGAGCAGCCAAACAGGCCACTCAGACCAATCATGACACTGCTCCTGCAGTGCTGTGATTGGCTGGGAGAGTCTGGGAGCCTGGGTGCTTCCTTTGGCAGAGAACAAGGACGGAGGAGAGACAGGAGGTGAAAAGATGTGTTTATTTATGTTTATGCCTCTCCCCACTCAGAGGCAGCCGCCACTGCCTATTTCCAGAAAAGAATTAAAACGGGCATCGTCAGGATTATCCCAGAACTGAAATGCTGTAAGTGTTCTGTACATCAGGTATGGTGGCAGCTAAAAATGCTATGATGAGTCAGCAGCATGCATTTGTGACAGAACTACAAAGAGTACTCTAGAGCATCTTTGCAACTTATACATATATTTACACTGCATATGCTTACATATTCAATCAATCAGTCAATCAGTGACACTTATAAAGCGCGCTACATACCCGTAGGGTCTCAAGGCGCTGGGGGGAGGGGGGGTGCCGCTACTGCTCGAACAGCCAGGTCTTCAGCTTCTTCCTGAAGGAGAGGTGGTCTTGGGTCAGGCGCAGGTCGGTCGGGAGGGAGTTCCAGGTCTTGGCGGCCAGGTAGGAGTAGGACCTTCCTCCTGTAGTCGCTCTTCGGATGCGGGGGACGGCGGCGAGGGCGTGGTTGGCTGATCGGAGGTGGCGTTTGGGAGCGTAGAAGTTGACTCGGCTGTTGAGGTAGCTCGGGCCTTGGTCGTGTAGGGCTTTGTGTGCGTGGGTGAGGAGGCGGAAGGTGATTCTTTTGTTGACGGGGAGCCAGTGAAGGTCTCTCAGATGTCCGGAGATGTGGCTGGTTCGTGGGATGTCGAGGATGAGTCTGGCTGAGGCGTTCTGGATCCGCTGGAGTCTCTTCTGGAGCTTGGAGGTGGTACCGGCGTAGAGGGCGTTGCCGTAGTCCAGTCGGCTGGTGACGAGGGCCTGGGTGACGGTCTTCCTGGTCTCGGTGGGGATCCACCAGAAGATCTTCCGCAGCATGCGTAGGATGTTGAAGCACGCCGAGGAGACGTTGTTGACTTGCCTGGTCATGGAGAGGGAGGAGTCCAGGATGAAGCCCAGGTTGCGTGCATGGTCTGTCGGTTTGGGTGCGGTGCCCAGGGCGGGAGGCCACCAGGAGTCGTCCCAGGCGGAGGGTGAGGAGCCCAGGATGAGGACCTCCGTCTTGTCCGAGTTCAGTTTCAGGCGGCTGGACGTCATCCACTCGGCTACCTCTTTCATCCCTTCGTGCAGGTTGGCTCTGGCGGCGGCGGGGTCGTTGGTCAGGGAGAGGATCAGCTGGGTGTCGTCGGCGTAGGAGATTATGCTGAGGTTGTGTTTGCGTACGATGGCCGCGAGGGGGCTCATGTAGACGTTGAAGAGGGTGGGGCTCAGAGATGATCCTTGGGGGACGCCGCAGATGACTTCGGAGGCCTCTGACTTGTACGGTGGTAGGCGGACCCTCTGTGTTCTTCCGTCGAGGAAGGAGATGATCCATTCCAGCGCCTTGTCCTGGATTCCGATGTTGCTGAGGCGCCGTACTAGGGTGCGGTGGCAGACCGTGTCGAATGCCGCGGAGAGGTCTAGGAGGATGAGGGCCGCTGTTTCTCCATTGTCCATCAGGGCTCGGATGTCATCGGTGGCGGCGATGAGGGCGGTCTCGGTGCTGTGATTGGCTCGGAAGCCGGACCGTGAGGGGTCGAGGGATCCGTTCGTCTCGAGGAAGGCGGCCATCTGCTTGTTGACGGTCTTCTCGATGACTTTGGATGGAAACGGGAGGAGCGAGATGGGGCGGTAATTCTTGAGGTCGGTGGGGTCCGCTGTTGGTTTCTTGAGTAGAGCGCTGAGTTCGGCGTGTTTCCAGCTCTCAGGGAAGATGGCGTGTCGAAGGATGTGTTGATGATGTCTCGCAGGTGGGGTGCGATGACAGCGTCGGCCTTGTTGAAGACGTGGTGAGGGCAGGGGTCGGTCGGTGATCCGGAGTGGATGGAGTTCATCGTGTGGATGGTGTCTTCGGTGCTGATCGGGGTCCAGGCGTGGAGGGTGGTGGTGGGGGGTGGTTGTTCGGTCATGGTGTGCGTTGGTTGGTTGTTGAAGCTGTTGTGTATGTCCGCGATCTTGTTGTGGAAGTATGAAGCGAGGGAGTTGCAGAGGTCTTGCGATGGGGTGATGTCGTTGTTTCCTGCGCTGGGGTTGGAAAGCTCTTTCACGATGTTGAAGAGTTCCTTGCAGTTGTGTGCGTTGTTGTCCAACCGGTCCTTGAATGCTGTTTTCTTGGCGGCGCGGATCAGCTGGTGGTGTTTCCGGGTGGCAAGTTTGAAGGAGGTCCTGTTGTCCGGTGTCGGTTCCCTTCTCCAGACTTTCTCGAGGGCTCGGCAGTTCTTCTTGGAGCTCTTGAGTTCGTCGGTGAACCAAGGGGCCTTCTTGCTGCCGGGTCTGCTAGGCGGGGTCCTCAGTGGGGCGAGTTCGTCCGCGCAGTTGCTGATCCACTTCGTGAGGTTGTCGGCGGCCTGGCTGGGGTTCGCTGAGCTGGCAGGAGGGTGCTGGCTCAGGGAGGTGGCGAGCTGGTCTGCTGTGATCTTGTTCCAGCTTCTGCGGGCGGCCTGTTGCTGGTGTTGGTGGGTCGTCGTTCTCTTGAAGGTGAAGTGGACGCAGCTGTGGTCCGTCCATTGAAGCTCTGTGGCGTGGCTGAAGTCGATGTCTGTGCTGGAAGAGAAGACTGCGTCGAGTGTGTGTCCGGCGAGGTGGGTGGGGGTGGACACCAGTTGCTTGAGTCCCAGGTTGGCGAGGTTGTCGAGCAGGGTGCTGGTGTTGCGGTCGTTGTTGTTCTCCAGATGGAAGTTGAGGTCTCCCAGGAGGATGTAGTCAGCGGAGGGGAGGGCATGTGGGCTGACGAAGTCGGCGATGTCCTCGCTGAATTGTGTGCGTGGTCCAGGGGGGTCGGTAGATCAGGGTGCCTCTGAGGGTGGTGTTCGGGTTGGTGTGGATCTGGAAATGCAGGTGTTCGGCGCTGGTCAGGGTGTTGTCAGTGCTGGTCGTGAGACGGATGGTGTTCCTGTGGATGATGGCGATGCCTCCTCCCATCTGGTTGGCGTTTCGGTCCCTCCGGACGATCTTGTAGCCCTCTGGGATAGCGATGGCGATGTCGGGAGCTGAAGAGGCGTTCATCCAGGTCTCCGTGAGGAAGGCAACGTCAGGGGCTGTGGCGTCTAGAAGGTTCCAGAGTTCGATGGCGTGTCTGTGGACGGAGCGGGTGTTGAGCAGGATGCACTTGAGGTGGGTGCTGCTGGTGTTCGACTTGGCGGGTGCTGGTGCGAGGCTGGTCCGGATGCAGGTGAACTTGCAGGCGTGGCAGCTGAAGGGTCCGTGGGTACGTCGTGGAGTGGCTTGATGGCAATCTGGGAGTCGGCCGGTGTTGAGAGCGGTGAGGGTGGCGGCAGAGTACGTCAGGCGGGTCGGTCGGGGTCCTCGTGGGCCAGGGGTCCTGGCACTGGGCGCGGTCCAGGCGCGGACGGGCGTAGACGGGCTTCCCTTTAGCACCTTCGGCGCACAAACGGCGCGCCCGCTGCGCGTGACCGCTGCGCGTTCGCACGGTCGCCATTTAAGGCCAAGTGCGCGGGTGGGCGGAGCAGCTGGGAGGTGGGAGCGGGGAGGGTACAGAATAGAAAAAGGGGCGGGGAAAAGCGGCGGTGGCGGGAAGGGAGGGCGGAGGGCGGCGATGTAGGCGGACAACAAGGAAGGAAAAAAAAAAAAAAAAAACACAGGCACAATGAGATAAAATAAAAGACAGGCACAAATTACGGGAAAAAACAAGGCAAAACAACAGCAGTGGAGGCAGCCGGCAGATAAAATAAAAACAGGCACAAATTACGGGAAAAAACAAGGCAAAACAACAGCAGCGGTGGCAGCCGGCAGATAAATAAAAACAGGCACAAATTACGGGAAAAAACAAGGCAAAACAACAGCAGCGGAGGCAGCCGGCAACCGGCAAACGAGGCAGGTCAGCGAGGCAGATGGCAGGCAAGGGGCACACGCAGCAGCTGGTGGCCGTGCGGCGCGGGGGTGTCCCACATATTCAGTAGAAGGAGATATATCAGATGGCCCAAAATAACAGAATTTGTCATCATGTCTGGAAGGGTGCACTTGAACCCAGGTGTGCAAGTTTCAAAGTCAAAATGGGTTTATTTCAACACTAATACTAAAAGCAGGTTCATGAATCTGGACGTGGGAAGCATGATACGTATTCCCACACACCACTCTGATGACAGGTTCCTTCTAGACAGTGAGGTTGACTTACCACCCAGAAGTCCTACTCATTAGGGCTCTTTAACACTGACAACCTTGGGATTTTGATATCTTGTTGCACTCCTACACACTCTCATCCGTGCCAGGCCTGAAACACAATCACCACTATTTGGGGCTCTTGCATTTGTTGAGTAATACTAAAGAGAAGATAGAAGCTACCAGTGGGGCCTACATGGGATGGGGACGGTAATGACCACAGGAGACAGTCTGATTTGCCCATGTCTGTAGAGTTTGGTTATTTGATGAATTTGGGATTAGAACCTAGGCCACAATGTACAATAGCTTTCAGCTTTTTTGCTGATACAGTGAACAGATGAGGTCAGTCTGAATCTGAACAACAAACATTGTGTAAGTATATAAAACATTACAAGTGTAGGTCCCCTGTTGGACTGGTATCAACACATTCATAATATCTGGTCTCTTGGCACTGATACAACCACACTAGAAGACCAGCAGAAAAACACCAACAATCTGAATAAAACAGTGCTTAACCTCTTCCTCGTTATGAGGCACAGTGCAGTTGCACTCATGACGAGCTGAGCTCGTCACGGCCGTTGGAACGTTGGCACAGGGGGATAATTTCCCCGCTGTGCTGAACGTTTGAAAACGGGTGTGGCTGTGATGAGCTTCGCTCGTCATGAGTGCAGCTGCACTGTGCCTCATGACGAGCTGAGCTCGTCATGACCACAGCGGCGCCGCGCGTGTCCCCCCCCCCCCCGCACAGTGGGGGGGGGAACACCCCGCAGTGAAGGGGTTAAAGATGTAGGCCTTTTCACAAACAATGATGGTGGTGGCCCTTGAGGTTATGAACAAGGCTATTACTCAAGGATCTTTCCCCCCGATATGGAAGAAGGCAATTGTGAAACCTCTTCTTAAGAAACCGTCCCTGGATCCGGCCATGTTGAAAAACTTTAGGCTGATCTCCCTTCTTCCAGCTCCCGCGAAGATGCTTGAGGCGCATCTGAACTTTCATCTGTCCTCCTTCCTCGACTCCTCGGAATACCTGGATAACACCCAACATGGTTTCAGAAAACACCACAGCACAGAGTCCGCTCTCACTTGTGTGGTTGATAACATCCGACGCAAAGTGGACTCTGGCCAAACTACGGTTCTGGTTCTGTTGGACCTCACGGCCGCGTTCGACACCCTGTCCCCCGCCATTCTTTCATCTCGGCTGAGGGAAGCTGGTGTCACGGGACCGGCCCTGAGCCTCCTAAATTCCTTCTTGACTGAAAGGGAGCAGAGAGTGATGCTTGGGAACCACCTCTCCCCTGCCAAGTCACTGCAGTGTGGGGTGCCACAAGGGTCGGCCTTAAGTCCGACCCTGTTTAACATCTATGTGGCCCCCCTGGCAAGACTAGTTAAATCTCAGGGGATGGAGGTGGTATCCTACGCAGATGACACCCAGATCATGGTATCACTAGCTCACACCTCTGTTAGCACATCTGCCGCCAGTTTCAGGGTATGCATGCAGTATGTGGCAGACTGGATGACTATAAATTCCCTCAAACTGAACGGCGAAAAAACTGAGGTGTTGATCTTTGGGAAGGACCAAGATTTGTGGTCGAGTGAGTGGTGGCCTTCCTCTCTTGGCATCTGCCCCACTCCCTCCCAATCTGCCAGAAATCTTGGTGTACTATTTGACACCTTGCTTTCTATGTCCCTGCTAAGCATGGGCGGAAAATCCGTTACGCTCGCGGATTTTGCGGATTTTCGGGAAATCCGCAATCCGCGAGATTTGCGAATTTCCCGCAAAATCCGCAAATCCGCGAGCAGCGGATTTTGCTCGCACTGCTCGCACTGTTCGCGTGAGTTCGCACCCCGCGAATAAGTGCAAAATTGCAGAAATACGATCTTAGCAAAACTGAAAGTAACTACTTACCAGGTTCAAAAGTTCAGGCACATCATTAGTAGCCATTTCCTGTAGTGCTTCCTGAGGGGCCCCTCCAGAGTTCAGTTGCCAGTTGAAACTATTATGTGACCCTGCTCTGAACCTCAGAATAGTTACACATATGCCACAAAGGTCCTGAATTACAGCTAAGGGAGACAAGCAGGAGCCAGGCTGGAAGTTAAAATCCATTAATCAGCCCCTAATTCATTATTGTCAGTTGGGGCAGGGCAGGTGTTGTAACTAATTTTGCAACAATGAAAGCACTTAGCAAGTGCAAAAGATCACTAATCAGGGCGCACTAAGGAAGCAGGTGCCAGCTAAAAAAATATTCTGTGACACATTAATCAGCCCCAAATTAATTCAGGTCACTTGAGGCAGGGAAGGTGTGCTTTGCTTTGCCGAAAATAATGTACACTGGACAACCAGAGGGTGTGGTGATGAAACAGAGGGTGGCATGGGTGGGCCAGAGGGTGGCATGAGTAGTCAGAGAGTGGCAGTGGTGACAGAGAGTGGCAGTGATGAAGAAGAGTGTCCCAAACAGGCTGGACACGTAGAAACAACAAGTTCGCAAAACTTGCGACCCGACAGGTAAGTTCGCAAATTGCGAAATTGTAAAAACCCTCGCGAACTGGCAGAAACACGGGCGAACACAAAAAAAAAAAAATCCGCGGGAATTCGCGGATTTTGCGGATTGCGAATCCGCAAATCCGCAAAATTCGCGAACGCGAGATCCGCAAAATTCGCCCATGCTTAGTCCCTGCAAGTTAACAGGACCGTGGCCACCTGCTGGGGTGTGATCAGGATACTTAATAAAATCCGCGGGTACCTCTCCCCCCAGGCGCGCAAACAGGTTGCAGTCGCCCTGGTTGGCTCGAGGCTAGATTACTGCAACTCCCTGTACATGGAAACCAATAAAAGCCTGATACACCGTCTGCAGATTGTGCAGAATGCTGCAGCACGCTTTGTCTTGGATCTTCCGAAAGCCTCTTCTGCCACCTTAGCCAGGAAGGCGCTCCATTGGCTTCCGGTGCAGCACAGAATCGCCTTTAAAATTCTGTGTTTGACCCACAGAGCATTGAAGGATGGTCCCTCTAGTGCTATCGGTTCTCTTCTAATGCGTCATGTCCCCACAAGAAGCCTTCGCTCTGCGGGACTCTGTCAACTGGTTGTTCCCCGTGTCAAACTTGCTAGATGGGGAGCCAGAGCTTTCTCCGTGGTTGCTCCGCAGCTTTGGAATTCCATCCCCATTGAATTAAAAACTCTCCCTTCAATCGAGTCGTTTAAAAAGGCTCTCAAAACCTGCTTCTTTAAGAGGGCCTACTTATGAGAGAATAGGACTTTGGGAGGGTGCTAGCTTCTGCATTTGACTTAGGCGCCTTGACGTCCACTAGGCTAAGTTTGCGCAATATAAGAACTGTTTCATTCATTCATTCATTATATAGCTGTGTAAAGCTTCCACTAAGTTACTCCATCCTGCTCAGCAGAGGCCTGAAAGTATGAGCAGAAAACTGGTGCAAAATAAACACTCCTTATAGACATATCAAATGAGGAAGAAAAAAGGCCAAAGGCAGACCTTCTCCAGCTGTGCACACAGGGAGACCTATGGTGCAAGATCGGTATAAAACATTGGGGTAGCCCAGTCCAGTGCAGAACCTTGGGGTTAATACTATAAGCGAACAGTGGTACTGCCACTCTTAGAAATCAAACAATTATCTTTGTACAATTATGTCTCTCCAAATGGATGAGAACAGTCAACAAATGAAAGAGCAAATTACACCTTATGTCCAAACCAAAAAACGCAAAACTCTTGTATTACTTTTCACAATATATTTTTATATCAGTATTTTAAAAGGTGAGTTTAAACTTATTTAAATACATATGTTTACATACACACAGAACAGTTCTTCGGCATAACATTTAAGACTCATGAACTTAAGTGAGCACAAGCATTTAAATATTTACATATTTACATATCACGACACATTACACAAAATACATAGACAAATACTTCAAAGAAATATTATTTCTAAGCCCAGTGTGAAGTTTTTGAGAATAGAAATAACAGCCCAGTGAGCGATTAGTCAAATTATTTCTTTGTCTTTACGGACAGACACATAGGAGGAGAGTTGCCCGCTGCTCCGAACAAGGGGATAATAATCAAACTCAAGCAGTTTCCAAAGGCGATTAACAGGCCTTGGAACATGATAAGAGGGTCGTGTGAGGATGAGGTAGCCCCTTGGTGCTAACCTCCCCTTTTTGAATGAGATTGGAGCCCCATGCGCCAAACGCAGGAGGAATGGCATACAAGATTAATCCTTGTTGAAGTGACCAGATTACTAGCGGCACGTGGGTAGGACTACCGTGCCACGAATATATGAAAGGGTGGAAGCCCTATAAAGGCTACACACAGATCATCTAGTTAGTCTCAAGGAAGACCCCACCAAGACGGTTATATTATCGCACATTTTTCAGGGGTCCTAACGTCGACGCTTTATTGCTAAGTGTTGATGATTGCCCAGGATAACAAAGAAATAATTTAACTAATCGCTCACTGGGCCGATATTTCTTTCTCAAAAACTTTAGTCTGTGTTTAGAAATAATTTCTCTTTGTAGTATATGTCCATGTATTTTGTGTAATGAGGACGTGATATGTAAGTATGTAAATATTTAAATGTTTGTGCTCACTTAAACTCATAAGTGCTGCACCCAGTCCAACGGCCGACGGCACCACTGCCTCGGACGTTCCAGCTGCACCTGCACAATGGAACATTCGCACTGGAGCTGGACGTTCCATAGCAGCTAAGGTGATAAGTTCAGGAGTCTTAAATGTTATGCAGAACTGTTCTGTGTGTATGTAAATATATGTATTTAAATAAGTTTAAACTCACCTTTCAAAATACTGATATAAAAAATATATAAGTCTAGCCTCCAGGCTACCCTCCAGGCTACCCTCCTGGGAGTTGGGCAGTCTGTTGCAGAGCTTCATAAACGCACCGGCCTTGACGCCATGACGGTCTAGTAGGCAGAGTTCGAGTCTGACTTGGGCTGGCGATGAGAATATTGGTAGGTGCCATGCTCTCTTAAAAACTTTGGTGGTTAATTTATTTAATGGAATACAAATTGCGCCCATCATGATCTTCAGCCCATATGATAGGGAGTTGGTAATCTTGGCCGTCATCACCTTTAGCAGTGGAGGTAGGATTGGTACGAGTAACTGTTTTTAAAGTTTCGATGAAGCCATCTCAAGTGACAGTGCCTTTTCCATTACTGCCTCTTTCTGTACAGAAAAATTCCCAAGTATTTATAATGGGATAAAGTTTTAATTTTTTTTTATTGGAAATAAACCCTCCTCTCTGCTGCTTCCGCTTCCCAAAAGAAATTGTTTTTGTTTTTGACAGGTTCAATTCGAGGGAGTTATTTGTTGTGTAGGAAAGCAGCTGATCAAGCAACCTCTGTAATCGTACTTTTGTGTGGCTTAGTAACACGAGGTTGTCAGCATATAAGAAATTCCTAATACAAGTTCCATCTATTTGTGGAGGGTGGGAATTGACATTGTCAAGCATGAGAGATAGATCCAAAATGGAACAAATTAAAAAGGAGTGGAGCCAACACGCAGCCTTGTTTGACACCGCTTTGGTCTTCCTTGAGACTTGAGATCCTTCTCCAAACTTTATTCTGATCCAGGTTTTCGAGTGGAGGTGAATTATGGCTTTTAAGAGGGCCAGAGGTATGCCAGGGCTCTCTAATTTTTACCAGTGGCACCCAGTCAAAAGCTGCCTTGAAGTCAACGTAGCAGCAGTGAAGTTGGTTACATTGAACGGCTGCTTTCTCCATCAAAACGGATAATGCGAGTAAGTTGCTAGTTTTTCCAAATTTTGGTTAAAGGGGAGATGCGTTGTTGATTCAGCCCAGGCCGACAGCTCTTCCAATAAATTACTGGCATAGTTAGGCCTGCATCCGATTTGAATAGGGCATGGGGTAGACCGTTAGGGCCAGGGGTTCCTTCTGATATGCTTGCCTAATAGTACGAGCGATGACATTTCTTAACGCTTCAGGTGTCATTGCGATCTCCATCATAGGATCTTCACTTTTCTCCTTTCCATCAAACTTTATTGCATCCAAAACGTAATTAACTGAGTAATAATGGCCTGAACATACAAGTGCAATTGATTTTAGAAGGTGATGACTCTACATCAGTTGATGGAAGGGGGCTAAAATGGCAAACCCCTTTTGTGCGTTCGCTGAAATGTTTAGTTAAAAACTGAGTCCATTCTTCTGCACTTATATTTGCACTGCCGTTCCCACTTCCACCTGAAGGACCCCTGTTCACTAGAGACTAAAATTACTTAGCATTGGAATTCTTGCTTGCATGGACTAGCTGTAGCCAAAGCTGTTCGGACGCTGTTTGTTTGTCCCTGTGTATGGCTGACTTAAAAGGTTTTTGTGCTTGCTTACAGTTGCTAAAGAAGTTTATGTTTCCTGGGCTTTTCCTAGCCAGGCCTAGGGCCAAATTGCTTCGAGATTTTTACTTTTTTGTAGCTAGTGAAATGCACGTTTGTGTTGGGTGCTGATCATGGATGCAAATTCGTAAATTAATCGATTTACAAGAACTTCCCAGCCATCTTTAATGGCGACTTCGTTTTCGGTCAATAAACCAAGCAAGAATCTGCATTTTTCCATTCTGGAGAAGACAGCACTGGATGTCCAGTTCATTCTCCTTAAGTTCTCAGAGTGGCAACCTGATAGCATATGTGCAATTACCTCGTGACGGGGAATGTTGATGATAGGGTTATTATTTGAGGTCGTTGATCGCTCTCCCCTTGCGGTGCAATGAAATAACTCTCGATCAAGGGGAGAATTTCACTGCAGCCTAATGTAAAGTCCAAGTATGAGTGCGTTTGACCATTGGTTCTGGTCCTAGCAGGTGGGGAATCCGTGGGGAGGTGCCCATTCAGTATAATGTAGCCCATTCTGCCAAGCTGAAGAACAGTGTATTTGCTCAGTTTCGTGGGTCTGTGTCCTGCGGGTATTGATTGTGAGCCGAGGTGCTGGGGAACCACTGGAAATTCAATCCCGAGGTCCTCTAACTAGTTATAGAAAAGGTTTGTGCTAAAATCTCCAGAAATCAAGCAGGGTATGCTTAAGTAGTCACTTGATATATTGCAGATGATTTCGGTCAGGCGATCAAGTCTGGTTATTTTCTCAGTTGTGCACAGAGAGATGTAAACGTTGAGCAGGAGTAACTGGCTATCAGAAGGGGAACTTCCAACCACAATACCGGCGACCTAGTCAACTTCAAATTTTAGCTGCTTGATGCGTGGGGACAGTTTAGTAGTGATGTAAATCCATGCAGTCCGCCAAACTTACACTGTCTTGTGGCAGGAGACATACATTCCAGGTATCCTTCAATGGGTTGCTAGTTGCTGCCCAGGTTTCCGGAAGAACTATGAAGTCATGCTTTTTTAGAAATCCAAGTGTATTTCGTCAAAAGTCAATTAATGCTCCAAGAATACATTGTTACTCCATGACTAATATTATTTCAATTGTCCCAACTCCAAGATAGGGCTACTGGCAGACATGAGCAGTCTGCTCTTTGTGTGACATGCTGGTCAACTCTTTGCCTGCATAACCGAGGATCAAGTACAGGTTAATTTGGGATTTGCATGTGTTTCACCATGACAGAAATTGTGATTGCGCTTGAGTAGGGTTTCACCCTCCTCAACTATTAACCAAATATCCTACAAGAGGGATGTGATGAGGTGGTGGTCTTGGAGTCTAGGGCTTTGTAGAGGTTGGAAAGTTCATACTCAGTTATCAAAATACATATCGGGATGTACTTTTGGGCTGTAGAATTCATTCTCTGTACCAATTATAAACTGTTGCTGGATATTTGTGTTTTTCAATCAGTGCCGGCCAGACAAAGTTTTGTATAGCTAAATGGACATATCACCTCCAAGACAATGTGCACAAGTTGCAGAATAGCCGTGGTCAAAGGAGCATAATGTTTGATGTTTTGTTCTGTTTGCCCTTGCTTAAAATTGATATTAGGGATGTTGTAGAGGTTGGCCGGGAGTGTGCAGTAAGCAACACTCTCTTCTTGATGGGTAATCAATGACGTTCCTTCAAGTGGGATGAGACCGGTAGCCTAGATTACCTGAGAATTAGCAGGGCCGCTGAATTTTGGACTTTCTGCATTTTCCAGATTTTACAGTCAGGCACTCCGATATAAAGGGAGTTTGAGTAGTCCAGCCTTTATGTTATCAAAGGATAAAATACTGTACTGCAGGCAGAGGCGGGGGTACAAAGAGTTTCTTATTGATTACAGCAGACCGAAACAGGTCCCATCTACAGACCCAGTCTGCCTGCAATAGATAGCTTTTCATCTGTTTTTACTCCCACATTCTTAGCTACCCCTGTCTGGGGAGGGAGAGAAGGAATGTCCTGTAGCCAACTGTAGTTAATCCAGAGGCTTCTGGCCTTGCCAAACAGGAGAATCTCAGTTTTGTCTGCATTGCACTAAAGGTAACTCTTATGAATCGGTGCAGTACATCTCTCAGGCAGACCACGAAAGACAAGATTTTCTGGGAAGAAGAGTGCTTGAGAGTAAGAAATAGTTGAGTGTCTTATACATATGATATAGTTGCCCCAGGGTAGCTAATCGGGCCATGTAGATATTAAACAGGGTGGGACTCAACAAAGATCCCAGAGGTGAGTCGAAGAGTGGAGGGCCAACCAGATCTTTTTACTCTACCATCGAGGACAGATTTGAACCAGCACACATCAAACATCCTATGCCTACTCTGCCTACTTCTGCCAGTCTTTGCAAGAGCAATGGTTGTGACACTTTATAAAAGGCCTCAGAGAAGTCAAGCAGAATTAGGGCAGCACTTCTCCCGTCATGCATTGCATATTTGATGATTTCAGTAACTTTGGGGAGGGCAGATTTTGTGCTATGTTGCTGCTGAAAACCCAATGAGTACTACAGAGAACATTACTGGCCTTCACAGATCCCTAGAGTCTTATTCTCAAAAAGAAAAAAGGAATGAATGGGTTGTTAAAGTCAACCTAAAGAAACTGAGTAACGTAAGGAAAAAAGGTCATGACGGATATAGAGGTGCAATTTGCAAAGAGAAAAGCGAAGATGGCGTCAGTGGAGGAATTTGGGAAAGGATTGCACATGGTGGCGGGAGCTTCCGTGGGGCACGCAGGTTCTTGTATCCTTCGAGTGAACGAAACCAACGCACGTGTGGAGGTGTTTGTGAATGGAAAAGTGTTAAATAATGGCAAAGTGGCAGCGGTGCCAGAACATATGAGAGCGGAGGTGTAAAAACAATGAGGTAAAAGACATGTGACAAGTGTTCTAAAGGAGTATATGAGGAGACGATTGAAATAAAACTTTAACTGACTAAGGGCCATATGTATCAAAAAAGAGTTTTGCTATTCTCAAATTGCGATTTTTAGCGGATCGCAATTAGAGAATTGCACAAAGCAATGTATGTAGGATTTACTAAAAATGTTGCAAATCCTACATATTCCTTATTTGCGAATCGCAAATTGAGATTCGCAAATAAGGAATACCTTCTTATTCATTCCTATAGGCTAGGAGGCCCAGAGGAATGAATGGGAAGACATTCTCAATTCTCTATTACCAATTATAGAATCGCAAATTGAGAATGGAAATTCAGGGCTGTAAGGTTGCCAAAAGAACACCCTGTTGCACCCCTAAAATATGCATGTGTGCGCATTGAGCTCACATATATGTCCTAAGGGCATGTATGTGCATCATATGGCACTTTTAAAATATCAAAAAAGTGCTTTTTTAAAGAAAATCGGAAATGACCACCAACTTGAAGTTGGTGGTAATTTGCAATTCCTTAAGACCAAATAGCAAATTTCTGGTTCTTCCAGAATTGCATTTAAGGAATCACAATTTGCAATTCCTTAATTGCATTCTCAAAATAGGGAATCTCAAATTTTGCAATTCTCTATTTGGCGATGTCCTTTTGGGATGATACATCCCAAAAGGCTTTTTCCAATTCGCAAGCGGCCCGATTCTGCGTATCTGGCCGTTTGCAAACTTGAAAAAGGCCTTAATTGTTGGGTTAAAGAACAATATTTTGCCTATTTACATTGTATATAATCAGTTTATTATTAAACATATATTTAAGTATATGTCAGCTTACTGAGTGAATACTGATAGACTAAAGATGCATTAAAGCCATTTTTAGATTGGTATTGTTAAGTGTATACATGTTCCCCACTTTTAGCCATGAGAATAATTATACATCTTAGCATAAGCTTATAAGCATGCTTATCTGGTGATGAATAAATGGGAACTGCTGGGTCCTGGTTCTGTCTTCTGAGGCAGGTTCATGATGACATCAGGGAGTCACGAATATTATGTAGGGCCAGCTATGACAGTTGCTACCGATGTGTTTTGTGATAATGGACTTGTGCACTAATTACTAATAAAACCTTCATCATCGTCACCCTCTAGTACTGTGCATCTTTTCAATGTTTTCTTTTGAAATACAACTCTTGCTAATGGAGTCGGATAAGCAGATATCCTGGAACAAAAGTAATTGTAATCGTGTTTAGAGCTGACCTTGTATCATTGCAAAAAAATATTCAAACTCAGGGGCATATGTACAAGCCCCTATTGCCAATACAGCGTCACCTTTTTCCAACGTTATGGGAGCGTTATGAGCTTAGTCTTATTTACAAGGCAGAGTTTAGTCACTTAACATGGCTTAACGCCACCTTGTAAATAAGGCCTCCTTTCATGCTATCGTTAGCGTGACAGGGGTGGGCAGTGGGTGTTGCAGTGGGCGTTCCAACGCAACACCCATTGATTTTGATGCTACTCTCTATGTACAATGGCAGAGTACATAGGAGGCAGCGACAACATTAATACCAGGGAAAACCTGGTCTTAACGTGGCAAAAGAAGAGGAATGCATTATTTCTCCTCGTTTTTGCTTTTTCCATGTGTGCTGCCTTGTGTAGCACATATGGAAAAAGCAAATTGCCATGGATTGTTTATGTACACGAAGGTTCTCTTTCCTGTACATAAACAATCTGTAAAAAAACAAAAAACATTTTGCGACTTTCATGTGTGCTGCATGAAGCAGCACACATAAAAGTGACAAAACTGTATTTTAAGACTGTTTATGTGCAGGAAGGGACACCTTCCTACACATAAACAATCCTCTCCTGCACGCAGACACCCTTGCGCTATGGTGCAAGGGTGCCTGTGTTGGCGCTACACTGCTTAGTGTGTTATCAGCGCAGTGGGAAACTCAAGGGTGCACCATATCCTTGTAAATATGGTGCAGCCTTGCGTTTCTTAAGTGGCGGAGTGAGGCATTAAACCATGATGGCTAACGCCTCACTTCGCAACATCCTCATACATATACCCCTCAGTGCTTAACTTGTGTCGATGTTTTCCGGTGCTCGGGAGAGTTGCACTGTTTAATATACTTTCCAAAGACTGGTGAAGCTAGGATGTGCAGCCATCTCTATGGTCTAAGGTCACCTGGAATGGTCCAAAATGTCACATTTGTTTTTGTGAGATATTTAGTAGGTAATACTGGCGTTCGACAGTACCGACAGGAGCTGTAAGCCGTGCCACCTACAGTGCAATTCAATGAAATGCCATTGGCCCTGATAAATTTTTTTTTTAACAAATGAAGCACTTATCAGACTCATGACACTTGAAAATCTTCCAGTAAAAACCCACTTCATTATTTGCAGTTGAGGTTCCCAGAGGTAGTGGAAACTGAAACCTAACAGATAATAGACGTGACCTTCATAGGTGACACCAAAGACAGATTCTTGGAAAACGTTCTCTACTTAGTAGGCAAGTGAAGCCCAACAAAGAGAAAACATTTGAACACATTTTCAGGTAGCACTACACAGACGTGCGGTTACAATGGCGATAGCCTCCCTCTGTAAAAGGAAAGGCAAGAATAGCTGTTTAACAAGAATACACCAGAATGTGTAATGAAAGCACAGGCACAGTATCACTTGCAGAAGTGGAAATAGCAGTGTGAAGCACTTCTGAATATTTAATATTACATTGTATTGTATTGTAATTGTATTTATATCGCACGTACTACCCTGACGAGGGGTTGTAGCGCTTTTTGGCGAGTGTGAGGCTACTCCAGATTAGGGGATTAGTGATGAAATAGTATAGGGAGATATGAGATTAATTTGAGCGGTGGACATGTGAGTGTGTTATTTGGTTGAAAAAGGACAGTGGAGGGATAGAAGAGCGAAGGGTTTGCATTTGTATAGTGCTTGCTACCCCTGGTGACGTGTTGAGGTGCTTTTCAGCAGGTAGCACACTACGGAACCCAAACAGTATCAGTGGAGAATTAGTATAGGGAAATATTACATTAATTTGAGTGGTGGACATGTGATCTGTTGGTTGGATTGAAAAGGGTAGTGGAGGGATAAAAGAGGGAAGGGTCTAGAGAGTATTTGGAGATCATAGCAGTAGGAGGAGGTTTGAGATGAGTAGAAGGGAGATGAGGGGAGAAGAGTCAGGGGGAAGGGATTAGAAAGGCTGTTTTAGGAGATCTGAATGGTGAAGGAGGTTTGAGATGATGCAAGGAGGGGTAGAGGAGGGAAGAGTCTAGGAAGGGTTATTTTGGGAATCATGGAAGTAGAATGGGGTTTGGGATGAGACAGAGAGTGGAGGTGGAGGATATATTGTAAGAGGGATAGGGTAGCACCAATAGGTTACTGCATCTCATTGTGCTGCAGTTGTGAAGCAGATCCTCATGCAGCTTCAATGCAAGCCCTTAGGTGGATGTAGCAGGATACACTCAATCAGCCAATAGTATCAGTTAAGAGATGAATACTTCACTGGGTAAAGTCAAGACATGACTTACAAAGTCTCATGCCAATGGCTGAAAGATGCAGGTAGAAAAAAGCCAATGGACAAGGTACTTGCACTGCCGCACACACGCTGCTGCTAGCGCTTTGAGTTTTTAAATTTCCCTGGTTGATATCTGTGTTATCTTTATTTCACGTTTTCCCCTGCTTTTAGCGGGTCTAGGCTGGGTATTTTCCCCTCCCTCTCACCGCATATAAAAGATTTAAAGCACCGCTGCTTTGGTGGGTCCGGGTCCCGGGGGTGGTCCTGCTTGGGCGCCATCTTGCTTTGGGCTTTGTTCTTCCCGGCGGGCGCCATCTTTGAGCGTCCTTGCGCTCGCACTGGTCCTAGGAGCGCCTATTTAAGGCGGACTCGCTTTGCCTGCAGTCTGGCCAAGGTACTTGCACTGCCGCGCACGCGCTGCTGCTAGCCCTTTGAGTTTTTAAATTTCCCTGGTTGATATCTGTGTTATCTTTATTTCATGTTTTCCCCTGCTTTTAGCGGGTCTAGTCTGGGTATTTTCCCCTCCCTCTCACCGCATATAAAAGATTTAAAGCACCGCCGCTTTGGTGGGTCCGGGTCCCGGGGGTGGTCCTGCTTGGGCATCATCTTGCTTTGGGCTTTGTTCTTCCCGGCGGGCGCCATCTTTGAGCGTCCTTGCGCTCGCACTGTCCGAGGAGCGCCTATTTAAAGTCATCTTCCCCCGCGCAGCGGGGACGCGCAGTCGGGGTGCCTTCGCGTAGCCTGAGTCGTGCCAGAGTCCTGCCCGTCTGCGCCCGTCAGCGACGAGGAAGCGCGAGTCGCGGCAGGGCTCTGGTCACGAGTTTTGATTACCATCATGCCTGCTTTACCCACATTCAGCTATACTCGGGCTGAACTGCTGTCCATTGGGAATGGGGTCGATGTTGGTCCATGCGATCCTGTGGACTCCTTATCCGGCCCTTTTGTTTGCAGCTGTAGAGGTTGGTCCCTAGACAGACCGGTTAGGATTCGATCTTTGGAAGGGAGTGATCCAGTCACGCGCAATACCACCGCGGCCCGTGCACTTCGGATCTGGAACCTGAACGTGAGGTCATTGGTCAAACATCACCAGTTTATATATGACCTCATTGAAAAGGACTCCCCCGATCTACTTTTCCTCACCGAAACCTGGCTCCAGGACTCGGATGCCGCTATTCTTAATCTAACCTTTCCTCCGGAATATACGGTCTTTACACTGAATCGTGCTACGAGAGGAGGTGGCATCGCTATGGCGGTAAAATCGTGCTTCCCCGCGGAATGGAAAGCCCTTGGGTTGCCAGCCTGTGAGAGCGCCCTTTTTAAAGTGTCCTTCAGTCATCATTTCACGCTGAGCGGTATTCTTATCTGCCGCCCTCCAGGCAACGACACAGCCTTCAAGACCGCTCTTGCCGATATGGTAAGTTCTCTTGCCCCTAGCTGTGCGATCTTCAACATCACTGGCGACCTTAACATTCATTTTGACCGCGTGTCGTCCACAGCCATAGACACTTTGCTTGCAGATATTGAAGCACTGCAACTTGTCCAACTTGTAACTCTTCCAACTCATACTAGGGGACACATCCTTGATCCCTTCTTTTCCACTCTGGAGAGGGTGAAGGTGTCCAACCCGATCCCGGTTGGCTGGACCGACCATCTGCTGGTGGAAGTCTTCTATCCCATTGATAATGCGCCATTCAAATCTGTGGATAGACTGATTCTTAAAAGACACTGGCACAAGCTCAAACTTGAGGAGTTTTACAGGTTACTGGAGCAGAAACCCCTGAGCCCTTTTTTGGATGTGGAACGAGGCTATGACCTGTTTTGCAAATGGATTTCGGATGCCCTTGACTCCCTTATACCTATGAGCTGGTCGAAATGTCATTCCAAGATACCCAGCCCGTGGTATAACGACTCTCTTGCCGAGCTTAAAAAAATCTGCCGGAAAGCTGAGAGGGAATGGAGGAAGTTTACTTATGGTCTCTTGAGAACTATGTCAGATGTTCCTACTTCCTCTGGCACCCAAAGTGAAATCACTATGGATAATTAATGTTAAAGTGGAATCCACAGTGTTTGTATTCTCACAATCAAGCTAAATAGCAAATCATGTCTATTCTGTCATTGAGACCTTTCGGTGATAGTGTATCTAAATGCTTGATCCAATATATTTCTCGTTGGAGCAACTGCCTAGTTGTATCACTACCTGGTTTGGGTGTTAATTTCTCAATTATCTGCCAGATAGAGTCCAGTCCTTGGAGTAGCAGGGACATGTTGTCAGAGTAGCTATTGTGGTTGTTGTGGGCAGGGTTTGGCAATGTATGCTTTTTCATCCAACACAAGTGTGGAAGATGAATCACTATGTTTCCTTCAAAAGAAATGATACTCTACGGTGGAAGGAGTAGTGGTTTTCTGTTGCTCCATCCATTGTGTATCTGGTAGAACTCACAGTCCACAGAGGAAAGAAAATGTAGCAGTGGTGGTGGACGCCATACTCTAAATGTGACAGGTGGATCTCCAAGGCAGTGGATGGGTAAATTGACAGTTTTTGGTGTCCCGTCCAAATGCACCAAACATCTAAACCTGGCCACTATTTTCTTCAAGGAAGTTGGGCCTCTTAGATAAGGCTCCTCTTTGAATCTACTTTCCAAGGGAAGGACATTTGAGATTTGCCTCACGTGGAATCATCACAATAACTTGGATCAAACCTATCTACTGGAGAGACGACCACCTTAATCCTTTTACCCATAATCTCCTTTCAAGAGGTATTGCCACGGATGTGAGCCACCTACACACACTGGACGAAACTCACCCTATGGAAGTAGGTTCTCAACTATTTGTGCTCTCACCAGTGACTTAGAAAAGCTTTTCAATCAGATGTACAAGCATTTGATGGCCTGAGCCCTCTGAAAACATCTATGCTCCCTTTATAAACATAGACTCCCACTTACATACACACGTACACAAGTACACGCAATGTACAGAAACTTAGCCACACACAGCATGCAAGAGCTGCACACATATATGCACATAAGAAATGTGCAGAAGCACAAATACAAGTACATGCAGAAATGCATGCACACATGTATACATAGCTGCTGGTGTTTGCTCAGTATTGCTAAAGCTGTAAAACAATGAACATTCATGCATTCTAGTTCTGAGGATAACAGAGACTGTACACATGCACGTAAAACATACATACGTGCATATATAGAGGCACATTAAAAAGGTTCATGCACTCTGCTGCACATGTACACATGCACACGTACACATATATGGACATAAAAACACCATATTCACACACATAAATGCATATGTACATGGATACATGCACTGCAGATAATGGCATACACACAATTGCTCACATATACAGCGCCAGGATACCCGTAGGGTGACAGTATGCGCTATATAAGAACGACAATACAATACAATAAGTCTTATGACCTCAGCCTGAAATCCTGTTATTTTGCCAAACTGAAGACCTATCATAGGGCAATTTGCAGAACTCGTGCCGCATTCTATGCCCAGGAATTCCAAACCAGTGCCAACCCCTCTAAATTAATTTTCAAGGTCCTTAAAGACCTTATGAATAAAAGAGCCACTTCGGCAGAAATCTGCACCGACTCTCATTGCGAGAGTCTAGCCTCCTTCTTTCTGGAGAAAGTGCAGGCTATCTACCGAGGATTTGACGTGTCTCTGCTTGATCCAGAGCTAGCTGGCCCGAACTTTTCGGGCTATGAGACTCTGACCTCCTTGCCTGACTTGTCTATGGAGGCTTTTGACAAGCTGACGTGCAAAAGTGATGTACATCTCTTAGGTATACACAATATACAATTTAAAAACAGCAAAATTTAAAAAAACCAAGTTGTCGACGCAGCGTTTCGGTTCTTAAGTAGACACCTTCATCAGGACGGGGTTCTATGCAACAGAGAAACAACGAATTAACACCACATATTACTTTCACAGTTACTAAAAATCATCTTTCACCTGTTACTATTTTTTACAGTTTTTTAAAGTGCTTAGTGACTATCTTCAATTTTTCTGGCAAAGGAACAACGTTCTCACAGACAAAATTCATTACTAATGTGTGGTGGTTTCTCTCAAAACATTTTTAGAACAGTAAACAAAGTGACACAAACTACCGTGGCTACTAGATCTCATGAGCTACGAAGAAAGATTTCATTAAGAACGCTCCATGGGGGATTGACTCTTTACTGGCAATGCAGTGCTGGGCATCATTAGACTTTATTATTGCAACCAAGGTTATTATGCTGCAAGGAAAAATATATGAACTTACTTTTAAAAACAACGAACTCGTGTTGTCTTCCTCTATCTTAAATTGAAGGAGACAAATCTAGATTCATGGTGGAGTATCACATGAAATTCAAATGGGTTGTAACAGATGTGAAGGGGGATACCTTTAATCTGAAAACACATATAAGACCGTCCATTACAAAAGAATATATTTATATGCATATTGCAGTTTAATGTGTGTGCATGACCTACTTCTACAGATAAATACCTGATTGTTAAAAGGGGTTTTCTTTCAATGGAGGAAAAAGGAGCCACCGATATATAGGACAGTTTCTTTCAACAGGCTTCCTTAGGAGAATTAAACAGGGAATACCAGTTAGTTCCCAGGGTGGACTAATAATTTCACAGTCAATACATTTATTGCTTGTAACAACTCACCCCTATCAATGAGGTGCCAACGAAAGGATGCAGCTCGTGACTGGATGGCGTCCGGCTCTTTTCGTTCCGTGGGGATTGATTCCTTGTCACTGTGCTTAGAGGGTGTTTTTAAAACATTCACCTCCCTATGGGAAACATGCAATAATGAGGCGTTTTGTTTCTCAGTCGCTATTTTGATGTATTAAACCTATTGCTGAATCAGTTGAGCACTGGTCTAATGGATATTGTCTATGCTCAAAGAGGCACTCCTTCATACAGAGTGTTGGAATTTATTTGTCGCGTTCTTTATGGGGGTGCAATCGATTATATCGCAAATGCACTTAAGACCTTTGCATTTAGATTATTAAGTTGTCGCATTTATTTATCGCGTTCTTTATGGGGGTGCAATCGATTATATCGCAAAAACGCTTAAGACCTTTGCATTTAGATTATTAAGTTGTCGCATTTAATGCATTACTTGGTACATTTTGGTGTTTCCTTTTTTAATAAAGTTTGTCTGTGTAGACGGATTAGCTACCCGGAATAGCAGCGCGAGTACTGGGTATACAATTCCCCACTTTACAATATGTGGTTAGCACTATTGCATGGCTGGTTATTACATAAAGCACCCTACCCTTCTTAAATGCAGCTAAAGGTGCTCAGCGATCCCTAATTACTGTTAGCCGGGGTTCACGCTTACCTTGTTACCGGGATTCGGCCTCCTTGCTCCTATTTTTCCTCCAGAGTCATCGGGTAGAGATTCCCCGTAAAATTCCCTATGTGTATTTAAAGGGAAAAGTTTCGCGCTTTGTTTTCCAAATATCGCGTGATCGTCAATGTGATTTCCGCGTTGTTTGGGTGCGCCGTCATTTAGGTGCGCCATCATGTTGGTGAACTACCGAGGTAGTTCTGCATTAAATGTGATTTCCGCATTGTTTGGGTGCGCCGTCATTTAGGTGCGCCATCATGTTGGTGAACTACCGAAGTAGTTCTACATTAAATTAGGTGTGTTATCCTCATTGATAATACGACTTTGTTTCAATATTGCTTAAGTCGAAGATCTCAGCGTTTTACTGACTCGGTTGTCTACTTGAAAGGGTATCATTTCCTATGACAAAGAATAATGAACTACCGGAGTAGTTTTTAGACGCATTTGATCTTATTTTGTTGCGATGTGTCTTTAGATACGTGGCTACACTGGTGCTTTCATTATTATATCTAGCGTGGTTCAGATGTTTTTTATACTAGACCAACGCGGATAGTATTCTCAAACTAATACAATTTAAGCTAACAATATTATGACAGTACTCTATGGGTTCGTGTTTACCTGTTTATTGCTAGGTCATCAAAAAAATATCAAACAGTATTTATTTGAAGAAAGGCACTTAAACACCTATGTTTTTTTGCCCTATATATTAAGTGATAAGTGATATAATGGGTAATTCTCATTTATGTGGTTAAGCAAGGCACCCATTTTTTCAAGGTTCACTGTAACTCAGATAATAGATCCATCACGCAAAACCACATGGTACTATTATTACGTTCTTACTTCTCTGGATTTTGTTATTACCCAGAAGGCTATTGAACCCAAGGTTTTGAAGTGTGCTTATGAATCACATATCATCAAACATCAAGAGACAAGCTGTTTTGTCCCAATCTATCTATAACAGAAGCTTTTCCCAGTCTTCTTTATTATTTAATCCAGTTCTTACGGTGTTGAATCGGGACATAAAGAATTGTTCCCGTTTTTTTCTTTTAAGGTCTATGTCGCCACCTCTTAGGTTCATTTGGATACTCTCCAGACCACACCAGGTGATCTCATTAATTGTGTGGTTGGCCTCTTGCCAGTGTTCAGTTAGAGGGGCTCCTCTTTTCTTGGTACGAATCGCAGATTTATGTTCAGTTATTCGTAGTCGAATTTCACGGCTAGTTTCTCCTACATATATTAGATTGCATGGGCATCTAATCAAATAGATGAGATTTTTTGACCTGCAGTTGATGAAAGAGTTTATCTTGTGTTTTGTCTTATTGTGTTCTATACAATCTCCCTTGATGATGTTTCCGCAATTGCAGCAATTGCCACAAGGAAAGGTTCCGGTAGGAAGGGGTGCGTTGTTGATGGTTAGTTGCGTAGTGTTAGCCACCTCTCTATATGTGTGCACCAAGCTTTTCTTAATGGTTGGGTTGCGTCTGAATGCAAACATAGGTTTAGCTACTCTTTCTTTGTTGGGTTTATTTATCAATTTCCAATTCCGATTTATTATATTTTTAATTTTGTTACTGATGCTGCTGTAGTTGGTCACAAAGATTAAGCGTTTTTCTTCTTGTGCATTATCTTTCTTAGAAAAAAGATTCTCCCTATTATAGTATTTAGCTCGCTTGTGGGCATGTTTAATCATACGCTTAGGGTAGCCTCTTTCGACAAATTTTTGGGTTAGTACAGCTGCATGTTTTTCAAAATCCTTCATATTGCTGCAATTACGTTTCAGTCTTAAAAACTGCCCGAAGGGGATGTTATCCTTCTGGCTAGGCGGATGGTGACTAGAATAGTGGAGCATGGTGTTCCTGTCTGTCTTTTTAGTAAAAAGTTCTACTTGGAGTTTGTTGTCTTCGTGTTTTATCATGATGTCAAGGAATTCGCATTTATGGGCATCGTAGTTTGCTGTAAACTTCAAGTTGGGGTCTCCTAAATTTAACCATAAGATAAATTCATTGAGCATGTCCTGGGATCCTGACCAAATAAAAAAGACATCATCGATATATCTCGACCACTCTGATATATTTTCATAAAATGGGGCTGTGGGGTTAAAAATATGCGTGTTTTCAAATTGAGATACATATAGACAGGCCAAGCTGGGAGCGCAGGTGGCTCCCATACTGGTCCCCTTTGTTTGTTTGTAATATTCTTTATTAAAAATAAAGATATTATTTTTTAGGACGAGGCTAACACAATCGATGATAAATGTTTCTTGTGGGTTGAAGTCCCTATCTAGTGGGCAAAGTAGTTCCTTAATCATGTTTATTGTACTGTCTTGAGGTATGTTTGTATAAAGTGCCTCGATGTCGAGGGTCACTAAATACTGAGTTTCTGGGTTGAATGGTAGCTGCTCTACCTTTTGAATTATAGAGCCTGTATCCTTGATGTACGCCTGTTGTTTAGTCACGTACGGCTGTAGGAAAACATCCGCGTATTTACTGAGCGGCTCAGTCAGTGAGCCAATGCTAGCTACGATAGGCCTCATCGGAGGATCAAATATATTTTTATGGACTTTTGGTAGTCCGTATAGAGCAGGTGTGGTTGGGTTGCTATTCCATAGGAATCTGTATTCTTCCTCACAAATGGCAGCATCTTCCTTTGCTAGATCTAGTGTGCGTTTAATCACGTCTTTTAATTGGATCCAATCTTGCCTACTAACTTTTTGATAGTGGTCCCTGTTCTCAAGCATACGAGTCATTTTATCATTATATTGGGCAGTATTCATAATGACAATGCTCCCGCCTTTATCGGCAGGTTTAATGGTTAATTCTGGACAGTTTTCCAGATGTTTAAGAGCCTCTTTCTCTTCTTTACTGAGGTTAAATTGAATCCAGTTTTTCTGATCTAAAAGATCCATAACACTTTTTTACAGAATCCACTATTCTAGTCACCATCCGCCTAGCCAGAAGGATAACATCCCCTTCGGGCAGTTTTTAAGACTGAAACGTAATTGCAGCAATATGAAGGATTTTGAAAAACATGCAGCTGTACTAACCCAAAAATTTGTCGAAAGAGGCTACCCTAAGCGTATGATTAAACATGCCCACAAGCGAGCTAAATACTATAATAGGGAGAATCTTTTTTCTAAGAAAGATAATGCACAAGAAGAAAAACGCTTAATCTTTGTGACCAACTACAGCAGCATCAGTAACAAAATTAAAAATATAATAAATCGGAATTGGAAATTGATAAATAAACCCAACAAAGAAAGAGTAGCTAAACCTATGTTTGCATTCAGACGCAACCCAACCATTAAGAAAAGCTTGGTGCACACATATAGAGAGGTGGCTAACACTACGCAACTAACCATCAACAACGCACCCCTTCCTACCGGAACCTTTCCTTGTGGCAATTGCTGCAATTGCGGAAACATCATCAAGGGAGATTGTATAGAACACAATAAGACAAAACACAAGATAAACTCTTTCATCAACTGCAGGTCAAAAAATCTCATCTATTTGATTAGATGCCCATGCAATCTAATATATGTAGGAGAAACTAGCCGTGAAATTCGACTACGAATAACTGAACATAAATCTGCGATTCGTACCAAGAAAAGAGGAGCCCCTCTAACTGAACACTGGCAAGAGGCCAACCACACAATTAATGAGATCACCTGGTGTGGTCTGGAGAGTATCCAAATGAACCTAAGAGGTGGCGACATAGACCTTAAAAGAAAAAAACGGGAACAATTCTTTATGTCCCGATTCAACACCGTAAGAACTGGATTAAATAATAAAGAAGACTGGGAAAAGCTTCTGTTATAGATAGATTGGGACAAAACAGCTTGTCTCTTGATGTTTGATGATATGTGATTCATAAGCACACTTCAAAACCTTGGGTTCAATAGCCTTCTGGGTAATAACAAAATCCAGAGAAGTAAGAACGTAATAATAGTACCATGTGGTTTTGCGTGATGGATCTATTATCTGAGTTACAGTGAACCTTGAAAAAATGGGTGCCTTGCTTAACCACATAAATGAGAATTACCCATTATATCACTTATCACTTAATATATAGGGCAAAAAAACATAGGTGTTTAAGTGCCTTTCTTCAAATAAATACTGTTTGATATTTTTTTGATGACCTAGCAATAAACAGGTAAACACGAACCCATAGAGTACTGTCATAATATTGTTAGCTTAAATTGTATTAGTTTGAGAATACTATCCGCGTTGGTCTAGTATAAAAAACATCTGAACCACGCTAGATATAATAATGAAAGCACCAGTGTAGCCACGTATCTAAAGACACATCGCAACAAAATAAGATCAAATGCGTCTAAAAACTACTCCGGTAGTTCATTATTCTTTGTCATAGGAAATGATACCCTTTCAAGTAGACAACCGAGTCAGTAAAACGCTGAGATCTTCGACTTAAGCAATATTGAAACAAAGTCGTATTATCAATGAGGATAACACACCTAATTTAATGTAGAACTACTTCGGTAGTTCACCAACATGATGGCGCACCTAAATGACGGCGCACCCAAACAACGCGGAAATCACATTTAATGCAGAACTACCTCGGTAGTTCACCAACATGATGGCGCACCTAAATGACGGCGCACCCAAACAACGCGGAAATCACATTGACGATCACGCGATATTTGGAAAACAAAGCGCGAAACTTTTCCCTTTAAATACACATAGGGAATTTTACGGGGAATCTCTACCCGATGACTCTGGAGGAAAAATAGGAGCAAGGAGGCCGAATCCCGGTAACAAGGTAAGCGTGAACCCCGGCTAACAGTAATTAGGGATCGCTGAGCACCTTTAGCTGCATTTAAGAAGGGTAGGGTGCTTTATGTAATAACCAGCCATGCAATAGTGCTAACCACATATTGTAAAGTGGGGAATTGTATACCCAGTACTCGCGCTGCTATTCCGGGTAGCTAATCCGTCTACACAGACAAACTTTATTAAAAAAGGAAACACCAAAATGTACCAAGTAATGCATTAAATGCGACAACTTAATAATCTAAATGCAAAGGTCTTAAGCGTTTTTGCGATATAATCGATTGCACCCCCATAAAGAACGCGATAAATAAATGCGACAACTTAATAATCTAAATGCAAAGGTCTTAAGTGCATTTGCGATATAATCGATTGCACCCCCATAAAGAACGCGACAAATAAATTCCAACACTCTGTATGAAGGAGTGCCTCTTTGAGCATAGACAATATCCATTAGACCAGTGCTCAACTGATTCAGCAATAGGTTTAATACATCAAAATAGCGACTGAGAAACAAAACGCCTCATTATTGCATGTTTCCCATAGGGAGGTGAATGTTTTAAAAACACCCTCTAAGCACAGTGACAAGGAATCAATCCCCACGGAACGAAAAGAGCCGGACGCCATCCAGTCACGAGCTGCATCCTTTCGTTGGCACCTCATTGATAGGGGTGAGTTGTTACAAGCAATAAATGTATTGACTGTGAAATTATTAGTCCACCCTGGGAACTAACTGGTATTCCCTGTTTAATTCTCCTAAGGAAGCCTGTTGAAAGAAACTGTCCTATATATCGGTGGCTCCTTTTTCCTCCATTGAAAGAAAACCCCTTTTAACAATCAGGTATTTATCTGTAGAAGTAGGTCATGCACACACATTAAACTGCAATATCCATATAAATATATTCTTTTGTAATGGACGGTCTTATATGTGTTTTCAGATTAAAGGTATCCCCCTTCACATCTGTTACAACCCATTTGAATTTCATGTGATACTCCACCATGAATCTAGATTTGTCTCCTTCAATTTAAGATAGAGGAAGACAACACGAGTTCGTTGTTTTTAAAAGTAAGTTCATATATTTTTCCTTGCAGCATAATAACCTTGGTTGCAATAATAAAGTCTAATGATGCCCAGCACTGCATTGCCAGTAAAGAGTCAATCCCCCATGGAGCGTTCTTCATGAAATCTTTCTTCGTAGCTCATGAGATCTAGTAGCCACGGTAGTTTGTGTCACTTTGTTTACTGTTCTAAAAATGTTTTGAGAGAAACCACCACACATTAGTAATGAATTTTGTCTGTGAGAACGTTGTTCCTTTGCCAGAAAAATTGAAGATAGTCACTAAGCACTTTAAAAAACTGTAAAAAATAGTAACAGGTGAAAGATGATTTTTAGTAACTGTGAAAGTAATATGTGGTGTTAATTCGTTGTTTCTCTGTTGCATAGAACCCCGTCCTGATGAAGGTGTCTACTTAAGAACCGAAACGCTGCGTCG
This sequence comes from Lissotriton vulgaris, assembly GCF_964263255.1. NCBI lineage: Eukaryota > Metazoa > Chordata > Amphibia > Caudata > Salamandridae > Lissotriton > Lissotriton vulgaris. Next base: position 244,935,491 of record NC_141688.1, on the reverse strand, counting down.
ACAACTTGGTTTTTTTAAATTTTGCTGTTTTTAAATTGTATATTGTGTATACCTAAGAGATGTACATCACTTTTGCATGATGCTGACACTCTTTTTTATTACTTTTCTGTGACACAGTTATTTGACGTTGAGTATTGTAAAAAATTATTTTAATAAATGATTGAGATATTTTATTTGAATTGGTTGATTGTTATAATTTGGTATAAACTGTTATGAGTGGCTTGAAATTGTAAAGATCTCGTGAGTTACAGTGGCATCATAGGAGCAAGTGCTATCCCCCCCCTTTTTTTCTGTTGAAGTCAGTAAGAGGGACTACCTTGTTTTTCTTCTGTTCTCTTTACTCCTCGTCCCTGGATTGGATTTAAGAGGAGACCTCCCTTTCTGCTTTATTTTGACAAGCTGAGCCTCAGGATTAAATCAGGCTCCCCTCTGGATCCGGTGAAGCCAGCTCAAATTAAGATGCTTTCCCCCCTGTGTCGGGGCCCGATACTTACCTTGATCAATCTGTCGTTGTCTACCGGAGTGGTCCCCTCCGCATGGAAGCAGGCGTAGTCACCCCAGTTTTAAAGAAGGCAAATGCAGACCCGCTCCTGCCTGAGAACTACCGCCCCATATCTCTTCTTCCCTGGACTGCCAAAGTCACCGAGGCTCATGTAAATTCCATCTTGACTGACCATCTTGCTCATAACCATATATGAGACCCGAGTCAGAATGGCTTTCGGCCGGGACACAGCACCGAGACTGCTCTGCTCTACATGACCGAGCATCTGCGTCTGGTGCTCGACTCTGGGCGGACGGCGGCACTCTTTTTATTAGATCTGAGCGCTGCATTCGATACAGTGTCCCACCGTATTCTGATTCAGCGCCTAGAGGAAGCTGGAGTAGCAGGGACTGCTCTTCAGAGGTTCCGCTCTTTCCTCTCTGATCGATTCTTTAAGGTGGCTATACCACCCTGCCAGTCCACCTTCCATCCGTTGGACCTGGGGGTCCCACAGGGCCCCTCGTTGAGCCCAACCTTGTTCAACCTCTACGTGAAACCGCTAGCTGCGATCGTCAAACAGTGGGGTTTGACGATGACCTCATATGCAGACGATACGCAGCTGGCGGTGACACTGAGTGGAGACCTTGAAGTGGATGCCCCCAGATTCCGAGCAGGACTTGTGGCAGTGGCAAATTGGTTAAAAACCAATTGTTTACAACTGAAAGCCAAAAAAACGAAGTCATAGTTTTGGGGAAACATGCGGAGCTTTGGGGAGATCAGTGGTGGCCTCCAGAATTGGGTGTCACTCCCGTCCCTGCTTCCGAAGTAAAGAACTTAGGGGTATGGCTGGATCCGGCACTTACCTTTACGGGTCATAGGAAGAAGGTTGCTGCCACCTGTTACGGAATCCTGCGAGGATTAAGGCCAATCCTCAAGTTTGTTGACCCCCCCACCCGGCAGCTCGTGGTCCAAGCCTCGGTTCTATCTCGGCTGGACTACGGTAGCACACTGATGCTGGGGGTAAACCAGGCTGAGGCATCTAGTCTACAAAGGGTACAGAATGCTGCGGCGCGGGATATTGTTGGTCTTCCCAGGCATTGCTCGGTTTCCAGCACTATTTCTGCCCTTCACTGGCTGCCGGTTAGGCAAAGAATTAAGTTTAAGGCGCTTTGTTTGGCCTTTAAAATTATGAAGCTCTCCTCGCCGCCTGCACTTGCTAACTAGCTCACCCCGTATGTTCCTTCGAGGTCCTTGAGATCGGAGGCTCTTCATCTCGCGGTCTGACCACGTTTTAAACTCAGTAGGATGGGTGGCTGCTCCTACCTAGTGCTTGCCGCTGGGTTATGGAATTCTCTCCTGGTGCACATTCGAGCTCTGGATAATCTGTCCGTCTTCAGGCGTGCTATCAAAATTTTCCTGTTCTCTGTACTTGGTTAGCCGTCTCTTTCTTTCTTCCTGCGTGTTATGTTTTAGTACTTGTTCAAGCGCCAGGACGCCCCTTTGCTGGAGCAGCTGTGTGCTGTATAAATAATGTTAACATAACATAACATAACATGGTTACAAGAGGCAGGCCCAAACCCTACTTGTTAAGTACATTGTCAAAACTCAGACATGAAAATAAACCAGGAGCTCACATGATCAAGGTGAGGGTTCAGAAGGGGTGGAATCCCTGACAGTCAAACTATGTTCAAACTATGTTCTGCATAAGTATGCATAAGCATGATTTTTAATAACTATGACCCCCCAAAAACAATCACAGGAAGGAGAAATGCATTACTAAAGTGGTTACAGCATGTTGTATTAGTAAAAATATATGAGCATTTTACAATCCTATTATATTCTGTCACTGAACTTAATAGAAATGTACACATTTAGTGAAAACAAAGTATGGTCCTGTTTCAAGTGGCAGCCCCTCCGCTGAGACGGAGGAGCGTCGCCCTACTGTCCGTTGAGTAGTGCAAAATAAAATTAAAATGATAATAACAAGTAGTTTTTTTCATTTCATTTTAATTTGTGGGACTCCAGCCAGGTGGGCCGGGGCTGGGCCTGCCACTGTCAGAGTGAGCAAGAGTGGTTTTCACTCCCTCCCTAAATGCGCATAACGGCTTGATCAACCATCTAGTTCTGGCCAAACAGGTATGCGCACTTGGTATTTTCTCCACGAGGATGTATTGACAGCCCAGTAGAGCACATGCCGAGCCTCCTAGGTACTCCTGAGCAGACAAACAGGCCACTCAGACCAATCATGACACTGCTCCTGCAGTACTGTGATTGGCTGGGAGAGTCTGGGAGCCTGGATGCTTCCGTTGGCAGAGAGCAAGGACTGAGGAGAGACAGGCGGTGAAGAAGATGTGTTTATTTATGTATTTATGTTCATGCCTCCCCCCCGCTCAGAGGCAGCCGCCACTGCCTGTTTCCAGAATTGAATAAAAAAGGCATCGTCAGGATTATCCGAGAACTGAACTGCTGTAAGTATCTTGAACATCAGGTATGGTGGCAGCTAAAAATGCTATGATGAGTGAGCAGCATGCATTCGGGACAGAACTACAAAGAGTACTCTAGAGCATCTTTGCCACTTATACATATATTTACACTGCATATATTTACATATTGAGTAGAAGGAGATATATCAGTTGGCCCAAATTTACAGAATTTGCCATCATGTCTGGAAGGTGGCACTTGAACCCAGGTTTGCAAGTTTCACAGTCAAAATAGGTTTATTTCAACACTAATACTAAAAGCAGGTTCATGACCCTGGACGTGGGAAGCATGATACGTATTCCCACACACCACTCTGATGACAGGTTCCTTCTAGACAGTGAGGTTGACCAACCACCCAGAAATCCTACTCATTATGGCTCTTTAACACTGACAACCTTCAGATTTTGATATCTTGTCGCTCTCCTACACCCTCTCATCCATGCCAGGCCTGAAACACAATCTCCTCGCTTTGGGGCCCTTGCATTTGTTGAGCAATACTAAAGAAAAGATAGAAGCTACCAGTGGGGCCTACATGGAATTGGGACGTAAATGGCCACAGGAGACAGTCTGATTTGCCCATGTCTATAGAGTTTGGTTATTTGATGAATTTGGTATTAGAAATGTGGCCACAATGTACAATAGCTGTCAGCTTTTTGGCTGATGCAGTGAACAGATGAGGTCAGTCTGAATCTGAATCCCATTGTGTAAGCATATAAAACATGTTTAGGTCCCTTGTTGGATTGGTATCATAATAACTGGTCTCTTGGCACTGATACAACCACACTAGAAGACCAGCAGAAAAACACCAACATTCTGAATAAAACAGTGCCTAATGATGTACGCCTTTTTCGCAAACAATGATTTCGGTTGCCCTTATATAGCTGTGCAAAGCTTCTACTAAGTTACCCCATCCTGCTCAGCAGAGGCCTGAAAGTATGAGCAGGAAATGTGTGCAAAATAAACTCTCCTTGAAGGCATATCAAATGAGGAAGAAAAAAGGCCAAAGGCAGACCTACTCCAGCTATGTACACAGGGAGGCCTTTGTAGAAGAGCTGCGCAAACCTAAAATCAGATTTATGGAGCCACGCAAGGCCACTTTGCATGGCCCTGAGTGATTCCATAAGTAAGAAAACTCAGTGCAAAGTGCTGCGTTGCCTTGCTGTACCCTGGGGAGGCATTCTATGGGTGTTCCCATGCAACTCCCATGGTTTTTGACGCATTCCCAGATTTACCAGAAATGATAAACCTAAGAATGCGCCAAAAAGGCTCACCTTCCCAGGAGAGGCATAATAAGAAGGAATGTTTTTTCTTCTCCCCGTTACTTCCTCCCTGTGTGTGTGCTGAATTTTGCAGCACACATAGAAAGAGGAATATACCTCAGGATTGCTTTTGTGCAGGAGGGTGCCCCTTCATGCATAAAAACAATCCTGCATGCAACACTGGCAACGTTGCATCAAAGGGGGCCTGCGTTGGATCTCGGCTGCATAAAAGGCATAAGTGCAGAGGAAAAAGTTGGAATGTGCCATTTTGCCCAAAATATGGTGCAATCTTGCCCTTTCCCAGTCACGTAGTGCAGTGCAGAAAGGTGACTTGCTGCGCTGCACTGCGTGACTATTTGATCAAATGGCCCCAGATCTGAACATCTCCACTAAAATCAGAAGTGCTCCAACCCCCTACAATTCAGGAAGAAATTGAAAACACATCTATTCAAGAAACATGATCCCCTAATGTTCTTGACCTTATATTTCATAAACAATAGTATTGATCCTTAGACACTCTCACTTGTTCAGCACTCTGCTATACAAGTACATCTACGTAAATATAAGAACACTTTTTGTAATAAGGTAGCTTAGACCCTGTTATGCTCACTGCTATAGTCTCTCTCCCTACAATGAAGCCAATAAACCCAACAAAGAGAATTAGTGTCTCTACTCAGGCTCTGAACAGTAAGTAAGAAAATGCCAACTTTCTAAGAAGTGACATTTTCAGACCTGCATTTTAAAAACCAATATCAATATAAGATGTGTGTTAGAAATGGGATTTCTGGTTGGCTATGGTTTGACCCAAAACCAGGCTGAAACAACCACTCTAGTCAGGGCAAGGGAGTTACACGCTGAAGATAACCCCTGCTCACCACCTTGGTAGCTTGGCACGAGCAATCAGGCTTATCCCAGAAGCAATGTGTAAAGCGTTTGCGCTACACACATACACACAGCAGCAACACACTAGGCACACCACAAAAAGGAACTCCACATAAGGTTATACAAAAAATTGCCTTTGTATTACCATAAACACATAAGAAAGGTAATCACATATTTACACTGTGCCAACTGGCACTAGGCAATATTTACAGAGGATTATATACAGGACCAGGCCAATCGGGCCACGGTCAGAACCATCAGAACATTTAAGTAAATGTAAAACACAACCAGTAACTACTGGTACCAAAATGACCTAAGCATTATCACATTAGCATCAGCACCATCCTAAAATATCATTGCATGACATTAGGCAATAAATCACATTAGGCCCAAACCTCATTAGCATAAACACATTACACACTAGGCCTCACCCGCATGAACAAAGTATGCAATAACCCCAAGCATAAATCAAACTTAGGGGCAGAAATCAGAGCGCATAGATCACATTTGGCCTACAGCTCACAAAAATCATATTATGCAACCACCATCTACAATGAGATAAGGCCAGCAGGCCTTTCACCTGGGCTCTAAATGCCCTTTCTCCAGAATGTCAGACCTTGGCTGCGAATGAAGCAAACTCCAAAGTGCGCAAAGCGCTAGAGTAGGGCAGGAGTGTATCTTACTCCTTCATCTCAAAAATGCCCCCAAAGGAAAAGAATGGTGCTGGCACTACTGTGCCTCATGGGTCCCCCACTGGGACATTTCAAAACAAATGCACCCAAAGTGGCAGCTGCCCAGTACCAACTCAGCCTGTGAGCTCCCACCCTGGGACTCCTGCAACCAAAACTGCTCCCACGTTGCAGCTGCCCGTACTTGCGGTACAGCTGTGGCAAGGAAACTGACACTGACATTAACGTGCCCCTGGACCCCCTCTGGGGCCCTGAAAACAATGCACCCCCACCGATGAAGTGACCTGCTCTCCTGCGGGACCACTCAGGCACGACAATGTGTCTTTGACCACCCCCAGCCTCTCACGCCGCGCCACCACTCTCCGGGCTCTCTGGTGGACTCCTGGTGGCTATAGACTGCACGCTGGGCTCTCCTCACCACACAGGAGCCCCGCCTTGTCTCAAGTGCAGTGCTGCTGTCCCCTTCGCCCGGTCCCCCTACCTGGAACCGGGCTTTCGATGCTCTCGACGGCTTCCCTAAGGTAGGGGGAAGCGGAAATGGAGCCTGTGAGACTCCGACCAGCTGTCTCCGCAGGCCCCGCCTACAATCAAGTGCGGGCGTCTGTCTTCTGGGTCTGGTGCACTCGGGTCGCCTTCTGTTTCCCTCGCGGGCCACGGCGGTTATCTCCCTGCGGCGAAGTGTGTGGTGGGCTCCTGCCAAACCATGAAGCTCCACAGCAGGAAGGGCACCCGCCAAGCAAGCAGCAATGCGGGTGGGCACCTGCCACTCAATTCGGCATACAGGCGGGGTGGGTACCTGCAAAAGAAGCACAAAAGTGGGGTGGGCACCCGCTCCTCCAAAATGCAAAAACGCAGGGTGGGCTCCCGCCTTTACCAGCAGCGGCAGTGCGCGTGGCCTCACGCTTTGCTGCAACAGTGCCCAAACTGCAGAGGAATCCCCACCAAAATCGTCACAGCCCAGTTCTGTAAAATGAAAGGCTCCCCTAATCCTGGAGCCATAAAAATGTATTTATTTATTTATTTATTTTTGACATTTATAGAGCGCAGCAAATACCCGTAGGCGTCTCGGCGCTAAAAATCATCTGTCTCCTGTGTGTAGTCACCGCCTCACTGATTGAAGAGCCATGTCTTTAAAGGTTTTCGAAATTGTTGGAGTGACGGACTCGTCCTGATGTACTGAGGAAGGGCATTCCAGAGTTTGGGTGCGGCCACTGAAAAGCGGCGGTCACCCCAGGACACTGTTTTTGTTCGAGGAATTACTAATTGGTGTAAGGTGGAAGAGCGTAACTGTCTGCAGGGTATGTAGGGAGTTAATTGGTTTTTGAGGGCATGCAGTCCTTGGTTGTTAAGTGATTTATAAACTATGCACAAGGACTTGAACTTTATTCTTTTGTGGAACGGTAACCAGTGGTACTGCCTGATCGTATCTGAAATGGGACTGAACTTAGCAGTTCCTGAAATCAGTCGTGCAGCCGCATTCTGAATGGACTGTAACTCTTGTATGACCCTGGCCTGGGCATTAAGAAATAGCCCGTTACAATAGTCTAGTGATGACAACACTAAAGCACTGACCAGTGTCTTAATTGCTGCCTCAGGTAGAAAGGGGCGAATCTTCCTGATCATTTTCAGTTTAAAATGGGCGGTGGTAGCAACTTTATTTGCATGGTCCAGAAAGGTGAGCCCGTCATCAAAGATGACTCCCAGATTCCTGACTTTAGCTGATGGAGTGGGGGGTGAGCCAAAAGCTGCTGGCCACCAGCATGATGACCATGCTGGGAGGAGTGGTCCAAAGATGACTACCTCAGTTTTTTCTGAGTTCAGCTTGAGGCAATTTTTGGTCATCCACTCTCCTATTTCCAGTAGTCCATCTTTAAAGTTTTGTGCCATTTGTCCTCCGTCACCCTTGATGGCCAGGACCAGTTGTGTGTCGTCTGCGTAAGATGGTAGGCTCATCCCATATGCCCTGATGACATGGGCGAGGTCCGACACATATATATTAAATAGTGTCGGACTAAGGGATGAGCCTTGGGGGACCCCGCATGGCAGCGAGAGTTGCGCAGACTGGAAAGGTCCAAGGGTGACTGCTTGAGATCTCTCTGCTAGAAAGGAGGCAAGTAGGTCTCTGGCATGATGTCGAATGCCCAACTTTCCGACACGGTCGACCAAGATGTTGTGGTCGACCGTGTCGAAGGCTGCAGATAGATCCAATAGAACTAGAATAGCGGTACCTCCTTGGTCCCGGATGGCTCTGACATCGTCAGCTGCCTTAATGAGGGCCGTCTCGGTCCCGTGGTACCTCCGAAAGCCGAATTGGGAGTCGTCGAGCAGTCGGTGTTTTTCTAAAAAGTCAGATAGTTGGGAATTCATGGCCTTTTCGACCACTTTGGCTAAGAATGGAAGGCTAGCAATAGGTCTGTAATTTTTAAGTTCTTTTTTTATCTAAGCAGGGTTTTTTTAATAAAGGTTTCAATAAAGTGTTTTTTAGAGATTTTGGGTAAATAGCCGAAGACACGATGGTGTTACAGACTTGTGTCAGCACAGGTATGATGGACTCCATTACTGGTGGTAGAACTGATAGGGGACAAGGGTCCAGGGCGGAACCACTTTTGATAGAGGAAACAATAGTCCTTGTGTGCTCATCTATGAGTGGGGTGAAACTTGAGAAATCATTGGCTGAATGTGCACAAAGGGGATCCCTATTCATAGTCGCGGGTTTAGAGGCGAAGGCCTGATAAATTTCGTCCACCTTGGTGAAAAAAAAGTCTGCCAGAGCGTCACAGAGAGCTTGAGACGGGGGGGTGAGGTCAGGAACATTGCCTGCCAATATTTTCGTAACTTCAAGCAATTGCTTACTAGAGTTCTTAGCTTGATCAATTTTATTTGTATAAAAAGTTTTCTTTGCTTTAATGATCATGGATTTATAGAGGGCCAATGAGTCTTTATAGACTTTCTTGCTGTCCATGTCATAGGTTAGTCTCCAGCGCCTTTCCAGATTCCTGCTAGTCTGTTTTTGCAATCTTAGCTCGTCGGAATACCATGGAGCGGTCGGTTTGGATCTATTCCTAGACAGTGATTTAGTGGGGACGGAGCTCTCCGTTGCGTGGGCGAGCCAGGTCTGGAATTGTGATGTAGCCGTATTGGGGTCAGTGGACACTGTGGGACAGGTTTTGACCAGTTGCGTTTTTAGCTCTGTGTGATTTATGTGCTTCCAGTCTTTGAAAGTGTTTTGGTTCCTTATCCGAGGTGTTTTAGGTTGAGGAGTCTCGGTGGGGATGTTGAGTTTGCCAAAAATAGCGTAGTGGTCAGTCCACGGCATAGGTAAGGTGTTCATTATTTGAAGGCCCTCAACATTTGAGAATATAGCGTCAAGCGTGTGGCCAGCGAGATGTGTGGCAGAGGCGACCAATTGATTTAACCCTAATATTTCCATGTCTGTTACAAGGGAGGATGTATCAGTTTGGTCGGCTTGATCTAGGTGAAAGTTCAGATCACCTAGAACTGTAAGTGTTGTTTCTGTGGCTAAGGTTTCCAGCATTGTGTTGATATTGGCAAGGAAGCCAGTCTTCGTCCCAGGGGGGCGATAGATCAATATTCCCTTGAAATTGAAGACGGAGCAGAGCTTTATTCCAAATTCCATCGCTTCACAGGATGTAGAAGTGATGAGGGTTACTCTAACCGTAAAGCAGTCTTTGGCTATGATGGCCAGGCCCCCTCCTTTTTTTTCCCGGCTCTATCATGTCGGTAAGCCTTGTAACCCATGGGTACTGCCGTGACCATATCTGGTTCTGACGACTCATCTGCCCAGGTTTCAGTGAATAAAGATGTAGCGCTCCTCTTCATGATAAAAATAAAGCACTCACAAGGCGCTAAGTCCAAAGTCCAGGGCAAAGTTCTAGGGGCACAAGGCTGGGCCTAGGCAGGCCATCACACAGGGCCCTCCAGCAGGGAGGCAGCTCCTCGTGGCGTTTCCTCCTGGAGCCCAGCAACAGCAAACCCCCAGTACCAGAACAAGCACACTTTCATGGGGTCACAGTCCCTATATTTATATTGCATTTTTCCTTTGTCTACAAGCACAGGGCTTGGGGGAACCAGTTAGAACTGGTTCTGGAGCACTCTGTTTACAGTGCTCACACTCTTCTATGGGAGATAGGGGCTCAGCCATCGGACACACCACAGAGGGCGGAGCCAGCAATCACTGTGGTAGGCACAATCCTATTCAGGGTCAGGGAACTACTCCTCCCACTACTCCAAATGCAGATGTCCTATTCAGCCTAGCGCTGAATCACCCTGCCCCTTCTGGAGCCACAAACACCTCACCAGGCCCTCTCGCTCAAAAGCCAGACATGCAATTCACATCAGGCAGGCAGACACATAGCACATAGAAATGCCAACTCTGGAAGTGGCATTTCTAAAATAGTTATAATAAATGTGCGCATGCCATTGCGTAGTATTTATTATCACTATTCCAAATATACCACACTTGACCACTGTTCTCCTCTCATATCAAGTATTACCACTGAAACACTTATCAGGGAATCCCCAATGCATTCCAACGGGAGGGCAGAACCACAGTAGTGAGAAACCAAAATGGCTGTTGGTCACTACCAAGACATGTCACACACTAAAGGTACATGTCCTATCTTTTACCTACAATGCACCCCGACCATATGGCTAGCTAGGGCCTACCTTAGAGGTGACTGACATGCAGTAAAAGGGGGGTCATAGACATGGCACTGACTTTAGGTGCCACATCACAGCAGCAGTAACACTACGTGCACAGGCCCGGCAATGGCAGAGGCCTGATATAAGTTTGAAAGGCTACTTTGGTGGTTGGCGCAATCAGGGCTGCAAGCCCACCAGTAGCATTTAATTTACCAGCCCTGGGTATATGAAATACCACTTTACAAGGGACTAACAGGTAAATTAAATTGGCCAAATGGGTGTAGACCAATCTTACCATATTTAACACAGAGAGCACACGCACTCTACACTGAATAGTAGTGCTAAAGTGCCCAGAGACCTAAAACCACCAACACCATGTCAGAAAAAAGGTGAGGAGAAAGGCAAAAAGTTTAGATTGACCCTGAAAAAAGGGCCAAGTCCAACAATGTGTCATTAAATTATGAGTCCAGAGACACAAAACTTCACATTTCTTTTTGTTCCCAATTGGAAGCTACACTTGTAAGATGTTACAAGCCAGCTCCAGTGCTAACATATGTGAGACAAAGGCTTGAGGCAGCAAAAAACGAATTTAACAGTTTTTCACTACCTCGACATGTAAAACTTAAAAGCACATGTCCTACCTTTTGAATACACTGCACCCTGCCCACTGGGCTACCTAACACCTACCTTAGGGGTGCCTTACATGTAATAAAAGCCAAGGTGTAAGCCTGGCAAGTAGGTGTACTTGCCATGTCAAAACTGCAGCTTAAAACTGCACATACAGACTCTGCAGTGGCAGGACTGAGACAGGTTTGACGGGCCACTCATGTGGGTGGCACAATCCGTTCTGCAGGCCCACTAGTAGCATTTGATCTACCGGCTCGAGCATATACAATGCACTGTACTAGGGACTTATTAGTAAATCAAATATACCAATCATGCAAAAACCAAATGAATTTTAGACACCGAGCACATGCATTTTAGCTCTGGTCAGCAGTGGTAAATTGCCCAGAGTCCTAAAACCAGCAAAACGTAGTTCAGCACACAGTCAAAAACAGGAGGTCAGAAACAAAAAGACAGGGGAAACCACTTCAAAAGAGGCTAGGTCTAACAATCTATAACTGCTGATTTGTGTCAATTGCAGACTCTATTGAAAAATATTGTTATTTTTAATAAAAATCCAATCTAATGGTTACAACAGATTTTTATTAAACCTAATTAACTTCAAAATGGCCTGCACTGTCTTATTTAAAAACCCCTTCGATGCTGATGACGAGCTCAGCTCGTCATCACCCACGGGTGTCGTGTGCTGATGACGAGCTGAGCTCGTCATGGTGCCACTAAAATGGCATTTTCCAGCACAGGGGGGGGGGACGCCTAGCAGCCAAGTGGTTAAATGTTGCTACTGGTTTCCAACAAGCTGCAAGAGGCCCTTTGCCTGACAAGCCCAGCTGACCAGGAGCAATGGAAACTAGACCTGTATGGACTTTGCTGGTGACACCAAAATATTGATAAAATTCCACAAATTATATTTTGTAAGTAAGTAGAGAATGCTTCTGCTGAACATTCTTGCACCCTTTCTGGAAGTTGTGCCTAGGGTATTGTGCATGCTTTAAGGATGGTATGTATGTGCACGAGCAGTAAGGTGACAATATGTGTTCAGTACAGACAATGGGAACAGTGCAAAATTCAGAGAGATATGTGTACCCATGCACCGAGTTTGTCGTACAGACATTGTTGCTTGCATCTTTAAATCTGTCTCTGAGCATGGAACCTGGAACAATATATTCTGTCCTAATAAAATCTGCCATCTCGGTCGCCAGCCTTTAAAACCTAATATATATTCTAACGGAGACGGCAGAGCAGCAGTAAGTGTTTAAGTGAAAATCAGATGCTGCTGTCCCCGAGAAGTACATCTGAATGATAATGTGCCTAGAGAGTTGGAAGCTGAACACAACAGGCCTATATACAGACTGCAGTATGTAGTGGCACAAAATGTACTACAAAATGCTATTCACATTCCTACTTGCACATTTTACACCAATGCGTCTACTATCTTTCGCTGTGTAGAGCTCGGCACATGAAAGATCTCCACCCGGCTCTAGGATGGTGCATCCGGTGCCACCGCACCAGGAGCTGACTGCAGCTGGCTCCATGTTCGCAAGTTTATTTTGGTTTTAAAAGCAGCTGCTGCCACATTCCATGCCTCCAGCAATTTCCAGGCAACAATAAAAATGTCACTCCAGTGATTATTGTCCTTCCTGTTGAGATATCGGATTTTTGTATAGTTGAGGTTTTGACTGATCACAAAATAGCACAGAGGATTAATTTGCCTGCTGCAAGGTATGTGTACCATGCTGATCACAAAGTGCATATAATGTAAATAGGTCAGTGGGTTACTGCTTTTTTTGAGAGACGTCCTTTTGTTACTTGCAGTTGATAAGTTAAAATCCTAATAGAGTGATAGAGTGCAATTTCCTCTGTCATTTGTAGGGGTGCATTATAATCATGAGTAGTTTGCGCCCACATATACCGCCTGATTCATCAATCTTTTTTGCGCTCGCAAAGGGCCAGATTCTGAGAATCTGGCCCTTTGCGAGTGCAAATTTTGCATTTGGGATTCATCATCCCAAATCCAAAAATCGCTATTTAGAGACTCGCAAATTTGCGAGGAATAGCATTTAAGGAATCTCTATTAGAGATTCCTTAAATGCTATTCTTGAAACATTTTAAAATTGCGAAATCGCAAATTTCGGCCGCTATTTACCACGAGGTCAAACCTCGTGGTAAATAGCGAAAACTTAGAAAAATGCTTTTAAAAGCATTTTTCTAAGTTGCATGTTACACACACACACATGTCCTTTGGACATGTGTGTGTGTAACATCTGTGTAATTTAACATTTCAGCGGTGTTACAGGGTGTCCTTTGGACACCCCTGCACCCTTGAAATCGCAATCTCATTTGCGATTAGCTAATTGCTAATCGCAAATAAGGAATGACTCCCCATGCATTCCTATGGGCCTTTTGGCCCATAGGAATGAATGGGGAGTTTTTCCTTATTTGCGATTAGCAATTTGCTAATCGCAAATAAGGAATTTGTAGGAATCGCATTTTCTTTTGTGATTCCTACATGAATACCGTTTTGCGAGTCTCTAATAGAGATTCCTTATGATTCTGTATTAGAGACTCGCAAAAAGGTTTGTTGATGAATCAGGCTGATAATCCTTTATTTTGTCAACATTTGTGTCATTAGATCGTGTACCATAATAATGTAAAAAATAAAGTTTTAGATGTATTTCAGTGTAAAACATGAAGAAAACCAACGTTGAAATTTTATGTGACTAGACGAAATGTTAATTTGTAGAACTGTATATGTGGCGAAGGAGAATTTCATGATTAGTGCGCTTACATAATTTTTTGAGGTAAAAGTGCACCGTAATGATGGTCACTTATGCATGTGCCTTATGAAGTAAATGTGCTGTTTCTTAGGTTGGTCGAGTTCTGTAGGCCTAACTAGTATTTCTCCCTAGTCGCTTTCACGATAAGTTGCGCTAGTAAAATTCATGTGCATGTAGGATTTGTCTTTCTCACGTTTCTGTTGGAGGTGGAGAAATTCATCCTTGTTAGTTAGAATAATGTCTTTGTTTTACGAGTTTGGCTTAAGGAGGCGAGGATACATTTAAGCGGTGATGCTGATAACGTGGGACGGTGTTCTTCCTCAACGGACCGAGACTGGGAATCAAGGTCATCAAGCCAAGGCCTGGGAGCATCGTTGCTGCATGGAAAGTTACCTACAAGTAGGTGGCTTGCGTAGTTGGGCGATGTTGCGTAGTATTGTGGGACGTCTTTTACAGGTTCAGTTATTGGAATTAGGGACAGAGTCCTAGGGACTTGTGCCTTGCAAGAAGAAAGAGAGCATTTTAGAACGAGCTCTGTAGCTTTATGCTACTTGACCCAATCAATATGAATGGTCGTCTTAGGAAGCCTTCACGAGCGGACACCTCTATAGAACTTCCCTTGGGAATGCTAAGGAGAGATGTCAGTTAGCTGTAGTGTAGGGACAGATTAATGCTTTTCACTTACGAACCTCCGATGAAGGGGACCCTAGAAATCGGAGCAGACATCTTTTGTGTCCTAATTCTTGAATTGGTTATTTTGGTGATGCTGCACTGGGTTCATTTCCCCCGTCGATTTGGCTTTGTATTAGTTCCAATGTATTTTTATATCTTCGTCTTTAGTTGTGTGTATATCCAACTGTTCTTGGCTTCGTAATAAATCTACTAAACCTTTTATCTGGAGTCTGTAAAACTTCTCAATCATGGTCCATTGGAATGGTAATGCATAATTGGCTACCGATTTCTCTTACTTACAAGCAGACAAAAGGAGACATCAACCAGGGGTTCCAAAGTAAACCTAGAATGTGGAACCCGGCTCCTTCAATAGAACAGTGAATTATAAACTGTCATCAAAGAACTACATGCACATTGCCAAGTATAGATTAGAGCATAGATTCATGTTGCAAGAAGGGTTCATTTGGGTAGAACCTGATTCTTATTATTGAAGAGAACCCCCCACTATGGTGTTCCATATTCAATGCTGAGTTTATGCTTCTCCAGACCAAGCACGTATCATTGATTGTCCCTGTGTTATGTGTGAGTGGTGAAAAGTCCTCTGACACCCTACACTGGTATGAGTGGCGCTATATAACGAATTAAATGCATCTGACTGAGAGTGGTTATGACAGTTGCGTCCCATACCCTGCCAAAGTAGCGGGCAGGCAAGGCCGGAGAAGAGAGGAGGGAGGGGAGGGAGGGGGAAGCAGGGGGATTCAGGGGACAAAAAAAAAATATATATATTAAATTAAAAAACTTACCTGAACAATGCTGCTGCCTGCCGCATCACGCTCTTCTGCGCTTCCTCTGGGCACAGACTCCCATACTGCACTGCGGCCATTCCTGACGCTGCATGAAAGCAGCATCAGGATTGGCATGAGTGCCAGAAACTTGCACTCCCAGGCAGACTAGGAGCTTGTACCTGCTCTCTCCAGCCCCAGCAATGCAGCTGGGGCTGGAGAAACTTCACTGTGCATGAGGGTTTGGCTGGCATGAGATGGCCGGCCAAACCCTCATACGTTGTGAAGGGAGTGCCCACCACTCCCCCACCAGCAGTGCCATCCCCTGGAACCGCCTCCAAGACATGTCAGAATCCTAAGGGGGGTGTAGGAGATTCAAATAAAACAATAGTACAACAGGTTTAAAACCTGTTTCATTATCGTTCTATTTACTGATGGTGGCATTGGGGGTGACACTCCTCCACTCTAATGGAGCGGCCGCCGCTGGGTTATGGAGACTTGAGGGGCGCTGTTAAAAGTGCCCCTCAAGCATGGATGGGAGGCGCCCACAAACAGTGTTGATCCGGGCGCCACAAACACTACAGCCAGCACTGAGTGCAGATTCACATTTGCAATTCTCAAAATGTGAATCTACAGTACTCTATGGCTTTACTCAAATGCATTTTAACACTGCTATGGTGTATTTTTACTTCTAAAAAAATCTGCTGCCGGGGTAGGTGAGTGCGCATTGCAGTGTGGGACTATTTTGCCAAAAAGGCATACACCCTGATTCTTGCAAATTTGTGTGGGCTTTACAAAGGTTGTAAGGCGTTCGTTCTCTGAATACGGTCAACTATTTGCTGCTGTCTGGGACAGTAGTAACGAGTTAAAGGGGCGTAGTGGCGAGAGCAGTAGTAAGCCGCTTTCAATGATGATAGAACGCTCATAAAATGAGTGGGTCTGTAGTGTTAAGACTTTCTCCACAAGGGAGAATATTAACCCTGTGGAAAAAAGTTAGCATGTATAAATATACTTTTTTTCAGTATTTACACTTGTGTAAATGTATACTATGTACATTCCTACATGTGTAAGTGCTCAGGGAAATCTACTACAGGTTCACTAATGAGTTTAGCTGCTGCATTCGGTCGGCAGAGAAAAAAAGATGATTTTTCCTAGAATTATTGATGAAATCCACAAAATGTGTAATTTTACTTTAAATGTAGTTGTAAAGTCGCATTATTGCTTGTGTTTTCTGAAGACCCAGCATCAATGTGCATGTTTGAATGTGCCCGGTTGAATTTCAGGTATTTAAAGAAGGACATTGGTTCCTGTGGGAAAAATACTTGATAATGATAAAGAGACGTGAGTTAGGTATATTTAAAACAGAAGTTAATTCAGATGTCAAAGAGAAAGAACTTCCAATACACCAATATAAGCATTCAAATGAGTTGTATTAAAAAACATTTCAAATTGTATTAAATACTTTCATACGTAAGACAAAATTATTTACAGTTGTGTGAGGTGATTTTCAGAAAGATTTTTTGGGTCGGATGCTGACAAGGACTTGTGCAGATGCCAGTCCTGACTCCTGATTCCCAAGCACTCCTGGGGCCTCATTTATGAAAAGTGACGCATCCTTGCGCAAACGCAAGGGTGCGTCACTTTTCCGTACGACACGCTGCGTCAGAAACTTGCGGCGCGGATGCGTCATATCTACGGAATGACGCACCGTGCCGCAAGCGGAGGCGCAAGGCGGGGAAAAGTCACGCAGACGCGGCCGTCCTGACGTAGCGAAAAGACACGCAAGTGCGGGAAAAATGCCGTAAGTCGCATTTGCGGAACGACGCAAGTGTACGCATCGCTGCGTCACTATTACGTTGCGTCAGAATCCGGAAAACGCCAAAAACACGCGCATCTATCACCTAATTCTCCCGCAAATGGAAAAAATTGCCACCATGGAGCCTGAAGGACAGAGCAGCAGCCAAGGAAACCTGCCACATGGCAGCCAGGATGCCCAGCCTGCAACACAGGGAGAAACTCTTGGAAAGAGGAAGCGCAAAACAAATTTCAGTGCTGAGGAGAACGATACACTGATAAGTGAGGTAACAGACCACCAGCACCAGCTGTTTGCCAGTTCCAAATTGCCACTAGCCAAAAAAGAGGCCATTTGGCTGGACATATTGACCAAGGTGAACAGTGTGGGCCAATCTAGGCGGACAGTCATTGACCTAAAAAAACGGTGGAATGATATCAAGCGCCGCACTAAAGAAAAAATGGCCAAAAACCGGAAAGACTCTGGGCTTACAGGAGGAGGCAGCCCATCACAACAAGAAGAGCTGGATGACCTTGAGGAGCGGGTTCCAGCGGTCATCCCAGAGGAGTTGGTCGTTGGAATCCCAGGGCAGGACAGTGCACTGCATGAGGAACTGGAAGAGACACAGGAAGACACACAAGGTAAGTCCCTACAAGGGGAAATGTGCAAATAAGGTAATGTTGTGCTGTGCAGAAAGTAAGGTGGCTGGTTCAATTACTGACGTGTTGTGGAAAGAGAAATCATGCAATGTCATGAACTGTGCAGGGTCTACAAAAAGTATTGTACCACGGACATGCACATGTTACATTTGGGAAACAGCTACCCCTGTGCAAGTAAACATATATGTCCAAAGTGAAGTCCCAGCCCACTGCTGCACCTGACAAGTGCCACACGCAGGTGCAAAGATATAACTACCCTCCTGAAAAGAAAATCACACAACATCCTGCAACAAACCGAGTGTCACACTTGTATGACTTGGACTGCTACCACTGTGCTGGCAGGATGTAATTTTGTTCATGTAGTGGTGCCACAATGTGCCACACCCACAATAATAGGCCACAGACAGCCATGTGACATAGTACAACATATCATGTCATTGCATCATTCCCACATTAAAGTGTCAGAAAGCGCACTTCCAGGGCTGTTGCTAAGGGTATACCCAGAAACATCTATGTCCAATTGACAATGTACAATAGGAACATCAAAAAGTAACTATCATGCTGCGCAACAAAGATATGCATACACAGGGTCTGTGTAAGGCATGCAAACCTGAATTAAAACGTAATCTCCCCTCCATGATAAAACCAACATATCTCATTTGCATTCAAGTGGACACATAGAAAGGTTAAAAATCTGTTCATGACTGCATCATGCACGAATGTGTCCTTTCCATGCACACAAACACTGATCCCCTGCACAGCTGGACCCCCTGCAACATGGTGCAAGTCTGCCTGGGTTGGCGCATGCCAAGCATTGTGTA
This sequence comes from Lissotriton vulgaris, assembly GCF_964263255.1. Taxonomy (NCBI): domain Eukaryota; kingdom Metazoa; phylum Chordata; class Amphibia; order Caudata; family Salamandridae; genus Lissotriton; species Lissotriton vulgaris. The sequence goes on along the minus strand of NC_141688.1, from coordinate 244,916,913 downwards.
CCTGTGTTGTTGTGAAGGACAGGTGTGCTGCTGAGTATGGCCATGGGCCTGGTCACGATAATGTAGTTGTCGTAGTACATGGTCAACCTTGGCACATCAGAGTGCCTGCTCATTCAGAGTGTACCAGTGTATGGGTTAACAATGCCTCTTTGATGATTGTCGTGCTGCCACATGCAGGTGACACAGAAGTTGTCAGTGACAGTGATGGGGATGTTTGTAGCAGAGTTATGTCCTGGCAGGTGAGGTGGCATACAGGTTTGAAGGTGAGGAGGTACCTGACATCGTATACTTGCAGTGTTCAAGAGGAATAAACCTTTGTTCACAGTGTGTACCTGAGGCAGTCAAATGCAAACAGCGTACAGTATGGTAGCCATTGTGTCATGCGATGACCATTTCAATGTATGCTGCACAATGTCAACTATGCAATGCATGTGTTCAAAAATAATAAATCCAAATTCTACTTCTTTGTGACCCAATTATGTTGTGATTGAAGTACTACATGTGGTAATGTGTGTCACTATGTTAAAAAAATCAATATTTACAAATGTGAAAGAGTAATAAAAATGTTGTGCATTTATGTGTCAAACAATAACAATTGGTTGTGTCATGGGGGATATATGTCTGAACTATTATTTGGATAGGTGTACATCATGAGAAATATGGGGTAACATCACAGATTATGAACCAATGCTGTGTACTTAATTTTTGGCTATGATAAATGGTGTGTGCAGCACTCACAAATCTGACTCCATTGTGTGTGTTGTGGTTGTTCATAAAGGTATTTAATGCTTCAGTTTTGGGTGTGTGGTGACAAGGAAACTCAATCCATGTACTCACTGAACTTTGAACAGTGTATTTAAAGTCTCCGCTGTGAAACACCTACTCTACAGTTGCAACATGCCTAGTATGAACAATGAATGAAATGGAATGTCATGACACGGCATGTTTTGGTATAATGTATGTGCCTTTTTGTACAAGAGTGTCACACCTGTTGTCCATGGGGGCACAGTGTCAAACATTGGCAATTGTGGAGGGAGAGCTGTGAGTTAACAAATGCAGGACAGAACAATCAATGTCTCATGGTTGCAGGGATGTGTGTGTGAGTGTGTGCAGCAAAACATATAGAGGCCCATTCACAGAATGAACTCAAGACTCAATTCTAATCTTACTACTATATAGTAATTCACAGCATGCACTTACTACTTTTTCACATTCTCAGAATGAACTTTTGGCATTCACAGAAGTAACAATTTTGCCTAAAGTGTCTCTGAAGACAGACTTAAGATAGAGTAAAGGCAAAATCCTAACTCCTGTGAATACCAAAAGTACAAAGTTCATTATGTGAATGCCCAAAGTAGTAAGTGTATTCTATCAACACCAAAAATGTATCAAGTTTACTATTGAGTTTCAAGTCTGTTTTGTAAATCTGGAACACATTGAGGGAAGTCACGCCTCAAAGATGTGTCCCAGTTCTCTGCAGCCTATGCAACCCTGCCTTTGTGTCACGTTAAAGGAATCAGCCAGCCAGGCTCACTACTCTGAGTCAATCACAATGCTGTGAAGTGCTGGTGTCACTTGTAATAGTAAGTGGGACAATACATGCTGGAATGTTGGCCATGTTAGCCATGGATCCAGAAATGCAGCCTGTATACCAAACATGGAAGTGGGTATTACTGCTCTGGTCATCATGGGTGGTACCTGAGTCACCTTGGCAATATGCACATGAGCCACATTATGTAAGATGCCCCCTACCTACCCTCCCATGCCATGATGACACATAGCATTATCACATCAGTCACTCATCCCTTGGGTCTCCATAATAAGTCATTTCAGTTCTCTCATCTGAGCCCACAATCCACATATGGTCTATGAACTACCACTAAGGCCACCACCCCTGTGTTCATGTGTTCCGTCATCACTGAATATTGTAAGTCGCAATTAGCCTACTCCATGTCAGCCGCTGTGCAAGCCCACAGCAGACGGATGTACATGGTGTGCTGAAGCCACGCCTATGGGAAGTCCAAATGTGCCCATCTGGGTCTCAAATGCAATCATTTCCAGCAGCAACTGATATACAGTCATTCACTGATGCAGTTCAGCCAGCCTCCATGCACTCATACATGGAAAACATTTGAGAATGACAACAGGCCTTTCCAAACATGACCCACAGACATTGCACATGCCTACACTGCTGACAAACCTCTAACACCACCCTGGTGTCAAACACAGCCTACACCAACGTTACTGCAAGTGAAAGTCACACCTGGATACACAACTGTGCATACCACACCTCCACACTCTGCAAGCCTAACAAACAGCACTACAGGGACACGGCATGATAGAGCACTGATCTCTAAGAAGCAAGAGGCACCAGCAGATACCTTTGTAAGAAATGTATAAACACCAAGACACCTGAAATGTAAAACACATACATGGCCCCAATGAGGGAGAACCACAAAAAAAAATCCTACATAATGGAAATTCCTGCCAACTAGGCAAGGTCCTGCATTTATACAAGAACCTATGCTGCAAAGCCACAGACATCACCCTGGCACTACAGACCTGTGATAAGTGTCCAACAAAGTTCACCATAAACAACAACAATTTCACTACAATAACTTTCCCGTACACATGAGATGCCACAGGCAGCACCACCCACACCTCTCACAACACAACAGCCATACTACCATACCCACCGGGACACCAGTCACAGCTCAATGCACACCCTCAAACATGAGATACAGCCACCTGTGGGATCAGTACAGCCCTGTCCTCATTATATCAACAACAGCACCAAGATCACCATATTCACAGCCACAGGTGACACCTCCACCCTCCGGGACCAGGAGCTGTGAGTGTGCTCCAACACAGACTAACAGCACACAGATTTGCCACACTACATGATGCAGGATTCTAAGGAACATTGCTTAACTGGGTCACTCACCCCACCAAGAGGTTCAAGGATCAGACTGACAACCTTCGCCTTCAAATGCACGTTATTCCAATGCTGAATGCAAGAGGGACCATTTATGTGTCTGACCCCTGTCAACATCAACAGGGCTGCCTCAGCACCATTACTTACCAAATACAGCCTCAACATTGTATCCATTGCTGATGACAGACTACTCATACTCTCTCACACCTAAGACTACACCAACTAAACACATGAAAAACAGTGAGGAATGCAGTACGTCCCAGTCTGCATGAACCACAGCTGCATGTAATCAAAATCAGAGAATACCGAATTCTGTGTCCTTGGAACAACTCCTTCAGCATGTGAAAACACATGTTGCATCTACCACTCTGATGGGAAGGGGCTGCCACTAACGCTCAAAGAGATACGTCTTGATGAGTCCTCTGAATGGGAGTAGGTACTGGGTGTGCCGTAGATGGCCTGGGAGTGCAAGGTCTTGGCTGTGAGGTAGGACAGGGAACTGCTGCTGGAGGTTGGTCATCAGATGCGGTGGACAGCAGTGAGGGGGAGGCTGGTGGAGTGGATGTGGCGTGTGGGGGTGTAGAAGGTGAGTCTGCTGCACATGTAGGGTTGCCCGGCCTAATGGAGTGCATTGTGTGTCTGGTTGTGGAGCTTCAAGCTGATCCACTTGCTGATGGGGAACCAGTGTAGGTCTCACATTTGGGGGATGATGTTGCTGCGGTGGGGGACGTTGACAATCAATGAGCCGTAAGTGCATTGGATGTGTTGCAGTAGTAGTAGGTCTTTTTCTGGGAATCCTGCCTACAGTGCATTGCAGTAGTCCAGTCTGCTGGTGCTCAGGGCCTGTGTCACAGTTATTTTTGTCTGGGGTGGGGATCCACTTGTGGATCCTGCATAGCATGTGGAGGCAGTTGTAGCATGAGGGGAAGATGGCGTTGACCTGCTCAGACATGGAGAGGGAGGAGTACTGAAAGTATTGTAAGTTGCGTGTATGGTCAGTGAGTGTTGTTGCTGTTCCCAGTGTTGTTGCCCGACAGGAGTTGTCCCAGGCTCAGGGTGTGGGTCCGAGGATGATGACCTGTGTCATCTCCAAGTACAGTTTCACACTGCTGCTCCTCATCCAGTTGGTGAGGGACTTCATTTCCACGTGGAGGTTTGTTCATGGTGTGTGTGGGTCCCTGGTGATGGAGTGCAAAATGCCACATGCACTTCCTACTGTGCTGGAATGTGTCCCCAATACACACCAACTAAACAGACATCAGGACATGCACTCAAGTAGAATGTTGCAAGTGTGCAAGCACTGTCTGCCCATGTGCCATGTTTTTTTGTAAAGTTCGTATCCATCAAATGATTAATGCCATGTCACTTTTTGTACACATGAGTGATGATGTGTCGCTTGAACTTTGACATGTTGAAACACAGCAAAGTCAAAAATGGTAGATGACTCTAAATTGTGCATTTGTACACCACATGTCAGACATGATCATAAACATACATCTATTTTTGATTTCAGGCCATGGTACACCTACTCTGGAGCTGGAAGCCATGTTTGAAACGGACAATGAGGGTGGTGAAAGTGTAACAAGTATGGGCCCAGAAATCATCCAGGACATAATACAATCACTACAAACTCCCCCTCCACCCACAAGAAGGCAAAGCAGCCCAGTGGGGTCTCCGGTTGGCCAACAGGGAAGCACTCCTATGCCACCTCCCACAACATCTGTGCCTCACCAGTCGCCAAACACACTAAATACATTTGAACAGCGTGTAGTGGATGTGCAGAGTCAGTTGGCACAGGAGGTGCGTAAGGCATTGAGAGCATGGCAGGGACCCTAGAGGGAGTGCTCCGGTGCCTAACCTCAAATCCTGCCAGTGCGGAAACTGGTAGCACCACTGAAGCACCACCAAGCACTTTGTTTGACGCCATGACAGAAATTTCTGAAGTCATGCAGCAGAGGCACAGACAAATGCCCACCACAAGTGCCAGCTCTGAGGTGGCCAACACTCTGAAGGAAACACAGGACACCCTCAAACAAATGACAGCCAAACAGGATGCATACCTCACAAAATTGGCTGACTATCAACGAGATGTGACAGCTGTGCTTGAGAGCCAGCAAATAATGCTGAATGCATTTATGCGGTACCTGATGGGCATCGAACATGTTCCAGGTCCAACACCATCAACATCTGCAGTCCATGAAGTGGCTATGCCTACTGTGTCGACTGCCCCACTGGTCACACCATCAGCTGTGACAAACCCATCTGATGAAGATGAATCTGAAGATTTCCCAGTCCTCCGCAGAACAATGTGTTAGAAGCACATATTGTCAGTGTTATATCTTTGTAATGATGTAATGTTCTATGGTCTCTGTGCTCACAGGATTCCAGAGTGTGGAATCCAGGGGGCAGTACACAGATAAACAGTTACTGTGAGAGTTGGTCCTTGGATCTCCCTGGGGTTGTTACTTTGAATAAACTACATTTTCTTCTACAATCCACTGTACTTCAAGTCATTGCAGTCAGGAGTCGGATTTTCCTTCACGAGCAATTGTTGTCATCACAAACTACATGTTCCACAAACCCTGTGATCTGGGTGGAGTATATAAGGGTGGAACCTACGGAGAAAGACGTAGGATTAATTTTGTACCTGACCCGTAGGTGGAGTAGGAGGTTCATCCTTGGGAGTGCTTGTTCCTTGTGTTTCCTTGTCTTGGTCCTCTCTCCTGCTCCATGACAAACAGCATCAAGAGGTCCCTCCTAGACGCCACAGCAAAATCCACACAATCCTCAAAGTCGGTCACACTGCCAATCCATAGACAATATACATTGCTTCATTTCCAGAAACAATGTTCCACAACACACTAGCTGCCTCACTCCACTATGGCATGCGGCAAGGTAATACACCACACTGGATTGTCTCCTCCCTTGCAGACCAGAGCAGATGATTCTGCATAACACATTTCACAGTACAACACACAGAGTACTGATGCTGAGTCCCTCAGTGACTGTCCATCAGTACCTTTGTCTACTATGTGTACATGGCCCCACTTGCTGAGAACATCAGTGGACATGGACTCTGCATATTACCCTACGCCTAATACACCCAGCTCTGCCTCTCCCTCACCAAGGTACACAACATCACAGGACACAACTAACCACAATGGATGCAAGATGTGCCAACAAGTATGTGCCTCAGCTGGACAAATCTCCATTTGTTGTCAAAAGAGGACATCACCCTCACAACAACCACTACCACATGGGACTATACCTGGGGGTACCCTGGGCTGGATAAACAGTTCACCACTCATATGTCTAACACAAACTATACATCGTACAGAACACATCCCTCACCCTGTCAGTATGGATACTAGTAGTATCCTCACCATAGTACTTCACCCTCTGCAAACTGTGCAAGAGCATCAAAATTATTGTCAACTGATGCATTGATTAGACCTGCCACACATCCATCATCATCATCCGGTTCTATGTTAATGGCATCAATATCAGTATCAAAAATACCCTCCGGACAAAATTGATTAACGTCCAGACAACCGTAGGTAGACGTTCCCAGTGGCTCCCATGATTATACCACTACCGCCAGCACATACAGGAGCACTACTGCATCCACACCCATACAGATATACTGACACTAAAGGAGTTCACACACGCCTACACAGTCAGCCACAACCCTGGGCAAGCAAACCTCTACCAATGAATCTGCTTCTAGGCCCACAAGACATACGTCTGCAATACAGACCTAGCCATGGTCACATTTCCCTGCATCTACATAGCCAGCTTGTTAACCAGCTTTCTTTTCCACTTGCAGGAAAGACGTGGGTCATACTGGCCCTCAGCATTGTGAAACACTGCAAACATTGAGCTACAGTCTCAATACCAGGTGGCCCAATTAATGACGGCCATTGTGCCATCTGACCCTCACTTGTTGTGACGTTGTGTGACGCCTAACCCTGCCTAATAGTCATCATCCATCACCAAGGCACATGGTCATGCGATAATGCTGCATGCATCAAATCTGACCCTTACACGCCTTGTTCTGCGTTACAGGCACGTGCAATGGGTGTTGCTGGGTGCCTTGCCAACAACATCCATTTGCTTTTCACACTGGCCCAGATGTAATAGGAACATGAAATGGTAAGCTCTGTCCAGAAATACACTGACCCAAGGCAGGCTTGACGAAGGCTCAATGTTGAGAATTATGAAGAAGTCTACTTGTCTCACCTTTATCACACAATGCAGTACATATTGTAAGAGGAAGAGCCCGTTGTGATGATTGATTAACTGAGAGGTGTCCGTTCATGTACAAGTCTGATGGTCCCCGCAAGGCAGACACACTTGCCCCATTGTGCAAAGGTGACTGCGTTAGCGAAGAACAGGACATTGTAGAACAGTGATGGTGAGAACAACAGGACTGCGCTGTATCTTGCAGACATGGCACGGTCCTGCCCTCCCTCCTGCAAAAGGGTAGCGCAACTGGAAGGGCTGCTGTGCTCCACTACGGAAAAACTTCATGAAAGAGGTCCCACAATCTTTACACATGATTGTTGTTCACATGGGCTCACCTGAGACGCATTAGCTAAAGTCCATCAAGGGTGAGTATTGGCCTGTATGAATTAGTGATAGTGTAACAACAACTGGCTTAGAATAGCCAACACGTAATGGTAATCTCAGATATGAGATCATTGTTGACATTCCTTGTCCAGCAAGGATAACGCTCACCCAGAGCTTATTTCACAACTTCATATGCCTACAAGTCAGAGTCATTGTGAAAGAAAAATATGATTTATTTGCAAAAAAAGTTCACACTAAATAAAATCTATGCTAAACTACACTACACTTATCAAAACTATAAATCACATCCTACACTAAGCTAATCTAAGGTGCTAACATCTACACTTATCTTGTCTAACTTATCCTATACCTACCTCACACATACTACACAGCACACAGATGACCCCCCACCCCCTATTCAACAATCACACATCAGGCACACATACACTTAATCTAAACACATACTAATTAACCTATCTAACTAAACAAGGATATATTTTTTTTTTTTTTTTTTTTTTTATAAACATTTAACATACACTATACATCAACCCCCCACCCACTCCTAATAACTTAACACTTATCCTAACACTATTCCTAAGTACTAAAACTATCCTAAAAACTATCTGACTACTTTAACATTTAAACAAGAACAAGGTCCGTAACTTGACAGGTGGTACACCATGTCATCAACAACAACCACAGTTCTGCAATGTCTTTATTCCTGCTCGTCCATTTGAGCAATGGTGGCCTTCAGGTCAGCAACCATGGACAGCAGGGTGGCCAGCTGCAGCTGCATGCCCGCAACCTGCAAAGTCAACTCCTTTTGGCCCTTTTCAAAAGTGTCCATCTTGGCCTCTATTTTGTCTATCTTGGCCATCAGGAGCACACCGTCAATATCAGCCTGCGCACAGGCCTGTTTAGGTGGGGCTACTGCAGCTCCACCTGTCATTGTCCCAAGGGCCTGTGCAATGTTGGTTCCTGATTTAGGATGAGTGCTTGTCACTGGGCTCAGATTAGAGGCATGTCCAGATGTGGAACAACCTGCTGATCCTGCAGATTGACTGTCCATTTGGGGGTCTACATCTACATGTGAGCCAGTTGCTGGTCCAGAGTCAATGTGTGACCTTTTCCCCTTTTGCTTCCTGCTCCGCATGTTGCATGGGGAAGTGGGAGTTGGTGATCTCCAGGCCCCTTCAGCACGTAATGCATCATGTCGGCGTCCCATCTGTCTGAATGCACGACCAACATTGCGTATGTGTCTGTATCTTTCCAGACGGATGCGATAATGCCTCTCCTCCTCTTGTGACATGTTGTCTGTAATGGAGCAATGACATCCACATCAGTCTGCACTTACACATTGACACCTGTACACATGCACATTATGCGATCTTCAGAACATTTTGGCAAGGGCCTATCGTTAACAGGGCATCTATTTCAAAGCATGGGGTCATCATCATCGATTGTCATACACAGGGATGCTAAGTGATGTTGCGTAATACCTAAGATGATAATCACTGTAGATGACATGTAAGGCATCAATACATATGAGATGGTACATTCAAATGCATTTGTCCTGGGCATGAACCCAATGCCCCCCATTCACATATGCAAGCTCCTTCTCAACATGATGCAAGAGCATCTGTGTGCAGGCAAGTTTTCTCTCGGCATTGTAATTTGACACTTCATACGCAGATACAAAGCAAGGTATATGGACCATCAGCCCTGTATGCTGCACAAGGCAACACACATGTGAAAAGCACCATGTAAACAAAACATGGGCACATTAGCATTGTATTGGAAGGAGAAACACAGGTGTGCACTGCAATAGATTTGGGGACTGACTCCTATCATGTGACTCTTGTACATGGGGTGCTGCTTGGGAGTAAATATGTGGTGTGTTTTCACACAAGGCAACACACACTGCACAACACTTCCATGGTAGACGCTTCTTGACAGGGGACAACATATAGACAGCATCAAGGGCTGGTATGTGGATTGACTATGCATGATCATTGATGCAATGCACATTTAAGCACATGTACATCATACCATATCAACTACTGATGTCAATAGGGAATTGTGCCGGTGACCCTTTCAGTAGCATAGGTAAGTGCATGATTGTTGTGCTAATTAATGATGGACTTGCAGCACTGTTCCATCCCTATAACAATGGCAAGTACTGACACACGTGGGGCACAAGGAAGTCGAACTTGTAGGAGGAATATCTATGTACTACTACAATGAGCATGTCTCATGTAGCCATGGTATGAATACACTGACTGTCACGTACCCCAAGGGTCCTTGCTCAGCACAACAGTCTTCGACATCTCCATGAGCACACTTGCCACCATTGCATGCACACACCACCACAACATAATATCCAATGCCAATGACACCCATCTGGTACTGTGCCTCACCCAAGACCCAGCCACAACCAAACACAACCAACATGAAGGAAAGATAGCCACTGCAGAATGGAAGAAGGTCAGTCAGCAGATACTGTAGACACACAATACAGAGGTTATCAGCCTTGGCTAATCAACTAGCGCCAGGGACGCCGCCTATTGGTCCACAACAATGGTCACTGCAACAACACCCACGGACCATACACCCCACTTGGGATTCTTCCAGGTCTACTCACTCACAACTAACAAACAAGTGGACATCATGTCATCCTTCTGAATTTTCACCCTGCGCATGCTCCAATAGATATTCGGGTGAAATTCAAGTCACTCTGCATCGCCCACAAAGTCCTGCACGGGGTGGGTCCACCTATTCTTGAGGAGATGGTCCAGCCCTATAAGGCCTCTCGTTCCCTCCGCTCTGACCACCAACATCTCCTTCAGGTTGGCAGGGTGAAAAAGGCAAGAACTGGGGGCAGAAGGATTTCAATAAATGTGGCCTCCTTGTGGAACTCACTGCCCCTACAACTGCGCTCCGAAGCCAGTCTCTTCAGGTTTCGTAAACTTTTAAAAACTTTTTTGTTCTCTGTTTAATCCTTGCATTCTTGTAGCTGTGTTATGTTCTGATAAGCGCGGGGATGCCTATTGGTAACCAGGCGCTATACAAAACTCGGAATAATAATAATAATAATAATAACATTCAGGTGGATCACCATGGGAACGTGTGAGACGGTCACCCAGGCCATCATCGACACCCAACTGTACAAGGGGAATGCCCCATACACAGGAATCAATGCCAGACTTCACTTAGAACTACTACCCACAGTGAAAGCATCGGCACAACTCTTCTACGACATCCTTCACCACTGCAGCATTTCTACAGGCCAAAATGACCAACACTGGATCACCGTCAACACAAGGATCACGTTGAGGCTCCTCACACACACACACACACACACACACACACACACACACATGACATGGGCCCAGAATGACTCCTCAAGGGGCTCTTGTTCTCTGATCCTACCGGCCACCTCTGCTCCACCAGCCTCCCACTAGCCACCATACCAAGGATTGACTGCTCCACCACTGGAGGTAGATCACCCTCCTGCCTGGCCACAAAGACATGAAACACCCTTGGGGCACAACTACGACAGACCAGGACCATCTTACCTTCATTTAATAACTGAAGACCTAACTATTTCATGAGTAGCAGCACACCCCCTCCCTTCAGTGACTTGAGACCCTCACACCTGAGTATGGTGCTCTATGGAGGGCTAGATGTATTGTTTGAATGTGGTCTATTTTTGTGTGATGTATACTTACAGCAGCACAATTAGTGTTACTGTGTTCCATGCACTCTGTAACACCTCATACATGTGACCCTAATATTTGTGTTCATGCATTTCCACATGGTGCCTTTGAGTCGTTGACACTTCCATGCACATGTGATGTGTAAACAGGATGCATGCAAGAATGATGCATTTCGACTGTCTGCATACATGTCATGCATGAGGAGACATTGTAAGCATACAGACAAAGATAGTAATGATTTCACACTCACCAGTGGCCTTAGGATCCTTGAAGGACTCCACCTCTTCCCTTGTGTATGGTGGTGGCCCACCTACAAGTGAAAGACAATATACCAGAATGTCAGCGTATGCAGCATATTTCCACACAGTACAGACATTACATGAGAGTCAGTTGTATCCTCAAGATTGGTTTACGTGCGTCCCATGAGTCAACGTAAATCAGACAACAGTCTATGGCTAACTGCTTCACATGTGAAGCACACTCTTGCACTGCATGTATTACACACATGTGATCCCTTGTTTGTGTTGTCACATTGAGATGGCATTTGCTAAAAATCTGCACACTAGGTCCATTGAGAAAATATGTTATTGTCATGTAGATGTATGTGATTGTGCTTTGAAGAATGTATTTCAACCGTATGGGATACCTTCCTGTACGTCAATGGTCAAACTGCATACACATGTGTTGTTGTGTGCTGCACAATGCAGCTGCACACAGGGAAATATGACATACATGGATACATTTAAACTTCACTCCATGTGGCGCCTCACTTACACCTCCCCAGGGCAGGCATGTGCTTTTTGCGCTGCCTCACACTCGTACATCTCTGGCCTTATCTTCATAGGTCTTGAGCCGCCAGAGCGTTACTTTGACACATGTTAATGAGTGTTGCTGCAGCGCCAGAAGGCCTTCATTACAGAGGGCCCTGGTGCATTGACTAAGGTCCATGGATGTTGGTGTGAAGATGGCAAAGAACACACATTGCACGCCCTTTTGACACATAACAATGCATTGAAAGTGCTGACCTTTATCATGCATGATTATGCCTCAATAAGCGGCATAGTCCAGCATGGTGAAGATCAATCTTGCTTGTGCGTTACCACTACGTCAGTAGAGGCCATGTGTATCATGCCTTTTGTGAATTGCTTAGTCTGACAATTGCAGGATTTTGCCGTTGGAGCATTTCAAACTGACTACGTCCATGGCTTAGGATGTATGACACATTTTGCATTTACGGAATTTGAACATTTTTGTGAACAACAATTTGCCATAGGATGTTGGTACTTGCAAATTTGCTATTAGTTAAGTGCTATGGGCCTCATTTATGACTTTTTGCCGTAGGGAAGCGCAGCAGGCCTTCCTGCTGCGCTTCCCTATGGCAAAAGAAAAGGGCAGAAATGTGCCATATCTATTAGATACGGCGCATTCCTGTCCTTTTCCCCTGCGCCGGTGCACAATGTGCTGCCTGCGCCAGCACAGGCACCCTTGCACAATGGTGCAAGGGTGGCTGCGTTGCGGGGAAGATCATTTTTGTACAGGAAGGTAAACCTTTCAGTACAAAAATAAGCACAAGAGCCTTTTCCTCTTTCTATGTGTGCTGCAGAATGCAGCACACATGGAAAAAGGAAATACGAGGAGAAATTATGACATTTCTCCCAGTTGCGCATCCCTTACGCCTCCCCTGGGGAGGCGTAAGCTTTTGGCACTGCTTCAGAGTTACGATTTCTGGTACATGTGGGGCAGTGTCAAAAGGGCATGGTTGTTGCTGGGAACGCCCCCAGCAACACCCATTGCACGCCCCTTTAACGCAGAACACTGCGTTAAAGGGACTGATATTTATCAGGCAGCAGTACGACACCAAAACTGGCGTACTGCTGCCTGATAAATACCACGCCGGCTTCTGCGCCACAGAACTTCATGAAAAGTGATTTTTCGATGGCGCAAGGGGCCGCATAAATGATGGCCTATGTATGTGTTATTTTTGTGTATCAAATTATGTTTCAGATGTAGCTAATTGACAACAACCTGTATTTGATGGTAAGTAGCTATTTTAGGTAAATATGCTCCATTGCACATTTTTGAAGGTGCCAGGTGATGCACACACATGGCCATAGTGCATGTATGTGCACCATATGCACACACATCATTTTGATGGGTCCAGCAGGGTTTTTTTGAGAAACACCTGCACCCTTTGGAGAAATCACAATGGCTGATTTGCTATTACAGTATTTATTGAAAAGTGATTCCTATGTCCCTCCTGGGCCATGGGAATGAATTTTGATTGATCCCTTACTTACATATTAGACAATGCAAAGTAGCAACTATGGGAGATTATCGAATTCCTACAAAGTAGTGATTTTTCTTTATACATACCATTTTGCAAAGAAAAAAAACAATTACATTAGAACCTACATTTATTTGTTTAGAAAGGGTTTGTTGATTGATATGGCCCTATGTCTGACTTTACAGGGGCACAAGGGGATCATCAGTGAGGCCCCTGTGGTTTGACATTTGGTTTTGCTTTACCTTAGGATACCGTTGTGAATACATGAAATAAATATATATTGACTTACCAATTGTTCCATCAACCTCAATGCCAAGGTGGTCCAGGAGATCCTGCTCACGGTTTATGAGATCTGCCCACCGGTGTTTGTACTGTCTGAGGGTCCGGTCCACTCCAAACATTCTCAACATCTGGTACCGGACCCTCTCCCACCTGAGCTTCCTTTCTTGGGTTGGGTAACCCTGCACTACCCTGCCTCCACTCCCAATCATATTTGGGAGGTAGTGGAGTATCAGCCACAGTAGCCCCCATACTCCTTCTCACTTAGGTTCCTAGACCTGGGTGGCATTGTGACAAAGCACAAGCCACGCTGTGTAAATGCCACAAATAAAATTTTGCTGGCACAGAAATCCAAAAAATACACAATTTCTCCACTTAACAGTACACTACTCCCCCTATTACTAACTATGTAACAACCCCTAAACAGAACAGTAATCCCCCTATGAAAAAAGTTTTAAAACCCCTAAACAGACAGACACCCCTTGACACACAAGACACAGTTAGACAATACACAACACTACAGCCACTATTTGGACACACCTACCAAGACACACACTGTAAAACAACTGCAGGACAGGACAAAACTCTCAAGCACTTTCCAAACACACTCCTACACCTCTCAGAGACTACAAAGGAGTGAAATAGAAAGTGAAAGTATCATATAACTTCCTGTTTGTGAGCAGGGCAGGCTGGGAGGCTGGGTACATCATTTCCTGTTGCGATGCGACTCGTTTCCGCAAATGCGTCATTTTTTGACATGCGAATATAACCGATTTCTGTTGCATCGTTATTTTAAGCATGGTACACTGATAATACATTTTCCCTTACGGTGCGACCTGTTATCGTGGGAGCGTCATTATTGTGATGCCACCAAATCATTATTGTGTCGCATCGTTATTTGAAGCATGGGTGACTGATGCCATATTTTTCCATGAAGGTGCGACCAGTTGCAGTAGAAGCGTCACTATTGGCATGCGACTGAAACCTATTTATGTCGCATCGCTGATTAGACGCCGGGTACACTGATGACATATTTTCCATTACGGTGCGACCTGTTATCGTGGGAGCGTCATTATTGTGATGCGACCAAATCATTATTGTGTCGCATCGTTATTAGAAGCATGGGTGACTGATGCCATATTTTTCCATGAAGGTGCGACCAGTTGCAGTAGAAGCGTCACTATTGGCATGCGACTGAAACCTATTTATGTCGCATCGCTGATTAGACGCCGGGTACACTGATGACATATTTTCCTTTACGGTGCGACCTGTTATCGTGGGAGCGTCATTATTGTGATGCGACCAAATCATTATTGTGTCGCATCGTTATTTGAAGCATGGGTGACTGATGCCATATTTTTCCATGAAGGTGCGACCAGTTGCAGTAGAAGCGTCACTATTGGCATGCGACTGAAACCTATTTATGTCGCATCGCTGATTAGACGCCGGGTACACTGATGACATATTTTCCATTACGGTGCGACCTGTTATCGTGGGAGCGTCATTATTGTGATGCGACCAAATCATTATTGTGTCACATCGTTATTTGAAGCATGGGTGACTGATGCCATATTTTTCCATGAAGGTGCGACCAGTTGCAGTAGAAGCGTCACTATTGGCATGCGACTGAAACCTATTTATGTCGCATCGCTGATTAGACGCCGGGTACACTGATGACATATTTCCCCTTACGGTGCGAGCAGTTATCGTCAAAGCCGCATTATTGTCATGAGACCAAATCATTATTACGTGGCATTATAAATTTGAAGCATGGCTGAGTGATGATATATTTTCTCCTCAAGGTGTGACCACTTTGACTAGATGCAACATTATTGTCATGTGTCACAATATTCTGTAATGGGGCATTGAATTTTTTAATCTGTCAATGTTGTTGCATATATTAGCTGCTGTTTTTTTGATGTTGGGCAAAAGATGCATGTTTACGCTTAGCATGGAAGTGTCTCAACAGGGACAAACCATGTTAGCCTGCAGAAAATGTGTGTTTCAATATTCAGCTGAGTCAGACTAAGACATATGTTGACCATAGTCACTTTTGGGCCTTGTGTTATGTCACTTTTGTGCCTAGAGTCAGCAAAGCATGGGTCAGTTTCAGACTTATGCAGACCTAACGTCTCCCATCTCCCTCCTTTCTCAACATTAATGTAGGACCATGTTACCCGATGTCTATCACACTACATCGAATCCTCCTGTCACATGGAGCCCAATCAAGGCGGCTTCAGACCTGCCCACTCAACAGAAGCAGTTTTCTTGCCACTCTTGTACACACTCAGGGGCAACGCAGACGCAGGGTCCCCCCAAGCCCTCTTACTCCTGGACCTGTTGTCCGCATTCAACACGGTGGACCATAACATCCTTCTCCACCTTGGAAGACATGCAGGCATCCAGGGACCCACTCTTGAGTGTGTCGAGTCCTTCCTAACTGGAAGGACTGAAATGGTCCGCCTGGGACCCTATAGTGTAACAAATACCCCCACGTCCTGTGGAGTCCCACAGGGCTCCTCCCATTCAACACTCCTGTTCAATCTATACCTTTGGGCGCTGATCCATTCTGTACAGAAATGGGACCTTATTGTGTATTACTACGCTGACGACTTACAGATCATCCTCCCGCTCAATTCACCTCCTGCCATCAAGACGTTCCACGCTGTCATGATCCACATCCAATTATGGATGTACCAGTACCTATTGAAGCTTGACCCCGTTAAAACAGAGCTCCTCCTCCGTGGACTCAGTCATGGCCACTGTGGCCCTCAGTTCTGCCCTCAGAGCTAGGTTCCCCCCCAGCCCTGGTAAAATCAGTCAAGGGTCTGGGAGTCATCATTGAGGCTGAACTCTCCCTCAGGCCACAAGTGGGTGCGCTACTTTCTTCCTCTATGTACCAGGTCTGGAAGATCGTTACAGTCAGTCACTTACTCCCTCCCACCGCACTTACCCAAGTGGTGTTCTCACTCGTGCTCTCACGCCTGGACTTCTGTGAGTCTATCATGTACGGTCTCCCACGATCCCTGCCACACCGCCTCCAAGTTGTCCAGATTCAAGCAGCCCGTCTAATTCACATTACACCCAGATGGCAATCAGCCAAACCTCTACTCCACAGTCTTCACTCGCTCACAATAGACCAGAGGGCATCTTTTAAGGTGACCTGTCTCACATTCTAAGCCCTCCACTGGTCCCGCTCCACGTTTCTCAATTATCTTACCTGCCCTCACCGCACAACACAAACACTCATATCAGCTCACCGTCATCTGGTAGTCACGCCCAATACTAAAACCCAGAATTTTGGTGGTTGCACATTTTGTCATCTGCCTCCTGGGCTTTGGGATCTCCTTTCTCTCTCCTTCAAATCCTCCCCTTTCCTTCTGGACTTGTGGTAATCGCTTCCAACAACCTTTTTCCTTCCATGTGCTAACTCTCGGCCACTCACGCTTCCTTCCTCACTCACTCTGTCTTATGGCGCCAGCAAGCCTATGGTCTCTGTGCACTCTATGAATTTCACCTATGAGAAGGTTACATCAGATAACATTGCTTTTCTGCTTTGAGTCAGGAATGCATGTCTCAGATTCTGACGTTGTCAGACCTATCGTCACTTATGTGCGTGGAGTCAGGAATGCATGGGTCAGATTCTGACGTTGTCAGACCTATCGTCACTTATGTGCGTGGAGTCAGGAATGCATGGGTCAGATACTGAGGTAGGCAGACCCAACGTCACTTTTGTGTGTTGAATCATGAATGAGGTTCTGAAGTATGATACACTAACTTCATTTATGTGCCTACCACATTTGTTTATTTGTGCAAACTGGTGTGAGCACTGAAGGCTACTTTTTGATGGATGGTCAGATTTTGACGCACACCCACTGTGTAACATGTTGATGATAGAAATTGTTGACATATTACTTATTTACTTTCATCATGACTTTACAACATACAAGTACTTTGTTGTTATTTTTCCTGCTGTGTGATTTCATTATGTGGACTCCTCTTCACCAGTGCTTTATTACATGTCTGCACCACAACATATGGATGCTAAATGTTGCTTTTTGACAATTGTGAATGTACAACCTAATTTATGACGTATTTGCGTATAATATTACTGCATGCATTCCTGCGGCACTTCCCTACAGCAAGCAAATAGGGTGTGAAGGTGGTGTGTCTATGACATATGGGAGATTCATGTGCTTTTGATGTGTGCTGACGCGCAATGGGCAGCCTGCATTCCTGCAGTATGTTTGCTGTGTTGCATGGAGGGATACTTTTGTACAGGAAGGGTCACCTTCATACACATGTGCATTCATACCCTGCACACCGAGACACATGCACTATGGTGCCAGGGTACCTGTGTTGGCCAGACACTGGTGAGTGTGGCCATTGCAGGTGAAATTGCAAGGCAGTACAATGTAAATGGATGTGTGGCCTGATGTATGTCTGATGTCAGCCTCCAGACATGAGAGTTAGTGTAATGTATGAACTCCACATATGAGATTGTCATGCAAATTGCAGTGTGAATTATTGTCAAATAATCATGCACAAGGTACATAAGGTTGTGTGAAGTATTTTTATTTGTGCAAACACAAATGTAGATGCATGATGCGGATGTTATTAGTGACATTCTTAGAAAAAATTGCGCACTATCTGAGCACGTCTCCGGTTGCCTGCTGCTGTGCTTGTATTTACAGGAGCATGGCCATCCTCCTGGTCATCCTGTGGCATTTCTGCATTCAAATCTGGATCATCGTCCCAGGGAACACGTGTGAGTACACAAATATTGTGCAGTATTGCACAGGCCAAAATAATTTTGCACACTGTCTCTGGTGAATAGAGCATGCGTCCACCAGACTTGTCCAGGCGCCGAAACCTGGCCTTGAGCAGGCCAAATGTTCTTTCCACAATGTTCCTGGTCCGGCTATGTGCTTGATTGTATGCAACTTCCTGTGGTGTCTGCGGATTTCCATACGGTGTCATCACCCACGGCTGAATGCCATACCCCTGGTCAGCTGTAATAGAATAAATGAGAAGGTACAATGAAAAGTTTGATATGGTTGGGGTAAAGTAGAGGCCATATGTTGTGGGTAATATTTCATTTGTCAGTGTCCATTGGGCATGGATGTTGCAGATAACACACCCAGGGACTCACATGCAAGACACCTTTGCAACATAGTTCTGCTGTGCAATGGACACATATTTGGAAGAGACAGGTAGTGTAGGCAAACCACTGATATTAACTGCATATCATTCCATAACATAAATTTATTTCTTAAAGTAGATAAGTATGTAGTCCTCCTATGCATTTTGGCCAGGAGGCCCTTTGTCATGGAGCGTTCATATCCACGCATTGCAAGGACCGTTACTCGGCTGTTCTAAGACCGGTGTTCTGTTATGCTGGTCTTGGAACAGCCAAGTAGCAGTCCTTGCTACGCGTTGCTATGAACGCTCCTTGACAAAGGGGCTTGTAGAAAAGTATTTTTGCTATGGATTGATATGCTGTTGATATCATCGATAACCCATTCACTTGAATACTTGTGAATTACAAACAGAACTTGTATTACAACTTCTTTGAATCATTTTCATGATCATGTACGGAGTGCCTCGGCAAGGGAATGTATTTGCAGTGGTTTGTGTACACTGCCTGTCTTGCACTTTTGTTGCTTTGACGGAAGCACCACCCTTGGGAGCACCCTCAGCTGAACAAGATTCTACATACTTCTTTTACTACCGCTGTGCACCACCCACATCCTTTTGTATTTTCTCAAATTTGGAAGGACATGCATTGACTCCCTATATGCCTCTACATGACCGTGGGCCTCATTTATGAGGGACTTGCACCACTGGTGCGTGACCTTTTGCCATTTTAGTTTTGAGGCACCAGCAGTGCATGACCGTCATTAATTATGGCCCTTCTATTAATGTCTATGTATATGCTATTACATGGGTACTCACAAACTTTATATCGGGGCCAAATTTACAGTGTGGCTTGTGGCCGAGGGCCGCAGTGGTGGGGCCGGGGTCAGTGGGGGAGTGGCCGGGGCTAGAGCCACAAATACAAACTGACCATGAGGTTGGACACAGGCCGCAGCGACAGACGCCTTTGTCTACTGAGCGACCAGACCTGGCATACACATCTCTCACACTCACTCTCTCACTCTCTCACACTCACTCACTCACTCACTCACTCACTCTGTCTGTTTCCCTTCCTCTCTCTCCCTCTGTCTGTCTCCCTCCCTCTCTCTCCCTCTGTATGTCTCCCTCCCTCTCTCTCCCTCTGTGTCCCTCTGTCTGTCTGTCTCCCTCCCTCTCTCTCCCTCTCTCCCACTCTGTCTGTCTGTCTGTCTCCCTCCCTCCTCTCGCTCCATCTGTCTCACTCTGTCTGTCTCTCTCCCTCCCTCTCTCGACCTCTGTGTCTCTCCCTCTGTCTGCCTCCCTCTCTGTCACTCTCCCTCTCTGTCTCTCTCTGTCTCCTTCCCTTTCTGTCTCCCTCCCTCTATGTCTCTCTCTGTCTCATCCTCTCTGTCTCCTTCTCTCTGTCTGGCCGTGTCTGTGTCTGGGCCTGTCTCTGTCTGGCCCTCCTCCCCCTCCCTCTGTCTCTCTGTCCTTGTGTCTATCTCTGTCTGTCTCTGCCGCTATCTGGCTATGTATGTCTGTTTCTTCCCCCATCTGTCTCTGCCCCCATCTGTCTCTGCCCCCTTCTGTCTCTGCCCCCTTCTGTCTCTGCCCCAATATGTCTCTGCACCCATGTGTCTCTGCCCCCATGTGTCTCTGCCCCTATCTGTCTCTGCCCCTATCTGTCTCTGCCTCTGTCAGTCTGTCCCTGTCTCTGCCTTTCTCTAGCCCTGCCCCTATCTGTCTCTCACACTATCTGTCTCTGACACTCTGCCCCTATCTGCCCCTCCCTCTATCTGCCTCTGCCTCTATCTGTCTCTGACACTCTGCCCCTGTCTGCCCCTGTCTGCCCCTGCCCCTGTCTGCCCCTGCCCCTGTCTGCCTCTGCCCCTGTCTGTCTCTGCCCCTTCTGTCTCTCGGGTAGTGCACACATACTGTGTGTACACGTCCCCGTCACCAGCCCAGAGACAGCCTCCCCCCCTGTAATGTACAAGCCAGCTAGTTTTCTTTCAGAATTTGCTGCTTTGTAGGGTCTGTGTCCCACCACTTGTCACATCATGGCACCCCCAGCAGTGAGGCCAACGCCCCCTTGGCGCCAGTCAGCGGAGTATTTCACGGCTCTTTGCAAGACCATTTAATTGTTAATGAGGCCTTGTTGATTTAGATCTCTTCTTAGCGCCCCTGCATCTCCACCCTATGCCTGAAATCACCCGGCCCCCATAAATCAACAACCGGTGGTGTTTGCAGACACTTTTGAATGAATTAAAATTTAACAGAGGTACATGTCTGCAAGGTCCGCGGGCCGCACAGGAAGGCTTGCCGGACCGCAGTGGAAGGCTTGCTGGGCTGCTGACGGCCCGCCGGCCGTACTATGGGTACCTGTGTGCTAGTACAACATTATTACATCCTGAACCTCATTTATGCATCATTACAGCAATATTAGCAGCATGGTAGCATGGATGGTGCATTGTATCATACTCTTTTGCTTACCTACAAGTAGTCCATTTCCATACTGGCCATTCTTGAAACGATCATTTATGATGCAGTTCCTGAAGATGAACGCATCATGGACACTGCCAGGGTATTTTGCCAGCACATTAGTAAATAGTCCACGGTGATCCACTATGGCCTGTACATTAATTGAATAGGTGTGTTTCCGATTGATGTACAAATGTGCAGTTGCTGCCGGAGGAACTAATTGCACATGCGTACAGTCCATGGCACCCAGCACATGGGGTAAGCCTGCTATGGCATAAAATCCTTGCTTTATCTCCATCTGCTCTTGTGCATTGTTGGGAAAATGGAGGTAGCGGGGTGTGAGATGGATGATGGCATCCAGGACAGTTGGCAGGAATGATGAAAAAGCTGGCTGGGATATTCTTGCCAGTTTGGCGACTGTTGTCTGAAAGGAGCCCGACGCCAGCATGTGCAACACAGCCAGGAGCTTTGCCTGTGGCGGTATGTTTGTAGGCCTGTTGCTTCCTACCTCTAGCCTTGGTCCAATGAGTCCCAGTAGATGCTCAATGGTCTCCTTCTTCAGGCGGAATAGAGTAATGACCTCCTCATCCCTGATGCCTCTCAGGACGCTCCTTGGACGGAATAACCGCTCCTTTCTGCGGCGTTGCCTTGGGGGTGGGGGTGGATTTTGTGGTGCAGGGGGTTGTGGTGGTATTCCTGCAGCTAGTTGTCTCTGTCTGGCAGCTACTCTCAGCATAACGACCTCCATGGTGTGGGTATGGTTGCAGCAAAGTTCAATGGCCTCCTCTCCTCTCTCCTCTCCTCTCGCTATGTGCCGATGCGTCATTTCCTGCGCGTCCGTTTTGTAGGCGCACCAATTCCGACGCATCCGCAACGCTGCGCCATTTCCGTCGCGGATGCGTCAAAAGCGGGAAAGTCAGTAAATGCGGATGCGTCACTTTTGCGCAAAATTTTCCGCGGTTACGCCCACATTGCATACATTATTATTTGCGCGTCGCAGGGCATTCTGACGCAGTGGGGTTTGTGGCGCAGTGAGGTAAAAGTGACGCATCGCTGGAGATGCGTCACTTCATTAATATGGCGCATGCGGTGCGCCGAAGATGCGACATTATTTTTGACGCATCTTCAGCGCAAGCTGTTCATAAATAAGGGCCCTGGTATCCATTATGATGTTCCTAGTTTTAGTATTGGGATATTCAGAGCTAGGAACACTGCAGGTTACTTTACGCTATGTTGACCAGGGCTTGCCTTTATTACTATGAACATTACTGTTGGGTAGTATGCTGGAAGTAGTAACTCAGACAAAGAGACCTGCTTGCTGGCTTACTTACAAACACAGTGGGGGGACAGCGGGGGGGGGGTAAGCATGCGTGACATTAGTATTCAGAGGTGCCCAAAGCGTACTGGTGTGATGTGGATAATATATAACATAAATTGCCACTGCATCATTTACTCTCTGGACTGGCAATCCGCGCAGGGCTGAAACAGTCATTTTCAGAAGCCCTTGCTTGCCAGCATTTTTGTGTGGAGCGAAGTATAACTTGACTCTATTTTCCCGCCATAAAATTTTACGCGGCGGGAAAGTGGCTCGCCGCCATGATGGAGGGTGTCCTGTCAACTCTTCAGAGACAGGGACTAAATCTTGCGTAGGCGACAGGGGTACAAATAGAGTGTTGATTGCCTCTGATCCCTAAAGTCGGGTGAAGAGGTAGAGATGAAAGACCCTCGTTGAGAACTTAACTCACGTAACTCACAGGGCCAGATTTACAAAGGTTTTCCAGCGTTTTTTGTGTTACTTTTATAACGAAGACCTGACGCAAAATACTTTTCAGGACTGACAAACGTATTCGAATAGGTATTTGCATTGCATTGCGTTACTCTGCATCAAGGGGACGTTCCATGCATGGTACATGGACATTCTTGTGTAAACACACATAGATTAGGAATAGTGTACAGGGTTTTGCACCAAAAATAAATGCCACTTGAAAGCAGGCGCAAAAAAGGAGACATGCTTTAATTTCTCCTAACTTTTCCTACTCTGCATGACTGGTGTACTGTACTGCACACTTTCAAAGTGGGAAAAGATTCAAAGATGGTTTTTAAATAGTATTTTGTACTGGAAGGGTACCCTATCAGCACAAAACCTCTGCTACACTCACACAGAGACTATGGTGCAGAGATGTGTGCATGGCGCTAGGCAGCATGATTCTGGGCCAGCCCTGAGAAGAGAGCATGAAAGTGCCTGTACAAATGGCACTTGCCTACTCTCTTCCTGTCACACAAAGCAACGTGGCAGTTTCGGGTGCTGTGCTGCGTTGTGTGACAGGTTTGTAAATCTGGGCCATAAGGTCCAGCCTAGATGAGCGTGACACAAATCTAAGCCTGCTATAAAGGTGTCCAACCATTCTTCACACTGTATAACTGCACAACTTAATTATTATAGCCCCACAATGTCACTGTGTGAGTAAATGACTGTGGGAACACACTGCTCTGGCAGAATGTCTCAATATGCCGCCAAAACATCACTGCATGAGTGAATTAAGAAAGCCCACTGGTTGTATGTCACACAAAATAGTTATATCCCACAATATCAGTATCAAAAATAGTACCTATACCCATAATATAAAAGTAAACTGCCTACAATAAAAATGTCAACAGAAACAAATAGAGACTACAAAGCTGTCTACACAGCTATAACATAGGCTACAAAAATACAGCATAATAAATCGAAAATAATGTTATTTATATAGGACCACATAATTTAAAAGCAACATTTAACTTGTTAACTGAATATGAAAATGTATCATATTTTTTTGTAAAAAATAGAAAAATTATCCTTACATTTCTAAATTTACAACATTGTGGGCCAGATGTAGGAAGGCTATTACTGGTCGGTAACAGCCAAAATGAACGAATTTCGGCCGTTACCGAACGGTAATAGGTTTTCTGATGTAGGGGCCGAAATTATCCATTCGGCAATTTACTGAATCGGAAATTTAAGGAATCAGTAAATTACTGATTTCTTAAATACCGATTCGGTAAATGACCGAATTCCTAACACAGGGAGCACTCAAATGAGTGCTTATCCCATGTTAGGAATCGTTATTTACCACCAATTACAAGTTGGTGGTAAATAACGAAAACACCCCAAAAAAGCAATTTTATGCAAATTGCTTCAGTGGCAAGTTGCAGACATACATGCACTTAGGGCATGTATGTCTGCAACTTGTGCACTCATACACAATTGAGGGGTGCAACAGGGTGTCAAAGTGACACCCTGCCACCCTTCAATGTTATTTACCGATTCGGTAATTGACATTCATTCCTATGGGCCTCAAGGCCCATAGGAATGAATGGCAATTACAGAATTGGTAAATACTGATTAGGTAAATACCGACTCGGTAAATACCGAATCTTAACGATTCGGTAATTTTTACCGAATGATGTGCTACATAGCATTTACCGAATTGAAAATAACGAATCAGTAAAATTCTGTATTTTTTAATGCGGTAAATGCTACTTACCTATATCTGGCCCTGTTTATTTAAAATATATGCATCATGCTTTAATTTATAAAACATATTTAACTAATTTAAAAAACATTTGGATTTTCTATGTTTATTTTTTCTAGAAATAATAGGTGTAGAAAATATTTTTTCAATGTTAATATGTAATTAATAAAAATAGAAATATACCAATTTGAAATTTCATTCATTTTTAAAAATTAATTAAAAACAAATTTAAAATGTAGACTAATTGAATTAAAAAAGTATTTTCCAATAAGTATATACATTCCCTATGCCAACATTATAAGAATTGCAATAAGTCATTCTGGAAACATTCTAATTGTTTGTATAAAACACAAAGATGTTTAAAATAAATTTAAAAAATTGACATCAAAACGAAGTAATAATCAAAATAAAGGAAAACTTGTGTTTTTATTTTTTACAAATTAAGCAATGCACTTAGAGGAAAACAAACCGAAATAAAGTGAACACAAAGGGAAACATGAAGTACAGCAATTTACTACTAAATGAGGTCTGAAAATCAAATTGAAAGATGGAAGGACTACCTATAGATCACAATGCTATGGGGCTCTATTGAAGTTAGCTGTGTTGCAGGCAAACATCTATTATGTGCTGGTTTCTTTGACTACTACCACAATCTGTTTATGATTATAATTGCATGTTCATCAATGTCCCCTAGAGGGAGCGCAAGACCATATCAGAATTGAACATCATTCTGTTAGAAGTCCAGCTCCCACCTTCTACCCCAGGTCACTGGTACCAAATTCATATGCACTAAATTTGAGCCAAATTTGTAGATCCAAAGGCTGAGCAAACTGTGCGTAAATTTAAAAGGCTGGTCCATTGTTAGGTGCAGTAAGCACATAGGGCAGATTACCTAAATTACTAGACACAATGCGCAGTATCAGAACTCAGAAACCTTTTGTTCAGCTCAAGTCAGAAGGCCATTATCATGTGTTAGAGCCTTGTAACAGAAGTACAACTTGGCGCGTAATCGCCTGTGTGTGTCTTTTTATTTAATTCTTTAGTTTACACTTCCAACGCTCATTGCACACCATTTGTGAAAATTGCCAGAAACAACGTCGAGCTGGTAAACTGAACGAATACTTATTTAAAATTAGTGTTTGTCTCCCGGCTCGAATCTGGCTGATGATGAACCGGGTTCAGTGTCTTGGGGCAGGAAGGGATTTTGCAGCCAGGCTGTATCATGAGATAGCTGTGCTGACTCAGCAAGGGCAACGCGCATCTGTTTATGTGCCCACCAAAAGATACCGAACTGCGGAACAACTCTACCAGCCTACCTGAAAACACTGAACCATGGGACAACTCCACCAGTCTACCTGAAGACACTGAACCATGGGACAACTCTACCAGCCTACCTGAAGACATTGAACCATGGGACAACTCTACCAGCCCACCTGGAGACACTGAAACTTGGGACAACTCTACCAGCCCACCTGAAGACACTGAACCATGAGACAACTCTACCAGCCAACCTGAAGACACAGAACCATGGGACAACTCTACCAGTCTACCAGGAGACACTGAACCATGGGACAACTCTACCAGCCTACCTGAAGACACTGAACCATGGGACAACTCTACCAGCCTACCTGAAGACACTGAACCATGGGACAACTCTACCAGCCTACCTGAAGACACTGAACCATGGGACAACTCTACCAGCCTACCTGAAGACACTGAACCATGGGACAGCTCCACCAGCCTACCTGGGGACACTGAACTATGGGACAACTCTACCAGCCTACCTGAAGACACTGAACCATGGGACAACTCTACCAGCCTACCTGAAGACACTGAACCATGGGACAACTCTACCAGTCTACCAGGAGACACTGAACCATGGGACAACTCTACCAGTCTACCAGGAGACACTGAACCATGGGACAACTCTACCAGCCTACCTGAAGACACTGAACCATGGGACAACTCTACCAGCCTACCTGAAGACACTGAACCATGGGACAACTCTACCAGCCCACCTGAAGACACTGAACCATGAGACAACTCTACCAGCCTACCTGAAGACACTGAACCATGGGACAACTCTACCAGTCTACCAGGAGACACTGAACCATGGGACAACTCTACCAGCCTACCTGAAGACACTGAACCATGGGACAACTCTACCAGCCTACCTGAAGACACTGAACCATGGGACAACTCTACCAGCCTACCTGAAGACACTGAACCATGGGACAACTCTACCAGCCTACCTGAAGACACTGAACCATGGGACAACTCTACCAGCCTACCTGAAGACACTGAACCACGGGACAACTCTACCAGCCTACCTGAAGACACTGAACCATGGAGCAACTCCACCAGCCTACCTGAAGACACTGAACCATGGGACAACTCTACCAGCCTACCTGAAGACACTGAACCATGGGACAACTCTACCAGCCTACCTGAAGACACTGAACCATGGGACAGCTCCACCAGCCTACCTGGGGACACTGAACTATGGGACAACTCTACCAGCCTACCAGGAGACACTGAACTATGGGACAACTCTACCTGCCTACCTGAAGACACTGAACCATGGGACAACTCTACCAGACTACCTGGAGACACTGAACCATGGGACAACTCTACCAGCCTACCTGAAGACACTGAACCATGGGACAACTCTACCAGCCTACCTGGAGACACTGAACCATGGGACAACTCTACCAGCCTACCTGGAGACACTGAACCATGGGACAACTCTACCAGCCTACCTGAAGACACTGAACCATGGGACAACTCTACCAGCCTACCTGAAGACACTGAACCATGGGACAACTCTACCAGCCTACCTGAAGACACTGAACCATGGAACAACTCTACCAGCCTACCTGGAGACACTGAACCATGGGACAACTTTACCAGCCTACCTGAAGACACTGAACCATGGGACAACTCTACCAGCCTACCTGAAGACACTGAACCATGGGAAAACTCTACCAGCCTACCTGAAGACACTGAACCATGGGACAACTCCACCAGTCTACCTGAAGACACTGAACCATGGGACAACTCTGCCAGCCTACCTGAAGACACTGAACCATGGGACAACTCTACCAGCCTACCTGAAGACACGGAGCCATGGGACAACTCCACCAGCCTACCAGGAGACACTGAACCATGGGACGACTCTACCAGCCTACCTGGAGACACTGAACCATGGGACAACTCTACCAGCCTACCTGGAGACACTGAACCATGGGACAACTCTACCAGCCTACCTGAAGACACTGAACCATGGGACAACTCTACCAGCCTACCTGGAGACACTGAACCATGGGACAACTCTACCAGCCTACCTGAAGACACTGAACCATGGGACAACTCTACCAGCCTACCTGAAGACACTGAACCATGGGACAACTCTACCAGCCTACCTGAAGACACTGAACCATGAAGCAACTCCACCAGCCTACCTGAAGACATTGAACCATGGGACAACTCTACCAGCCTACCTGAAGACACCGAACCATGGGACAACTCTACCAGCCTATCTGAAGACACTGAACCATGGGACAGCTCCACCAGCCTACCTGGGGACACTGAACCATGGGACAACTCTACCAGCCTACCAGAAGACACTGAACCATGGGACAACTCTACCAGCCTACCTGGAGACACTGAACCATGGGACAACTCTACCAGCCTACCTGAAGACACTGAACCATGGGACAACTCTACCAGCCTACCTGAAGACACTGAACCATGGGCCAACTCTACCAGCCTACCTGAAGACACTGAACCATGGAACAACTCTACCAGCCTACCTGGAGACACTGAACCATGGGACAACTTTACCAGCCTACCTGAAGACACTGAACCATGGGACAACTCTACCAGCCTACCTGAAGACACTGAACCATGGGACATCTCCACCAGTCTACCTGAAGACACTGAACCATGGGACAACTCTGAAAGCCTACCTGAAAACACTGAACCATGGGACAACTCTACCAGCCTACCTGAAGACACTGAACCACGGGACAACTCTACCAGCCTACCTGAAGACACTGAACCATGGAGCAACTCCACCAGCCTACCTGAAGACATTGAACCATGGGACAACTCTACCAGCCTACCTGAAGACACTGAACCATGGGACAACTCTACCAGCCTACCTGAAGACACTGAACCATGGGACAACTCTACCAGCCTACCTGAAGACACTGAACCATGGAACAACTCTACCAGCCTACCTGGAGACACTGAACCATGGGACAACTCTACCAGCCTACCTGAAGACACTGAACCATGGGACAACTCTACCAGCCTACCTGAAGATACTGAACCATGGGACAACTCCACCAGTCTACCTGAAGACACTGAACCATGGGACAACTCTGCCAGCCTACCTGAAGACACTGAACCATGGGACAACTCTACCAGCCTACCTGAAGACACGGACCCATGGGACAACTCCACCAGCCTACCAGGAGACACTGAACCATGGGACAACTCTACCAGCCTACCTGGAGACACTGAACCATGGGACAACTCTACCAGCCTACCTGGAGACACTGAACCATGGGACAACTCTACCAGCCTACCTGAAGACACTGAACCATGGGACAACTCTACCAGCCTACCTGGAGACACTGAACCATGGGACAACTCTACCAGCCTACCTGAAGACACTGTAGCATGGGACAACTCTACCAGCCTACCTGGAGACACTGAACCATGGGACAACTCTACCAGCCTACCTGAAGACACTGAACCATGGGACAACTCTACCAGCCTTCATGAAGACACTGAACCATGGGCCAACTCTACAAGCCTACCTGAAGACACTGAACCATGGGACAACTCTACCAGCCTACCTGGAGACACTGAACAATGGGACAACTCTACAAGCCTACTTGGAGACACTGAACCATGGGACAACTACCAGCCTACCTGGAGACACTGAACCATGGGACAACTCTACCAGCCTACCTGGAGACACTGAACCATGGGACAACTCTACCAGCCTACCTGAAGACACTGAACCATGGGACAACTCTCCCAGCCTACCTGAAGACACTGTACCATGGGACAACTCTATCAGCCTACCTGAAGACACTGAACCATGGGACAACTCTACCAGCCTACCTGAAGACACTAAACCATGGGACAACTCTACCAGCCTACCTGAAGACACAGAACCATGGGACAACTCTACCAGCCTACCAGGAGACACCGAGCCGCGGGGCACTACCAGCCAGGCGCGCAACGTCCAGTGGATACAAAGGGCTTCAGCCCCACCCGCCGTCGTGTGCGTCAGCCCAGGATGAGACAGGTTCCCGGGCACACACACAGCTGCACCCGAGTACTTCACAGGTCTGTTAAAGACCTGTTGCTTGTTGATGAGGCTTTGATGTGCCCCGCCCCCCCTGCTTAGAGCCCCTGCAGCTCCACTCCGCCTTTGCTTGAAGATCAGCCCCCCCGAAATTTTATTAGCTCCCCCGAAATTTGACTCTAGTTGCGCCTCTGTTACCAGTCTACCTGAAGACACTGAACCATGGGACAACTCTAGGTAAAGCCCACTTGCATCCCTGAAGACAGAGGACCCAGCCCCACAAGCCTCTCTCAAGACATCTGCTCTTGGGACCAACACTACTGTCCTCTATGAAGACACCTGGATTTTAGACCAACACCCATCGCCTCTCAGAAGAGAGAGTCCTTGGCCAGAACACCGTAACCTCATTCGCTCCTAATGCTGACCCCTTTGGACCAATCACATAAACCTCACAGAAAACACCAAATGCACTAAGTTAACTGGCCAAATACATCTCAGTCTTGAAATATACACATTGTGCAGCCAGGTTACTCTGAAATGTTTATTTAAGCAAATAAGTGCTCACTGACACTCTGGCAGTTTTGTAACGCTTTAAATCACACATCTTTTAGGATTAGGATTTTTCTCAGTTTAGGAGTAGTACAGTTAGGAGTCCTAACTTTACTACTCTAAACTGAGAAAAATCCTAACGTAAGCCTTTCGGTATTCACAGAAGTCATTTAGGAGTCCTAAAGTTTGACTCCTTACTTCTGTGAATACCGAAATGAGTAAGTGCCTTCTGTGAATACCAAAAGTAGTAAGTGCATTCTGTGAATACCAAAATGGTAGTAAGTTTAGGATTTTGTCTTAAGTTAGTTCTGTGAATCGGGGCCAGAGATCAGTTTTTACACCCCCTCTAATAACAAGGGACTCTTTGCATTAGAGCTCGTCTTCTTCATCTCCATGGGGTGCATGCACTCCTTGACTCACTGAAGGTGCACCTGCAGCCTCCCCAGAGCCCCCCAAATCCCCTCCAAAAGGGAAGACCTCAAACAGACACTCACTGCACGCTGCAGCATGCAAGGGTATTGGTAGAAGGGAATTTGGTATTAAATGTCTTGTCACAACCTTTGAGGTTTTCTGTGCATGTTAAACACAGACAAAGGGGAGACACCTGGCAGACCGCCAGGTGGGCGTCTGCGGTGAAAAGGATCAGCCAATCAGCAGCGAGGCATGCACACGGAAGGGGAGCGCTCGTCGGCATGTATACCGCTCACACCCACCTGTTACAACTGCCAAGACCACATCTAGGGCCACATGTGGTGGGAATGTCCTCCTTATCGAGCGGTCTCACCGCGTGGTAACCACCCTGCTGTGGTCACGGCACGCAGGCTTCCCTCGCCTTTCATGGTGGAGCGCAGAGCGCACCTGTCGCTGCTGACATCTGATGCAAAGGAAGGAGGGGGGAAGCCACACCAGAACCACAGAGCACCCAGCATTGCTCTTCTGTACATTCTGAGTGCCTATTACTGAGTGCATGATACTAGGCGCTGGGAAGTCAAGCACGGCAGATTACATTTAGCTTTCAAATTCTACATGTCCTGGTAGTGAAAGGTCACAGAGCACTCTAGTTGCATAGGCGTTTGGTATTATGCAATGTAGTACTCCTATAGAAGTCTTTTACGTACTTGCCTGCTACATTACCTCCTGTACACACAGATGCTTTCGTGGATAGGCCACAAAATGTCAGATGGGCCTTGCACGAGTGCTGGGACGAGCATGAGAACCAGCGTTGAGAGTCCACAAGTGTGGCACGTGTAGGGGTTCAAATATGAGTCTTACATGCAAAGGCTGCGGTGCAGCACACTATCATGGACTTGGGGGGGGGGGGGGTATTTTCCCCTAATTTTTGAGTCAGGGGGGCACAAATGGGAAATATCCCCCCCCAAAGTGGAAACTGATAAACAAGCATTAGTATGCAAAACATGTCTGTCCAATCAGAGGTAGTGAGCCCTGTGAGTGCTCTTTTGTTAATTATTTAATTGCGGTATTGGGAATCTCCAATAGTTGTTCTTTTGCTAGAGGAGCCGGTGGTGTTAGGGAAGGCGGGAGATTATATGTTTTGCCAAAGGGCCTGCTTGCTAGCCTGATTTTAGAAAAGGAACGATTTTAGGAAAGGCTCGACCCTTCAATGACAAATAATGACTACGCATATTTAGTTATGTCTGTAAACTTAATATATTAAGGTCTGGTATTTATTGATCTCCACATATTAACACTAATAAAATAACAACAATTGAATAACTGAAGACAAAACAGTGACATCTGATGTGAAACAGAACAGAGACGGGTGAACCGTAGAGTGTCCAAACGGCACACCCTGGAGTGCAGGGCTACAATCCCAGCTCCCTGCTGCACCGCACTGTGTGATTCACGGCCGTTGCCATAATTCACTATGTCTCGTTTACCTCAACCATCCAGTGTGAGAGCACACTGAAGGCATTCAACGCAGGATAGAAACTCTACAAAATCTCACCGATATGTGGTTAATTAAAAATCTTATTTCGCATGTAAAAGCAACACATGCTATATGGAGAACATGACTAAAGGACACATTTTGGGTAGCTCCTGGCAATATCACCAGGACATTGGGCGCAACTGGCAAAGCGATCCGTCCAATAGATCTGAAAAGGGGACCACTTTGGAACGAGTTGAGCAAGAAGTGCTCGCCAGATTTATGGTTTCATGTGTGCATTCTGGACTAATGTAGTGAGAAGGTCTCCTATGGGTAGTGGCGCTGTCGTGCTCTTGTTGAAATGTTGTTGTTTTTAAACCCAGTCAAGATGGCTCAGTGAGTTAACGATCAGAGACGTCCGAGCATAGCAAACTCGGGCAGCCTTTAATGCCTGTGAGGTGAGTAAACACAGTACATCACATTGATTTATAATAACGCTCGTCATTTGAAAGTGCATTGAAACAACAAAAGTGCATTATAAAGCGCTTAATGAAAAAAACACGCTTTGCCAGCAGGAAACAATAGCGTTGTAATATCATAAAGGCGTAAAAAACAAGCATGGACGAAAGTCTGTCTCCCTTCTACTGTTGGGCTGGTTGACAGCTTCGTAAACACCGTGCAAACTCGCAATACATGCCCCTAGACGTGCAAATGACGCTTTTCAGGGCTGTATTCTCGCAGACAGCTGAAGCAAGGATCCCTGGTGGATTCAGAAAAGATCATCCCAATATAATCTCCCCCTCAGGGTCGGATTTTAAAATTTGAAATTCATTGTTTGTGTCCTGCGCATACATTCGCTAAAACCGAATTATGGAAGCGCAGCCGCTGTCATGCAGGTTTTTCAGGGATTACTGAAAAGCAGGGGCGGATGTATTTTGGAAATTCACAGTAAGAGGACTAAAGCATTGCTCAAAACCAGTACATTTTGAGAATTTACCCACATTCATGGACTACTGAATTTTGCCCACGTTGGCCTTTAATTATACTGTGCCACCTGCCTACCGGCCGCCAATTACAAAGAAGAGGCGGAATGCCACCAATAAGAGAACAGGATCCCCACCTACGCTCCCTTCCGGTGACCCGCCTTGACAATATGGGATAGCTGAAGCTGTCATTTCATTATGACGTGACCACGGCATGGGAACCGGCGCGGTGGAGTAGAGGTGGGGTGCAGGCTGGGCCTCGCCTCTGCCTACATGCCGCTCGGGGAGTAGCTGTGAGTTGTCCCCAGCCTGTGTGACCGGTCAAGGAGGTGAATTTATGAGAACTGACTACAGCACCCTTATAATAACCTTAGGAGCACCCATCCCATGGTGAGCAAATACCACCACCCCCCAACAAAAAAGAATTTTAAATAAAACAAACACAAAATAACGAAGGGCAACTGATATTCCTCACACCCAATGACTGAAGTGGTGCCCCAAACATGAGACTCAAACGAAAAGTGACATAGTATTCCTTAAAATGAAACTCACTCCTAAAGAGAGTCTGTCCATTAAAGTGTGAGCTTTGCACTCAGTGATAGAAATTGTGCACCAAGGCGTCTTTGTACCAAGAAGATGAGACTTACGCCTAATGAGTGACACTATCACTCATTAGGCGGACATCTTAGGGGACATCTACCTGAGCGCCAGTATCCGATAGCCCCAATCTGGACACAACCTCCCGAGCGCCAGTATCCGCCAGCTCCAAACTGGGTGTCACCACCCGAGCGCCCTTGGAGCAATGCGGGTTCCTGGCATACGCAGGGGAACAGGACCAGAGACTGGGAACACCATCTACGGTACCCTAGCAATGACCACCATACATCCGGGGGGTGGAGAGGCATTCCGGTTAGCAACAGATACAATTGCCTGGATATGGTTGATTGACCGTTAGTCATACCCTATAGTAACAACACGCCTAGGTGTATCCTGGGTATTTCATCAGAAACCCCTATAGAACCAAATCAATCTAATGACTCAAACACTATTACACAGACAGCGGGCATCTCAAACCAAGGTAGTATATCTGGTATAGAAGTAGCTCCATTAGCGGACCAACAGGAGTCTTCGGTACAGTCCACAGGCATGATGTTGGGAGCCCCGGATACAGTGATTGACCAGCAAGTAGAAAGTGTTATGTTAATCCCAGCCGCAAGTGTAGCGTACACATTTTTTACCTGGAATATAGCCGGCATAACAGGTAAATTGAATACCCCTTTCTGGATCGAGTTTATTGGGGCCGGTCATGACATAATCTGTCTTCAAGAAACTTGGTGCCAAGAACCTATCTACGTAGAAGGCTACTCATCTTTTAGTTTAAATGCTACAAACTCTCCATCAGGTAGAGCCAAGGGGGGCCTAGCGCTATTAATTTCCAATGAGCTGACTGACTTTAAAATTATAAAATACTCTACAGTAGGAACACACAGTCAGGTGTTACGGTTGGAATCTGACAAGGGGAGAGATCTAATTCTTGTTAATTTCTACAATAACAGCTTTGACGCCTCCAGGGGAAACATTCTATTTGCACTAGAAAGTGAAATCAAAAGGATATTGGCATCATCATGCAAACTGGCATCCGTCCTTTGGGCTGGCGACTTCAACGTCCAGCCATGTCCTCTAGCATGGGGTAACCCTTGTGGCTTCAGAAAAGAGATGGGTAACGATGGTGCGGTAGACAGTTCGAATTGTTTGCATTTCCCACATTGTAACTATTGCACGATACTAAACACACTATTAGTCAAATTAGATCTAGATATGCTTAGCTGCAATAAAAATAATTCTAACCTCACCTGCCCCACATTCACTGGTAGAAATGCCAACACTAATATAGACCACATTTTGTTGTCCAATGATAGTGCATATAACAACTTGTGGGTCAGAGAAGAAACCCTCAAAGACCATAATAGTATCTCCTTGATTCTACTGGGATGGGGCACAAAGACTCCCGCTAAGGAATCATGTTCCACGGACATAGCCCCCACGAGACCGAATGGACCAAGGATCAAATGGGCCGGAATTGACCCAGCGAAAAAACACAAGGAGGTAGTGGATGGATGTAGTAACGCAATTTCCTATTGTTTGGGAGATGTTATCGACCCAACAACCCTACTCTCGAGCTTTATCAGGATGAATACATACATCGAAGGGATCTTCACTAAGAAACAACCCAAAACCAAAATTACCAGGATGGGTTGGTTTGATAAATCTTGTACCTCGTCCCTCCGTGAACTTAAAAAAGCTCTAGGTAACAAACCCTGCAATATTAGCAGCATTAAGACACTGCATGCTAACTATAAGGTGGCGCTTTTCCACGGGAAAAAGGCTCTGCAAGCAGAAGCATGGCATAACCTAAACTTGGCAGCAGAAACATTAAACAGTAAACTTTAATGGGAAACCATCAACAGCCCTTTTCTAAACACTGATGGCATTCCAGAACTAACATCTTACTTGGCATCTAACGCCTGGATAGAACACTACTCTAACATTTTTAACCCTGAGGGGAAGACCCTCAAAACTCAGGTTTCCCAAGATTCTGTTTGGCGGCCTTTACCACTAGGTATAAGTCTGGACGAGGTTTATGAAGGCCTGCTTAACAGTAAAGGAGGAAAGGCTCCGGGGCCGGACGGAGTTCCTATAGATTTATTGAAAACCAAAATGAACCTGTGGGCACCTATCTTAGTGAGGGTCTTTAATATAGCAGCAGAGGACCACCTTCCACCATCCTGGGGTAAGTCGGTTATTATACCGTTATTCAAGAAAGGCAGCAAATCAGAAGCATGCAATTACCGCCCTATTTCCTTGCTGGATGCATCAGTCAAGGTAATGAGTCGTATCATGCTGAAGAGACTGGAGGATTGGGCAAATGACAAGGCCATCTTAACGAAGGCCCAATACGGATTCAGAAAAGGCATGGGGACACTAGAACAATGTGTAAACCTTGAATTGTTAATCAACAAATACACGGAAGTTAAGTCTGGTAGCCTGTTTCTTTGCTTTGCGGACCTGAGCAGCGCGTTCGATATGGTTGATCACCCTATATTATGGCTGGTCCTGATTGATCTGAGTGCACCGCTGGAGATTGTTCATTTTTTGGCCAGGATTTACGAGAGGTTGTCATGCAAGGTTCGATACGGCCCCCTAGGCGAATGCACTCCTTACTTCAAAGTTTCCAGAGGCATCCGTCAGGGTTGCGTACTGGCCCCTCTTTTATTTTCTCTTTTTATTAATCAAATAGACTCCATTTTGTGCCAGATCCCCGCAGATGCTCCATTAATAGGAGGAAATCCGGTCCCAATCCTACTGTATGCGGACGACGCTGTGCTACTGTCCCGCACACAGATTGGTCTGCAGCGTCTTATTGACAGTTTTACTTTGTTTATCGAAAGCAGGAAACTACTGGTAAACAAAACCAAAACTTTCGTAATGTCTTGTGGGTTAAAAGCCAAGAGGGCAAAATCTAGTTTCTTCATAGACAAAGTTAAAATGACCCAAGTTAAAACCTTTTGCTACCTGGGTATCACCTATGCAAGTAACGGGCTATGGCAATCTGAATTTGATAACATCAGTCTAAAAATGGTGAGGTCTACTAACAGTATTTTTAAATTTTCTTCCAAACTTGGGGTGAGGAGTATCAAGGACATGATGAACATTTATAATGTAAAGTGTGTTACATCAGCGCTGTATGGTGCGGGGGTATGGGGATACTGCACTGGTCCTTCCATACAGAGAGATGAAAACAAGTTTTTGAGAAAATTGCTATGTGTACCGACTTCGGCATCAGTAGAGCTGATTCATGAAGAAGTCGGAATCAATCGCATCTCGGACCTAGCCGCACTACGCCCCCTGTTGTTATGGCGCTCAATCTGGGCCAAAACTGAAACATTATTTACCCAGGAGATAATCCTTGATTGCCTCAGGCTGGACCACTCCCCACGTATCAAATGGATTAAGTACATACATTATTGGTTTTATCTTTTATTTCAGATTGATATACTTCTCGACCCTAAATCTGTTGTTTCAATTCTCAAAAAAGATATAAAAATACGGTTCCTAAGCTATAAGAAGGAGTGTCACGACAGGGTGTCTGGAACGCTACAATCTGTGATCTTATATCGGGAGTGCAATTTGAATCCCGGTTTCCAACATTACCTCTCTGATGTTACACGTGACTCTCACCGGTTTGTCCTAACGTGGTTAAGGTTGCGAATCGTACATCACCTCGTTGCATTCCCCACAATGAAAACCAGATCAGATACCACATGTCCTTGTGATAACACTTCACGTCAGAGCTGTTGTCATTTCTTACTATTCTGTAAATTTTATCATTCCTACAGGGTATTATATTTAAAACCCATCTTTTTAAAATACAATGTTCGTTCTACGAAGAACGCTCTACAACTTTTATGCTATTTAAAGGATCTGGATATTTGCTTTTTTGTAGCATCATATATACTAAAATGTACAGCTGCCAGGAAAGCCATAGTTCTCTGATAGATCTGATCGTGTTTCATTACTAACATGGCTTCCTGTCTGTGGATGGTTCGTATATCTGTATGCACTCTAAATGAATTCTGTCTATATCAGGATACAGACTGGGCATTATCCAAATCCTAATTTTTAATGGTTATTTTGAGCTTTTATAAACACTTTGTTTATTTTGGTCTTTAGTTAGTACCATGTTGAAATTATAGGAATCAATGTAATATATGTATTTGTTT
Organism: Lissotriton vulgaris; assembly: GCF_964263255.1. NCBI lineage: Eukaryota > Metazoa > Chordata > Amphibia > Caudata > Salamandridae > Lissotriton > Lissotriton vulgaris. The sequence goes on along the minus strand of NC_141688.1, from coordinate 244,878,504 downwards.
GCTCTGCTTGTATGGTTTGTTTTACAAATCGAATAAAAGCTTATGAATTGAGTGACACTGTGCTTCAAGGCGTGAGACTCTCATCCTGTCATTGAGGCTTTACCTGTTCTCCTCTCCCTCTCTCGCTCTCTGTTTTCTTGTCTGGAGTTTGGCCAAATAAGGCCTATCAAAGGTGGGGCTGTGAACAACATAGAAAGCAATAATTCGCCACTTGCCATCAATATGCGGATTACTTTATAAAACCAAATTGTAATACGCTGACGTAATACATTTAAACTGTGCACAATACAGAGTTCGCTCAAACTGATTCCCTGATGTTCATTCAATTGTTTGCTTTATGCAAAAATGTAATTATTTCCACAATGTATTAACATGAACATGTAATTCACGTAAATTCAGCCCGCTACCAAGATATAGTGATAAAAAAATAAAAAGTAAATTAGAATTATAAAGTAAAACTTGTTAGCAGATCACACCTAGTATTTATTTTGCCCTCCGGCATTGAAAATAGTGCTTGATATCTGCTGAGTGTCGGGGACTGTTCATTTGTTCAAATGTCCTTGTTCCACTGTTTGTAGTCTAGTGAGTGTTTAGTATCAAACAATATGTTGGCTTCTCAGCTTTATTTCATATTGACATGTTTCCACCTCATCTAAAGAGGACTCCTAGTCAGGAAGTCTTCGTCAGGGCTACACTCTCTGTTTTGGACAAACTTATCATGAAGGTGAGGTTGCCATCTTGGTCCTGTTGGACCTCTCAGCGGCATTTGACACCGTGTCCCACTGCAGCCTTCTCTCCGATCGCTTCGGCTACATAATCTCATCTATTGGTCTTGCTTGGATGTTTTCTTCCCTAGAAGTTCTCCAAGGCCATTAATCTCCCCAGTCCAGTGTGCCTGCATGTGTGACTACTTTCCTACTTGTGATCGCACGCCATTAATCTCCACGGCCCAATGCTCTTCCATGATTTCTTCTTTCCTTTGTGGTAGACCGAAGCCATCCATCTCACTGTACATTTCACCGTTCCAGTCCACCAGAGCTCTCCTTTGAGCCCTATCGTATTTATTATTTATGCTGCTCGGCTCAATTGGTCTCTCATTGATGGCCTATGCTGAGTACCCTGAAATAATGCTAAGCTAGATGGCAGCTCCGTACTGGCCTGGCCGTACTTCCAGCATGCATGCCAGTGGTAACAGGCTGCACGAAAGACCTCTGAGAAGATAAAAGTTGTAATAGCGGGTGAACCTTCAACGGTGTGGTCCATGAGTTCAGGTTCTGAGATCTGGGAGCCCCCAACTGGAGCCTGTTTTCAATCTAACATTTGCCTTTGATAATCCTTTGCTTCTTGTTTCTGAAATAAACAGGGGTAATTCTGTTTATTTAGTCTACTTGGTCATGCTCAAAAAGATAATTCTTTTGCTGACTCGTTTCTGATGCTCTACGGTTATCCAGGCAGTTAACTGCCTTGCCTGGATTAATGCAGCACTTTGGGGAATATTTACAAGCCCCTATCACCATTGCAAAGTCAGTTTTAGTGACTCCACTTAATGTGGCTTAACGCTTCCTTGTAAATAAGGCACCCTTTCACGCTGTATTTAACGTGAATAGGAGGGCAATAGGTGTTGCGGTGGGCGTTCCACTGTAACACCCATTGATTTTGACGCTGCCTTCTATTGACAAGGGCAGCGTAAATAGGTGGCAGCACCAAAATTAAGACCAGGGAAAACCAAGCCTTTAGTGAAACAAGGAGAAATGCTTTGCTGGTTTTGCTGTTTCCACATATACAAACAACAAATTGCCTATGAATGTTTATGTGTAGAAAGGTCTACCTTCCTGAAGGTCCCCTTCCTGCACATAAACAATCATTTAAAAATAATGCCGTTTTGCAAGTTCTATGTGTGCTGCAGAATTCACAAAACGGCATTTGAAGGTTGTTTATGTGCAGGAAGGTGGACCTTCCTGCACATAAACAATAATTTTTCCCAATGCAGACACCCTTGCACTATGGTGCAGGAGTGCCTGCGTCGGCGCTAGGCAGCTGAATTCAGAGCCAGCGCTAGGGGAAAAGCAGGGGTGCTCCTAATGCTTGTGAAGACGACGCATACTTGCGTTTTCAAAATGGAGTAGCGTGGCGTTATCAATGTTTGCTTAACGCCACACTTCTCAACTCTGTTGTGAATATGCCCCTTTGTATCTTGGAACACATAAGTGTGGCAAATCGTGTCCATTGAATTCATTTTTGGCACCTGCTTGTGGATAAAGGTGAACACTGGGCCCTTTACACCAACCTGCTGTGTTCCAACTAAAGGGTCTACATGTGTAATTCAATGATTTATATGTTTCCTCCTTTATTTGATGTTGTCTATAGCACTTACATATAGAATAACAACAATGGATTAACAAGGGCGTGTGGGGGAGTGATTAGGAACATTCTTTTCAATACCTTCAGCTGTATACATTTTGATTTTCACAAACATGTTAAGGACACTTGCCTGAAATTACCGACAGAAACTAAGTAGAAGGCGCATCAGTCACCCCTTTTTTTACAAGGGGATTTGAAGACAAAAATAGATATGCTGCAGCATTTTGTTTTTAATGAGAGATGAAAAGGTTACTAAAGTTAAGTAAAAAATGTATACTTGGTCTAACCTTAAAATGGCAATTTTTTTTTCACAAAAAGTTCAATCATGTGGCTATGAAAACAGCCATATGTGTATTTTAAATACATTTCGGGACATTTGGAAATGGTTCCTTAAGACAGTAATTAGTTACATCCGTACGGTAAGAGGCTACTAAAAATCAACAAACATAACCTTAGAACCAATGTAGGTGTACCGTGAGAATTTAAGGTACACCTGTACCTTAAAGCAGGTCCAATAAAGTTTCTCTATTTCAGTAATTATGTGCGTAATAACTATGACCCAAACAACTTTTCCATAAAACAAGCTGCAGACTGGATTTTCTCGGATGGGTGGCTATATCATACTGTGCCAGACTCAACAGCCAATACCATTGCTGCTGCAGTTTTATTTGATGGGTTCTTTCAAATGTTCCAAATGCAACACGCGCCCATAATTGCATTTTAAAAAGTAATTAACAAAATACAGGCTTCAAAAACATTTTGGTAATAAGTCGCTGATACAAGTTTAAGTCTATGTTTCATTGAAAATACTAAAAGTAAAAAAATGGTGCCAATATATTTCTGTATTGTGTGGGGTGGCTTTTATAGGTAAAAATGGTTCCTCCACCTGTGCACCCATTGTGAGAAACTGGATTAAAACTAGGGACCTGCGAATATCTATCACACTTCATTCAGGGCTGAGGACAGGCTGGGAGTCGGAGGAGGCTTATGCCAATTAGCCATCTGAAAGCCCAGGCGGTAATGGTAACTTTCTAAAAGTTACTTTTCCTTAATATTTATTACAAATCGGACTTCACCATTGAGTTGATTTTTATTAACTATTCAAAATATTGGTTTCATTAGTTTTCTAACTGGTCCTATTCCTGAAGTAGAACATAGGACAGCTAGATCTGACACAGTGTAAATTGCTTTTTGGGCCTTGTCACTGTTGGATTGCAACATACTAATATTTAAAAGAGAGGCCTTCAGCTGTCCAAATTGGTTATTTTGACAAGTCACACTATAAACTTTGCACTTCAGCAGTCAGGCTGTACAGATTAGGCATGTTAGCACTGCTACTGTAGTGGATGTCACAATAGGTGCTGCAATCCGCAAGCAGCATGTAACTTCCCGGGACCTGGTGGATTTTATACACCTAGTAGTAGAGACTTAAAGACTAATTAAAGTTGCCAATCAGGATTAACCCATTTTAACCATTTTTAAAGGGTAGCACAGGCACTTTACTTCTGTTTAGCAAATTTCTACAGCCAGCAAAACCAGAGTCCAGAAAAAAGGCAATAAATCCAGTGTGACAATACGGAAAAGATGGAACTCTATAAAATATAAAGAACAGCACTCATATGTCAAGTGATGGCAAAGAGAACATTTTAGGGAAGAAAACAAAAATGTAACCAAAATTGGTCACAACCCCAAACTGTCTCATTTCTTCCCACTCCTTTCCTATCTGGCTGAAGTACAGTCTGTTCATGATCAGACAGCTATCTATTTCACAAATAATACTGCGGAGACTTTCTTCACCCACGCTTTGAAACCCCTTTATAAATTCTTCCATAGTGGTCGATATTGCATAAGATCAACAGAAAATAATATTTAAGACGCGTTAGCAGGGTGGGCATATTGTGTTGGATGCCCCTTTCAATAGTGTTATACTATGGGTGATTAATGTGCCGCACTGTTCAAGTGCTCTCCTTTAGTGTTGCTTATGAGACTCTCCATTGCCCCTACGTCCCACTAGCATCAGTACCACTGAAAGATCCCAAGGAAGCCTTGGATTTCCACCACTTAGCTATGGCTAGTTTTCCACCACCAGACAAGTTCAAACTATTGCTGTCTCATCGTGCGTCATATACTGGTGGTCTGGCTGTCTCAGGCCCAATAGAAATAGCGCCAGGATGAACGGCATGCAGAAGCCCGGGTTTTCTTGAAGGTCTTTGGCACTTCTTTCCAGAAAGGTGGCAAGTGTGTCCATCCCCAGCAAATGTGAATGAAAGACCCCCCTCTGCCCACACTGCTTCCATCACAGTGGGCTGGTCATCGGGATCATCCCAGGAACCCTGGTGTGATGGAAGTACCGCATATAGAGAAGTTAATAGTAGAGTTCTTTCATTTTTAGTCAAATGGAGAATTTGTGGATATGAGACCATAGCCTCTTCCAATCTATAGAGAAAATCTCTATGCTCAGCACCCTGTTGCATTTGCCCTGGTAGGCCTACTCAGGAGCAGGTTTATTGTTCGGCAGGGTGGGGTAAAATGTGGAGATTTAGGGAAGTAGGTGTTGCCAATAGTATTTTTAAAGAGTGTATTTTAACTCTTTTAAAAATCACGTTATTCTCCGGATGCATCACCCAAAGTCTTATCTGTGTGCATTGCAATTAGTCCAATGCTGTCAATTTAAAATGTATTTTATATTGTGTAAAGGATTTGCCATGTCCTTTACTTACACTACCCCCACCCCCACCCCTGCACTGTCCCTTAAAGTACCACACCCCTTCCACTGCCCCGAAACTTACCCTGGTCCCCCAGCCCTAAAAACTATCCTGACTACCCATTCCCTAGGCAGCAGATTATGGGCCAGCGTTGGGAAAAGACAGGAATTCACCACACTATGGGGCATATTACCAAGCAATAACGATAATTATCGCTATTTCTTGGTTAGAGACAAAAATTCACAGCTGAGCTGCGGCGATATTTATCGCAGATAAACCTTGGTATTACAAGGTTTATTGCAAATGCGACAAAAATCGACCGCAATGTATGAATATCGCTAAAAAGTCAGCGATATTCATTCATTACCGAGCTAATGCTCTTAGCCATGTTATCCACCTCCCATTGGATAACATGGCTAAGAACTGCGCAGGGCAGGTGTTAGCTTTTGGAGATATTCGAGCTTAGCGCAAATATCTCCAAAAGTTGGTAATAGGAGATAGCGATGTTAGCGACTGTTTCCAGTCGCTAACATCTTGGCACGCCCACTTTGCATGTCATTAGTGATAAATATCACTGACATGCAAAGCGGGGCCCAAGATGGTGGCTATCTCCTACTAGCTGTCGCTAACTGGTGTTAGTGACAGCTAGGTAATAGGGAGATAATTTTATCTCCGCTTTCTTGGCTTTTAAAGCCAAAAAAGCGGAGATAAACCCCCTTGATAATATGCCCCTATGTTAAATACGGTGCATTCTAGCCCTTCCCTTAATGCGCTGCGCTGTGTGATAGCTTGATAAATATGGAATCCAGTCCTAGCTCCTGTGTAGCAGATGCGGGTGGAAGGACGCAGTCTTACTACAGCATTGACGTGGGTTCGTAAGATGGTTGCCGCTTGATGGCAACAACTCTATTGATGCGGCCGGGCGGACGTCATTACTCACCACCGGGCTCATGTGGGCGGGCAGCCAAACGTGACATGATTGAATCCAGAGGAGACTCTCTTTCAGATTAAGAAAGGAGCTGGATGTTTAGCAGCAGTTACCCTTGACGAAGGGCCCATAGAGGTCCGAAATGCATTGGGTTTTTGAATAAACTGCCACTCGTGGAGAAAGACTCACCGCCTGACATCGCTCAGAATCCCTTTTCCTGCTGCTGATCCCTGCTACAGGAGTAGCATAGCTGTTTGCCAAAAGCGCCGCTGAGTGACTGAGAGCGCGAGGCCGCAGAGGAGGACGAGGCGCCAGCCCCAGGACTGCGAGGACCAGCATTCACCACCCACAGCTGGTCCTCTTCCTGTGAGAGCCGCGCCCCCTTCCAGTGCCCCGCCACCAGCGAAGCGCTACAACTTCTCGCGGCACCCGCTGCGCGGGTGCCACTCGTGGAGAAAGACTCACCGCCTGACATCGCTCAGAATCCCTTTTCCTGCTGCTGATCCCTGCTACAGGAGTAGCATAGCTGTTTGGCAAAAGCGCCGCTGAGTGACTGAGAGCGCGAGGCCGCAGAGGAGGACGAGGCGCCGGCCCCAGGACTGCGAGGACCAGCATTCACCACCCACAGCTGGTCCTCTTCCTGTGAGAGCTGCGCCCCCTTCCAGTGCCACGCCCCCAGCGAAGCGCTACAACTTCTCGCGGCACCCGCTGCGCGGGTGCCACTCGTGGAGAAAGACTCACCGCCTGACATCGCTCAGAATCCCTTTTCCTGCTGCTGATCCCTGCTACAGGAGTAGCATAGCTGTTTGCCAAAAGCGCCGCTGAGTGACTGAGAGCGCGAGGCCGAAGAGGAGGACAAGGCGCCGGCCCTAGGACTGCGAGGACCAGCATTCACCACCCACAGCTGGTCCTCTTCCTGTGAGAGCCGCGCCCCCTTCCAGTGCCCCGCCCCCAGCGAAGCGCTACAACTTCTCGCGGCACCCGCTGCGCGGGTGCCACTCGTGGAGAAAGACTCACCGCCTGACATCGCTCAGAATCCCTTTTCCTGCTGCTGATCCCTGCTACAGGAGTAGCATAGCTGTTTGCCAAAAGCGCCGCTGAGTGACTGAGAGCGCGAGGCCGAAGAGGAGGACGAGGCGCCGGCCCTAGGACTGCGAGGACCAGCATTCACCACCCACAGCTGGTCCTCTTCCTGTGAGAGCCGCGCCCCCTTCCAGTGCCACGCCCCCAGCGAAGCGCTACAACTTCTCGCGGCACCCGCTGCGCGGGTGCCAATCGTGGAGAAAGACTCACCGCCTGACATCGCTCAGAATCCCTTTTCCTGCTGCTGATCCCTGCTACAGGAGTAGCATAGCTGTTTGCCAAAAGCGCCGCTGAGTGACTGAGAGCGCGAGGCCGAAGAGGAGGACGAGGCGCCGGCCCTAGGACTGCGAGGACCAGCATTCACCACCCACAGCTGGTCCTCTTCCTGTGAGAGCCGCGCCCCCTTCCAGTGCCCCGCCCCCAGCGAAGCGCTACAACTTCTCGCGGCACCCGCTGCGCGGGTGCCACTCGTGGAGAAAGACTCACCGCCTGACATCGCTCAGAATCCCTTTTCCTGCTGCTGATCCCTGCTACAGGAGTAGCATAGCTGTTTGCCAAAAGCGCCGCTGAGTGACTGAGAGCGCGAGGCCGCAGAGGAGGACGAGGCGCCGGCCCCAGGACTGCGAGGACCAGCATTCACCACCCACAGCTGGTCCTCTTCCTGTGAGAGCCGCGCCCCCTTCCAGTGTCCCGCCCCCAGCGAAGCGCTACAACTTCTCGCGGCACCCGCTGCGCGGGTGCCACTCGTGGAGAAAGACTCACCGCCTGACATCGTTCAGAATCCCTTTTCCTGCTGCTGATCCCTGCTACAGGAGTAGCATAGCTGTTTGCCAAAAGCGCCGCTGAGTGACTGAGAGCGCGAGGCCGCAGAGGAGGACGAGGCGCCGGCCCTAGGACTGCGAGGACCAGCATTCACCACCCACAGCTGGTCCTCTTCCTGTGAGAGCCGCGCCCCCTTCCAGTGCCCCGCCCCCAGCGAAGCGCTACAACTTCTCGCGGCACCCGCTGCGCGGGACGCGCGCGGGACGCAGCCCGGGCCAAGGGCGGGCCCGTTGTTGCCCGTTAGTGCCCGATAGAGACCGGACCGGGCCATCCCTCTTTCAACAGTGACCCAGCAACAAACAAATATGCCACCTAAAACAAGAAGTAACTCTAAACCAAAATCCAAACATGCGCAGGAGGTAGCACAAGTAACAGGCCCTATCGACCTATTCATATCGCGGGTTCATGAGACAATAAACCAAAGTATAGCTCTGATGGAGAAGAGAGTATCATTAGATCTCATGAGTGCAAACGCGAAGCTCTCATCACTAGGCGCTATAGCAAATGCCACCTCTCCAATCAACCTTAACACACAAAACTGCTCTCTTCCAGTGACTCTGTCAGTACCAGACTCAAATACCGTCCCGTCGGTAGTAGACCTATCAGTTACGCACTCTGAGTCGGATCTTTCTATAACATTTGACGACCTGGAAGCAACTCCCGATCTAGCTGGCTGTCATACTCAGGGAGACGTCCAATCCATTGAAAACCCGTCCCAGCAAGGCGAGAGAGAAGGAGCAATTCCGAAAACTCGTCTAGCAAACAGTGAAGAAATACCTAGCGTATCGTGCCAGGAACACACAACAACTCATTCAAACCCCTCAATGTCCCACAGTATACTACATCTCCCCGAAACCACCCTTCCACATAAGGCAATCTCCAACGACAACATCATAAACCAATGTAAAACTTGCAGAATTACCTCGCAAGTTCTTACTACAACCAAAGACTTACTATACCAATATCTAAAGCCCATTCAGCTAAGCATCAGAAATCTCGAAGCCCAACTAACTATAATCTCGGCCACCCTCCTAGATTCAAACACTCGTATAGATATAAAGGGGCAGCGTAACACCTCGCACCCACTCAAAAAACAGAATCAAGAACACAAGCAGAAAATAGGCAACCAAACAAACCCAACATCTTTAGCACAGAAAAATTTAAAACAAAACACTACATTACTCAAATCCACAGCAAACACGCTTCATTCCCAGAAAGAGAAACCACCTGCCAAAACAGTACAGCAAACTGCAAACATAGATAAAGATAAGGTAGACACTCCAGGCCCAGCAATAAACATAGACACCAGCAGAGTCTGTTCAGAAAATAAGTCTGAATCCCTCTCATCGAAACCTCTGCCCCCTCAAAAAACACCCCAAAACACACTCAAAAAATCTCCTGCAGTTAGACGTCCTGCCCATTTGCCCCTGGAAGCTACTCCTTATACAATAGTCCTCACAGGAGTACCCGAGCTAACAGACGATACACCAGAAACTGCATGGTCACTCAAAAACAAAGCCATGCAGTGGCTAAGCATCAATAGACCCCTCGAATCCCATCTATCGGGAGGGATCACTACAGCCCGCAGAGTAGCCTGGATAGGCAAAACGAAAAAAAAAAAATCAATACGCGGTGACTGCATCATCGTAACATGCAGAGATCCCTCAACCGTAGATCATATTTGTGCTTGGCCACAGCTCGACAAAAAAGGGGGGATTGACGCCCGACACCTTTCTTTCTTCTACCCCCCAGCGAAACAACATCGCAATCCACCACCCTGGGCATGGCACCATCTCCCCAAAGATTCGCGAAACCAGGACTCATGGTACCAAGCGCCATGGAATCAGATGGAATATCCACATGAATATATAGCCAGGGGTGGACCGAGAGAAAGGTTCATAGAACGTCAAACGCCTTACTGGCAGGACAGACCCTACAAAGCATGTGAAGGATGGCAGGGCTTCCCAACCCAAAACCGTTTTGACTGCCTCGAAATGGTCGATTGACCACTCTTGGACAAACCTAGTTATCACAAATCTGATACCACACAACACTCAGCATCTGATAAGCAGCACACACCATCTCCAGAGTCTCCCCTTATACTTGAGATACCATCGGCATACTCAAATAATCTCCTGTCCAGCACTTCCCCAGCAGAAGCGGGTATCAACTTGGGATCAAGCATCCAGCAAGATGCAGTCAATATTAACAACCTGACAATATCTGCTAACGCGAAAGAAACACAAATCATGAGTCTAGCTATTGCCTATTGGAACGTCGCAGGCCTAACCGCAAAAATAACATGCCCTTTATGGCTGGACACAGCAAGGAGTCAACAAATTCTGTGTCTGCAAGAGACCTGGCGAACAACCCCTCTTCATCTAGTGGGTTACAAAACATTCTTTACCAAAGCAACACCTAGTATAATGGGAAGGCCAAAAGGTGGCCTCACGATCTATTTTTCTAATACCGTGCCACTTACTGTGAAACTATTAAAGGAAACGCAGATCTTCCAAATCATTCAAGTTACGCAGCTGACGGCATCAAAGAGAAACTTATTAATACTCATCAACTACTATAATAACACTGGCACTCTGGAATGCTGTTCGCACTTAGATGAAATAGTGGCATATATATCCTCACTTCAAAAAACAAACCATAACTCAACACTTAATTATATCTGGGGAGGTGACTTCAATCAAACACTGTGTCCAAATCACAAAAATGGGATCTGCGGGCTACAGAACGAACTTGGAAACCCCATTCCTCACTTTGCACATACTCCGGGTGGCAACAAGCTAAACGAAATCCTCTTCACCTTGGACTTAGATTTTGCTAACGAACTAGTCAATCCTGTGCAGGAATTTCTACCCACCTTTCATGGGCGAGGCTGTCTGACAACCATTGATTATATTTTAGCTTCAAACACCTATAAAGGTCTACTAAAAAATTACAAAATAGGGTCTAATCCAACTAGCGATCATTACCCCCTTAGTGTGGAACTCCTCATGAAAAAAACAGGTTCACCTTCACCAAAAGCCAGCTCCCTCGACCAACAATCGCTGGCCATAAAGAAGAAGAATGGCTATGCTATTAAATGGTCAAAGCTCGACCCGGAAGAGACAACACAAAGGGTACTCGAAAAAACACACTTATGGTTAACGGACTGTCTGTCTGCAGAGGCATCCCCAGAATCAATCATCATCTCCTTTAATAACATCCAAGGAGCAATAAGGGAAGAGCTATTTAAAAACACAGCAAACAAACCAAGACTTCCCATGACGAGATGGTTCGACACCGATTGTCGAAAGGCCCTTACATCCCTCAAAGAAGCTCTAAGACAGAAACCGAGAGACACCCAAATAATCTCACAACGGAGGAAAACATACAATAACGCTCGGAAAAACCGCAAGCAGCAGATAAAGCAAGACCTATGGCATCAACTACACGACAGCGCATTAAGGAAAGACAGCACTGCATTTTGGCAAACTATAAGATCACCCTTTCTGGACAACATCACTGACCCAAATCACCTCGATGTGGCAATAACCGAGGATGACTGGGTCCACCACTTCACAAAAATCTTTGGAATACCAACGGATTTTCCCCAAACAACTCAACCTCAAGACCAGTAACAAGCAAAGAAAAACATTTACCCTATTAAGTTACGTTTCACCCTCAACGAGGTCAGAAAGGCAATCAAAGCCTCAAAAACTGGCAAGGCCCCCGGCCCAGACGGGGTTCCTATGGACCTGTTTCTATATAACATTGATTATTGGTCACTAATAATCACTCGGGTAATGGCTGCAGTCACTGAAACCGGACTCCTTCAATCATGGTCAACATCTACCCTATTGCCAATATTCAAGAAAGGGGACCGTAACAACCCCGTGTGCTACCGACCGATCTCCCTTCTGGACTCCACGGGCAAGATTGCAGGTCGACTACTCCTGGACCGACTACAATCTTGGGCCCGAGAGAATAACACCATCACAGACCTGCAATATGGCTTCCAGAAGGGGCTTGGAACGGTGGAACAGGCCCTAAACTTGATCCTTCTGGCCGGAAAGTACGCACGCGCTAAAGGAAGTAACATCTACCTGGTCTATGTAGACCTTAGCGCGGCATTCGACTGCGTACAGCATGCAAAGCTATGGCAGATTATGGCAAACCTTGGAGTGGACCCTTCCATACTAGCTTTCCTGAGAGAGTTATACACTAATGCGGAAGGCCGAGTTTGTTACGGCATCGGCGGCGAACTATCACGTCCCTTTAAAATATCAAGAGGAGTAAGGCAAGGTTGTGTACTGGCTCCCTTCCTGTTCAACCTATACACCAACGGGCTTGAACAGGCTATGCTGGAAGGGAGCCAGGACCTCCCACAGATAGATCACCGCCCGATACCCATCCTCCTATATGCCGACGACTCAGTCATCCTGGCCCGGACACCTAACCAACTCCAGCGGCAGTTGAACAAATACGTGTCATTCATGGACTCCCTGGGTCTAAAAGTAAACATTAAAAAAACTTTTACAATGACCATTGGACCAAAACGTGGAGTTTCAAAGCCCATATTCATCAATAACAGCAGATTGGAAAAAACATCGGTATACCCATACTTGGGCATACTAGTGGAAGACACAATGACCTGGCACAAGGCAATTGAAGCCAGAAACCTCAACTTTCGCCGAGCAGTATCAGCACTAAGTGCTTTCTCAAGAAAATTAGGCAAACCAGCCCCAGCGGAACTGCTAACGATATACTATGCAAAATGCCACAGTGTGGCCACATATGGAGCAGGCATCTGGGGTCATGGATGTATCGACCAACTCCAGGTCACGGAGAATGCTTTTATCAAACACATCCTAGCCCTCCCCCAAAGCTCCCCGATCCTAGCCTCACATCGGGAGCTGGGCATGGAATATGTGACCGACACCATACGATGCCAGCCTCTCATACTCTGGCATCGTATATGGTGTAACCCCGAAAGTCACATAACACGCTCCCTTATTACCGAATGCCTTGGCCTAGCGTACTGGAGGAAAATACCGTGGCTTAACTACATTCACAAATTTTTCCAAGACCTTGACCGTGAGCAATACTTTTTAGAACCACCTTCAATAGAAGATATCTCAAAGAAACAGCTGAAGGAACTATGTATGGGCCATCTAAGAGAACTCCGAAATCAGGCCGAGATCATCAAAACGCATAACGAAAAAATCCGCACATTGCAGACAGAGAAACGCATACAGCCTTACCTAACGTACTTCCTTTCGAATTATGAAAAATTTCTATTGACAAGACTACGGTTCGATCTTTTTTTCCGTTTGGTCTCATTTCCCGAAATGAAGAACTGGTCTCGAAACCTGATGCGATGCCCCTGTGACGGAGTTTCCAAACAATCAACGATACATGTTGTCCTGTTTTGTAAATACTACAGACTAGCAAGAAAAAAATGGATTTTGCCCCTTCTCCGTTCAAGCGGTCTCAGACAATCATACCTAGCACTTGCCTACCTTCAATCACCGAAATCCCCACATGAAGCAAAATTGATAGCGACCTTTTTAAAAACAGTAATATCAACCCGTCGTAAAACTGTCTTTTAACATTACATGTGTTCAAATGTCAATGACCTCTTTTTATTCTGTCCTATTTTTTGTGCTCTTTAAAAAACGTACTTTTCATGATTATACAATTTTATAATCGAATAAAAGTTGATGAAATGAAATGAAATCCAGACTATTGGCTTTACTCTACGCTCCTTCTTAAACCAAGCTGCAGTAATGAGGTATAGATTATAAAAACTCATTAGCAAAGACTGTCTCAGGATTTATTCGCCAGAGATTTCTCTGAGGAGGGACACTTTTATGCTCTCAACTACAGCAAGCATTAGCACTACCTGCAGCTTCGAGGCCCTCTGCAAAACACGTCCCCATCAAAGCTCGAATAAAAATCAATGCTCGTTTTCTGAACAAATTATTTGTTTAAACAAGAGTGGAAAAATTACTTTTTTATTATTTCTTAATTAGGCAAACAAAAGGCAGATCTCGTTTTGTTTTGTCATCTGTGTAATAATATCCTCTCTAATCTCTCAAAGGTTTTAAAAATTGATTGGATTTCGGTTTCGCTGCTTTTGTATCTGGCGATTACATATACTGGGTTATATTTGCGTGAAAAATGGTGAATTCAGATGCTCATTACGACTGATGAAATTCATATTTAATCATTGGCTTATAAAAATGGTCTTTTTCATTAGGCGGAATGCATATATTATTCAAACTCTCACTTTACATCTTAAACCAACTTCTTCTGTAAGCTATTTGAGCGATTTATGTGCCAGTTGCAGAGAGCTGTGTGTACTACAAGTTATTAAGTCCTAGTTACGAAAATCAGTTTCAATTAAATAGCAAAATTATTTGTATTTTTATGTTATATTATCAGCATTTTTATTGTGCGCTTATGCAATTTGTATGACTCGGAAGTCTTTTGAAGTTTGGGCACCCTTTTTGGTGCAGTTTGTATCGATTGGAGTCACGTGGTCTGCTGCACTGTGATTAGTCATTTAAAATCGTCTGTTGAATGTTTTGTTTATTAATGTTTCTTGTTATTCTAGTGGAATGAATAGGATGTGTCTTGTCCTTGGAGTTTCATGACCTTTTAATGAAACTCGACCTCATTCCATTATATGGTCACAGAACTACTCAGTGACTTCAAATATCATTATAATGTATGGCAGGGGTATTATATCACATATATACACGTGTGTGTATATATATATATATATATATATATATATATATATATATATATATATATATATATATATATATACACAAGTTACCTTCAGTAATGCTCTTTCTGGTAGATACTCTGACTGCAGATTCCTCACCTTGTAAATACCCCAGGCGCCAGACTGGATCTGGAGATGTTTCTTCGCATTGCTCCCGTACGCCTGCAGACGGCACTGTGCTACTCCACATCGACTACGTCCCACCCCAGAAGAGACACTTATAAGCATCGCCCCCTGTTGGACAGCGTCAGTTTCATTCTTGACTCTGTCCATGCTGCTGGACACAGAGCTTAACCACTGATCAGATGTGGCAGTATGCACATTTCTAAACTGGGACCTTTTATAGATGAAAAAAGTAGTCCAGTCCACAGAACGTGGAGATGGGAGGGTGGTAAAGAACCCATGATTAGAGTATCCGTTAGAAAGAGCAGCACTGAACGTAAGCACCTTGTTTATCAGGTGGATACTTTTAACCACACACAGTACCTTGTGCATAGATACCATAGGAGCACCTCCTTCCGTGGACGGTATTTGGAAATGCTAAAACCAACAAGTACTCGGAGAATATCTAAATTGACTACCATGCCGCAGCCTGACAGACATCCAACCTAGGTACTCTGCATGCCAACACAGTAACAGCAGCCTGAAACCACATGCAGACATCCCGGAGGCTGAATCTTGGATAGTGAATAGCCAATCTTATCACTGTGAATTATCTACATTGATATGGTCCTTTTCGGCACTGCCTTATCCTTCTTTGCTCCGGTGTACCCGACAAAGAGCTCAACAGCCACCCTATGGTCCTTGGAACGATCAGGGCAAAAGCTCAAGGATCATTTGAGGTCCAACCAGTTAAGCCTCTCCTCCTCTTTCAAGGGTCGAGACAGTGCATCAAAAATTGTCAGGGGAAAAAGGTGGTATATAAGGGGTGAACGGGGAGAGTATTAGCTCACTCACAAGATAAGCTGAAGGTATTGCTGTGAGAAAGACTGGTTTGAGAGTCCGTACAAAGGACAGTTATGGGTCAGCTAAAATGGGGTACACATAAGGAAAGGGAATCAAATTAAGGTTTTACTGAGGCATCACAAAAGACCTATGTGAAAACATATGAACCTGACCGTTAAGAAAAGTCATTACAAGAGGTGAAAGGATGGTTGGTATGGAAAATGCAAAAATGGGTGCAAGAGTCAACAAATAACTTACAACAGTGTCCATGGCAATTCCATGCTGGGCTACAGATAGCACAAAAAATAAAATATGTGACAACTCTGCCTGTAATGGATCTATATGGAATGATTTGTAGCAGATCACAAACTTGTCCCAGTGTTCGGCATAAATAGTTTTTGTAAATGGACGCTTGACAGCCAGAACGATAGCCACTAATTCGGAAGGGAGATCGAAAGCAGTCAACTATCACGACTTAGAGTCCACGTATGGAGGTGCAGATTGCCCATGCCTGGGTACAAGGCCCTGCCATGCTACAGCAACTGAAGATCCTCCCCAAGTAAGAGCCTGATCAGAGGACAGATGCCCATACCCAGAACTTTCAGGTACAGCACTCTCCTGGCCCAATTCCGAGCAACTAGGATGACTTGGGCCTGGGTGTTCCTGATAATATTCAGAACTCAGGGGAGGAGAGGCAGAGGTGTGAAGGTATATAAGAGATCCGAGCTCCACTCTAGGTGGAATGCATCTATGAGATAAACACTTTTTGGAATGCTGACGTGCAAAACTGTTGACATTGTGTCTTCTCAGCGGTAGCGAATAAATGTCCCATGGTGTTTATAGATCCTACCAGGTAGTTTAGGACCAGGAAGAGTCCATGCTGACTCAGCCAGGTCCAGAGTTACATGATCTCCTGGTACAAGGTTTACAACTCAACTCTGCCATGCTTGTTGCAGTACCACATGGCAGTGCTTTTGTCAGTTTTGTGAACACCTAAGGGAAAATGTAAGTTTGAAGAGGAGTGCAGAAAACTGAAAATGCTCCTGGCCCACCTTAAACTGCAGGTAATGTCTGTGGAACATAACACATGCATGAAACCAGTTTGGAAATAAAGACAGAGTGAATATGTGTCTCTCAATAAAGCCTCAAAAGGGAGTAATCCTTTTTAGGACGAATGCCCTCACCCACCATAGGTGGCATGCTTCATCATATGGGCTTCTCCTCCCAATGGGAAAACCTAGTCCCACTGAGGGCTACAACTACCTCACTGTGAGGCAGGAGCTATGGGATGTTTTTTAGATGTTCCTAAGTTGTTGAGGATGCTAAAATCCCATATGTGAGTGATAGGTGTCATGAGGGTGCAGCGCAAAATGTGAGTGAGAATGTAAAAGTCAATTTAAAACTACCTAGTTGGGACAAAAAACTCTTTATTGACTGGCAGGGTTAAACAGCAGTGCAAAGCAGTATAAATTCAAACTGCTAAGATATATAAAACGGTCGACATGTTTCAGCCTATGTGATCTGTATTAGTATCTAGTCTTTCATCAGGACCAAAATGAATAAACAAAGCTGCAGTTGTACGTGTGAAAGAATAATTTAATAAATAAACGGATACAAAACCAGTAATCCTATGTAAAGTTCGGTATTTCTGGTACTTATCTGTAAAAATGGGATACAAGAAAAAATTGCAACAGGTCAAAACAATACATTGTTCCCAAGTCGGTACATGCTAATATTTGTAGATTATTAACATATCCTATTGCTATCTTATGAGGCTGTAGGGAATGAATTGGGATTGACTCTGCTGGTGCTGGTACCACCAGGCTTTCCAGAGTAAGAAGCTGCGTAAGGAATGCAGTCATTGCTGCTGGGATTTTATGATGTCATCCTCCTCATTAGAATGTGTTGGGCAGCCGCTGTTCCAATAAAGAATGATGTGTGTTCAACTAGTGAGAAGGAAGTCGGAGCAGCTGTGAGGAATGTGCCTGGGTCGGCTCTACTGGCTTAATACACTACATGAGACTTGTCTCTGAGCTATGGTGATCTCTAGAGGAGGTATCTTACTTTGTTTCAGCAAGGTCACAGCAGGGAGCTGGTCTATAGTGATATGCCCCTTGTCTATTTACTGGTGGGCATGTACAAGGATATCTGCCTCGTTATATGGTGAAAGAGGTTCAGAGGAAGGTAGTCCACGTTGTAGGCACTCTAAGAGCACATCACTCTTTACTTCAATTGAAGGTACTTGCAGAACCAGGACTTCGCCTTCCCTTTTAACGTGGTGAAGGATGCAGACTCTTCTGCAAGGGGACACCAGCTCTGTGTCAAGGGAACTTGTCTAGTCATCTGGCCTCTTTTAAGGCCATATAGAAGTTTTCATCTTTGTATTGTGGGGAAACTGTAGTGAAAGTTACTGCCGCAATATAATCCAAAGGAAAAGAGACAAGGATACTCCAAATGTTGCAGAGCATATTTTAATCCAACAGTTCAAGTGATTGGTATAGTTAAGAATCCCATAAACGGCTACCCGCCTTGTCTATATACAAGCACTCATTTTTAAAACAACACATTGCCACCCGGTAAGATTTGAAGTAGACACATGCGTGTCAGCACTCGTGCCAACTTCAAATGACAACAACATAACACAACTCCCCTCCTTTTATTCAACAAGAAAAAAAATTAAGAAAGAACAAAATGTTTGAATTTAGTTGGTAATCTGCGAATTCTAGAATTCCTAGTAGAAAATGCTGGCACAGATACACATTGTCCCCCAACTAGGTAAATCTGTAGACGGTTGCTCATCAGATTTTCATTCACATCCAAAAATACATTGGAAGAGGTGTTGTCACAAAGATCCTTTTTACATTTATAAATTGAAACTCTATTAAAATTCCAAACTCTACCGTCCTCCACACGTATAGCATTCCTGAATACTCCCACTACTCGCACAGGATCTGACCAGTTAGACAATCCCTTACGTGAAGAACCACCTTTCTTCAACCGTACTCAATCTCCAACTTGGACAAAAGCATCCCTGACAATTCTAGTTTTCAACATGTTATCTTTCATTTTGCTTTTGTAAACTTCCATTTTACTATGAATTTCCTTAAAGTCTATTTCAGCGACTTCTGCTTGTGCTTTGTTCTTGTTTTTTAAAACTTTAGATGACTTATCACTGTTGGCACACAAATCACAACATCTCACATGTTGCTCAACATATGAATCAATGCCTGGCCACCAAAAGTAATCCTTCAATCTTCTCCTTGTGATAGAGATACCAAAATGCCCTTAATGAGCAATGACAACAAACATTTTCATGAGACCGAAAGGTGGAATAAATTTATCGCCACTCAGGATTACATCATTATCTATAGCCAATTCATTACAAACCTTGAAATAACTAACTAAACTCCCTATAAGCTCTTTCTTCTGGCCAACCTTCTAGTTTTAACTTTTTCACTTCTTTAAGTTCTTGATCTTTCCCAATTTCTTCATTCCACAATGGCTCTTGAATAATGGGATGGTCATTAGACAGCAAATTTACGTCACGCACAACATGTGCAACCTCATATGTATCAGTATCAACACAATCCGAATTCATACATGGAAGAGGCAATATTGACATGCAGTCAGCATGAACATTGGCTTTACCAGGAACATACTCTAGGGAATATCGGAAATCTTGTAGTCTAGAGGCAAGTCTGGCCAACCTTGAAGACAATGTACGCCCGCCACCAGGTGATAATATATGAACCAATGGCTTATGGTCAGACTTAATGGTGAATTTTGTCTCCCATAGGAATGGTCTAAAATTTCCTGCCCCCACACACACACAAGTAGCTCTCTTTCTATTACAGAGCAATGTCATACAGCTTCTCTTAATGTTCTGGAAGCATTTGCTATAATCCATTCTTTACCCCATTCCTCTTGAATCAATACTGCACCTAATACACAATTGCTTGTGTCACCCATTACAACAGAATGTTTACCAATTACAAAAGGTTTGAGACATGGAGTCTCCACAGTCATCTTCTTAACAGTAGTAAATGTTTCAGTCATAACATCAGTCTGAATAAACTTAACATTTTTCTTCAACAGATTCTTAAATGGTTCAATCACAGTTGCATAATTGGGAATGAATTTAGCATAGAACTCCACTAGTCCCAAAAAGGCAACTAACTGTTTTTTGTTTTCAGGAATAGGAGCCTTACTGATGTTTTCCAAATGTGACATTTTAGGCTTAATTCCATCTCCTCTGATGCTGTGCTCTAAGTATTCCACTTCATGTCCTTTGAATCTGCTCTTGTCTACACTGAGCGTTAATCCTTTGTTTGCCAATGCATTTAGTACTTTGATTGAATTATGGTCATGTTCCTCCTCATTTTTGCCAAAGACTAAGATATCATCTTGAAATGCTATGACCCCAGTGAGACCATCCCGAGTTTCTTTCATCAATCTTTGGAAGACAGAAGCTACACTAGCTAAGTCAAAAGGCATCCTGCAGAATCTGTAAAGGCCCTCAGGTGTTATAGAGGCAGTCAAATCTTTAGATTCTTCATGGAGAAGAACTTGATGGTAAGCACTAGCTAGGATGAAGGCAAGAAAATATTCGTGCATCAGCTAACGTGGAAACCATTTCATTTAGGTTGTGAAGAGGATAAGCATCCCCATAGATGGCATTGTTGAGACTGCGTTAGTCTATGCACAAAGGTAGATCTCCACCGGATTTAATTGAAATAACAACTTGAGAAACCCATGGAGATGACTCTATTAGGTTCAATTATTTTCGTCATACACATGTCATGGAGCATTTCCTTCAATTTGTTCCTATAGGACAAAGGAACATTCCTTACCTTATGACGTACAGGAACAGCATTGGCATGTACCTTTATGCGATGTGTAATACCTTTGTATTCGCCTAGTTTGTCACTGAGCAATGTAGGAAAATCATTTTTTATTTTAGCAACTAGAACAGAGCCATTCGGTTTCTTGATAGAGTCATGTTTTGTGGTATTAGTATCAACAGAATAAACAGGAGGATCGGCATTAGGATCTAATTTGATTCCTAGTTTTTCTTGATGTGGCCAGCCTAAGAGCGTTTGCCCTACTTTTGTAACATACATTTTACCACACATGCTGTGTTCATGAAAGACTAAATCTGCAATGAAATACCCTAGGAGGTGTAATTTGTGACCAGTATACCAACTTGGAGAAATATTAGGATGTGTAAGTTCTATGTCAGGCCAATTAGAACAGACAGGAGCATGAGGCAGACTAGTGTAACAGGAGCATGAATCTACTAGTACTTGGGTAGAGATTCCATTAATAGTGACTTCACATGCAGGAAATGTTGTAGTGCTTATCTCTTTAGTCACACAAAGTATAGTATTTACATCATATTCATTATCAGACAACTCCTCATGTTCTTGAATAGCATTACCTCTTCTGGGAGCTGATCTAAATACTCTACGAAAATGTCTCTTTTTGTTACACCTGGCACACACTTTATCTAAGGCAGGAGATGACTTTGAATTCCCCAGGTGATAACTACTACCACATTTAAAGCAGTAAATATTGTTCCATCTGGTATCAGTTTTTCCCATCTGCTTCTAGTTTCAGGTTTATGAAAATGTTCTTTCTTTTGGTTTGGACATTTTTTCTGTTTGTCATTTTCCTTGTTGACAACATGTACATCTCCCTTATCACTGGATCTGATTTCATCAACAAACTTTTCTGAGTGCTCAATGGCCTTTGCTATTTCAATTGCAGCATTAAGGGACATGTCTGAGAGGGTCACACAACCTTTCTTGGATTTTTGTTATTGTTGGTACACATGAGAATTTGATCTCTCAAGACTTGTTCATAGTTATTATGGGCAAAGTCACATGTAACTGCTAAAGATCTCAAGGCTGATACATAAGTTTCAATGGACTCATCTGGTTTTTGCTTCCTTGAATAGAATTTAAATCTCTCCATAACCACATTGATTTTTCTTTCCAAAGCGAATAGAGAGTTGTTTTGTAGATATTTGGTACACATTTACATCAGTCGTGTTAGACAAAGGAGGTACATTTTTTAATTCCTTGAGACCTATCCATCCGAGACAATGTTTTAGTAAAGCTAGTTTCTGGTCAGCCTCACATTCTTCCCCTCCAGAACATCAACATAGGCAAGAAACATTGCTTGCTCCCCATATGTCCCATTCAATTTGGGGTTCACCAGGTAGTGAACGAAATGAGGGAGGAGGTTGAATACCAGACATTGCTGCTTAAAAGAAAAATATAATTTTGGGTTGCAAAATTTTGTGCACTAAACTGTTAATACAGCTACCAAAGCAAAAGCAAAATGTGTGCATGTCACAGAAGAGCAGATTAAATATGCCAATTACTGTTAGACACGCTTGTTGATATGTGTGCGTGTCACAGAAGAAAGAAAAACAAACCTGATGTAGTACTCTTCCTGGAATCACACAGTAGGGAATAAAGACTTCCAATAGTGGGTCTCAGGGGGACTTGGCATGAGCAGGTGTCCCCCTGGGATGTTTCGCGCAATGGGATATCCCATGCGCTGTGATTGGTTGTTGGGGGGGGTGTAGGAGGGGCTGTGCAGGCGCGGGCGGGAGGGCGACGTCACTCGGCTCGAGTGAGGGAGCGGTGGTATCGGGTTTTACTTCCAACGAGGTTGGGTAGGGTGTTTTATTTCCGTTATATATATTACTTTTGTACTTGTTAAAAAAAAAATGAAAAGGATGTCATTCTAAGGCAGTCTTGACAGTTCTCCTTTTGTGTTATTTGTTTTGTTTAGGCGTGTTCTTAGGGGATAGGATAGTCTAGAGCGGATTTATCCTTTCTCTCTGGGGGGGGGTTGGGAGGGTAGGTGGGAAAAGAAATGAAAAGTTGGAAGGAAAAATATTGGATTGGTATTAAAAAGTTTTTGGATTGTTGGCAAATAATAAAAGCATTTGGGGAATGGTTATGTAAACCAATTGAGGAAAAAGGTTTGGGGAAATTATACAAGTTGTTTGGTAATAAAGGTAATGTTTTGGAGTCTGTCTTTGGCTGTCCTAATAATAAAAATGACCTTTTATGCTATATAGCAGAGTGTGTGGAGTGTCCTTATTTGCGCGATGAGCAGCAGAGAAAAGATATCATAGAAAGGTCTCTGTAAATCCGCCTGTTCGCACCGGTGTGTATGGAAATCAATACACAAAAAAAATCTTCTAAATGAGGGCAGCTGACGTCGATGGAATGAGCTCCGCCCCAATTGCCAACGGCCAATGGCAGTGGTGCGAGTGAGGGAGTGAAGCAAATGAGGTCCGCCAGAAAACCGGAAGAAATAGTATATGTCCTGACGATAAGCGTGGAAAACGTTTCCGGATCGTCGCCAGTGTAGTGAAAGTTACTGCCGCAGTATAATCCAAAGGATAATAGGCAAGGAAACTCCAAATGTTACAGAGCATCTTTTAATCCAACTGCTCAAGTGATAGGTACAGTTAAGCACCCCATAAACGGCTACCCGCCTTGTCTATATACAAGCACTCATTTTTAAAACTACACATTGCCAAGCGGTAACATTTGAAGTACACACGAGCGCAGCAGCACTCGTGCCAACTTCAAATAACAACAACATAACACAAACATCATCCTTACCATCACAGCCATCATCAAATGTAGGATGCTTAGATCAGAGTATGACCCAAAGAGTTGTACTAATGGGGGGTGACCTTTTGGAGAAGGCATAGTCTTATCCCGACCCTCCAGCATTTCATGATTTGCGAATTTGGCACTATATGGGTGAAGTCCTGTGATGCATGCGTATTTAAACTAACTTGTCACAAGAAATTGCACCAGCTCGCATTTCATTTGTTTGCTATTCTCTTGCTCCTGTGTTGTCATAAACTAATGCTTTGCCTTTGGCTCTGTTGTGCAGCACAACATTACATGCCTCTGTGTGTCTTCAGGGAATTCCCTTGTGATGGCTCAGAGCAGTCTTTCATTTCTCCTTTCACTACATGCATTCAGCCTCTGCCTGCCTGGGAATTGGCAGAGATAAACTTCATTTGTTCCCAGGGAAAGAGGCCTGTCTTCTCCTCGCCTCCATAATATGGGAACTGCTTTGAGGAGGGAGCATGGATGCACCCATGACTCTTTTTATTATCTCTCCTCTTTATCTGCACAATCAGTGACATACCAGATGTAAACATTTATTTTGAGAAAAAGGGCTCATTTTAAACAAACTATAGGTCTGTGTTGAAAAGCGCTAAGTGGCCATGTTTGTGACATTACAAAAAGAAAATGAGAGCATATTTGAAAGTAACCTTATTAAGGGTTTCATATTTCAAAGCACCTCTCAAGGTCTGAGAATGGTAGGTACATACACTGTGAGCACTGGACAGAAGGTACAGATAGTGACATGTATGTACTGATTGCTGTGTTTTCTACTAAAGCTCATCATACCCTAATTCTTCTAGGCTTAAATACGAACCAGAGCCCAGGTCAGAGTGGGTGGGGAGGGGTGGAGGGTGATTGTAGGCTGGGGGGTGGAGGTCAAGGGTGATCGGGGAGAGGGAGAACACTGCATGCAGAAAATAACCCAAACAGTAGAGGGTAGTGAATAAAATGCTTGCAGAGGTAGCTTGAGGTAAGTTTGTGGAATAGTCATGTAGACTGATCAGAAAATGGTCTGGATAAGAGCAGGCACTAACTAATAGTTCAAGTGTGTAAACTTATTCAAAAGGTAAAGGCAAGGGTGACAATGAGGTATGCTATTGTCCTATGTCTCAAGCACCACCGCTTTCCCACTGGCCACTTAAATGCATATTGGTTTTCAGTCATGCTTTCTTGTTCAATTCTGAATGAGAAGTGCTGGGTTAAAGATATTAAGTAGATTAGCTGGATAATCAGTGCTTCTCAGGGAAAGGACAACCAGAAATCAAACAACATCAGTTGTATTCCACAAAACGTGTACTTTGGTGCCACATAATTTCCCCATCACTGCCATGATATCCTGGTGGAAAATGGGCAAAAAGAACAATTGATGGACAAAATGCTGCACAATGACAAACATTCAACCCAGTACAGAGATCTGTGACTAAATCCATGTTTTATTTGCACCCCATGCCTTTCCAGTTCATACCCAGCCATATGAAAATCAGTCTTGAGCCTGCACCCAATGGGAACAGACCAGGCCAGGTCCTCGCCTGACTGAAAACAAGCATCCTGGGACCGTTTTCATTGCATTACCCCACATCAGCCACGCTAGCTTCACTCCAGTGGCATGAAGAGCACGGGACCCACATCTGGGCATACCCTTCCCACTCGGGGTGACAAATGCAAAAAGAACAATTGATAGACAGAATGCTGCACAATCTCAAACATTCACCCCAGTACAGCGATCTGAGCCTAAATCCATTACTTTCGTCCTCCCCATGCCAGTTCAGACACAGCCATATGTAAATGAGTCTTGACCATGTGCCTCATGGCAACAGTCCAGCCCTAACTACCAGGCCACGACCTCACCGGACTGGAATAAAGCATCCTGGGACCGGTTTCAGGGCATCACCCCTCATCAGCCAGGCTAGCTTGATTCCATTGACATGGAGAGCACAGTAGTCACGTCTGAGACTAACCTGGTGCGCCTGAACATCTGAGTCAAGAGGGATGTGGGCCGGGCTCATAGGAACTGAACTTGTGAGAGGCTCTATTTAAGATTGGTATAGATTTGCTTTGGTTTCCGAGAGAATGATGGGCTTGATATTATCCTCTGGCATCGGCGGAGTCGATGCTGGTGCCAACGCAGCAGGGACCGCTGTTGAACAAAGCTTTAGCCCTTGAGTGAGCTCCAGAAACAGAGCAAAAACAGGTACAGGAGGCATATCAGCCACCAAGGGCAGACTTACTTACCAGTCATATTCCGACTGGAGGCCTAAGTATATACATGGGACCTAAAGGCCCGCCATTGGGTACCAGTAAGGTGCCGTTGATGTGAAGCCACCCACCCGCTACTTCGCATGGCCAAAGGTTGTGCACAGTGAGGGCTGTATGTCCGCATTTGGGTTGGTTCAGGGAGCAGTTGGAGGTCACATCCTAAGGCTAACCCCTTGCTGCGCACAGCTGTAGGCCATGCACCACACGGGATTCAGCGCAGGCCCTGTTGTCAACCCACACTATGGAGGTATAGGCTATAGGTCACCAGCTAGCTGAGGCTTAGTTTATGCTCAAGTTTGAATATGATAAACATAAAAATCACTGAAAAAACAAAGGTCAAGTTATAGTTAGGAATGGTAATAAGATCATAGTTTACATTAACAAAAACTCTGGAAATTTACAGAAAAAACGAAAGATGATAGCAAGGCTATCATTGAGAGTTGAACTGAGATACAAATTAACATTAAAAACTAAAACAAACACTGACATTCACCAATTATAACTTACCGCGCTAACTATAATTTGCGCACCCGCCATGCACTGCTTACTGCCTCACAGATTACAGCACACATAATGTGTTAAATTACATCATTGATTATATCGCAGAAGACATTTCAAATTATATCATTGATGAATTCATTGATGACATCTCTAATATTATCATCAAGTCAAAGGCCGAGGGCAACTGTGGTGTTGGCTGAATATGATAAAAATATAAGTTCAGTGAAAAAAACGTTAGGGTTAGATATGTTAAAAGAGCTTAGCTTATGTTAATAAAACAATAGAGTACCAAAGGTTAAAGTGGCATCATAGTTAAAGGATGAACTGATAAAAAGCCCAAAAATCACGGAAACCCACAAGCTGCAGTTTACTGAGGTAACTATAACATATGCCCTGCAATGTAATGCTGATGACCGCAGATATTACTTGATTTATGACATGATAAATGGTAATATTTATGACATAACTCCATCCAGACCCTCTCTTCTTCTCCCATGGAAAGCTTCGAGAAATTGGGTTATTAGTTGAGAGTGGTGTGAGCCACTCTCAAAAAATAAATACACTAAATAAACTTGTTACGGGGACGGACTGGTGAGGAAATGCTATGACCTAACTTTCCGCTGAACAACTTATCATGGTTGCAGCAATACTAACTTCACAAACGCTGTCTCATAATCAAGCGTTCGTCATGATGACTACTATGTAGAAGACGCTTAATTGCCAAATCGATTTACATATAGCTAGCACACTAGGTGTACCATTTTTGACTGTCGTGAATCTTTGACAGACCTGAAGACATTCCTCATTCGTTATATGAATAAACAAAGTAGAATCCACTCCGAGTGATGGTGATCCCTAAAGTGATGGAGAACACACAGTGTTGTTTAAATGCCCCTCACACACCAACAGGCCCCTTGGTGTCATGCTTCATCATCGGGGCCTTCGCACCCCTCTACGGGATGCGGCGTGCTACGACTCGCGGATGCGCAGGAGCACTTGAAAGTGAACTATGTGAGGGGATGTGTGTTTACCAAAGTGTGAGTGAGGTGAGGTGAAAAAAAGTGAATGGTTAAAAAATACCTGGCACGTGGGAGAAAAATACTTTTTATTAAATCCCCGGCTGGTATTGTTAAAAGAAGTGCAAGGCGTGGTTATATGGATACGTATTAGGGTATCGTAACCACTATCTAGAGTGTCAACATGTTTCGGAGCTCGAGGGCTCCTTCTTCAGGACAAGGATAAGCACTTACCCTCCCCTTACTCACATGTAAAATGTAAAAGTGTATTAAAAATAATTACAACAATGTGTAATATTCCTAACTGTGTTATATATGTTAGTGAATGTAGTTGCGCCCAGTTGGCGATTGAACCTGTGGAGAGACATGTACAGATAAATACATTGATCTATAATGTACAGACCAGTGGAGAAGAAAAAAGCTTCTCTAAATACAACAAGGTCAATCCAAAAATAATGGAACCCTGTAAGAAATAAAAACACAAATGGACATAGCACAGTACTTACAGACATATATACAAAACACAAAATTACTCTCTGCTCAGATGGAAAAGAGAGCAAAAAGTAGGTAAGATAAGGCTTACTTAAAGTTCTCAACTATAAGACCTCATGAGCCTATGCGTTTATTGGGGGATCCTTCCTTTCTGCTCAGAAAATGACCTATAAAACATTAATATATGGGATTCAGTTGGAAATTAGATACCAAATGCACCAAAGCAACAGAAAACTGCTTCTCTTTATGACCCAAACTCACGGTTACTGCAATGGCTAGTCGCCTGCCTTCCCTCAACGCGGCTCCGATGAAGTGAGCATGGATCGCCTCAAATCCCCTATATATACTCTTCCTGGAGGTAATTAGTGATAGTAAATTGAGTAATGAGGCCCGGGGGATGCCCAAATACGGAGATCGTAATCCTTGGGGGTCCGGTGTTGCGCGATCGGCTACCACTAACTAACGCGCATGCGCATACCGGCTTTTGAAAAGCGCATGCGCGGCACACTAAGCGACCGCGCATGCGTGAAACGGGGGCACTACGCCGCTTGTGAAAGATTGCAAACAGGGAGAGGGGTGTGCCTAGAGCAAGCGCGCTGAGACTAATGGAACCAGGTATGATTGCGTGTTAAGTATAATAAACTAGGACTGAAAAAAGAAAACAGGATTGTTTTCGTGCTAATTCTGAAAGGTTGACCTCGTTTATTAAAAACTCTGGAAGCTGGTGATCGAAATGAACACGCATTCGTGTTGAGGTTAAAAGGGCAACAAGGCTTATTGATAGCTCACAAATTAATTCATAAAAGAGCTCACCGTATGCAGAATAATATGGGGAGCGCGTAGCTATAGAAATAGAGAGAATAATTCGCTCATTGAGTTATTTGTCATAAGGGACCCCAGATGTAGTAAGAAAAGGTCCCTGTTAATTAAGTGATTAACTCATCTATTTGTATGGGTACTGATTAAATAGAGAGAGCAGTGGGAATGACTCAATGGAGGCAAAACGACCTAATAAGACCCCAAAGTTATGGTTGAAGATGTGGCCCAAGACATGCCAGCTGTCAAGTGCATTGACCGAATACAGTTTATTTTAAGAGGTTCCACAAAATGGAATCATTAAGCCCAGTGGTGTCGGTGCCAAGCCGGAACACCCACCGTTGTTCCTTTTCCAGAAGGCCCATTTCTGAGGGCAGCTGTTCTATTACCGTCCACTGTAACTCATTGACACAGTGTTGGTGTTCAATGAAGTGGGCTGACATTTTTGTTGTGAGTTTTTTACACCTGATGTTACTTTTGTGCTCATTTAGTCTCACTTTCACAGGTCTTGTAGTCATTCCCACATATTCTTTTCCACATGGACATGTGATCAAGTATACAACATTCTTGCTGTTGCAATTTGTGAACACACGTTGCTCCCACTGTGTCCCATTTGAAAAAGTCAGAGTCAAGCTTTTTTTGGTGAGATGGCAATTGTTACAGTTGCCACACGGATGGTGACCATGTATGCCCTGCAGTCTTGGCTGGTCCCTTTTTGGAGGGGGTGGTCTTGTGTGAACGAGCATGTCTCTCAGGTTCTTGCCCCTTCTGTGTGCGAAAAGCGGTTTCTCCAATGTTAGGCCGCCACTTGTCAAAGTGCGCCAGTGCTTGTTGACCAGTTTTGTAACTTGGTTTGTTACTGGGCTGTATGTGGTGACACATACTGTTCTTTCCCCTGCATTATCACTCCATGGATTATCCTCCAGGAGGGCCTCACGGTTATTATTTCTAGCCATTTTCATCGCTTTTTGGATCACAGTTTCTGGATATTTTCTCTGTCTCAGTTTCATGCTGAGATCCTTGGCCTAAGATTTGTATTTAGCAATGTCACTACAGTTCCGACGTAAACGTAGGAACTGTCCGTAGGGTAGGTTCTCCCTCAGATGACGCGGATGAAAGCTGTCAAACCTGAGGAGACAATTCCTGGCCGTCGGTTTAAAGTGGGTTTCAGTTTTGAGGATGCCTGCTTCATGATAGATGTTTAAGTCCAAGAAAACCATGCTCTTGTTTGACATCTGGTGTGTAAATCTGAGAAATGCATTCTGGTTGTTAAGCCAGTGAGTAAACTCAGATACCGTGGTCTCATCTCCTTCCCAGATAACCAAGATGTCGTCAATGTACCTTCGCCAAGTGCGAATCCTCGCCCTGTGTGGATTGTCTGGATGAAGGATTTTTGTAGATTTCAGGTGATGGACATATAGTCCGGCCAGACTCGGGGCAAAAGTACTGCCCATGCTGGTCCCATGTTTCTGCCAGAAGAGAGTGCCCTCATACTCGAAGACGTTTTTTGTGAGGGCCAGTGAGATGCATTCCAATACTACATTTCGCGGGGTGTGGTATTCCCAATTGGTAGAGTGCAGTACCTCCTCAATAATTTGTAAGGTCTCATCATGTGGGAGGCTCGTATAGAGGCTCTCCACATCTAGTTTTATTGAGGAGGTACTGCACTCTACCCGAGTCTGGCCGGACTATATGTCCATCACCTGGAATCTACAAAAATCCTTCATCCAGACAATCCACACAGGGCGAGAAACCCACTTTAAACCGACGGCCAGGAATTGTCTCCTCAGGTTTGACAGCTTTCATCTGCATCATCTGAGGGAGAACTTACCCTACGGACGGTTCCTATGTTTACGTCGGAACTGTAGTGGCATTGCTAAATACAAATCTCAGGCCAAGGATCTCAGCATGAAACTGAGACAGAGAAAATATCCAGAAACTGTGATCCAAAAAGCGATGAAAAGGGCTAGAAATAATAACCGTGAGGCCCTCCTGGAGGATAATCCACGGAGTGATAATGCAGGGGAAAGAACAGTATGTGTCACCACATACAGCCCAGTAACAAACCAAGCTACAAAACTGGTCAACAAGCACTGGCGCACTTTGACAAGTGGCGGCCTAACATTGGAGAAACCGCTTTTCGCACACAGAAGGGGCAAGAACCTGAGAGACATGCTCGTTCACACAAGACCACCCCCTCCAAAAAGGAACCAGCCAAGACTGCAGGGCATACATGGTCACCATCCGAGTGGCAACTGTAACAATTGCCATCTCACCAAAAAAAGCTTGACTCTGACTTTTTCAAATGGGACACAGTGGGAGCAACGTGTGTTCACAAATTGCAACAGCAAGAATGTTGTATACTTGATCACGTGTCCATGTGGAAAAGAATATGTGGGAAGGACTACAAGACCTGTGAAAGTGAGACTAAATGAGCACAAAAGTAACATCAGGTGTAAAAAACTCACAACAAAAATGCCAGCCCACTTCATTGAACACCAACACTGTGTCAATGAGTTACAGTGGACGGTAATAGAACAGCTGCCCTCAGAAATGGGCCTTCTGGAAAAGGAACAACGGTGGGTGTTCCGGCTTGGCACCAACACCACTGGGCTTAATGATTCCATTCCGTGGAATCTCTTAAAATAAACTGTATTCGGTCAATGCACTTGACAGCTGGCATGTCTTGGGCCACATCTTCAACCATAACTTTGGGGTCTTATTAGGTCGTTTTGCCTCCATTGAGTCATTCCCACTGCTCTCTTTATTTAATCAGTACCCATACAAATAGATGAGTTAATCACTTAATTAACAGGGACCTTTTCTTACTACATCTGGGGTCCCTTATGACAAATAACTCAATGAGCGAATTATTCTCTCTATTTCTATAGCTACGCGCTACCCATATTATTCTGCATACGGTGAGCTCTTTTATGAATTAATTTGTGAGCTATCAATAAGCCTTGTTGCCCTTTTAACCTCAACACGAATGCGTGTTCATTTCGATCACCAGCTTCCAGAGTTTTTAATAAACGAGGTCAACCTTTCAGAATTAGCACGAAAACAATCCTGTTTTCTTTTTTCAGTCCTAGTTTATTATACTTAACACGCAATCATGCCTGGTTCCATTAGTCTCAGCCGGCTTGCTCTAGGCACACCCCTCTCCCTGTTTACAATCTTTCACAAGCGGCGTAGTGCCCCCGTTTCACGCATGCGCGGTCGCTTAGTGTGCCGCGCATGCGCTTTTCAAAAGCCGGTATGCGCATGCGCGTTAGTTAGTGGTAGCCGATCGCGCAACACCGGACCCCCAAGGATTACGATCTCCGTATTTGGGCATCCCTCGGGCCTCATTACTCAATTTACTATCACTAATTACCTCCAGGAAGAGTATATATAGGGGATTTGAGGTGATCCATGCTCACTTCATCTTGAGAGAAGGCAGGCGACTAGCCATTGCAGTAACCGTGAGTTTGGGTCATAAAGAGGAGCAGTTTTCTGTCGCTTTGGTGCATTTGGTATCTAATTTCCAACTGAATCCCATATATTAATGTTTTATAGGTCATTTTCTGAGCAGAAAGGAAGGATCCCCCAATAAACGCATAGGCTCATGAGGTCTTATAGTTGAGAACTTTAAGTAAGCCTTATCTTACCTACTTTTTGCTCTCTTTTCCATCTGAGCAGAGAGTAATTTTGTGTTTTGTATATATGTCTGTAAGTACTGTGCTATGTCCATTTGTGTTTTTATTTCTTACAGGGTTCCATTATTTTTGGATTGACCTTGTTGTATTTAGAGAAGCTTTTTTCTTCTCCACTGGTCTGTACATTATAGATCAATGTATTTATCTGTACATTTCTCTCCACAGGTTCAATCGCCAACTGGGCGCAACTACATTCACTAACATATATAACACAGTTAGGAATATTACACATTGTTGTAATTATTTTTAATAATTTTAAAGAGTTAATTATTCATTTTTAACTTCATAAACTCTAAAAGTATTTTGTTAATTTTTTTTACATTATTTCCTACAGGGAGTTTTAAGGACCTGCTGCATTATTTTCTATGGGAGTGTGTTGCTGTACCTCTGAGTGCCATGTGTCGTGCTAGACTTACTCCAAAGCTGAAGTACATTTGGAATGTTTTAAGGCCTTTTGGCAGTGGTCTTACTCTTTTGTATGTTGGTTTGCGTATTAGCATGTCCTTCCATAAACCCCTCGTAACCACTCTCTAAACCCCACATATTTTGTATTAAGAATGCCCCATTTTTCAGGTGCTCCTCCAGTCCCTACCACATTTCCTTCTGAGGGGCCGAGTACTATCTCGCTAAGAAAGCCCTATGTACAACTAAGATCCGGAGGGCTTTCCAAACGAATTGCTCTCCGCGAGTCCGAGCGACCGATTCTGATGCACCCGTATGGTGATGGACTCGGTTCGCTCGGACACCAATTGAATTCTATGGGAGCCTGTGTACCGAACGCGTACACAGGCTCCCATAACAAAAAGGGGTGGGTGGGGAAAAGCGTACACCCTATGGCGGGCATCCCATTGTGCCCATCACACTGTGCATGCATGGAAAGAGGGGACCCATGGGTACCCCCACGGAACCGATTCGGAGGGCCCCGGGTGAAGGGGGGCCTGCTACAGCCCCCCGAAGTCCGATTCCCACAATCATTTTGTCTCGCTGAGACCGAGTCGATACGGCTGTCTGAATAGTGCATCGTACTCGTTTGGAAGCCGGCTCCATTGTGCTGCACGAGGTGTGTGCGTGCGAGTCGGACAGGATCAGGTTCGGAAATTATTCTGTCGACGCGGACGAAATCTTCGCATCGTACTTGGTCATTCGGAACAAGGGAAGATTCGGTCGGAAACATAGGCTCTGAAGCGGATTTGCTCGTTCCAGAATCCCTGTGGAGGCCTTCCTAGCGAGATCATAAACGGCCTCTAAGTATTAAACTTACATGTGTTGAGATCTCTAGATCGAAAGATAGGAAAGGTGGAAGTGTAGATTTCCACCTGTAGGTCGGTGAATTTCATTTAGTTCTAAGTAAATAGTACTACTGTAGCACAAATTTATATAGTGCAGAATATAATTTGTGAATGGGGTAACCAAACTTGTTCTAGTATTTTAAGTGATTAATTTAATAAACTAAAAAATAACTTAAGTGTTGTAATTCAGTATTGGAATGTTTTCCCTATTGTAGATAGCATAATATTTTTCAGCTTCCTCTGTTGAACTTTTCAAAAGTGCTAAATTCCACATTTTAACTTGATCTAAATGCTTTCCGGATAACATAGGTCCCCTTTGTGGCTTACGTCCGTTGTAGCAGAGATGTTTTTTTTTTTTTAGATTTTAAGGCGTTTATTTGTCTAGGATTTAGGCGAGAATTCCTGTTTTATATTCTTACTGTTGTCAATATTGAATGTATGTCCTTCCCTCCTTACTTTGTAAAGCGCTCTGATATCCTTCAGGATCTTGTTCGCGCTATATAAAACTTTATAAATAAATAAATAAATAAATAAATAATACACTTTTACATTTTACATGTGAGTATGGGGAGGGTAAGTGCTTATCCTTGTCCTGAAGAAGGAGCCCTCGAGCTCCGAAACATGTTGACACTCTAGATAGTGGTTACGATACCCTAATACGTATCCATATAACCACGCCTTGCACGTCTTTTAACAATACCAGCCGGGGATTTAATAAAAAGTATTTTTCTCCCACGTGCCAGGTATTTTTTAACCATTCACTTTTTTTCACCTCACCTCACTCACACTTTGGTAAACACACATCCCCTCACATAGTTCACTTTCAAGTGCTCCTGCGCATCCGCGAGTCGTAGCACGCCGCATCCCGTAGAGGGGTGCGAAGGCCCCGATGATGAAGCATGACACCAAGGGGCCTGTTTGTGTGTTAGGGGCATTTAAACAACACTGTGTGTTCCCCATCACTTTAGGGATCACCATCACTCGGAGTGGATTCTACTTTGTTTATTCATATAACCAGGGAGACTGAATCCACTGACTCTCTCTCTCCCCCCTTTTGTTAAAATCTGACATTCCTCATTCCCCAGCACAGTTAGATATTCTGCCATCAAAATAAATGGTATTATGCGTCGCTCCAACTACAGTTAGCTTCTTTTTCTTTGATGATGAATATATTCCTCCCTCCACCTTGTTTATGCCTTGAAAAAGTCCTTGTGTAGGACGAAACACGTGTTGGTGACCTATAAGCTGGAAGTATTTGTTTTACGAAACTGAAATAAAGAAAAGACTGAAGAACACTCACTAATCGGACTGTACTTTTACTTTCTTTGGAAATCCCCATTGAACTGAATCTGACTATATGTTTCTCTGGTATCCTCTCTGATAAGTAGAGTGTGTTACGTTTTAGGGCCTCCAACTATTTTTGCCCTGACTATTAGAATCTCAAATTCTCAAGGAGTGCTGTAAATAGATTCTCAATTTCTCTAAACACTAAATAAACATCTGCCTAACCCACTGATAGTTTGGCACAAAGGCAGTCAGGCTTAACTTACAGGCATTGTGTCATTTGTGATGTCATCAGTGATGTCACTGACCATGTAACAAGTGATGCAATCTGTGAGATCATAAGCAGTGTATTGCTGGGACGTAAGTTATAGTTAGCTCAGGTAACTATAAAACATTTGAGCATAACTATAACGTCCCATTAACCTTTGTTGTTTTCAGTTAATTTCTAAGGTTTTTTTTAAGTTCTATTTCCTAGTCATAACGTTCCTGTAACCTTTGGTTTTTAAGTGAATTTCTAAGGTTTTTTTATATTCTATTTCCTAACTATAGTGTTCCTGTAACCTTGTTTTCTTCTCTGAATTCATAGGGTTTTTTAACTAGTAGTTGTGTTTGCAGAGTGGGGGAAAAAGAGGGCAGGGTTTCCAACCAGCTCTCAGGATTCCTGCAGTGTCGGACTTCAGTGGCATCACTAGGGGGTGCGGGGGTGCAGACCGTACCGGGTGACACCCTCACATGGGGGTGACACCGTGACAGGCCGGCCGAGGTTCCCCACTGACCGGGCACTCTGCCTATATTGATGTCTAATAATACGAGGGCCACTTTGTGCGAGTCACAACCCATGTTCTGAGGCCCCAGAGTGAGAGGGCTGGCTTGGGTCATCAGTTCCCTGGATGTGAGCCCCCTCCTGTGATACGAGGTTCCATAGCTCTGTCCCGAGGGTCCGCGTGTGTTGTAGGCACGCGCGCTTGATGGGAGCTATCTGTCGGCAGAAGAACTAAAATAATCTAATGTTTTGCCAAAAATATAAGTGTTTGTTTTGCGGCAGAAATTGAGGAAGCAGGTACCTCTAGACTAGAGGAAGGTGGGTGTGAAAAGCAGTTGCCCGTCTCTAAACCACAACCGTAGGTGCCATGACTGATCCCACTCTGAAACAAGAGAAAGCAGAAGTCCCCCCCCCCCCCCAATACACACACACACACACACCCTCCTGGCCTCACTCAGTAGATTGTGATGTGTTCTCTGCAGTGGACCAAACAAAGGTTACAGATATTTGAAACAAACTACTGGAAAAAAATCAATTCACAGAGGCCTGGGCTGGATCACACTTAGATGTACACATTTAAAGCAGTCTGAAATGCAAGTTGCACGTAGTATGTATGCAGGGCCGAATGAAGAGGTTTATTAGAAAATGTTCCACTCAGGGTAATGCCATCCCCACCACCTAAGATGAGATTGGAATCAGATTTTCCAGTCCAATTGAAGCATCAGTGTTCAGTGTTTAAAAACAATACCCCACACGTGTTTCATTACGGATGTAACTTTTTCAAGGCTTCAAAAAAATTCAAGGCTTCAAAAAAAAAATGTCTCAGCTGCAAATAACGAGTCATAAGCGAAACGTACAGTATGGCCAAAAAAGAATATTGTTCTGAGCAGTTCTTAGTACCAGTCTTGACTAGTTCAACCTATGTGGTCATAATATCTCCAAAATCCAAATTTGACCAAAGGACTAGTCACAATGTAGTAAGTACCGCTGTCAGCGAAAATTAATGTATTCCAACTCCACTGCTCCCTTCCTTTGTCACTTGTTTTCCACTTTTCTCTTCCTCCAAAGTCAGTACTTTTCTCTTTTGCTCTGTGAGTTTTCTCTGTTAGAGAATCCATGGCAGAGCTGAATGTCCCTGCGAAAGAGCATGCAAAGTGTTCTTTGGCGGATTTGTCTTAGAAAGAGAAATGATGAATGCAGAATAGTGATGGAGAAATCCTTCACTATTGTTACTAGCCTCCACTCAAATGTAGACAAGTAGTGGAGCGCTATCTGAAACTCGATTGGTACATTGCAGCGCAGGCTTGATGCAGGCCTCTTAGTTTAGCCCCAGTCTGGCTGCCCCTGAGGCTGGGGGGGTCCGCTCCCCCCATTTGTTTTCATATAACCCCGGGGGCTTCAGAGGGAGGTCCATGTGGCCCCCCACTAATTTATTACTAATATTCCTGGGAGGTGGTGGTCCTCTGGACTTATAATCCCTGGGAGGGGTGCCCCAGATATAGATATATATCTGGGGCCAAACGCGTCATGGACGGGAATTTCCCCCTTTATATTTCACTTTGATAATAAATCCACTCTGCTCTTCACTTAAAACCGGACTTTGGTGTTTTGTTTGCTTGTTTGCTGCAAGTGTGGAGGTGAGCTCGAGGTTTGCACCTCGTTTCCCTTCTCCGAGTACTGGTGGAACAGGAAACGCGTCCCTGGCTGGCTGATAACATTTTGCAACAGTTTGTGCTCGTGTGAAATTTGTTTACTCACAGGCTGTCATTGAATAAACATCTGCTGCGAATCAAGTTGGTCTCCGCTGTCTCTCTCCAATTGTTGGGACTGCGAGTTTTGGATTGATAACGGCCTCCCAGGGTCGTGGAGAGAGCCGACTGCTGCGTGTAGCAGGTCCGCGGCGGTGTCATGGGATACTGCCTGCAAGCGGAGGAGACTGAACACGCTCCCATGCAGTAAAGATCGTGTTCACAGCGGCGATTTCAGCATCAAAGAAGTGGTAATGAACTTCACATCAAGCGCCAGAATAGAACATAGACATTTCACAAGAGGGTCAGGCGAACCCACGGAGGTTAAGAGGAGCATTAACTACATCTCCCACAATGCCGTGTGCTACGCCCAACTGGGCGGGGGATGTTTGAAATTGAATTTAATGCCTGCAAATACGCCCTTCACCTCTTGTTTCTTTTCTCATCCAGCAGCTGAAGAAGAGGCAACTCGAAACGCGTCCCTGGCTGGCTGATAACATTTGGCAACACTTTGTGCTCATGTGAAATTTGTTTACTCACAGGCTGTCATTGAATAAACATCTGCTGCGAATCAAGTTGGTCTCCGCTGGCTCTCTCCAATTGTTGGGACTGCGAGTTTTGGATTGATAACGGCCTCCCAGGGTCGTGGAGAGAGCCGACTGCTGCGTGTAGCAGGTCCGCGGCGGTGTCATGGGATACTGCCTGCAAGCGGAGGAGACTGAACACACTCCCATGCAGTGAAGATCGTGTTCACAGCGGCGATTTCAGCATCAAAGTGGTGGTAATGAACTTCACATCAAGCGCCAGAATAGAACATAGACATTTCACAAGAGGGTCAGGCGAACCCACGGAGGTTAAGAGGAGCATTAACTACATCTCCCACAATGCCGTGTGCTACGGCCAACTGGGCGGGGGATGTTTGAAATTGAATTTAATGCCTGCAAATACGCCCTTCACCTCTTGTTTCTTTTCTCATCCAGCAGCTGAAGAAGAGGCAACTCGAAACGCGTCCCTGGCTGGCTGATAACATTTGGCAACACTTTGTGCTCGTGTGAAATTTGTTTACTCACAGGCTGTCATTGAATAAACATCTGCTGCGAATCAAGTTGGTCTCCGCTGGCTCTCTCCAATTGTTGGGACTGCGAGTTTTGGATTGATAACGGCCTCCCAGGGTCGTGGAGAGAGCCGACTGCTGTGTGTAGCAGGTCCGCGGCGGTGTCATGGGATACTGCCTGCAAGCGGAGGAGACTGAACACGCTCCCATGCAGTGAAGATCGTGTTCACAGCGGCGATTTCAGCATCAAAGTGGTGGTGATGAACTTCACATCAAGCGCCAGAATAGAACATAGACATTTCACAAGAGGGTCAGGCGAACCCACGGAGGTTAAGAGGAGCATTAACTACATCTCCCACAATGCCGTGTGCTACGCCCAACTGGGCGGGGGATGTTTGAAATTGAATTTAATGCCTGCAAATACGCCCTTCACCTCTTGTTTCTTTTCTCATCCAGCAGCTGAAGAAGAGGCAACTCGAAACGCGTCTCTGGCTGGCTGATAACATTTGGCAACACTTTGTGCTTGTGTGAAATTTGTTTACTCACAGGCTGTCATTGAATAAACATCTGCTGCGAATCAAGTTGGTCTCCACTGGCTCTCTCCAATTGTTGGGACTGTGAATTTTGGATATATATATATATATATATATATATATTACCTACTGGCGGTCGCCAGTAGGTAGTTATAGTTAGGATTTTTTTCAATGTTAAATCTCAAAATTCTATTTGGAATAACTTTTGCGCCGGTTGACGAATCTGCCTGAAAATTTCCTGAAGATGGCCTCGCGGCGTTCCGGTCCTTCCCTGAAAGTTTGGGGGGGATTTGTCAAGCGGGGGCCGAGATAAAAGGGGGGTCCCAAAACGCGTTTTCCCCATGTTAATTTCCATAGGGCGGTCGATTTCACTTTTAGCCCGAACGGCTGAATGGATTTCCACCAAACTTGGCAAAATTGTAGGGACTGGTAGCCCGATGTGCCTTTGCTATGTCTCAAGATATGTGCTCCAGTGGATTTTGAGTAATTTAGGTTCAAAAAAATATATATATCTATAGCAGCGCACCGGTGCGCGCACCGGGGAGCGCTCCAGGCGCGCCACGCGAGGTGCGCATGGAAAGCTGATTGGCTCTCGGGTGTCTGTAAACATTCGAAACAGTCCAGAGCGGTCGCCATCTTGTGTCTCGGTAAAATCGAGACATAAGAGGTGGCTAAAACAAAGTGGGAACTGACCATAAGGCGTCAGGGATAGACCCCTTTGACCCCCTAGGTTTGATGTGGGGGCTATAAAAGGGCCCCGCGGGGCATTTAAAATATTTTTTTTTTTTCGTTTTGCGCGGGGGAAGCGCACGGTGCGCGCACCGGGGAGCGGCCCTGGGAGCGCACTATGATGAAAAAAGGTGACAGAGTGTTTAAAAAATGAAGTTTTGATTTAGAAATTGGAGGTAGTTCTAAAAAGAACTTTTTTTTTTCTTCTTTTTGTTGTTTTATATTTTTTTTGTGTTTTTTGAACTTTTTGTACTTTTTTTGGCTTTTCAAAACAGTTTTATATATTTTTTTGTATTTTTTTGGGGGAGAAACAAAAAAAGGGAATTGAAACTGGCTCAACTGGAGCAAAAAAACAAAAAACCCAAAAAATTACTTCTTTTTGGGGCACTTGTGATTATCACCTGCAAGGACGATGAGTTTCACACTTTGTTCCCCATAGGAGATAAGTTTGCCACAAGCTTTGCAAGTAATTTTAAAATCAGCAAACCTCGGCTGAATGCAAGGCATCACCTCAGATGTTTCTGGTTGCGAGGAAGTAGGTTGGTTTCTTTGGGAGGGGGTCCTTGATGAATGGGGGAGGTTACTGGCCAGTTCCCGGAACTCTGCACGAGAGTAGTTGTTTGGATGCTTTCTTGTCATGTGCCGAATCATGGTATAGTTACCAAAAGAATATTTCTTATTTGGGTTGCCCCGTGAAAGTTCATCATTGCAGATGAGGCAAGTGACTTTGGGCGCATTCACCTTTTTTTTCCCCTCTGGAATTGAAAAAAACTGCCAAATGAAGTGTGGTTTGGGTTTATAAGGTGTGTTTTCTTCAGGCAGCCATCTTCTTCTCCCCTCCTCCTCTTCCTCTTCCTCTTCCTCCTCCTGTTCTTGACCACCAACATAATTTGGAGCTGGTCCTCTTGGTGGTTGTGGTGGTGGTGGTGGGGCAGATGCACCAGCTGATGCTACTAATGAAGCCATTTTATAGTACAAAATATTACTCAAAGAGCAAAAAAGTAGACAGAGCAACAAACAGGTCTTCCTCAGTCAAAGGACAAAGTCAGAATAAGGAAAAAAGGTGGGGTCTTTCATCATTTAGAAAAAAAAACTGTCCTGAACCAATGAGAAGTGTTATTTTCAGGTCACAAGACCAGGGGCTTCATCATTATGAAACCAAAACTGTTATGAACCAATGAAAAGTGTTATTTTCAGGTCACATGACCCGACGCGCTTACGCTACGCGCCCGGGGCGCGCCCGGGGGCGCGCCCCGGGTCGCGCAGCGTAAGCGCGTCGGAAGTTTACGTTGTGCGATCGTATTCGCTCGAGTACTTCCGGGTGCGCTTACGCCGTGCGTATCACGCGGTCGCGGCTACGCGATACGTCACGATTATGTTTTCGTTTGCGATATTGGCGCTTTCGGGACACTCCCCGGAGCGCGCCCCGGGGCGCTTTGTAAAAATACGCTTTTCGGGGCGCTCCCCGGGGCGCGCTCCGGGAGCGCTCCCCAAAATAATTTTTTAAAAAAAAATTGGGAAAATTGTAGGGACAGGTAGCTCTATTCTGAAGTGGTTTGTAAAAAACATTAACTTTAGAAAAATATGTATTGTGCTACATTGGGCTTAATATATGTTAGAGCCAAAATGTAGCCCAAATGTAGCCCAAAGTAGCCCAATGTAGCCCAAAGATGGCCACCAGAGATCAAAAATTGAAAATGTAGCCCAAAATTCAACTAGATGTAGCCCAACTGTAGCCCAATGAGAAAATGTACCAGAGTGTTAAAAAGAACAACTAGAGTGCTAACAGTCTTATTTATAAAGTGAAACTTATAGTTAGGAATTAGCATTAAAAAAACCTTTGAAATTCACAGAAAAAACCATAGGTTTCACACCAGTTATAGTTAGGAATTAGCATTTAAAAAACCTATTAAATTCACTGAAAAAACCATAGGTTTCACACCAGTTATAGTTAGCTGGAAATTTTACTGATATAAAACCATTGAAATTCCCACGTTATAGTTAGTCGGACTCACTATAACTTGCGCGTGCAATGCACTGCTGATGACATCACATATTACATCACTCATGACATGGTCAGTGACATCACTCATGACATCACTGATGACACCATCCTTGTGACACAGTCACAGACCTCCTCTCAGTGTAAAGTAACCCTTGAGACACATATTCAAAAATAGAAACTGAAATTTTTAAAAAATGGACATACCTATATCAGTTACAACAAGCAATTCTGTACTTCCACTATCTATATACACATCCACTCATTCACCAACAGTTCTATATAGTCACTCATACATATACTCACTCATCATATGAAGAGATACACCTATACATCCTGTTACACACCGACATTCATCCAAAAGTTACTCACACACATATTCACACGTGCAAATAAACTATTGAACAACCATTTATTTGAATATAGAGTTATACACACACTTCCACCTTACTTCTATTGAAAATTACACATATTTATTCTCTTAAACAATCACTTATAGAAACACATACTTATTTAAACAGGAAATCTTACAATCTCTTACTCTCACATATACTCACTTATATACATCAATATTCATATATACTAGATTAAAACATATGTAGTTACTGATAAAGACACTAGTGAGACAGTCATTCACTCACTAACAAACACATATAGACACTCATCCACCCATACAGTCCTGTACATATGCTGTCTTCAAAACACATACAAACAAAGAGTCAGTCACTCATGCATCTATGTGCTAAGTAATACCCCCACCAAACCATATAGACACTCATACTGATACTAATAAAAATATCAAATAACCCATATACATACGCATGTAGCTACTTATCAACACATGTAGTCACTTATACACAAAGTGAAACACTAATATATGTATTTAAATATTTAAACATAACTCACTAATATTTATTTTTCAGAAAGACACATATTCACTGGATGGTGTCATCAGTGATGTCATGAGTGATGTCACTGACCATGTCATGAGTGATGTAATATGTGATGTCATCAGCAGTGCATTGCACGCGCAAGTTATAGTGAGTCCGACTAACTATAACGTGGGAATTTCAATGGTTTTATATCAGTAAAATTTCCAGCTAACTATAACTGGTGTGAAACCTATGGTTTTTTCAGTGAATTTAATAGGTTTTTTAAATGCTAATTCCTAACTATAACTGGTGTGAAACCTATGGTTTTTTCAGTGAATATATATATATATATATATATATATATATATATATATATATATATATATATATATATATATATATATATATATATATATATATATATATATGTATATATATATATATATATGGGTGTATGTATATACATATATGTACATACCTACTGTTGGTCACCAGTAGTTAGTTATAGTTATGATCAAGTTTCCAAAGAAAAAGTGTTTTTTGACTTGGCTATATCTTTGGCTTCGTTTGAGGAGCCTTCACAAAGGTTTCCCCAAAATGTGTCCAGTTGAATCTTGTTCTGCATGGAACGTTTTTGGGGTGATCTGTGAGTTGGGGTGCCGAAAAAAGGGAGGGGTAAAAAGTGTGTTTTCCATGTTAGTCGAGCCTGCATCCTGAACCACTGGACGGAATTACATCAAATTAGGCAGTAAGGTAGATTTGGTTACACTGATCACGCTTCCAGTTATTTGGTGTAAATCCTTTCAGTAGTTGTTGAGAAATTTAATAGATTCAAGATAGTGATATCTAGGGTCCGGATACTTCGAGAATAATCGTGAAAAATGAAAAGTTTGTGCAGGGAAAATGCAGAGGTCTGATTGCCTGCCAAACCTTCAGCAAGGAAGTGTTGGCAACCATCTTGAGACTCGGCTTCAGCCAAGTTCTCCCAAAAACTTTGAAAAAAAGAAAAGGGGTCAGGGTAGGAATACCCTGACTCCAAGCCTTGCTCTTGTGTACTCCTGCAACCCCACCATGGCATAAAAGCATTTGAGAAAAAAATTTATAGCAAATTCACAAAATTTGCAGCAAACAGAATGATAGAAAAACATGTGTGGGCTCCCGTGCTTCTTTAGATTATAGACCCTGGTGAGCCAGATCCCACGGGCATGCAGGTTTACATTACATTGAAAAGAGGGTGGTGCATGGGGCTCACCGGCATGTGCATAGTCATGCCCCCGATACCATCACCTCTCTGGGGCTTATATTGTGTTCCAGGAGGGCCATGAG
The DNA here is from genome assembly GCF_964263255.1 of Lissotriton vulgaris. Classification (NCBI taxonomy): domain Eukaryota; kingdom Metazoa; phylum Chordata; class Amphibia; order Caudata; family Salamandridae; genus Lissotriton; species Lissotriton vulgaris. The sequence goes on along the minus strand of NC_141688.1, from coordinate 244,834,824 downwards.
GACCACCAGGGGAACTCCACCTCCCCGGGGCCAAAATTCCATTTTAAAAGTGGGAGGGTTCCCCCTTCCAGACCATATATCTCCCCAGGAACCACCACCTCCCCAGGGCAGGTCTGTCAACTTCAAAGGAGGGGGTCCGTGTGACCCCCCCCCAAGAGCCATACATGGTCCTGAGGTCCCCCACCCCTAAGGGCCAGCTCCTTCTATATCCCGTGCTGCCTACCCCCAGGACATAGCTTTTTGCCTTAGCTTTGCGGGAGCTTTAACAACTCCCACCAAGCAAAAGCAAACACTCAACGTCCAGCTGGCAGGAGCAGTTAAATTGCTCCCACCTGCTGGAAGGGTAGGATTCATCTCTTTCCCTGCCCACAGACATATGGGCTAGAAAGATATTCTGGCATGCCTATATATTGGATTCTATATTTTGGGCATTCACCTTTAATACTGGATTCTATATTTTGGGCATTCACCTTTAATACTAAATGAATCTCAGAGACAGTGTTTATGGAGACTTGAGGGGCACTGTTAAAGGGTGCTAGGGAATGAATGGCAAAGGTGGTCATTGGGGGGGTGCCTTCAAACACTGTTGCACAGGGCACCAACAGTATTAAAGCCGGCCCTTCAGGTATGTGCTATAGACTGTCTTTGGGCAAATCCAAGGCTACTACTTCCATTAGTACATTAAGAAAAGACCTCTGTTGATCATGCTCAGTATTTCTAGTTGTGTAAGTAGTAATACAAGTATTTTATTTTTTATAAACGAAAGTACAAGCTGGATGGTGAGTATATATATATTTGTTGTCTTTCTTTTTATTAAAAATATAAACAAGCAAGGCATAAACATGTTATACAAAGTGCCAGTTCAATCGAGGAAGGAAAAGAAAATACAATGAGCAGCAATCAACATACGGAAAGGGAGGGGGGGGACAGGGGCCAAACTCAATAAAGATACAATGAAATGGTCAGAATGCGGGGTCAGGGGGAAGTTGGGACATCGATGTTATCTACTGCAGGCGGTGTACATATGTCTCCACGATAACTATTCCAAGGTCGCCCACTTTTGGGGACGGCCCCGTACACCATACACCAGTCCATGTTTTCCTTCCATATTTCCACTGTAGGAGGCCTCTGGGACCCCCACTGAGCAATATCTCAATATCTCGCTTGGCAATCATGGCCCCCAGGGATGCCCACTGAGTCTGGTCTACATTATAACCGTGGGTTCCCAAACATTCAACAAGCAGTGTCTGGCCTGCGGAAAGAGAGGACAACCCTGACAAGTACCCTCCCAAGACTAAACGGAATAGAAACACGACCATTCACAACAATGTGCGCAAGGGGGTCCTCATAGAGAAGCCGCACCCAGCCAATAAAACCGGGTGGATGGTGAATATTGGCCGCTCTTTGATGCCTGTTGGCTGTTGAGCTATCTCCACACCACCTGTTTGAGGAAGCCTTGGACTGCTCAGATTCCCTACACTGAGAATCAAGTGCTAAAGTTGTACTATAGGATCGGTTTTGGGTCTATTCATACATTTAAGGTACAGGACACTGGTGGTAGACAGATCTGACTCACACAAATGGAGCTCAGTAACTGAGTGCCTGAAAAACTACAGCAATGGTTGTATGATGTTACTACGCATACTTATACCACGCGTGCCATTACAACTTGGGTATTGGTATACTAGTACACTTACAATGAGCTACCATTACAACGCTTTCTTTTACAACGCATATGCCTTTATCACGCATGCCATTTCATCGCAAAGTCATGCATGGTAAAGGCATACACTTGGCAAAAGTGTGTAAGGTAAGTAACACTATCATGCCCTACCCTAAGTCCTAAACCACTACCCCAGATTGACCCCCCCCCCCAGCCCCAGCCCTATCCTAAGTCCTAAATCACTACCCCTGCATGACCCCCCTGACCTGACCTCCAATCCTTTTCCAATGCATAACCCCTTGGCTGTGGGGCATATTCCCCTGCTGTGCTGGGGGGAGAGGGGGTGCGCACAGCGCCCTGGTGCTCATGACGAGCTGAGCTCGTCATGAGCCACGGTGGTAGTGTGCTCATGACGAGCTGAGCTCGTCATGACAACACCCGTTTCATTAGAACGTTCACACAGCAGGGTGCGAGCGCTCTAACAGTCATGACGAGCTCAGCTCATCATGAGCACACGAGAACCGAAAGAAAGATAGACATTTGTGTGGATGTTGGTGACAAGGTAAAAATTAGAAGACCGTGTAAAGTAAAGGGGTCAAAATTTTATCCTGAAACAACTGTTGTTCAAATCAGCAAACATACTGTTAAGGTACTTGGGGGAATATGGTGGAGTAAAAGAAGGGTTGCCAAGGTGAAAAACCCAAATTTGGATCTTGTTGATGTTTAGGGAGAATTGGACGTTTTGTCTCCATAGATGAGTGACTTGCAGGGTTCACAAGGGGATGGTAGAAGTCTAAGTAATTCTGAACCTCCTGTGGAAAACATGGAAGTTAACAAAAGTGATGTGTCATTATCTGATATGTCTGTTTCTTGTTCCAGATCCAGTTCTAGAATTAGGTCTAAACCTAAATACTTAGAAGAATATGCCACTTAATTTTCCAAGTTCTATTCTAAGGAGCATGTACTTAAAAATGTTGAGCATGTACTTTAAAATGTTTTTTAATTTTCTTTTATTTCTATTTGTGGGAAGGGAGGTGTGTTATATCCTATGTTTTCATGGTTATTTTGTATGTAGTGTGTTCTCCATTAGACTGTCTTTATCCAAGTGCTTGGCTTGCTAGGTTATCATAGAATGTTGAGCTTCTGATCTTCATTTGAAGACTGAAGCTTGATGGAAGAACACTATGACTGATCTAGTGCTGTACTTGAGATTCAAGAATAAACTTAAATTATAAGTCTACTCCACTTGTTCGTGATCTTTAGACATAACAAGTTTCCATCATTGCCCTGGGGGATCCGCTTAGAGAGAGGAGAGGATCTTTAGAGGAAATCGGACCAACGTCCAAGTTGGACTTTTTTTGTGTTATAATTCTTTATTGACATTTTGAGAAAGTTGCATCATAAGTACAATAAAGTTAATAATAACTTACAATTTAAATGATATGAATAAATATACGGAATATATGGAAAAGAAAAAGAAAAAAATGCATATATGATAATTACTATGCACCAATAAATAACAAATATAAAGATAAATAGTAAGGTATACAGTTGAATAAATATGGTCAAGTTGGACTTTTGAATTTTGGAAGCTCTAACAAAAGGCTTACTTTAACACCAGGAAGTAGCATGAATAACAGCGATGACCCACTTCAAATGCAGGCACCTTTAGCCAAAAGGGCTTGATCTTCCTGCTGTGAGACAGACAGATAGTCCTTCGTTAGTCGTGCTGGGGTTAGTGGAAGGGGTTGGAGAGCAACCAGGAAGGCATATCCCTTCTGCACAATTAGCAGCACCCACCTGCCTGATGTTATGTCAGGTGGGCCACGGAGGAGATGGTAGAATGTCTTTTGATATATTGTATCTTTCATGGTATTTTTATATGCCGAATAAAGATTGCTTTATTATTATTATTATGACTAGCACTCTGTACCTGGTGACGGAAGCAGTGGGTGTGATGGCTGCATTCATGGAAAGGCTGGAAACCCGGCTGAAGAGGTTATCTGTATGGGATGCTCTTACCCGAGCTGTGAAAGGATAAAAAATGATGGTACGATGGGCAGGGAGGGGCAGACAAGTCAAAGGAGTGCACTGTAGCCCTGCTTTCTTTGAGCGCTCGAGAGCAGAGTCTGCTTTTTCTCCCAAACGGTGAGCCCCATCCAAGGGTAAGCCCATAAGGAACCACTGTACATCACCCGAGAACCCAGTAGACCTTAACTAGGCATGGTGAAGGATAGAGATCCTTGTGCCAATAGCTCGCCCAATGGGATCCGTGGTATCCAGGCGACAACTGATTGGAAACGTGTCAGTGTCATGGCCATCCTGTATGGTGTGCGATAGCACACGTCAAAGGTCTTCCAGAACACCTGGGAAGACTTGGCCAAAAGAGACCCAGAAAGTGTGAGAATCGCAGCCTAAAAGAGAGCTGGCATTGACCGAGAGTCAGACCTGAGGGAGAAAATACCCTCTTGCTATCAAGGGGAGTAGTCAAGAAGGCATTAGGATTTTTCCTGTTGGTGGAAACTTGCACCACCAAGGTCTCGGGAGAAGGGAGCTAGGTAAGAATAGCAGGGTCATTTGGAGCATGGCGATGATGCAGCACAACCTGACTGGGTCACTGGGGGACCCGGACAAGGGTTGACCTCAGATTCCTAAAAGGGTGCCAGTCAGAGCCTGATTAAAGGGCAATAGGGGCTCAGTATTGGTCTGCTCTGGTTGGAGAATTTCAGTTAGAATGTTAGTTTTTACCTCCAAAGTGGGCAGCTAAAGGTCGAGTACTTCAGCTGCCCCTCGTATAACCACTGCGAAGAAACACTTTCCACAGTGGCAGGGCCTGGAAGGGAGGTTTGGCCAGTATCAGAGCAGTATCGAGGCCACTGGCATCCTAGAGACAGGTCTCATAGAAATGCAATGCTGAGATTCGCAAGTGGAGCAGGCAAGGGCTGCAGTTCGATAAGCATAGTGTGGGCATTGGTCAGTGTTGGGGTGGCACTGACTCAGAGACAAAAAGCACAATGAGTAGTACCTCATCCTGCATCGATGGAGACAACATTGTCGTTGTCATACCGGGAACTGGTATGGAAACTGGAGCTTGAGGTGCAGTAGGCAAAGGTCCCAGCAGGTGCCTGGTGGAGGGCTCAGAGGGTCCAACTGGAACCTAGGGGGAAAATAGCCGGTGGTATCCCAGTTGGAGAACCTCTCAGGTCTGTGAGGCCCACAGGTATGCCAGAAGGAGTAGGAAGGGATCTAAAGAGTCAGATCATGGCGTAACAAAAGTCTTGATTCAGACTCTGTCGGAGATGGGTCAGGAATCTCTAATTGTGCTGGGAACAGTTGTGGCATTGACCCCATCATCAACCAGCTGTGAGAGCTATCTCGATAGGCATGTTGTTGCCCTCGCATCGTCTCGTGTTTATTACAGGGTGGGAAGTGGCCGATACCTTCTTGGATTTCTTATGCTTTTTCTTTGACTTACCTGAGTATTTACAGAGCAGCGATAAATAACCTTGGGATTGACTTATGGACCGTCTACTTAATCTAGACCAATCATTGGACTTGAACTGATTCAGATGCAGGGACTTTCGATGTTTGGCAATGTAGAGCTATGCCTTGTGGTCCTGGTTGTCCTTTGAATTCATTGATGCGCAGTCTCTACAGGCTTTAGAGTTGTGGTCTGACCCCAGACATTACAGGAAAAACTGATGGATATCTGTCACAGATCTTGACTTGCGACAGTCCATGCAAGTTTTACACCCTGTAATCTTGGTAAGGGACATTTACCCTTAAGCACTGCATTTTTAAAGGTCTGAGAAAAAAAGGTTTCTGGAAGGGATGAGAGGTGGCACCGGATCTGCATCTGGTGACAAAGAAAGAAAACAAAGGAACTGACATACGGGTGCTCGAATAGCACCTATATTGGCTACGATTGTCATTTCCAGATCTGAACGGGCATCGGTTTGGAGATGCACAGCAGCACCTATTAGCCATACTGCTCAGAAGTTTCCAGATCCAGTCTGACACCTGGGAATGTATTCAAAAGTTAAGTAGTCTGCGGTTAGAAGTGTCTCTCAGAAGTATTAAGAATCATAGGAGATCAACCCCACATACTGGTACCCTGCACCCAAGAGGAAGTCAACTCAAGAATGTTCTTCATGGTTCCGATGATATTGCAGAAGGCAGGAAGAGAATTCTATAAGCACTGAATACACCGATGAAGTTGTGTTGACTTTACACTAAACTCTAAGCACATGTGGGTTGCATTCTGTGCTGACGAATCTAGTAATATTCTTGACAATAGTGGTATGGCAGAGGCATTCAGAATTGACCGATGCATAGCCATACCAAATTTTCATGCACTGACACCACATCAAAATTTCTGTAAGAGGCAAAATTACTTGGTGGATAACTTCCAATAATGACACAGAAGTGAAACTGGCCTTATGCAGCTTTACCAACCCACCTACTGTAGATGAGATAGTAGCAGTCAATGCAGCTATTGAAAAGTTTGTGATCCTTCTGTATGGCAATTGCAGTCAAGACACAAGACTAAATCAGGCCAGGATTATGTAATTCTCAGGGAAAATCAGAAACGTAAACATATTTTGTTACCATGACAGCCACTATGGATTACTCAATTGTCAGTGGGTGCTGGGTCAGGAGAATTGATCAGAAGCAAGTGTAAACGTTGATGTGCTTCACTGTTACTGTGCAAAGGCTAATTTACTATGCAGTGCTGGTTTGTATGTGGTGATTGTGAGAGTGATGATTTTTAATTTCATGAACATAATTTTAATTTTTTGGGAGAAATGCTTTTAAGTTAGTATACATTGTTTAAAACCAATATATTTCAATACTTTGTACCAAACTGGCATTTTCTTTGTCAGAAAGTAAAAAAGGAAGAGAAAGTAGCGAATTTGTCCTTAGCAGGCTTGTTTTCATTTTCTGAAATTATTACAAAATGTGATTTACTCTGATACTTTAATAACAATAAGAAATACCTTTGATATTTGAACTTAAGTATTCAATAAAAACCTTACATGTATCATTACACTTTGTACGATTGTAAGATAATGGGCTCTATTTGAGCAAAATGTATTTTGTTAATGTTATTAACAATTTAAGCAATATTGAGCCTGACTAAGAGGTTGGTGGACGGAGAAAGGTCAGACAGGGTAGTGTAGAATTTCACATCCTGCGCCCTTCCTTTACTCTGGCTGCCAAACTGAACAAGCATTGGCATAGCCAATAGGTCTCGCTTTTGGGACCTTTTAAGTACTTAGTTATGCAGTACAATATCCTTGGTGCAACAACATTAACTGTTGCATGGTTAAACACTTATAAGGCCCCAAAGGCGAGACCTATTGGCTATGCCAATTTTTTTTTTTTTTTTTTTTAAAGGACAAGCAGTGTTATCAGTCTCTGGCTGCCACTTAGAGGTAGAGAGAGAGGGGTGTATAGAGAGAGGGATAGGAGTGTAGAGAGAGAGAGAGGTGTGTAGAGAGAGGTGGGTAAATAGAGGCGAGTAGAGAGAGGGGTAGACAGAGCGGTAGAGAGAGAAGGGTAGAGTGACTCGAACCTGGGACCCCAGTTCCCCAGTCCTAGCTCCAGGGCCACATCAGGGAAAGAGGGAGGAAGGCAGGCAGAAGCCATATAAAAGCTCGGCTCGAGGCCCCAACAGGACTTCGAGCTGAGACAGAGTCACGCTTCAGTCTGAAGCAGTTAATGGCTCATCCATAGGAATTAGGACACTAATATCCTGCATGCCTTATGTGAGTGTTCGGAACACATATGCTCCTGACCAAGGACGTGAGCCCATCTTGAGTTGAGGTGACATTTCGAGCCAATGTGTTTCTGTGAGGTGGGTCCTGCACATAATTGAATACAGACTGTTAATTGTGGTGTGCAACTGTGCATTTTTAGGACTTGTGACTGTTGCTGCTCTGTAGTGTACTCTGGGGCTGCTAGTTCAACACAAGTGCCTCTTATGCTCATCTTTATGCAACATAGACTCAGCACCATACCCAGAGGCGGCATGCTGGGAAGTTTCACTGTAGCTTGAGTTACACTGGTGTGAAGAGTGCGCGTGGAGCTCCAGTGTTTATAGTGTGGGTGTGACAGGGAGAGGTTAGTAGTGTGGTGAGTGGTGTATTCAAGGCACTTTTGCTGCAATTCCCTCTTGTTTGAGTGTAGCGATGTTGGCATCGCATAGATGTGTGTACAATTATGGATGTGTGTGTAAGTAGTTGGTAGGCACAGTCAATGTACAGAAGTCAGGTATGGATGTGTGTGTGAGTAAGTAGTTTGTAGGCACAGTCAAGGTACAGAAGTCAGGTATGGATGTGTGTGTGTTAGTAGTTTGAAGGCACAGTCAATGTACAGTAGTAAGGTGTGGATTTGTGTGTGTGTGTGTGTGCATGTGTATAAGTAGTTTGGTGTAGGCACAGTCAATGAACAGAAGTCAGGTATGAATGTGTGTGTGTAATTAGTTTGTAGGGATAGTCAATGTACAGCAGTCAGGTATGGATGTGTGTGTGTATAGTAGTTTGTAGGTGCAGTCATTGTACAGAATTCAGGTATTGATGTGTGTGTGTGTAAGCAGTTTGTAGGCACAGTCAATGTACAGAAGGCAGTTATGGATGTGTTTTAGAGTGTGTGTGTGAGTAAGTAGTTTGTAGGCACAGTCAAGTTACAGAAGTCAGGTATGGATGTGTGTGTAAGTAGTTGCAGGCACAGTCAGTGTACAAAAGTCAAGTATGGATGTGTGTGTAAGTAGTCTGTAGGCACGGCTGTGTACAGAGGTCAGGTATGGGTGTGTTGTGCATAAGAGCATAAGAAGTTTGTGGACAGAGTCAATGTACAGAAGTCAAGTATGGATGTGTGTGTGTGTGTGTGTAAGTAGTTTGTAGGCACAATCAAAGTATGGAAGTCAGGTATAGATGTGTGTGTAAGTAGGATATAGGCACAGTCAGTGTACAGAAGTCAGGTATGGATGTGTGTGTGTGTAAGTAGTTTTCAGGCACAATCAATGTACGGAAGTCAGGTATGGGTGGGTGTGTGTGTGTGTAAGTAGTTTGTAGGCACAGTCAATGTACAGCGTGTGTGTGTGTGTGTGTGTATATATACACATGAACAAGCTGCAAGGCGAAATGCGTTGTGTGGATTAAACCTGTGTTTCAACTGAACCGTGTTTTTGGACTCATTTCCTGAGAGCGTACTAACTTTGTTTGGGAAAAGTTTTGATTGAAATTACCGGCACGCTGCGCCGGAGTGTACGCCACCCCTCTAGGGTCCCAGTATCCCGGCAGGAGCCTTTTCTTTGTGGATTATATATATATTACCTACTGGCGGTCACCAGTAGGTAGTTATAGTTAGGATTATTTTGTATAGGGAATTCGCAACATTCTATTGGGAATAACTTTGACGCCGGTTGAGGAATCCGCCTGAAATTTTCCTCAAATTTGCCTCGCGGCGCTCCGCTCCTTCCCTGAAAGTTTGGGGGGGAAACATCAAGCAGGGGCCGAGATAAAAGGGGGGTCCCAAAACGTGTTTTCCCCATGTTAATTTCCATAGGGCGGTGGAACTCACTTTTAGCCCGAACGGCTGAATGGATTTCAAGCAAACTAGGCAAAATTGTAGGGACTGGTAGCCCGATGTGACTTTGCTATGTCTCAAGATATGTACTCCAGTGGATTTTGAGTAGTTTAGGTTAAAAAAAAAATATATATCTATAAGCGCGCCCCGGTACGCGCACCAGGGCGCGTACCAGCGCGCTACGCGAGTTCGTGCGCGGAAAGCTGATTGGCTCTCGGGTGTCTGTCAACATTCCAAACAGTCCGGAGCTGCCGCCATCTTGTGTCTCGGTAGGATCGAGACACAAGAGGTGGCAAAAACAAAGGGGGAAATGACCAAAAGGGGGCAGAGTAGACACCCCCTGACCCGCTAGGTTTGATGTGGGGGCCATAAAACGGCCCCGCGGGGCAAAAAAATAAAAAGAAATTCGATTTACGCGGGGGAGCGCCCGGTACGCGCACCGGGGAGCGTACCGGGGAGCGTACCATGGGGAAAAAAGAATGACAGAGTTTTAAAAAAATTTAGCCTTTTTTTATACATTGGAGGTAATTCTAAAAAGAACTGTTTTTAGGTCTCGCCTTTACCATTCCGCAGGAATGGGAAATGGGGAGAATTCAAGTCGGCAAAATCCTCTTCAAACCACGGGCTTTCAGCTGCGGTTTTCTTTAAGTTCACGTGAATCACGTGATTAAACATGCACGCGCATCGGCAGCATTTCTCCTGCAGGCTCGCAAAAGGCTCTCCTCCCTCCCCACATCAAAGGCATCAATCACCCTCCCACAGGCTTCACCAGCGCTGCCCCGCCCCCTGCTTCACAGCCAGGCTATCTGTTCCCTGCCAGACCTCTCACACCTCCGTCACAGCATGCCTGTGTACTTCAAAGGCTTATCACTTCACACGGCCGGCCGCAGGCCGTGCAACCGGAGCACTTCAGTTGGTGTGCAGCCCCCCTCCCAGCACTGCCTTGTTACTCTCTGCAGCCGTGAGTCCCTAAGCACTTTTTATATTTAATTAGCAGCAGCAGCATTTCTCCTGCGCCAGGCCACATCAAAGGCTCTGTGCCACTTTCACCCACACAGCAACACTTACAGACACGCAACGCCACTCACACCCACGCAAGCCCACTATCATCCACGCAACACCACACTCACCCACGCAACCCCACTCACTCACTCACTCACGCAAAGCCACTCACACCCACGCAGTGCCACTTTCACCCACACAGCACCACTTTCAGACACGCAACACCACTCACACCCACGCAAGCCCACTATCACCCACGCAATGCCACACTCACCCAAGCAACGCCACCCACCCAAGCAACACCACTCACACACGCAACACAACTCACCCACGCAACCCCACTCATCCACGCAACGCCACTCATCCACGCAACGCCACTCATCCATGCAACGCCACTCATCCACGCAACGCCACTCACACATGCAACGCCACTCACTTATGCAACGCCACTCACACATGCAACGCCACTCACACACGCAACGCCACTCACACATGCAACGCCACTCACCCACGTACCGCCACTCACCCACGCAACGCCACTCACCCATGCAACGCCACTCACACACACAACGCCACTCACACATGCAACGCCACTCACACATGCAATGCCACTCACACATGCAACGCCACTTACCCAAGCAACGCCACTCACACACGCAATGCCACTCACACACGCAACGCCACTCACCCATGCAACACCACTCAACCACACAACGCCACTCACCCACGCAACGCCACTCACCCACGCAACGCCAATCACCCACGCAACACCACTCACCCATGCAGTGCCACTCACACCCACGCAGTGCCACTTTTACCCACACAGCACCACTTTCAGACACACAACGCCACTCACTCTCACACACGCAAAGCCACTCACCCACGCAACGCAACTCACACACGCAACGCCACTCACCCACGCAAAGCCACTCACCCACGCAACAACACTCACACATGCAACGCCACTCACCCACGCAACACAACTCACTCAAAGCCACTCACACATGCAGTGCCACTTTCACCCACACTGTGCAGTGCACAATAGGTCTCGCAGTAGGAAAGTTGGAGCTATTGGTTTTGTAAATGACAAAGCCCTTTAAAATGAAAACAAAAATAAAAGGCATTGTTATTTGCAATTGTAATAGCTCCAACTTTCCTACTGCGAGACCTATTGGCAACGCCAGTGCTTGTTTCTCTTCTTTTTGTTGTTTTATATTTTTTTTATTGTTTTTTTGAACATGTTTTACTTTTTTGGGCTTTTATGAACAATTTTATATTTTTTTTGTAATTTTTGTGGGGAGAAACAAAAAACAGGGAATTGTAAACGGCTCAACTGGAGCAAAAAAAATCTGGAAAAAATTAAGGTTTTTTGGGGCAATTGTCGTTGTCACCAGCACGGTTGATGAGTTTTATGCTTTGCTCACCATAGGTAATTGTTTTAGCAGAAAATATACAACTGATCTGGACCCGATGGAGTGGGTTGCTTACTTTTGGAGGTGCTGGGTGAAGATTGGGGAGGGTTTCTGGCCAGTTCTCTCACCTCTGCCGCAGCATAGTTGTTAGGGTGCCGGCGTTGCACGTGGCGAATCATGGTGTTATTGCCAAAAGAGTACTTTTTGTTAGGGTTCCCCCTTGAAAGTTCAGTGCCACAGATTAGGCAAGTAACCCTTGGCGCATTTATTTTTTTGAGGTCCTTTGGGATTGAAAAAAACTCCCAGATAATGTGCTGCTTTGGCCTATATAGGGTATTATCTTCTTGCAGGAACCTACTCCTCTCCTACTCCTCCTCCTCCTCTTCTTCATCTCCACCACTGTGGTGTTGTGGTGATCCTCTTGGTGGTGGTGGTGGTGGTGGTGGTGGCTGGGATGCTCCTGCTGCTACGGCTACTAAAGCCATTTCTGACTACAAATTAGTAATAGTTCTGGAAACAGGTCTTCCTCACTCAAAGTACAAAGTGAGAATGAGGAAAAAAGGTGGGGCTTTCATCATTAGGAAAAAAAAACTGTCCTGAACCAATGAAAAATGTTATTTTCATGTCACATGACCAGGGCTTTCATCATTTGGAAATCATAACTGTCCTGCACCAATAAAAAGTGTTATTTTTTGGTCACATGCCCCGACGCGGTTACGATACGCGCCCCGGGGCGCGCCCTGCGGCCACGTCGCATAAGCGCATCGGATGGTTACGTAGCACGATCGTATGCGCTCTAATTCTTCCGGGTGCGCTTACGCCATGCGTATCACGCGGGCGTGGCTACGCGATACGTCATGATGTGGTTTTCGTTCGTGGCAATAGCGCTAATGGGACGCTCACCTGTACGCGCCCCGGGGTGCGCCGCAAGACTGCGCTTACCAGTGCGCTCACCGGGACGCGCACCGGGAGCGCTCCAGGGCAAAAAAATTTAAAAAATTAAAAAACCATGAACAATATGCATAAAAAAATAGTATTACATAAATACACAATATAGGATTCAATATAAAAAATATTTCATTTCATATCTATCGAAATTTTCTATTTAAAAAGACCCTACTCTCCTATAGTTTCACACCAGTTATAGTTAGGAATTAGCATTTAAAAACCTATTAAATTCACTGAAAAAACCATAGGTTTAACACCAGTTATAGTTAGCTGGATATTTTACTGACATAAAACCATTGAAATTCCCACGTTATAGTTAGTTGGACTCACTATAACTTGCGCGCCTGCAATGCACTGCTGATGATGTCACATATTACATCACTCATGACATGGTCAGTGACATCACTCATGACATCAATGATGACACCATCCTTGTGACAGAGTGACAGACCTCCTTTCAGTGTAATGTAACCCTTGAAACACATATTCAAAAATAGAAACTATTTTTTTTTTTAAATGGAGATACCCATACCAGTTACAACAACTAATTCAGTAATTCCACCATCTATATACACATCCACTCATTCACCAACAGTTCTATATAGTCACTCATACATATACTCACTCATCATATGTAGTGATACACCTATACATCCTGTTACACACCGACAGTCATCCAAAAGCTACTCACACACATACTCACACATGCAAATAAACTATCGAACGCATATACAGCTATACACACACTACCACCTTACTTCTAAGGAAACTTACACATACTTACTCTCTTAAACAATCACTTATAGAAAGACATACTTATTTAAACAGTAACTCTTACAATCTCCCACTCTCACATATACTCACTTATATACATCAATATTCATATATACTAGATTAAAACATATGTAGTTACTGATAAAGACACTAGTGAGACAGTCATTCACTCACTAACAAACACATATAGACACTCATCCACCCATACAGTCCTGTACATATGCTGTCTTCAAAACACATACAAACAAAGAGTCAGTCACTCATGCATCTATGTGCTAAGTAATACCCCCACCAAACCATATAGACACTCATACTGATACTAATAAAAATATCAAATAACCCATATACATACGCATGTAGCTACTTATCAACACATGTAGCCACTTATACACAAAGTGAAACACTAATATATGTATTTAAATATTTAAACATAACTCACTAATATTTATTTTTCAGAAAGACACATATTCACTGGATGGTGTCATCAGTGATGTCATGAGTGATGTCACTGACCATGTCATGAGTGATGTAATATGTGATGTCATCAGCAGTGCATTGCACGCGCAAGTTATAGTGAGTCCGACTAACTATAACGTGGGAATTTCAATGGTTTTATATCAGTAAAATTTCCAGCTAACTATAACTGGTGTGAAACCTATGGTTTTGTCAGTGAATATATATATATATATATATATATATATATATATATATATATATATATATATATATATATATATATTACCTACTGACGGTCGCCAGTAGGTATATATAGTTAGGATTTTTTTGTATAGGGATTTCTGAAAATTCTATGTTGAATAACTTTGGCGTTGATGGACGGAATTGGCTGAAATTTTCAGGGAAATGGCACATTTAGTTTCTGTGCGTCCCCTGAAAGTTTGGGGGGGTTTCGTCAAGCGGGGGCCGAGAAAAAAGGGGGGTCCCAAAACGTGTTTTTAACATTGAGTTTTCCATAGGGCGGTTGGACTCACTTTTAGCTCGAACGGCTGAATGGATTTCTATGAAACTTGGCAAAATTGTAGAGACTGTTTGTCGGATGTGCCTTTGCTAGGTCTCAAGATATGTGCTCCAGTGGATTTTGAGAAATTAACTTTCAAAAAAATATATATATCTGTGACAGCGTCCCGGTTAGCACCCCAGTTCGCGGACCAGACGCGTAACGGAACTTCGCGAGGAGAATCAGATTGGCTCTCCGGTGACTCTCAACATTCTAAACAGTCCGGAGCGGCCGCCATCTTGTCTCTCGGTAGGATCGAGAGACAAGAGGTGGAAATAAACGAAGGGTGAAATGAATGAAATGGGCAAGGTAGACCCCTCCTGACCCCCTAGGATTGATGTGGGGGCTATTAAAGGGCCCCGCGAGGCAAAAAATTAAAATACATTTTTTTTCGATTTCTCGCGGTGGAAGGGCTACTTGGTACGCGAACCGGGTAGCTCACCGGTAGCGTAACGGGAGTCCGCCATCTTGTGTTTCGGACGAATTTAGTCACAAGATGGAGGATAAACAATGTTGGGAATGGGTATAAGGGGGCACGGGAGACATATCCTGACCCCCTAGGTTTTCTGAGGGTGGCTGAGGAGGCCCATATATGTAAAAAAAAAAAACCTTTTTTTTCAAATTTTCGCACGGTTAGCGCCCGGTCCGCGCACCGGGTAGCGTTCCGGAAAGCGTAACAAGGGGAAAACCAAGGGAAATAGTAAAATAATATTTTAGAGTGCTTTGAGGTACGGTAGCTCTGAATAGAGCTGTTGTGTTGTGTGGGTGATGTAAGTACCAACATGTAGGTACCAATGAAGAGTCTAAAATTCAATGTACACCGTCTCCTCTGTAGATATTTTGTATGTTCTAATATGGGTTATTTAAATGTAAATGTGTGGAAAAGCACTTCATGCTTTAAAGCAATTGTATTTTTGAACTGATTGTTCTTTCCTCTTAGTCCTCCTCTTTGTTTTTTTTTTCCCCACACTCTTCTTCAGCATGATAGTTGATAAATTCGTTCCCTCAAAAAATTAATATACATAACAAAATTATATTAAATACATATAAAATATATTTTTCCTTTAAAAGAAGAATACATTTTACAGCTTTTGATATTTGCTATTAAAAAAACATTGAAATTCACTGAAAAAACCATAGGTTATAGACCATATATAGTTAGGAATTAGCATTTACAAAACCTTATTTTACTCACACAAAACCATTGAAATTCGCATATATAGTTAGTTGCACTAACTATATATCGCGCACCCGCAATCCACTGCTGATCATGTCACATATTACATCATTCGTGACATGGTCAGTGACATCACTGATGACATCACTGATGACATCTCAAATGACATCACTGATGACATCACTGATGACAACAACCAGTGACTGTATATTTCTGTAAAGTTAAAATATGTCTTACATATTGAAGAATGAGTGGATGTATAAGTGTCTGGATGAAGGATTTAGTAGGTGCATGACTGACTGTATGAGTGAGTGATTAAATGTGTCTCACTGAGTGCATGGGTTAGTGACTAAACTGTCTTAATTTGTGCATCATTATGTCTGTTGTTCTGTAAACTGCTGCATGTGTTGATCAGTAGCTATATGAGTAACTATATGGGTTATTGATTGGTTGCCCAAGTATTTGTATGGGAGACTGAGTGTGTGTGTGGGTGGCAGGGAGGTGTATGACTCTGTGCATAGATGTGTGAGCAGTTGATTCACTAGATGTATGGGTTCAAAAGTGCATGTGGAAACAGCAGTATGGGCGGTTGACTGTGTGCATGAGTGTATTAGTGAGTGAATGGATATCTCAGTGCTACATGTCAAAGTAAGTACATATGTAAAACACAGTACATGTGAGAGTTGACATATATAAATAACTGTGCATAAGAGCCAGTGAATGTGTGAGTGGCTGTATGGATCATTGTGAACTTGTTCCAGGGATTGTATAAGAGAGTAAATATGTGTTAGTATATGTTTGAATAAGTAAGGTGTGTATAACTGTATAGTTGAGGAAATGGAGGTGTGATTGATTCTTTGCATGACTGACTAGGTGTGTGAGTAACTCCATGGATGAGTGACAGTCTGTGAGTGTCTGTTTACACTGAGTGTATCTAAGGTTATATTAAAGTCTGAAGAGGTTCATCGTATTATCACATGAATTATGTCATCAGTGATGTGATCAGTAATGTCAAATGAGATGTCATCAGTGATGTCATCAGTGATGTCATTTGAGATGTCATCAGTGATGTCATCAGTGATGTCACTGACCATGTTATGAATGATGTAATATGTGACATGATCAGCAGTGGATTGCGGGTGCGCGATATATAGTTAGTGCAACTAACTATATATGCGAATTTCAATGGTTTTGTGTGAGTAAAATAAGGTTTTGTAAATGCTAATTCCTAACTATATATGGTCTATAACTTATGGTTTTTTCAGTAAATATATATATATATATATATATATATATATTTATTATTCACTGAAAAACCATAGGTTTGAGACATATTATAGTTAGGAAGTAGCATTTAAAAAACCTTAGAAATTCACTGAAAAAAACATATGTTTTAGGGGTGGTATAGTTAGTTGGACATTTCACTCATACAAAACCATTGAAATTCCCCCATTATAGTTAGTTGTACTAACCATAACTCGCGCGCCCACAATCCACTGCTGATGATGTCACATATTACATCATTCATGATATGGTCAGTGACATCACTGATGACATCACTGATGACATCATTCAGTGAATGTGGTTTGGTTCGATATTTAAATTAGTATTATATATATAGCAATCTGCCCTGAAGACTGAGTGGATGTATAAGTGTCTGACTGGAGGATTTATTAGCAATGTGATTGACTATCTAGGAGACGAATTTAAAGTGTCTCACTAAATATATGGGATAGTGATTAAATTGTGTGAATCCCTGTATCACTCTATTTCATGTTGTGTAAACTACTACATAAGTTGGTTACTAGCTATGTGAAAGTCTATATTAGTTATTAATTATTTAAATGAGTATTTGTATGGGATAGTGAATGAATGTGTGTGTGGTTGGGTGGGAGGTGTGTGACTGTCCAAAGATGTGTAAATGGTTGATTTAGTAGATATATGAGGTTAAGACTGTATGTGGAAACAGTTGTTTGGGAGTGTGAATCTCTTTATGGGTGTGGTGATGAGTAAATATATTTCTCAATGATACATGTCCAACAAACTAGAAATACAAAAGGCACTGTATGTGACAGTTGTTGTATATAAATATGTATACATAAGACTCAGTGATTGTATGAGTGACGTATATATAACTATATACTTGTAATAGTTATTTTAAAACATACTAAGTATGAGTTACTATCTATGAGAATAAATAAAGTAGTGTTTGTGTAAGTGTATAGGTTAGTAAATATAAGTATGATCAATTCTTTGCATAAGAGAATAGGAAGACTGCATAAGTGAATATCATGTGTGCTGGTGTGTAATGTTGATGTAGGTGTATAAGTATATTTAATAGTGTTCTATTGATCTGTGTTAGAATGTAT
This sequence comes from Lissotriton vulgaris, assembly GCF_964263255.1. Lineage (NCBI taxonomy): Eukaryota > Metazoa > Chordata > Amphibia > Caudata > Salamandridae > Lissotriton > Lissotriton vulgaris. Next base: position 244,816,874 of record NC_141688.1, on the reverse strand, counting down.
GAGTGAATCTATAGATATGTGTTTAGATGTGTGTGTAGATGTAGGAATCACTGAGTAGATTTGTAGAAACTTGTATTGGTGTGTCAATGGTTTCAAATATGGTACTCCATATTTTATAATGAATGTTGAAAGGTTATACTAGTGTATGATAAGATGTATCAGATTGTCACGTGGATGATGTCATCAGTGATGTCATTTGAGATCTCATCAGTTATGCCATCAGTGATGTCACTGACCATGTCATAAATGATCTAATATGTGACATCATCAGCAGTGGATTGCGGGTGCGTGAGTTTTAGTTAGTACAACGAACTTTAACAGGGGAATTTCAATGGTTTTGTACAAGTGAAATCTCCAACTAACTATAACACCCCTAAAACCCATGTTTTTTTCTGTGAATTTCTAAGGTTTTTTAAATGTGTATTCCTAACTATAACAGGTCTGAAACCTATGGTTTTTTCAGTGAATTTCAAAGTTTTTTTTAATTTTTTTTTTTTTTTATTGATTTTCACAAAGTCGGAGTCTTAACAAAGTTACAAAAGAAAGATAATTCATGACCCCCCCCCCCCCCCCACCCGCCTCCCACCTTCCATCTTCATTACAAACCAGTGGCACAGATACTTATAAACAAAGATGAGAAAAAAATAGTATAAACCTGGAAAAAATGTGACAAGAGAATATGTCTGAAAAAGAAAGAAAAACAAAAAGAAGAAGGAAAGAAGAGAGAAAGAAGTAAAAGGAGACAAGGTTTTGTGGATTTCTGGTGGCCCTTCTATGTCTCTATATCCACCTGCCCTTGTTGATCAATCCATTTGGAGAATGCCCCCCAAACTTCAATACCCATCTTCCTTTTTCTTTGTCCTTTCTTAGCATATACAGATTTTTCAAGATGGTATGTAGCAACTAATCTAGCCAACCATTGTGCATAGGAGGGGGACTCTGAGTCTAACCATCCAGAAGAAATGCATATCCTCCATACTGCCATTGCAACAAATATCAGCCCTTCTTCTTTTACTCTCAAGGAGTCAGATTGTGTTCCCAAAAGAATAGTAGTAGGGTTCAGAAGAATTGATTGATTTGTTATTTTACTCAGTAAGTTCTGTATTCTGAGTAGGGTGGAACTAATAATTGGGCATGTTGCAAATATATGTATTGAGTCGGCCCCTATCTCAGAGCAGCGTGGGCATAATGTTCCTCTCCCAGATCCCCATTTAATGATTTTGCTACGTGTCATATACAAAAAAAATATAGTTTTAAAATGTTGTGCTTGTAGTTTGGCCGAAATAAGGATTTGCTGTGATAAACACAGGGAGTTGAAAAATATGCTTTGAGGGGAATCAAGTTTAGTGTGCCATTTGGAAGCAATAATTTGTAGATCATCAGGGGTTTCCTTGTTTATTAATTGGTAAATACTTCCAATGCGAGTAGAGGTGTTATTCCGGAGAGTGTTCATAAGCTCAACCTCGGCAAATCCGTTGGCTCCTCCCACTTTCCTGGCAAGGTAATCGTAAATAGCCGTATATTTAAATAGGTCTTGACTTTTTAATTTGAATCTAGTCTGCAAAGTTGAGAAGGTCTCAATTCCCCTAGTTGTTATAAGGTCCCCTAATTTTGTAACCCCTGCTCTATGGCATTCGGATAGATAAGATGAACTAAATATAGCAGGTAGGTTGTTGTTATTAATTATGGGGGAATAATAGTCATATCTACCCATTCCAAATGTTTTCCGGACATGGCGAAAAACTTTATAAGAATTCATTAGCGTCTTAAATTTAACGCGATTGTAATATCCATAGGCTGTTTCTCGGACTAAACAGCCCCATTGTTCTTCCCCTAACAAGGACCGGAAGGGTGAGGGCAAAGACGGATCAACTCCACAGGAGGATTTTCTTAACAAAACTGAGCTGTATTGAAGGACTGCCGCCCAGTAATATAGGATGATGTTGGGAAAAGCCCATCCCCCTCTGTCTTTCGGTAACGTAAGATGTTTTAATGCACGTCTAGGTTGAGCGTATGACCAAATGAACTGGGTAAAAATGTTGTTGAAATTTAAGTAGATCTTTTTTGCTAAACTCAAGAGGGATACAGCGAAAAAAATAAAGTAATTTAGGAAAATAGGTCATTTTAATGACATTGCACCTGACAACCAGCGTTAGATGTAGATTATCTATTTGTTTTAGTGCCTTCTTAGTCTGAACAGCAAGGGGAGCCAGATTAGCTGCAACTATTTCCTCCAGTCTAGGTGTTACTAGTACGCCCAGGTATTTGGCCTTTAGTACCACTCTAGCATCGGCCCAGATGATTTTGTTATTTACTAATATCTGTGTTTTGCTTTTATTTAAGGCATACCCAGATAATATCCCAAATATGTGGGCCTCCCTTTCTAGTGCCTGTATAGAATTGGCAGGGTCTGGAGTAGTGATGGCGAGATCGTCAGCATAGGCCAGGATTTTACAGCTGTTTTGAAAATATGTTACTGGAGAAATGTTGTGATTCTTCTCTATTTGTTTAATGAGAGGGTCTAGGTAGAGCGCAAACAGTAACGGGGAGAAGAGGCAGCCCTGCCTGGGACCTCGTGAGATTTTAAAGGGCTGCGTCAGATGTCCATTTATAATGACGCTAGCGGTTGGGTTGTGATAGAGTGTCTGCGCCGCCTGCATGAACCTACCCCCGAATCCCATGCTATCCATTACTCTCCAAAGAAATTGCCAAGAGACCCAGGCGAAGGCCTTTTCGGCGTCGAGTAGTATTAATGACATCGGATCTCCAGCGACTTGAGCAGCGTCAAACAGAGTAATAACTCTCCGGACATGTTCAGTGGTCCCTTTCTTAGGTATAAAGCCATGTTGCCATTTTGAAACAAGGGGTTCCACTACTCTAGATATTCTAGAGGCTAATACCTTGGAGAAAATTTTAGAGTCGCAGTTGATGAGGGTTATTGGTCTGTGGGAGCTCATATCTAGTGGAGATTTGTCCTTTTTTGGAAAGATAGATATTCTGGCACTAGACCAAGAGCTTGGAGGTAAAGTGCCACTGAAGATGGAGGTAATTACTTCTGAGAATATAACCTTGATTTGGCTGGCAAAGATTTTAAAAAATTCGACAGGAATGCCGTCAGGGCCAGAAGCTTTTCCGTCAGGGAGACTTTTAAGGGCATCCAGGATTTCTTCCCATGTAGGGGTGAGGTCTAATAGTTCACTTTCTTCTAAGCTAAGCTTGTTTAATTCGATCTCGCTGAGATATTCAAGGATCTTTCTATCTAGAACATCGGTCATGCAGCAGTTTTCTTCCTTGTATAGCTTAGCATAAAACTCCTGGAACTCATGCCGGATGCAGCTAGGATCGGAGACCTCGGTGCCTGAAGACAATCTAATTTTGTGTATTTCATTAGAGGTAATTTGTTGTCTCGTCTTAACAGCTAAGTGATGTCCAATACAGTCACTACACTCATATGTCTTCTCTCTTGCTGCTGCCCACTTAGCTGCTATTTTTCCCATAAACACCGCCCCTATTTCCGCCCTAGCCAGGATCGCTTCTTGCTGGACTGGCTGGCAATCTAGTCCTGCATGGATTGTTTGAGTTAGCTTCATTTCTATTTTTCTTAATTTTTCTTGGAGATCTTTGACCTGGGCTTTTTCTGCTCTATTTTTTTGAACTGAGAACCTAAGGGTCTCACCTCTAATCCCTGCCTTTAAAGTGTCCCATACTATCATCTGGGAGGCGGAGCCAATATTAATCTCCTGGAACTCTGGGATCCATCCTCGCATATGATTGATGTAGCTTGGATCATATAGTAACGCTTTCTCAAAGCTCCATCTAGAAGCCTCTCTAGGTTGCCCAAAATCTCATAGTAAGAATGATGGGATTATGATCGGACATAAATCGGGGTGCTATATCTATAGTAAAGCTAGCAGCTAATGATGCGGAAACAAAAAAATAGTCCAGCCTAACCAATACTTGGTGCGGAGCAGAATAAAAGGTATATCCAGGTAGTGAAGGATTTTTGCTCGCCCAACTATCTATCAGTCCATGAGTTTGTAAAAGGTTGGTTAGGGCTTGGAAGACTTGGGGTTTCCTTCCTTTGTATTTCCAGGTTGTGTTGACATCCCAATTACCTGGTAGGTGTATGTTAAAATCCCCGCATAACACTATCGGGGTGGGCCAGTGTGCTAATTCATTTGAGACCTGATTAATAACCCCGGGATCATCAGCATTGCTCCCGTATAGTGAGCAAAGAGTAAAAGAGATGTTATTAGGGAGTTGAATCTGGGTGATAGCTCACCTTCCTGATGAATCTGATTTAGTTCGTGGGTTGCTAATAGCAAATTTTCTATCGGTTAAGATTCGGACCCCCTTTGTTTTAGCTCCTTGTGTGGTGGCGCCCACTACTTTGAACCCTAATGTGTTTAGCAGATGTTTTTGGGATTGTTCTACATGGGTTTCCTGTAAACATATTATATTTCCCCCAAGTGTTCGCAAACCCATAGCCACCTTTTGTCTCTTTGATGTATCATTCAGGCCACAGACATTGACTGAGACAATTCGTAGTGGATCTAACCTAGCCATCTAAAGGGTGCTGGAATGGTCATCTGGATTCCATAAAAAATTTGGTGTGTGTATGTGTGTGTACAGTGAGTATCTCTGTGTGCCTGCAGCAACCCTACCCTACCCTCCCACCCCACCCCCCAAGGACCCCCCTCCACCCACCCACCCTCCCCCTTATGTGAGCAATCAGGCTGAGCCTGAATGATGGAGGTCAGTCATGAGCCATGGCCGCCAGCCACGCCAATCATCTGTGAAAAAGTGGCCAATGCTAGACAAAATACTCAAGTGATCCATCATTTACAGTTACAGTCATCCCCAGTTCCTTTCGTCCCCTTCTTCCCGCCCTTTCCCCATCAAAGGAGGAGTCAGGTTCTAGGAAAAGATATGGGGTACGAGAGAGAAGAAAAAGAAAAAAAACAAAGGAGAAAAAATAGACTAATATAGGGGGAAAAAGTAGTATTGTTATACACATAGAGTATATGCGTACGCAATCCAGAATGTATGTCAATGTTTTCCTTTTCTATTCTATCCCTCTATAGAGTGGGAGATAGCGTCAGATTAACATCAAGTAGCCAATTAGGTCGTTTGTTAGTTTGCCCCTTTTTGTCCTTTCTTTCGTTTAATCTCTTCCAGATACTCTTTGGCTTTGATCTCTGATGTAAAGACCTTGGTAGTACCATACAGGATAACTTTCAGTCTTGCCGGGTTCATAAGGTATACCTCTGCACCTAATTGTTGTAAGGGAGAGATCAGCTGTCGCAGGTGCCATCTACTCTCAACAGTCTGATGGCAAAAATCCGGCTTAGAAAAAAAGATAATCCCATGAGCTCCTTTTTTTGAATTGGGTCGAGCCTTGTCGTATACCAATTGTCTCAGGAGAAAGTTGCCAAAGTATACAAGGAATACCCGGGGCTGACCTTCAGTCACATTACCATTCTTATATTGCTTCTTCAAAAAAAAGGGAAACCTATGTGCTCGCTGCACTTCACGGTCCCAGTCCCATTCTGAGTGTTCTGGGAACGAATCTTGCAGCAGTTTGACAATGAACTGTCTGGGGTCTTCCCCCTCCTTTCCTTCAGAAATCCCCAGCAGGCGCAGGTTGTTCCGGCGTTGTCTATTTTCATTTTCTTCCATTTTCACCATTAGATCTGTAAGACAAGCAGAGTTGGAATCAGTGACTTGTTTGGTTGCCACTGCTTCTGTCTCCAAGTGTTCAGTCCTAGCCTCGACCATGCCCACTCTCTTGCTGATGTCTATGCAGGTCTTGTTCAGCCGTCTGAGACCACCCTGTAATTTCTTCGCTGCTTTTTTGGCTGCCCGATTTTCACCTCTCACCTCTTCCTGGAAATCTTTGATGGAGGTAAGTATGGCGGCGAGTGAGGGTTCCAATACCTCATTTGTTTTAGCTTGTAGTCTTCTCGGGCTACACCCCTGTAATAGTGAGTGTGATGTGGTCGGCTCATCTTCTTCTAGGTGATAAGACATCTGTGAGTCCGAGTAATCCCATTTGAGCTGACTCCTTCGTTTAATCTTATTCCTTGGTTTTTTGGGACGGACGATTGTACCAGTGTTGTCATGAGAGGCCTCGCTTTCCTCTTCACTGGTACTGTTAGTATTACCTTCGCTTTCTTCTTCTGTCTCGCTTTCCCCTGACGAGCTCGGAGTGCTGTCTGATACTGAATAAAAGGCCTCCTGACCAATTTCTGGGGTCCATGGGGCAGCAGAGCCAGGAGGAACTTCCAAGCTTCGAATAACAGTTTCCATCTTTGTGGGGTGATCTTTGGTGTTCAGTTTCTCAAAGGGAGTACAAAGGGAGTTAGCATTATTTCCTTCGTCTAGCTCTGGATGTTCACCTTCTGTTGGAAGTGGGGTTAAGAGGGGATCAGGCTGATTAAGGGGACCAAGTGTATGATCATGTTTTTCAGTTGAGGTTTGCAGTGATAGAGAGGTTTGCTGATTGTCAATCAGATTGGGGAGGACTTCTAGGTTTGAAAAGGCGTTATTGGAGTCCAAACTGACAGCAGGTGTTTGATCAATGTCACCATGATCGCTATTCTGCTTAGAGGAGTCCTCAATTCTGATGGGGCACTGCGTATTTTTTATGCTACTTTTAGTCGTGGTAGCCTGGTTTTTAGCCGCTAGAAATATTTTAGCTGGGGGAGGAGAAGGATGCGCCAAACTGGCATCTTTATTGTCTCTGAGGTCTCTGCTAGTAGCCCCAGCCCCAGCCCCTACCCCTGCCAGGCCAGCATTCTTTTTTGTTCCAATAACCCCACTGACCTGTTTGGACTTATTCTTGCCAGTGTCGTCTCCCGCTAAATACTCCTTCCCTGCAATAGGTGTCTTCGCCTTTAAGCTTTTTTTTGCTCCCACGAGAGTTCATCTTTCTGGCTTTGTTGTCAAAATCTGCTCCCTCCGATGCTCTGATCTGCCCCCAAGATCCAAACACAGCAGATAGTACTGTGTAGCCCAGCACCAAGAAAGACACTTCCCACCATCCAAAGCGGCGTTTGTTAGCTCGTTTCACCGAGCGCACAGCAGGCGTCTGTGTCCTGTACCAGCGGCTGTTGCATGTAAAGGCTATGCCTGCTGGAGAGATTTTACACGCGGCGGAGAACACCAGCAAATCCGCATGGCAAGTCGCTTCACTGCAGCGCTTCCCCGCCGCTCCAACGATCTCCCCAAATGGTCCCGCGGCTCCGGGCGAGTCCCAAAGCAATCTCCGTCGTCTGCAAGCTCGATGCGTCCGAGCCTGGGACCCAGCATCACGGATCCGCAGGTCAGGTAGCCGATCACCTGAGAGTTCGGTGACCAACGTGGCGTGGCGGCCGCACACACAGGCTTACGCTGCCTCCATCTTGCCCTGTCAAAGGTTTTTTTAAATGCTAATCCCTTACTATAACATGTCTGAAACATACGTTTTTTTTTTAGTGCATTTTAAAGGTTTTGTAAATGACAATTTTTAAATGTATTAATTCTTATATTTATTTTTTTGATACTGATTTACTAAATTTTTTTAAACTATTTATTTTTAGATATTTTATTTTTTACATTACATTATATCTACATTATACATTACATTACAAAATATACTTTCTCAGAATGAATTTCTTTAGTTTAAATACTTTGCAAGTAGGCAATAGAGTCTTTTAAGTACAGTAGTTACAGTTGTTGCAATGGGCAACACAATTTGAAACACAATGCAACATTGAGCTGACTGGGAATTTCTAGTTAAATGCAACTAGTTACTTTATGGATTACTTTTCTAACCACAGGACTGGATCCTAGATATAGTCCTGGGACATCTCCTGTAAACAGTTGAGTAAAAGCGTTTTGGTTACAGTAGTGATTTTTAAGGAATTTATTGTATTTTAAAAGTTGACACAGAAGCTTTTTCACATTGAATCACCAATGTTATCCTATGGGAGGAAATTCACTTAGCAAGTAAGTAGTGTTATCGTTACTTTTTGTTACTCAGCAGTGGATCCTGGATCCAACACTGGTGCATCTCCTGAAAACAGTTGAAAGAATGCGTTTAAGTCATACAGGTGATTTTTAAGGAATATTTGTAGTTTGTGAAAATAGACACTTAGAAACCTGTCTGGTGAAAACCAGACAATGGATTCCTGTGGAAGGAAATACAAGTTACTTGTAAGTATTTTTTTTTATTTTTAATTAATTTATTTATTTTTAAATGTGTATAACAGCGCACAGCTATCCCAAGGGGATTCCTGGCGCCGACAGTGAACAACCAGGAAAGGATAGGCCTACTGGCTGAAAAGCCAAGTTTTAAGGGATCTGCGGAAAGACAGAAGGTCAGATTGTAGGCGGAGGGGCAATGGAAGTGCATTCCACAAAGTGGGGCCAAGGTGAGAGAAGGAGCGCCCTCCCATACGAGATAGTCTTACTCTCGGAACTCGGAACTTCTCTTGAGTAGAGGATCTAAGAGTACGGGGGGACGTAGGGCAGGCCAGCTGTTGTACATAGTTGTGGGCCTTGGAATGCTTAATACAGAGCATGTATGTGAGGGCCTTGTACTTGACTCGTTTCTCCACTGAAAGCCTGTGGAGATCGACCAGCGACCTGGCCGCTCAGACAGTCTTGGGTACTCGGCAAAGTAGGTTGGTGGCAGAGTTTTGTACTCGCTGCAGTTTACATGTTATTTCTTTGTTGACACGCAAATAGAGAATATTCCCGTAGTCCATCCTGGAAGTCACCAGGGCATGGACTACGGTACGCTGGGCATGAGATGGAAGCAACCACACAATATTCCTTAACCATTTCAGAATGGTAAAACAGTTGGCGGCAACCTTGGTTGCTTGCTGACGCATGGAAAGAGAGTCATCCATAATGAAACCAAGGTTGTGCACCTGAGTGGAAGGCTGTGGTAGCGTACCCATTTCTGGCGGCCAATGTTGAGGGCCCCAGAGACTGCAGTCCTTGCTAAGGATCAGAACCTCTGTTTTATTGCTGTTGAGTTTCAAAAAGTTGGCGTTCATCCAAGCCATAACTTTACTGAGGCCGGATCTAAGTGCCGAGGGCTCGGAATGTTTGTCAGCTGACAGAGAGAAGAGGATCTGGGTGTCATCAGCGTATGAAAAAAGTGATAACCCCGATTCTTCCACTAAAGCTGCCAGCGGTCTGATATGAATATTAAACAACAGAGGACTGAGAGTAGAACCCTGGGGGACCCCATAGGGCAAGGGATAAGTTTGGGTTAAGAGGTAGATGAAAAAACCTGAAAGGCATGATCGGAGAGGAATGAGCTCAACAAACTCAAGGCAGTCCCCGTAACATCCAAGAGTTGGAGGGCCTTTATGAGTATGGTATGAGAGACCGTATCAAAGGCCGCACTCAGGTCGAGTAGCACTAAAGCCATGGTCTTGCCCTCATCGATGTTGTGTCGGAGCGCTTCTGTAACCCAGAGTAAAGTAGACTCAGTAGAATAACTGGTCCTGAAGCCGGATTGGGTAGGATGTAACAGCCCATTTATCTCAATCAGGCCCATATGTATCAAGCTAATTAGCATTCGCAAAGGCCGAAATTCTGTGAATTTCGGCATATGCGAATGCCAATTACCTAAATGGTATGTATCAAACATGTGTGATGCAAAATAAGGAATCACAAAATTTGCTATTCCTTATTTTGCATTTGCACTTAAGGAATCGCAAATTTTGCGATCCCTTAAATGCAATGTATCAAAGAAAAAATATGCTAAAAATGCCAATAAGGATTCGCAAATTACCACCAACTTCTAGTTGGTGGTAAGTTGCGAATTCTTTTAAAAAGGCTTTTTTTCCAAAAAACCAAAGGTGCCATATGACGACCTATCTCAATGCCCATGGGCATTGAGCGGGAGCTCGATATATAGCGTCTTAAACAGACTTTACCTAACTGGGCGATTTGGTGCTGTGCCCGTGGCTTTTAGGTCAATGCGCAAGCGCATTGACCTAAAATGCACGTGCACATCACCAAATCGCCGTCTGTTCCCTCAGCCGCACTCCTCCCACACCTTTGAAGTGAAGCTTAGCTTCACTTCAAAGGCCCCTGCTGCTTAACACCCTCACCGCCGCTCGGCCCCCTCCCCTGCCCGCTGTGTCAAATTTCTCCTCCCCCCTTCCCTTGTCTGCCTTCCCTTATCGTGATAAGGTCACTCTCCCCGCTCGGCCCCCTCCCCTGCCCGCCGTGTCGCATTTCTCCTCCCCCCTCCCCTTCTCTGCCTTCCCTCCGTCTTGCATCGTTTTAGAACTGGGCAAAGTGCAAATGGCTTTTTATGTAACAGTGGAGCAAAACCGTTTGGTTGGAAGGTATTTTGTTTTTAAATTATTTTTACTCGCCTTCAAAACTCCCGAAACGCACTGGAGAAAAGGCAGGCATGGCTGCAGCTGTTGCTTGCTGTGTGCAGTAGGGGGAAGTGAGTAAGTAAACAAGTACAACGTGTGGTGGGAATAGTGTGTTTTCTCATATTGACAATTACACACAGTTACATGCGCCTGTAGATTTACAACCCAACTCCGTTTTGCAGTGGGCTACATTTTATTAAACAATTTTATATAGCGCCAACTCGGCCCGAAGGTGTTGGTGCGCTCTTCGTGAGCACTGTTTACATTACACAAGGACACGTACATTTTGATTGGTAGGGGGCGAGTAATGGGATTTTGCCTAGACTCACAAGATGTCCAGCTGAAGCTGAGACTCGAATCTGGTTTCCCAGTCCCTAGGTCCGCTGCTCTGGCCGTTAAGCCACAACCATGCTTAGCATCGTTTTAGAACTGGGCAAAGTGCCAATGACTTTTTATGTAACAGAGGAGCAAAAGCGTTTGGTCGGAAGGTATTTTGTTTTTAAATAATTTTTACTTGCCTTCAAAATTCCCGAAACGCACTGGAGAAAAGGCAGGCATGGCTGCAGCTCTTGTTTAACGTGTCCTCACAGCACATTCCCAGCCAGAGGCATGCATATATATGAATAACAATTAAGCGACTCCAGGAGCTCCGTGGAGCCCTGGAATGGCCTCTAATTTCATCACTTTGCCTTGGATTTAATTTCCTGGCTCTCCCTCGGTTTTTCATTTCTCTTCTTTACGGCCGTTGTGCCTTCTCTTAAACAATGTAAACTTCGATCTGTCTTAATTTTCACGTACCTGAAGGGGGTAGTGTCATTTTAGAAAGTTGTATTTGGTAGTTTTGTATGTCTTTCTTAACTCGTTTTGGAAATGTACACTATTATAGTTGATGCTGGTTGCTGGTGGCAGCCGTGTCTTAGCTATTGGCACACAGTGTAGATGATGGGAACGATTTTTGCTGCTGGCGACGAGCTTCTTTCACAAGGGTGCTTAGAACAGTAGCCCTTTTGTTTCTTTGATTTGTGAAGTAGTTCATAGACTAATTGTTTTTATTCCACTGGGCTGCTCTCCTCAGATGTAGCATCTTAACCGAGTTAGTACTGAACATAATCGTTTTAAGAATTCAGAATTCTTACTTTGGCTCAATGTATTTTTCCTGTTATAATGAACTTTAGCGATAGTTGCATTATTTGGGGAAGAGTGTAAAGTTTACTAGGAGCCGTTTTCACTTTTTAGGCCTGAAACTCTAAAGTCTACACATTCTTTACAATACGCAGAGCTGTCTTTTACACCTATCAGGGTAGTATTAATTCCCTCTTGCTATTGGTTCTTAGATGTATCCTTTCCCCTTCTATTAAATGCTTCCATTGCAGTGCACAAAGGACTGTTTTACATCTAAAATGTAATTGTCACTGTTTTTTATCTCATGATGTATTGCATACAGAAAATGTTAGTTTTTTTTTTATCACAGTATCTTTTCAAAATATTTTAATCGGTGCTCAATGTGCGAGCCAGGTCTATTGCCTTTGTCAATGCTTATTCTCTTTGATAACAGCATATACTTTGTCCAAACTGGTGATAAACTGAGTGTTTGGATTAATTTTTATTGCTTGGATGTTAAAGGATTTAAATTAAAATAACCTGAACGATGATAGAAATTGTTTGCAGCAAAGAATCAAACATGTCTATTTAATGTTACTCTTAAAACTTACCTCTCCGGTATGTCCCTCCGCTGACATTTTCAGCTATTCCATCTTTTATGTAATCCTGGCCACTTTAGGCCACGTTTAAGACCAAGATGGTGTTCCAGGTTTCGTGTTGTGCACATCAGCAACAATGTAGTTAAAAAAATAAAAAAATAAAAATACCGGCTTCAGTACTTCCGTATGAACTAGTCACACCCTAAAATCATGAGTCCAAGGAATACGCATTTCTGGAATGAGTGATTCTAAAGCTGAATTGCTGGCTGTTGCTTCCAAGCTATGCTACTTCCGGGCTAGGCCACAAAACGACAGAACATGCCCTTTGTTCAGACCAAATGTATGTTTCAGCGCTTTGGAAACACCCCTTCACCATGTTTAATATGATGCTATTTAAGATGCCTGACTGGTTTTCAGCGAGGTGCTCCTGTTTATGAAGAACTGAGGCAAGCATGACAGATGGCAGGCGCAATTACTTTAACTTAAAACAGTCCTTGTATGTTTTTGGACATTGATCATGCTCTGCCTAACTTCAGGCAATGGAAACCCTGTCGAGGATGCGTGACTGGGTTATTGCCTTGCTCTTGATTCTGTAAAGCGCTCGGATACCTTAGGGTCTAGCCAGCGCTATATAAAACTCATAAATAAATAAATAGCTGATCCATTACATTCTTGTGTCCCTCAGTAGCTGCCTTAGGAGAGGATACTATAATCGTACAAACTTTTTGCTCATCTTACAAATTGTTGTTTGTCTTAAACCCATGGCATTAGAACACTGTTGTCTATAGCCTCTTAAGTTGTATGACTTGAGCGCCTTCAAGCCACTAGGATCTTCGATACATAGACACCTTTTACCAGGCAACATTGTATGGTGTAGAAATCTCAGACGATACAGCCCACATTGAAGTAATATTATGCCATACAAATTACACAACTTACAAAAAAGGGTAGTGATGGGAAACTGATCGCACTTCTTTTGACATGTGCAAATTTAAGTAACATTTCGATTCATTTGTATTTTTCACGGGGCAGTTGGGTACATTTGCATCCAACTACCCAAAATGCAAAACCCACTTCAGCAATGCCTCTCGTGTTACACAGAAAATCTAGAGACCAACGCACTCCTGTAGACAAACTTAAAATAGTCAAACATACATATGTGTGATGCAGTCTGTAGATGAGACATGTTCCACACTGCAAATTCCAATGTTATTCAGATGTTTATGTATTTCTCTTAGATGGTACAAGCAACAGTTGACATGTGTTTCGTCACAACAGTGACTTTTTCAAGGCTAGATGGTCACAGTAACGGAAGCTGGTTCACACCTCTCAATAGCTCTTTTCACTCCATCCTTACCTGCCGTGCTCCACCCAGCTTTCAGAGCAGTGTCCGTGTGCGCTAATAAGTGACTTCAGGACCAGGGCGTGCCAAGTGCGGATAGAATTATGGAAAACAAGCCAGCATCCATCAACGCTAAAAACGAAAAATGACACAAAAACAACAAAAGCCACAGCATCACTCAACGCCACAGCATTACTCCACACTACAGCATCACTCGATGCCACTGCATCACTCAACGAACAGCATCACTCAGCACCACCACAGCATCACTCAGCACCACCACAGCATCACTCAGCACCACCACAGCATCACTCAACACCACCAGAGCATCACTCAGCACCACCGCAGCATCACTCAGCACCACCACAACATCAAACAGCACCACCACAGCACCACCACAGCATCACTCAGCGCCACAGCATCACTCAGCGCCACAGCATCACTCAGTGCCACGGCATCACTCAGCGCCACAGCATCACTCAGCACCACAGCATCACTAGTTCAAATATGTTTTCTCAATGTTTCAAAATGTATTCAAAATATCAAACTAAATCTTAAAAATTCACTTCTGTTCTTGGATTTTCGCCACAATAAAATAAACATAATCTTTACTAAATATATTTAATAAACTTTAAGCTATTAGCAATATAAAATACAATCCATTTTATTTACGTATTAAATATTAAAGAAAATTTAAAGCCATTGATTTTTTTTATATCAATACATATAAGTCACGTTAATACAAAACATGTTGCTTTACAAATGCTAGAGGTGTCACATTTACAAAAATTATAACTATTGGCTTTGTAAAAAAGAAAGCTATTAATGTAGCTATTTAGAAAAAACAACACATAAATAAAAAAAAATAAAAAACACCTATAGCTCTAACTTTCCTACTGCGAGACCTATTGCATTTCCAGACCTATTGCATTTGCATTCCGAGTACCCAAGACAAGACAGTCTTGGGTACTCGGCAAAGTAGGTTGGTGGCAGAGTTTTGTACTCGCTGCAGTTTACGTGTTATTTCTTTGTTGACACGCAAATAGAGAATATTCCCGTAGTCCATCCTGGAAGTCACCAGGGCCTGGACTACGGTACGCTGGGCATGAGATGGAAGCAACCACACAATATTCCTTAACCATTTCAGAATGGTAAAACAGTTGGCGGCAACCTTGGTTGCTTGCTGACGCATGGAAAGAGAGTCATCCAGAGTGGAAGGCTGTGGTAGCGTACCCATTTCTGGCGGCCAATGTTGAGGGCCCCAGAGACTGCAGTCCTTGCTAAGGATCAGAACCTCCGTTTTATTGCTGTTGAGTTTCAAAAAGTTGGCGTTCATCCAAGCCATAACTTTACTGAGGCCGGATCTAAGTGCCGAGGGCTCGGAATGTTTGTCAGCTGACAGAGAGAAGAGGATCTGGGTGTCATCAGCGTATGAAAAAAGTGACAACCCCGATTCTTCCACTAAAGCTGCCAGCGGCCTGATATGAATATTAAACAACAGAGGACTGAGAGTAGAACCCTGGGGGACCCCATAGGGCAAGGGATAAGTTTGGGTTTAGAGGTAGATGAAAAAACCTGAAAGGCACGATCGGAGAGGAATGAGCTCAGCAAACTCAAGGCGGTCCCCGTAACATCCAAGAGTTGGAGGGCCTTTATGAGTATGGTATGAGAGGCCGTATCAAAGACCGCACTCAGGTCGAGTAGCACTAAAGCCATGGTCTTGCCCTCATCGATGTTGTGTCGGAGCGCTTCTGTAACCCAGAGTAAAGTAGACTCAGTAGAATAACCGGTCCTGAAGCCGGATTGGGTAGGATGTAACAGCCCATTTATCTCAATCAGGCCCATATGTATCAAGCTAATTAGCATTCGCAAAGGCCGAAATTCTGCGAATTTCGGCATATGCGAATGCCAATTACCTAAATGGTATGTATCAAACATGTGTGATGCAAAATAAGGAATCACAAAATTTGCTATTCCTTATTTTGCATTTGCACTTAAGGAATCGCAAATTTTGCGATCCCTTAAATGCAATGTATCAAAGAAAAAATATGCTAAAAATGCCAATAAGGATTCGCAAATTACCACCAACTTCTAGTTGGTGGTAAGTTGCGAATTCTTTTAAAAAGGCTTTTTTTCCAAAAAACCAAAGGTGCCATATGACGACCTATCTCAATGCCCATGGGCATTGAGCGGGAGCTCGATATATAGCGTCTTAAACAGACTTTACCTAACTGGGCGATTTGGTGCTGTGCCCGTGGCTTTTAGGTCAATGCGCAAGCGCATTGACCTAAAATGCACGTGCACATCACCAAATCGCCGTCTGTTCCCTCAGCCGCACTCCTCCCACACCTTTGAAGTGAAGCTTAGCTTCACTTCAAAGGCCCCTGCTGCTTAACACCCTCACCGCCGCTCGGCCCCCTCCCCTGCCCGCTGTGTCAAATTTCTCCTCCCCCCTTCCCTTGTCTGCCTTCCCTTATCGTGATAAGGTCACTCTCCCCGCTCGGCCCCCTCCCCTGCCCGCCGTGTCGCATTTCTCCTCCCCCCTCCCCTTCTCTGCCTTCCCTCCGTCTTGCATCGTTTTAGAACTGGGCAAAGTGCAAATGGCTTTTTATGTAACAGTGGAGCAAAACCGTTTGGTTGGAAGGTATTTTGTTTTTAAATTATTTTTACTCGCCTTCAAAACTCCCGAAACGCACTGGAGAAAAGGCAGGCATGGCTGCAGCTGTTGCTTGCTGTGTGCAGTAGGGGGAAGTGAGTAAGTAAACAAGTACAACGTGTGGTGGGAATAGTGTGTTTTCTCATATTGACAATTACACACAGTTACATGCGCCTGTAGATTTACAACCCAACTCCGTTTTGCAGTGGGCTACATTTTATTAAACAATTTTATATAGCGCCAACTCGGCCCGAAGGTGTTGGTGCGCTCTTCGTGAGCACTGTTTACATTACACAAGGACACGTTCATTTTGATTGGTAGGGGGCGAGTAATGGGATTTTGCCTAGACTCACAAGATGTCCAGCTGAAGCTGAGACTCGAATCTGGTTTCCCAGTCCCTAGGTCCGCTGCTCTGGCCGTTAAGCCACAACCATGCTTAGCATCGTTTTAGAACTGGGCAAAGTGCCAATGACTTTTTATGTAACAGAGGAGCAAAAGCGTTTGGTCGGAAGGTATTTTGTTTTTAAATAATTTTTACTTGCCTTCAAAATTCCCGAAACGCACTGGAGAAAAGGCAGGCATGGCTGCAGCTCTTGTTTAACGTGTCCTCACAGCACATTCCCAGCCAGAGGCATGCATATATATGAATAACAATTAAGCGACTCCAGGAGCTCCGTGGAGCCCTGGAATGGCCTCTAATTTCATCACTTTGCCTTGGATTTAATTTCCTGGCTCTCCCTCGGTTTTTCATTTCTCTTCTTTACGGCCGTTGTGCCTTCTCTTAAACAATGTAAACTTCGATCTGTCTTAATTTTCACGTACCTGAAGGGGGTAGTGTCATTTTAGAAAGTTGTATTTGGTAGTTTTGTATGTCTTTCTTAACTCGTTTTGGAAATGTACACTATTATAGTTGATGCTGGTTGCTGGTGGCAGCCGTGTCTTAGCTATTGGCACACAGTGTAGATGATGGGAACGATTTTTGCTGCTGGCGACGAGCTTCTTTCACAAGGGTGCTTAGAACAGTAGCCCTTTTGTTTCTTTGATTTGTGAAGTAGTTCATAGACTAATTGTTTTTATTCCACTGGGCTGCTCTCCTCAGATGTAGCATCTTAACCGAGTTAGTACTGAACATAATCGTTTTAAGAATTCAGAATTCTTACTTTGGCTCAATGTATTTTTCCTGTTATAATGAACTTTAGCAATAGTTGCATTATTTGGGGAAGAGTGTAAAGTTTACTAGGAGCCGTTTTCACTTTTTAGGCCTGAAACTCTAAAGTCTACACATTCTTTACAATACGCAGAGCTGTCTTTTACACCTATCAGGGTAGTATTAATTCCCTCTTGCTATTGGTTCTTAGATGTATCCTTTCCCCTTCTATTAAATGCTTCCATTGCAGTGCACAAAGGACTGTTTTACATCTAAAATGTAATTGTCACTGTTTTTTATCTCATGATGTATTGCATACAGAAAATGTTAGTTTTTTTTTATCACAGTATCTTTTCAAAATATTTTAATCGGTGCTCAATGTGCGAGCCAGGTCTATTGCCTTTGTCAATGCTTATTCTCTTTGATAACAGCATATACTTTGTCCAAACTGGTGATAAACTGAGTGTTTGGATTAATTTTTATTGCTTGGATGTTAAAGGATTTAAATTAAAATAACCTGAACGATGATAGAAATTGATTGCAGCAAAGAATCAAACATGTCTATTTAATGTTACTCTTAAAACTTACCTCTCCGGTATGTCCCTCCGCTGACATTTTCAGCTATTCCATCTTTTATGTAATCCTGGCCACTTTAGGCCACGTTTAAGACCAAGATGGTGTTCCAGGTTTCGTGTTGTGCACATCAGCAACAATGTAGTTAAAAAAATAAAAAAATAAAAATACCGGCTTCAGTACTTCCGTATGAACTAGTCACACCCTAAAATCATGAGTCCAAGGAATACGCATTTCTGGAATGAGTGATTCTAAAGCTGAATTGCTGGCTGTTGCTTCCAAGCTATGCTACTTCCGGGCTAGGCCACAAAACGACAGAACATGCCCTTTGTTCAGACCAAATGTATGTTTCAGCGCTTTGGAAACACCCCTTCACCATGTTTAATATGATGCTATTTAAGATGCCTGACTGGTTTTCAGCGAGGTGCTCCTGTTTATGAAGAACTGAGGCAAGCATGACAGATGGCAGGCGCAATTACTTTAACTTAAAACAGTCCTTGTATGTTTTTGGACATTGATCATGCTCTGCCTAACTTCAGGCAATGGAAACCCTGTCGAGGATGCGTGACTGGGTTATTGCCTTGCTCTTGATTCTGTAAAGCGCTCGGATACCTTAGGGTCTAGCCAGCGCTATATAAAACTCATAAATAAATAAATAGCTGATCCATTACATTCTTGTGTCCCTCAGTAGCTGCCTTAGGAGAGGATACTATAATCGTACAAACTTTTTGCTCATCTTACAAATTGTTGTTTGTCTTAAACCCATGGCATTAGAACACTGTTGCCTATAGCCTCTTAAGTTGTATGACTTGAGCACCTTCAAGCCACTAGGATCTTCGATACATAGACACCTTTTACCAGGCAACATTGTATGGTGTAGAAATCTCAGACGATACAGCCCACATTGAAGTAATATTATGCCATACAAATTACACAACTTACAAAAAAGGGTAGTGATGGGAAACTGATCGCACTTCTTTTGACATGTGCAAATTTAAGTAACATTTCGATTCATTTGTATTTTTCACGGGGCAGTTGGGTACATTTGCATCCAACTACCCAAAATGCAAAACCCACTTCAGCAATGCCTCTCGTGTTACACAGAAAATCTAGAGACCAACGCACTCCTGTAGACAAACTTAAAATAGTCAAACATACATATGTGTGATGCAGTCTGTAGATGAGACATGTTCCACACTGCAAATTCCAATGTTATTCAGATGTTTATGTATTTCTCTTAGATGGTACAAGCAACAGTTGACATGTGTTTCGTCACAACAGTGACTTTTTCAAGGCTAGATGGTCACAGTAACGGAAGCTGGTTCACACCTCTCAATAGCTCTTTTCACTCCATCCTTACCTGCCGTGCTCCACCCAGCTTTCAGAGCAGTGTCCGTGTGCGCTAATAAGTGACTTCAGGACCAGGGCGTGCCAAGTGCGGATAGAATTATGGAAAACAAGCCAGCATCCATCAACGCTAAAAACGAAAAATGACACAAAAACAACAAAAGCCACAGCATCACTCAACGCCACAGCATTACTCCACACTACAGCATCACTCGATGCCACTGCATCACTCAATGAACAGCATCACTCAGCACCACCACAGCATCACTCAGCACCACCACAGCATCACTCAGCACCACCACAGCATCACTCAACACCACCAGAGCATCACTCAGCACCACCGCAGCATCACTCAGCACCACCACAACATCAAACAGCACCACCACAGCACCACCACAGCATCACTCAGCGCCACAGCATCACTCAGCGCCACAGCATCACTCAGTGCCACGGCATCACTCAGCGCCACAGCATCACTCAGCACCACAGCATCACTAGTTCAAATATGTTTTCTCAATGTTTCAAAATGTATTCAAAATATCAAACTAAATCTTAAAAATTCACTTCTGTTCTTGGATTTTCGCCACAATAAAATAAACATAATCTTTACTAAATATATTTAATAAACTTTAAGCTATTAGCAATATAAAATACAATCCATTTTATTTACGTATTAAATATTAAAGAAAATTTAAAGCCATTGATTTTTTTTATATCAATACATATAAGTCACGTTAATACAAAACATGTTGCTTTACAAATGCTAGAGGTGTCACATTTACAAAAATTATAACTATTGGCTTTGTAAAAAAGAAAGCTATTAATTTAGCTATTTAGAAAAAACAACACATAAATAAAAAAAAATAAAAAACACCTATAGCTCTAACTTTCCTACTGCGAGACCTATTGCATTTCCAGACCTATTGCATTTGCATTCCGAGTACCCAAGACAAGACAGTCTTGGGTACTCGGCAAAGTAGGTTGGTGGCAGAGTTTTGTACTCGCTGCAGTTTACGTGTTATTTCTTTGTTGACACGCAAATAGAGAATATTCCCGTAGTCCATCCTGGAAGTCACCAGGGCCTGGACTACGGTACGCTGGGCATGAGATGGAAGCAACCACACAATATTCCTTAACCATTTCAGAATGGTAAAACAGTTGGCGGCAACCTTGGTTGCTTGCTGACGCATGGAAAGAGAGTCATCCAGAGTGGAAGGCTGTGGTAGCGTACCCATTTCTGGCGGCCAATGTTGAGGGCCCCAGAGACTGCAGTCCTTGCTAAGGATCAGAACCTCCGTTTTATTGCTGTTGAGTTTCAAAAAGTTGGCGTTCATCCAAGCCATAACTTTACTGAGGCCGGATCTAAGTGCCGAGGGCTCGGAATGTTTGTCAGCTGACAGAGAGAAGAGGATCTGGGTGTCATCAGCGTATGAAAAAAGTGACAACCCCGATTCTTCCACTAAAGCTGCCAGCGGCCTGATATGAATATTAAACAACAGAGGACTGAGAGTAGAACCCTGGGGGACCCCATAGGGCAAGGGATAAGTTTGGGTTTAGAGGTAGATGAAAAAACCTGAAAGGCACGATCGGAGAGGAATGAGCTCAGCAAACTCAAGGCGGTCCCCGTAACATCCAAGAGTTGGAGGGCCTTTATGAGTATGGTATGAGAGGCCGTATCAAAGACCGCACTCAGGTCGAGTAGCACTAAAGCCATGGTCTTGCCCTCATCGATGTTGTGTCGGAGTGCTTCTGTAACCCAGAGTAAAGTAGAATAACCGGTCCTGAAGCCGGATTGGGTAGGATGTAACAGCCCATTTATCTCAATCAGGCCCATATGTATCAAGCTAATTAGCATTCGCAAAGGCCGAAATTCTGCGAATTTCGGCCTTTGCGAATGCCAATTACCTAAATGGTATGTATCAAACAAGTGTGATGCAAAATAAGGAATCACAAAATTTGCTATTCCTTATTTTGCAATTGCACTTAAGGAATCGCAAATTTTGCGATTCCTTAAATGCAATGTATCAAAGAAAAAATATGCTAAAAATGCCAATAAGGATTCGCAAATTACCACCAACTTCTAGTTGGTGGTAAGTTGCGAATTCTTTTAAAAAGGCTTTTTTTCCAAAAAACCAAGGGTGCCATATGACACTCATACATGCCCTAAGGGCATGTATGTTCGCCATATGCCCCCAAATGTTATTTTCAGGGGTGCAGCAGGGTGTTCTTGAGACACCCTTACACCCTTGAAAGAATTCCTAATTTGCGATTAGCAAATTGCTAATCGCCCCTTTATTCCTATGGACCTCCTGGCCCATAGAAATGAATGGGTAATTAGCGATTAGCAATTTGCTAATCGCATATTAGGAATGGTAAGGAATCGCTATAAAAAAGCGATTTTGTTCATACATACCATTTTGCATTTCCTAAATAGCGATTCCTTAAAATTCACTATTTAGGAAATGGAAAATGGTTTGATGATACATATGGCCCTCAATTTGGACAGGTGTCCATTAATGTGTCTTTTTGAGGATCTTTGAGAGAGCAGGTAAAAGAGAAATTGGGCGAAAATTGGAAAAAAGGGCAGGATCAGCATTAGTTTTTTTTTAACAATGGAACCACCATTGCGTGCTTCCAGCTTTAAGGAACGGTGGATGTCATTATAGAGGTATTAAGCAATTGCAGAACGTGAGTGAGAGAGGGTGGGCCAATTTGTCGCAAGACAGTAAGTCACAGGGGGATCCTGATTTAATATGGCTAAGATGATGTGTGAGTGCCACCATATCCAAAAGTGGCCAAGATTCAAGGGTGGGCACATTTGTCAAGTCAGTGCAATTTTCAGATGACATGACAGGGCAATCAGCAGATATAGTGGGTAGAAAAGAGGAGACGGGGTGGAGCTGACCAGTGAAGAATAGATTATCTCCACTTTATTTTTAAAAAATTGGGCGAGATCTTCACATTCTGTAGAATTAGGTTTGGGAGGGGATTGTATGGTGGTTGAACCAGATAAGTCCTTGACCATATTAAACAAGGTTTTAGGACAGTTTTTAGCCTGTAGAAGAGATGTAGAAACATAATTTGCACGTGCAGGCCGACAAAGGGAATGATGGTCCCGCTTGCTAGTATTATAGGCAAGTTTAGCTGTGGCTGTATAGTTCTTGCGCCACCGACGCTCCACGTTTTTACATTTGGTTTTCTCCTTTAGTTCGTCGGAGAACCAAGGGGCCGGGGGCGATGGTTGTTAAACTTTCTGACGGAAGTGGGGAGATAGATATCGAGTGCTGATTTAATCCATCCTTGAAACGTTACCAGATCAGAGGCAACGTTATTATGGAAGGTGGGAGTGTTTATGGACAACAATGAGTTAAACTTGGTGATATTAAGCTTTGTCCCCTTCCTAGAAGGTATAACAGTAATGTTGCAATTTGTATGCGCAAGATGGGGGGTTCCACGCTGAAACCTACTAAGAAGTGATCCGTCCAACAAAGAGGGGCAGCCATAAAACATTGTAACGAAGATAGATTGGAGAAAATGGGATCAAGAGGATGACCTACGTTATGTGTGGATCCACTATTTACGAGAAGAATATTCATAGCTGCCAAATAAGTGACAAAGGTGCTGGCAATATTACAGCTGGTATCCTCAAGATGGAGGTTGAGATCACCTAGGATAGAAAAATGAGTTGCCTGAAGCAGCAGCGGCGAGACAAATTCAGGAAACTTTGTTGCCCATGAGCCAGCCGGACCTGGGGGGCGGTACACCAATATACCAGAAAAAGTGAAGTGCAGAGTCAGAGTAAGTTTGAAAGCAGCAGCTTCACGGTCTGGAATCGGGAGTGCATTGAATTTACAACAAAATTTGTTTTTAAAGTTAATGGCGATCCCGCCTCCCACCCTGACTTCCCCATCCTTCCTCATGGCATAGTTCGGGGGCAGGGTTCTGGCCATGTCAGGCCCTGAACAGCTGGTAAGCCATGTCTCCATTAGGAATATGGCATCAGGTTGTAAGTCCAAAAATAGGTAAAAAATGTCTGCCTGATGTTTGGGGAGAGAGCGACAGTTGATGCTAAAAAAAGGAAAAGCTCTTAGTAGATCCTGGCTTTTGTTTGGGGGTGCGATGCAAAAGCTAGAGGGCTGTCATGTAAGGCTTAATAGCTTTACCTGGATCATCAAGGTTGGCATTGAATGTAAAATTACAGCCAGGGCAGGCAATGTGATTATCTTCTGTCTCGAGGCAGGCACACAGGGGATGAGGGTAGGGGCACAAATTAAGCAGCAGGGTAGAAGAGAATTTTAAGGCAGTGTTTATTGCAGGGAGCAGGGGTTTCGGCCCCGGGACCTGGCCTGGCGCGGACGGGCGTGGACGGGCGCAGACGGGCTTGCCTTTGGCACTCCGCTGCACGCGTCCGCTGCGCGCTAGCCTCATAGGCTGCTTTTAAAAGGCTTGCCTTGGGAAGGGAATGCAAACACTAGAGCGTCCCTTGCCCCAAGATGGCAGCCGCGTATGGCACAACCAGGAAGTGGGTGAAAAGATTGAGTGCCGGTTTCCCCTGTGACCTCCCTCCACTCAAACAGTCCGCTCTTGACTGTGGTGGACCAGGGGGCTACAGGTAACGCTGCACAATCCCCAGCAGCAACACAAGGTAAGGCAGCCTTTAAAAGGAACAACAAGTCAGCATTCCCTTAAGCTCACCCCCATTTCAGTTATAGCAATGTACAATATTACATAAGCAAAGTTTGGTTAGAATTACTTTTCAGGGTCAGTGCTGGGCGAAACGATGCAGCACCGAGTTCTCTCCTGATAACAGGTGAGTAAATCGGAATTTGTTGTTCGGATGATTTTAGGTGAACATTTAAAAGTTTCAAAACTCCACACTTAGAAGAATTTCCAAGTGATACCAGTCAATGTTAGCCTATGGAAGGAAATTCAAGTTACTCGTGAGTATGGTTAGAATTATTTTTCAGGAACAGTACTGGGCTCAAAGATGCAGCACTGAGGTCTCTCCTGATAACAGGTGAGTAAATCGGAGTTCCTTGTTCGGCTGATTTTAGGTGAATATTTTGAAGTTCCAAAACTCCACACTTAGAAGAATTTCCAAGTGAAACCAGTCAATATTACCCTATGGAAGGAAATTCACCTAGCAGGTAAGTAGTGTTATCATTACTGTTTCTTAGTCAGTGGTGGATCCTGGAACCTGCACTGGTGCATCTCCTGTAAAAAGTTGAAAGTATGCGTTTTAGTCATATAGGCGATTTTTCAGGAATATTTGTAGTTTGTGAAAATAGACACTTAGAAACTTTTCTGGTGAAAACTAGACAATGGATTACTTTGGAAGGAAATACAATTTACTGGTAAGTATGGTTAGAATTACTTTTCAGGGTCAGTGCTGGGCTAAAAGTTGCAGCACTGGGTTCTCTCCTGATAACAGGTGAGTAAATCGTAATTCATTGTTCGGATGATTTTATGTGAATATTTAAAAGTTGCAAAACTTCACACTTAGAAGAATTTCCAAGTGAAACCAGTCAATGTTAGCCTATGGAAGAAAATTCAAGTTACTGGTAAGTATGGTTAGAATTACTTTTCAGGATCAGTACTGGGCTCAAAGATGCTGCACTGAGGTCTCTCCTGATAACGGGTGAACAAATCGGAATTCGTACTACATCCAGTAAGAGCCACATAGCGGCGTAGGCGAAAGATTTAAAAAGGGGCAGGGCCACCTCTCTCAACGTAGTGCAGTGGCGCTACCTGAAAGCACCTGGTGGGCTACTAGGCCCTCATGGTCCCTCAGGTATGAAGTGGAATTTTATCCCCAACTTAAAACGTGCCACAGGGCGTGTTTGCACACATCATGTCAAGTACCTGGTGGGCTAGTTGGCCACCAGGGACCCTGTAAATGTAAATGTAAATGTATTTGAGCTTATATAGCGCACAGCTACCCACAGTGGGTTTCCCGGCGCTTGCTTAGGGAACCCGTCCTGGTATTCCCCTGTGAGATAACCCCGGCAGGGTATCCACAAGGTGAAAGCCAGGCATCCCGCCGCGAGGGGCCGTTGTGGAGATTAAGCAAGCTATTGCCCAGAGTCGCAGAGTGTGAACCTGTGAGTCGAGAAGGCACCGGAGCGAGAATTATCGAGTCCGTGGAATTTTTAGCCCAAGACCCGCCGAGGCGGGGAATTGAACCCTGGTCCAGGGCCGGTCTCAGCTTCCGGGTCTGCCGCCTCTAACCCCTGAGCCACACTTCTCCACCCTCAGTATTGACAAGGAATTAATTTCCCAACTTAAGCCGTACCACAGGGCGTGTGTGCACACATGTGAACTCAGGCCCCGCCCCTCCCTTCACCACTGTGCAAACGCACACCGTGGCGCGTTTTAAGTTGGGGAATTAAGCCAATTAGCCCACCAGGTACCTCCAGTAAGCGCTACAAGGCTGTATTGCAGAGAGGTGTAAAAGGGGGCATGGCCTGGAGCACCTCTCTGCCACTCAGCCCAGTGGCGCTTACCGGAGGTACCTGGTGGGCTAGTTGGCCCCCAGGGACCCCTACTATTGAAGGGAAATTAATATGTGCCGGTGCTTTCTTAATTATATGGGCCGGGTCTACACACATTGCTGCACGTCATGGATTTTAATTTTTTGATATTAATTATTTACCTCACTACTGGACTTGGCAGTGGCACAGAGTGTTGTGCAACTACAGTGACTCAGTCCCACTCCCAGCGAAGTTGTGATGAGCCTTACCGTGGGTACCTGGGAGCAGGGCTTTAAGTGGGATGAAAAAACTGGGGGGTCTCTCAAAGGGGTGTGTCCAGTGAAATTAGGGGCGTGGCCTTAAAACACTTACTAAAAATCTGTGTTTAGCATAGTGTGCCGCCCGACTTGTATGTTGGTGTTTCTGTCATTGCATCCAGATATGTGCGACAAGTAACATCATACCTACAAAAAGTAAGGACTATTGGCTTTGTCAATGGTTGTTAGTTGCATAAGATAAATAATTTGCAACTACGGCTTGTTACCTATAATATTGAAAAAGCTTCCACTTAAAGCCCTGGTGACCCTACCACAATGTTGCTGCCTTTGCGTTTTAGAAAGAGAAGGGAAACCCAAAAAGAAAATGACTCTCATTAAAGGATTTCCCTTCCCCTACAACGCTCACCTGGCATGACGTCATGCTGTAACTTCTCCACTAGTGAGAAGTGAGCAATGTGGGCTGCACACATCGATGTGCTAGCTGGCTCGAAACGGGTCTCTATCTGGCTGTTTTGCGCCCTGGCACTTTTGTTCTGACTGCAGTCTGCTGTCACTGCAGTCCGGTAAAAAAAACGGAGAGCCTGTGCCAGGGCTCAAAACAGAGCCCGATAGAGACCCGTTTCGAGGCCCCCTTTAAAAAACTGCCGGTGCTCCGACCCCTTGAGACCCGGCCCACTTAAAGCCCTGCCTGGGAGTGGCTCTGCAATTACAGAGATCTTAAGGAAGCACCCGGAGTTGGGTCGCCGGACCTTCGCAATGCACGTGTTCTCCACAGGGGCACTGACCCCTGATCTATGTGCAGTATCCTGGTCTTTAGAAGCTTGTGTCTAATTAAATAATTATTCAGTTACGCCCTCAACCCCTCCTGTTCTCCAAACTCAGACACTTACATTGATCACAGCGCCACTCATTTCCAAAGGATGCACATGGCACAGGGGTGGGCGTGCAGTATTCTAGTATAATCTTGGTCTCTTTCAGGGTGGGGTAGGGCTCCTCACTGCCTCCTGGTCAAGACAACGAGAAATCAGGATCTTTCCAAAATGTTAGTTTTGCCATCCCCCACTGTGATGTACAGCACTTACAGGAGATACTCCAGGAGACTTATTGTCCTCCATACTTTGTTAATCTGTGTGGGTGCGATTGTGCCATTTTATTAAATTAAATTAAGACTGCATGTTTGAATAACCGTGGTTTGTTCACAATGTAGTGACAATATTTAAGCTGCGCCGTTGTGTAATCAGGGCCAGTTCTAGGATGTTTGGGGCCCTGGGCTGAAAGGAAATGTGTGAAGCCCTCCTAAATCGCTGAGACATGACACATTCAGGGCTGTTTGCATCTGAATAGATGCTCCTGCTCCTGAAGCTGCAGCCCCTCCCTCTCAGTCACCTTCAAGCAAGCACCTCTTAACGGGTCATCAAGGGCTGAAGGTGTGAGGGTTGCCATCCCGCTGTGCCTCTCCAATAATGCTGGTTTCTGAGCTTTGGAACAGAGTCAAGAAGGGAGGTGGGTGGAAGCTGTGCGGGCTTTAGGGTGGTGTGACCGGTGCCTAGGTTAAAATTACGGACAAATGGCGTCCGTTAAAGAATCCTTCACGGACAACGGACAGACGGCCGAAATTACGGACTGTCCTTGAAATTTACGGACGGTTGGTCACCCTACTGGGACAGACAAACCAAAGACACCACTATTTCCAGAGACAGTCTCATGCCACTGACACACTGCACCAGCTTTACTGGCATTTACGTCACTGCCTAGCACCCGACTGACTCTACCCCAGCCGCATCTGTCTTTAAAATGCACCTGCCTGCGTGTGAGGAACTACTCCATCTCATAAGCCGTTTAAAGGCATTACATTATCAGCTGGCTGAGGTTACCCCAGTCCTCTGAGCGGTTCAGAGGGACTCATAGGAATAGCGACTGATTGTATCACTTTAAACAGCCTTCCAGCTCACTAACCTGATACGTAACTGGCTCTCCAAAACCCCAATAGATTCATTATAGGAACTCCTCATTAAAAGAAGTCAATCACCTTTAGACAGCAGCAAAATAAAGTTTGTGTGTCATTGTCTTTTATAGTGCTTTATGTAGTCCGCGGCACGCTACCTTGTGGCCCTGAGACAAAGCGACCACCAATGTCAGACGTTACAGGAACCCGTTATGACAAAGCGTTTTGGAACGCGCTGCATGCCTTTCTGGTATCCTACTTTTGAAAAATCAAGCTGTTCCCCTCGAAGTGCAATGCTGTGCAGAGGCTGCATCACTCTGTGCTTGGAAGAGGCTGTGAGGGAGGGCAACCTAGAGGAGATGCTAGTAGGGTGACCAACTGGCATTGGTGCAAATTCAGGATGGTGAGTTTAAAAATTCAGGACAAAGGGTCAAAATTCAGGACACAAATTCAGGACAGGAGGTCAAAATTCAGGACAAAGCTTCAGGACAATTGGATAAGTTTTACAGACACATCAGAGGTCGCGCAAATGTATATAAGTAAGCCCAGCCATATCCAAACATATTCAACCATTTGCAAACCTATCCATCATGTATCCTTACATCTATCCTTTCAGTCATCCATCCCTTCTTTCATCCTTTATCCATCCATCCACCCTTTCACCCTAGCCATCTGTACACTCATCCATCCACTCTTCTACCCATCCATCCATTCACTCATCCATCCAGCCATTTACCCTTTCACCCATCCAGCCATCCTTTCTCTTACTCATCCATCCACCCAGTCACTCATCCACCCTTTCAGTCATCCACCATCCTCCCTTCCTCTCTCCATCGTCCCTTTCACTTAGCAATCCTTCCTTCCATCCATCCACCCACCCATCCATCTACTCGTCCACTCATGAATCCATCCATTGACCCTTCACTCATTCATCCTTTCTCTCATCCATGTATCCTTTTACTCTTTCACTCATCTATTCATCCTTTAGTCCATCTACCCTCCTTTTCACTCACCCATCCTTACATCCACCCTTTCACTCATCTGTCCATCCATTCACCCTTGCACTTATCAATTCATCAATCCATCCATCATTTCACTCATCCATCCATCCACCCACCCACCTTTTCACTCATCCATCCTTTCACTCATCCATCCACCCTTTTACCCATCCAGCTACCCTTCCTTCCATACATCCAGCTATTTACCTTTTCTCCCTTCCATTAATCAGTGTGGGTGCGATTGTGCCATTTCTTTATTTTATTACATTAAAGACTGCATGTTTGAAGAATCGAGGTTTGTTTACAATTTAGTGACAGTTATTAAGCTCTGTGCTGTGATGAGAACCATGTGCTGCCTCTGTGTAATCCAGACCGGTTGTAGGATGTTTGGAGCCCTGGGCAGAAAGGGAATGTCTCACACACGTCCACGGCACTCTCTCCTCGGGCTCTGAGAGACTTACAGTGGTGGCAGCAGGACTTCCTGCACCCTTCAGAAGGAGATGCTATTGGCTATGTAAAACGTCCGCCCAGTCTCCCTTAACCGTGGTCATCTTTCCTCTACACGTAAGAGCCAGGTTTGGAGAGTGCTCCTACAACTGTAAATGAATGGGAGGACTTTGAATTTAACTGCCTTTGTACAAGGTGGCATCTACTGGGCTCCGCCTGGTTGTAGTTTGCTTTCAAATTGGCGGATGACCTCCAACAGAGACTACACAGTTCCAAAAGGGACCTGGAAGTCTGCACATTGACATTTTATTTCCTCCTGCCACTAGTACAGATGTCCCTGTGAATGTGCTGGGTGAGGGGAGAGTCGAGGGGCTGACCATTACCCCTTGAAGTGTCTACTCTGCAGGTGACATAGAGCTGCTTGCTCCGCACCCTCTTCATCCCTGTAGAACCGGATCCCTCGTCTGGAGCTACTACCGATCTCAGCCTCATGAACCAGCTGAAACCGTCCCATGGAAACTACAATTGTTCATAACTCCTGAACACCCAGATTATGCAGCCAACCAGTGTGCGCACACTGTTAAATTGGAAGAACCCATACTTTCCCCCAGGTGCTCGGCACAAACAGGGCAAGGAAATCTTCTCCCCTGCACAGTACATCATCCACTGACCCAGAACATATGCAGCACGGATAGCAGAAATACAAACGTCCTCAGAACAAGCACATGAAAAGCAACAGGAGGAACAACTTTGCTCACACACAGAACACACCCAGTATATAAATCAACAATGCAAACTTCTTTCAGTCTCAAAAAATGTCTTGTTTAGAAAAAAAGTGTAAATGCATTTTTGCCAAGCAATTTTTGTGTGAATAAATGTGCACTATCCACACCTGAATTATGAAAGGAAATTTGCAATACACATACAAATTGCAGATACAAGACGCATTCAGGGCTGTTTTCATCTGAATAGATGCCCCCTGCTCCTGAAGCTGCAGCCCCTCCATCTGTCACCTACAAGCACCTCTTAACAGCTCATCAAGGGCTGGGGGTGTGAGGGGTGGGGGCTGCAGCTTCAAGAGCAGGGGCATCTATTCAGATGCAAACAGCCCTGAATGCGTCATGTCAAGTCAAGAAGGGAGGTGAGTGGAAGCTGTGCCTGCTTTAGGGATGTGCGACCGTGGCCGGTTAAAATTACGGACAAATGGCGTCCGTTAAAGAATCCTTCACGGACAACGGACAGACGGCCGAAATTACGGACTGTCCGTGAAATTTACGGACGGTTGGTCACCCTAGATGCTAGTGACCGGGTCATAAACCTGGGCTTCTGTTGCTTGTATCCACACAATAACAGCTTGTGTAACTTCAGTAGTCGCCACTGTGTGCGTTACAGCAGTGCCCGTTTCACTGGCCGTCTCCACGGCGTGCCTGGCAGCGATTGTTTTATTTAGCTGATTTACCAGTGGGCAAAGAAAAGCTAAAGTTATGGTGCAGTAAGTCGGTGATTCTGACAGGGGGTTGTGATGCACTCACACTGGGCGTGAAGTGCTAAAGGATTTCTGTAATTAGTGGCCTGCCTTGTCCTGACTGAGCTAAGAAGAGAATGGAGATTCATTCATCTCATTCTTGTTGATGGCGCGGCGGCCGCGGCCCTTAGTTCAACTTCAATCACAGTGCTCCAGGCCCGGTGGACGGGACACTGATTTTTGGCTGGATTTTGGTTCTGAGGGGGTTGGGGCTGTGCGGCAGCATGCACAGATTTTTTCAGATTGCCCATTTCCAAGCGACGCGCCGCCACGCCCCAGCAAACTCACACGGCCGCACCCCACCACCAAGTCCCCAAAGGCCGTGCAAGGTCTGAGTGCCTCTGCCAGCCAGCTCGACCCGAACCGACCGTCCAATGACAACGTGAGGACTGGCAGCAGCAGAGCCAATACTGACAACCACAGCACCAGGTGAAGCAGGCAGCAGGCCAGTCACTGAGGCGAGGCATAATCAGTTAATATCCTAAGCAAGGCAGTGCAGTCCGTGTGTATCTTAGCGGCCCGGCCCGCCACAAACGAACTGGAAGCGGTAGGTCACTCTTAACAAAGTTAAACAGAGCTGCAGTCCAGAAGAAGTTTGATTAAGTAACTAGTAGTAGCCTAGCCGCCATGCCACAATGCCAATAATAATATGCCGTGGGTGGCGGTCCGGAGGCTGTTGTTAAGTTGTACTTGTGTACCACACCTCTTCATTGTGTGCTTGCGATTCAGTGCGTACCTGAGCCATGCATTCTGCATATATGATGAGGGTGTGTGCTCCTTTAAACAGTATTATGGCCCTCCAGTGTGCATTGCACACCTCCTGTGTACATTTCGTGCCTGCTCAGGGTGTGTGCAGTATGCTTTTTTCTGCGACAATCCTAAAGGTTATTTGGGTAGTTTACATGCTTTCATTTTGTCAGATCCGCCTGAAAATCATGACTTTTGTGACCTTTTATGTCACATATATACTTTTTAAGGCCAAAAAAATGACTCTGCAGAAAATCTATATTACAAAATATGACATAGTGTTTGCCTCTGCAAAGCTCGTGTGCCCAAAAAAAGCTCAGCAAAATTCAAACTTGCAGAGAAGTATTTTGCATACATTTTACTGCATGAAGCTTGATGCAAATAGTAACTTAAGACATGACACACCATGTGTTGTATTGTGCATAGCTGCATCGCTTCATTTGTGGAAAAATATGAGTAAAGCACCAATGATTTTCTTAGGAGCCAGTCGCCGGTACTTGCGAAAGCCAGACATGCCTAAAACCAGGGCTAGCTAGTCTTGACTCCCCCTCACGCTTCCTACTCCAACACCGCAAACTTCCGGTTTCTTTCTCTCACACCAACAGGTTCTTTTTCATCCTGCTTTCTTCTTATGTCTGTGTTTTCCTATGTTTTTCTCACTCCTTATTTCTTCATTTTGCACCTTTATCTCTCTTTCACTCTGGGTCGGAGTATCTGATGGTGAAAAATTAGTCCAGGTCCCCAAAAATGCGTTCCAGTGCCAACCACCGGCACAAACTAAGCATGGGTGGCCCATGCCAAACCAACACTGGTTTTGTTTGGGGGAGCGTGATGGTGGCATGAGTCAACGTTTGTCAGCAGGTCATGTCACCCAGTGGTAGACTAGTGGTAGCTACGGCCCGGCGGCTCCGCTACACAAGATTTATTCGAATGATCATGCTGAGAGATACACTGCCTGGTCAGTGGCCGCCTAGTACTAGCCGCCGCTGGCAGTACACTGGTTTTTTACTGAAAAGTTTGCTGGAAGTGGAACCCCAGCTCGCAATGCGAGAGTGATGCTACTGATGATCAGAAATGATAGCTCACCTCAGTCTACACAAGCTGTGAAGCTTGCCTGCACCAAACATACGATGGATGTGGACATGTTAGAGATGTATCTGGTAGATGGGCACAGATTGGTTGTAGTATATCGTTTCTGGTGCTTTATTTAGGAGTAGACCAAAAAACCTGCTTCTAATATCCTCTGTGGAGCTCAAACACACAGCGAGCTTAGCTGTGCTCTTTTCAGTAACCAAGATATAGCTTGGTAAATTATATTTAAAAACTGGCAGACAAGTGAAAACCCTTAGTGGACTACTGTACTGTGTTGGAGAAGCCTAATTGTTGCCGTCCATAGTTAAAGCAGATAAATACATGCTGACTTCAGGCCAGGGTAGTTTACTAGAGACACTGGCAGCCTCCCCCCTAAGGAAGTAATAAAAGGCTGGGTAGAGTTGGTGACAAGGTAATAAGGTACAGATTGACAATAGTCAGTAAAAGTGTGACAAGAATTTAGCAGGCTACAGTAGACGGTGAGGTAATAAGATACAGACTGTCTGTGACTGGTCTCTCTGTAATGGAGCTAGGTAGGTACCAAGACAGTGACTGGAGTCTCATCATTGGTACAAGATCTGAGGGGACTGCAAGACTGAGACACCCATGTTATCTATAGCACTACAGCAGTAGTAGAGTGGACGCTATAGACAGCGCATGGCACTCATGGATTGCTGTTGATTCCATGTGGAGGAACCGCCTATCAAAACCTTACTATGAGGAAGGCTCCCTGTAGGAAGGTGGATATCTGACTATGGTTACCCCCAAACTTTTTGCCTGGTGTTTAGCTGGTTTTTGACATAGTTGGCCTGGGATCCTGCTATTCAGGGCCCCAGGCTGATTGCTCTCTCCTTAAAATGGACTCCATGTACCTTAGGTGCATAACACAATTGGAATTGGTTCACCTTATGGGCCCCTGTAACGGTGTACCATAGGTACCCAGGACATAGGTGCATACAAGGCCTACCAGGGGCTGCAGCATGTATTATGCAATCCCTGGCCTGGCCTCCATATTTGACACAACTGGCTGATCATTCAGCTGGGGTAATTTGGTGTAATCACCTCTTACTTACGTATAGTATCCTTATATCTAACCTTAAACTGGACACATGTTAACCTGTAAGCCATTCCTATGGAAGGCCCCTGCAATCCTGGGGGCAGAGTGCGTGGTTACATGTGAGATGGTGCTCTAGCATGAGCTGAGCCTGTCTGCAGCTGTCGGGAACCACTCCCTAAGCTGTTCTGGGATATTGCCATACCATATACTCTTAAGTGCATTATAATCCTCGCGGTTATATGCTATCTTTGGTTTGGCTTTATCAAAACATGTCGAGTAAGGTGTCATACGAATTGGAATACTATCCCCTCGACAGCTCTGTCGATGGGGATAGCATTCCACCCTTCTAGAGGGACACGACATGTGTGTAGCCTTAACCCCGGCTAAAGTTAACCAGAGCCTCAGCATCACAAAATGGATGCTGCCACCACAGACACGAGTCTGGCCTCCTGCTGCTGACCGAAACTCGGCAAATGGTGGCCTGGACAAAGGGTTTCCTGCCTGGGGAGGTGCGAGCACCACCCCAGACAGGGTTTTGTGTATTGGGTAGGACAGGGCTGAAAAGAAACAGACATGCCCGGGGCACACAAGGTGTCCCCGTGCATAAGCCAGTCCAAACCGGTCCTGGGACTTTCCAGACCCAGGCCTGGCGACGAGCTGGACAAAGGAAAGGGGGTGTAACCGCCCCCCTTCCTGGTTCCTCCCAGAGGAGGGACCTAGTAGGTGATCCACCCCTCAGATTGGGAATAAGAGTGGGAGCAGTGCCATTGCACAGCAGATCATCCTGAATCAACTTTAAACAAAGAAGAAGACTGGACTTCGACATTCTGCTGCTCAGAAGACTGAAGAGAATCTCCCTTGTGGCCTAGGAGTGGCCACCCTGTGAACACAGGCACCAACCAGCAACTCAACATCTGCTTTGCCGCCGCCTCCCGCCAGAGCCAGAGCCCAGAGCCCGACAAGAACTAGACTCCCAGACCTCTCACAGCCCGATCCACAGTCCCTGCAAAGAAGGGACCCGTGGAAGCACCGAGTGACGTGGGGCCGGACCTCTTGGAAGACTCTCAAAAATCTGACTGCGCAGCATCTGACGCATCCTCAACGTTGTGCTTTGGGGACTGAGAACCCCCACCACCGAGCAGCCCTTGCACCGAAGATCAGCCCCCCAGCATCTCCACGATCTGCGTGGGGCCCTTTTGCATTGTGCTACTCGACGCGCCATCCCGGCCACTAGCCACGCAGCCAGCGGCCATCTTGGCGACGAAACCGACAACTTACACTGCGGGTCTGGTTGCTCCAGACTTGCCCAAGCTCCTGTGAAAAGGAGCACTCGCTCTGACCTTGCTGGTCCGAGTGTTAAGCATCTTTCAATTCCTGCGTGGCTTGCATTAGCCAAGGCCTGTTTGCTCCGATCAGGTCGCCAACACCACCAACAGCGAGAAGCCTGCGTGGGACAGCTCGTGACCGAATCCTGGACGTCCTCGACCCCCAGTGTCCACGTGGCTGCAGAGAGAAGCTACACCTCAACGCCTGGTTGCACCCGACATCGCCTGGTTCCAATCTGGTTCCATGGTAGTCACTGGCTAGTGACTTTGAACATTGTCCCCTCTGCTTTCAGGTCTTCACATCTTCAGATCCATCCTTGGATCCACCGGAACTCTTCACATCGAGCCGCCTGCAGCATCTTCAGCTCCAAGCACCATTGACCAGCGTGACGAAACCCGACACTACTTCGACCCTGTGCACCCGCTTCCTGTGGGTGAGGTAACTCAGCTCCGCTGGTGTTCCTACACTGGTACACATCTCAAGGGCCTGTGTCTTAAGTTTCAGCATTCTAGGTCACTCGGAAGGTTCCGAACTATCTAACTTTGTACTTTTTACGCACCATAGACTTTACATTGAGAAGTGCGTGCACTTTAGACACTGCACCCGAGTCCCGCGGGCCTTTCCCGACTTAGTCACTGCTAGTCTCGAATAGCTCCAGCGATTCCCAAGGCCCTAGGCCTGCTTCCTCTCTGATTGGTATCTCTTATACCACTTTCTTAGTATATGGTTTAGGTGGCCCCTAGGGCTCATCCATATTGTGCAACTTTTGTGTATTTTAAACTGTCTTGTGATTTAACGCTTGTGCTTCTGTGCTCATAAAGAGTCCAGGGGATTTTATAGTTAATAAATCAATATATATTTTCAATATATATCTGTGTGGTGTCCCTTTCATTTGGTATTCAAGGGGGTTGTGTATGGTAATACAGCTGGCTTCACATGCCTTTCAGAGTTTAGCCTAAGACTGCTTTGTCCACGTTACCACTAGGATAACTGGTCTACGAGGTTGAATTACAACCAATCATCATAAGGGTTGCTTGGCATGGTACAAAGTGATCACTAAGAATTAGTGAGTATTATATACCAGGCCAGCTTCTCACATTGGTGAGCAGCGGATTGGGATCTGAGCTTGCTGTTGTTTTACCATTACAATCTTTGAGATTATCATTTGAAAGATCATACAGGTACCTGCTAGGTACATATAAAACAAGACTAGTATACTTAAGTTCTACTGAACTTAGTTGTTGTAGAGCAAAGGGAGTAGCACACCCTGACTACAACTACTAGATAGGTTTAGTAGGTAAACACCAGTGTAGGTAGATTGCAACACATCCACCCACACTAGAGCAATGTCTGGAGCAGAGGGTTCCACTGGGAACATCCCTGTTGAGAGTGACCCTCCAAGGGCACCATCCAAATTTGCTATTTTCTCCTTTAAGGAACTAAGACAGCTTTGTGTCTTAAGGGGTCTGAAGACAGGGCCTTCCCCTACTACAGACCACCTAAGAGAGCTCTTAGACCAGTCTGAGACCCTAAAGCCCTCTAAGGCAGACCCCACAGGGAATGCTGATGGAGGCCATCCTTCAGAGGATGACACTGTAGACACCCCTGTCCCTATCATCCTGGTAGATGAGGAAGCCCCCATCACTGGAGCTCCTCAGGTAGATGAGGAGGAAGAGGAAGAGGAAGAAGAGACAGAAGGGGGAGCAGTGAGTCAGATGATGACAGAAATAGTCAGGTGCTGGTCAGTAGACTGAACCAGGCTAACTTAAGCCTATTTGGGACTGAATCTAGTAACAACCCATTCAGACCCCCAGGTGGACTTAACCAGAAGCCTAGGAGGAGAAGGACTCACTCAGGGGACTCTAACAACTCCCATGCTTCTAGAGGTTCTCATGGTCACTCCAGAAGGGAGATGACTAGCCCTCAGAGAAGGGAACATGAGGCCAAAATGGGAGAGGCTGAATAGAGGATCCAGAGACAAGAATTAGAAGTTGCCCTGGCCCAAGAGAAACTTGCTAGAGCAAGACAGCCTAGAGAGAGTGG
The DNA here is from genome assembly GCF_964263255.1 of Lissotriton vulgaris. NCBI lineage: Eukaryota > Metazoa > Chordata > Amphibia > Caudata > Salamandridae > Lissotriton > Lissotriton vulgaris. The sequence continues at coordinate 244,779,793 of NC_141688.1, read as the reverse complement.
ATTAGGATCCACTGGTGGCAGCACTATCCAGAAGGATAAAGACAGGTCCTTTGATACAAGAAACCTGAGTAAGATTGTGCCCCCCTGCAAAGCTGGGGATGACATCCACAAATGGATGACGGCCCTTGAGAGAGCCTGCATGGTACAGCAGATCCCTCAAGAGCAGTGGGCAGCGATCCTGTGGCTCTCCTTTGAAGGTAGAGGCAGGGACAGACTCCTCACAGTTAGTGATGAGGATTCTAGAAACTACATGGTCCTGAAGAGTGCTCTGATTGATGGGTTAGGCTTAACCACTGAACAGTACAGGTTAATGTTCAGAGATACCCAGAAGACACAGACTCAGGACTGGTCTGAATTTGTTGAATGTGCCACTAAGGCTCTGGAGGGCTGGTTGCTGGGAAGTAAGGTTACTGACTATACAGGATTGTATAATTTAATTATGAGAGAGCAAATCTTAAGTAATTGTCAAAATCAGCTTCTACGTCAGCACCTGGTTGACTCTGATCTGACCTCCCCACAAGAATTGGGTAGGAGGGAAGACAAATGGGTCAGAACCAGGATCAGGCCTAAGAACCAGGGTGGTGACCAAAAGAAAGAGACTACCAAGCCTCAAGAGAAGGGTGGGGATAAAAGTAAGGAAAAGACTTCCCCAGGGCCCCAAAACTCCAAGAATGGGGGTGGGTCCCAAGACACTTCTACAACCCAGAAAAAGCCTTATTGTCATACCTGTAAACAGGTGGGGCATTACAAAACAGATAGCTGTTGTCCCAAGAATGGCAATAAAGAGAATATACCTCCAGGTAAGTCTCTAACACCTCCTGTCACTGTTAGCAGTGGTCCCCCAGGTGGTGGGAGCACCCCCAAGAATTTGGGTGGGTTTACTTTTGGAGGACAGGTGGACTCTGGCCTATCCAGGTCCCCTAACTCAGATACTCTTGTCTATGAGACTGGCATGGGGTTTGCCAATTTCACAGCTTGCCCAAACACTTTGAGCAAGTATAGACAGGAGCCCCTCATCAATGGCTTGAAAGTTGAGGCCTTCAGAGACACAGGGGCTAGCATCACCACGGTGGCTGAATGTCTAGTCCCCTCAAGGCAACTTTTACCTGATGCCAGATATCAGGTGACAAACATTGATGGCATAGAAACCAATCATCCCTTGGCAGTAGTTAATCTTAGCTGGGGAGGTGTCACTGGCCCAAAGAGAGTGACAGTGTCAGCAAACTTGCCTGTAGATTGCCTACTGGGTAATGATTTGAAAATCTCAGCCTGGGCTGAGGTTGAACAGCAAACCCATTCTAGAATGGTAAATCTCCATGGAAAGGTTAGTGGGGCTGTGATGGCTACAGCCCCAATCCAAGATGTCCTTCCTGAAAAGGTTGGGAGGGCTGGCCAAACCTCAGCCCCATCTTTAACTAACTTCCCTCCTGAAAAGAGTAGCAGGGCTGTACTAGTAACAGCCCATACCCAAACTGAGTCTCCTCCTGAAAAGGTTGGTGGGGCTGTGATGGCCACAGCCCAAACTCGAACTGATACATGGGTAGTGAAGCCTGAAATGATGGATCACTCAACCCAAACAGAGAGCATTGAGGAGGAAGAGAAATCTCCCTCCCACCAGACTTTAGGAAAGGATCAGCCTCCTCAGGGAACTGATCTTACCCCTGATGAAGGAACTGTCCCAGAAGTTGTTAGGCCTGGCCTGGCAGAGCCTCTGATGGCAGTGGACCCTTCTCAGGTGGGACCCAGTCTGAAGCAGGTAACCTGCCCCTCTCTAGCTTGCCTTACTCAGCCTAGGGCTGCAGAGGACAAGAACGACAGTGAGACCCAAGGGGGCCCCAGTCAAATAAAGCACCCCATCAACAGATTAGGGGCACCAAAACTAGTAGCCTTAGTGAGGTGCAAACTTTAAAAACTCCTGAGGGATCCCCCTTAAAAGTAGTTAGGGACCTCCCCCAGATGGATATTGTTGGGCACAGCCAAACCTGGGACCCTAAGGGCCCAAACCTGAACTGTCCCTCCAGTAAGCCAAACAGAGGAACCCAGCCTCCAGCTTTAGGTAGCCAGAGGTTGACCCTGAGAGCACAGTGCAACTCAGTCAAAGAAAGAAAGGCACACATGGTGGAGAGTGATTGGAGGAAGCTGAGTCCTACAGAGGAATCTCACTTCAGTACTCCATCCCAACACCAGCCTTTAACTTTGCAAAGACACGCCACAGGTAGAGATTCCCTATGGTGGAGACCCTCAGATACCCTTAGGGCAGCGGTCTTCAATCTGTGGGGCGCGACCCCCAGGGGGTCGTGGGGTTCTGGGAAGGGGGTCGCAGATTCTGCAGAGTGCAGTTCCAGGCATTGGGCTGATCGAGGGTGCTCACGGCGGAGGCCTAATTCACACCGAGGTGTGAAAAACATCAACGCCTCATTAACAAGTAAAAAGTATTTTAAAGACCTGTCAAGTACTTGGGCGTGACTGTGTGTGTGTCCCAGCTGGGCTCACATACACGAGCTGGGGGGAGCTGGGAGGAGCTGGGGTGGTGGGGTGGGGGGGGGGCTGGGGAGTGGCTGTAGTGTAGCCACTCCCCAGCCCCCCCCCCACCCCTCAATGGATGTTGCGCACCTGGAGCTGTGGGTCCCGTGACACGTCCCCCGCCCCAAGCAGGGAGACACAGAGATGTCCTCCCATGAGCAGGAAAGAAGAAGGAAGACGACGCAGAGAGATACTGATTACCCCCCCCCCCCCATGAGAGAGGCACAGAAAAGGTGGGTGGATGAATGATGGGTGGATGGATGGATGAAAGGCTGAAGGATGGATGAATGTGTGAAAAGGTGGGTGGATGAATGATGAGTGGATGGATGGATGAAAGGCTGAAGGATGGATGGATGTGTGAAAAGGTGGGTGGATGAATGATGAGTGGATGGATGAATGAAAGGGTGGATGGATGAATGATGGATGTATGGATGGAAGATGAAAGGGTGGATGGATGAAGGATAGATGTATGGATGGAAGAATGAAAGGGTGGACGGATGAAGGATGGATGGATGAAAGGGTGGATGGATGAATGATGGATGGATGTGTAAAAAGATGGGTGGATGAATGATGGGTGAATGGATGGATGGATGGATGAAAGGGTAGATGATGAATGATGGATGTATGGATGGAAGGATGAAAGGGTGGGTGGATGAAGGATAGATTGGTGAAGGATAGATGTATGGATGGAAGGATGAAAGGGTGGACAGATGAAGGATGTATGGATAGATGTGTGAAAAGGTGGGGGGATGAATGATGGGTAGATGGATGGATGAAAGGGTGGGTGGGTGGATGGATGGATGAAAGGGTGGATCGATGAAGGATGGATGTATGGATGGGAGGATGAAAGGGTGGATGGATGAAGGATGGATGTATGGATGGGAAGATGAAGGGGTGGATGGATGTATGAATGGATAAAAGGTTGCATGGATGAATGATGGATGTGTGAAAAGGTGGGTGGATGAATAATGGGTGGATGGAAGGAAGGGTGGATGGGTAAAGGATGGATGGAAGGATGAAAGGGTGGAAGGATGAAGGATGGATGTATGGATGGAAGGATGAAAGGGTGGATGGATGGATGTGTGAAAGTGTGGGTGGATGAATGATGGAGGGATGTGATGAGGTCTAACAGGCGCATTTATGGCTGTCAAAAGTTTATGATGAGGAGTACCAGTTTCTAGAAACTTTTGTCGGAAGGGGGTCCTTACGCCTAAAAAGGTTTTACAAGGGGGTCTGGGCATCAAAAAGTTTGAAGACCTCTGCCTTAGGGTGAGGGATTGCTTAGTGGAGCATGGGACAGGGGGTTACCAAGCCAGAGCTGGTACTTCCTTATATGGCCACTTAGGCAATATAGGCTTACCTGGTCAAGGATAGCCTTATCTCCTTTCGTTTGGGGGGGGGGGGGGTTATGTAGGAAGGTGGATATCTGACTATGGTTACCCCCAAACTTTTTGCCTGGTGTTTAGCTGGTTTTTGACATAGTTGGCCTGGGATCCTGCTATTCAGGGCCCCAGGCTGAATGCTCTCTCCTTAAAATGGACTCCATGTACTAGGTGCATAACATAATTGGAATTGGTTCACCTTATAGGCCCCTGTAACAGTGTACCATAGGTACCCAGGGCATAGGTGCATCCAAGGCCTACCAGGGGCTGCAGCATGTATTATGCCACCCCTGGCCTGGCCTCCATATTTGACACAACTGGCTGATCATTCAGCTGGGGTAAGTTGGTGTAATCACCTCTTACTTAGGTATAATATCCCTATATTTGACCTTAAACTGGACACATGTTAACCTGTAAGCCATTCCTATGGAAGGCCCCTGCAATCCTGGGGGCAGAGTGCGTGGTTACATGTGAGATGGTGCTCTAGCATGAGCTGAGCCTGTCTGCAGCTGTCGGGAACCACTCCCTAAGCTGTTCTGGGATATTGCCATACCATATACTCTTAAGTGCATTATAATCCTCGCGGTTATATGCTATCTTTGGTTTGGCTTTATCAAAACATGTCGAGTAAGGTGTCATACGAATTGGAATACTATCCCCTCGACAGTTCTGTCGACGGGGATAGCATTCCACCCTTCTAGAGGGACACGACATGTGTGTAGCCTTAACCCCGGTTAAAGTTAACCAGAGCCTCAGCATCACAAAATGGATGCTGCCACCACAGACATGAGTCTGGCCTCCTGCTGCTGACCGAAACTCGGAAAATGGTGGCCTGGACAAAGGGTTTCCTGCCTGGGGAGGTGCGAGCACCACCCCAGACAGGGTTTTGTGTATTGGGTAGGACAGGGCTGAAAAGAAACAGACATGCCCGGGGCACACAAGGTGTCCCCGTGCATAAGCCAGTCCAAACCGGTCCTGGGACTTTCCAGACCCAGGCCTGGCGAGGAGCTGGACAAAGGAAAGGGGGTGTAACCGCCCCCCTTCCTGGTTCCTCCCAGAGGAGGGACCTAGTAGGTGATCCACCCCTCAGATTGGGAATCAGAGTGGGAGCAGTGCCATTGCACAGCAGATCATCCTGAATCAACTTTAAACAAAGAAGAAGACTGGACTTCGACATTCTGCTGCTCAGAAGACTGAAGAGAATCTCCCTTGTGGCCTAGGAGTGGCCACCCTGTGAACACAGGCACCAACCAGCAACTCGACGTCTGCTTTGCCGCCGCCTCCCGCCAGAGCCCGACAAGAACCAGACTCCCAGACCTCTCACAGCCCGATCCCCAGTCCCTGCAAAGAAGGGACCCGTGGAGGCACCGAGTGACGTGGGACCGGACCTCTTGGAAGACACTCGAAAAAGCTGACAGCGCAGCACCTGAGGCATCCTCGAAGTTGTGCTTTGGGGACTGAGAACCCCCACCACCGAGCAGCCCTTGCACCGAAGATCAGCCCCCCAGCATCTCCACGATCTGCGTGGGGCCCTTTTGCATTGTGCTACTCGGCGCGCCATCCCGGCCACTAGCCACGCGGCCAGCGGCCATCTTGGCGACAAAACCGACAACTTACACCACAGGTCTGGTTGCTCCAGACTTGCCCAAGCTCCTGTGAAAAGGAGCACTCACTCTGACCTTGCTGGTCCGAGTGTTAAGCATCTTTTGATTCCTGCGTGGCTTGCATTAGCCAAGGCCTGTTTGCTCCGATCAGGTCGCCGACACCGCCAACAGTGAGAAGCCTGCGTGGGACAGCTCGTGACCGACTCCTGGACGTTCTCGACCCCCGGTGTCCACGTGGCTGCAGAGAGAAGCTACACCTCAACGCCTGGTTGCACCCGACATCGCCTGGTTCCAATCTGGTTCCACGGTAGTCACTGGCTAGGGACTTTGAACATTGTCCCCTCTGCTTTCAGGTCTTCACATCTTCGGATCCATCCTTGGATCCACCGGAACTCTTCACATCGAGCCGCCTGCAGCATCTTCAGCTCCAAGCACCATCGACCAGCGTGACGAAACCCGACACTACTTCGACCCTGTGCACCCGCTTCCTGTGGGTGAGGTAACTCAGCTCCGCCGGTGTTCCTACACTGGTACACATCTCAAGGGCCTGTGTCTTAAGTTTCAGTGTTCTAGGTCACTCGGAAGGTTCCAAACTATCTAACTTTGTACTTTTTACGCACCATAGACTTTACATTGAGAAGTGCGTGCACTGTAGACACTGCACCCGAGTTCCGCAGGCCTTTCCCGACTTAGTCACTGCTAGTCTCGAATAGCTCCAGCGATTCCCAAGGCCCTAGGCCTGCTTCCTTTCTGATTGGTATCTCTTATACCACTTTCTTAGTATATGGTTTAGGTGGCCCCTAGGGCTCATCCATATTGTGCAACTTTTGTGTATTTTAAACTGTCTTGTGATTTAACGCTTGTGCTTCTGTGCTCATAAAGAGTCCAGGGGATTTTATAGTTAATAAATCAATATATATTTTCAATATATATCTGTGTGGTGTCCCTTTCATTTGGTATTCAAGGGGGTTGTGTATGGTAATACAGCTGGCTTCACATGCCTTTCAGAGTTTAGCCTAAGACTGCTTTGTCCACGTTACCACTAGGATAACTGGTCTACGAGGTTGAATTACAACCAATCATCATAAGGGTTGCTTGGCATGGTACAAAGTGATCACTAAGAATTAGTGAGCCTTATATACCAGGCCAGCTTCTCACACTCCCTTGCTGAAATTCAGATCAGGTATTACAACTGACTTTTGGCAGGGCCAGTTGAAGATGTGGGTGGAGCAAATAGAGTGATTAGGTGGAGCCAGTGGAGGAAGTGGGTGCAGCCATAGAAAAGTAGGTGTGGTCTCCGACAAACATCTGAGCACCTGCACTTCATATTATACAAATTAAGCACTGCCCCCACACCTAAATGTAAATGTAAATGTATTTGAGCTTATATAGCGCACAGCTACCCACAAAGGGTTTCCCGGCGCTTGCTTAGGGAACCCGTCCTGGTATTCCCCTGTGTTTAATTTGAATTAGCCCCGGGGGTGGCGGTCCCCGGGGCTAGGGGGACCTGAGAGCCCTCCCACCCAATTTTACTAAGCCCCGGGGGGTGGCGGTCCCTGGGGCTGGGGGGCCTGAGAGCCCCACTACATAAGTTTTAAAAGCCCTGGGGGGTGGCAGTTCCTGGGGCAGGGGCGGCCTGAGAGCCCCCCATCCATGTGAAAGCAGCACCAGGGGGTGGCGGTCCCCGGGGCGGTGGGAGAGCCCCATGAGCCCCCGCATATATTAAATTAGACCCCCCGGGTGGCAGTCCCCAGGGCTGTGGGGGGCCCCATTAGACCCCCGCATATATAAGAGCCCCTGGTGGCAGTCCCCAGGGCGGTGTGGGAGGGATTGGGACCCTCACACTATTTTTTTCGTAATGCCCCCGAGATTTGGCCCACCCGGGGGCAAATTACCATCTTTAGCGCGGGAGACCGTGTTTCTATTTTTTTATATCGGTAGGATGCGCGGATTCTATGCGCATCCCGCCAATAAAAATAAATTATTGTTGGGACCCCCTGAGCAGGCCAAGGGGGTCAGGGCGTGTCTACTCTGTGGCAGGGTATACGTAGGCTGCGCTTAGGGTATGCGGATAGGTATGCGATCCACCGCTACCATAGATATATAAATGACTATAACTGTCATATTCTCACGAACTACTGAACGGATTCACACCAAATAAGCAAAAGGCATGAGTCTGAACCAAGGACTACCTCTTGGCCAAATTTGGTGTAATTCCGTTCAGCAGTTTGGGCTATAGCTGCGGCTAAAGATCATATGGGAAATTGCATGGGGAAAACGTGTTTTGAGACCCCCCTTTTTTCTTGGCCCGGGTTGATGAATCGTTGTGAAACTTTCAGGATCGGAGCAGACCGGAGCTGGCCAAAAGTTTGGAAAATTTCGTGCAGATTCATCAATCGGCGCCAAAGTGATTTCAAATAGAATGTTGCGGATTTCCTATGGATAATAGGTCCCAACTATAACTACCTACTGGCGACCGCCAGTAGGTAATATATATATATATATTACCTAGTGGCGGTTGCCAGTAGATAGCTACCTACTGGCGGCCGGCAGTAGGTAATATATATATATATATATATATATATAGTAGGTAGCAATAGTTAGGACCTAGTTTCCATAGGAAATCCGCAACATGCTATTTGGAATAACTTTGGTGCCGGTCAACGAATCTGCGTGAAATTCTCCAAACTTTGGTGTGCTCCACTCCTTCCCTGATAGTTTGGGAGTGATTCGTCAAGCGGGGGCCCAGAAAAAAGGGGGTCCCAAAACGTGTTTTCCCCATGCAATTTTCCATAGGGACCTTTAAGTGAGGCTACAGCCCGAACTGCTGAACGGAATGACAACAAATTTGACAAAAAGGTAGAGTTCGGTTCGCAGATTACGCTTTTTGTTAAATGGTATAAATCCGTTCAGTAGTTTCTTAGAAAATCAAAAGTAAAATCATAGATATTTCTATAGACGAAGTACCGTACGCGTACAGTACGCACACCTTCCCGAGCACAAGCTTTATGCTAATTGGCTGTCAGCACTCCAAACCAGGAGGTGTTGGCAGCCATCTTGTGCCTCGGTAGAACCGAGGCACAAGAAAGCAGCAAAAGAAATGCGAAAAACATGCAAAGGGGGCAGGGTAGAAACACCCTGACCCTCTAGGCCTGCTCAGGGGGTCCCACAAGGAGCCCAAGGCCCCCCAATTTTTTTTTTTTTAATTGTCTCATTATTACATCGTCCTGTACAGCTGTGTGGCACCTGTGGTCCCTCTGCATGTGGTCCCGTAACAACCCTATGCTCTCCCACTATTACACATTCTGATGTCACAAGTCTCATTATTACAGTAGTCTGCACAGCTGTGTGGCCCCTGTGGTCCGAAGGCATGAGTTCCTGTAGCAACCCCTGGTCTCCCATTACACAATCTGATGTCACAAGTCTCATTATTACAGCTACCGGCACAGCTGTATGGCCCCTCTGTTACGTAGCAAACCCTCTGCTCTCCCACTATTACACAATCTGATGTCACAAGTCTCATTATTACAGCGGCCTGCACAGCTCTCTAGCCCTTGTGGTCCCACTGTCTAAGGTCCCGTAGTATGCCTCTGTTCTACCACTATTACACAATCTGATGTCACAAGTCTTCTTATTACAGCGGCCTGCACAGCTCTCTAGCCCTTGTGGTCCCACTGTCTAAGGTCCAGTAGCAACCCTCTGCTCTGCTACTATTACATAATCTGATGTCACAAGTCTCATTATTACAGCGTCCTGCACAGCTGTGTGGCATCTATGGTCCCATGGCCTGAGGTCCCGTAGCAACCCTCTGCTCTCCCACTATTACATAATCTGATGTCACAAGTCTCATTATTACAGTGGCCTGCACAGCTGTGTGGCCCCTGTGTAGGTACGCATACCTTGTGGAAAAATAACCCCAGTCTGCATTTTTTTCTAATTAGCCCCCGGGGGACCAAATCCCGGGGGCTTTATAATAAAAAGTGTGGGGGGGCCCCAATCCCCCCCACACTGCCCCGGGTGCCGCCATCTCCCCGGGAAAAGTAAGTATAATAGCTGTGGGCACACAGCCCCCCCATAGCCCCAGGGATTACCACCCCCGGGTCTTGGATATGAATGATGGGGGTCCTCTAAGGCCCCCCAGCCTTGGGGACCGCTACCCCCCGGGGCTTCGTTTTACATTAAAAAAATGTTTAAACCTGTGTGGGGGGGCTCAAGCCCCCCCACATGCCCCAGGGACGGCCACCTCCCCGGGGCACTAATATTTTAAATAGGGGGGTCCATGACAGTCCCCCCAGCCCTGAGGACCACCACCCCCTGGGGCTTTTAACTGGTGGGGGCCCCCCTCCTGGAGCCCTTGATGGCCCTGGGGACCGCCACTCCCCGGGACCGGCTCCTGCAGTGTCCCGGGCTGCCTACCCCCAGGACACTGCTGTTTGCTATGGTAGGGTGGGAGCCTCGCGGTTGAAGAGGGGGAACGAATTCCCCTTGCATACTGGGGGTCCCTGGGGGTCAACATGCCCACCAGGAACCTCCAGGGGGCTGCATTGCAGAGAGGTGTAAAAAGGGGCCTGGCCCCATTACACCTCTCTGCAACGCAGCCCCCTGGCACATACTGGAGATTCCTGGTGGGCTAGTTGCCCCCCATGGAGCCCTAGTATGCAAGAGGAATTAGTTCCTCCTCTGCAAATGTGCCAGGGGGCTGCGTTGCCGAGAGGTGTAAAAAGGGGCATGGTCTCACTACACCTCTCTGCAATGCAGCCCCCTGGCACATATTGGAGGTTCCGGGTTGGCTAGTTCGCCCCCAGGGACCCCAATATGCAAGGGGAATTAAGGCCAGATGTAGGTAAATAGCATTTACCAATTCAAAAAATACAGAATTTTACCTATTCGGTATTTTCGAATCGGTAAATGCTACGTAGATAAAAATTCGGTAATATTTACCGAACCGTTAAGATTTGGTATTTACCGATTCGGTAATTGCCATTCATTCCTGTGGGCCTGGAGGCCCATTGGAATGAATGTCAATTACTGAATCGGTAAATACCGATTCAGTAAAATAGGGAAAGAGTCAAGGGTGGCAGGGTGGTACTTTCACACCCTGTTGCACCCCTGATTAGTGTTTGTGTGCACATGTGTTATACATACATGCCCTTAGGGCATGTATGTCTGCCACAAGGCACCGGTGTGAATGCACAGATTTGCATTTACAGAGGTATTCCTTATTTACCACCAACTAATAGTTGGTGGTAAATAATGAATCCTAAAAGCACAGAAGCACTGTTCAGAGTGCTTCCTACATGTCATTTACAGATTCTGTAAATACCGAATCGGTAAATACCGATTCGGTATTTACTGAATCGTAAATAGGCCACCTACATCACAAAAGCCTGACCTTTCGCCTGGGAGCCCAGAGTTGCCGCACTCAGCCCGCCCTTAACCCTTGTGGGTTCCGCCATTACCTGCAGCTGCCCGCCGCACCCGCTCCACGGGTGCCGCTTCGCAGGTCGAGGCGAGGGGAAGGCGCTGACGAGCATCCAACCGGCTGCTGTGGGAGAGCGCTAGCAGGGACTCAGAAGACCAGGAGTCCCTGCGCTGCACAGGTGTGCACGGCCGCCCCACAGCGAGACACGCCCACCCTGCCTGCAACTCCCCCTATCTAACATCACGCCGTACGCTCAGCGGGACGCGAGCGGGACACCGAGCGAAGCCCGAGCAAAGGGCGGGAAGTCTGTGGCAGTCAGGGGCTGACAGAGGCTGGGCTGGGCCAGGTCCCTAACACCATCTACACTGGTCCTGAAAGGTACTGTGACATTGCAAGAGGGTAAAACCCCAATCATGTCTACTCGCTCTGGGAAACTGCTCAGAGCTGGGGGCGAAGGGGTTGGGGGAATCCAACGATAGGAACTATGGATAGGTTTATAACCAGAGTAGCGGCAGTCATAGAGAAGGAGATTGCGATGACGGAACGTCGCCTCTCCGGGGATCTCCTACCAGTTAGACGATCCTCTCTTGGCTCTGCGGACAAAGCCTTGTCACCTCTCGCAATTATGGCTCCAGCCCCACTTATTATAGAAGCGCCTGAGCATCCCCGGTTGTCTGAAATAGGCGAAAGCATAGACAGGTTAGAGAAATTAGTAGCACAGTTAACACCAGGTGTTGCCAGTGACGAGACTGTGGGAGGGTGCGTTCTACCTTTACTTTCTCCTGTTACCAGTCAAAACTCCCCGTTGCCAGACCCTGCTCCTCCTGTTGGTCTCTCATTGCCCTGCGTGTTTCAGGGTGTTCCGAAACAAGCCAAGAGGAAAAGGGTTGTGAGTGCACGTAAAGGTAGCCATCCCATATTCTGTAAGAGCCCCAGGAAGCAAGGGTTAAGGTCCACGGGAGCAAAATTAGGTAATGGTCAGAGCCCAGAGCATTTGGATGGGTTAAAAGAGTCTCCGTCCAAGGAAATGGGACTTGATACTAACGACAAGCCACCTCCTATTCAAGTCCCAGTTTGCCTGGACCAAATCATTGATTCGCTCAAACACTCTCTGATACCGCTTATAGATCAAATCAAGAGGGTAGAGGCCAGAGTAAATAGTCTTGAGTCGACACTTGACAACTTCTTCTCACTCAAGACTCTGATTAAACATCGGACTAGGAATAGTGAGGACCCCACACGTGGTAGTTTGGGAAAAGGAGCATCAGCTGTTGCTGCTCCGGTACAGGATCCAGTTCCGCAAAAGGCGGCTTCCCCAATAGCACCAAGTGTGGCCCCAACTCTTACTACCACTGCCCCACCTATGCCCAAATCAGGTCCCGCCCAACATCCTATCCCGACTCAAAGGAACCCCACTAAGGTCTCTAATGTGCATAAGAAAGCAACGCAATCAAAGGCTCCAGCGGGTGGCTGTAATTCTAAACCTAAGCATTCACCCCTAAACAGTGCCAAGACTAAGGGAAACGGGGCAGCCTTGTTAGTAAAACCTGTCAAAAGCCATTCGGCAGTGCCTGATCTAGTCGCACCCGCCTTGAAGAAACTTTCTGGCCGTCCCTATGCTGATCTCCCCCCGGACTGCCATCCTTATGTTGTTGTGCTGGTCAATGTCCCACCCTTGAAGGATAACCAACTAGAGACCCACCAGGCCTTAAAAAATAAAAGCCTTCATTGGCTAAAAACAAATAAACCACTCCCTGCGGGCGTAGACGGACTAATCCTTGGTGTCCGCAGGGTGGGTTGGGTAGGGCAAGAAGCAGTTGGAGGGAGACTGCGTTATTATCAACTTCCAGGACAACAAAGTAGCCAGATTCATCTGTAGCCAAGACCAAGCGGTGGGTGGCCCTGGAATTGGCGCAGTGGATTTGACCTATTTTTACCCGCGACCTGCTAATCACGCAATTTTATGGCCCATTATGGGGGAAACAAGCAAGGGTGCTAGTGGTGGAATACGTAGTATGTCTGCGCCCCTTTTCTATCCCCAGACCGGGTGGCCAGGTCAAAATTGTGGCCTTAGGAGCTACTGACTCGAGGTAAAGGGAGGACTGGACAGGGGGAACTGGGAGATGTCTCCACATGGTACTGCAATGTCACCTATTTCTCCCTCCCTTAATAAAACCCAAACCACACTACCGGCTACCCTGGACCCTTCGGGGGACCTAGCTTCTACTGATGCAAGGGGATCACTGCCATGCTCGGATAGGGTGGTTCCATGTCAAGAGACAGTTTCCACATGCGCTCCAGCTGTGACGGACCAAATTTTGAAGGTCTTCAGCTGGAACGTTGTTGGAATAACCAGAAAACTGGCACTGCCCGACTAGAATGCACTAGTGGAAGAGTATTCCATATGCATTTTCCAGGAGACATGGAGTAGGGAGCCAGTACATAGGGTGGGGTACTCTGCTTATGCCATCCCAGCTGTTTGCCCAGATTCGGGCAGGGGACGACCTTCGGGGGGCCTCCTTATCTGGGAAGCTTCATCCCTAAATTGCAGGGTAGTGGAAACCAAGACTAATAGCCCGGATTTGCTTAATATCACATTGAAGGATGCCAGGGGTTGTGTCGTTTTGAACATATTCAATGTCTATGCCCGAGGCACTAAGGGGGGGGAGGCAGTCTCCCACAATCGCACGGTTGGAGGATTTGTTAGGGGCAACTCCATACAAAGCCTGCACCCTGGTTGCAGGTGATGTCAACTGTACGTTCGAACCATTGGGCTCGGATGTTACCCAGGACCAGGATGAGGAGGATGGTAGGAGGGGGATACCAGTCCTAGAGCTGTCCCCGATTAAAAAGTGGTCAGAGGTGGCACTGCAGCTAAATGCCCTTAGTATAGAGTATGGCCTGAGGGCTCTAAATGGAAGGACTAGCTCGGATAAGGGGGGTGCCCACACATATAATAGGCCCAACCACACATCAAGAAATGATTACATCTTGCTTGATGTGTGTTTATGGAGCTCAGTGAGGGATATGGTAATAGTGCCTTCAGCCGAAAGTGACCACAATTTGCTGTCCCTCACTCTAGCCTCCTGGTGGTCTGTTAGTAGTGGGGGTCCTGTACCTAGCCCCACAGCTGACCTAGGCGAGTCAGAGGTATCTCTTTGCGGTAGGAGCCTGAAGTGGTCAAAACTTCTCTTGTCTGCCGGAAAACTTGAGGCTGTGTCCCAACTTCTGGCCCTAGCCCATTACAACTTAGGCACAGTCGATGGAGGCCTGGGGAAGGTATGTGAAGTATTTTGCGACCTAACTGGGGCCCTGACAAATCTGTTTACTGTGCGCCAGAGGCATATTTGGGCGAAAGAAAGGGCTAATAAAAGAGAGGGCTGGTATACCCACAACTGCAGGGAGGCGAAAAAAAACCTAGTTGAGGCAGTAAAAGCAAAATCTCAAGTTAGGGCAAGGGAGGCTAGGAAGGTCTACTCCAAGTCTATCCAGATAGCAAAGAAAGAATGGGAGGAGAAATTCTGGGCGGATTTGCTGGCTGCTAGCAAAGGTAAAGACACCAGGGGTTTTTGGAAATTGATAGGTTCCCGTAGTAGACCCGATGATACCCTGAGGACCTGTACTATTCCACCTCAGAGCTGGTTTCATCATTTTGGGGCCTTATACTCAGTGATAGAAGGGCCCCTAAATGAGCCAGCTGTATTCCCCTTTTCGATGCAGGCTAGCACCCTTGCCTTGTTCACACCGCGGGAGGTTGTGAATGCCATTAAGACCGTGGTCCCATTGAAAGCTGCTGGCCCGGATGGGCTCCCCGGGGATTTACTGCGGGCCTACCCATCTGACTGGGGTCTTATGATCTCGGCCCTCTTGAATGCCATCTTGGAGGGTGGCCCGATCCCAGAGTCGTGGAGAGGGGCAGTGGTAGTCCCCATTTACAAAAAGGGTAGTAGAGACATTCCAGGGAATTATAGGCCAATAAGCCTGATTGACTCTACACAAAAAGTAGCCGGAAAAGTTATCCTGGGGAGAATCCTTCATTGGGTGGATGAGAATCAAGTTCTATCGGACTTCCAGGCAGGCTTTCGCTCAGGAACAGGCACAATTGAGCAGGTCTTTAGGTTAACACTTCTGCATTGGAAGGTGGTGGAACTGGGCAAGGGCAGTCTCTACTTGGCCTTCATCGACTTGAAGACTGCCTTTGACCTAGTTCCCAGGGAGGAACTCTGGAGGGTTCTCCACGGTCTGGGCTTGCCTCCGTACATTTTGTTTCTCCTCACCAAACTCCACATGAACAATTTTGCCCAGGTTCGCTGGGGGAGAAATGGCGAAACAACAGATAGGATCCCGGTCTGTAGGGGTGTCAGACAGGGTTGCGTGTTAGCTCCCACACTTTTTTCCTTATATGTAAACGGTGTGGTGGAGCATCTGCTTCAGGAACCTGCGGACGCACCCTGCCTGGGGGGTGTGCGGATCCCAACATTGTTGTTCGCGGATGACACTCTCCTTATCTCAAAACCCCCCCAGGGGCTTCAGAAGTTATTGACCCGTTTTCAGGACTTTTGTGTAACCAGAGGGCTGGTGATAAA
Organism: Lissotriton vulgaris; assembly: GCF_964263255.1. Taxonomy (NCBI): domain Eukaryota; kingdom Metazoa; phylum Chordata; class Amphibia; order Caudata; family Salamandridae; genus Lissotriton; species Lissotriton vulgaris. The sequence continues at coordinate 244,764,276 of NC_141688.1, read as the reverse complement.
CGTAGAAAAAACGAAATATTTGATACTACGCCCACCAAGGAAATTAGGTCGTCCTCCCACCTTGAACTCGGTCCCTTGGAGAAAGCATCCGAATTTGATTATTTGGGTCTACGCCTGAATGACAAAATGAACTGGTCTTCCCACATCGACAAGATGGTTCTTTGTCACAAAAGGGTAGGGGTGCTTTACTTAAGGAATTTCATGCATCTCCCAGATCCTCAGTGGTGCCCGCAATCGAGATCTACAAGGCAAGGGGGGTTACTTCTGCCCTGTATGGCGCGGAGCTATGGGGTCACTGCAATATGGATTCCCTATCCAGGGCCGAAAATAAGCTACTGAAGGACCTCTTAGCTCACCCCTCGAGCACCCCTACAGTTCCGGTGCTCCTGGATTTGGGCTGCAGAAGTATCAAAGACCAGGCCCGTCTTCGCCCATTGCTCTTATGGTCCCGCATATGGAGGGTCCCGGAACTAAAATCTTATGCCGAGGGACTATCAGAAGTAATGAACATGGGGGGCTGGAATAAGAACAAGTGGTTGAGGGACACAAACGACCTTCTGGGGGAATTGGGCCTGGGAGATTGCTGGTTCACAAAATCTGCTCCTCCAAAGGCAGTCCTCAAAAAACTATATTGGGACTGGGTCTCTTGCCAACTAATTGGGAATCCACATCATTGCAATTCGACTGCAGCGCTCCTTAGAATAAAGGATGTGGTATTATACGAACCCTACATGGACCTAATCACTATGCCAGCGGATAGGGCCCTCTACTTCAAGTTCAGAGTTGGCACTCTCCCGCTAGGGGCAACTGTATCTAAGTGGAAGTCCCATGCTCATCTATCCCCCTTTTGCGCACGCTGCCCAGCCAGGCCTGAGACGGTGGCGCATGTACTTTTTGAGTGTCCAGACTATATCCACCCAAGGAGATACTGGTTGAAACCCCTCTTCAAACGCCTGGGAACACGCATGCATTCGGTGGCTCTCCGAATTTTATTGACTGATACCTCCCCTCTTATAGTCTGTGATGTCTCCAAATTTTTAAAACGTTCCTGGTTGATACGTTGCAATAGACTGTCTATTTCGGTTTAATCCCTTTTTAGCTAACTTATTCTAGGGGGACCCCTAAAATTTTACCTTCTTAAAACGTATGACATACCTGTACTTTTTGTAATGTTGTTTTTATAATGTATGTTATGCTTGTAAGATGTCTTTGCATATCGAATAAAGCTTTCAACCAACCAACCAACAAAAGCCTATTACCAGTTGGTAACGGCCAAAATGTGTTAATTTCGGCTGTTACTGACCGGCAATAGCCTACCTGCATCTGGCCCTTAGTTCCCCATCTGCAAACGCGCCAGAGGGCTGCGTTGCAGAGAGGTGTAAAGGGGCGTGGCCTCATCACACCTCATTTCAACGCAGCACCCTGTGGCATACTGGAGGTTCCTGGTGGGCTACTTGGCCCCCAGGGACCCCCAGTATGCAAGGGGGATTAGTTGCACCTCCGCAAACGTGCCAGGGGACTGCGTTGCAGAGAGGTGTAATGAGGTCACTCCCCTTTTTACACCTCCCTGCAACGCAGGCCCCTGGTGCATACTGGAGGTTCCTGGTGGGCTAGTTGGCCCTCAGGGACCCCCAGTATGTAAGGGGACTTAATCCCCCAACTAAGAACACGCTATGCGCTGTGTTTGCACAGTCGTGAAGGTAGGGGGCGGGGCTTGAGGTGATATGAGTGCAAACCTGCCCTGTTGCGCGTTTTAAGTTAGGAAATTAATTCCTCTTCAATTTAGAGGTCCCCTAGGGTCCAACAGGTACCTACAGTAAGCGCCATGGAACTGCGTAGCAGAGTGTTGTAAAAAGGGGGCGTGCTCTCTGAACACCTCTCTGCAACACAGCTCCCTGGTGCATACTGAAGGTACCTGGTGGGCTAGTTGGTGTATGGGGGGACCTCAGGATTGAAGAGAAATTAATTCCCCAACCTAAAACGTGCCACAGGGCATGTTTGCACACACACGTACTAGATTACTCTCCCCTGAGGCGGAAAGCCGGGGGTTCTACCTTCTATTCTTTGTTGGTGACGAAAGCGGCATTTTAAAAACTGTAATTATTTTAATCAGTAGCGCTTTTAATTAGCACTGTATCACCGCGCTCTCGTGTGCAAGATTACATTGCACCGAGGCACATTCTACTCACCTTTTCCTCCCGGCGTGGCCGAATAGGGGCTAACATCGCGGGGAAAGGCGCCATCTTGGAGGGAGGAAGGGTTGGCGGTCCAGTGGCAGGACGCCTCCCGCCCTCCAGGGTACTTAAGCAGGTCAGACATTAACACTGTGTACTAGATTACTCTCCCCTGAGGCGGAAAGCCGGGGGTTCTACCGTCTATTCTTTGTTGGTGACGAAAGCGGCATTTTTAAAAATTGTAATTATTTTAAACAGTAGCGCTTTTAATTAGCACTGTATCACCGCGCTCTCGTGTGCAAGATTACATTGCACGAGGCACATTCTACTCACTTTTTCCTCCCGGCGTGGCCGAATAGGGGCTAACATCGCGGGGAAAGGCGCCATCTTGGAGGGAGGAAGGGTTGGCGGTCCAGTGGCAGGACGCCTCCCACCCTCCTCTATAGAATATAAAATGATGAGGCCATTCCGTCCGCGCAGCGGGCGGGCGCAGCGGGCGCGCCGAAGGCGCGTCTAAGGCAAGCCCGTCTGCGCCCGTCCGCGCTGGACACGGGCCTAGGGCCACCCCCCCTGGCCAGACTGCTCCATGCCTCACATCGTATCCGCGCTCCGCGCTAATTGACCTCCGCCCACAAGCTATGGAAAAATGCATAAGGTATAGTCCTGACTCCATATCATCTAAAACGGCACTGGACTGTAAACACTGTCAAACATCCATTCCCCTACTAAATAAAAGAGCTGGTAGTGATAATCCGAACCAAACAAACCAAATGTTTACGATAGCCCTCATTAACCCCTTCGAAGCTAATGACGAGCTGGGCTCGTCATGGCGCTTACCTGCCGTGCGCTGATGACAAGGCCAGCTCGTCATAAAACAATGTAGAACAACAATTTGCAGCACAGGACGGGAAAACGCCTAGCAGCCATGTGGTTAATGTGCGCTCATTAGCCAAACATAGGCAAGAGATAGCCGATGTACTCATAGACAGGAACATAGATATAATGTTCTTGACGGAGACTTGGCTGGATAAAGCTTCCGACCCAGACCTCGTGATAGCCGTTCCACAAGGATTCAAATGCTATAGACTAGATAGAACTGGTAAAAGAGGCGGTGGGGTTGCTATAATTGCCCGTGACTCCTTTAAAATTCGTACCACTGCAATTCCTTCAATGACATGCGAGGCGCTTCAATTTGACATCTACATGTCCCCCTCATACAACTTCAAAGGCGTATTACTATACAGAAGACCAGAAACTCGGTCGGAATTCCTCACAGAAATACTCACGATTCTTGAAACTTCAGCTACTGATAAATCTGTAACTCTGTTAGGTGATTTCAATTTTCATTTGGACTGTAGTGAAGACAAGGACACTACATCTTTGCAATCCGAAATGGAGGTTTTTGGTTTATCTCAGTTGGTGAAAGGACCTACTCATACTGCAGGCCATACCCTAGATGGTATTTTTACTAATTTGGAAAATATACTAGTGACCGATGTCTTGCCAATGACTTGGTCCGACCATTACCTGGTACTGGCTACAATACAAATTAATAAAATATCTACCGCCACTATACCCCCCCCAAACGAGAATTGTTCAAGGTCTGGAAAGACATCAATATTCCCTGTTTTAAGGAGGCGTTACATAATTCTACACCCACATGGGCTACTGATCCAGAAACCGCTATTGAACAATATCACACATGGGTGGGCCAGGCGGCTAATAAACTGGTACCAGAAAAAATAATGTCCAGGAACAGAAGCTCCCCTTCAGCACCATGGTACACCGAGGAGCTTAAAAAACTAAAACAGCAATGCAGAAACAAAGAGAGAATCTGGAGGAAAAAGTATGATAATGAAGATAGGATAGTGTACAAGGAATTGTTAACCCAATACAAACTTCTGATCATAGAGACAAAAAAGAAGTATTACACTGAGCAAATCGAAAGCGCTAAAAATTCGAATAAAAAGCTCTTTGAAATAACTAAACATCTTACGGGATGTGTTCCAGACCTTAACCCCCCTTGCTCACAAGATTTCTGTGATTCATTGGCATCCTTCTTTTTCACCAAAGTGAACGACATATTCTAAGCATTTAACCTGGGTAATAACCAATGCCCTGAAAAAATAAATATACCATCTTCAAGCAATAATTTTTCTTGCTTTGCAGAGGTCACAGAAGATCAAATTCAGGACATTATTAAAACTATTAAATCTGGATCAGCCCTGGATCCCTGTCCTTTAAATACTCTTCGTTCACTAATGGATACTGTCATTCCAGTCATTACCCAAATAAGTAATCTCATGTTCCGCACAGGCATCTTCCCTAACCAGTTAAAAAAAACCTTACTCAAACCCCTCCTGAAAAAACCCGGCTTAGATAAAGCAGAACTTAAAAACTACAGGCCTATAGCGAACTTACCCTTCTTTGCTAAGATAGTCGAAAAAGCCATGAATACCCAACTTGCGGAATTCATCGAGCAACACCATCTGCTCGACGAAACACAATTTGGATTCCGCAAGTTTCATGGAACGGAAACAGCGCTCATCAAAGCAGCGGATCATATCCGATTAATCAGAGACCAAGGTGGCACAGCACTATTGGTGCTCCTAGATTTATCGGCTGCTTTCGACACGGTTGACCATAAGATCCTAGTCAACCGTGTCGAAAAGATGGGCGTGTGAGGCCTAGCAAAAGATCTACTGGCGTCTTTTCTGGCAGAGAGATCCCAGGCAGTTATACTGGGCCAGTTTGAATCTGCAGAGTTATCACTGCCATGTGGGGTACCTCAAGGTTCATCCCTTAGTCCGACACTATTTAATATATACGTGTCGGACCCCGCAAAAACCATCAAAGCGCACGGGATGAACCTTACCTCATATGCGGATGATACACAGCTGATACTGGCTGTCAGAAATGATGGGGAAACAGTGGCGGAAAATTTCAAAACAGGTATGCTGGCCATTGGAAAATGGATGTCAGCAAACTGTTTGAAATTAAATTCCGATAAAACCGAGGTGGTCACTTTTGGCCACCTCAGCCCTAGCTAGTCCCCAACTTCGTGGCCATCATCCTTTGGAGCTGCACCCAAACCAGTCACGAAAGTGAGAAATTTGGGTGTCATCTTTGATGACAATCTAAATTTCATGGCTCACGCCAATCAGACGGCCTCCACTGCCTTCTATAAGTTATGACTGGTCAGGAAGATTCTTCCTTTTCTTCCTACTAATGTGGGAAAGACATTGGTCAGCGCTATGGTTCTATCAGCACTGGATTACTGCAATGGCCTGTTTGCTAATGCCCAAGTCAGGATTATCAAGAAAATGCAGACAATCCAAAATGCAGCAGCCAGACTTCTCCTTAACATCCCTAAATTCAAGCCAATAGCTGAGTCTTTGAGGAGTCTTCACTGGCTTCCTGTTAGGAATAGAATTAAATTTAAGACGTTATGTATCGTCTACAAGTCACTACACCATCAAGCGCCTCAATTCCTGTGCGACCATCTTGTCCCATACATTCCCACTCGAATGCTACGATCAGCAGGACAGAATGACTTGGTAGTGCCACGGAATAGGCTGGTCAACTGGGGAGACAGACGTTTCCTAGTTGCCGCCCCAAGACTATGGAATACACTTCCGCAAACCATAAGATCCAGCCCAAATCTTATGTCCTTCAGGAAGAAACTGAAGACTTGGTTATTTAACCTCTGAAAAATTCATAAGATCACTTAGGAGGGTAACAAAGTACAGCGCCGAGACGCCTGCGGGCAATTATTCGCGCTTAATAAATGCTAAAAATAAATAAAGAAATAAATATCAGCTCAGGTTCCTCCCCCTTCCTTCACTATTGAGCAAAATATTCCTCTAAAATCAGCCGAACTACGAATTCCGATTTACTCACATATTATCAGAAGAGACCTCAGTGCTGCATCTCTCAGCCAACTACTGATCCTAAAAAATAATTCTAACCATACTTAAAGTAACTTGAATTTCCTCCCATAGGCAAACATTGACTGGTTTCACTTGAAAATTTTTCAAAGTGTGGAGTTTTGGAACTTAAAAAAATTCCTCTAAAATCAGCTGAACTACGAATTCTGAAATACTCACCTGTTATCAAGAGAGACCTCAGTGCTGCATCTTTCAGCCCACTACTGATCCTGAAAAGTAATTCTAATCGTAGTTACAGTGACTTTAATTTCCTTCCATAGGCTAACATTGACTGGTTTCACTTGAAAATTCTTCTAAATGTGGAGTTTTGGAACTTTAAAAAATTCCTCTAAAATCACCTGAACTACGAATTCCAATATACTCAACTGTTATCAGTAGAGACCTCAGTGCTGCATCTTTGAGCTCACTACTGTTCCTGAAATTTTTTTTTAACCGTACTTACCAGTAACTTAAATTTCCTTCCATAGGATATCATTGCCTGCTATATAAAATATATATAAATTAAAAAAATATTAAATAAAATAAAAAATATTACAATTTCAAAATTTTTAAAAACATTTTTTGTCAATTTATATTAAAAATATGTAATGTAATTTAAAAAATAAAATATCAAAAAATAAATACTTTAAAACAATGTAGTAAATCAGTATAAAAAAATAACAAGTAAGACATTTAAAAATGATCATTTCCAAAATCTTTGAAATTCACTGAAAAAACCATAGGTTTCAGCCATGTTATAAATAGGAATTAGCATTTAAATAACCTTAGAAACTCACTGAAAAAACCATAGGTTTCACACATGTTATAGTTAGCTGGACATTTCACTCATACAAAACCATTGAAATTGACATCATCCTTGTGAAAGTGGCAGACCTCCTCTCACCCTAATATAACCTTTGATAAACACATTCAAAAATAGAAACTAACATTTTGAAAAAAATGGAGATACCAATACCAGTTACAACAACCTATTCAGTAATTCCAACTTCTACATACACATCCACTCATTCACCAACAGTTCTATATAGTCACTCATATATGTACTCACTCATCATATGTACTCATACACCTATACATCCTGTTACACACCGATACTCATCCATAGAGTTACTTACACACATACTCACACATGCAAATAAACTATCAAACATCCATTTACTTGCATATACAGCTATAAACACACCACTACACTTACGTCTACAGAAACGTACACATACTTACTCTCTTAAACAATCACTTATAGAAACACATTCTTATTTATACAGGAACTCTTTTAACATCTCACTCTCACATATACTCACTTATATACATCAACACTCACATATACTAGTTTAAAACATATGTATTTACTATTGAGACAGTCATTCACTCACTAACACACTCATCCAACCATACAGTCTTGCAAACATGCTGTCTTCAAAACACATACAGTGAGTCACTCATTCATGCAACTATACGCTAAGTAATATCCCTCACCGATCTATACAGACACTCATACTGATATTCAAAAAACAAAGTAATAACCCAAATACACACACATATAGCTACTCAACAACCCATGCAGACACTTATTAAGAAAGTGTGACACTGATACAGATATTTAAATATTTAAACATTACTCGTTAATACAAGTATTCACTAAGATACACTTAATAAGTCAGTTATACAAATAATTTGACAAGAAAACATCCATTTACGCACTTATTTACCCATTTATTCTTCCATCGACCTTCAGATATACATATATAAAAAATATATATTTTTCGGAAAGACACACATTCACTGGATTATGTCATCAGTGATGTTATTTGAGATGTCATCAGTGATGTCATGAGTGATGTCACTGACCATGTCATGAGTGATGTAATATGTGACGTCATCAGCAGTGCACTGCGGGCGCGCGAGATATAGTTAGCTGTACTAACTAGAACGATAACTATAACGGGGGATTTTCAATGGTTTTGTATGAGTGAAATGTCCAGCTAACTATAACACGTGTGAAACCTATGTTTTTTTCCAATATATATATATATATATATATATATATATATATATATATATACACACACAAACAACAGGTATCCTTTCTTTGATGCCTCGGATGAAAATCACACTCAGAAGCAGTTGGATTAAGTACAAAATACTTTTATTCAGTGCAGACCCCCCTGACAGACGCGTTTCGCCGTAGATTTTTCAATGTCAGCTTCCCTGTGCTCGTTCTGCAGTATTTCACACAAACACACTGGTCACATGATTTTCATTAGACATAGAAAAGGTATTGACCATATACTACCACAGGCTAAACAATTGATGGCCATCTTGTAGCGTGGTATCCCAGTGTTAAATGTGTGTATCCATACTCCTTACATTGAGTGATCAAGTAAGTGTTATAAAAAAAGAGAATAATAAAATTGAATAAAATAACTTATTCAAAAATAGTTCGCATGCAACGGGATAAGTATTAATACATGTATACATACATAAAAACACCCCTGGCTGATTCCATCATCATGATGTCTACATAAAATTTCATTCTATAATACTAGACTTATGGCATACGAATCAGACTGGTATTTTATGTTGGAATTTGAAAATACATTATTTTAACAACCGGATTTTAACAAATCCAGTTGCATCGTGATTAAGCCCTGAATGGGCATTTTTTTCAAGCAGCCTTTACATTTCAAGAAACATTTTATTAGCCCACGTCTCAATCTAGCCCGATTGGGCATACAGTTCTACTATCATTGTATATAAGGTACCAAGCTGCATAGTTGTTTTGCCTGAGTATACTTATTCACAAGAGTGGTTTGAAGTGTTTGGCTCATAGTTTATTTTCTAAGATTCCAGGTGCACCAACAGCTCCTCATCATTATAAAGCCCATTTGGGGCATTTGTCTGAAGATCTATGTTGTACAAGGTCTCCAGTACACGTAGCTTTTTTGTCCTATAATCCCCTCTTTACCCTCTCTCAACCTGATCAATACAGTAGTATTTCAGGAGGTCTCAGTCACTATGATGAAATTGTTCAAAGTGCTGTGTCTCTGGGTAACTTGCGTCCTTGTTTGTTATGGCACGCATGTGTTCGAGGATGCGCTTTTTTGCCGGGTTGATAGTACTGCTAATATAACGTTTCTGGCAGGGGCATTCTAAACAGTACAACACATACTCATAATTACAATTCAGAAGCTTTCTTATTTCCCTGATCGGTATAGGATCCCCTGGCCTTCCCATATAGGTGGTTGTTTTTTTACTGAATTTCCAAGCTGTACAACGTAAACATGGGAAAAAACCCAAAACATTGATCTTATTTTTTGCTGTCATTTTTGGGTCAAAATGGCTGTTAGTTAGATGATCACTTAAAGATTGGCAGCTTTTATAAGTTATTAAAAGGACGTGACGGTAAATGATTTTTCAATATACTGTCCGTCTGTAAAATATGCCAATTTGTTTGAAAGATATGCACCACCGCACTAGATTTACTGTTATATGTAGTGATAATTCTTACATCATGGTTTCTCAGGCAATACCTGTTTGGCCACCAGTAAACTTTTTCGTTCGTTTATCTACTTTTAATTCCGCTTGTTTTATAACAGAATCTCCATATTCCCGCCTCTTAATTCTTATTATGGCTGCATCTCTAGCTGATACGTAATCTTTTTGGTAGGAACAGTTGCGTTTAATACGCGAAAGTTCCCCAAATGGGATATTTCTGATCAAGCTTCTGGGGTGGTAGCTGGTTGCGTCCAACACCGCATTTCCAGCGGTTGGTTTACTAAAGAGTCTGGTTTGCAGAGTATTGTTCTTGATGAAAACTTCTATATCCAAGTAATTCACTGAGACCTCACTGATGTTGCCCGTAAATTACAGATTCAACGCATTATTGTTGAGGAGCCGAGGAGCGACTCCAAACAATAAATAGGTTGTCGATATACCTTGCCCATAATATAATGTTATCCAGTCAGATTTCAATCGCCTCCCCAGAAGACATGTGCTTCTCCTACCAGCCCACGTATAAATTTGCGTAGCTGGGGGCGAAGCACGTGCCCATGGCGGTACCGCGTTGTTGTTGGTATAGCTTGCCAGAGAAAATAAATATATTGTTGTGTAAACAAAAATCAATCATTTCTAAAAGCATGGTATTGTTGTTTTGAAATTTCAAAGCCCTCTTGTTTAAAAACCATTTCACTGCCTTCAAGCCATCTTGGTGGCGAATACAAGTTTAAAGGCTAGTGATGTCAACAGTGATAAAAAATATATCTGGTTCCCACTAAATGCCCTCCGTTGGTCTAAAAAAATCTTGGGTATCTCTGACATATGATGCCAGATCCCGGACTAATGGGCTTAAGAAAGAATCTATGTACAAAGTTGTATTTTACAAGAGGCTATTGATTGAGGCCACAATGGGCCTAACTGGGGAGTTAACAGGGTCCTTATGTATTTTTGGTAAGTGGTAGAATGTTGGGAGAACCGGTGACTCATAGTAGAGGAACAGGAATTCACCTTGGTTCAACATCCCCTCATCCCTCCACCCTGTTAAGAATGCATGATAATATTTTACGCAATTAGAATAATCCATTCTATTGATCACTGCATAACACTCCACATCGCCAAGTTGCCTCAATGCTTCTTTCAAATAGTGATCTTTATTAAACACAACAATGTTTCCTTCTCTGTCTGAGGGCCTAATCTCCAGTGTCAAATCCATTTTTACTGCTTTGATTGCTTCCCAGTGTCTTCTTGGCATATTATAATCCTTTCTTTGATTCATTTTAGTATTCTTTACAGCTTTCAGGTCTTTAAGGATTGCTTCACTAAAGACATCAATAGTGTCAAATGGAACTTGTGGCATCATTTTAGATTTTCTTTTGAATTTACTATTGCCACCCATCTGTTCAACATTTGACTCTTCCATTTGTGTTCCAAGGATGGCTCCCTCAGGTTATTCTTCTTTCAAATTTTGTGTAAGCTTGGCTACTCAGATGGTCCAAAACGCTTCCTTACCGGTTTGTGGATGTAAAAGAAAGATTTTTTGTAACTTTAGTTTTCTTATGTATTTGAATTGATCTATCCGGGTTTGGACATAGTCATAATCAGCAGTGGGACAGAAACTCAGCCCTAGTTGTAAGATCTTACTCGGACAAAATTCTATTTGAAAGGTTGATGACTGTCTGCAATTCCTCATTATTTACCGTTTCCCCCTCTTGCCCTTGCTCCGGGTTGTCATGGGTCGGTCCTTCCTCTCCTCCCTTTTCTTCCTCTCTTCGTTTAGCCTTTTTTTGCTGTTGTTTTCCTTGGGGAGGATGAGTCCTTTGCATTGGTCTCTGGCGCATTTCCCGCATAAGCTGGTATTCCCGAAAATAAGGAAATTCTTGGTTGTCTCTATTTTCCTCAGTGTTCGGGACCTGTTCACCTTCAGGGGTCTGTATGTCTTACTCAGGCTATTTGTGCCGGCATTACCCTCACGTGTCATTCTTTTCCTCGGGGCATCAATACTTGCGCGCAAATGTTAGAATGCGACCAGTCCGATAATCTTCTTCATCCCTTTGGAATTTAGTTTGTTTTCTAGTTCTGAATATAGCCTCATATTCCTTCAAGCACTTTAGCATTGCCACTCTTTCACTTTGCTTGACATCCTTTTCTTTGGCAATCATTTCTTCTAGTTTGTAAATTTCAGCTAGAAATTTGTCCCTGTCGTCCCATGCATATTTAATTAAAATCCTAACCATTCTTTTGGCGGATTCAGCCGTATATTCTGCCCATTCCTTTAGTAGTGCTGGGTTGGGGTGTTCGTATGCAGGGACGGTAAAAATGCACAGTCCTCTTGGAATGCGGTTGCACTCGATGTATTTCTGTAAAGAGGTGGCTTCCCACCCTTTCCTTATCTCCCGCTCCTGCGCTTTCTCCAAAGCCTGAAATAATATTGCCTAGTTGCTCGTAGGAGTGCTTGTGGCATTGGTACTTTTTTTGTTTGATGTGGTCTTAGTCCTGACTTTGAATATGTCTGCTGCTGCATTCTCACGTTCAGTAACACTCGACATGTTTATTTTGTCGATTTCAGTTCAATTTATTTAACAGGGTCTGCACTGAGTTAAATCTCCCTCAGGACAAGGTTTGTTTGCGTTATAAAACGGTAGAATGAAGCGGCGTCATTCACCCATCGGAAATGCGGCCCGGGCCTTTCGTCCACTGACGCCAAGTCCATGCCTCCTCACGATGTTTCAGGACGCCGTGCTCACTCAATCCTTCTCCGTTTCTTTCAAATCATTTTACCGCTATTTCCTCCTGGCCGTTCTAATCTCGAACCTCATGGCTGGCGGCCAATTGAATTTTCGATACAGAGACCCACCGCCGCCGCTCCTCCTCCTAGATGCTCACTCCAGCGGTGGTAAGCCTCTCGTAAACTCAAACAACAGGTATCCTTCCTTTGATGCCTCGGATGGAAAGCACACTCGGGAGCAGTTGGATTAGGTACAAAATACTATTATTCAGTGCAGACCACCCTGACAGACGCGCTTTCCGTAGCTTTTTCAATGTCAGTTTCCCTGTGCTCGTTCTGCAGTATTTCACAAAAAACACACTGGTCACATGATTTTCATTAGACATAGAAAAGGTATTGACCATATACTGCCACAGTCTAAACAATTGATGACCATCTTGTAGCGTGGTATCCCCGTGTAAAATATGTGTATTCATACTGCATACATTGAGTGATCAAGTGAGTAAGTGTTATAAAAAAGAGAATAATAAAATGAATAATATAACTTATTCAAAAATAGTTTGCATGCAACGGGATAAGTATTAATACATGTATACATACATAAAAACACCCCTGCCTGATTCAATCATAATGTTGTATTTACATAAAATTTCATTCTATAATAATAGACGTATAACATACGAATCATACTGGTATTTTATGTTGGAATTTGAAAATACATTATTTTAACAAATCCGGTTGCATCATATAAAAAAGAAAAAAATATATATATTTATATATAAAAATCTTGGCCTGCAATAATGCGGTTAGTGGTCAGGTATCTGCATGTCTCCCACTGAGCCACCAGGTTTATTGTTGCAGCACATTCTGGATGTCTAACAGGTATTCTCCATTGATTTGCCGCCCCAGGGTGTTCCACTCCCCGTGGTGCGTGGCTGTCACTCAAGTAAGCATGTACTCCTGGTTAGGATAATGAACGTGTTTCCCATAAACAGTATTGTCAGGAAAATGAGGTGCAGGAGAGTGGGTGTAGCTTACCTGCCACGGATGAATCACCTGGCATTGTTTGCCCATGAGTACCGTGGTTGCCTCAAAGGATTATGAAGCGTGACCAGATTACAGAGTTCAGCAGGCGAGGGGCAAAATGGCCCAGAAAGCCATGTGGTAGGTCTACAAAACATAACCCAGGGAGGGCAGTGGGCGTGGCAAGTTCCGTACGCATCTTTTCATAGTATTATGTGCAAGAAGACGACTGATTTTAATCTCAGTTCTTGCATTAACATTTGATGGTGGTAGTTTTCAGGTGGCTGTCGCTATGAGCACCAGGCTAGGGTGTAATTTGTTGCTATTGTCTGTATTGTTTTTTTTCTCGTTGGCTGTTGAATGTGGCCTCCTTGGGATCGAAGGATACCAAAATGCTGCTCTGCAGAAGTGAAAATTCAAAGGACCCCGGAAGAACACACAGGTATGCCACTGGTCCTGTAATAATGCGGCATTGGTGTATCAGCGGTGTCACGCTTTCCCCCCTGCAGTTCTGGGAGACTCCCCAACTCTTGGGGGCGGTTATTCATCTCAACACGAATAAATATCTCATCATATTCTGCTGGGGGGGGCGGACATTTTCCGTTACGCATCTGACATGTATTATTAGAAATTAAATTTGGCCTTTTGTTTAAAGAGCCAAAAACTCTTCCCTCTTCAACAAGTTCATAGTGTAAAGAGAAATCACTTTATTATTCCTAATTCATCCTTACTTTTAACATGTAGCAGTTGTCACAACAATAAAACGGGGGATTCTTATGTGGACAGAGTCAAGTCAGTCATACCCCACAAAAGCCTTCACGCCCAGAAACTCCATTCAGTGGCAAGGCTCGTAGGACCTCGCAAAAGATGTGGCAGAGACCGGATTGGGGAGGAGAGGGAAAGGAAGGGAGTCAGGAGCGGAAATGAGATCACGCAGACGCCTCAAGTTAAAGCATGCAAGTGGTGTGTGCGCAGCAGAAGTGAAAGTGAGGGAAAGGAAGGGAGTCAGGAACAGAAATGAGATTGGACGCGCACCTCAAGTAAAAAAAAAAAAACCGTGAGAGGTGCGTGCGCAGCAAAAATGAAAGTGATTGTGCTCCAGATGGTGCCTCGGCCGCTGAAATCTGGCAGCTGTGTGAGTGCATCGCCCGTAACCGCAAGTGCTGGGCCATCAAAAGCCTGTGGTAGCACTTTCAAAAACCCACTAACTAAATGTCTCGCAGAGCAGCGTATGCGCTGGCTCAAGCAAAACCTAAAAATGGCGCGTCACCCCTGAAGACAGCTCTATAAATTGGCAGGAACCGCCCGAACAGCAGTTTCTGTCAATGTTGGAGACTTTTGACGGACAGCTCCATTAAGCATGACAGATAGCCATCAAATTTTTCCAAAGTTATTATTTTTTAAAAACAATCTCCCAAAATCTGTATGATAAAACTTTTGGGGAGGGCGGTTGTTTATTTTTCATAATGCCATTTACCTTAAATAAGCCATCTATGCTTTGTGCTACCTTCAGAGCTGCCATTCCGTAGGTCATTCTTAGGAAGGTTTACACTAAGAGTACATTTTACTCGGTCGGCGTAAACTTGGAGGCTTGCCCAACCCCAGATCAGGCAGGTGGATTCTGAGTTTGGCAGAGAGGGAATCCGTCGCTGTTGCAAGTAAGTAAGTAACCTCTCTGTCAAACACCAGATCAGGCCCATAGATCCTACAAATAGATGTCTTGTCTTTTTTGTACAGATCTCGAGAATGAAACTTTTTTTTAAAGGGAAATCTGTTGATTTGTTCAAGAGTTAGGAGTTAAAAATAAATTTGTGTGGCATTTTTTCCAGTTTGGCGCATTATGGTTCTTGAAGTCATTGCTTATATTGCTAACAGTTTACAGCTTGGGTATAAACAACACTTCTGTCAAGTTCTGAGCTTTTATCTAAAAACAACGAGGTATGGAGTCAAAAAGGGGAACAAATCCTCTGCACTAATTAATGTAGCAGTAAGAAGTCCATATGCCCATGCACCTTTTCTGGTCATGGAATGGCAGACAGAGGACTTAAGGTACAATGTTGCTTGTATTGCTACTTAGAGGTAGGTAGTGGAATTTTGCTTGGCATTTAGTAGGTTACATTTTGAACCTCATTTAACGGCATGGTCCTCCCGTTCGTCAAGCCCGATTATTCAGCTCACCACGGGCCTGCTGGATTTCCACCCTTTATCCATTCCTCTGTTTGGTTGTGGTTAGACACTCCTTTGCCTGGCCCTAGGTGAGCTCTTTCTACTTTGCTTCATCTCCAGTATTGTGTTGTCTTTTTTTCCTGTTTTGGTTTTGGGTTGTCAGACTGCCAGCTTCTTCATAGAATCTGGTTACTCTTGCACCATCTGCAAGTCACTAGCCTCAAAGAATGCTCATATTACAGTCATATCAGGATTTTTTGGTCTTGATTTTTATCAACTAATCAAAAGAAAAAAGACAACACATGCTGTTTCCTGAAACACTCATTATAACTGCAAATACAACACTGGGATGTGGCGCTTGCAAATAGCCACTTCACTTGTGGTCTGTGGTCTTACTCAAAGTTTTGACACGGCCAAACACTGAACACTCATGTAGCTGACATAACTTAAGATGACATTGAGCAAGGTACTGAAGGAGTCTAATCATGCTGCTGAGTCCTCTCCGGGGAGAGCAGCAGTTCCCCAACCTGTGGCGAAGCCTGTGGTGACACCTGCTCCTGGTTGTCCTATCTGCCTACCTCTCATGAGACTTAAAAGTACAGGACTCTGCTCCACAGTTTGCCCAGAACTAAAGCTCTCTGTGACACCCAAGTGAGTTCAAAGGTGTCACTGAAGTGTTTAAATGATAGCAAACTCCCAAACAGATGCCCAAGATGGTGTTGAATGTCCGTGTAAGCTTACGCTATCTGATATATATATATGTATATATATATAAACAACAAAGGCTCCGGTCGTGAAAGAAGCCGTCTCACAGGGCGGTCCGTGATCAGGGCACCGGCAGCCCTGTACAATATTGCACCACAGCGCTTCCCCACTTAGGAAGAATTATCACGGACACCTCGCATGGATTTGCAGGTAATTTATTTGTATGTTAGACTGCACAGCAACGCGTTTCGACTTACGTCTTGATCACGCTAAGGAAGCATCACAGTTAGCACATTCAAATACATTTCAGTGAATAAATACAAACAAAGGACTTAAACCACCGTGATGAAGTAAAACAGTGGTGTATGGTGGTGCTGCCATTTTAGCCTAGTCAATATCGTCAGTAAGTTCAATTGGGGAAATACCACATATGTTCAATAGTATATCTCTAATGATCAGCTTAGAGTATATTCGACAATTCATTGCATATACGGTGTTTTTGCATGATTTGAAATCAAGAAAGCATACATCTCGCCCAAGTGGGCAAACACATAGTCCATCATCATAACGATCCCATATTAAGCTGTATCAAAAAGAGAAGGGGAAAGTCTCGCCCCAGTGGGCATATAATATCAGTGGTACTTCACGATATGAATATACAGATAATGTTGTATCAGGTAAGGTCCAAAGGCGAAAGCCACCTTCACCATATAATGTGCAACAACCCAAAAATAAAACAAAATAATACAATCAACTAATTGTATACACTAGGAAATTTAAAATTTGAACTGCAGCAGATTAAAACACAGAATATATATCCCAAAAATCTATATACATTTCATGATTGTACTGTTACATCAAAACCTCTCTTATCATAACAAGGAAAAATGATCAGTACAGGTGAGTAGCTAACTCTTCACTGGAGTTAAGTCCATGCGGAATCATGGTCTCCAGGTCAATGATATATTTGGACTCTAGCTTCCGCAGAGCAAGCTTACGATTGCCCCCCGTTTGTTAGTAGGAACATCATTGATGACCACCATTCTCAATAGTTTTTCATTTTGAAAATGTTGTTCATAGAAATGTCTGGCAACTGGATACTGATTGTTGTTGTGCCGGATAGCCCTAATATGTTCAAGGACACATTTTTTGGCACAATGAATCGTGCTGCCGATGTATGCCTTATTGCATGGACATAGCAGGGCATACACGCAATACATAGTATTACAGTTCAGTTTCTTTTTGATGGTCATCTCTCTTTTAGTGCCTGCAATAGATAAAATTCTAGAGTCCACACTATTGCTGCAAGCTTTGCATTTCCTGCACCTAGTAAATCCACCTAGCACTGTTTTGTTAATCTTCCCCTTAGCAGTTATTAAGCTAGGACTCAACTCATCTTTGAGCGAGTTATATTTTTTAAATGTAATCTGGGGTTTGACATTCAGATGTTTTTCGAGATTGGTGTCAGTTAGTAATACATGCCAATATTTCTGAAGTATCTTACGTAGTTGTGACGCCTGCCCTGAAAACTTGGTTATAAATCGTAGGGTGTTCTTCAACGGGACCTCAACATCAGGGTAAAGTAATTTGGTTTGGGTCACCGCATCTACCTTAACACAGGCTTTACTAATGGTCTTACTGCTGTATCCCCTTTCTTGAAATCGACCAATCATGGTTTGCTTCTCTAGTTGGTAGCTTTCATCAGAGCTACAATTACGTCTTGCTCGTAATAGCTCTCCATAAGGGATACTATATACTAACTGTCTCGGATGAGAGCTGGCGGCATTAAGGATGCTGTTGCCAGCCGTACTCTTGCGAAATAGTTTTGTGATCAAGCCTTGTTCGAAGGCGAAACACGTCATGGCGGCAGCGCTGGCTTCACTGAAATAAACCACCTTGGCACCAGCACTTTACGGGTCGACTCTTTGTCATGGAGAACTAGGCAGTTTCTTACTGCCGATGGTGTGACAAGCCTCGTGAATATATATATATATATATATATATATATATATATATATATATATATATATATATACACACACACACACACACACACACAGTCAAGTGAGCAAGGACACAGCCTCGTGTCCGAAACGCGTCTTGAGGCATGCACCGTTCCACTTATTTGTAGCACTGAAAAAATAAAATATGATTTTGTCTTATTACCGAGTCCGTGTTCCTGTTTAAGTGCGTTAAGTCACTGGAAAGCTGTGGAGCTGATATATATACACACCTACACATTTGGTGCATTTCACTGACGAGGTGTTTTCACTCCGGTGGTTTTGACTAGCCCGATAGACAGAGCTCAATTTCTTTGGTCACAACAAGGTCTGAAGACTCGGTCTTGGATATTAAGCACAATTCCAACTTACAGGTTGTGCGTCTGGTCAAAACATGGACGAATAGACCACAGGTTCCCTAAGAAACTATGGAGAATTTTCATCGTCCAATGTTTAGCATGGGCCACTTGACGGAATCCTGGTTTATGCATCACTCAACGACCTCTAGAGCTGCCAGTGTTGAATGGGACATTATTGTCTATTGAATCAATGCTGGTCGAATTGTGGCATTTTACTGTGTAAATGCTATAAACTCTTTAACATTTTTCAACCTCATACAATGCTCGGAACATTTATAGTGTTCAGCATGTTAACTAGCGTATGTTACCTACATGTAAATAAAGAACCATTATTTTAAGACTAATTAGAAAAATACTACATGCATTCATTGAGTTTGTTGAATGGGAGGGCTGTGTTAAAGAGGATCTGATTTGCAAACCTAGCACCAACTCCTGTGATGTTTGACCTAGCTAATATTTAGAACATCAAATGCACAAAGAGTTGCATAATTATGCAAAAGAGGTGGCCTGTGGCACCAGTGGAAAAGGGCAATGCCACATATACTGTTCAGTAACATGCACTGCCCACTTGCCCAATAAAATGGCCCCTACAAGCAGTGGGAGTAATCTTGTAGGTATCATACCACATTTTGCAGGCCTTATGCTTCTTTATTTATTATTTTATTTTTTAAACTTGTAAGGCGCACCGCTACCCAAAAAGGGTTTCCTGGCGCCGAGACACAGCACATATGGTGGCAGAGGATTGCAGGGTCATTCAAGTTATTGTTCGAACAACCAGGTTTTGATGTTCTTTCTGAACCTATCATGGTTTTCCTCTTTGCGAATATAGGGAGGTAGTGCGTTCCAAAGGGTTGGTCCTAAATGAACAAAGGATTTGATCCCTATTCTTGAGAGTTTGAACCTAGGCACACAAAAGTTAGCAGCTGATTGCGATCGAGGGTTGCGTTTGGGAGTGTAGGGATGGGCAAGTGCTAGTAGATATTTGGGTGCAGTACCTGCTTTTATTCTGAACATATAGCTCAGGGCATTAAATCTAATTCGGTTTTCTACCCTGAGCCAATGCAGCTCACGTCGGTAGTTCGAGACCCAGGAAGTTTAGGGAATTCTGCACAGCAGCCTAACAGCTGAGTTCTGGACAAGCTGCAGCCGCTGAACTACGGCTTTATTAGAGCCAAGGTATGGTTTGTTACCGTAGTCAAGCCGATATGTAATGAGGGCATTGACTACGGTTTTTTGGGTGGAGATGGGCAGCATACAAAGGATTTTCTTCAGCCACTTAATGATGGTAAAGCAAAGGCTAAAGACTTTGCTGGCCTGTTGTTTCATGGAGATGGAGCTATCTACGATGACCCCCATAATTACGTACTTGGCTGGGGTTGGGAAATTTCCCATCTGGTGTGGCCAGTGGGAGGGGTTCCAAAGGTCACGTAGTTTCCCTAGAAGGAGGATCTCCGTTTTTTCTCCATTAAGCTTTAGCTTGTTTCTAGTCATCCTACTGAAGATGTTTTGTAGACCTAGTTTGAGGAGAGTCGGGGATAAGGGACTAGATTCAGACAGGGAGAAGATGATCTGTGAGTCGTCGGCGTAGGTCATGAGGGTGAGTCCTGATTTGTCAGCTAGGTCAGCCAGAGGTCTAAAATACAGGTTACAAAACAGTGGACTTAGGATGGATCCCTGGGGCACTCCGTGTGGGGCATTGAACATTACGGAGCATGCAGTGGAAGATGTAATTTGGAACATCCGTTGTGTCAGGAAAAACCTGATCCATTCAAGTGCTCTACCACAGATTCCATTTTTTCTTAACGTCATAATGAGTTTCATGAGATATGGTGTCAAAGGCCGCACTCAAGTCTAAAAGAACGAGAGCGACCGTTTGACCATCATCAAGGAGTTTCCGGATGTTTTCGGTGACTCCCAATCAATCAATCAAGTCATTTGTATAGCGCACTACTCACCCGGGAGGGTCTCAAGGCGCTGGGGTAGGGGAAAGTTACTGCTCGAACAGCCAGGTCTTGAGCTGCTTCCTGAAGGCGAGATGGTCTTGGGTTCGCTGAAGGTGGGTGGGGAGGGAGTTCCACGTCTTGGCTGCCAGGTAGGAGAAGGATCTTCCTCTGGCGGTGGCTCTGCGGATGCTTGGTACAGTGGCGAGTGCGTGGCCGGTCGATCGTAGCTGGCGGGTGGGCGTGCAGAAGGTCATGCGGTCGTTGAGGTACTTGGGGCCCTGGTCGCGGAGAGCCTTGTGTGCGTGGGTGAGGAGTCTGAACGTGATTCTCTTGCTGACGGGGAGCCAGTGCAGGTCTCTCAGGTGTCCGGTGATGTGGCTGTGTCGGGGGATGTCGAGGATGAGTCGGGCGGAGGAGTTCTGGATGCGTTGGAGTCTTTTATGAAGTTTCGCTGTGGTACCGGCGTAGAGGGTGTTCCCGTAGTCCAGTCGGCTGGTGACGAGTGCCTGGGTGACGGTCTTCCTGGTTTCCGTGGGGATCCATCTGAAGATCTTGCGGAGCAGGGTGTTGTAGCACGAGGATGAGACGGCGTTGACTTGTCTGGTCATTGACAGGGAGGAGTCCAGGATGAAGCCCAGGTTGCGTGCGCGGTCCGTCGGTTTGGGAGCGGTGCCCAGGGCCGGGGGCCACCAGGAGTCGTCCCAGGCGGAGGGTGATGATCCCAGGATGAGGACTTCCGTCTTGTCCAAGTTCAGTTTAAGGCGGCTGTTCCTCATCCAGTCGGCGACGTTTTTCATCCCTTCGTGTAGGTTGGCTCTGGTGGTGGTGGGGTCATTGGTGAGGGAGAGGATGAGCTGGGTGTCGTCAGCGTAGGAGATGATGTTGAGGTTGTGCTGGCGTGCGATGGCTGCGAGGGGGCTCATGTAGATGTTGAAGAGGGTTGGGCTGAGTGAGGATCCTTGTGGTACGCCGCAGGTGACTTCGGTGGCCTCTGATCTGAACGGAGGGAGGCGGACTCTCTGGGTTCTTCCGGTGAGGAACGAGATGATCCATTCCAGCGCTTTTTCTCGAATTCCGATGTTGCTGAGGCGCTTCACTAGAGATCGGTGGCAGACGGTGTCGAATGCCGCAGAGAGGTCCAGGAGGATGAGGGCCGCTGTTTCCCTGTTGTCGATCAGAGTTCTGATGTCGTCGGTGGCTGCGATCAGGGCGGTCTCGGTGCTGTGGTTGGCCCGAAACCCGGACTGCGAGGGGTCGAGGGATCCGTTCTTCTCAAGGAAGGCGGCCAGCTGTTTGTTGACAGTCTTCTCGATGACTTTGGCCGGAAAAGGAAGCAGCGAGATGGGACGGTAGTTCTTGAGGTCGGTGGGGTCCGCCGTTGGTTTCTTCAGGAGGGCGGTCAGCTCGGCGTGCTTCCAGCTCTCCGGGAAGGTGGCTGTGTGGAAGGAGGAGTTGATGGTGTCTCGGAGATGGGGTGCGATGGTGGCGTCGGCTTTGTTGAAGACGTGGTGTGGGCACGGGTCAGTTGGTGATCCGGAGTGGATGGAGTTCATCGTGCGGGTGGTGTCTTCAGTGCTGATCGGGGTCCAGTTGCAGAGGGTGGTGGTGGCGGGCGTTGGTTCGGTGGTAGGATGCGTGGTCTGTGCGTCGAAGCTGTTGTGTATGTCGGCGATCTTGCGGTGGAAGAACGAGGCGAGTGAGTTGCAGAGGTCTTGCGAGGGAGTGATGTCGTTGTTTCCGGTGCTGGGGTTGGAGAACTCTTTGACGATGCTGAAGAGTGCCTTGCTGTCGTGGGTGTTGTTGTCCAGTCGTTCTTTGAGTGCCGTCTTCTTGGTGGCGCGGATCAGCTGATGGTGTTTGCGGATGGCGTGCTTGAGGGCGGTCCTGTTGTCTGTGGTGTGGTCGAGCCGCCAGGCTTTCTCGAGGGTGCGGCAGTTCTTCTTCCAGTAGAGTTGTTTCTGTGGAGAAACCAGCTCAAAATCCTGATTAAGACGGATGGAGGAGGGAATTATCTGCAGAAAAGTGGGTTAAGACCGAGTGGACGTGTCTCTCAAGTAATTTCGAAAAGACAGGAAGCAGGAATATAGGTCTGTAATTTGCCAATATTTCAGGATTTGCTGTGGGCTTCTTTAGCAGTGGGCTTATCATGGCGTGTTTCCAAAGAGCCGGAACTGTAGAAAGTTCCAAAGAGGAGTTTAACGTATCAACGAAAATTTCAAGGGAGGGGGCATCCAGTTGTTTAAGTACTTTAATGGGGATGGGGTCACGAGGTGAGCCGGATTTGATGGTCTTAAAGTTGGCCTTCAGCGTGTCTATCGTGATGGGAGGCCAGTATTCCAGGGTATTCTCAACAATGGGGACATAGTCCGTGTCAGCCTGCGGGTGGGATCATTATTGTTGCTAATGATATCCCTGATTAGTTTGTCAATTTTGACGGGAAAGAAAATGGCCAGATCTTATTATTATTATTATTATATTCTTATATAGCGCCAGATTCGACCCCCGAAGGGGTATCTCCGCTCTTGCCTTGGGAACCCGTCCTGGCTTTTCCCTGTGAGATAGCCCCTACAGGGCATCCCCAAGGTGAAAGCCAGGCATCCCGCCGCAGGGGGCCGTTGTGGAGATTAAGCAAGCTTAATGCCCAGAGTTGCAGAGTGTGAACCCATGATTAGGTCAGGCACCGAAGCGAGAATTATCGAGTCCATGGACATTTTGAGCTCAAGACCCTGCCGCGTCGGGAATTGAACCCTGGTCCCGGGTCTGACCTCTGCTTCAGGGTCTGCCTGCTCTAACCAGTGAGCCACACTTCTCCACATTCTTAATATTGTTGTTCGTTTAGCGGGGAAGCAGTGGCTGTAGTTTGCGCACCCGCTAATTCCTTGACCTTATTAAACAGAGTTTTGGGTCTATTTGTTGCTTCCATAATGGTGTTTGAAACATACAAGGCTTGCGCTTTCGTGCAAGCAGTATGGTATTTGTTTCTGGCGTTGTGGTATTTCTCTTTTTTGTCAGGAGCGTAGTCTTTCCGTCACTGCAGCACTAGTGCCTTGCATTTGGATTTCTCAATTTTCAGTGAGTCGTTGTACCATGGGGCTGGGGGTCGATGGCTATTTCCCTTTGTGTGAGGGGTTGGTAGGCAGGAGTCAGCGGCGTCACTAAGCCACTGTTGTGTTGCTTTTGCTATACTTTCCATATTTTGACCTTTTATGGGGGGGTTTTCGCAGAGTACCTTGTTGAGAAGTGCCATGTCGAGTGTTTTCCAGTTTTTCCTGGATGTTGCCGGAAAAACAGGCTGCACAGAGGTGATGGTTGGTAGTTTAAGGCTGAATTTTATTAAGTAGTGGCCTGACCAACATATAGGGGTGGTTTCGTGCCATGTTAAATCAGTGAGATTGGTAATGATAGGGTCGAGCAGGTGACCCGCCTTATGTGTGGGTCCGGAATTAAGTAGGTCATACTTAAAGCAGTCAGTTCTTCAAGCAAGTTGGAGCATGTGGGGTTAGATGGGTCGTCAAGATGCAGGTTGAGGTCTCCAATTAATGAAAAGTTTTTGGAGGCTATGTAAAAAGGAGTGATGCAGTTGGCTAAATTGGACGGCCATTGGCTGGAATTTCCGGGGGGGCTGGTACATCAACAGGCCTGACAGCGTAAAATTGGGGTTCAGGGATATTTTAAAAAAGGCAGCTTCACAGTCTGGGATGTCAACTGGGTCTAAGCTACATTTCAGCTCTGTTAAAAACGATTCCAATCCCACCTCCAGTTTGAGCCGCTCTATCTTTCCTAATGATTGCATAGTTGGAGGGGAGGAAGGCAGTAGCTACGTCAGGGCCAGCACTCTCGTGTAGCCACGTTTCAGTCAGAAAGAGGATGCTAGGTTTGTCTTCTAATAACAAGTTAAAGATATCTAATTTGTGTTTAGGTAACGAGCGGCAGTTGGTACTATAGAACAGGAAGTCTTGCGCCCTAACATTTGGGTGCTGTTTCCGCTTCCTATATCTTTTCCTGGGATCTGGGTACGGTTGGAAATTAATGAATGTGAGATTGCAGTTGGGACAGGAAATGGCTCCTGTCTGGTGGAGCTCAAGTGCATTACACATACCGTTTGTGGTCTCAGATAACGCTTTTAGCTGACTAGAGGACCTTACCAGCTTGTTTTAGGCCACCGAGGCATGGCCCTCTGCCCCGTGCCTCATCCTGGCCTGGATGGGCACAGACGGGCTGGTCTTTGGCGTGTCTTCGGTGCGTGGACGGCGCAGACGCTGCGCACATCCGCTGCGCGTATTTGGGGGCATCTGGTTTATGTAGAGGACGAGCTAGCATTCAGCTCCGCCTCCACAACACTCGCCCATCAGTGCCAGCACCGGGAGGGAACCCAGAAGAAGGTACCGCCCTGCACCCTCCACAACAAACAAGCCTAGCGCATGCAGTAGACCGGGGTTGCAGGGGCGACAGAGTGCAGCGTTGGAATTCGCGTGAGCAGAGCAGAACAGTGAGTGAATACAAATAAATTGTTAAAAAGGGAGCAATTGCTTCTGTGGAATTATAAAATCAATCACAAGAGAGGCGTTTTAAAAATGCTAGGTCTCGCTACAGAAGTAAATTACATCCGTGCAATTATTCAGTCAATCACAGCAGATTCGTTTTAAAAATGTTCCGATTTCGTTACAAGCAAAAGCGCTGCAGTCAATCGTGCGCGTGTCATCAGGGAGATGGTATTCTTTCAATGGGTTTATGTAGAGGATGGGCTAGCATTTAGCTCCGCCTCCACAACACTCGCCCAATCAGTGCCAGCACCGGCAGGGAACCCGGAAGATGGTACCGTCCTGCACCCTCCACAACAAACAAGCCTAGTGCTTGCGGTGGACCGGGGTTGCAGGGGCGACAGAGTGCAGCGATGGAATTCGCGTGACCAGAGCAGAACAGTGAGTGAATACAAATAAATTGTTAAAAAGGGAGTAATTGCTTCTGTGAAATTATAAAATCAATCACACGAGAAGCGTTTTAAAAATGCTAGGTCACGCTACAGAAGTAAATTACATCCGTGCAATTATTCAGTCAATCACAGCAGATTAGTTTTAAAAATTTTCAGATTTCATTACTAGCAAACGCCCTGCAGTCAATCGTGCAAGATCCTGTCTGTATAGCTTACTGAAGGTCCTTTTGCATTTTCTATGGTAAGGATCAACCGTCACCTTCCACCAGAGCATCATTTTATAGAGAAATACTGGAAGTTCTGATATCAACTGAGCTCAGAACACCACCTGGTGGTCATGCAGACCAACCATGTATAATCTACGTAGATTCTTTGCACTGATCTATAGGATTAAATCGGAGGTCAGGGCCACTGATATCTTTCTGAACATGGAGAAGGCATTTGACTTTCTAGAGTCAAGAGTTTGGTCACAGTGTCAGACCAATTTGCTGTTGTGTATTCCCCTTGGGCTAACACGGATGACGCAGACAAGCAAAACTGCTGCGGATGAACTAGCTGGCTGTAGCAAGCTGGAAGTGCAGAGGGTTAAGTGACTTCTGCTGAAATTGTGAAAATAAAATGCTAATAGCAATGCGCTCATATTGGTGGTATAGATGTAAATGGGTGTTTCTATAATACTCAAAATCTCTGCGACTACAAACACAACAGCAGCCTTTGACACAGCTTTTTAATGGACACTAGGTGTTTGATTTTGTGTTATCAACACGAAAGGGGGAAAACTATAGAATTTTTTTTTAAGGTGATAAGGCAAGTCATGCACCCCCTAAATGGCAGTACCTCGCCATCTGTGTGCGTGGTCACATACCTAGAAACTGATTTTCAACGACCTCCTAAATATGGTCCAAAGTAGCAAAGTAAAAAAACATACAATCCTTGGATTGAAACACAGCATGTGACACCACCCGTAGCTCAAGGAGTAACCCCAGGGATCAGCTCCCTGTATAAGAAACCCTTACTGACACTAGGATACCAACAACTGGTTCGGTCTCTAGCATCCCAAGCGTATGATAAGTAAATAATCCAATCCATTCTCGACAGATGTCTAAGACGAAGGAGAATACTGTAAGTAGAAACAGAGGAATAAATATTTAAATCATCTGAAAAGCATACCATCCCAGAGGGTGCAGAAAGGAGGGGCATTCATCTCATGTAATAAAGCAATAAAGGGAGCATAGCTTTTACAGTTAGAAACAAAATTAGAGTTAGATGGTACACATGTAGCTAACTTTACAGAAGGTTTACAGTGTCGCCGCCCCCACAGGGGGACTTATCCGATGAAAACTTATTGAGAGTGGTAAATTGTCGGGAAAAAGGCGATTTTCAGATTCCTAGAAGAGCTACTTGAGTTAAGGAAGACTCAGCTCTTGCTATAGAAAATCACAATAGAACAAAAAGACTGGTAACTTTAAAACAATTATTGACTCGGCAGAGAGCAAAGACATTTGAATTATGCAGAGGATGCACAAGTCTCACCCATGCCTTGCATAATATTTTGACCAGGTCAGACTAATCATGACTGAATTCAGTACCCACCCAAAGTTCAAGAAAAGACCTCTGGTGTAGTCCGAAGTCGGCATAGCATGCAGAATATACAAGACGAAGGTATAAGTCCTCTAAATGCAATGGCTCAAGTCTTCCTTTCAACAACAACTATGGTAATAGGGGACTTCATAGAACCTAAACAGCATGTGCCTGTGGCAGGAGACCAAAAGATAAGAGTGATAATTGCAGACAAACAGAACGTAAAGATTACTGATGGTGCAAACATCTAAGATCCATTATCACTGAAGGAGTTTAGAAACAGAACACTGATCTGGGTGAGACAAAGAGGGCCAGATATGCTTTGAAGATGTGATTTTGACATTTTAGAAAATGACTATGCAATCATAGGCTCTAGAAAGAGAATCCTAAAAAAGGTCTACAGAAATGTATAGGTCTCTGTAAAAGAACTTAGCCTCTACACAAACACAACACCAAGATAAGGTCCCCGACTTAAATACGAACCTAACTTAACATGACAATAGAGTTATTGTGGTTTCTTCCCCCTGGAGGGGGGGGAAGCCATGCCACACTGTCTTCTCTTCGCCTCCGCATTCACTGTGGAACGCACCGCGTATTATGTCATTTGGAATGTCACAGCTGGCAGCGTTCTAGGGTGAGTGCCCAGGCGAAGGAGAGAACTGGAGCAACGGTGACGAGTCAGCTGGGCTGAGTTCGCGCATGTTATTTCACTTGTGTCAATAAAACCCTGTATCTGAAACCTATTTGAACCTGTGTCCTTCCATCTCTATCAACTTGTAATTGTCACAGTTATCTTAGTTTGAGATAAAATTAGTAAGAAAACTTCCCTCAAGGTTTAATGTTGAACCTTCATGAAGTTTGTTCATGAAAACCTGTCCGTGAATCACGTTAAAGACTGCCTATTCATTTGGTCTCCTTACAAAAAAAATCATTACTACATACACTGCAAACATCTTATGATTCCCTCGTATCCATATCCATTTTCCTTATGTTAAATTTGATGTACTTCTGTTCTCATAATCATTTCCTTTTCTTTTGATTTATTTATTTTCTCACATTTCTAGCTTTTTCTAACCACTTCGAAAATTGTATTTTCCCTTACACCGCTGTAGTATGATAGACTGTAGCAGAGTTGTACTGATTAAAGATGGTTTATTGATGAATAATCAGGTTAAATCATATAATCATTAAAACCCCACCAGGAGCAGCTCTCTTGCTGCTCAGCCCTCTCTTCCAACTGTCATCCATTGTAGGAGAGTAGGGTCTGCTATCCTATGGTCACCCCAATTTTTGCTTTTTGCTTCACTGGTTTTCGACTTACTGAGGCTGTGGGCCTGCTAATCAGACCCCCAGCCTGCTGTTCTCTCTCTAAATTTATAATACATGTACTATAGGTACATACCACAATTGGAAATGGACTCCTTTCAGCCCCTGTACCATGCACTATAGGTGCTCAGGGCATAGGTGCCACCAAGGCCTACCAGGGGCTGAAGCATAGCTTTTGCCACCCCTGGCTGGTTCTTAAATTGACACAACTGGCTGATCACTCAGCTGGGGCAAGTGGGTGTAATCACCCCTTGCTTAGATATAGTATACCTATATCTAAACCAATATCTGGACACATATATAGCCTGTAAGCCACTCCTATGGAAGGCCTCATCAATCCTGGAGGCAGAGTGCGTGGTTTTATGTGAGATGGAGCTCTGGCATGAGCTGAGCCTGTCTGCAGCTGTCGGGAACAACTCCCTAAGCTGATCCGGGATAATGCCATACCATATACTCTTAAGCGCCTTATAATCCTCGCGGATATATAGCAACTTTGGTTTGGCTTTATCAAAACATGTCGTGTAAGGTGTCATACGATTTGGAATACTACCCCCTCGCCAGTTCTGGCAATGGGGGTAGTATTCCACCCTTCTAGAGGGATAAGACATGTTACTTTACTGAAACGCAGTTGATTTAAAATGAGCCTCAGATCCACAAAATGGATGCCTCTGCCACAGACACGGGTCTGGCCTCCTGCTGCTGACCGAAACTCAGCATATGGTGGCCTGGACAAAGGATTTCCTGTCGCAGGGCGGTGTCAAACCCCCCCAGACAGGAGATAGTGGATTGTAGCAGGGAGGTTTCAAAGAAACCAGACACTGCCTGGGGAGCACAAGGCTGCCCCTTGCATAATCCGGCCAAACCGGTTCTGGGGCATCCCAGTCCCAGCGCGGCCTGGATCAAAGGAAAGGGGTGTAACCACCCCCTTCCTGGGTCCCACCCATAGGAGGGGACCTAGCAGGATGTCCAGCTCATCAGATTCGAATAAGAGTGGGAGCAGTGCCAATACAACTCAGAACATCCTGAAGAAACATAAGAAACGAATTCTGGACCCTTCGACATTCTATTCAACATAGAAGACGGAAGAATCTCCCTTGTGGTAAAGGAGTGACCACCCTGTGCAAACAGGTACCAACCAGCCCTCGACCCTTGCTTTGTTGCAGTTCCAAACGGAACTCGAGCGACAGAGACCAACGAGATCAAGCTTGCCTGCCTTCTCCCAGCCCGATCCACAGTCCCTGCAGAGCTGAGACCAGTGGAGGCGACCGGAAGCGTGGGGAACACCATCTTGAAAAGTTAACGAGACGCTGACCGTGCAGCCCACGAGTGATCCTCGAAGCTGTGCACCGGGGTTTGAGAAGCCCCCACCCCGAGCTACACTTGCACCAAAGCTATCCCCTCCACACTAGACGAGTGCTGCGTGGGGCCCTTCTGCTTGTGTTGGCTCGACGCGTTGGCCCGGTCACTTGCCAGCTGGCTTGTGGCCCCTGTGCCGTCGAAAACTTGAATACGACTCGCTTTTCTGGTTGCTCCAGATCTGCACCAGCTCCTGTAAAAAGGAGCCCCCACTCTGACCATCCTGGTTCGAGTGAGAAGCAATCTCCCGGTTTCGCGTGGATTGCTTTTGCCAAGTGCTGTTTGCTGCAATCTTGAAGCTGACGGTGCTGACGGCGAGAGCCTACGTGGGACAGATTGTGTCCTACTCCTGGACGTCGCAGATGCCCCAGAGCCCACGTGACAACGGAGAGAAGCCTCTCGACAACCACCTGATTGCGCCCGACATTGCCTGGTTCCGTCCTGGTTCCACCCTGGTCACTGCTGAGTGACCCAGACTCTGTCCCCTCTGCTTTCAGGTACTTTTCGACTTCGATCCACCCTTGGATCGCACCGGACACTTCTGCTTCACATCGCCTGCAGCTTCTACAGCTCCAAGCACCAAGAGCCTGCGTGTCAAAACCCGACGCCACTTCGACCCTGTGCACCCATGGCCTGTGGGTGAGGTAACATTGCAACGCCGGTGTTCCCACACTGGTACACACCTCTAGGGTCTGTGTCTTAAGTTTTGTTCCTCTAGGTTCAGCGGAAGTATCTTTTAACTCACTTTGTGTAACTTTTATGCACCATTGACATTGCATTGGTGCAAGCCGCACTTTCCGTGCTGCACCCGAATTCCGTGGGCTACTCCCGACTTCAGAATTGCTAGTCCTGACTGCTCCCAGCGATTCTCTAGGCCCTAGGCCTAACCACTGTTCGATTGGTATCGCTTATACCACTTTCTTAGTATATGGTTTGAGTGGCCACCGGCCCTCATCCAAAATTGTGCAACTTTGTATGTTATACTGTGCTTTTGATTTAACGCTTGTGCCCCTTTCCTCATAAAGAGTACTGGGGAGTAATTTAGAAATAAATACATATATTTTTACAATATATACTTGTGTGGTGTCCTTTCATTTGATTACAGGATTGTATGTGGTAAAACAGCTCGCTTAACACGACCTCTTAAGTTAAGCCTTTAAGGCTGCTTAGTCCATGCTACCTCCAGGATAGCTTGTCTAACAAGGTTGACTTACAACCAGACATCTTTGGGGTTTGTTTGGACTGATACCAAGTGGTTCCAGAATTGGAAACACTACATATCAGGCCAACTTCTCACATTGGTGGCAGCGGTGGGATTTGAGCTTGCTGTTTGTTTTACCATTGCAATCTTTACATCAAATTGAAAGATCACATCAAGTACCTTAGGTACATATAAATCAAAAGCTTAGCATACTAAGTTCTACTGAACTTAGTAGTTGTAGATTAAAGGGATTAGCACAACCTGACTACAACTCACTAGCAAGGTACAGTAGGAAAACACTCAGTGTAGGTAAGTGCATCACTTACACCTCACTAGCAGTCATGTCTGATACAGGTGGAGCCTCAGGCTCTGCCCCTGTAACAGTTGACCCTATCAAGGCAACTTCCAGATATGACAACCTTAGCCACAAAGACCTGAGTGCCTTGTGCACAGCCAGGGGGCTAAAAAATGGCAGAGGCCCTACTATTCCTTCCCTGATAGCTATCCTGGAAAAGGATGACTTAGATAAGGTGAGTCAGGCTCCCTTAGGTGCAGGTGAGGGGGTAAACTCCCCTGAGAATGAGGATCTTCCTGACGAAGAAGAGGAGGAGGAAGAGGAAGAGGAAGGCTCAGGTGTAGATGAGCCTGAAGATCAGGATCAGAGGGTGACCCAGGTACAGGTTGCCAGGCTTAACCAGGCCAACCTAGACCTACATGAGAATGGAGAGGGCCAGCACCACTCCAGATCTCATAACCTAATTCTCCCAGGCAACAGGAGGGTGAGATCTCAATCAGGGGACTCTCATGTTTCTAGTGCCTCAAGAGAATCTCAAAGAGGGATGACTCCCTCCCAGAGGAAAGAGCATAGGGCCAGAATGAGGGCTGTCCAACTCCAGATAGAGAGGGAAGAGGTAGCCTTGGCTCAAGCTAAACTTGCTTTAGCAAGAGAAAGAAAATTGTGTGGCTTAGATGCCACTGGTGGCAGCAAAGTTCCTAAAGAAAAAGACAGGGCCTATGATAATAGAAACCTGACAAAAATTGTGCCCCCCTACAAGGAAGGGGATGACATCCACAAATGGATGACTGCTCTTGAGAGGGCCTGCATGGTACAGCAGGTCCCTGAGGATCAGTGGGCAGCAATTTTATGGTACTTCTTTTCTGAGAAAGGGAGGGACAGGCTCCTCACTGTTAGACCTGAGGATGCCAAAAACTACTCTGTCCTGAAGAGTGCTCTTATTGAAGGGTTTGGCCTAACCACTGAGCAATACAGGTTGTTGTTCAGAGACACCCAAAAAGCACAGACTCAGGACTGGACTGATTTTGTTGATTGTGCCACTAAGGCTCTGGAGGGTTGGCTGCAGGGAAGTAAAGTTTCAGACTATACAGGATTGTACAATCTTATGATGAGAGAGCAGATCCTTAATAACTGTCAGAACCAGCTGTTGCATCAATACCTTGTTGACTCTGATTTGACCTCTCCCCAAGAATTGGGAAAGAAGGCAGACAAATGGGTCAGAACAAGGATTAAGCAGAAAAACCAGAACCAAGGTGACCAGAAGAAAACAGACCAGAAGGGTGGGAATCAGAAAGATAAAGAAAAGGACCAGAAGTCTTCAGGCCCCCAAACTAGTAATAAGTAGGGGGGTTCCCAAAATGGAAACAAGAAAAAGAAGAATGATGGCCCAAAGAAACCTTGGTGTAATACCTGCAAATCAGTTTCACACTGGGGCAGTGAATGCACTAAGAAAAATCCAGTTCCTGCCACTGCAGCTCCTAAAGCAACTGCACCCCCTAGTACAGTCAGCAGTGGTAGTGCACAACCTAAGGGGATAGTAGGGTTAACCTTGGGTACTGAGGTGGAATCTGGCCTAGTCAGAATCCCCACACAGGCAGTTCTCCTATATGATGTGGACTTATCTTTGACCACTGCAGTAAGCCCCAGTAACTTGGGCAAATATAGGCAGACTCCCTTAATCAATGAGAAACTGGCTCAGGCCTACAGGGACACTTGTGCCAGTGTCACTATGGTGACACCAGACTTTGTGGACCCTGGTCAGATTGTACTAGGTGAAAGTTACCTAGTGACCAATGCAAGCAACTCCACTACTTCACATGGTGTGGCTGTTGTGAACTTCTCCTGGGGAGGGGTAGATGGCCTAAAGAAAGTTGTTGTGAGTGCAGACCTCCCAGTAGACTGTCTGTTAGGCAATGATCTTGAAAGCTCAGTTTGGTCAGAAGTGGAGTACAGGACTCATGCAGAAATGCTAGGGATTTCAGCTCATGTCCTTGCAGTGACAAGGTCTCAGGCTAAGAAGTGCCTTCCTGAACCAGTGGTGGATCTTGAAACAATAGACCAACCACAACCCAAGAGAAGGAGCAAGAGGGTTAAGGCTGTGCCTTCCCACTTGCCCCAGGTTGAGGATCAAGTTTCACAGGAAACTGTTTCTGCAGTCCAAGAGGAGATTGTCTCCGAGGGGCTTGAACCTGACCAGGTTGAGTTTCTGGGGACAGGGGGACCCTCAAGGGCAGACCTGGGGCAGGCCTAATTAGATTGCCCTTCACTTGAACCCCTCAGACAGCAAGCTGCTGCTGAGGCTGCAGGGAATGCTCAAGGTACCCATAGAGTTTATTGGGATGAAGGACTCCTGTATTCAGAGGCTAGAGACCCCAAGCCTGGCACAACCAGGAGGTTGGTTATACCTTTGAAGTTTAGGGGTTTCCTTCTTACCTTGGCCCATGATAGTCCCCTTGCAGGACACTTAGGCCAGAATAAGACTTGGGACAGGCTTGTTCCATACTTTCACTGGCCTCACATGTCAGAAAATGTCAAGGAGTTTTGTCGCTCCTGTGTCACTTGCCAAGCCAGTGGTAAGTCAGGTGGCACAACAAAGGCCCCCCTGATACCACTACCTGTGGTGGGGGTACCCTTTGAAAGAGTTGGAATAGACATTGTGGGTACCATGGATCCTCGAACAGCATCTGGGCACAGATTCATACTGGTGGTAGTGGATCATGCCACCAGGTACCCAGAGGCAATTCCCCTGAGGACCACCACAGCACCTGTGGTGGCAAAAGCCCTCATTGCTGTTTTCTCAAGAGTGGGCTTTCCAAAGGAGGTTCTTTCAGACTGAGGTACCAACTTTATATCTGGATACTTAAAAGCAATGTGGAAAGAGTGTGGAGTAAACTATAAGTTTACCACACCCTACCATCCACAGTGCAATGGGCTTGTGGAAAGATTCAACAAGACCCTAAAGGGAATGATAAAAGGTTTACCAGAGAAGCTTAGGCGGAAATGGGACATCCTTTTACCCTGCTTGCTCTTTGCTTACAGAGAGGTCCCACAGAAGGGGGTTGGCTACAGCCCTTTTGAACTTTTGTTTGGCCACCCTGTGAGGGGTCCATTGAGTTTGGTGAAGGAAGGATGGGAGTTACCTCTCAAAAAGCCTAAACTAGACATTGTGGACTATGTACTTGGTCTCCGCTCCAGGATGGCTGAATACATGGAGAGAGCATCCAAAAACCTTGAGGCCAGTCAAGAATTACAGAAAGCTTGGCATGACCAAAAGGCTGTTCTGGTTGAGTTCCAGCCAGGGCAGAAGGTGTGGGTGTTGGACCCAGTGGGGCCAGCAGCTCTCCAGGACAAATGGACTGGACCCTACCCTATCATTGAGAAAAAGGGAGAAGTCACCTATGTGGTTGACTTTGGCACCCCTAGGAGCCCCACAGGGTGCTCCATGTAAACCGTTTGAAAGCATTTGTTGACAGGGAGGACATGAGTCTCCTCATGGCCACAGATGGGGATCAGGAGGAAGAGAGTGACCCTCTCCCAGACCTGCTTTCCCAGAACCCTGATGATGGTTCAGTTGATGGAGTAGCCTTGGTAGGCAGCCTCACTGAGCAGCAACAGGTGGACTGCAGACAGGTGTTGCAGGCCCACAGACATATGTTTTCACTCACACCCAGCCAGACTAATTGGTGCACCCATGAGGTGGACACTGGTGACAGTCTGCCTGTGAAGAATAAGATCTACAGGCAACCTGACCATGTCAGGGATTGTATAAAGGCTGAGGTGCAAAAGATGTTGGAGCTTGGAGTGATTGAGCCATCAGAGAGCCCATGGGCTAGCCCAGTGGTCCTTGTGCCAAAACCTCATACCAAAGATGGGAAGAGAGAAATGAGGTTTTGTGTGGACTACAGAGGTCTCAATGCTGTCACTAGGACAGATGCCCATCCCATTCCAAGAGCAGATGAGCTCATTGATAAATTGGCTTCTGCCAAGTTTCTGAGCACATTTGATTTGACAGCTGGCTACTGGCAAATCAGCCTAGCTGAGGAGTCAAAAGCCAAAACAGCATTCTCTACCCCTAGTGGACATTATCAATTTGTGGTAATGCCCTTTGGTTTGAAGAATGCACCTGCCACCTTCCAAAGGTTGGTGAATCAAGTCCTTGCTGGGTTGGATGACTTTTGTGCAGCATATCTAGATGATATTGCTGTCTTTAGCTCCACCTGGGAGGATCACCTTATCCACCTGAAGAAGGTTCTGGAGGCCCTGCAAAAGGCAGGCCTGACTATCAAGGCTACCAAGTGCCAGATAGGGCAGAGCAAGGTTGTGTACGTGGGCCACCTAGTAGGTGGGGGTCAAGTTCAACCACTGAAGAGCAAGATCCAGACCATACAGGACTGGGCTCCTCCAACTACCCAGACACAAGTCAGAGCCTTCTTGGGCCTGACTGGGTATTACAGAAAATTTGTAAAGAACTATGGGTCCATTGTGACACCATTGAATGACTTGACATCCAAGAAGATGCCCAAAAAGGTTCAGTGGACAGTTAGCTGTCAAAAGGCATTTGATGACCTGAAGAAGGCCATGTGCTCTGCACCTATCCTGAAGAGTCCTGACTACTCCAAACAGTTCATTGTACAGACAGATGCTTCTGAGTTGGGGGTGGGAGCTGTGCTTTCACAACTTAATCACGATGGTCAAGACCAGCCCATTGCTTTTATTAGCAGAAGGCTGACCCCCAGGGAGAAACGTTGGTCAGCTATTGAGAGGGAGGCCTTTGCTGTGGTTTGGGCCCTGAAGAAGTTGAGGCCATACTTGTTTGGTACTCACTTCCTAATTCAGACAGACCATAAGCCCCTCTTGTGGCTAAATCAGATGAAGGGTGAAAATCCCAAACTGCTCAGGTGGTCCATTTCCCTACAGGGGATGGACTTTACAGTGGAGCACCGCCCAGGGACTGACCATGGTAATGCAGATGGTCTCTCCAGGTACTTCCACTTAGAACATGAAGACTTATCTGGTCAAGGTTAAGTTTAATGTCCCTGCGTTTGGGGGGGGGGGGTTGTGTAGGAGAGTAGGGTCTGCTATCCTATGGTCACCCCAATTTTTGCTTTTTGCTTCACTGGTTTTCGACTTACTGAGGCTGTGGGCCTGCTAATCAGACCCCCAGCCTGCTGTTCTCTCTCTAAATTTATAATACATGTACTATAGGTACATACCACAATTGGAAATGGACTCCTTGTCAGCCCCTGTACCATGCACTATAGGTGCTCAGGGCATAGGTGCCACCAAGGCCTACCAGGGGCTGAAGCATAGCTTTTGCCACCCCTGGCTGGTTCTTAAATTCACACAACTGGCTGATCACTCAGCTGGGGCAAGTGGGTGTAATCACCCCTTGCTTAGATATAGTATACCTATATCTAAACCTGGACACATATATAGCCTGTAAGCCACTCCTATGGAAGGCCTCATCAATCCTGGAGGCAGAGTGCGTGGTTTTATGTGAGATGGAGCTCTGGCATGAGCTGAGCCTGTCTGCAGCTGTCGGGAACAACTCCCTAAGCTGATCCGGGATAACGCCATACCATATACTCTTAAGCGCCTTATAATCCTCGCGGTTATATTGCAACTTTGGTTTGGCTTTATCAAAACATGTCTTGTAAGGTGTCATACGATTTGGAATACTACCCCCTCGCCAGTTCTGGCGACGGGGGTAGCATTCCACCCTTCTAGAGGGATAAGACATGTTACTTTACTGAAACGCGGTTGATTTAAAATGAGCCTCAGATCCACAAAATGGATGCCTCTGCCACAGACACGGGTCTGGCGCCCTGCTGCTGACCGAAACTCAGCATATGGTGGCCTGGACAAAGGGTTTCCTGTCGCAGGGCGGTGTCAAACCACCCCAGACAGAGATAGTGGATTGTAGCAGGGAGGTTTCAAAGAAACCAGACACTGCCTGGGGAGCACAAAGCTGCCCCTTGCATAATCCGGCCAAACCGGTTCTGGGGCATCCCAGCCCCAGTCCCAGCGCGGCCTGGATCAAAGGAAAGGGGTGTAACCACCCCCTTCCTGGGTCCCACCCATAGGAGGGGACCTAGCAGGATGTCCAGCCCACCAGATTCGAATAAGAGTGGGAGCAGTGCCAATGCAACTCAGAACATCCTGAAGAAACATAAGAAACGAATTCTGGACCCTTCGACATTCTATTCAACATAGAAGACGAAAGAATCTCCCTTGTGGTCAAGGAGTGACCACCCTGTGCAAACAGGTACCAACCAGCCCTCGACCCTTGCTTTGTTGCAGTTCCCGCTGGAACTCGAGCGACAGAGACTGACGAGATCAAGCTTGCCTGCCTTCTCCCAGCCCGATCCACAGTCCCTGCAGAGCTGAGACCAGTGGAGACGACCGGAAGCGTGGGGCACGCCATCTTGAAAAGGTCACGAGACGCTGACCGTGCAGCCCACAAGTGTTCCTCGAAGCTGTGCACCGGGGTTTGAGAAGCCCCCACCCCGAGCTACACTTGCACCAAAGCTACCCCCTCCACACTCGACGAGTGCTGCGTGGGGCCCTACTGCTTGTGTTGGCTCGACGCGTTGGCCCAGTCACTTGCCAGCTGGCTTGTGGCCCCTGTGCCGACGAAAACTTGAATACAACTCGCTTTTCTGGTTGCTCCAGATCTGCACCAGCTCCTGTAAAAAGGAGCCCCCACTCTGACCCTCCTGGTTCGAGTGAGAAGCAATCTCCCGGTTCCGAATGGATTGCTTTTGCCAAGTGCTGTTTGCTGCAATATTGAAGGCGACGGTGCTGACGGCGAGAGCCTACGTGTGACAGATTGTGACCTGCTCCTGGATGTCGCAGATGCCCCAGAGC
Organism: Lissotriton vulgaris; assembly: GCF_964263255.1. Lineage (NCBI taxonomy): Eukaryota > Metazoa > Chordata > Amphibia > Caudata > Salamandridae > Lissotriton > Lissotriton vulgaris. Next base: position 244,726,180 of record NC_141688.1, on the reverse strand, counting down.
CCACGTGACAACGGAGAGAAGCCTCTCGACAACCACCTGATTGCGCCCGACATTGCCTGGTTCCGTCCTGGTTCCACCCTGGTCACTGCTGAGTGACCCAGACTCTGTCCCCTCTGCTTTCAGGTACTTTTCGACTTCGATCCACCCTTGGATCGCACCGGACACTTCTGCTTCACATCGCCTGCAGCTTCTACAGCTCCAAGCTCTTTCCTGCGTGTCAAAACCCGACGCCACTTCGACCCTGTGCACCCACGGCCTGTGGGTGAGGTAACATTGCAACGCCGGTGTTCCCACACTGGTACACACCTCTAGGGTCTGTGTCTTAAGTTTTGTTCCTCTAGGTTCAGCGGAAGTATCTTTTAACTCACTTTGTGTAACTTTTACGCACCATTGACATTGCATTGGTGCAAGCCGCACTTTCCGTGCTGCACCCGAATTCCGTGGGCTACTCCCGACTTCAGCATTGCTAGTCCTGACTGCTCCCAGCGATTCTCTAGGCCCTAGGCCTAACCACTGTTCGATTGGTATCTCTTATACCACTTTCTTAGTATATGGTTTGAGTGGCCACCGGCCCTCATCCAAAATTGTGCAACTTTGTATGTTATACTGTGCTTTTGATTTAACGCTTGTGCCCCTTTCCTCATAAAGAGTACTGGGGAGTAATTTAGAAATAAATACATATATTTTTACAATATATACTTGTGTGGTGTCCTTTCATTTGATTACAGGATTGTGTGTGGTAAAACAGCTCGCTTAACACGACCTCTTAAGTTAAGCCTTTAAGGCTGCTTAGTCCATGCTACCTCTAGGATAGCTTGTCTAACAAGGTTGACTTACAACCAGACATCTTTGGGGTTTGTTTGGACTGGTACTAAGTGGTTCCAGAATTGGAAACACTACATATCAGGCCAACTTCTCACATCCATCCACCATGCATCCACACATTCTATATTACCTCACACATGCCAACATTCCACCATTCATACACATAGGCTGAGCAGCAAGACATGTTAGTGAGAAAGGTCATGGCATCCAAACCAGGATACCACACCACCTTCCCTCTTAAAAGGAACAAACAAATGAATAGTATAAATGAGAATGGTCATTCTAAAATTAAAACTTACATTGTAATATTGAAACTATCAATAAATAGATAAAATAATCCAATGCGACCACCTCTTCCCCCTTTACACATAAAACAGGGAAAATTGATAGTACATATTTTTGCACTAAATTTTTAAAACAGGATGTAAGAAATTGAATTCAACGTCACAAAAACAACATACTAGTTGGCCAGACTAGCAAAGCAAAGGTAACGGAGACTTCCATTTTAAAAATAATACGAAAATGAAAAACACAAAAAGTACTTAAATCAATTACAATTCCCACCAAGTACGTGTGCACAACGTACTGAAATAGGAATATGTAGGTGACTACACTACAGAGTCATATGCATTGTACTATAATCTAAAATAAAATATAACGTGTAGGTGACAAACCCATGACAGCAATTTCAGGAAAATTGGGAAGTCACATGCTGGAATGCAATAAAAATGTAAGAGGTGAATCCACAGGCAAAACATCTTAAGAAAAGGTGGAAATCACGTGCACAGTACAATCGTAAAAATATAATTTGTATGAAACAAATTGGTGACAGGTTCACAGCACTACTTAAGAAATTGTGAATGTCACAAGCACATATGCTAACGTATAGCAATTACTTTCAATTAAACTAAAAACTTGGACGAAACCGGTGTAAATAACCATAACACGTAATTAAGAAACCTACAGTAGTTTTGTAGGTGGTGTATCCATGACTAAATGAAAAACGGAACACAGGCTAACTAAAGAATATTATACAGTACTAAAACAATTACCATTCACCTGCTACTCTCCTACTTCCTATAATTGGTTCACCTCATGACCAATTTGGCATAAAAACATTTAGCTTCTTATACTATACATAGTAAATACAGTCCCCCATAAAAAAAAATGTTTTAAAATAAAGTAGACACGGTTGTCGGGATGAAGGACTGAGATCATAATAGGATGCAGGCTTAATTGCTAGTAAAATATTGCAGGTCTTTAGATGAGGAGAAATTTACACCATGAACTGGGGATAACTTACATGGAACTGCTGCCCACCGTATACCAGATGAAGAAACAATCATAAAACAAGTTCCTTGAATAAAAAAACGGGGTGCACATCTGAAACTTGATGTGCCCAACTGAATTAAGTATTATATTAACATGTGCATCACGCACTGTATTCAACCAATTATAGAATAGCGTTGGCGTCGCTGAAGTAAAATGCGCTGTATTTGAATACTTAAGTAGCGTGCGCATCGCTGGAATGAGGCGCACTGCATTTCATTAAATACGAGCGTAGTAAAATAGATAAATACCCGGTGCCCTAAACTTAAAATGGCGGCACGTTTTTTTACGGTGAGCCGGATGACTCACGGCAGAGAGATGTTCCAAAGATCACCCAGCAGATGCAGTGACACAGCAATGAATAGGAGCACTGAGACACTGTGCGGAGAACACAACCAGGTAAGTGTCACGCGTTCATTAAGCAATTTAAATGGACTGACAGTTATGTAAGACAAGTGGTAGAAATAAAGTTGACGCTCTTTTACAATAAAGATGTTCATTCCATTTCACTCGAATTTCTAATATCGCAAACAGGGCCTCCTTTGTTATTTATATTGTCCCACAAATGCCTCCACGTACGGCAATGAACCGTTAAAAAGAGATCCAGGTTCACAGTTGTCAAAACTTTGACTGATCACAAAATAATATCTAGTAGGTGGCGGCAAATGAATATTCAGCTGCATCGCTTTCTTTGGTTTCGAGTCAGATGCAGAACAGTAACCATGTAAGAATTTCTTCTTCGTGTTCACATTTACTGCCCTAGTTCCGGATCTTTAGAGTATGAAGTCAAAAGCATTTCCTCTGATAATAAAATTGTTAATTAAATGTTAATACAATGTAGATATTGAAATGACATAGCTTGAACTTCCACTTACCTCTTGAGTCAGGGTCTTTTTCTCCGGAATACCCTTTTTGAAACAAATCAGAGGTGACTGATTCCTGCCCAGGCTCTGTTTTCCTCCTCACGTTCCTATTCTCAGAAGGTAGTAGGAAGGCTGCCAAGTAGAAACTGAAGGCAGTGTGAAAACTGTAAAAGTCCTTGACGCTCTTCTGCAATAACCAGGTGGTGTCCTCCATGTCAAGTAGGGACAGGCAGGAAGAAACGCTGCACTGTAAATAGGCAGAGACTGACATACTTAAGTTGTATGTAGGCAAGGACTGGCACATTCCAATTTTGAGGGCGACCGGTGGTAGGTCACTGGTGGGGCTTTGTTGGTTGGGGTGCCAGTAAACTTTGAATAGCTTTAAATTAAATCTTTTCTCTTGCTTGTTGCTTTAAATCTTGATCACAATGTTTCTTGAGGATCCATGAAGTTACAAGCCGTGTAGGTAAGTCCAAACGTCGCCAAATGTAATATGATAGACTGTAGCCGAGTTGTACTGATTATAAATGGTTTATTGATGAATAATCAGGTTAAATCATATAATCATTAAAACCCCACCAGGAGCAGCTCTCTTGCTGCTCAGCCCTCTCTTCCAACTGTCATCCATCCACTAGGCATCCTACACATTGTATATTACCTCACACACTCCAACATTCCACCATTCATACACATAGGCAAGCAAGTCATGTTAGTGAGAAAGGTACATGGCTTCAAAACCAGGATTCCACAACCGCCCTATGATTTGTATACATGTTGCATATTCTAGTCTAAATTATTCAACCTTTTTATCTTTTGATTCTTTGCAGCTGAGACGAACTGGTGCTTATGTGAAATACTCTGATACGTACGGATTGAGTTTGCGTTATATCAAGCTGAAAAGAAAAAAGCAGTATGCTAAAAAATAAAAAAAACAGACTTGAATAGTGTTGTATTTAAAACTTGACCCGATCACTTTTCCAGGGAAGCATTGCTTTTGGTCAGCTGCCGAAACACTGAATTTTGTAGACCGAGTTCTCCCTTTCGTTGTGATGATAGGATTTCTGGTTCCTTGCCCACCTTCACCCTTTGCCCACCCTGACACATCTGCCCTCTAGTTGAAGTATTACAGCAAACAGATGATGGATAGACTGCTGACAATGCAAACATTCTCCCCCAGTCAAAAGGTCTGGGTTAAATCCATCGTTCTTTTGCCCACTACGCCACCCTAGTTTGGACCCAGCCTTATATAAATCAGTCTTGACCCTGTGCCCCATGGGAACAGTCTAGACCGAACTGCCAGGCCAGGTCCTCCCTGGACTGGAAACATTTAGGGTTTAGAAGCTCGTTGCATTGTTCCCAGAAGTACTTCACACCACCCTTTATGTACCTGTTAATTTGCACATATGGAAAAGTTTGAGACAACTGTCAAGGGCAATGAAAGGGCAAAAGAAATACTCAATAGAAGTGTTTTCTATCATCATGTCCAGGCCCGCCTCTAACCCCGCCCACTAGCCACGCCCCTAACTCAATCTAATGAGTACCTGCACTTATTTTTTTCCATTTAAAGCACTGGGTCTACGGGGTGATTGTTCAAGAGGGCAATTCAGGTGTAAACGCTGGCCTTCTACCTACAGGGATGGCAACTTCGCCCCTAGACCACCTGCCCAGTTAGCACCAATAGAAAGTGTTCTTTCCACGTGAAGTTCCACTTAGATCTAACAATGCATCTTCAAGCTAATTTTGAATCACCACAGGAATATTGGTGGCTGAGCCACCATCTATTTCTGCACAATGGTCCAGTATCCAGAAGCGCCAAGAAGCACCAAAAAATAGTGAGTCCATGGTGGTCTTTTATTATACCTTCAGAAACATGTGCTTAGTTTGTTTTGAAAGTATTAGCATCAATAGTCTTTAAAAGAGGAGAGCTTGCGTCCCATTGGATGTTCAGTCAGTCCGAAGCCATGCGTGCTTCCGCCATTGCTTTCATTTCCGCTTTGGTATATTTGGGGGTCAGTACTACGCTGTCATAGTCGAAGTGCTGGTCCAGGGAGAAGGGCTCCACGTCATCTCTCGTGATCTAGAAACAGAGAAAGGATCAAGGTGAGCACAAAGACTGAAGGCATTTACCGGTGGTCTATACAGATACCAATCACAGGAAAGGATGATGCAAGTCTAAGAGGTACCCAAATTATGTAAAGTTTGTGCAGAAGATGCTGTCTGCACCATAGTGCAGTGAGGACATGAATAAAATTTGGCGAACAATAACTTTAGCTTTCTAACGAAAACGGTGGCAATTGACAAACATCATTAACTAATGAGATTAAGCATTTTATTGTCTGCAGGTTGCAAATTTAAAGCCCAGGGTACACCTGCCATTTCCTATTTTACCAGCTGATGAAATTCCAGTTAATAATGGGAAATATTTCACAGCCACTGAGTATAAATATAAATAAGTCTTGGGCGGCCTAATCAAGCGTAGGTAAAGACAGAACACTTTTGCAATAAAGGTAGCAAGAGACCAATGATTTATGAAGGGTCTGTAAGAGCATGATGGTGTGACCCTGAATTAAAAAGAATAAAATAAACCCTGTCTTGAAGTTGAAGGAGTCCTAGAGCGATAACAGATATGTGGGGTCTCCTGTGTGTTGCTTGCCCAGGTTCAGTTTTCTGGTGCATGGGGTGTTGTAGGTGTGTAGAATGTTTCTCTTCTCTGATTACATGACTTTATGTTGGAAGGGTCTGAGAGCACCTGGAGGCGGAGCTGGAAACATCAAGAGCTCCTGGTGGAGTGTAGTGCTGCCTGGGTACTAGACCTGATATCTAACCTGTAACTACAAATAAAATCACTCTGTGTTGTACCTGGATGAGTGATGTATGCATCTTTCTACCAATGCAACACTAACCCAGCAGCCTCTCTTCAACAGTGACAGGGCACCTGTGAAGGTGTCAGCTGTAACACTCCTCCTTCGCTAACATTTACACACCATGGATACCCAGGGCCAGGTGTCCCACCTGCAAATGCAAGCAGAGCACTGGGCAAGCTGTCACCTGTCACAAACTTGCTCATCTTCACAAAATGTGGTTAAAGAAGCTATGGATAACTCGCAACAGTCACTGTATTGGTGGTAATAATGAAAAGAACACTGGGGCAGGTGCCAGCAACCCTCGCTCCTTGATCGCCTCAATTTTGTAGCCCAATAAGGAGTAGTATTGGACTTTAAGTACCGGTGACAGCTTTAGTACAAGTGCCTTGAGACCCTTACGGGTGAGTAGTTGCACTTTACAAGCCTTTGATTGCTTGTGCCTCAAGAGGGTGACAGCTTCATGATTTTGGCTAGGGCCTCAAGGCAGGTGTTATCTGTCCAAACACTCATTGACCCTTACAGCTCTGAGAGTGAAGGATGCCTGGTACGGGTGACCTGCCACACTGGTCTCAGTAGCGAAGAAGGTGTTAGAGCAGATTTCTTTGTCCTACCCTCCTTGTCCTACACCGTTTGGCAGCCCTAAAGACCCCGGGGATAAGTGATAGGAGAAAAAAAACCTTGGAATAATTAAATGCAAACAATTGCACAATATGCAAACGAAAAGCTGTGAAATTAGAAGTCAGACTGTTGTGTAATTGTGTGATGCGCATGTCCACTCATCCGTGGCGGCAGCTCAAGACACTCCTCAGAGGCTACGAAATCAGAGTATATTTGTGCATTAAAATATGCATGTACCAGTAAATACTGGGCCTTACCACTTCTAGACAGAATGAAAGTGACTCATCTTTATCAAAAGTAGTGAGTGTATATAAAATCAGGAGTGATGAACATAGACGCAATTCCGCTCTTAATCTGTAGGCACACCAACAGTGCACATGATAACTAAGGGCAAATAATGTCTAAAACAGGAAGAAGGTTTACATGTATTTTTGAAAGCTCATTAGGGATTATATTTAATATGGAACTTCCAGCAGGATACCTAGTGAGGGCAGGATTGTGAACCCAAACATTTGTCAATTATATATATATATTTTTAATGAGATTATTGATAGTGGCGACCACATTGTGTACAAATAATATCGGGGAAAGTTACAATCTTCAATGATTAAAGCTGTATAATAAAGTTACAATCTTCAATGATTAAAGCTGTATAACAATGTCTAATGGGAATTGTGTGTTAAATAGATACTTTCGTTGACAACTGTTTGTAGTAAACAAGATGGGTATTGATGACCATATTGCATCACGAGTAAGATAATTTTTAGCGTTTCTTTTCATAAATTGTCTGCAATTATGCAGCAGTGAGGTAGAACAACTGAAAAAATACCATATACAAGTATGATAGCGAATAACAAGTCATTACTTTGAAAAATACAATGGGTCCGTAAAATGGCAGAATCTACTACAGAGTCATAACCATGTGTTTAGCAGCTGTTACTGTTTTTTGTACCGAAATAAAGTAAAAATGTATATTTGTGTAATATACCCTCTTCGATATGTTTACATATCTGACTGTGGCTTGTGTGCTTCGTCTTTGCACTTTGTTGTTTTCTTGAATATTATATTAAGATTCCTTTATGCTACGAATGGGATAAAGTACTCTCTCACATACATTACAAGGGTATTGCAAGTCATTAAGGAGTTCTATACTATATACATGAACGAGGCCGAGTTCCTTTTCTAGGTACTGGATTTCTAAAGCTTCTTATAATATCCTTCTGATCTGTGTCGGGAGAAACTTTATTTCTTATTAATCATGGTAACACCATCACTATTCTCTCAAGCTGCTTATTATTATATCCTTGATAGTTTGCTACATTACATGGTAGAGGACGTTTGCAGACAAAAAAAATTAAAGTACAATGTGCAGTGTAAAATCAAACACACCAATAATTAGTGACCTCGGAGGTGAACTGCAATAGGTTATTACACTTGGGCATCTATGGAGTTTCTTTATTACAGATGCTAGAGACGGTCAAAGTTATGTTATGTTATGTTATTTTATTTTATATAGCGCGCAGATGCCGCAGCCAAGTGGCGTCCCGGCGATTTAGGAGATGATAAAACACAACACAACAGAAATGACCAAAAACGCATGAGACTAAACTGTGGAAAATAGGAAGGTTTTTAAGGCCTTCCTAAAAAGGAGCAGATCAGGGATGGAACGAAGAGGGGCAGGCAAAGAGTTCCAGAGAGCTGCCGCCAGCACTGAAAAAGAACGTCCACCCAGTAGCCTATAATAAGGAGTTAAAGACAGGCTTGGGTACATAGACTGCCGGATACCATGTAGTTTATCGGTAACATGAGCATCTGGCATGGTTTCAGCCCTCTGGACTTACACTGGACACTAGTACCATATTTGTACTGGTGGTTGCGGTGCCCACCAATGGCATTTAGTTCTTGGGTTCATGAATCTTATAATTGACAGCAGTTTCCTCTAGTTTCATTACGAGCAGCTAAAACCGCTACTACAAACGTGCTGCAATAAACTACTGTTAATGTTTTTGCACAGTTTTGTGTTAAAACACAACCCAGGGACATTTTTCCCACTGTCATCAGATCATTCAGCCTTAAGTGAAAACCATGGATGCTCCAGGAGTCGCGTGCTGATCTAAGTAAAAGACAATCAAGAGAATAATTCCACTAAATGGCTGAGAAAAAGATCTTACAGGGTGTGTTACTTTGAAATATAGTACCTTGCAGGGGCGTAGAAATACAGTGCCATGCTGGCTCCGGAAAAGGAGATAGAAACGGTCCCATGCTCCAGTAAGGAGCCAGGTGCAGTATGGACTTTTTCTTTGTCTACTTAAAAATACAAACCGCACCTGGCTCCTTGCTGGGGCAAAGGCACACTGCAAGCAGCCACACACTGGAGCGTTTCTTGGACTAAAAAAAAAAAGTTGGGCCTCTTCGCCTATTTTGTATTACAAATAAATCACTGTGACGACACCACAGAAAAATAAACCTCGATTTCTGCATGTATCTGTACAGAGGAGTCCCGGTCACAGGAGCCTGACATATCTAGACTTGGGCTGTGCTAAGAATTGATGTGAGCAAGATCACACAGTTGAGTCAATGGAGCTGTAGGAAGGCAAGCGATCTCCTGGCTGCTCCATTAGACAAAACCCTGCGCGTGAAACAAGGCTTCTGGTGGCCTAGCGTCCTCTGATAGCACATAACTCTTCTGTGACGTGCAATATCCTTATTAGAGACCACAAAAAGAATAATTTGCCGCAGTTTTTTCCCTGGTGTAGAAGCAGAGCTTGGCTTTTTACTGTCATTGCTGTCCAGCACCATGGGTCGCAAAGGCGTGAACTGAGTATTATCCAGTCTCCAAAATTAGAATAAGAGTCCGCGTTGCGATGAAATCAAATGTAGCATCTAAATTAAATCCTTTTTTTGCTCTTAAGGGCCCATGTATAGCGCGCGCGTAGTGCGGCGGCGATCTGCCTCCCCGGAGCTGTTTATTCACGGAATCCACCTAAAGAGAACGAACGGGGGCGCCTCCCTCCTCAAAAACGCAGATAATAAGACGAAAGGAACTAATGCTCGCATTATTGGCGACGGCTGCACTTAGCCGCGGGCTCTTTGCATCAGAATGCTGCAAATGAACTTGCCAGAGCTGCGCAGTTTTGTTCCTTAAAAAGGGGGCCATTAATAAGCGGCTCAAGCATCAGGGATCACTGCAGACTGTGCAATAAACGCGCAGAGAGAATTTATTAACCTTTCCCTAACACTCCGTGCAAACACTCCATCTAGCAGGCCTCAGGCGACGCGGTCTCCGGCGCCATTTTACATGCAAAATATAAACCAGGATGAGACTAAATGCATTGCGTCACGGGTGAAGATGCACCTTCCAGAAAACACCCGCCCGCAGTAGCACAATCCAGCAGGATTCGCCCCAATACTACACTTGAGTGCTAGGACTAGCCACACTAGTGCCAAGCCCTTTTTTAAATGTTAGGCAAGCTTGTTTTTAAATGTTAAAGCTTTTCAACAAAAAGTATCCACACCAAATTTGCGTCCCGTGTTTCCAACATCCTGGTGGTACCCAGAGTTTGCAGATTACCCGGGACAAAATTAAGATAATCGCGAAATTGTAGCTATATTTAGATTTTTCAGAGAAAATAGGAAAAAACTGATGTCCAATTCAGCCGATTTTTTCACCTAAAAATACCGTCATTGCTGGATGTAGATCACCCTCTTCTCAGCTTTCACAAATAAGCAAAGTTAATAAAAAAAACGTTCCCATAATTTAGCATTTTTATAGGGGGAGTCCATTTTTCTTAATTTTTGTAGTGTCAGTCCTCTTCCAGTTTGTGCTGCAAACAGGTGTGAAAGCCATACCTTTCTGAAAACACAAAATCCTGTATTCAGCAAGGGGCTATTTGTGCAAATCCGAGACACGAAGGGTTGAAAAAAAATAAAACATTAAAATGAGTAGGAAAAGACAGCCATTTGTGACAGTCTCATCTGTAACTTCTTGTCTCAATGGCCTTTTTGAAAAGGCTATATATAGTCACATCCGACAGGCACTCTAAGTCAAAGGGATACATAGAGGTTGTAAGTTCTCCAAAACACAAAATACCCAGAGTCAACAACTGAGTTGCATGATTTTGTACACCTCTAAATTTGTAGTAACCCACACCATCAAGTAATTCACAGGCATTTTGCAAAATGTCTTCTTTCGTGTACAGTTGTTTACATTTGGATGCCGCATATGCACAGAAATACAATTGCTAATAATTTGTGTTACCATTATCTGTTCCTACATGTCTCCTGATAAAAACTGTACCTACTTGAGTGGCTTGGTTTAGCATCTGAGACAGATAAATGTCCCAAAATCCGATCTGTAGACATCATATTTCACACAGGTGAATCACGTTTTCTTTAACAGTATGGGTAGCTGTACATTTTGAGCCCTAGCTCAGCTGGCCCAGCACCCAGGAAAACCTACCAAACCTGAGCATATCCGAAAACTAGACAGGGTGGTCTGACGTGTGGCTTTTCACATAGGTTTCTTAATTAGAAGCACTTGAAAACCTCAAACTTTGCCTAAAAATACACATTTTCCTAAAATTTCCGTGAAAGAATGTTACAGAATCAGCAGGGAACCACAAATTTCCTTCCACCAAGGATTCTCACATGCCTCCCGATAAAAACGATGCCCCACTTGTGCGGGTTGGTCTAGTGCCTATTTTTTTATTTTATTTTACAGAGCTTTATATAACGTAAAGTTGACCCGAATCGAGTATCAGAGCGCTTTACATAGCACCAGTTGCATTACATGAGGTCACCTTTTTTTTTTTGTTAGGCACGGGGAGATTAAGTGATTTGCCCAGAATCGCAGGATGTTCAACGTCATTGCCGAGAATCGAACCCACTTCCCTAGATTCGTGGTCGACCGCACTAAAACACAATGTGGAGGCATCAACAATAGAGGTAGCTGCAGTTCCTGAGCCCAGGATCGGCCGACATCTAGGAAAACCTATTAAAACTAGATTTTTAAAAAAACAGACCTAAAGGAGTCCAGGTTGAAGTGACTGAAGAGGATCCCACAACGTTTTCTAACTCAAATAGCCCAACAAATCTCAAATGTTGCCTAAAATTATTACTCATTTTCCTTGCATTTCTGTGATGCAAACTTTCGAGATCCACCAGATTTCTATCACCCAGAATTCCCACAACTACCCTGCTTGTGTGGCTGGGCCTAGTGCCTGCAACAGGAACATATAAAAAACTGGGTCAAGCAGAGTCCTCTGGCGACGACTCCCACATGTAACCCCCTGGTGTCTAGACAGTTTCTACCCTGGGTGTGCCGGGAGATGGAGGAGGGTTGGAAGACTCTATTGCCCCTTCTGGGGTGGTGTTATGGCTCAAAGCCAGGGTGGGCTGCCCCATCCTTTTGTTTGTTTTGGAGCCATATTAAAATCATTGGACTCTAATGGCCTTCCTGCCAACATGCCCAATTGTAGGAAAAACCTATCTGGCACCTGGGTGACCAGAAAAAACATTTTCCCCCCATTTGTGGTGGTGGGATGGCCCAATTTTAGGTTGGGACATCTACGCCCGCTTATGTTTCCCAAATGTAAAGTCCCTGTAAACAAGTAGGCTCCCCCCCCCTTCCAGGGGATCAGATTGGGGTTAATTACCCCCATCTATCTCCCCTGGGGAACAGAAAGTTTGATTTTGTTATGGGGGCACATGGCCTTAGCAAACCCCATAAACCGCTCCCAGCGAGGTCACAAAGATGTTGTGCCATTTTTTTTGGCCAGGGACATGGTGGACCTGCTCATTGTGAGCCACCCCACCCCTTCTTTTTGTCTAATAATCCCTGGAGTCTAGTGGGCCTTCAGTCCCCCAGGGTGGCAGATACAGGACAAACCCCTCTGCCCATCCTTCAGGAGGCAGCCAGACTGTAAGGCCTTTGTGGTATGAGCCCTTTTGTTTTATTCTTCCCTGGTTTCTGCCCCCATAGGGTTGCATTTTGTGTATAAAAGCCAATCTGGGCCAACCTGGGCAAGGGGGAGGGTCAGAAATACTGTTGAGCCTTTTTGGGGTGGGGAACATGGCCATTTGCATGGTGGACCACTATCTCCCTTTATTTGATTGTTTTTTAAAAACAATTTCTGGAGTCTTGTGGACTTTCTCTCCCCTCCCACTTTTAAACATCTCCTCGCCGTCCTCAACGCATACAACACAACCCTGAAGAGATATGTTAAATGCTACATAACAATGCAAGCACGATCCTCTAACCCAAGCACTTGCCATCATGTTACATCCTATGAATTCTCAGAAAGGAAGCACATCATACAACTGGTCTCTCTGCCCAGGGCCCTTAACCCTTGGACTGGACAGGGGCGGAGCTCCCCTCCCCGGCTTACCATTCTGCGGACCAACCCGCTCCCTCCAGGAGTGGCCCCCCTAGAAACCAGAATTGTCAGGGTGCCTGTGGCAGGCGTCCTGCACAATTCTCTCAAGTTCAGGGGCTAGCGCCCCTGAACTTGAGAGACTTGTGCAGGACGCCTGCTGGGCTGGGAGGTCAGTGTCCTGCACTGACCTCCCAGCCCAGTCTGTACCCTCTGGCTGGGCAGGGTCCAGGGGCGAGGCTTCCCTCCCCATCCCTCCCACTGAGACTCCATAGCCTCCTACCTGGTGGGGTACGGCCAGAAGCCAAAACGGCAGGGACACTGCTAGCAGTCGTCCCTCCCTCCTGACCAGGGAGGACATTCTGAACCTGACTCTCCAACCCAGGGTCTGTACCGTGAGGTGGTACCTGAGCCTGGCAATACAGGAATTCTGTGAGAGTACACCCCCCCAAGGGGAACACATTTCTCATGTCTTGTGTGAGAGTCTGCTGGGTGCAAGTCTTTAGCTCCTTGTCCACCTGACAGTGCATGAAGACTGCCTAAGACAGCATTAGCTTCACCATGGTTGGTCCTGGGGTGCTGTGATCTCAGACCAGGTAACCCTTGAACCACTGGTCCACCCAGAGGAGACTGTCTCCCCCTCACCCCTTTCTCTTCCCCCCTTCCACTTGGAGTGGTGCTGCCAGACAGCAGAATTAGTGGGACGCTTGTCACTGCCACACCTCCCCCCCAAGTTTTCCTGACACTAAGGGATTCCACTCAGCAGATGGCCTCATGGTAAAGGCTCCCCCCTTTACAGGTGCCCACGGAACCAACCAGGATCTGGGACTGGGTTTTGGGCAACCTGGGACTCAGCACACCCGCTCCCTCTACTCAGAAACAAAAAGTGGGGACCCTTACCCATCCAACTACATTGGGTCCTCTCTGGGTCACTACAAACCTCCCATACCTTACTTGGTTGGGGAAAACCTGAGCCACACCCTTCACAATCACTCCCAAAAGCTTCTTCTGACCCCCTATAATCCACTAAAACCTCTGCCTCCAGTGCAAGCTCCCTGGGGTCAGAGAACTCTAAAATTCTGGGGTTTTGGTTCCACACTTGTGTCCCATTTTTTCTTCGTAGCCTTTCTTTGAAGAATCTGACCTCAGTAAAAAACAGTTCTGTCCTCCCCGGTCCAGCTTCACTACAGGAGGGGGAGACAGCATTGTCCAGAGTTGACACAGTCTATTCAGGTGCTAATGAAAACTCTTCCCACTACTCTATATGCAGAAAGGTGAATTCAGTCTCACTATGAGTCACCCAGGAAAGAAGGACACACTTCGACCCCCAATGTGACTGTCTAGAGAGAACGCACATCCCCAACTCCTGTAACTCCAAAACCAGACGGTGAATACACAAACAGGCATGGGATGGTTAAACAAGTAAATGCTCACTTCCTTAAAGCGATGATGTGAAACACACAATAAAAAACAACACTTACTGAAAGGTGGGTTATTACATTCTGAGTTCAGAGAACCTAAACTCCAAATCTCTAGCTTTTCCCAATTGTAAGTTACACATGTATAATGTTACAAGGCCACTCCAATGATAGCCTATGAGAGAGCTAGCACACACAAGTACATGTCCTACCTTTCACATACACTGCACCCTGCTGGGGGGTGACTTTTGGGTTACCTTAGGTGTAACTAACATGTAGTAAAAGGGAAGGTTTAGGCCTGGCAAGTGGGTGCACTTGCTAGATCGACATGGCAGTTAAAACTGTGTGCGCAGTGTGAGAAGTTGGCCTGATATGTGATGTTCCAATTCTGGAACCACCTTGTATCAGTCCAAACAATCCCTTATGGTGTCTGGTTGTAAGTCAACCTTGTTAGACAAGCTATCCTAGGGGTAGCATGGACTAAGCAGCCTTAAAGGCTTAACTTAAGAGGTCATGTTAAACGAGCTGTTTCACCACATACAATCCTGTAATATCAAATGAAAGGACACCACACAAGTATATATTATAAAAATATATGTGTTTATTTCTAAAATAATCCCCAGTACTCTTTATGAGCAAAGGGGCACAAGCGTTAAATCAAAAGCACAGTATAACATACAAAGTTGCACAATTATGGATGAGGGCGGGTGGCCACTCAAACCATATATTAAAAAAGTGGTATAAGAGATACCAATCGAATAGTGGTTAGGCCTAGGGCCTAGGGAATCGCTGGGAGCAGTCTGGACTAGCAATGCTGAAGTCGGGAAAAGCCCGCGGGATTCGGGTGCAGCACGTACAGTGCGGCTTGCACCAATGCAATGTCAATGGTGCGTAAAAGTTACACAAATAAAGTTTAAAGATACTTCCGCTGAACATAGAGGAACAAAACTTAAGACACAGACCCTAGAGGTGTGTACCAGTGTGGGAACACCGGCGTTGCAATGTTACCTCACCCACAGGAAGCGGGTGCATAGGGTCGAAGTGGCGTCGGGTTTTGACACGCAGGCTCTTGGTGCTTGGAGCTGAAGATGCTGCAGGCGATGGGAAGCAGAAGTGTCCGGTGTGATCCAAGGGTGGATCGGAGTCGAGAAGTATCTGAAAGCAGAGGGGACAGAGTCTGGGTCACTCAGCAGTGACCAGGGTGGAACCAGGACGGAACCAGGCAATGTCGGGCGCAATCAGATGGTTGTCGAGGAGCTTCTCTCCGCTGTCACGTGGGCTCTGGGGCATCTGCGACGTCCAGGAGCAGGTCACGATCTGTCCCACGCAGGCTCTCGCCGTCAGCGCCGTCGGCTTCAAGATTGGAGCAAACAACACTAGGCAAAAGCAATCCACGCGGAACTGGGAGATTGCTTCTCACTCAGACCAGGAGGGTCAGAGCGGGGGCTCCTTTTCACAGGAGCTGGTGCAAATCTGGAGCAACCAGAAAAGCAAGTCGGTTTAAGGTTTTCGTCGTCACAGGGGCCACAAGCTAGCTGGCAAGTGACATGGCCAACGCGTCGAGCCAACACAAGCAGAAGGGCCCCACGCAGCACTCGTCCAATGTGGAGGGGTGAGCTTCGGTGCAAGAGTAGCTCAGGGTTGGGCTTCTCAAACCCCGGTGTACAGCTTCGAGGGTCACTAGTCAGCTGCACGTTCAGCGTCTCGTGGCCTTTTCAAGATGGCGTGCCCCACGCTTCCGGTCGCCTCCACGGGTCTCAGCTCTGCAGGGACTGTGGAACGGGCTGAAGGAAGGCAGGCAAGCTTGATCTCGTCGATCTCTGTCGCTCGAGTTCCGGCGGAAACTGCAACAAAGCAAGGGTCGAGGTGCTGGATGGTTCCTGTTTGCACAGGGTGGTCACTCCTTGACCACAAGGGAGATTCTTCAGTCTTCTACGTTGAGTAGGATGTTGAAGGGTCCAGAGTTTCGTTTCTTATGTTTCTTCAGGATAATCTGAGTTGCATTGGCACTGCTCCCACTCTTATTCGCATCTGGTGGGCTGGATTACCTGCTAGGTCCTCTCCTATGGGTGGGACCCAGGAAGGGGGTGGATACACCCCTTTCCTTTGATCCAGGCCGCGCTTGGACTGGGGCTGGTGTGCCCCAGAACCGGTTTGGCCGGATTATGCAAGGGGCAGCCTAATGCTCCCCACTATCTCCTGTCTGGGGTGGTGTAACACCGCCCTGCGACAGGAAACCCTTTGTCCAGGCCCCCATCTGCTGAGTTTCGGTCAGCAGCAGGAGGTCAGACCCGTGTCTGTGGCAGAGGCATTCATTTTGTGGATCTGAGGCTCTTTTAAAATCAACCGCGTTTCAGTAAAGTAACATGTCTTCTCCTTTTAGAGGGGTGGAATGCTACCCCCGTCGCCAGAACTGGCGAGGGGGTAGTATTCCAATTCGTATGACACCTTACACGACATATTTTGATAAAGCGAAATCAAAGTTGCTATATAACCGCGAGGATTATAAGGCAGTTAATAGTACATGGTATGGCATTATCCCGGAACAGCTTAGGGAGTTGTTCCCGACAGCTGCAGACAGGCTCAGCTCATGCCAGAGCTCCATCTCACATTAAACCAGGCACTCTGCCTCCAGGATTGATAAGGCCTTCCATAGGAGTGACTCACAGGTTTATATGTGTCCAGATATAGGTTTAGATATAGGTATACTATATCTAAGCAAGGGGTGATTGCACCCACTTGCCCCAGCTGAGTGATCAGCCAGTTGTGTCAATTTAAGAACCAGTCAGGGGTGGCAAAAGCTATGCTTCAGCCCCTGGTAGGCCTTGGTGGCACCTATGCCCTGAGCACCTATAGTGCATGGTACAGGGGCTGACAAGGAGTCCATTTCCAATTGTGGTATGTACCTATTGCACATGTATTACGAATTTAGAAAGAGAACAGTAGGCTGGGGGTCTGATTAGCAGGCCCACAGCCTCAGTAAGTCGAAAACCAGTGAAGCAAAAAGCAAAAATTGGGGTGACCATAGGATAGCAGACCCTACTCTCCTACATGCAGATACTGCAGTGGCAGGTTTGAGACACAATTGAATGGCTACTTGTGTGGGTGGCACAACCAGTATTGCCGGCCCACTAATAGCAATTGAGGTACAGGCCCTGGACTCTCAGTGCACTTTACTAGGGACATACCAGTAAATAAAATATTCCAAATATGGATAACCATTCCCGCAACTTGCTTTACCCCCGATCTCCCAGTGGTCTCAGGCAGCCACATTCATAAAAGGTCTCTGCCTGAACTGGGGGTTGCGTGCCCTAAACGGACGTGCAAGCTCGGATAGGATGGGCAACCATACATTTTTCAATGGCAGACATAGCAGTCGCATCGATTACATCCTAGTTGACATCAAAATGTGGCCTTTAGTATTGGATATGATAGTTAAACCACGACCTGAAAGTGACCACGAACCGCTCATGGCGGAACTGAAGGATTTTAGCTTTGTGGGGTCGACTGAACTGCAGCCTAACCCGGTTCAGGAGGCCGTGGTACTTTCAAATGACATGAGGAGGGTGCGCTGGACAAAGGTTTCTGTGGATGTGGAAGCACGCACAAAAATTAGAACCCTGGTTTCAAACTCCTTAATGGAAATTGAAAAGTGTGAAAACCAGGAAACGACGATCTCAAATATTACAGACATACATGCCAGCCTGTTCCTGTCCTTAAAATCATTGTTTGTTAAATTTGTTGCCACCAAGGGAAGAGGGAAGGCTAAGAAACCAGCAAACTGGTACAACAATGCTTGTCGAGAGTCCCACTCGCTTCTATTCAAGGCTTTGAAACTAAAGAATACAGCCCTAATTAAAACCAGTAGGAAGGCGTACAATGAAGCCAAACGTCATGCCAAAGCCGCATGGGATGACGAGCGCTGGACATCCTTAGCAGAGGCCTGTGGCTCCAGGAACTTCCAGCTGTTCTGGCATCTTCTTAGGTGGGGCCAGTCACAGGACGATCGCACAAGCCCTGCATCCGTTGAAAAACAGAAATGGGTGTCCTATTCTGAGGATCAATTTAGATGCCATAGCACCACACAAGTTTCCATTAGCTGGCCATTAACCTTTGATACACTTGTGTTCTCGGCCAAAGAAGTTGAGACAGTCCTGAATGCCATTCCTAGGGGTAAAGCGCCTGGTCCGGACTGTATCCCAGCGGATATATTCCAACAGGACCAAGATCTATAGGTTCCGTACCTAGTGCGATTGGTAAATGCGCTGGCCATGGGTGCCAGGGTACCTGACTCTTGGGCTGGCGCTGAAATATTGCCTATCTTTAAAAAGGGTGACCGGTCGGTTCCATCGAACTACCGGCCGATCAGTCTAATTGACGCGGTCCAGAAGATCATATCCCGTCTAGTTCTATCAAGGGTACAGGCTTGGATTGAGGAACATAACATCCTTACTCCTCTCCAAGCGGGGTTTAGACCACATGTGAGCACTCTAGATCAGGCTTTTCGCTTTATGCTTTTGCACTGGAAAACGGTCACCTTGGGCAAAGGCAACCTTTATGCGGCCTTCGTGGACCTAAGGTCTGCATTTGATCTTGTCCCGAGGGCCGGGCTTTGGAAATGCCTACTTGACTTGGGCATGCCTCCCACTTTGGTACGACTTATGGTGAACCTTCATGCACAGACATTTGCATGTGTTCGATGGGGTAAACCGGGTGAAGTGACGGAGAATTTTTCAGTGGCTAAAGGTGTCAGGCAAGGTTGTGTTTTGGCACCTACCTTGTTTTCTCTATATATCAATAGAGTTACCAAGTACTATGACAACTTTTCCACGGATGCTCCTAGTTTGGCTGGTATGAAAATCCCCCTGCTCATGTTCGCTGACGATACTCTCCTGATTTCACGAACCAGACAGGGTTTGCAGAAAGCTCTGTCAAGGTTCGAGAGTTTCTGCAGCGAACATGAGTTGGAGGTGAACGTGTCCAAGACCAAATTTATGGTTTTAAGGGGGCACAAACAAATAAATGCCAGGGTTTCCATGGGGAACACCCCACTGGAGCAGACAAAGCTCTACACCTACCTGGGAGTTACCTTCAGTGACACCATGAGTTGGACCCATCAGATTGAGCTTATGACCTTGAAACATCAACAGCTGGGCGGGGCACTGATCAAGGAACATAAAGGGTCTTTTACTAGGCCAATGTCCCCGCTTATCAAGAACTACGGTGGTAAGGTTTTATCAGCAGTCTTGTATGGTGCGGAACTCTGGAGTGGTAGCGTACTGGATCCGCTTAAACATGCCCAAAATAACTTTCTGAGAATGGCCACAGGGTTGCCACAGTCGACTCCACTAACTCCCCTTCTTTATGACTTAGGATGCCACTCGGTGGAGGACCAAGCAAGACTCCGCCCATTATCATTCTGGCGCCGTCTGTGGACAACGCCAGAACTCCATCATTATGCAGAAGCCTGCCTGGAGGTAAAAAATAGCCCTGGTGCCGCAAAAATTTGATGGTTTAGAGACCTTAAAGCAACCTTATTAGATTTGGGTTACGGCGAATTGTGGTCCTCGCCTGAGTCAGCCAATTTTCCCTCAAAAAAGGAATTTAAACATTGTTATTGGGCATGGGTGACACACAGAATGTATTCAAAAATTAGTTCAAGCAGTCTTACTGGACTGTTTATTGTACATAAGGACTCGCCCAAGTTAGAAGGGTACTGGGATATTATAACCAAACCCTTGGACCGCCAACTATTTTTCCAATTTAGATGCGGTTCACTTCCCATTGGGGACTTCACTAAAAAGTGGGGAACAGAAAGGTCGGGGTTTTGTCCTAAGTGCCAAGGTATTGGGGAAAGCCTGAACCACTTTTTGTATGTGTGTCCACTGTACTCTGCCCCCAGAGCCAAATGGCTAAGACCGGTATGTAGAAATCTAGGAACCAGATCGGCTGTGGAAGCAACTAGATTGTTAAAAACCAACTTGGATCCCCTTATTGTTGTGGGGGTTGCCAAATTCTTTGGGTGGGCCTGGGTGCTTAGAAGCAGGCTTGTAGGAAGGTGGCTACCTGACTATGGTTACCCCAGATTTTTTGCCCTGTGTTTAGCTGGTTTTCGACTTAGTTGGCCTGGTTCCCTGCTAATCAGGGCCCCAGGCTATCTGCTCTCTCTGTAAAATGGATTCCATGTACCCTAGGTGCATAACTAGATTGGCTTGGGTCACCTTATCAGCCCCTGTACAGAGCACTATAGGTGCCCAGGGCATAGGTGCATCCAAGGCCTACCAGGGGCTGCAGCATATCTTTTGCCACCCCTGGCTGGCTATCTAAATTGACACAACTGGCTGATCACTCAGCTGGGGCAAGTGGGTGTAATCACCCCTTGCTTAGATATAGTATACCTATATCTAAACCTATATCTGGACACATATATAGCCTGTAAGCCACTCCTATGGAAGGCCTCATCAATCCTGGAGGCAGAGTGCGTGGTTTAATGTGAGATGGTGCTCTAGCATGAGCTGAGCCTGTCTGCAGCGGTCGGGACCAATTCCCTTAGCTGTTCCAGGATAATGCCAAACCATATACTATTAAGTGCATTATAATCCTCGCGGTTATATGTTAACTTTGGTTTGGCTTTATCAAAACATGTCGTGTAAGGTGTCATACAAATTGGAATACTACCCCCTCGCCAATCCTGGCGACGGGGGTAGCATTCCACCCCTCTAGAGGGGACGACATGCTACTTTTGCTAAAATGCGGTTGATTTTTAAAAGAGCCTCAGATCCACAAAATGGATGCTTCTGCCACAGACACATGTCTGACCTCCTGCTGCTGACCGAAACTCAGCAGAGGAGGCCTGGACAAAGGATTTCCTGTCACAGGGAGGTGTGACACCACCCCAGACAGGAGATAGTGGATTGTAGCAGGGAGGTTTGAAAGAAACCAGACAGTGCCTGGGGAGCACAAGGCTTCCCCTTGCATAATCCGGTCAAACCGGTTCTGGGGCAGCCCAGCCCCAGCTCCAGTGAGACCTGGACAAAGGAAAGGGGGTGTAACCACCCCCCTTCCTGGTCCCACCCATAGGGGAGGGACCTAGCAGGAGATCCACCCCTCAGATTCGAATAAGAGGGGGAGCAGTGCCAATGCAACTCAGATCATCCTGAAGAAACATAAGAAACAAATTCTGGACCCTTCGACTTTCTACACGACGTGAGAAGACGGAAGAATCTCCCTTGTGGTCAAGGAGTGACCACCCTGTGCGAACAGGTACCATCCAGCCCTCGACCCTTGCTTTGTTGCAGTTCCCGCCGGAACTCGAGCGACAGAGATCGACGAGATCAAGCTTGCCTGCCTTCTACCTGCCCGATCCACAGTCCCTGCAGAGCTGAGACCCGTGGAGGCGACCGGAAGCGTGGGGCACGCCATCTTGAAAAGGCCACGAGACGCTGACCGTGCAGCCCACGAGTGACCCTCGAAGCTGTACACCGGGGTTTGAGAAGCCCCAGCCCCGAGCTCCACTTGCACCAAAGCTCACCCCTCCACACTCGACGAGTGCTGCGTGGGGCCCTTCTGCCTGTGTGTGCTCGACGCGTTGGCCCGGTCACTTGCCAGCTGGCTTGTGGCCCCTGTGCCGACGAAAACTGAAATACGACTCGCTTTTCTGGTTGCTCCAGATCTGCACCAGCTCCTGTGAAAAGGAGCCCCCACTCTGACCCTCCTGGTTCGAGTGATAAGCAATCTCCCGGTTCTGCGTGGATTGCTTTTGCCAAGTGATGTTTGCTGCAATCTTGAAGCCGACGGTGCTGACGGCGAGAGCCTACGTGGGACAGATCGTGACCTGCTCCTGGACGTCGCAGATGCCCCAGAGCCCACGTGACAGCGGAGAGAAGCCTATCGACAACCGCCCGATTGCGCCCGACATTGCCTGGTTCCGTCCTGGTTCCACCCTGGTCACTGCTGAGTGACCCAGACTCTGTCCCCTCTGCTTTCAGGTACTTTTCTACTTCGATCCACCCTTGGATCGCACCGGACACTTCTGCTTCACAGCGCCTGCAGCTGCCACAGCTTCAAGAACCTGCGTGACAGAACCCGACGCCACTTCGACCCTGTGCACCCACGGCCTGTGGGTGAGGTAACTTTGCAACGCCGGTGTCCTTACACTGGTACACACCTCTAGGGTCTGTGTCTAAAGTTTTGTGTTCCTAGGTTCAGCGGAAGTATCATTTAATTCACTTTATCCAACTTTTACGCACCATTGACTTTGCATTGGTGCGCGCCGCACTTTCCGTGCTGCACCCGTCTCCTGTGGGCTACTCCCGACTTCATCATTGCTAGTCCTGACTGCTCCCAGCGAATCTCTAGGCCCTAGGCCTAACCATTGTTCGATAAGTGTTCCTTATACCATTTTTTTAGTATATGGTCTGAGTGGCCACCCGCCCTCATCCATAATTGTGCAACTTTATATGTTTTACTGTGCTTTTGATTTAACGCTTGTGCCCCTTTCCTCATAAAGAGTACTGGGGAGTAATTTAGAAATAAATACATATATTTTTATAATATATACTTGTGTGGTGTCCTTTCATTTGATTACAGGATTGTATGTGGTAAAACAGCTCGCTTAACACGACCTCTTAAGTTAAGCCTTTAAGGCTGCTTAGTCCATGCTACCACTAGGATAGCTTGTCTAACAAGGTTGACTTACAACCTGACATCTTTGGGGTTTGTTTGGACTGATACCCAGTGGTTCCAGAATTGGAAACACTACATATCAGGCCAACTTCTCACATTGGTGTGCAGCGGTGCGGATTTGAGCTTGCTGTTTGTTTTACCATTGCAATCTTTACATCAAATTGAAAGATCACATTAAGTACCTTAGGTACATATAAATCAAAAGCTTAGCATATTAAGTTCTACTGAACTTAGTAGTTGTAGATTAAAGGGATTAGCACACCCTGACTACAACTCACTAGCAAGGTACAGTAGGAAAACACTTAGTGTAGGTAAGTGCATCACTTACACCTCACTAGCAGTCATGTCTGATACAGGTAGAGCCTCAGGCTCTGCTCCTGTAATAGTTGATCCTATAGGGACAACATCCAGATATGACAACCTTAGCCACAAAGACCTGAGTGCCTTGTGCACAGCCAGGGGGCTAAAAAAGGGCAGAGGCCCTACCATTCCTTCCCTAATAGCTATCCTAGAAAAGGATGACTTAGATAAGGTGAGTCAGGCTCCCTTAGATTC
The DNA here is from genome assembly GCF_964263255.1 of Lissotriton vulgaris. Taxonomy (NCBI): domain Eukaryota; kingdom Metazoa; phylum Chordata; class Amphibia; order Caudata; family Salamandridae; genus Lissotriton; species Lissotriton vulgaris. The sequence goes on along the minus strand of NC_141688.1, from coordinate 244,702,652 downwards.
AGGTGAAGGGATACACTCCCCTGAGAATGAGAATCTTCCAGAAGAAGAAGAGGAGGAGGAAGAGGAAGAGGAAGGCTCTGATTTAGAAGAGCCTGAAGATCAGGATCAGAGGGGAAACCAGGTACAGGTTGCCAGGCTTAACCAGGCCAACTTGGACCTACAAGAGAATGGGGAGGGCCAGCACCACTCCAGATCTCATAACCAAATTCTCCCAGGTAACAGGAGGGTGAGATCTCAATCAAGGGACTCTCATCTTTCTAGTGCCTCAAGAGAATCTCAAAGAGGGATGACTCCCTCCCAGAGAAAAGAGCATAGGGCCAGGATGAGGGCTGTCCAACTCCAAATAGAAAGGGAAGAGGTAGCCTTGGCTCAAGCTAAACTTGCTTTAGCAAGAGAAAGAAAATTGTGTGGCTTAGATGCCACTGGTGGCAGCAAAGTTCCTAAAGAGAAACCCAGGTCCTATGATAGTAGAAACCTGACAAAGATTGTGCCCCCCTACAAGGAAGGGGATGACATCCACAAATGGATGACTGCTCTTGAGAGAGCCTGCATGGTACAGCAGGTTCCTGAGGAACAGTGGGCAGCAATCTTATGGTACTCCTTTTCAGAGAAAGGGAGAGATAGGCTCCTCACTGTCAGACATGAGGATGCCAGCAATTACAAAGTCCTGAAGAGTGTCCTAATAGATGGGTTTGGCTTAACCACTGAACAGTACAGGTTAAAGTTCAGAGACACCCAGAAGACACAGACTCAGGACTGGACTGATTTTGTTGATTGTGCAACTAAGGCTCTGGAGGGTTGGCTAAATGGCAGCAAAGTACATGACTGCACAGGATTGTATAATTTGATTATGAGGGAGCAGATCCTAAGTAATTGTCAGAACCAGCTCTTACACCAGCACCTGGTGGACTCAGATTTGACCTCTCCCCAAGAATTGGGAAAGAGGGCGGATAAATGGGTCAGAACCAGGATTAGGCCTAAGAATCAGGACAGTAACCAGAAGAAGGAGTCTACCAAGCCTCAAGATAAGGGTGGGGATAAAAGTAAAGAAAACACTTCCCCAGGGCCCCAAAACTCCAAGAAGGGGGGTGGGTCCCAAGACACTTCATCAACTGAGAAAAAGCCTTATTGTCATGCCTGTAAACAGGTTGGGCATTACAAAACAGACAGCTGTTGTCCCAAGAATGGCAATAAAGAAAACATACCTCCAAAGCCAGCTCCAACACCTCCTGTTACTGTCAGCAGTAATCCCCCAGGAAATGGGAGCACACCCAGGAATCTGGGTGGGTTTACTTTTGGAGCCCAGGGGGACCCTGGCCTATCCAGGTCCCCATCCCCAAATGATCTTGTTTATGAGACTGGCATGGGGTTTGCCAACTTCTCTGTTTGCCCAAATACCTTGAGCAGATATAAACAAGAACCCATCATCAATGGTTTGAAAGTTGAAGCTTTTAGAGACACAGGGGCTAGCATCACCATGGTGGCTGACTGTATAGTCCCCTCTAAGCAACTTTTACCAGGTGCCACATACCAGGTAACAAACATTGATGGCATCCAAACAAATCATCCCATGGCAGTAGTAAGTCTCAGCTGGGGAGGTGTCATTGGCCCAAAGAGAGTGGCAGTGTCACCAAACTTGCCTGTAGACTGTCTACTGGGTAATGATTTGGAAATCTCAGCCTGGGCTGAGGTTGAACAGGAAATCCACTCTAGAATGGTAAATTCCACTGGAAAGGTTAGTGGGGCTGTACTGGCTATAGCCCCAATTCAAGATGTCCTTCCTGAAAAGGTTGGTAGGGCTGAGCAACTCTCTGCCCCATCTTTCACAGAAGCTCTTCCCAAACAGAATAGCAAAGCTGTTATGATAACAGCAGAAACCCAAACTGAGTCTCCTCCTGAAAAGGTTGGTGGGGCTGTGATGGCCACAGCCCAAACTCAAACAGATATGTGTGTTGTGAAGCCTGAAATGATGGATCACTCCACCCAAACTGAGAGCATGGAGGAGGAAGAGAAATCTCCCCCTCACCAGACATTAGGACAGGATCAGCCTCCTCAGGGAACTGATCTTACCCCTGATGAAGGAACTGCCCCAGAGGTTGTTAGGCCTGGCCTGACAGAGCCTCTGATGGCAGTGGACCCTTCTCAGGTGGGACCCAGTCTGGAGCAGGTAACCTGCCCCTCTCTACCTTGCCTCAGTCAGCCCAGGGCTGCAGAGGACAAGAAGGACAGTGAGACCCAGAGGGCCCCCTGTCAAATAAAGCACCCCCATCAACAGATTAGGGGCACCAAAACTAGTAGGCCTAGTAAGGTGAAAACTTTAAAAACTCCTGAGGGAGCCCCCTTAAAAACAGTTAGGGACCTCCCACAGATGGATTCTGTTGGGCACAGCCAAACCTGGGACCCAAAGGGCCCAAACCTGAACTGTCCCTCCAGCAAGCCAAACAGAGGGACCCAGCCTCCAGCTTTAGGTAGCCAGAGGTTGACCCTGAGAGCTCAGTGCAACTCAGTTGAAGAAAGAAAGGCACACATGGTGGAAGATAATTGGAGGAAGTTGAGCCCAAAAATAGTGGAGCCTCACTTCAGTACTCCATATCCAAACCAGCCTTTAACTTTGCATAAACACACCCAAGGTAGTGATTCCCTATGGTGGAGACCCTCTAATACCCCTAGGGTGAGGGACTGCTTAGTGGACCATGAGACAGGGGGTACCCATGCTAGTGCAGGTACTTCCTTATATGGCCACTCAGGCAATAAAGGCTTACCTGGCCAAGGATAGGCTTATCTCCTTTCGTTTGGGGGGGGGGGTTATGTAGGAAGGTGGCTACCTGACTATGGTTACCCCAGATTTTTTGCCCTGTGTTTAGCTGGTTTTCGACTTAGTTGGCCTGGTTCCCTGCTAATCAGGGCCCCAGGCTATCTGCTCTCTCTGTAAAATGGATTCCATGTACCCTAGGTGCATAACTAGATTGGCTTGGGTCACCTTATCAGCCCCTGTACAGAGCACTATAGGTGCCCAGGGCATAGGTGCATCCAAGGCCTACCAGGGGCTGCAGCATATCTTTTGCCACCCCTGGCTGGCTATCTAAATTGACACAACTGGCTGATCACTCAGCTGGGGCAAGTGGGTGTAATCACCCCTTGCTTAGATATAGTATACCTATATCTAAACCTATATCTGGACACATATATAGCCTGTAAGCCACTCCTATGGAAGGCCTCATCAATCCTGGAGGCAGAGTGCGTGGTTTAATGTGAGATGGTGCTCTAGCATGAGCTGAGCCTGTCTGCAGCGGTCGGGACCAATTCCCTTAGCTGTTCCAGGATAATGCCAAACCATATACTATTAAGTGCATTATAATCCTCGCGGTTATATGTTAACTTTGGTTTGGCTTTATCAAAACATGTCGTGTAAGGTGTCATACGAATTGGAATACTACCCCCTCGCCAATCCTGGCGACGGGGGTAGCATTCCACCCCTCTAGAGGGGACGACATGCTACTTTTGCTAAAATGCGGTTGATTTTTTTAAAAGAGCCTCAGATCCACAAAATGGATGCTTCTGCCACAGACACATGTCTGACCTCCTGCTGCTGACCGAAACTCAGCAGAGGAGGCCTGGACAAAGGATTTCCTGTCACAGGGAGGTGTGACACCACCCCAGACAGGAGATAGTGGATTGTAGCAGGAAGGTTTGAAAGAAACCAGACAGTGCCTGGGGAGCACAAGGCTTCCCCTTGCATAATCCGGTCAAACCGGTTCTGGGGCAGCCCAGCCCCAGCTCCAGTGAGACCTGGACAAAGGAAAGGGGGTGTAACCACCCCCCTTCCTGGTCCCACCCATAGGGGAGGGACCTAGCAGGAGATCCACCCCTCAGATTCGAATAAGAGGGGGAGCAGTGCCAATGCAACTCAGATCATCCTGAAGAAACATAAGAAACGAATTCTGGACCCTTCGACTTTCTACACGACGTGAGAAGACGGAAGAATCTCCCTTGTGGTCAAGGAGTGACCACCCTGTGCGAACAGGTACCATCCAGCCCTCGACCCTTGCTTTGTTGCAGTTCCCGCCGGAACTCGAGCGACAGAGATCGACGAGATCAAGCTTGCCTGCCTTCTACCTGCCCGATCCACAGTCCCTGCAGAGCTGAGACCCGTGGAGGCGACCGGAAGCGTGGGGCATGCCATCTTGAAAAGGCCACGAGACGCTGACCGTGCAGCCCACGAGTGACCCTCGAAGCTGTACACCGGGGTTTGAGAAGCCCCAGCCCCGAGCTCCACTTGCACCAAAGCTCACCCCTCCACACTCGACGAGTGCTGCGTGGGGCCCTTCTGCCTGTGTGTGCTCGACGCGTTGGCCCGGTCACTTGCCAGCTGGCTTGTGGCCCCTGTGCCGACGAAAACTGAAATACGACTCGCTTTTCTGGTTGCTCCAGATCTGCACCAGCTCCTGTGAAAAGGAGCCCCCACTCTGACCCTCCTGGTTCGAGTGATAAGCAATCTCCCGGTTCTGCGTGGATTGCTTTTGCCAAGTGCTGTTTGCTGCAATCTTGAAGCCGACGGTGCTGACGGCGAGAGCCTACGTGGGACAGATCGTGACCTGCTCCTGGACGTCGCAGATGCCCCAGAGCCCACGTGACAGCGGAGAGAAGCCTATCGACAACCGCCCGATTGCGCCCGACATTGCCTGGTTCCGTCCTGGTTCCACCCTGGTCACTGCTGAGTGACCCAGACTCTGTCCCCTCTGCTTTCAGGTACTTTTCTACTTCGATCCACCCTTGGATCGCACCGGACACTTCTGCTTCACAGCGCCTGCAGCTGCCACAGCTTCAAGCACCAAGAACCTGCGTGACAGAACCCGACGCCACTTCGACCCTGTGCACCCACGGCCTGTGGGTGAGGTAACTTTGCAACGCCGGTGTCCTTACACTGGTACACACCTCTAGGGTCTGTGTCTAAAGTTTTGTGTTCCTAGGTTCAGCGGAAGTATCATTTAATTCACTTTATCCAACTTTTACGCACCATTGACTTTGCATTGGTGCGCGCCGCACTTTCCGTGCTGCACCCGTCTCCTGTGGGCTACTCCCGACTTCATCATTGCTAGTCCTGACTGCTCCCAGCGAATCTCTAGGCCCTAGGCCTAACCATTGTTCGATAAGTGTTCCTTATACCATTTTTTAAGTATATGGTCTGAGTGGCCACCCGCCCTCATCCATAATTGTGCAACTTTATATGTTTTACTGTGCTTTTGATTTAACGCTTGTGCCCCTTTCCTCATAAAGAGTACTGGGGAGTAATTTAGAAATAAATACATATATTTTTATAATATATACTTGTGTGGTGTCCTTTCATTTGATTACAGGATTGTATGTGGTAAAACAGCTCGCTTAACACGACCTCTTAAGTTAAGCCTTTAAGGCTGCTTAGTCCATGCTACCACTAGGATAGCTTGTCTAACAAGGTTGACTTACAACCTGACATCTTTGGGGTTTGTTTGGACTGATACCCAGTGGTTCCAGAATTGGAAACACTACATATCAGGCCAACTTCTCACAAGGCTCATTAAAAATAATCAAATGGGGTCTTAACAGTTGTGACAGTCTTACATCCTGACCTCTAACCTGTTGATCCATGTTTGTATTTGAGTCTCTCTGTAAAGTTTTGTATTTTTGCACAAGAAGCTGACTAGCTTGTCACTGATTTAATACTTGTTTTAACTGTTTTATATGTATATATTGTATTTTATGTCTTTTATGATGAACTAATCGAATAAAGACTTCTTGAACTGAACTGATAACCATTCATAATCACAATTTACACAGATAGCATATGCACCTTAGCACTGATTAGCAATGATAAAGTGCCCAGAGTCCTATAGCCAACAAAAACAGGGTCCGAAAAATAGGAGGCAAAAGGCTAAAATATTTGGGGATAACCCTGCAAAAAGGTCCAGGTCTAACAGTAGGAGTACGAGGAAAACATCTAGCATGTGTTCCCGGTAATTGATCCGGTGTCTAGCAGCAAGTAGTTTGGAGTACACTTGAGAGAAGACCAATAAAGAGACAACCATGTCTGTTCTTCTTCCAAGTCTATCTCATATTCATTCAAGTAGAATACAGAGATACCCTGTACCAGCATCCTTCACAACTAACTACTTACTGCTGATTTCTCTGCAAAACAGCAAATTTCCATTAAAATAGTGTTTTAGGTTTTTTTCTAAATCCTATTTTTGTCCTGAAATTCTATGTTCCAGCATTCAGGTAAAAAATTGCTAACGTGCAGTATTCAAATAAGGTTTTTGTCCAATGTGCAAGGCAGTTTCCAAACAGTTAAATAATTACAAACAGGATTAATTATGCTGGACAGCTAATCTTTTCTTTTCAATTAAACACCTCCAGTGAATCAGCTGGAAGACAAAAGATGTTCATTATTTCATTTAATCCGCTTTGACCTAATCACTAAAGTTGTAAACAGATGTGCAGTAGCTGAGATCACGTGCTAGAATTTGCAGTATTGAAGCTCAATCCAGATAAGACCCCAACTCCTTGCTGTTGTTTGAACTCGAAAAGAATGATAAATTGCACGTCCACTGTTTAGTAAAATTAAGCCTTTTCCAACAAACATGTAAATTCTGTGTCTGATGGAAAATTGAGCGGTCTTGTTTTTGTGGCATGCCCTGAAACAATGGAGTCCTGAAACAATGCTGTCCCGACTGAGATAGTCAGGACAGCAGGTAAACGACCTAAGAAAGGGCTACCTAAGGAGGCCTACAGTTGAGTTGAGTGTCTGATATTTCTGCTAAGTCTGCTACTAGTGTGGTGCTTGTGGGATGTTTGGGTGTCCCGATTATGAATTTGGCGGTCCAGGGACTGCCATAGTTTGAGTTTAAAAATATTTATAGAGTGCGCGTACACCTGGCGGTTTCTTGGCGCTGGTCACGGTGGCGTGGCGGTACAGCCAATGCTGCACCGCTGGTCCAATCGCCCTATTGCAACTTTGGCAGTTGGACTGCCGCAATCACCAGGGAGCCACATTTCCTGGTGGTGGTCAGGTGCTCACAATAGCTGGCCGTGGTGCTTAGGCACCGCCATGCATATTACGCGTTTCATGACCACAAGCGATCTCACGGAGGTTCTTACTCTATGAAACTGAAAGCCGTCATGAAACAAAGAGGGTCCTTCAGGCCACCCAGGCATGCTGGTGCATGCAAGGGGTCACATGTTGTGCCCCCTGTGTGCATGCACCCCCAGTTCAAGCATGGCATGGACTACACAGTCCATGCTATGCTCAAATTGCCTTTGGTGCTCCCATTGTGGTGCCCATTTTCTGTGGTAACACCAAAGTAACACCCACCAGACACAATAAAACTTGTAAGCTGGCAGCTGGTGCTCACACAAACATGGCGGTGGCGTGGCGGACCTGCTCTCAAACCGCCAAAGTAGTAATCGGGCCCTTATAGTATGCAGTGTGCTATTACACAGCACTGACCTGTCTGGGTGTGTGTTGTCTACACCTCTGGGAAGACAAGACCGAGTTACAAAATGCTGACGTAGTGGTGTCACATGCTTGACATGCTACACATTGCGTTGCACCTAAAGACAGCTGTAGGTGGAGATGTGTGTGGTGTGCAGCTGAGACCGAAATAATGTAGAACGTCTTCTGTGTACTGACGCACTGTAATGTGTTTATTACCAGGGAAAGCTTCTACTGGATCCACATGAATACTGAGGAACTCAGTGGAAGGAATAGGGCCATAGGTCTTCAGACTACATCAGCATGTCAAGTGTTTGTAATTTATTGTCATAGTCAAACAAAAGGTCTGATTTTGAACTGGATGGTAAAGAAAACGAGCACTTGCAATGCATTAGGTCTTGCATTTTCGAGAGTTTAAGCTATTGGCGTTGTAAATGACAATGCCATTTATTTATCTGTTTTGATAATTAACATGTAAATAAAAGGCATTGTCATTTACAATGCCAATAGCGCTAACTCTTGGAAATGCGAGACCAATTTCATTTCAAAGAAGACGCTGCCATTGTTGCAAGCTGCTTGGAAAGGGAAAGCGCACATGGTGCGCTGAATGTTGCAGTAACACAAAAACCAAAACGAGCATCACTATTGCCGACTAGTAAACTTGGGTCTAGGCTGGCCACTCGAACTACTGAGCTAAACAGCAACTCTCAGGACACTTGTTTGTCCGGAATGAATCCGATGAATTTTAATCAAATTAACAAAACATCCAAATGAAAAATGTTTCACATTAAATAGAAAACATTGCTTATTTCACTCCACATTAAACGTCCAACAACAGTTCTCTCATTCAAATACTCTCACTCAAACACTCATACCAACAATACTACGTTGGTAGACCCAAGTTTAACTAGTCGGCAATAGTGGTGCTCGTTTTGGTTTTTGTGATTATCATTGAGGCTTGTCCTTATTGCCCGTGAGCCCAGACCCAGTTTTGGTTACGGTACTTTAGCAGAAGGCTTTCTGCAAGGTTTTTTTCTGATCCCTGAGTGGAGTTGTTAAATATGTTGGTGCGTTAAGTCAGTTTTAGTGGTTAATTTATTCTAGACAGTATTGCCTGATTTTCTTTGTTTAATTTGTGCACAGTATGTCAGAAAATCAAACATTTGGTTATAGTGAGGAACACATAAAAGAATTGTTAGATAAACCCCCCCTGTTCACTTCAGTGACCTTGAGTGCATCCGCAAGGAATCAAAATGAAACAGATAAACTCTTAAGGCTAAAGAAAAAACAAATTTGCACAGACCTACATGGTCATTTTCTACTCCAGCACTTGAGGGCTGGCACAATACCAGGAGGATTACAAATCAAAAATATTCCTGTGATATTCACAGAGGACCCGATATATAAAAAGGGTTACAGCTACACTGAGACCAAATGTAGCCGAGATCTCATGGTCTTAACGGTCTAAACGGCACAAAGGATTTCATTACAACAACTGGAAGAAATCAACATTTTAGAAACCGAAATACAACAAAACGAATTAATCACGGATGCAAAAACATTATTGGACAAAGTGGAAAAGGACATCCTGGAATTTAAAGACTACACCATCAATCAGAAGGAAAATCAATTTCAAAAGGATAAAAGGAATTTTAACCTAGAAAAAGGTATGCATATTTACAACCGGATTTTTATTCAAGAGTGGACTCTAGAAAATACCTTGGCCAATATCAAGGCAGGTCACATAATAAGTTCATCACTTTCTCGGATACCTCATCATCTTCTTCGAGTGGAGGTGAGGCTGATAATCAGAGAAAAACCACCAATAAAAGAGGGTCCTTCCAACAACAACCAGGCCCGTCTCCAGCTCCTTTTTTAGGGAGAGGCCAGCAACAAAACAGAGGACGCCCACGCTACAACCAACCATGGGAAATGACAACGCGAGGCAGAATTACAAGAACTGGTAGTCTCCCCAATTTTCAATCTGTCAAATAAAATTCTCACACCAGCGGAAACTAGCATTCTAGAAAAAGGACTTTCGTTTGTTCCTACTAGACATACCAATTTCGTCAGACTCAAAACAGAGGCACTGGAATTCTGTAGAAAACTTAAATTAAAATCATTCTTTTCACAAACTAAGTACAATCCACCGATAGAGGTGACGGGTCTGAAGAAGAAGTCATCCTTCTGCCCACCCACGAATAAAGTGGCAAAAGAAATTGTTACTTTTGAAAAAACAATCTTGTCAGCCATTACTAAGATGGAACAAACACGAAGTTGGACAAAATTCAACATCTCACAATCAGAAAAAAGTGCCCTAGACAATCTAAAAAAAGATTCATCTGAATCAATCAAACAGGCGGATAAAGGTGGATCGATTGTAATTTGGGATACCGAAAAGTATATAGTAGAAGTCATGAGCCAACTGAATAATCCTAGATGCTACAGAAAAATTCAAAGTGATCTTACTGCAGAGTTGCAACAACATGTGAAACCAATTCTTGAGAAAGGCCTGGCCGACGGAATTATTGGAAAAAAGGAATATGAATATCTCAAATGCAAAAACCCACGCACACCCCTCTTTTACGTCCTGCCAAAAATCCATAAGGTCATTAATAAACCACCTGGGAGACCTATCGTCTCCGGTTGCGAGTCCCTATTTGAACCGGTTTCGAAATTTGTGGATTTCTTTTTGAAACCATTTCTCCCTAAAGTCAAATCATTTCTTCGTGACACATCGGATTTCATCAATAAACTTCCAACAATTCCCTTCGTCGAAAATGAGGATTTCGTAGTCACTCTGGATGTGACTTCATTGTACACCCAGATCCCCCAAAGTGATGGACTGGATGCGATTAATTATTTCCTTGAAGAAAGAGACAGACCTACCAGAGTGCCAACAGAATTTATAATGGAGCTAGCATCATTGGCATTAAAAAAGAATTATTTCAACTTCAATGGGGAATTTTTCTTCCAAACGAGTGGCGTAGCCATGGGGTGCCCATTTGCCCCAGAACTAGCTGTGCTTTTTATGGCACTCTATGAAGAGAGAGTTGTCTACCAGTCTAATGCATATGTGGACAAAATTTCTAGTTGGAGTCGATACATGGACAATATTTTTATGACATGGAAAGGCAGTGAAGAAGACCCATGATTGGCTCAATTCGTGAACACAAGAAATTAAATTCAGCCTCAATTTTTCAAAAGTGAGAATGGCATTCCTCGATGTTGACGTGTATCCAACAGATCAGGGTTTAGTCACTACCCTATATAAAAAGAAAACTGACAGGAATAAGGCCCTTCACTTCCAAAGCAATCATCCACGTAATCTAAAAGAAAACTTGCCATTCGGGCAATATCTTCGGATTAAAAGGAATTGTCATTTTAAGGATGAATATATCTTTCATGCAAACAACTTGACTGACAATCTATTAGCCAGAGGGTATCCAAAGAAACTATTAAGAAGAACAATGAAGAGAGCATGGTGGATTCCTCGAGACACCCTCTTAGAAAAAAGAGAAAAACCTACCATTTAGAGAACGGTATGCGTTTCAACATTCTGTCCAAATTCGAATCTTTTCAAAAAGGCCATCTTACAGAATTGGCATTTGGTGGAAAGTATTGATGAATCACTGAAAGAAAAACCGCTATTTGCATTTAAAAAGGATCAGAGTGTGTCTAACCTCCTAGTTCGAGCAGCAATTAAAAAGAAACAGCCAACATTGGGCTCATTGTTGGGGCTGCCGCCCATACAAGGCCACCATAAATGTGGCTCTTGCATCTGCTGTGCAAGCACAGAAGAAGGTACTCTCTTTCAGCATAAACAGAGATTCTGGAAACACGAAAAAATCTCTAACTGTAAATCCCGATATGTGGTATATGGAGTAAAATGTCCTTGTGACAAACTATATATCGGCAAGACAAGTCAAGAGGTCAGATGCCGGATTACGCAACATAAATCGCGTATTAAAAGAGATGTCAATACTGCTCCTTTAGTCAATCATTGGAGGACCAACAACCATACAGTTGTAGATTTAAAATGGACAGTGATTGCTAAAATAGAGAAGGACTACCGAGATGGTGACATTGAAGAAAAACTGTCACGTCATGAGGCGATACTAATTGTTAAATTTAATGCAGCTGTAGATGGCCTGAATGAAATTTCTGAAATTTACCGACTGTAAAGACCCAGATGTACACTCCTGTTAATTTTGGCGACCCCTTGCCACACACACTTAGACACGCCGTGCCCAGTTGATATCATGAGACCGGCTACATGCGGACCATAGTGGCCAAAAAAAACTTCCCTAGAATACATGCAACATGTCAAGCCACTTGAGAACGTTGTTTTACTCAAGATTTGTCCTCATGCCAGTGGAATAAACTACAGATCCCACAATGCTTGGCGACAGGAAGCTAGGAAGACGCCTACACACCGAACAACAACATCGCACTAATGGCGCCAGTCCTTTGAAGAACCACACGGAGGTTGGAAACCCATTCTTTTGCCAAATCGAGTGAGCAAAATGGTACGGAGAGCGGCGACCTCGTTCCGCACTGCCGCTGCACAGGACAGTGTCATGCGGTAACATCGATCACTTATCCGCCCCTGTGTTTGTTTTCCACAGACCAAAATATCTGCCCGTGAGGCGCAAAACTCGCCATTCAAGCGCTGGACGGTGGACCCACCAGATCCAAAGTAAGATTCCGCTCCCTGGAACTTAATATTCACTTTGTAGCATATAAACGCAATTAAGAATCTCCACTGACACCAGACAAACCTTTTTCTCACAACAGAATTTTCACTCCCTATGAACCATAGGTGGCTTTGACATATAAAACATGTGAGTACTTTTGATTTTTCTCTGTATGAGAGTAGATAAGCAGAATAGAATTTGGTATTAAGTCCAGTCTGTTTCTGTTACAGCACCCGGTCCCAAAGAAATCGAGCACCTTTGAGGTAGGAGCAGTATTCCCCTTGCTGGGTTCTGAAGTTGCTCAGGGAGGTCCCTATCAGATTCACTCATGTTTGTTTCTTTCCATTCGCAGCTACGTGGTCCTGATGAGATTTCCCCATATCTAGGGGTTATCGAAACGCGTAGACACCCTCCTGATAGCATTCGGATTTTTTTGCTAAAACAAAGACACTGTATAAAAAGTCGACACAGTCTGTTCCAATGCTATGTTATTATATGAAAAAAATGGAATTGTAAATATTTGAACTATCAATTGATGTAAAGTTTGTTTATATTTTTGCACGTAGTATTGTTGGTATGAGTGTTTGAGTGAGAGTATTTGAATGAGAGAACTGTTGTTGTACGTTTAATGTGGAGTGAAATAAGCAATGTTTTCTAATTAATGTGAAACATTTTTCATTCGGATGTTTTGTTAATTTGATTAAAATTCAACGGATTCATTCCGGACAAACAAGTGTCCTGAGAGTTGCTGTTTAACTCAGTAGTTCGAGTGGCCAGCCTAGACCCAAGTTAACTAGTCGGCAATAGTGATGCTCGTTTTGGTTTTTGTGATTATCATTGAGGCTTGTCCTTATTGCCCGTGAGCCCAGACCCAGTTTTGGTTACGGAAATGTTGCAGGATAGCATGTTGTGCCTGCAGTAGGAGAAACTCATTAAAGAAAATTGTGCTTCCAGACTAAAAAAGACATACCGTTTAACAACAAAAGTAAAAGGGCCAGTCCTCATTGGAGGTTATAAATGAAGACAAGGCCGTACTAAGGAGGGACTTACAAGTCTATTAACGAATCAAGAGCCAGAATTTACAAAGGATAACAACACAAGCCAATGAAAAATATGGCCGGAGAGTGGGCGGAGCTTCACGTCCATAGTCAAATTCAACATGCCTCGCAGAGAAGCGCATTCGCTGTCCAGCCTCGACCTAAACACTACAAGTACTACAGAAGTTCTGGATCTTGAGGAGAATCCTCCAGAGGATTTTCCTCCAAAGTGATATTCATAAAGATAATACATTTCCATTTAGGGAATCTTTTCATGATTGAGCTGGTAGAACCCTCTATATAGGGAATTTATAGTGGAATACAGGGAGAGGGTAGGGCTCATAATAAGCACAGGATACAGATGTATCAGGCTTAAACCCCTTTGACAATAGGACAATTACAAACTTTTACACAACTTTTTCAGTGTCAGTACAAGAATACCCCTCTCCTTCCCAATGTAACTCGCCACCTACCCCCTTCCTTCGGGTGAGTTAAAGTAACAGCACTTTGCACAGCTTACCTCCTATCATAGCATTCATCACATCGTCTTTTGCAGATTAACTGCCAGTCATATATATATATAACGACCCATTGGGTTACTCATTAAGTCACAGTGATCTCAAACAACTAAAGACCAACCCCTCTGCCCATCCAGAAGGATCCTTAGGAGGCCAACGCCTATCATATTCACCTCACAGATCACTGATCTCCCATGTCAATTTTTTCATCGCCCGTCCCATGGGTAGTTTGGTATTAACATCTTGGATGGAAATTACTTGACCTCCACATACTGTGCGCCCTCTGGACTCCCAGTCAAGGCCAGGACATTTTCAGGGGCTAGGAACAATAGTCTGACATTCACCAGTAAATAGCGGGGTCGACCTCAGCATACTATAGTAGTAATCTCAGATGCAAACATGAAAGGAAATTTGGGTTTTTTTTTAAACATAGTTCACAGTTTATATGGCACTGTGGGTAAAACATACTGTGACGTATGAAAGCCTCACCACTGTGGCTTTCCTGGGTTTTTTTGATTTCTAGAAAACCTCAGAGCTAGTCTGTCTCTATAGGTTCCGGCGAACCCGGCCACAAATGCTGCAGCTATCCACATTCCAAGAATGACTGTACTTCAAAGCAAAAATCATAGCATTTTCATGGTGTCTTTTGGGGCATTTCCTATCCTGTGTCATTGGCCCACCCACACAATTAGGGTACCAATTTCATCGGGAGGTGGGTGGGAAAGCTGGCTGACAAAACTTTTGTCGAACTCCACACTGTCCAGAGCATTCTCTCACAGAAATATAAGGAACTGCTGTTATTTCAGTCAAAAGCATTCTAAGTATTCCAGGTGTGAAAAATAAGTGCATCCTGTGACACACCAGCTTTTTACTTTTTAAAAATGTGTGTGTTTAGTAAAGGTTCCTGACTCAAAACAAAAATGTTGCCTTTCCCCATGGTGTTTTTAAAGCTTTAGCTGTCACCAGCGATGGGATCACCAATATAATGTGGGCACTGTTTTTACTGGTAGAAGTTTGGAAGTTCTTGAAATTTCCACAGTATGCTTTTGGCCCTTTTTTGGGGGGCTGATATGCCCACCAGCAGAGGAGGGGTACCATTTGTACTGCAAGAAGCATGGAAACCCTGAGTGACAGGACTCTTTGTTATACCTCACAGACTCTGGAACTTCTCTTCACAGATATCTGGAAAAAAAGTTGGTATTTTCAATCCAAAGTTTAATGTTTGAAGCGCATTCTGGGTAAAAAACGGTATACTCAATAGCCACACCACTCTGGACAAAAGTGTGCGGGGCTGGTAGGGTACCATGAGCAGCGGCTGACCATAGGCCCAAACACAGCACAAAAAGCACCATGTCACCAGCATATGCTTTTGTCCTTTTTCGGTATATAGTTGGTAGGTTTACTTAGATGCAGACCTAACAAATGCTACAGACAAGCATCACCACTACAGTCCATCATATCCAAACTTCACATAGTGGCGCAGTTGTCACGTTGTTGTCCAGTGCAATAGGTCTACTCACAGAAATGGGGTACTGGTTTTATTGGGGAAGTGTGGAAGTTCAGGATGGCAGGACATTAGTTATTATCTATTGAATTTCTCAGTATATGTCTTAGACCCTCTGCACATAAAGACTTAATCTTGCTTTCTGATGCTACTAGTAACTTCTTAATTTAGCACTTCCTCTTGAAACTAGAGCTTTTTCCTTTTACGACCAATTTGAATTCATGCCATAAATAATGTGCCCACAAAAAGTAAAAATGTCCACTGCTCCTTTTAAAAGTTTTCATTTGGCATAATGTGTGCTTTATAATATGAGAATCAATTCATAATCTATTTATGGTTTATTAAGATGTTTCTGTCAGTGTTTCACAAAAGTAGTCACATCACAAACCTTTCTTTGTCAGTTAAAAAAGGAATTTATTTCCCTTACCATTACCCATATGTTTGGCTGACTGCTATGCTGGTTTGTGATCTCTGCTCAATGGGGCACTACTGTCTATGCTCCAGTATATGTGTGCTGAACCCTAAAACATGGTACAATTGGCTAACTCCAAATTGGTACGTTTAACTTACCAGTAAGTTCATAGTGTACACTAATATCATTGGAAAGTGAAATAAGACACGTGGACTGCAGCGCCTGTTGCAGGCTGGCAGAGGTATTATGACTGTAGACCTACCTGTGTAGCCTGACTCCTACATTTCTGAGTAGAACGTGTAGCTTCGAAGATTGACTATCATTTAAAAATGTTATTTTCGAATACAATATTATTGAAATGAACCCACAGTGACAAGCCACCAATATCTATTTTCACTGTGGAGTTCTGCAGCTGTCCTATGACAAAAAACAATGCTGAGAATAAAATCATAACTCTAATATCCCTGGTCAAGGACAAGCTACTGGAATAATGCAAACACTATGTTTAATGTTTATTCAAAAGCCAATTCAGTAGTAAAGTCAGATTGTTAACAACTATTTAAGAAAACTGACTTTTAAAAAGTTAGACTATGTCTTCCTAAATCTCGAGTGGGCTAAAAAGTATTAGCTTGCTAGGAGATGGCCTTACCAGTGCTGCCCCTCAGCGGGTTATGAAAACTGCTCCCAGAGCAGAAACAATGGTGTAGTTCTTTTGGTAGAAATACATAGGTGTGAGGTGTCTGACACATACCAGCTCAGGAAGGAGATCCTGATCACCACCCTCGCCCAGAACCCACTCGCCGACCACACCAACCCAGACCCCACAGCCTGCAACCTCAGACAGTGGATCAAAGACTGCGCCAACACCCTTGCCCCGCTCAAGAAACCCTCCAACAGCCACGCCAGTAAGAGAGCCACCTGGTTCACCAACGAGCTACAGACATCCAAACGCGAATGCTGGAAACTGGAGAATATATGGCTCCACGATCGCACACCGGACAACCACGCAGCCCACAAGGGCGCCACCCGCAGACATCACCACCTCATCAGATTAGCCAAGAGATCCGCCTACAAAGACGGCTTGGATAACAACGCACACAACAGCAAGGAGCTCTTCAGCATCGTAAAGGAACTCTCCAACCCCAGCGCCAACGACATTCCCCCCTCACAAGAACTGTGCGACTCACTAGCCATCTTATTCCACCGCAAGATCGCTGACATCCTCGACAGCTTCAACACCACGACCACCCCGACTGCGCCAGACTCCACCCCCCCTGTAAACACTACCAGCGCTAACCGCCTGATCTCCTGGTCCAACGTCAACAACGACGAGACACGCAAGGTCATGAACTCCATCAACTCACGATATCCGTCAGACCCTTACCCGCACCACGTATTCAACAAAGCAGACGCAGCCATCGCACCCCAATTACGGAAGGTCATCAACATCTACTTTGAAACAGTGACATTCCCGGAAAGCTGGAAGCACGCCCACATCAACGCCCTCTTCAAGTAGCCCAAGGCGAACCCCAAGGACCTCAAGAACCTCCGGCCCATCTCCCTGCTCCCCTTCCCGGCAAAGGTAATCGAGAAAAACGTCAACATGCAATTAGCCCGCTACCTGGAAGAAAACAACATCTTGAACCCGTTCCAGTCCAGATTCAGACGAAACCACTGCAACGAGACAGCCCTCATCGCCGCCACAGACGACATCAGGTGCCAACTATACAACTGCGAAACATCAGCCCTCATCCTCCTGGACCTGTCAGCTGCCTTCAACACATTCTGCCATCGCACTCTAAAGACACGCCTCCTACACTCCGGAAACCAAGAGAAGGCCCTTGACTGGACCACGTCCTTCCTCTCCGGCAGAACCCAGAGCATCCGCCTCCCACACTTCTGATCCGAAGCCACCGACATCATCTGCGGCGTCCCCCAGGGCTCATCTCTCAGCCGGACGCTGTTCAACGTCTACATGGCCCCCCTCGCACAAGTGGCAACCCATCACAATCTCAACATCATCTCCTACGCCGACGACACCCAGTACCTCCTCTATCTCACCAAGGACCCACACACCGCCAAAACCAACCTCCATGAGGGAATGAAGGCCGTCGCCGACTGGATGTGGAGCAGCCGTCTGAAGCTGAACTCGGACAAGACAGAGGTCCTCATCCTTGGACCCACCCCCTCAGCCTGGGATGACTCCTGGTGGCCGACCACACTGGGAACAGCACCAACACCCACTGACCATGCACGTAACCTAGGATTCATCCTCGACTCCTCCCTCTCCATGTCTAAGCAGGTCAACGCCGTCTCCTCCTCCTGCTACAACACCCTCTGCATGCTCCGCAGGATCTACAAGTGGATCCTGACCGAAACAAGAAGAATGGTGACACAGGCCCTTGTCAGCACAAGACTGGACTACGGCAAAGCACTCTACGCAGGAATCCCAGCCAAACATCTACGACGACTACAACACATCCAAAACGCCTCCGCCCGACTGATCGTCAACGTCCCCCGCCGCCGCCACATCACCCCCACCTGAGAGATGTACACTGGCTCCCCGTCAACAAGAGGATCACCTACAAGCTCCTCACCCACGCACACAGAGCACTCCACAACGCCGGACCAGCCTACCTAAACAGCAGACTCAGCTTCTACACCCCCACACGCCAGCTCCGCTCCGCCAGCCTCGCACTCGCCGCTGTCTCCCGCATCCAACGAACGACCTTCTCCTACCTCGCCGTAAAGACCTGGAACACCCTCCCTACCTTCATACGGCAGACCCAAGACCTACTCGCCTTCAGAAGACTCCTCAATACCTGGCTCTTCGAGCAGTAGCAGCACCCCTGTGAGAAGTTGGCCTGATATGTGGTGTTTCCAATTCTGGAACCGCCTTGTATCAGTCCAAACAATCCCTTATGGTGTCTGGTTGTAAGTCAACCTTGTTAGACAAGCTATCCTAGGGGTAGCATGGACTAAGCAGCCTTAAAGGCTTAACTTAAGAGGTCGTGTTATGCGAGCTGTTTTACCACATAATCAATCAATCAATCAGTGACACTTATATAGCGCGCTACCTACCCGTAGGGTCTCAAGGCGCTGGGGGGGGGGGGGGGGGGGGGGGTGCCGCTACTGCTCGAACAGCCAGGTCTTCAGCTTCTTCCTGAAGGAGAGGTGGTCTTGGGTCAGGCGCAGGTCGGTTGGGAGGGAGTTCCAGGTCTTGGCGGCCAGGTAGGAGAAGGACCTTCCTCCCGTAGTCGCTCTTCGGATGCGGGGGACGGCGGCGAGGGCGTGGTTGGCTGATCGGAGATGGCGTTTGGGAGCGTAGAAGTTGATTCGGCTGTTGAGGTAGCTCGGTCCCTGGTCGTGTAGGGCTTTGTGTGCGTGGGTGAGGAGGCGGAAGGTGATTCTTTTGTTGACGGGGAGCCAGTGAAGGTCTCTCAGATGTCCGGTGATGTGGCTGGTTCGTGGGATGTCGAGGATGAGTCTGGCTGAGGCGTTCTGGATCCGCTGGAGTCTCTTCTGGAGATTGGCGGTGGTACCGGCGTAGAGGGCGTTGCCGTAGTCCAGTCGGCTGGTGACGAGGGCCTGGGTGACGGTCTTCCTGGTCTCGGTGGGGATCCACCAGAAGATCTTCCGTAGCATGCGTAGGATGTTGAAGCACGCCGAGGAGACGTTGTTGACTTGCCTGGTCATGGAGAGGGAGGAGTCCAGGATGAAGCCCAGGTTGCGTGCATGGTCTGTCGGTTTGGGTGCGGTGCCCAGGGCGGGGGGCCACCAGGAGTCGTCCCAGGTGGAGGGTGAAGAGCCCAGGATGAGGACCTCCGTCTTGTCAGAGTTCAGTTTCAGGCGGCTGGTCGTCATCCACTCGGCTACCTCTTTCATCCCTTCGTGCAGGTTGGCTCTGGCGGAGGCGGGGTCGTTGGTCAGGGAGAGGATCAGCTGGGTGTCGTCGGCGTAGGAGATTATGCTGAGGTTGTGTTTGTGTACGATGGCCGCGAGGGGGCTCATGTAGACGTTGAAGAGGGTGGGGCTCTGAGATGACCCTTGAGGGACGCCGCAGATGACATACAATCCTGTAATACCAAATGAAAGGACACCACACAAGTATATATTATAAAAATATATGTGTTTATTTCTAAATTAATCCCCAGTACTCTTGATGAGCAAAGGGGCACAAGCGTTAAATCAAAAGCACAGTATAACATACAAAGTTGCACAATTATGGATGAGGGCGGGTGGCCACTCAAACCATATACTAAACAAATGGTATAAGAGATACCAATCGAACAGTGGTTAGGCCTAGGGCCTAGAGAATCGCTGGGAGCAGTCAGGACTAGCAATGCTGAAGTCGGGAGAAGCCCGCAGGACTCGGGTGCAGCACATAAAGTGCGGCTTGCACCAATGCAATGTCAATGGTGCGTAAAAGTTTCACAAAGTTAGTTTAAAGATACTTCTGCTGAACCTAGAGGAACAAAACTTAAGACACAGACCCTAGAGGTGTGTACCAGTGTAGGAACACCAGCGTTGCAATGTTACCTCACCCACAGGAAGTGGGTGCACAGGTTCGAAGTGGCGTCGGGTTTTGACACGCAGGTTCTTGGTGCTTGGAGCTGGAGAAGCTGCATGCGATGGGAAGCAGAAGTGTCCGGTGTGATCCAAGGGTGGATCGAAGTCGAGATGAATCTGAAAGCAGATGGGACAGAGTCTGGGTAACTCAGCAGTGACCAGGGTGGAACCAGGACGGAACCAGGCAATGTCAGGCGCAATCAGATGGTTGTCGAGCGGCTTCTCTCCGCTGTCACGTGGGCTCTGGGGCATCTGCGACGTCCAGGAGCAGGTCACTATCTGTCCCACGCAGGCTCTCGCCGTCAGCACCGTCGGCGTCAAGATTGCAGCAAACAGCACTTGGCAAAAGCAATCCACGCGGAACCGGGAGATTGCTTCTCACTCGTACCAGGAGGGTCAGAGTGGGGGCTCCTTTTCACAGGAGCTGGTGCAGATCTGGAGCAACCAGAAAAGCAAGTCGTTTTCAAGTTTTCGTCGGCACAGGGGCACAAGCCAGCTGGCAAGTGACCGGGCCAACGCGTCGAGCCAACACAAGCAGAAGGGCCCCACGCAGCACTCGTCGAGTGTGGAGGGGGTAGCTTTAGTGCAAGTGTAGCTCAGGGTTGGGGCTTCTCAAACACCGGTGTACAGCTTTGAGGGTCACTCATGGGCTGCACGGTCAGCGTCTCGTGGCCTTTTCAAGATGGCGTGCCCCACGCTTCCAGTTGCCTCCACGGGTCTCAGCTCTGCAGGGACTGTGGATCGGGCTGGGAGAAGGCAGGCAAGCTTGATCTCGTCGATCTCTGTCGCTCGAGTTCCGGCGGGAACTGCAACAAAGCAAGGGTCGAGGGCTGGATGGTGCCTGTTTGCACAAGGGGGTCACTCCTTGACCACAAGGGAGATTCTTCAGTCTTCTACGTTGAGTAGGATGTCGAAGGGTCCAGAATTTGTTTCTTATGTTTCTTCAGGATGATCTGAGTTGCATTGGCACTGCTCCCACTCTTATTCGAATCTGGTGGGCTGGACATCCTGCTAGGTGCCCTCCTATGGGTGGGCCCCAGGAAGGGGGTGGTTACACCCCTTTCCTTTGATCCAGGCAGCGCTGGGACTGGGGCTGGTGTGCCCCAGAACCGGTTTGGCCGGATTATGCAAGGGGCAGCCTTGTGCTCCCCAGGCAGTGTCTGGTTTCTTTGATACCTCCCTGCTACAATCCATTATCTTTTGTCTGGGGTTGTTTGACACCGCCCTGCGACAGGAAACCCTTTGTCCAGGTCACCATTTGCTGAGTTTCAGTCAGCAGCAGGAGGCCAGACCCTTGTCTGTGGCAGAAGCATCCATTTTGTGGATCTGAGGCTCATTTTAAATCAACCGCGTTTCAGTAAAGAAACATGTCTTCTCCCTCTAGAAGGCTGGAATGCTACCTCCGTCGCCAGAACTGGCGAGGGGTAGTATTCCAATTCATATGACACCTTACACGACATGTTTTGATAAAGCCAAACCAAAGTTGCTATATAACCGCGAGGATTATAAGGCACCTAAGAGTATTGGTATGGCATTATCCCGGATCAGCTTAGGGAGTTGTTCCAGACAGCTGCAGACAGGTCAGCTCATGTCAGAGCTCCATCTCACATAAAACCACGCACTCTGCCTCCAGGATTGATGAGGCCTTCCATAGGAGTGACTCACAGGTTTATATGTGTCCAGATATAGGTTTAGATATAGGTATACTATATCTAAGCAAGGGGTGATTACACCCACTTGCCCCAGCTGAGTGATCAGCCAGTTGTGCCAATTTAAGAACCAGCGAGGGGTGGCAAAAGCTATGCTTCAGCCCCTGGTAGGCCTTGGTGGCACCGATGCCCTGAGCACCTATAGTGCATGGTACAGGGGCTGACAAGGAGTCCATTTCCAATTGTGGTATATACCTATAGCACATGTATACAAATTTAGAGAGAGAACAGCAGGCTGGGGGTCTGATTAGCAGGCCCACAGCCTCAGTAAGTCGAAAACCAGTGAAGCAAAAAGCAAAAATTGGGGTCACCATAGGATAGCAGACCCTACTCTCCTACACAACCCCCCCCCCCCCAAACGCAGGGACATTAAACTTAACCTTGACCAGATAAGTCTTCATGTTCTAAGTGGAAGTACCTGGAGAGACCATCTGTATTACCATGGTCAGTCCCTGGGCGGTGCTCCACTGTAAAGTCCATCCCCTTTCTGGAAATGGACCACCTGAGCAGTGTGGGATTTTCACCCTTCATCTGATTTAGCCACAAGAGGGGCTTATGGTCTGTCTGAATTAGGAAGTGAGTACCAAACAAGTATGGCCTCAACATCTTCAGGGCCCAAACCACAGCAAAGGCCTCCCTCTCAATAGCTGACCAACGTTTCTCCCTGGGGGGTCAGCCTTCTGCTAATAAAAGCAATGGGCTGGTCTTGACCATCTTGATTAAGTTGTAAAACACAGCTCCCACCCCCAACTCAGAATCATCTGTCTGTACAATGAACGGTTTGGAGTAGTCAGGACTCTTCAGGATAGGTGCAGAGCACATGGCCTTCTTCAGGTCATCAAATGCCTTTTGACAGCTAACTGTCCACTGAACCTTTTTGGGCATCTTCTTGGATGTCAAGTCATTCAATGGTGTCACAATGGACCCATAGTTCTTTACAAATTTTCTGTAATACCCAGTCAGGCCCAAGAAGGCTCTGACTTGTGTCTGGGTAGTTGGAGGAGCCCAGTCCTGTATGGTCTGGATCTTGCTCTCCAGTGGTTGAACCAGACCCCCACCTACTAGGTGGCCCAGGTACACAACCTTGCTCTGCCCTATCTGGCACTTAGTAGCCTTGATAGTCAGGCCTGCCTTTTGCAGGGCCTCCAGAACCTTCTTCAGGTGGATCAGGTGATCCTCCCAGGTGGAGCTAAAGACAGCAATATCATCTAGATATGCTGCGCAAAAGTCATCCAACCCAGCAAGGACTTGATTCACCAACCTTTGGAAGGTGGCAGGTGCATTCTTCAAACCAAAGGGCATTACCACAAATTGAAAATGTCCACTAGGGGTAGAGAATGCTGTTTTGGCTTTTGACTCTTCAGCTAGTCTGATTTGCCAGTAGCCAGCTGTCAAATCAAATGTGCTCAGAAACTTGGCAGAAGCCAATTTATCAATGAGCTCATCTGCTCTTGGAATGGGATGTGCATCTGTCCTAATGACAGCATTGAGACCTCCGTAGTCCACACAAAAACTCATTTCTCTCTTTCCATCTTTGGTATGAGGTTTTGGCACAAGGACCACTGGGCTAGCCCATGGGCTCTCTGATGGCTCAATCACTCCAAGCTCCAACATCTTTTGCACCTCAGCCTTTATACAATCCCTGACATGGTCAGGTTGCCTGTAGATCTTATTCTTCACAGGCAGACTGTCACCAGTGTCCACCTCATGGGTGCACCAATTAGTCTGGCTGGGTGTGAGTGAAAACATATGCCTTTGGGCCTGCAACACCTGTCTGCAGTCCACCTGTTGCTGATCAGTGAGGCTGCCTGCCAAGGCTACTCCATCAACTGAACCATCATCAGGGTTCTGGGAAAGCAGGTCTGGGAGAGGGTCACTCTCTTCCTCCTGATCCCCATCTGTGGCCATGAGGAGACTCATGTCCTCCCTGTCAACAAATGCTTTCAAACGGTTGACATGGAGCACCCTGTGGGGGCTCCTAGGGGTGCCAAAGTCAACCACATAGGTGACTTCTCCCTTTTTCTCAATGATAGGGTAGGGTCCAGTCCATTTGTCCTGGAGTGCTGCTGGGTCCACTGAGTCCAACACCCACACCTTCTGCCTTGGCTGGAACTCAACCAGAACAGCCTTTTGGTCATGCCAAGCTTTCTGTAATCCTTGACTGGCCTCAAGGTTTTTGGATGCTCTCTCCATGTATTCAGCCATCCTGGAGCGGAGACCAAGTACATAGTCCACCATATCTAGCTTAGGCTTTTGAGAGGTAACTCCCATCCTTCCTTCACCAAACACAATGGACCCCTCACAGGGTGGCCAAACAAAAGTTCAAAAGGGCTGTAGCCAACCCCCTTCTGTGGGACCTCTCTGTAAGCAAAGAGCAAGCAGGGTAAAAGGATGTCCCATTTCCGCCTAAGCTTCTCTGGTAAACCTTTTATCATTCCCTTTAGGGTCTTGTTGAACCTTTCAACAAGCCCATTGCACTGTGGATGGTAGGGTGTGTTAAACTTATAGCTTACTCCACACTCTTTCCACATTGCTTTTAAGTATGCAGACATAAAGTTGGTACCTCTGTCTGAAAGAACCTCCTTTGGAAAGCCCACTCTTGAGAAAACTGAAATGAGGGCTTTTGCCACCACAGGTGCTGTGGTGGTCCTCATGGGAATTGCTTCTGGGTACCTGGTGGCATGATCCACTACCACCAGTATAAATCTGTGCCCAGATGCTGTTTGAGGATCCATGGGACCCACAATATCTATTCCAACTCTTTCAAAGGGTACCCCCACCACAGGTAGTGGTATCAGGGGGGCCTTTGTTGTGCCACCTGACTTACCACTGGCTTGGCAAGTGACACAGGAGCGACAAAAGTCCTTGACATTTTCTGACATGTGAGGCCAGTGAAAGTGTGGAACAAGCCTGTCCCAAGTCTTATTCTGGCCTAAGTGTCCTGCAAGGGGAATATCATGGGCCAGGTGAGAAGGAAACCCCTAAACTTCAAAGGTATAACCAACCTCCTGGTGGCACCAGGCTTGGGGTCTCTAGCCTCTGAATAAAGGAGTCCTTCATCCCAATAAACTTTATTGGCACCTTGAGCATTCCCTGCAGCCTCAGCAGCAGCTTGCTGTCTGAGGGGTTCAAGTGAAGGGCAATCTAATTGGGCCTGCCCCAGGTCTGCCCTTGATGGTCCCCCTGTCCCCAGAAACTCAACCTGGTCAGGTTCAAGCTCCTCAGAGACAGTCTCCTCTTGGACTGCAGAATCAGTTCCTGTGAAACTTGATCCTCAACCTGGGGCAAGTGGGAAGGCACAGCCTTAACCCTCTTGCTTCTTCTCTTGGGTTGTGGTTGGTCTAATGTTTCAAGATCCACCACTGGTTCAGGAAGGCACTTCTTAGCCGGAGACCTTGTCACTGCAAGGACATGAGCTGAAATCCCTAGCATTTCTGCATGAGTCCTGTACTCCACTTCTGACCAAACTGAGCTTTCAAGATCATTGCCTAACAGACAGTCTACTGGGAGGTCTGCACTCACAACAACTGGTCTGGTCTGTTTTCTTTTGGTCACCATGGTTCTGGGGTTTCTGCTTTCCTTGTTCTGACCCATTTGTCTGCCTTCTTTCTAAATTCTTGGGGAGAGGTCAAATCAGAGTCAATAGGTATTGATGCAACAGCTGGTTCGGACAGTTATTAAGGATCTGCTCTCTCATTATAAGATTGTACAATCCTGTATAGTCTGAGACTTTACTTCCCTGCAGCCAATCCTCCAGAGCCTTAGTGGCACATTCAACAAAATCAGTCCAGTCCCGAGTCTGTGCTTTTTGGGTGTCTCTGAACAACAACCTGTATTGCTCAGCGGTTAGGCCAAACCCTTCAATAAGAGCACTCTCCAGGACAGAGTAGTTTTTGGCATCCTCAGGTATAACTGTGAGGAGCCTATCCCTCCCTTTCTCAGAAAAGGAGTACCATAAAATTGCTGCCCACTGATCCTCAGGGACCTGTTGTACCATGCAGGCCCTCTCAAGAGCAGTCATCCATTTGTGGATGTCATCCCCTTCCTTGTAGAGGGGCACCATTTTTGTCAGGTTTCTATTATCATAGGCCCTGTCTTTCTCTTTAGGAACTTTGCTGCCACCAGTGGCATCTAAGCCACACAATTTTCTTTCTCTTGCCAAAGCAAGTTTAGCTTGAGCCAAGGCTATCTCTTCCCTCTCTATCTGGAGTTGGACAGCCCTCATCCTGGCCCTATGCTCTTTCCTCTGGGGAGGAAGTCATTCCCCTTTGAGATTCTCTTGAGACACTAGAAACATGAGAGTCTCCTGATCGAGATCTCACTCTTCTGTTGCCTGGGAGAATTAAGTTATGGGATCTGGGGAGGTGCTGGCCGAGCTAGACCCCCATGTAGGTCTAGATTGGCCTGGTTAAGCCTACCAATCTGTACCTGGGTCACCCTCTGATCCTGATCTTCTGGCTCCTCTATCTCTGAGCCTTTCTCTTCCTCTTCCTCCTCCTCTCCTTCTTCTGGAAGATCCTCATTCTCAGGGGAGTTCACGCCCTCACCTGAATCTAAGGGAGCCTGACTCACCTAATATAAGTCATCCTTTTCCAGGATAGCTATCAGGGAAGGAATGGTAGGGCCTCTGCCCTTTTTTAGCTCCCTTGCTGTGCACAAGGCACCCAAGTCTTTGTGGCTAAGGTTGTCATATCTGGAAGTTGCCTTGGTAGGGTCAACTGCTACAGGAGCAGAGCCTGAGGCTCCACCTGTATCAGACATGACTGCTAGTGAGGTGTAAGTGGTGCACTTACCTACACTAAGTGTTTTCCTACTGTACCTTGCAAGTGAGTTGTAGTCAGGGTGTGCTAATCCCTTTAATCTGCAACTACTAAGTTCAGTAGAACTTAATATGCTAAGCTTTTGATTTTATATGTACCTAAGGTACTTGATGTGATCTTTCAATTTGATATAAAGATTGCAATAGTAAAACAAACAGCAAGCTCAAATCCGCACCGCTGCGCACCAATGTGAGAAGTTGGCCTGATATGTGGTGTTTCCAATTCTGGAACCGCCTTGTATCAGTCCAAACAATCCCTTATGGTGTCTGGTTGTAAGTCAACCTTGTTAGACAAGCTATCCTAGGGGTAGCATGGACTAAGCAGCCTTAAAGGCTTAACTTAAGAGCTCGTGTTAAGCGAGCTATTTTACCACATACAATCCTGTAATACCAAATGAAAGGACACCACACAAGTATATATTATAAAAACATATGTGTTTCTTTCTAAATTAATCCCCAGTACTCTTTATGAGCGAAGGGGCACAAGCGTTAAATCAAAAGCACAGTATAACATACAAAGTTGTACAATTATGGATGAGGGCGGGTGGCCACTCAAACCATATACTAAAAAAATGGTATAAGAGATACCAATCGAACAGCGGTTAGGCCTAGGGCCTAGAGAATCGCTGGGAGCAGTCAGGACTAGCAATGCTGAAGTCGGGAGAAGCCCGCAGGACTCGGGTGCAGCACGTAAAGTGCGGCTTGCACCAATGCAATGTCAATGGTGCGTAAAAGTTACACAAAGTTAGTTTAAAGATACTTCCGCTGAACCTAGAGCAGAGCTTTCCAAACTCTGCGGCGCGACACACTACTGTGTCGCCTGCCATGCTTTTGTGCATCGCGCAACGATGAGGACACAAGCTCTATTCTATGATTGAGCAGGACGGTATTGCGCCTATCAGTGACGCAGTACACGGAGGAATGCGAGGGACCATTAGGTGTGTGTGCTCAGCTTCTTCCCTTTGCCGCGCGCGTCAAATGCACAGTGCAATTTCCGGCGCTCTGTACGTTTTTCACACGAGTGGTAGCCCGGTGACAAGGAGGAACGGCGGCGAGTAGATGGTAAGGTTTAATCATCTGCTGCAGCTGCCTCAAAATGTGCCCAATTACATGTTTTACTTTGAACGAGGTGTGTATGCTGCCGTAAAAACAGAAAGGGATGTGGCAGAACTTATGTAACCTGGGTCCTTCAAAAGATTCCGATATGCTCGATTGATTGTAGCGAAGTATAAAAACATTAAGATGGATATTGGAATACTAATTTGAAATCCGTGGGAGCAAAGTTGAGAATTAGAAATGTATTAAAGCATCAAAGATAGAGGAAAAGTGTTATTTTAGCGGCCGCCTTCTTGAAACAGATGTATGGCTTATCATAACCTCACTTGACACCTCTTTCCCTCCCAGCATGTACTACCCCTTACGTTTCAGAAGAAGAAACTAAGATAGCCGTTTTCCTTCGGTTCCCCCAAAAATGCCTCTGGGCACTGAGCAGTGCAGAGAGTAAGGCCAGAGCAAAGTTGGTAAAAGCAGGTAGCTTTTTTGCTGTGCAATCCTATTCTATGAATTTGCTGTGCAATCCTATTCTATGAATTTGCTGTATGTGCCCGCATGATTCGGGCTTCCTTTCACCACTGTAGTAAAGGACCAAAGAGTTAAACGCAAGCCTAGTTTAAGTGTTGAGGCTGCTTCATTTGTTTTGTTTGTGTTCAATTATGTTTGAGCCTGCTTAGCACTCGTTTTTAGCGTGTTTACAGAAGAATTCTAAAGTGTGTGATAGCATTTCAGGTTGTTTAAATTAGGGCTTACCTGCAGAGTTGAACAGGTGAAAAGTGTGATCTGATACAGAATACTACCTGAACTCTTCCTATTCCCTCATCCACAACACACAATTTCCCTCTCGCCAAGACATTCCACACATACTACCGCTCACCATTAATCCTCATCTAACAAAATAACCAGCCTTAACACCAGAAAAGTTCAGACCTTCGTACCCTCACCTCTCACAATTATAATTACTCAGCACAACCCAACACTACCCAAACCCATTCATCCACGATTCTCATGCTCACCTCTCAACAGCTCGGTAAATCATTGATTTTAGAGCACTAAAACCAGACACGCACTGTCCACATCCCCTTTACTCATACCCATGCCAGTTTCAACAAATGCAAAAGGCAAATACCAGTCACATACACTTCACATCACCAAAACTACATTCTAACAGAATACAGCTTTGTTTTAACACCTTGCTTACCAAAAAACCTAGGGAGTCATTACGATGTCGGGCGGATTGCCTCCGCCAGGCTGGCGGAGGCAATCCGCCTGACATCCACACTAGTTTTCCTCCCACCATATTAGTATGGCGGGGGGACTTCGGCGGACGGGGAGAACGTATGCCGCTTTTCCGCCCGGTCGCCTTGCGGCCGGGGCGGACATGGAATAATATGTTGGCGGTGTCTATCAGATACTGCCAGCCATATTATGATGTTTGTATTTAGGTGCCTTTCCGCTGCGGCATGTGGTCCTCATTCTGGGAGCCCCCAGAGTGAAGGAGAGGTGGGGGTGCACACGGGGGGTACCTGTGGTACCCCCCTTCTTTTGCAATACAAAGCGGCAGGCACCGCGCGGTGCCTGCCGCTTTGTAAATGCAAATGCTGAAATGCATTTTTAGCATTGTGGCGGGTGGTGCAGAGAGCACCGCCCGCCACAATGCTAAAAATACAGGATGTGCCCGCCACTGTGGCAGGCACATCCTAATACTCCCCACGGGACCCCCGCCCTTATGGCTGGCGGTCCCTATTAACACGAGGATGGATCCTAATAACCCCCCTAGTGTTAAGGAGCATTAAGAATCCACGGAGAATATGCTCACTTGGGGATTATGGAAACTTCCAATGTGTGCTAAATAGAGGGGTGGAGTGAATGTATACATCACATATTCCCTGATAACACATTGCGCAGTATAGTTGGGCAGGAAACTTTATGCCATTAAAAGGGGGGCGGTTTAAGGGTTCAGGTGGTGGAAGGAGTAAGGTTTCAGTGTGGTAGGAGTTATAAGGGGCGTTTAGGGTTCATGGGTGGGTGAGGGTAAGGGGTATTTAGAGGTTTTAAAGGGTTATGGGATCAATAGGGGTATCCGCCCTTCAGAAAGCTTTCTGCGAAGTAGTCTGTAATCAGGTTTACATTTTAAACAAGCCACAGGTGGAAGCTCAGCGTTCTAGTGTTAAATGTTAATAATCTGCCTGCTGCACAACTGTTTGTTTTGTTTGCTCATTCTTAGAAAGCAGAGAGGCAAAGGATGGTTGCTGTTTTTTTTTTAAGAATGGGGTTGCCAAATATGGAATGTGGCCTGCACAATTTGCCTTGATGAAAAGAAGATAGCTGTTTTTTATCTGGGATATGAGAGATCGTAACTTTATATTTCTGCTTTTTCTCGCATTTTAGGGCTCTGTAAACAAAGAAGCAGTTGAGGCTGCTGCCTGGTAGCAGCAGTAGGGCGGGTTGGGGGGGGGGCGGGGGGGGAGTAAGGGGTGGAAACCACTGGTTTAAATTAAGCACTGCTCTTCTCCCTATCTCCATCCTTACTCATCTGTCCTTCTTTCACCTGGTCTCCTTCCTATCGCTTCATGTCTCTTCTCCTCGTGCCTTTCACTCATTCTTATCGCCTCCCTCCCTCTCATTTTTCCATCCTCGTTCGTCCTAAACCTAAACTCTCTTCTTTGTTGCTCTTTCTGTTCATTCTATATCCTTCCTCTCATATCCATCACTAGTCTTCATGTTTCTCTCCATCTTCCACCGTCTTCCACTTCTTTATTCTTTCCCTGCCATCCTTATTTCTGGTTCTTCACTATCTCCTTTGCTCATTCTGATCTCCCTTTCTTTTCTGACACTTTTCTCTTTTTTTCAACCTTTCCTTTCACTAATTTGCTCTCATATGTCATTTTTGAGATATGAGAGCAAACTATCCTATAAATTGGTCTCAGTGTTCCAAAATGGGCTTTCCCCCTTATAGTGTGAAGTTGGTTGTCTGTGATTATCGTCACTTGCCACAATGTTGGCCTGGTAGATTTTTTCCAAAGGCCTCTTTTGGTTCTAGATCTGGTACTGTACATTTCTCGTCCACCTTGTTTAAAGGGTTTGCAGTGTGTGCACCCGCACTTTTTGTGCCGGAAATCACTGGGTCATGGGTCAATGTGTGCATTATTATATTCTTGTTTCAGGCACAAACCTAACCTTACACCCAGTTTTGCCAGTTACTGTCTTTGTTAGAACAGGTTCACAATTGCTTTATTAAACTTCCTGCTTTCTCAAATTAGGTGGTTCAGGGTCGCTCGACGCTCGCTCACATTACTGTGTCGCGAAATGATGAATGTCTAAAAAGTGTGTCACCAACATGAAAAGTTTGGAAAGCTGTGACCTAGAGGAACAAAACTTAAGACACAGTCCCTAGAGGTGTGTTCCAGTGTAGGAACACCAGCGTTGCAATGTTACCTCACCCACGGGAAGTGGGTGCACAGGGTCGAAGTGGCGTCGGGTTTTGACACGCAGGTTCTTGGTGCTTGGAGCTGGAGAAGCTGCAGGCGATGGGAAGCAGAAGTGTCCGGTGTGATCCAAGGGTGGATCGAAGTCGAGATGACTCTGAAAGCAGAGGAGACAGAGTCTGGGTCACTCAGCAGTGACCAGGGTGGAACCAGGACGGAACCAGGCAATGTCGGGCGCAATCAGATGGTTGTCGAGAGGCTTCTCTCCGCTGTAACGTGGGCTCTGGGGCATCTGCGACGTCCAGGAGCAGGTCAAGATCTGTCCTATGCAGGCTCTCGCCGTCAGCACCGTCGGCTTCAAGATTGCAGCAAACAGCACTTGGCAAAAGCAATCCACGCGGAACCGGGAGATTGCTTCTCACTCGGTGTAGGAAGGTGGCTACCTGACTATGGTTACCCCAGATTTTTTGCCCTGTGTTTAGCTGGTTTTCGACTTAGTTGGCCTGGTTCCCTGCTAATCAGGGCCCCAGGCTATCTGCTCTCTCTGTAAAATGGATTCCATGTACCCTAGGTACATACCACAATTGGAAATGGACTCCTTGTCAGCCCCTGTACCATGCACTATAGGTGCTCAGGGCATAGGTGCCACCAAGGCCTACCAGGGGCTGAAGCACAGCTTTTGCCACCCCTGGCTGGTTCTTAAATTGACACAACTGGCTGATCACTCAGCTGGGGCAAGTGGGTGTAAGCACCCCTTGCTTAGATATAGTATACCTATATCTAAACCTATATCTGGACACATATATAGCCTGTGAGTCACTCCTATGGAAGGCCTCATCAATCCTGGAGGCAGAGTGCGTGGTTTTATGTGAGATGGAGCTCTGGCATGAGCTGAGCCTGTCTGCAGCTGTCGGGAACAACTCCCTAAGCTGATCCGGGATAATGCCATACCATATACTCTTAAGCGCCTTATAATCCTCGCGGTTATATAGCAACTTTGGTTTGGCTTTATCAAAACATGTCGTGTAAGGTGTCATACGAATTGGAATACTACCCCCTCGCCAGTTCTGGCGACGGGGGTAGCATTCCACCCTTCTAGAGGGAGAAGACATGTTACTTTACTGAAACGCGGTTGATTTAAAATGAGCCTCAGATCCACAAAATGGATGCCCCTGCCACAGACACGGGTCTGGCCTCCTGCTGCTGACCGAAACCCGGCAGAGGAGGCCTGGACAAAGAGTTTCCTGTCACAGGGCGGTGTCAAACCACCCCAGACAGGAGATAGTGGATTGGAGTAGGGAGGTTTCAAAGAAACCAGACACTGCCTGGGGAGCACAAGGCTGCCCCTTGCAGGATCCGGCCAAACCGGTTCTGGGGCCTCCCAGCCCCTGTCCCAGCGCGGCCAGGATCAAAGGAGAGGGGTGTAACCACCCCCTTCCTGGGTCCCACCCATAGGAGGGGACCTAGCAGGATGTCCAACCCCCTAGATTCGAATAAGAGGGGGAGCAGTCCCAACGGACTTCAGATCATCCTGAAGAAACATAAGAAACGAAATCTGGACCCTTCGACTTTCTACACGACGTGAGAAGACTGAAGAATCTCCCTTGTGGTCAAGGAGTGACCACCCTGTGCAAACAGGTACCAACCAGCCCTCGACCCTTGCTTTGTTGCAGTCCCCGCCGGGACTCGAGCGACAGAGATCGACGAGATCAAGCTTGCCTGCCTTCTACCTGCCCGATCCACAGTCCCTGCAGAGCTGAGACCCGTGGAGGCGACCGGAAGCGTGGGGCACGCCATCTTGAAAAGGCCACGAGACGCTGACCGTGCAGCCCACGAGTGACCCTCGAAGCTGTACACCGGGGTTTGAGAAGCCCCAGCCCCGAGCTCCACTTGCACCAAAGTTCACCCCTCCACACTCGACGAGTGCTGCGTGGGGCCCTTCTGCCTGTGTGTGCTCGACGCGTTGGCCCGGTCACTTGCCAGCTGGCTTGTGGCCCCTGTGCCGACGAAACTTGAAATACGACTCGCTTTTCTGGTTGCTCCAGATCTGCACCAGCTCCTGTGAAAAGGAGCACCGACTCTGACCCTCCTGGTTCGAGTGATAAGCAATCTCCCGGTTCTGCGTGGATTGCTTTTGCCAAGTGCTGTTTGCTGCAATCTTGAAGCCGACGGTGCTGACGGCGAGAGCCTACGTGGGACAGATCGTGACCTGCTCCTGGACGTCGCAGATGCCCCAGAGCCCACGTGACAGCGGAGAGAAGCCTATCGACAACCGCCTGATTGCGCCCGACATTGCCTGGTTCCGTCCTGGTTCCACCCTGGTCACTGCTGAGTGACCCAGACTCTGTCCCCTCTGCTTTCAGGTACTTTTCTACTTCGATCCACCCTTGGATCGCACCGGACACTTCTGCTTCACAGCGCCTGCAGCTGCAACAGCTTCAAGCACCAAGAACCTGCGTGACAGAACCCGACGCCACTTCGACCCTGTGCACCCACGGCCTGTTGGTGAGGTAACTTTGCAACGCCGGTGTCCTTACACTGGTACACACCTCTAGGGTCTGTGTCTAAAGTTTTGTGTTCCTAGGTTCAGCGGAAGTATCATTTAATTCACTTTAACTAACTTTTACGCACCATTGACATTACATTGGTGCGCGCCGCACTTTCCGTGCTGCACCCGTATCCTGTGGGCTACTCCCGACTTCTTCATTGCTTGTCCTGACTGCTCCCAGCGAATCTCTAGGCCCTAGGCCTAACCATTGCTCGATAAGTGTTACTTATACCATTTTTTTAGTATATGGTCTGAGTGGCCCCCCGCCCTCAGCCATAATTGTGCCAACTTTATATGTTTAACAGTGCTTTTGATTTAACGCTTGTGCCCCTTTCCTCATAAAGAGTACTGGGGAGTAATTTAGAAATAAATACATATATTTTTACAATATATACTTGTGTGGTGTCCTTTCATTTGATTACAGGATTGTATGTGGTAAAACAGCTCGCTTAACACGACCTCTTAAGTTAAGCCTTTAAGGCTGCTTAGTCCATGCTACCACTAGGATAGCTTGTCTACAAGGTTGACTTACAACCTGACATCTTTGGGGTTTGTTTGGACTGATACCCAGTGGTTCCAGAATTGGAAACACTACATATCAGGCCAACTTCTCACATTGGTGGCAGCGGTGGGATTTGAGCTTGCTGTTTGTTTTACCATTGCAATCTTTATCAAATTGAAAGATCACATCAAGTACCTCTAGGTACATATAAATCAAAAGCTTAGCATATTAAGTTCTACTGAACTTAGTAGTTGTAGGTTAAAGGGATTAGCACACCCTGACTACAACTCACTAGCAAGGTACAGTAGGAAACCACTTAGTGTAGGTAAGTGCACCACTTACACCTCACTAGCAGTCATGTCTGATGCAGATAGAGCCTCAGGCTCTGCTCCTGTAGAAGTTGATCCTATAGGGACAACATCCAGATATGACAACCTTAGCCACAAAGACCTGAGTGCCTTGTGCACAGCCAGGGGGCTAAAAAAGGGCAGAGGCCCTACCATTCCTTCCCTAATAGCTCTCCTAGAAAAGGATGATCTAGATAAGGTGAGTCAGGCTCCCTTAGATTCAGGTGAAGGGAACAACTCCCCTGAGAATGAGAATCTTCCAGAAGAAGAAGAGGAGGAGGAAGAGGAAGAGGAAGGCTCTGATTTAGAAGAGCCTGAAGATCAGGATCAGAGGGGAAACCAGGTACAGGTTGCCAGCCTTAACCAGGCCAACTTGGACCTACATGGGAATGGGGAGGGCCAGCACCACCCCAGATCTCATAACCAAATTCTCCCAGGTAATAGGAGGGAGAGGTCTCTATCAGGGGACTCTCACCTTTCTAGTGCCTCAAGAGAATCTCAAAGAGGGATGACTTCCTCCCAGAGAAAAGAGCATAGGGCCAGAATGAGGGCTGTCCAACTCCAGATAGAGAGGGAAGAGGTAGCCCTGGCTCAAGCTAAGCTTACCTTGGAACAAGCTAAACTTACCTTGGCAAGGGAGAAAAAAATAAGTGGCTTAGATGCCACTGGTGGCAGCAAAATTCCTAAAGAGAAACCCAGGTCCTATGATAGTAGAAACCTGACAAAGATTGTGCCCCCCTATCAGGAAGGGGATGACATCCACAAATGGATGACTGCTCTGGAGAGAGCCTGCATGGTACAGCAGGTTCCTGAGGAACAGTGGGCAGCAATCTTATGGTACTCCTTTTCAGAGAAAGGGAGAGATAGGCTCCTCACTGTCAGACATGAGGATGCCAGCAATTACAAAGTCCTGAAGAGTGTTCTGATAGATGGGTTTGGCTTAACCACTGAACAATACAGGTTAAAGTTCAGAGATACCCAGAAGACACAGACTCAGGACTGGACTGATTTTGTTGATTGTGCAACTAAGGGTCTGGAGGGTTGACTGAATGGCAGCAAAGTACATGACTTCACAGGATTGTATAATTTGATTATGAGGGAGCAGATCCTTAGTAATTGTCAGAACCAGCTCTTACACCAGCACCTGGTGGACTCAGATTTGACCTCTCCCCAAGAATTGGGAAAGAGGGCAGATAAGTGGGTCAGAACCAGGATTAGGCCTAAGAATCAGGACAATAACCAGAAGAAGGAGTCTACCAAGCCTCAAGATAAGGGTGGGGATAAAGGTAAAGAAAACACTTCCCCAGGGCCCCAAAACTCCAAGAAGGGGGGTGGGTCCCAAGACACTTCTTCAACAGAGAAAAAGCCTTATTGCCATGCCTGTAAACAGGTTGGGCATTACAAAACAGACAGCTGTTGTCCCAAGAATGGCAATAAAGAAAACCTACCTCCAAAGCCAGCTCCAACACCTCCTGTTACTGTCAGCAGTAATCCCCCAGGAAGTGGGAGCACACCCAGGAATCTGGGTGGGTTTACTTTTGGAGCCCAAGGGGACCCTGGCCTATCCAGGTCCCCATCCCCAAATAATCTTGTTCATGAGACTGGCATGGGGTTTGCCAACTTCTCTGTTTGCCCAAATACCTTGAGCAAATATAGACAAGAACCCATCATCAATGGTTTGAAAGTTGAAGCTTTTAGAGACACAGGGGCTAGCATCACCATGGTGGCTGACTGTATAGTCCCCTCTAAACAACTTTTACCAGGTGCCACATACCAGGTAACAAACATTGATGGCATCCAAACAAATCATCCCATGGCAGTAGTAAGTCTCAGCTGGGGAGGTGTCACTGGGCCAAAGAGAGTGGCAGTGTCACCAAACTTGCCTGTAGACTGTCTACTGGGTAATGATTTGGAAATCTCAGCCTGGGCTGAGGTTGAACAGGAAATCCATTCTAGAATGGTAAATTCCAATGGAAAGGTTAGTGGGGCTGTACTGGCTATAGCCCCAATTCAAGATGTCCTTCCTGAAAAGGTTGGTAGGGCTGAGCAACTCTCTGCCCCATCTTTACCAGAAGCTCTTCCAAGACAGAATAGCAAAGCTGTTATGATAACAGCAGAAACCCAAACTGAGTCTCCACCTGAAAAGGTTGGTGGGGCTGTGATGGCCACAGCCCAAACTCAAACAGATATGTGTGTTGTGAAGCCTGAAATGATGGATCACTCCACCCAAACTGAGAGCATGGAGGAGGAAGAGAAATCTCCCCCTCACCAGACAGTAGGACAGGATCAGCCTCCTCAGGGAACTGATCTTACCCCTGATGAAGGAACTGCCCCAGAGGTTGTTAGGCCTGGCCTGACAGAGCCTCTGATGGCAGTGGACCCTTCTCAGGTGGGATCCAGTCTGGAGCAGGTAACCTGCCCCTCTCTACCTTGCCTTAGTCAGCCCAGGGCTGCAGAGGACAAGAAGGACAGTGAGACCCAGAGGGCCCCCTGTCAAATAAAGCACCCCCATCAACAGATTAGGGGCACCAAAACTAGTAGGCCTAGTAAGGTGAAAACTTTAAAAACTCCTGAGGGAGCCCCCTTAAAAATAGTTAGGGACCTCCCACAGATGGATTCTGTTGGGCACAGCCAAACCTGGGACCCAAAGGGCCCAAACCTGAACTGTCCCTCCAGCAAGCCAAACAGAGGGACCCAGCCTCCAGCTTTAGGTAGCCAGAGGTTGACCCTGAGAGCTCAGTGCAACTCAGTTGAAGAAAGAAAGGCACATATGGTGGAAGATAATTGGAGGAAGTTGAGCCCAAAAATAGTGGAGCCTCACTTCAATACTCCATATCCAAACCAGCCTTTAACTTTGCATAAACACACCCAAGGTAGTGATTCCCTATGGTGGAGACCCTCTAATACCCCTAGGGTGAGGGACTGCTTAGTGGACCATGAGACAGGGGGTACCCATGCTAGTGCAGGTACTTCCTTATATGGCCACTCAGGCAATAAAGGCTTACCTGGCCAAGGATAGCCTTATCTCCTTTCGTTTGGGGGGGGGGGTTATGTAGGAAGGTGGCTACCTGACTATGGTTACCCCAGATTTTTTGCCCTGTGTTTAGCTGGTTTTCGACTTAGTTGGCCTGGTTCCCTGCTAATCAGGGCCCCAGGCTATCTGCTCTCTCTGTAAAATGGATTCCATGTACCCTAGGTACATACCACAATTGGAAATGGACTCCTTGTCAGCCCCTGTACCATGCACTATAGGTGCTCAGGGCATAGGTGCCACCAAGGCCTACCAGGGGCTGAAGCATAGCTTTTGCCACCCCTGGCTGGTTCTTAAATTGACACAACTGGCTGATCACTCAGCTGGGGCAAGTGGGTGTAAGCACCCCTTGCTTAGATATAGTATACCTATATCTAAACCTATATCTGGACACATATATAGCCTGTGAGTCACTCCTATGGAAGGCCTCATCAATCCTGGAGGCAGAGTGCGTGGTTTTATGTGAGATGGAGCTCTGGCATGAGCTGAGCCTGTCTGCAGCTGTCGGGAACAACTCCCTAAGCTGATCCGGGATAATGCCATACCATATACTCTTAAGCGCCTTATAATCCTCGCGGTTATATAGCAACTTTGGTTTGGCTTTATCAAAACATGTCGTGTAAGGTGTCATACGAATTGGAATACTACCCCCTCGCCAGTTCTGGCGACGGGGGTAGCATTCCACCCTTCTAGAGGGAAAAGACATGTTACTTTACTGAAACGCGGTTGATTTAAAATGAGCCTCAGATCCACAAAATGGATGCCCCTGCCACAGACACGGGTCTGGCCTCCTGCTGCTGACCGAAACCCGGCAGAGGAGGCCTGGACAAAGAGTTTCCTGTCACAGGGCGGTGTCAAACCACCCCAGACAGGAGATAGTGGATTGGAGTAGGGAGGTTTCAAAGAAACCAGACACTGCCTGGGGAGCACAAGGCTGCCCCTTGCAGGATCCGGCCAAACCGGTTCTGGGGCCTCCCAGCCCCTGTCCCAGCGCGGCCAGGATCAAAGGAGAGGGGTGTAACCACCCCCTTCCTGGGTCCCACCCATAGGAGGGGACCTAGCAGGATGTCCAACCCCCTAGATTCGAATAAGAGGGGGAGCAGTCCCAACGGACTACAGATCATCCTGAAGAAACATAAGAAACGAAATCTGGACCCTTCGACTTTCTACACGACGTGAGAAGACTGAAGAATCTCCCTTGTGGTCAAGGAGTGACCACCCTGTGCAAACAGGTACCAACCAGCCCTCGACCCTTGCTTTGTTGCAGTCCCCGCCGGGACTCGAGCGACAGAGATCGACGAGATCAAGCTTGCCTGCCTTCTACCTGCCCGATCCACAGTCCCTGCAGAGCTGAGACCCGTGGAGGCGACCGGAAGCGTGGGGCACGCCATCTTGAAAAGGCCACGAGACGCTGACCGTTCAGCCCACGAGTGACCCTCGAAGCTGTACACCGGGGTTTGAGAAGCCCCAGCCCCGAGCTCCACTTGCACCAAAGTTCACCCCTCCACACTCGACGAGTGCTGCGTGGGGCCCTTCTGCCTGTGTGTGCTCGACGCGTTGGCCCGGTCACTTGCCAGCTGGCTTGTGGCCCCTGTGCCGACGAAACTTGAAATACGACTCGCTTTTCTGGTTGCTCCAGATCTGCACCAGCTCCTGTGAAAAGGAGCACCGACTCTGACCCTCCTGGTTCGAGTGATAAGCAATCTCCCGGTTCTGCGTGGATTGCTTTTGCCAAGTGCTGTTTGCTGCAATCTTGAAGCCGACGGTGCTGACGGCGAGAGCCTACGTGGGACAGATCGTGACCTGCTCCTGGACGTCGCAGATGCCCCAGAGCCCACGTGACAGCGGAGAGAAGCCTATCGACAACCGCCTGATTGCGCCCGACATTGCCTGGTTCCGTCCTGGTTCCACCCTGGTCACTGCTGAGTGACCCAGACTCTGTCCCCTCTGCTTTCAGGTACTTTTCTACTTCGATCCACCCTTGGATCGCACCGGACACTTCTGCTTCACAGCGCCTGCAGCTGCAACAGCTTCAAGCACCAAGAACCTGCGTGACAGAACCCGACGCCACTTCGACCCTGTGCACCCACGGCCTGTGGGTGAGGTAACTTTGCAACGCCGGTGTCCTTACACTGGTACACACCTCTAGGGTCTGTGTCTAAAGTTTTGTGTTCCTAGGTTCAGCGGAAGTATCATTTAATTCACTTTAACTAACTTTTACGCACCATTGACATTACATTGGTGCGCGCCGCACTTTCCGTGCTGCACCCGTATCCTGTGGGCTACTCCCGACTTCTTCATTGCTTGTCCTGACTGCTCCCAGCGAATCTCTAGGCCCTAGGCCTAACCATTGCTCGATAAGTGTTACTTATACCATTTTTTTAGTATATGGTCTGAGTGGCCCCCCGCCCTCAGCCATAATTGTGCCAACTTTATATGTTTAACAGTGCTTTTGATTTAACGCTTGTGCCCCTTTCCTCATAAAGAGTACTGGGGAGTAATTTAGAAATAAATACATATATTTTTACAATATATACTTGTGTGGTGTCCTTTCATTTGATTACAGGATTGTATGTGGTAAAACAGCTCGCTTAACACGACCTCTTAAGTTAAGCCTTTAAGGCTGCTTAGTCCATGCTACCACTAGGATAGCTTGTCTACAAGGTTGACTTACAACCTGACATCTTTGGGGTTTGTTTGGACTGATACCCAGTGGTTCCAGAATTGGAAACACTACATATCAGGCCAACTTCTCACACTCGGACCAGGAGGGTCAGAGTGGGGGCTCCTTTTCACAGGAGCTGGTGCAGATCTGGAGCAACCAGAAAAGAAAGTCGTTTTCAGGTTTTTGTCGGCAGAGGGGCCACAAGCCAGCTGGCAAGTGACCGGGCCAACGCGTCGAGCCAACACAAGCAGAAGGACCCCACGCAGCACTCGTCGAGTGTGGAGGTGGTAGATTTGGTGCAAGTGTAGCTCAGGGTTGGGGCTTCTCAAACCCCGGTGTACAGCTTCGAGGGTCACTCGTGGGCTGCACGGTCAGCGTCTTGTGGCCTTTTCAAGATGGCGTGCCCCACGCTTCCGGTCGCCTCCACGGGTCTCAGCTTTGCAGGGACTGTGGATCGGGCTGGGAGAAGGCAGGCAAACTTGATCTCGTCGATCTCTGTCGCTCGAGTTCCGGCGGGAACTGCAACAAAGCAAGGGTCGAGGGCTGGATGGTGCCTGTTTGCACAGGGTGGTCACTCCTTGACCACAAGGGAGATTCTTCAGTCTTCTACGTTGAGTAGGATGTCGAAGGGTCCAGAATTCGTTTCTTATGTTTCTTCAGGATGATCTGAGTTGCATTGGCACTGCTCCCACTCTTATTCGAATCTGGTGGGCTGGACATCCTGCTAGGTCCCCTCCTATTGGTGGGCCCCAGGAAGGGGGTGGTTACACCCCTTTCCTTTGATCCGGGCCGCGCTGGGACTGGGGCTGGTGTGCCCCAGAACCGGTTTGGCCGGATTATGCAAGGGGCAGCCTTGTGCTCCCCAGGCAGTGTCTGGTTTCTTTGAAACCTCCCTGCTACAATCCACTATCTCCTGTCTGGGGTGGTTTGACACCACCCTGCGACAGGAAACCCTTTGTCCAGGTCACCATTTGCTAAGTTTCGGTCAGCAGCAGGAGGCCAGACCCGTGTCTGTGTCAGAGGCATCCATTTTGTGGATCTGAGGCTCATTTTAAATCAACCACGTTTCAGTAAAGCAACATGTCTTCTCCCTCTAGAAGGGTAGAATGCTACCCCCGTCGCCAGAACTGGCGAGGGGGTAGTATTCCAATTCGTATGACACCTTACACAACATGTTTTGATAAAGCCAAACCAAAGTTGCTATATAACCGCGAGGATTATAAGGCACTTAAGAGTATATGGTATGGCATTATCCCGGATCAGCTTAGGGAGTTGTTCCCGACAGCTGCAGACAGCCTCAGCTCATGCCAGAGCTCCATCTCACATAAAACCACGCACTCTGCCTCCAGGATTGATGAGGCCTTCCATAGGAGTGACTCACAGGTTTATATGTGTCCAGATATAGGTTTAGATATTTTTTTTTTTTTTTTTTGTTTTTTTGTATGTTCTTATATAGCGCTCGACTACCCGGAGGCATCTCGGCGCTTGCCTTGGGAACCCGTCCTGGCTTTTCCCTGTGAGATAGCCCCTAACGGGCATCCCCAAGGTGAAAGCCAGGCATCCCGCCGCAGGGGGCCGTTGTGGAGATTAAGCAAGCTTAATGCCCAGAGTTGCAGAGTGTGAACCCATGATTAGGTCAGGCACCGAAGCGAGAATTATCGAGTCCGTGGACATTTGAGCTCAAGACCCTGCCGCGTCGGGAATTGAACCCTGGTCCCGGGTCTGACATCTGCTTCAGGGTCTGCCTGCTCTAACCAGTGAGCCACACTTCTCCACAGATAGGTATACTATATCTAAGCAAGGGGTGATTACACCCACTTTCCCCAGCTGAGTGATCAGCCAGTTGTGTCAATTTAAGAACCAGCCAGGGGTGGCAAAAGCTATGCTTCAGCCCCTGGTAGGCCTTGGTGGCACCTATGCCCTGAGCACCTATAGTGCATGGTACAGGGGCTGACAAGGAGTCCATTTCCAATTGTGGTATGTACCTATAGCACATGTATAAAAATTTAGAGAGAGAACAGCAGGCTGGGGGTCTGATTAGCAGGCCCACAGCCTCAGTAAGTCGAAAACCAGTGAAGCAAAAAGCAAAAATTCGGGTGACCATAGGATAGCAGACCCTACTCTCCTACAACCCCCCCTCCCCATAGCGCCTTGAGACCCTCATGGGTAAGTAGCGTGCTTTACAAGTACTCTGATTGATTGATTGATTGATTGTGAACTACAATAACTAAAGGGGCCAGGGTGAGACCTGTCTGTTCATAGTTCAGTGTAAATAGAGACCTGATGAAGAGAAGCCTTTTGTTCCATGGGGTCTTTGCAGCCAGTTTGGCACCAGTCCAACTCTCAGAACCAATTTGTTTAGGTTGAGGTGCATATGCCTTCTTATTTCCCTAAACACGCCCATGGATGTACACAAGTCATCTCCAATGGCAGGTAGGATGTGCCATCTTGAATTTTACTGAGAATAGTGCATTATGGAAAAGTTTTTAGTAAGGCAAACAGGATATGCTGCAAACTAATGGGAAGGTCTGCCCTAGGGTACTGTTTCCCTATTGGTAGGGCACTGTCCAAAAGTCACCCACACCCAATGGCTAGTAAATCGTACCAAAGAGGTACCTCACAACAGTTCATTAGACTACTGTATAGACATGTGGAAGAACAGAAGAGGACTGAATATACTGTTTGAACCCTGTGAGGAGACCTGAAGGGCTATACCCTTTCCCACTTGAACCCAGGACTAAAAAATGGACTTCAAAGTCAGTTATCTGGCTTACTGTGGGGTTACATCGGCACAACAAGCTGGAAGAGGTCTATTTCTGTAGTGCCGCCCAACATCCCATGAACTGGACCATGCGTGTCGCTTCTGCTGAAATGAGTTCTGGTTGCTAGGTGATATATGTGGCAAGGGAAAATTAAAAGTGGTAACATTAAAAGTGACCAAGAGGAACTCTGAAATGTTGGGACTTTAAAGACTAATTTGGAAAGTAAAATCTTTGATAGGAGATGTACATGGTTAGAGCATGCAACCAGTGCTCTGTGGCCTGAAATCACAACTACATTTACTGCGACAATGGTCTACCGTTGGTGCTATGCACATTTAGGCACTAGATTTATTTACACTACAAAGCCAATACCTTCAGTTACCTGCATTTAATTTTTTCGTTTCGGGGTCATTTTGTTTATTAACTTTACTCTATTTTCCTCGTTATGACTGGGGTTTTTATTGCTGGGTGTGACCTGAAATTATTCCCTGAGAAGGGCAGTCAGCCCTCCCCAAATAATAATCCAATGTCTTATAGTTTTGATTTATTCAATTTTCTCCAGGCTAGCAGAATTGGTGTTGGGAAGTTGAGAAAACAGAATCTTTTAACTTATGTATCTACATAAGTGGTATCTAAAGTAGCCACTTTTAAAAGCGCACTGAAATTACGTGATATTGATGAAGTGCACACAGCAGGTCCTGTTTCAATATCTGGATACCCTATGCTTAACATTGCAATACTTTCATTGAATATTAAAAGTTCAAATATTTCTACATGTTGAAAGATCAGAACTGGATTACAGTTAGTGGTATTTTATGGTACTGCTGTCTTTATTTAGTCATGTATTTTTTTTTAATAATCTTACTAAAGGTTACTCATGTTTATTTTGTGCTCTGTGGTGAAAATAATTAAATTGTAACCAGTTGATTTCCATATTTATTTATGTGTCAAATGGTTCCTCATATTTAGAAGAGGATCCTGAATTAGATGTATTTAACAATACAGAGAAAATACACTGTTCCTACATTTTTATTAGAAATTATAAATCTCTAATTCATTGAGATTACAGAACGTTGAACTGGCGTACATTTGTTGATAGACAAGAGACATTTTCCCAAAATACTTGCCTCAAAGCCTCCTGGGAAAAGACATTTCTGTTCTTTGTATTTCCCATTCACACATAGCTAGCACTGTTGTTAGTTCCCATAGGTTTTGGAAAACACAAGGAAGTAATGAAATGGACAAAACTAATGGAGCTGGCTTCAAAAAACAAAGCCTGTGTTGGACAGAATCTAGCACTGAAAAACT
The DNA here is from genome assembly GCF_964263255.1 of Lissotriton vulgaris. Lineage (NCBI taxonomy): Eukaryota > Metazoa > Chordata > Amphibia > Caudata > Salamandridae > Lissotriton > Lissotriton vulgaris. The sequence goes on along the minus strand of NC_141688.1, from coordinate 244,658,275 downwards.
AACATTGTTCTGTGAAAAAGCTAAAGATCTTAGGGGTAATGGAGTAAATGCAACATACCACGATTAGGAGACAGTAGCTACATTTATATTTTAAAAAAACATTGGCCCTATGTATCCAGTATTTTTTTTCATGTTTCATTGACATTCTCGAAGTGCGATAAAACGAAATATTTAAAAAACCATTGACCATGTCTAACAGAAGTCAATTTTAGGGCAGGTAAAAGAAAGGAGGCAGCGTCCTAGAGTCTGTAGTGCTCCTCAGGGTCCAGTGTGTTGAGTGAGTGTCTGTGTATCCATTATGTTTTCTTTATACTTTCAGATGGAATCCCATTATGGATTGCAAACTCTCCTCATTTTTTTATTCCACTGAGCCAAATAGTTGGTGTCTTTCAACCTGTTCTTTACAAGTACAGGGCTTCAAACCACAGCCGTTGCCATTTTAATCATAACTACTAACAGGTGTCAATATAATCTTATTTAATGTAGCATAATTTAATAAACAGACAGATGAAAGACTGATTCTGGACAGTAATAGATGTGCATATGTAGAAATTCATATAGGGAACAAAACGAACATGCTCTTAGGATGTATGGCGCAGAATGAACTTGAGATTATCAGAGTCATCAGGACATTGGGAGTTCAGATGAGTGGGCCAGTGGCACATATGAACTCTGTGCATCAGTCCTCCTAAAAGGGTAGAAAGCAGTGGGAAGAGTGGGTCTGTGTTTCTGTCATAATCAGGCTCAATGCTGATAAATAAAAAGTAATAATGATTAAGCTGACAAGTAGTTGTTACTTTTTAAGAGTGAATTGGATCATTATTAATTTAATGATGGATCCAGGGTCAAATTTACTCTTGAGTTTAGAAGATCAATGTGTAAATCTATTTCATGCAAAAGGACATTTTGGACTCATCTGATATTTTGTTGGCGGGGCTATGAAGTACTAAATTTTTAGTTCTGGCATTAGCCAAGTCCTATTGATTTTACTAAAATTAAATGTTTAATATATTTCCTTGTAGGACCCTTCACATTTTGCTTCCACCCACTACAATATACAGCATTGGGTCAGCCAACTTCAGCCATTGGTTAACTTCACTCTTGAGTGACTGATTTGGCTGTTACTGTAATTGTTTGGGGTTGCCTTTGTTAGGACAGCCTGGTGTGATAGCAGGATGCTTTCTACCAGATGTGAGCACAGGGCACATTCCAACTTTATCATTTCCTATCTCCTGCCAATGCTGGTTCAAATTCCTTTTGAGGTGCCTTCTGCTCATCTGACTGCTGCTTTTTCACCCCATACCAGCAGCTCACATGAGCTATAACTATAAGCTCACTTGGGTGTGCATTTTTTTCTTCTTTCTTCACTTCCTTTTTTCTTTCCTTCTTTCTTGAAGGATGGCTGGAGCATGGAATTTTATAAATATCCACATAGTGTTGTGCTGGTGTACCAGCAATAATTAGAAGAGACGGAAATGTAAACTACACCAGCGCATTTTTCGAGTGAACCTTAAACATCTAAATAAGTATGTCTTCAAGACGGATCAAAGTCAAACTTTCTATGTTGATCTTTGTTCGAACACTGAGAGGTATCCAGCAGGGCTGGAAGGGTTTGAACAAAGACAAAGCTTAGCATTGCTTTGTTCTGGGCAGCGCCCAGTGAAGGAACAGGGCAATAATTAGGACAAATTCGAAGGAATAGGTAGATTATGTGCATGGACAAGTGGAAATAATTTCATACATAACTTTGAATCACCAAATAATAGAATGTGTTTGATCTTGCCTTATTAAGCTCTTCATCAAGAGACGAATTACAACTGATCAAGGCCAGAATGGTTATTTATTTATTCCTCCCAATAGTGTGCCATTAAATCCTTAATGTTGTTTAAATACCACAAAGGAGTGACCAAACTCAAGGCCTGATTTATAGTTCGGTGGACGGGAACTTTCTGTGCCGATGTGGCGGAATATAGTACTCCGTCACCCTAAGGGAGTACCCATCCACCAAATACAGCGCGGTTCGCTGGCCCAGTGGACTTCCCTTGCATTTAAAGCAACTGCCATCACGCCGGTTGCTGTAAATACATTGAAAGTTTTATTGGACGCCTCCATCAACATGACAGAGTCATCAAACATTTTTTTTTACTTTCAAAAAGAAAATCCCAAAGTTGGATTATCAATTTGAAAATACAAAAAAAATGACCTCCCTCGCAATGGGAGATTCCTTCCCTGGAATTGGATCCTTCTGCAGTTTTCGTTGCATATTGCCGCCATTTTTTATCTGCTGGACACAGATAGGGAAAATAGGCTGGGTGAACACATGGCCAAGCCTCTGACTGCCCTTACTATGTCGGGTTGTCGGGTGGTGTACGTAGGAAGCGCAGATCGAATAGTCTCCGCAATCTACATGCCGGGGTTTTGTTCGACTCTAAAAGAGTCAAGCAGATTTTCGCCTTGGGGAGAGAGAATAGCCACTGTTGTGACTGAGTACCCTCTCCGCCAAAGTCTAATTCTGGCCTTCAATTAGAAGAGTGTACTTAAATATTAATGAGGAATAGGCTTGATTGAACAGAAGAGAAAATGAACTAAACCTATTTTTGCAAGAATTTATGGCTAAAATATGAAACTGAAAATGGAACCGGATTGCGATTTGTAGACATAAATTTGTATCTGATTCATTAAACTGTCAAAGTTGTATTGTCCAGCTACAAATGGTTTACTCATGCAATGAAAATCTATTTAAAGTAAAAGAGACAATTTACAGATATAGTTCCACAAAAATTAAAATCTCTTTCTGCGGTACACGAATCCATGTGGCATTCTTCTAAAAAAATAGGCTAACAGCAGACCTACAGTGCTGTACATGTAATGTAACTATTGTTTCTTTTTTAATTGTAATCTCACAAGAAAGAGAAGATTGTGCAGAAAGGCGGGTATTGACAGCCGGAGGTCACTTTCAGATGCATACAGTTATACTGGCCAATGAAGTGATTGTCACCTTTTCTGTCTTTTGGTCGCATCGATGGGTCTCTGGCAATGTTCTTAGCTGCAGCTGAGTTCGCCTGGTGATGGATGGCACATAGCACGTCACTTCATCCTCTGCTTCTCCTGGCAGTAGCTCTGGTCCTGCAAAACACAACATTCTGTGATCCTGCTTGATTTGTAGGTCTCGCTGGAGACAGCTTTAATCGTCTGCCACTTAATTTTTACTTGCATGTTTCACTATACTAATTCAACACTAATCCTCTATGGGTCCCGGAGTAATGTGCTACTCTCGGAAAATCGCTTTGACTCCTCGTCAGGGGTAGTAAGCGCTATACAAATGAAATTACAATACAATACAATGGTAAAAAGAGAGCATAAGGAGCAAGGGCTTCCATGCTGATTTGGGTTCCCAGGCCTACTGGCTTTGACAGAGTTTTGGTGGCTTCCCTTTTACTTAGCATGATATTTAGAGCAAGTGAAAGAGGCGGGGGAGATACTTTGGGGCAGCAACTTGTCCCCTAGTTGGCAGCTCTAATGAATGCCATCTATTTAAGACAAAGAACAGCGGTCCGCTCCCCCCAGGGTGGGATGTGGTACATTTGTGGGCATCTACCACACGAGAGAGATGACAAGCAAAGGCAGTGTTGTCCCACATCCTGCACCCCCTTCTATACACACAAATAAAGGCCCACTTGTAAGAGGCAACATTAAACCTGCTTTAAGAGCTCCCAACCAAGGCAGCTAGTGGAACACTTTTCAGAGGCAGGGAGTAGTAACTGAAGATGAAGGGCAGCCAGTAGTAAGGTGATAACAAGATCAGGTGAATACACAAGCTGGGAGTCTCAGGGTACAGGCCAAGGAGATATGAAGGAAGCCCCGGGGGGGGGGGGCAGCATCCTTGCTGCTCAGCCCACACACTCCAGCTGACACTCACGCATCAGCATCCTAATTACACCACACTCACACTGGCCGAACAGCATAGGACAAAACAGTAATGGGAGAACGCATGGCAAAGATGAAGCTACCACACAGAGCTTACAGCAGCTCTTTTCTCTGCCCGTTCTTCTGTGTCTGGGTGTTTCCGCCTCCAGTTCTATACATTCAGCAGCTGTGCTGCTAGAGTGGCCACACCCATGACTGATGTGAGTCTCTCCTAGTGACCCATGTGAGGTGTAACAGGATAACTGCGTCATTACATTCTTCACAGGTCTCTGCTATACCTCATGCACCTTGAAGAAAAAAGTCTCCTCTTTCAGTGGCAGAAACATGTAAACAACATGCTCCCCAGGAGGGCTGGGCCGACCTTGAAGTAGCAACGAATACTTGTCTTCATTCAGAAAGTTGACAGAAACTACGGCCACCCAACTCTGAGGAGTTTCCACAGAGCGCTGAGTAAAATACCCGGTCTAAGCATTGGCAGCCAATAACGAATACAACCTCTCCGTTCATTAGTGAGCTTAGGTACCCAGACACTCCTCCATCATGCAGGCATCCCGTCACTCTTTCTTCAGCTCGTGGATACTCACTCATTAGCAATTAGCACAGGACTCACTCGGACGTTAATCACTCATCCTCAACACAACGAGACCACAAACACACACATCAGTGTCGAGGCACGCTCAGTCGTAAACCACAACGATTTGGCTTTGTCAGTGCTTATTTTGTCTCGTGCTGGGTGCATATATTGTGAATTTAAAATAGGATAGACTGGAAAGAGAGGAATCGGTATATTTATTAGTATCAAATGACGGATCGCTCACAAATGTCCGCACCTCCGTATTAACGCAGTCTGTGATTTGAGTTGCAAAAAGATATGGCTGGTCTTGTGAGATTGTAAGAATGCCGCTGCAGGGACCTACTCCAGACTCCAAAACATCAGGTGTCATCCCAAGTCATTTTCACATTCCTATAGACAGCCATACCTTCTCTCCTCCCCATCCACCCACCGCCACAACCTTCAAACCATCCCAAAAACCTGCTTTGCCGAGCTATGACCTTTCTCTCACTCTGTGTGTTTGCCGCCCCTTTTCTCAGCGGCCCTACTCAGAAGCCCCTCTCCCTTAAGACAGTGATAGCTTTGCCCAGTTCAGGACACTGGCAGCAAAACGTGCTGGTATTACTCTTTAAAGGAGGGTCTTATACAGGGAAGAGCTAGTACTGCCCATTAAAAGTCACCCATGCCCCCTGAGATGGATGGGTCATACCATTTGAGCAATGGGGAATAGATCTGTGCATTACAGGAAGCGCTCCCACTGTGAAGTGCGAATGCTCTTCACTACAGGAAGTGCTCCTGCTGTGAAGTGCCAATACTGTTTATTAAAGGAAGGAACTACTGCTGTGAAGTGTGAATACTGTTCATTACAGAACAAAAGACAGAAGCAATCAGCAGCTGACCAGGGTTAAAATCCCTATTCCTTAAACTAGAGCGCCTAAAAAAATTAGAACTCTCGCGCTGGTGGGATGGGGCTACCCTCACGCAATACTTGTCCAACAAAAAGGTCCCTAGGGGCCTGAGAATCTTATTGTTTCCAACATTTGAAGACCTAGGAGAGGGTCTACTCAAAGAATGGGAAAGCAATTTAGAACATGCCTCTGAGGTCATGATGAGAATATTAATCCGCCATGCTCAGGAGAAGGGCGAAAAACTAATGGCCGAAATTGATGCACTGATAACTGAAATTAATGGTCTGGAACCAAAGGATCTTATTGAAAAAAACTTTGCTATACTAAAAAAGGTGATGGAGGAACATCAGGTATATCTTAAGGAGAAGAAAATGAAAAAAATTAGACGAGATGACAGGGACTATAGAGACGGGCGAATCTACACGTTCGCCAAGAAATTTGATCAAGTCCAAGGGGCAGAAGAAAGAAAAAGGGTGCGCGAAGAAAGGGAAATAAGCGAGGAGGCGCGATCCGAGAGTGGTGCATCTGGTTGTATGTTTAAACAACTACTACCTGAACCACGACTTCCTTAACCACGATTGCCTAACCACGATTTATCTTAACAACTACCTTTTTTTAGCACGACTTCCTTAACCACGAAATGTTATATCTCGTTTTTGACCATTAGATGGCACTATTGTAATTATAATACTTCTAGCGTGAACCTTTCTTTTAAAAAAACGGATCTAAATGTATTATCTTATTATTCTTTTACAACACAAACCGTTATCTCCTTTTTTTTATTTAACTTTTTTTTGTAGGGGGAGACCCCCCACCCCCCCCCCCCCCCCTTTTATCCCTTAATTCTTTGGAGTGATTTTTTACAGGTGCAGAGTGTAGTGGAGAGACTCGTAGTTTAGGGAAGTCGTGCTTAATGAAATTTGTGGTTTTTGTAAGACGTGGTTCCGGCTTCGTTGTTCAGGTAAGTCGTTGTACAATCTTCGTTGTTAAGGATGTTTCCCGGTGCATCTACCACCTCAGTAAATAGCACCAGGTCCAACTCAGTAACAGATCTCCCTTTAGAAGAAGGAGCTTCTTCTTTTCAGAAGGAGCTAGCCAAAATAAGGACGAGCAGCCGTATTCAACAACAAAAAAAGGACCAACCGAAACCCCAAAGGGCTATACAAAGACCAGGAGGGGCGGAAGGCGGGCAAAGGCCAGGTACAGAAACAGGAGCAATACCCAAGACAGGGATGGGAGCCAAACAGAAATAGCAACTTTGTCTATTCCCATCCAAGAAATGTGTGTTCCTGAATGTACTGATGACTTAAAGGTTATTAATCTGTCAAATAAAGTACTTGATGAATATGAACTGGCTGTTTTGAGTAAGGGTCTTAGTTTCTGCCCAGCACAATATGGTGATATGACTGATGTACATGTTGATCTTTTTAAGTTTGTCAGAATGTTAAAACTAAAAGATTTCTTCTCACGCCAAACACCTAAGGTTCCATCACAGAGAGAGGTTACTCCACCAGTACCACACTCAGTGGCAGACATTCGCACGACCCTGTTACTATACAACTTAGATGAAGACCAGGAACAGGACATGTCCACGATGTTAAGGAATCTAGCAATAGAGCAGGATTACAGTATGGAAAGCCATCTTAAATGCAGGACCACGTTCACCCCCACCTTTAATTACCATCCCAATATTGACACCTTTTATGAAAGGGTGTCTGCTGATCTGTATAAACTTGAAGACACCGGAGTACTCTCTACCATTCCTAACCACAACATTTCCGCCTGTCAACGACAGGCCCTTGAAAGACTTAAAGCTGACAAAACTATTGTCATCAAGGAGGCAGATAAAGGCGGGAATGTTGTGGTCATGAATCTTGGTGACTACATGTCTGAAATTGACCGTCAACTTAGTGACACGAGTTGCTATAAACGCATCCCTCATAATCCTATAAATGGAGTAACGGGTATGATAACAGCTAAATTACTAGAATGGAAAGAAACGGGTCTTCTATCTGAAGATGAGCTAAAATATCTTAGGGTAATCAAACCACGTTTTCCATGCATATACATCCTGCCCAAAGTCCACAAGGGGGGGGCATTCCCACCGGGACGTCCGATCATCTCTGGAATTGGGTCCCCTACAGAGAAAATCTCAGAGTTTGTGGATCTCCATTTACAGAAATATGTTATGAACCTTCCATCATATGTCAAAGACAGCAAGGACATCTTAGCAAAGCTCAACAATTTTCAGTGGTCAGAGGAACTTTCATTCGTCACATTTGACGTTGAAAGCCTATACACTTGTATCCATAGAGATATGGGCATTGAGGCACTGCAATCGTTTCTGGACAGGGAACCAGCTGACAAGCATGATTTTAACAACATGTTACTGGACATGACTGATATCATTCTCAGTAATAATTACTTCCTACATGACTCTACCTGGTATCACCAGACCCGTGGTACGGCCATGGGTTCAAAGGCAGCACCATCGTACGCCTGCCTGTTCATGGGTCACTTTGAGAGGGTACATGCCTGGAACAAACGTGCCTCCCCCTGGACCGAACATATTGTGTTCTGGGGGAGGTACATCGACGACATCATCATGTTGTGGTCAGGATCGGTGGAATCCTTGCTGCAGTTCCATGCGTATCTTAACAGCAACAAACACAACGTGAAACTAACCATGACACATAGCAAGGAAACCATTAACTTTCTAGACATCTGCTTTTACGTCACGGAGGGGGTGGTACACAGTAAATTATACAGGAAGGAAACTTCATGTAACTCTGTACTGCACGCAGACAGCGCCCACCCTCGCGCTGTAGTCGAAAACATACCATACGGCGATATGGTGAGACTGCGCAGAAACTGTAGCGAGGAACACACCTATGCCCAAAACCTGGCCAGTGCTAAAAACAGGTTTCTCAAAAGGGGGTACAAACAAAAGATTGTGGACACAGCCATACAGAAAGCAAAGACCCTCTGCAGGGAAGATACTTTAAACACAACATCTAATGCAAGACAACACAAAGACACTGACCGCAGCATCACCTTTACAACTCAATACAATTCCAACAGTAACCGAATTCATAATGTATTGAGGAAACATTGGGAGATACTGCAAAGTGCCTCTGGGTTACGAGACCTCATACCTAACAGATTGCCCATTTCATACAGAAAAGGCAGATCCCTTAGAGATGATTTATGCCACAGCTATGTCACCACCCCACGTGAGTCATGGTTTCCATCAAAACCCTCTGGCTTTTATACATGCGGGTCATGTATTGTCTGCGATTCAGGCTTAAATAAAACAACCAGCTTCACTTATAACACCTCGAAAAACTATAAAATCAACAGCTTTATCAATTGTAACACGACTCATGTGATATATGTTTTGGGGTGTAGCTGTAACATCATTTATGTGGGGAGCACCATCCGCCCTCTAAAAACAAGAATTCAGGAACACAGAAGGGCAATCATTAATAAGGATAAACGCTACCCAGTAAGCTCACACTATGATGAGAAACATCCAAATGACACCTCATTTTGGTTCCATGGTATTGAACACATACCACAGGATAAAAGAGGGGGAGACCGTGAGCTAGCTGTTAGACAAAGGGAAGCTAAATGGATTTGCCGCCTGCGGGCACACAAAGGGGACACAACACAGACAAGGAACTTCACTACTTCTTGATATAACCTCCTCCCCAGCATAACAAACTTCCCTGATTCCATACCTGCAACCCAAATCAGAGGTCTAGCTTCCATTAGAACATAGGAGTCTTTAATGAAACAAATGGAGGGATACTATGTTGCTCTGTAAGATACAAATTGCTGTAACACTTTTTCCTCCATGTTTCTTCTATATTTTTTTTCACAGGTATATCATTGATTTCTCCTATGAAGCTATAATTTCTTGCTTAGGAATATAAATTCTTTACACATTTTGTAACCCCTTTACACTGTAACTCTTGTGCATAGTATATTTCTTGTACAGCCGCTTACAATACTGCCCTAGTTTGTAACACCTATTTTCTTTTTAAAATTGTAGTGTCTTTATAGTAACATCTACTACATCCTGAATCCTTTTGTATGATGCATTTGACGGCTCACTCTGGATATTTTTCCTAAGTGGCAATATCTCCTCTCCGGAGTTTTCACTAGGAATACCCTATTACTTTGGGACTTAGACTGATATGACATCCCACCATACCTAATACTTTTTCTGTCCTTTTACGCACCTATCAGTGGGTACCGACCTCCTAATATCCATCTACTGTTGCTGGCATGCATATTCATCAACCGCAATTCGATCGTTTTCTTAAAAGTAAACATGGATGCCCTTCTACCATTTATTCGCCAACAACTAGTGTGGATTAACCTTTGGCAAACAATGATATTCTGGCGCCGGTTCTTTTCGCTCGAATTTGGCAAATTTTATCAACAGTCGCCCAGCACCACAATAACCGCTCCTTATGTCGATTGGTTGTTGCCTCAACAACATCAGTTGCAAACAACATGGATTTGCACAGTTGATTGGTCTACTTAAGCGTTTGACTGCCCAGCACATTTCATTATTGACTATGCTTTACCGTTATGACATTACACGCCCCTCATACAGATCTACTACACTTAAACAGTAGTAGCCGTTAATGGCATAGACTTTTATATTATAAATGACTTGCGGTGAGGCACTATGGCGGTCAATTTTTTCTCCATATCGAAACTATATGCCCCGCATTCAATCTCAATTCGTCCGAATATTATTAGTCAATAAGATGCATTGACTTTTATATTTGATTTTTCTACTTAAGTGACTGATTTGCCGTCACGTATTTTTATAGTTACTAAAGATTGTATCACCGGCAGCATTCCAAGATGGCCGCCACATTAGCACTAAGATTCCACTGCTTATGGCTTGGTCTGATCTCAACGTCACGTGACCACTTTCCAGTCATGAAGCACCGTGCTTCAAATATGGCGCACGATGAATCCCCGGTGCATCCAGTATTCCACGAGGAGGAGCGGAGGAAAACGGAGGCCTTATCAAAGGTAAGCGACACTGCTAGGTACCTTTGAACTCTCACAAAACGCGCGTTTTTAAGTATATTTATATAAGACCTAATTTTATGTCTTTGATCACCCACAGGCTCCGTTTGCGTTAACTCGCTACCCAAAACCCTACTGCAGCCGGATACTTCACCGGGCAGTCAGAAACCCCCCCTTTTTTCTTCCGGATTTCCCCCGAGGTATACCTTCCGTCTTTTGGGAGACTGGCAGATAAGCGGGGGGACTAACAAATCGGGGCGAGGCTAATAGCTGTTCTAGATAAATATATGTATTCAGCATTTGTCACTTGTTATCTGGATACCCTTGACAATACTGTTTTAAAGATATTGTCACACTGCCTAATGCCTTTTTACACAAGGCTTGTTACTGTAAAACATTTGTGATATTGCAACCCTTTTCTCGTAACTTCAATTAAGTGCATGCTGCCCAAATCAGAAGGGCAGTTATCTAATGCCGCCTAAACTAACCACCATGTAGCTCTGTCACTCAGCATATTCATAGGAGGGGGCCCAAACAGATCATTATAAATGGGGGCATCCCTTGGGGATCAAAAGACACAATTTGATCCACGATACCCGTATACATGGGCAAAAATTCTTTCTTTTTTTATAGTTTAGGACTATGAATTCAAGGATGCCCTTTTCCATCGTGATACTTATAGGGCTAACATCTATATATCCTCTTAATTTCTTATACAAAGGGGTCCGGAACATTCTTCTTCGTTTGACTTGTATGAGTGACAGTGACCAGAAACTCCGGGGGGACTTGGATCAGCACTCTACTTGGAAAGAAGTACAAAACAGCTTGCAGGTATTATATACCCCTTGCTTCAATATAACCTTCCAAAAGGGACCTTTGGAATCGCCACTTTGATCATCCCCTATTATATGTCTATCAATAGAAGGCATCATTTGGTTTTTAAAATATAAAAAAAAGATTAGAAACTTAGATTTGTTAAGTCCTTCAATTTTCATATTGTAAATACCTAGAAGTGAGGTTCATCATAGCTATACTTTTTGTCTGCTCCCCTCCCCCCATGATTATAAACAGGATCCCTATGTTCCCGCAAGAACGATTGGACTCATCTAATATAAATTTCTTTGCTCACTTTTTGTATAATATTCTCATTATAGGCACATATTGTGACCTACCGTGACCGTCTTACACACTGTTCTTGAAGAAGTACGACCGTGATAAACTGTCTATACATGGTGAGCGGCAGCAGTTTTCTCAACTCTCCCTTTACGTATTTTAGGGTCACTTGGACCCGTGCACTTTGGATCTTATCTTTTCACCAAGGATCGTTTTTTATCTTGGTTTTCACTTGGTTGTTTTGGACTCTAGGTTTGAAAACAGGGTAGTGGGATCACATTCCTTCACCTTGACCTCTTCTTTCTATGCTGGGACCAAGGGCTTTTTTGATTCACACCTCTTTCCCTTTCTCTTTCCCTGTTCACAATTGTCCGTATGACTTGAACACTTGCACTTTTCGGATGTCTAATTCTCCAATAGGCATGGTGTTGTGTTTTTAATCAGGACCAAACATTTTGGCCTGTGCTGGCCATGTGATCGCATAGTACCGGTGAGGGGGTATATGCTTTCACTAGGTAATTTTAAACTTAAATTTGTCACTTAGGAGATTTATAACTTGGTTAATAAGTTTTGATCTATGGGTGTGTAATTTAATGCAATTTGGCTTGGACTATTGCCCTTCTTGGGTGAATGTCTTTTTAATATTTGTTAAATACTTATACCTGTTAATGTATTTTTGCAGCCCTGATGAAATTCCCAAGGCACGAATAGGGAATGAAACGCGTTGGCTGTGCCGCTGTACATGAAAATAAAGAATACTTTTATAAATAAGAACTGAAGATCTACAATTCCTTTTTGGACTCTCTTACATTATTGACTTCACTGTGTGCGCCTCTCTGCTCTTATACAACCATTGGTCTGATATACATCCTTGGCAGCGGATGGTGAGAGTAGCCGCACCGCCTAATAATTCTGAAACAGACGAAGTGGATGTGCGAAACCCTGATCAGCTGCTGATTGCTTCTGTCTTTTGTTTAGTTATCTAAATTGACTGTTTTGCACTTCACTTGATTCAGAAAAAACCTATTGTTTCATTATAATGCCTAATTTTGCAGATGGGAGGGAGGAAATGGCTTTCAACCTTTTTGGTCCCAATAGATCCAATGAGACCGCTACTCCGGCTGAAACCGGCAAACCGAGCTTAAAATCCCTATTCCTTAAACTAGAGCGCCTAAAAAAATTAGAACTCTCGCGCTGGTGGGATGGGGCTACCCTCACGCAATACTTGTACAACAAAAAGGTCCCTAGGTGCCTGAGAATCTTATTGTTTCCAACATTTGAAGACCTAGGAGAGGGTCTACTCAAAGAATGGGAAAGCAATTTAGAACATGCCTCTGAGGTCATGATGAGAATATTAATCCGTCATGCTCAGGAGAAGGGCGAAAAACTAATGGCCGAAATTGATGCACTGATAACTGAAATTAATGGTCTGGAACCAAAGGATTTTATTGAAAAAAACTTTGCTATACTAAAAAAGGTGATGGAGGAACATCAGGTATATCTTAAGGAGAAGAAAATGAAAAAAATTAGACGAGATGACAGGGACTATAGAGACGGGCGAATCTACACGTTCGCCAAGAAATTTGATCAAGTCCAAGGGGCAGAAGAAAGAAAAAGGGTGCGCGAAGAAAGGGAAATAAGCGAGGAGGCGCGATCCGAGAGTGGTGCATCTGGTTGTATGTTTAAACAACTACTACCTGAACCACGACTTCCTTAACCACGATTGCCTAACCACGATTTATCTTAACAACTACCTTTTTTTAGCACGACTTCCTTAACCACGAAATGTTATATCTCGTTTTTGTCCATTAGATGGCACTATTGTAATTATAATACTTCTAGCGTGAACCTTTCTTTTAAAAAAACGGATCTAAATGTATTATCTTATTATTCTTTTACAACACAAACCGTTATCTCCTTTTTTTTATTTAACTTTTTTTTGTGGGGGGAGACCCCCCCCCCCCCCCCCTTTTATCCCTTAATTCTTTGGAGTGATTTTTTACAGGTGCATAGTGTAGTGGAGAGACTCGTAGTTTAGGGAAGTCGTGCTTAATGAAATTTGTGGTTTTTGTAAGACGTGGTTCCGGCTTTGTTGTTCAGGTAAGTCGTTGTACAATCTTCGTTGTTAAGGATGTTTCCCGGTGCATCTACCACCTCAGTAAATAGCACCAGGTCCAACTCAGTAACAGATCTCCCTTTAGAAGAAGGAGCTTCTTCTTTTCAGAAGGAGCTAGCCAAAATAAGGACGAGCAGCCGTATTCAACAACAAAAAAAGGACCAACCGAAACCCCAAAGGGCTATACAAAGACCAGGAGGGGCGGAAGGCGGGCAAAGGCCAGGTACAGAAACAGGAGCAATACCCAAGACAGGGATGGGAGCCAAACAGAAATAGCAACTTTGTCTATTCCCATCCAAGAAATGTGTGTTCCTGAATGTACTGATGACTTAAAGGTTATTAATCTGTCAAATAAAGTACTTGATGAATATGAACTGGCTGTTTTGAGTAAGGGTCTTAGTTTCTGCCCAGCACAATATGGTGATATGACTGATGTACATGTTGATCTTTTTAAGTTTGTCAGAATGTTAAAACTAAAAGATTTCTTCTCACGCCAAACACCTAAGGTTCCATCACAGAGAGAGGTTACTCCACCAGTACCACACTCAGTGGCAGACATTCGCACGACCCTGTTACTATACAACTTAGATGAAGACCAGGAACAGGACATGTCCACGATGTTAAGGAATCTAGCAATAGAGCAGGATTACAGTATGGAAAGCCATCTTAAATTCAGGTCCACGTTCACCCCCACCTTTAATTACCATCCCAATATTGACACCTTTTATGAAAGGGTGTCTGCTGATCTGTATAAACTTGAAGACACCGGAGTACTCTCTACCATTCCTAACCACAACATTTCCGCCTGTCAACGACAGGCCCTTGAAAGACTTAAAGCTGACAAAACTATTGTCATCAAGGAGGCAGATAAAGGCGGGAATGTTGTGGTCATGAATCTTGGTGACTACATGTCTGAAATTGACCGTCAACTTAGTGACACGAGTTGCTATAAACGCATCCCTCATAATCCTATAAATGGAGTAACGGGTATGATAACAGCTAAATTACTAGAATGGAAAGAAACGGGTCTTCTATCTGAAGATGAGCTAAAATATCTTAGGGTAATCAAACCACGTTTTCCATGCATATACATCCTGCCCAAAGTCCACAAGGGGGGGGCATTCCCACCGGGACGTCCGATCATCTCTGGAATTGGGTCCCCTACAGAGAAAATCTCAGAGTTTGTGGATCTCCATTTACAGAAATATGTTATGAACCTTCCATCATATGTCAAAGACAGCAAGGACATCTTAGCAAAGCTCAACAATTTTCAGTGGTCAGAGGAACTTTCATTCGTCACATTTGACGTTGAAAGCCTATACACTTGTATCCATAGAGATATGGGCATTGAGGCACTGCAATCGTTTCTGGACAGGGAACCAGCTGACAAGCATGATTTTAACAACATGTTACTGGACATGACTGATATCATTCTCAGTAATAATTACTTCCTACATGACTCTACCTGGTAACACCAGACCCGTGGCACGGCCATGGGTTCAAAGGCAGCACCATCGTACGCCTGCCTGTTCATGGGTCACTTTGAGAGGGTACATGCCTGGAACAAACGTGCCTCCCCCTGGACCGAACATATTGTGTTCTGGGGGAGGTACATCGACGACATCATCATGTTGTGGTCAGGATCGGTGGAATCCTTGCTGCAGTTCCATGCGTATCTTAACAGCATCAAACACAACGTAAAACTAACCATGACACATAGCAAGGAAACCATTAACTTTCTAGACATCTGCTTTTACGTCACGGAGGGGGTGGTACACAGTAAATTATACAGGAAGGAAACTTCATGTAACTCTGTACTGCACGCAGACAGCGCCCACCCTCGCGCTGTAGTCGAAAACATACCATACGGCGAGATGGTGAGACTGCGCAGAAACTGTAGCGAGGAACACACCTATGCCCAAAACCTGGCCAGTGCTAAAAACAGGTTTCTCAAAAGGGGGTACAAACAAAAGATTGTGGACACAGCCATACAGAAAGCAAAGACCCTCTGCAGGGAAGATACTTTAAACACAACATCTAATGCAAGACAACACAAAGACACTGACCGCAGCATCACCTTTACAACTCAATACAATTCCAACAGTAACCGAATTCATAATGTATTGAGGAAACATTGGGAGATACTGCAAAGTGCCTCTGGGTTACGAGACCTCATACCTAACAGATTGCCCATTTCATACAGAAAAGGCAGATCCCTTAGAGATGATTTATGCCACAGCTATGTCACCACCCCACGTGAGTCATGGTTTCCATCAAAACCCTCTGGCTTTTATACATGCGGGTCATGTATTGTCTGCGATTCAGGCTTAAATAAAACGACCAGCTTCACTTATAACACCTCGAAAAACTATAAAATCAACAGCTTTATCAATTGTAACACGACTCATGTGATATATGTTTTGGGGTGTAGCTGTAACATCATTTATGTGGGGAGCACCATCCGCCCTCTAAAAACAAGAATTCAGGAACACAGAAGGGCAATCATTAATAAGGATAAACGCTACCCAGTAAGCTCACACTATGATGAGAAACATCCAAATGACACCTCATTTTGGTTCCATGGTATTGAACACATACCACAGGATAAAAGAGGGGGAGACCGTGAGCTAGCTGTTAGACAAAGGGAAGCTAAATGGATTTGCCGCCTGCGGGCGACACAAAGGGGACACAACACAGACAAGGAACTTCACTACTTCTTGATATAACCTCCTCCCCAGCATAACAAACTTCCCTGATTCCATACCTGCAACCCAAATCAGAGGTCTAGCTTCCATTAGAACATAGGAGTCTTTAATGAAACAAATGGAGGGATACTATGTTGCTCTGTAAGATACAAATTGCTGTAACACTTTTTCCTCCATGTTTCTTCTATATTTTTTTTCACAGGTATATCATTGATTTCTCCTATGAAGCTATAATTTCTTGCTTAGGAATATAAATTCTTTACACATTTTGTAACCCCTTTACACTGTAACTCTTGTGCATAGTATATTTCTTGTACAGCCGCTTACAATACTGCCCTAGTTTGTAACACCTATTTTCTTTTTAAAATTGTAGTGTCTTTATAGTAACATCTACTACATCCTGAATCCTTTTGTATGATGCATTTGACGGCTCACTCTGGATATTTTTCCTAAGTGGCAATATCTCCTCTCCGGAGTTTTCACTAGGAATACCCTATTACTTTGGGACTTAGACTGATATGACATCCCACCATACCTAATACTTTTTCTGTCCTTTTACGCACCTATCAGTGGGTACCGACCTCCTAATATCCATCTACTGTTGCTGGCATGCATATTCATCAACCGCAATTCGATCGTTTTCTTAAAAGTAAACATGGATGCCCTTCTACCATTTATTCGCCAACAACTAGTGTGGATTAACCTTTGGCAAACAATGATATTCTGGCGCCGGTTCTTTTCGCTCGAATTTGGCAAATTTTATCAACAGTCGCCCAGCACCACAATAACCGCTCCTTATGTCGATTGGTTGTTGCCTCAACAACATCAGTTGCAAACAACATGGATTTGCACAGTTGATTGGTCTACTTAAGCGTTTGACTGCCCAGCACATTTCATTATTGACTATGCTTTACCGTTATGACATTACACGCCCCTCATACAGATCTACTACACTTAAACAGTAGTAGCCGTTAATGGCATAGACTTTTATATTATAAATGACTTGCGGTGAGGCACTATGGCGGTCAATTTTTTCTCCATATCGAAACTATATGCCCCGCATTCAATCTCAATTCGTCCGAATATTATTAGTCAATAAGATGCATTGACTTTTATATTTGATTTTTCTACTTAAGTGACTGATTTGCCGTCACGTATTTTTATAGTTACTAAAGATTGTATCACCGGCAGCATTCCAAGATGGCCGCCACATTAGCACTAAGATTCCACTGCTTATGGCTTGGTCTGATCTCAACGTCACGTGACCACTTTCCAGTCATGAAGCACCGTGCTTCAAATATGGCGCACGATGAATCCCCGGTGCATCCAGTATTCCACGGGGAGGAGCGGAGGAAAACGGAGGCCTTATCAAAGGTAAGCGACACTGCTAGGTACCTTTGAACTCTCACAAAACGCGCGTTTTTAAGTATATTTATATAAGACCTAATTTTATGTCTTTGATCACCCACAGGCTCCGTTTGCGTTAACTCGCTACCCAAAACCCTACTGCAGCCGGATACTTCACCGGGCAGTCAGAAACCCCCCCTTTTTTCTTCCGGATTTCCCCCGAGGTATACCTTCCGTCTTTTGGGAGACTGGCAGATAAGCGGGGGGACTAACAAATCGGGGCGAGGCTAATAGCTGTTCTAGATAAATATATGTATTCAGCATTTGTCACTTGTTATCTGGATACCCTTGACAATACTGTTTTAAAGATATTGTCACACTGCCTAATGCCTTTTTACACAAGGCTTGTTACTGTAAAACATTTGTGATATTGCAACCCTTTTCTCGTAACTTCAATTAAGTGCATGCTGCCCAAATCAGAAGGGCAGTTATCTAATGCCGCCTAAACTAACCACCATGTAGCTCTGTCACTCAGCATATTCATAGGAGGGGGCCCAAACAGATCATTATAAATGGGGGCATCCCTTGGGGATCAAAAGACACAATTTGATCCACGATACCCGTATACATGGGCAAAAATTCTTTCTTTTTTTATAGTTTAGGACTATGAATTCAAGGATGCCCTTTTCCATCGTGATACTTATAGGGCTAACATCTATATATCCTCTTAATTTCTTATACAAAGGGGTCCGGAACATTCTTCTTCGTTTGACTTGTATGAGTGACAGTGACCAGAAACTCCGGGGGGACTTGGATCAGCACTCTACTTGGAAAGAAGTACAAAACAGCTTGCAGGTATTATAGACCCCTTGCTTCAATATAACCTTCCAAAAGGGACCTTTGGAATCGCCACTTTGATCATCCCCTATTATATGTCTATCAATAGAAGGCATCATTTGGTTTTTAAAATATAAAAAAAAAGATTAGAAACTTAGATTTGTTAAGTCCTTCAATTTTCATATTGTAAATACCTAGAAGTGAGGTTCATCATAGCTATACTTTTTGTCTGCTCCCCTCCCCCCATGATTATAAACAGGATCCCTATGTTCCCGCAAGAACGATTGGACTCATCTAATATAAATTTCTTTGCTCACTTTTTGTATAATATTCTCATTATAGGCACATATTGTGACCTACCGTGACCGTCTTACACACTGTTCTTGAAGAAGTACGACCGTGATAAACTGTCTATACATGGTGAGCGGCAGCAGTTTTCTCAACTCTCCCTTTACGTATTTTAGGGTCACTTGGACCCGTGCACTTTGGATCTTATCTTTTCACCAAGGATCGTTTTTTATCTTGGTTTTCACTTGGTTGTTTTGGACTCTAGGTTTGAAAACAGGGTAGTGGGATCACATTCCTTCACCTTGACCTCTTCTTTCTATGCTGGGACCAAGGGCTTTTTTGATTCACACCTCTTTCCCTTTCTCTTTCCCTGTTCACAATTGTCCGTATGACTTGAACACTTGCACTTTTCGGATGTCTAATTCTCCAATAGGCATGGTGTTGTGTTTTAAATCAGGACCAAACATTTTGGCCTGTGCTGGCCATGTGATCGCATAGTACCGGTGAGGGGGTATATGCTTTCACTAGGTAATTTTAAACTTAAATTTGTCACTTAGGAGATTTATAACTTGGTTAATAAGTTTGGATCTATGGGTGTGTACTTTAATGCAATTTGGCTTGGACTATTGCCCTTCTTGGGTGAATGTCTTTTTAATATTTGTTAAATACTTATACCTGTTAATGTATTTTTGCAGCCCTGATGAAATTCCCAAGGCACGAATAGGGAATGAATCGCGTTGGCTGTGCCGCTGTACATGAAAATAAAGAATACTTTTATAAATAAGAACTGAAGATCTACAATTCCTTTTTGGACTCTCTTACATTATTGACTTCACTGTGTGCGCCTCTCTGCTCTTAAACAACCATTGGTCTGATATACATCCTTGGCAGCGGATGGTGAGAGTAGCCGCACCGCCTAATAATTCTGAAACAGACGAAGTGGATGTGCGAAACCCTGGTCAGCTGCCGATTGCTTCTGTCTTTTGTTTAGTTATCTAAATTGACTGTTTTGCACTTCACTTGATTCAGAAAAAACCTATTGTTTCATTATAATGCCTAATTTTGCAGATGGGAGGGAGGAAATGGCTCTCAACCTTTTTGGTCCCAATAGATCCAATGAGACCGCTACTCCGGCTGAAACCGGCAAACCGAGCTTAAAATCCCTATTCCTTAAACTAGAGCGCCTAAAAAAATTAGAACTCTCGCGCTGGTGGGATGGGGCTACCCTCACGCAATACTTGTCCAACAAAAAGGTCCCTAGGTGCCTGAGAATCTTATTGTTTCCAACATTTGAAGACCTAGGAGAGGGTCTACTCAAAGAATGGGAAAGCAATTTAGAAAATGCCTCTGAGGTCATGATGAGAATATTAATCCGTCATGCTCAGGAGAAGGGCGAAAAACTAATGGCCGAAATTGATGCACTGATAACTGAAATTAATGGTCTGGAACCAAAGGATCTTATTGAAAAAAACTTTGCTATACTAAAAAAGGTGATGGAGGAACATCAGGTATATCTTAAGGAGAAGAAAATGAAAAAAATTAGACGAGATGACAGGGACTATAGAGACGGGCGAATCTACACGTTCGCCAAGAAATTTGATCAAGTCCAAGGGGCAGAAGAAAGAAAAAGGGTGCGCGAAGAAAGGGAAATAAGCGAGGAGGCGCGATCCGAGAGTGGTGCATCTGGTTGTATGTTTAAACAACTACTACCTGAACCACGACTTCCTTAACCACGATTGCCTAACCACGATTTATCTTAACAACTACCTTTTTTTAGCACGACTTCCTTAACCACGAAATGTTATATCTCGTTTTTGTCCATTAGATGGCACTATTGTAATTATAATACTTCTAGCGTGAACCTTTCTTTTAAAAAAACGGATCTAAATGTATTATCTTATTATTCTTTTACAACACAAACCGTTATCTCCTTTTTTTTATTTAACTTTTTTTTGTGGGGGGAGACCCCCCACCCCCCACCCCCCCCCTTTTATCCCTTAATTCTTTGGAGTGATTTTTTACAGGTGCAGAGTGTAGTGGAGAGACTCGTAGTTTAGGGAAGTCGTGCTTAATGAAATTTGTGGTTTTTGTAAGTCGTGGTTCCGGCTTCGTTGTTCAGGTAAGTCGTTGTACAATCTTCGTTGTTAAGGATGTTTCCCGGTGCATCTACCACCTCAGTAAATAGCACCAGGTCCAACTCAGTAACAGATCTCCCTTTAGAAGAAGGAGCTTCTTCTTTTCAGAAGGAGCTAGCCAAAATAAGGACGAGCAGCCGTATTCAACAACAAAAAAAGGACCAACCGAAACCCCAAAGGGCTATACAAAGACCAGGAGGGGCGGAAGGCGGGCAAAGGCCAGGTACAGAAACAGGAGCAATACCCAAGACAGGGATGGGAGCCAAACAGAAATAGCAACTTTGTCTATTCCCATCCAAGAAATGTGTGTTCCTGAATGTACTGATGACTTAAAGGTTATTAATCTGTCAAATAAAGTACTTGATGAATATGAACTGGCTGTTTTGAGTAAGGGTCTTAGTTTCTGCCCAGCACAATATGGTGATATGACTGATGTACATGTTGATCTTTTTAAGTTTGTCAGAATGTTAAAACTAAAAGATTTCTTCTCACGCCAAACACCTAAGGTTCCATCACAGAGAGAGGTTACTCCACCAGTACCACACACAGTGGCAGACATTCGCACGACCCTGTTACTATACAACTTAGATGAAGACCAGGAACAGGACATGTCCACGATGTTAAGGAATCTAGCAATAGAGCAGGATTACAGTATGGAAAGCCATCTTAAATGCAGGTCCACGTTCACCCCCACCTTTAATTACCATCCCAATATTGACACCTTTTATGAAAGGGTGTCTGCTGATCTGTATAAACTTGAAGACACCGGAGTACTCTCTACCATTCCTAACCACAACATTTCCGCCTGTCAACGACAGGCCCTTGAAAGACTTAAAGCTGACAAAACTATTGTCATCAAGGAGGCAGATAAAGGCGGGAATGTTGTGGTCATGAATCTTGGTGACTACATGTCTGAAATTGACCGTCAACTTAGTGACACGAGTTGCTATAAACGCATCCCTCATAATCCTATAAATGGAGTAACGGGTATGATAACAGCTAAATTACTAGAATGGAAAGAAACGGGTCTTCTATCTGAAGATGAGCTAAAATATCTTAGGGTAATCAAACCACGTTTTCCATGCATATACATCCTGCCCAAAGTCCACAAGGGGGGAGCATTCCCACCGGGACGTCCCATCATCTCTGGAATTGGGTCCCCTACAGAGAAAATCTCAGAGTTTGTGGATCTCCATTTACAGAAATATGTTATGAACCTTCCATCATATGTCAAAGACAGCAAGGACATCTTAGCAAAGCTCAACAATTTTCAGTGGTCAGAGGAACTTTCATTCGTCACATTTGACGTTGAAAGCCTATACACTTGTATCCATAGAGATATGGGCATTGAGGCACTGCAATCGTTTCTGGACAGGGAACCAGCTGACAAGCATGATTTTAACAACATGTTACTGGACATGACTGATATCATTCTCAGTAATAATTACTTCCTACATGACTCTACCTGGTATCACCAGACCCGTGGTACGGCCATGGGTTCAAAGGCAGCACCATCGTACGCCTGCCTGTTCATGGGTCACTTTGAGAGGGTACATGCCTGGAACAAACGTGCCTCCCCCTGGACCGAACATATTGTGTTCTGGGGGAGGTACATCGACGACATCATCATGTTGTGGTCAGGATCGGTGGAATCCTTGCTGCAGTTCCATGCGTATCTTAACAGCAACAAACACAACGTGAAACTAACCATGACACATAGCAAGGAAACCATTAACTTTCTAGACATCTGCTTTTACGTCACGGAGGGGGTGGTACACAGTAAATTATACAGGAAGGAAACTTCATGTAACTCTGTACTGCACGCAGACAGCGCCCACCCTCGCGCTGTAGTCGAAAACATACCATACGGCGATATGGTGAGACTGCGCAGAAACTGTAGCGAGGAACACACCGATGCCCAAAACCTGGCCAGTGCTAAAAACAGGTTTCTCAAAAGGGGGTACAAACAAAAGATTGTGGACACAGCCATACAGAAAGCAAAGACCCTCTGCAGGGAAGATACTTTAAACACAACATCTAATGCAAGACAACACAAAGACACTGACCGCAGCATCACCTTTACAACTCAATACAATTCCAACAGTAACCGAATTCATAATGTATTGAGGAAACATTGGGAGATACTGCAAAGTGCCTCTGGGTTACGAGACCTCATACCTAACAGATTGCCCATTTCATACAGAAAAGGCAGATCCCTTAGAGATGATTTATGCCACAGCTATGTCACCACCCCACGTGAGTCATGGTTTCCATCAAAACCCTCTGGCTTTTATACATGCGGGTCATGTATTGTCTGCGATGCAGGCTTAAATAAAACGACCAGCTTCACTTATAACACCTCGAAAAACTATAAAATCAACAGCTTTATCAATTGTAACACGACTCATGTGATATATGTTTTGGGGTGTAGCTGTAACATCATTTATGTGGGGAGCACCATCCGCCCTCTAAAAACAAGAATTCAGGAACACAGAAGGGCAATCATTAATAAGGATAAACGCTACCCAGTAAGCTCACACTATGATGAGAAACATCCAAATGACACCTCATTTTGGTTCCATGGTATTGAACACATACCACAGGATAAAAGAGGGGGAGACCGTGAGCTAGCTGTTAGACAAAGGGAAGCTAAATGGATTTGCCGCCTGCGGGCGACACAAAGGGGACACAACACAGACAAGGAACTTCACTACTTCTTGATATAACCTCCTCCCCAGCATAACAAACTTCCCTGATTCCATACCTGCAACCCAAATCAGAGGTCTAGCTTCCATTAGAACATAGGAGTCTTTAATGAAACAAATGGAGGGATACTATGTTGCTCTGTAAGATACAAATTGCTGTAACACTTTTTCCTCCATGTTTCTTCTATATTTTTTTTCACAGGTATATCATTGATTTCTCCTATGAAGCTATAATTTCTTGCTTAGGAATATAAATTCTTTACACATTTTGTAACCCCTTTACACTGTAACTCTTGTGCATAGTATATTTCTTGTACAGCCGCTTACAATACTGCCCTAGTTTGTAACACCTATTTTCTTTTTTAAATTGTAGTGTCTTTATAGTAACATCTACTACATCCTGAATCCTTTTGTATGATGCATTTGACGGCTCACTCTGGATATTTTTCCTAAGTGGCAATATCTCCTCTCCGGAGTTTTCACTAGGAATACCCTATTACTTTGGGACTTAGACTGATATGACATCCCACCATACCTAATACTTTTTCTGTCCTTTTACGCACCTATCAGTGGGTACCGACCTCCTAATATCCATCTACTGTTGCTGGCATGCATATTCATCAACCGCAATTCGATCGTTTTCTTAAAAGTAAACATGGATGCCCTTCTACCATTTATTCGCCAACAACTAGTGTGGATTAACCTTTGGCAAACAATGATATTCTGGCGCCGGTTCTTTTCGCTCGAATTTGGCAAATTTTATCAACAGTCGCCCAGCACCACAATAACCGCTCCTTATGTCGATTGGTTGTTGCCTCAACAACATCAGTTGCAAACAACATGGATTTGCACAGTTGATTGGTCTACTTAAGCGTTTGACTGCCCAGCACATTTCATTATTGACTATGCTTTACCGTTATGACATTACACGCCCCTCATACAGATCTACTACACTTAAACAGTAGTAGCCGTTAATGGCATAGACTTTTATATTATAAATGACTTGCGGTGAGGCACTATGGCGGTCAATTTTTTCTCCATATCGAAACTATATGCCCCGCATTCAATCTCAATTCGTCCGAATATTATTAGTCAATAAGATGCATTGACTTTTATATTTGATTTTTCTACTTAAGTGACTGATTTGCCGTCACGTATTTTTATAGTTACTAAAGATTGTATCACCGGCAGCATTCCAAGATGGCCGCCACATTAGCACTAAGATTCCACTGCTTATGGCTTGGTCTGATCTCAACGTCACGTGACCACTTTCCAGTCATGAAGCACCGTGCTTCAAATATGGCGCACGATGAATCCCCGGTGCATCCAGTATTCCACGGGGAGGAGCGGAGGAAAACGGAGGCCTTATCAAAGGTAAGCGACACTGCTAGGTACCTTTGAACTCTCACAAAACGCGCGTTTTTAAGTATATTTATATAAGACCTAATTTTATGTCTTTGATCACCCACAGGCTCCGTTTGCGTTAACTCGCTACCCAAAACCCTACTGCAGCCGGATACTTCACCGGGCAGTCAGAAACCCCCCCTTTTTTCTTCCGGATTTCCCCCGAGGTATACCTTCCGTCTTTTGGGAGACTGGCAGATAAGCGGGGGGACTAACAAATCGGGGCGAGGCTAATAGCTGTTCTAGATAAATATATGTATTCAGCATTTGTCACTTGTTATCTGGATACCCTTGACAATACTGTTTTAAAGATATTGTCACACTGCCTAATGCCTTTTTACACAAGGCTTGTTACTGTAAAACATTTGTGATATTGCAACCCTTTTCTCGTAACTTCAATTAAGTGCATGCTGCCCAAATCAGAAGGGCAGTTATCTAATGCCGCCTAAACTAACCACCATGTAGCTCTGTCACTCAGCATATTCATAGGAGGGGGCCCAAACAGATCATTATAAATGGGGGCATCCCTTGGGGATCAAAAGACACAATTTGATCCACGATACCCGTATACATGGGCAAAAATTCTTTCTTTTTTTATAGTTTAGGACTATGAATTCAAGGATGCCCTTTTCCATCGTGATACTTATAGGGCTAACATCTATATATCCTCTTAATTTCTTATACAAAGGGGTCCGGAACATTCTTCTTCGTTTGACTTGTATGAGTGACAGTGACCAGAAACTCCGGGGGGACTTGGATCAGCACTCTACTTGGAAAGAAGTACAAAACAGCTTGCAGGTATTATAGACCCCTTGCTTCAATATAACCTTCCAAAAGGGACCTTTGGAATCGCCACTTTGATCATCCCCTTTTATATGTCTATCAATAGAAGGCATCATTTGGTTTTTAAAATATAAAAAAAAGATTAGAAACTTAGATTTGTTAAGTCCTTCAATTTTCATATTGTAAATACCTAGAAGTGAGGTTCATCATAGCTATACTTTTTGTCTGCTCCCCTCCCCCCATGATTATAAACAGGATCCCTATGTTCCCGCAAGAACGATTGGACTCATCTAATATAAATTTCTGTGCTCACTTTTTGTATAATATTCTCATTATAGGCACATATTGTGACCTACCGTGACCGTCTTACACACTGTTCTTGAAGAAGTACGACCGTGATAAACTGTCTATACATGGTGAGCGGCAGCAGTTTTCTCAACTCTCCCTTTACGTATTTTAGGGTCACTTGGACCCGTGCACTTTGGATCTTATCTTTTCACCAAGGATCGTTTTTTATCTTGGTTTTCACTTGGTTGTTTTGGACTCTAGGTTTGAAAACAGGGTAGTGGGATCACATTCCTTCACCTTGACCTCTTCTTTCTATGCTGGGACCAAGGGCTTTTTTGATTCACACCTCTTTCCCTTTCTCTTTCCCTGTTCACAATTGTCCGTATGACTTGAACACTTGCACTTTTCGGATGTCTAATTCTCCAATAGGCATGGTGTTGTGTTTTTAATCAGGACCAAACATTTTGGCCTGTGCTGGCCATGTGATCGCATAGTACCGGTGAGGGGGTATATGCTTTCACTAGGTAATTTTAAACTTAAATTTGTCACTTAGGAGATTTATAACTTGGTTAATAAGTGTGGATCTATGGGTGTGTACTTTAATGCAATTTGGCTTGGACTATTGCCCTTCTTGGGTGAATGTCTTTTTAATATTTGTTAAATACTTATACCTGTTAATGTATTTTTGCAGCCCTGATGAAATTCCCAAGGCACGAATAGGGAATGAAACGCGTTGGCTGTGCCGCTGTACATGAAAATAAAGAATACTTTTATAAATAAGAACTGAAGATCTACAATTCCTTTTTGGACTCTCTTACATTATTGACTACACTGTGTGCGCCTCTCTGCTCTTATACAACTGTTCATTACAGGAAGGAACTCCCACTACGAAGTGCCAGTACTGTTCATTACAGGAAGCGCTGCCGCTGTGAAGTGCCAGTACTGTTTATTATAAGAAGGAACTCCTGCTGTGAAGTGAGAGTACTATTCATTACAGGAAGCACTCCCACAGTGAAGTGCCAGTACTGTTCATTACAGGAAGAAACTCCCACTACGAAGTGCCAGTACTGTTCATTACAGGAAGCGCTGCCGCTGTGAAGTGCCAGTACTGTTTATTATAAGAAGGAACTCCTGCTGTGAAGTGAGAGTACTATTCATTACAGGAAGCACTCCCACAGTGAAGTGCCAGTACTGTTCATTACAGGAAGAAACTCCCACTATGAAGTGCCAGTACTGTTCATTACAGGTAGCGCTCCCATTGTGAAGTGCCACTACTGTTTATTAAAGGAAGGAACTACTGCTGTGAAGTGTGAAAGTGAAAACAGTTCATTACAGGAAGCACTCCCTCTGTGAAGTGCCAGTACTGCTCACAACAGGAAGGAACTCCCACTATGAAGTGCCAGTACAGTTTAATTATATCAAACACATCGTCGATCTGCAGTTAGATATATTGTCAGATCTGTTTGTGGCCTTGACATGTAGGCGCTTAACATAGACATACTTAGCAGCAGTAACATACACCTAACTACATCTCTGGATCCGAACACATAGCGATATCACCCTAACATCATCATTGTTTACATCACATCACGCTTTAAAATCAGTATGCATACCACAAAAGCTAGCCTAGCATTGACGCACCATAATAAAGTGTAATTTTTAAGAATTGATTTAAAACACGATTCGATCTATCATAAGTAAGCGCGATGAATCAATACCCTCAGGTGATTTTTCCATAGCTATTTAACGATATAGAGTCGGTTTAACTTTAAGAGACAACAAACTCGAAGTCACGAGTTTGAATTAAAACGCCAAGATCCTGCGTCTCTTGAAGCATTAGCAGAAACCCCAGTGTGCACCACGCGGTGTATCAGAGTAACGGATTAAAAACGCTATCACGGTGAGCGGGCCTCCCTTTACATTTTTAGTTAACGCAGCAGGCTATACGCCAGTGTTTACTTCAGTTAAACTTGCAACAGTTACAGAACAACAGACTCAGTCGTAACTCTTGGTATTAAACCATTTACGTCCAAATGTTAGAGGGGACATTTTTCATTTAAACGCAATTGAACGGTGTAGGAGAGTAGGGTCTGCTATCCTATGGTCACCCCAATTTTTGCTTTTTGCTTCACTGGTTTTCGACTTACTGAGGCTGTGGGCCTGCTAATCAGACCCCCAGCCTGCTGTTCTCTCTCTAAATTCACATACATGTACTATAGGTATATAACTCAATTGGAACTGGACTCCTTGTCAGCCCCTGTACCATGCACTATAGGTGCTCAGGGCATAGGTGCCACCAAGGCCTACCAGGGGCTGAAGCATAGCTTTTGCCACCCCTGGCTGGTTCTTAAATTGAAACAACTGGCTGATCACTCAGCTGGGGCAAGTTGGTGTAATCACCCCTTGCTTAGATATAGTATACCTATATCTAAACCTATATCTGGACACATATAAACCTGTGAGCCACTACTATGGAAGGCCTTATCCATCCTGGAGGCAGAGTGCGTGGTTTAATGTGAGATGGTGCTCTAGCATGAGCTGAGCCTGTCTGCAGCTGTCGGGAACAACTCCCTAAGCTGATCCGGGATAATGCCATACCATATACTATTAAGTGCACTATAATCCTCACGGTTATACAGCAACTTTGGTTTGGCTTTATCAAAACATGTTGTGTAAGGTGCCATACGATTTGGAATACTATCCACTCGACAGTCCTGTCGACGGGGATAGCATTCCACCCCTCTAGAGGGAGAAGACATGTTACTTTACTGAAACGCGGTTGATTTTTAAAAGAGCCTCAGATCCACAAAATGGATGCTTCTGCCACAGACACGAGTCTGACCTCTGCCGCTGACCGAAACTCAGCAGAGGAGGCCTGGACAAAGGCTTTCCTGTCGCAGGGAGGTGTTACACCACCCCAGACAGGAGATAGTGGATTGTAGCAGGGAGGTTTGAAAGAAACCAGACACTGCCTGGGGAGCACAAGGCTGCCCCTTGCATAATCCGGCTAAACCGGTTCTGGGGCACACAAGCCCCAGTCCCAGCGCGGCCTGGATCAAAGGGAAAGGGGTGTATCCACCCCCTTCCTGGGTCCCACCCATAGGAGGGGACCTAGCAGGTAATCCAGCCCCCTAGATTGGTATAAGAATGGGAGCAGTGCCAACGCACTCAGATTATCCTGATGAAACATTTGAAACAAAACTCTGGACCCTTCGACATCCTACTCGACGTAGAAGACTGAAGAATCTCCCTTGTGGTCAAGGAGTGACCACCCTGTGCAAACAGGCACCATCCAGCACCTCGACATCTGCTTTGTTGCAGTTCTCGCCGAAACTCGAGCGACAGAGATCGACGAGATCAAGCTTGCCTGCCTTCTAACAGCCCGATCAACAGTCCCTGCAGAGCTGAGACCCGTGGAGGCGACCGGAAGCGTGGGGCAAGCCATCTTGAAAAGAGCACGAGGCGCTGACCGTGCAGCCCACGAGTGACCCTCGAAGCTGTACACCGGGGTTTGAGAAGCCCCAGCCCTGAGCCACTTTTGCACCAAAGCTCACCCCTCTACACTCGACGAGTGCTGCGTGGGGCCCTTCTGCTTCCTTTGGCTCAACGCGTTGGCCCGGTCACTTGCCAGCTGGCTTGTGGCCCCTGTGCCGACGAAACTTGAAATACGACTTGTGATTCTGGTTGCTCCAGACTTGCACCCGCTCCTCTGAGAAGGAGCACCCGCTCTGACCCTCCTGGTCTGAGTGAGAAGCAATCTTCCAGTCCTGCGTGGATTGCTCTTGCCAAGTGTTGTTTGCTCCGATCTTGAAGCCGACAGCGCCGACGGTGAGAACCTTCGTGGGACAACTCGTGACCCGCTCCTGGACATCGCAGATGCCCTAGAGCCCACGTGGCAGCGGAGAGGAGCTCCTCAACAACCACCTGATTGCGCCCGACATTGCCTGGTTCCGTCCTGGTTCCACCCTGGTCACTGCTGAGTGACCCAGACTCTGTCCCCTCTGCTTTCAGGTACTTTATGACTCTGATCCACCCTTGGATCACAACGGACACTTCTCCTTCACATCGCCTGCAGCATCTTCAGCTTCAAGCACCAACAACCTGCGTGACGAAACCCGACTCAACTTCAAACCTATGCACCCGCTTCCTGTGGGTAAGGTAACTCAACAACGCCGATGTTCCCACACTGGTACACACCTCTTGTGTATGTGTCTTAAATTTCGTCCTTCTAGGTTAAGCGGAAGACTCCTTAAACAGTAACTCTATAACTTTTACGCACCATTGACTTTGCATTGGTGCATGCGTGTGCTTTAAGCACTGCACCGGAATCACGCGGGCTTTTCCCGACTTCAGCATTGCTAGTCCCGACTGCTCCCAGCGATTCCCTAGGCCCTAGGCCTAACCATTGTTCGATTGGTATCTCTTATACCACCTTCTTAATATATGGTTTGAGTGGCCACCCGCCCTCATCCATAATTGTGCAACTTTCATATGTTATACTGTGCTTTTGATTTAACGCTTGTGCCCCTTTGCTCATAAAGAGTACTGGGGATTATTTTAGTAATAAACACATATATTTTTATAATATATACTTGTGTGGTGTCCTTTCATTTGATATTACAAGATTGTGATTGGTAAAACAGCTCGCTTAACACGACCTCTTGAGTTTAGCCTTAAAGGCTGCTTAGTCCATGTTACCACTAGGATAGATTGTCTAACAAGGTTGACTTACAACCAGACACCATAAGGGATTGTTTGGACTGATACAAGGTGGTTCCAGAATTGGAAACATCATATATCAGGCCAACTTCTCACAAACGGACACACTGTTTTATAAACAGCTAGGATGTAATTTTGGTAATATGTTTTACTGCTCATTTGGTCGATTAAACTGTTTGGTGATGGAAATATTGAATTTAACCTGCAGAAATATATTTTTGGTGGCAAAAGTAAGCACAGCAACTAGTTAAATATATTATTATTTTGACAGATTGATCTCTTCATAAAGGCGCGTGGCGCCGAACTGCATTGGGAAAGTGGTAGACTTGTCAATGTTTGAACACGATATGAACAAGAAAAAAAGATAACTATATGCGAAAATAGATGTGAATTCAACATCGGAGATTAAGCATATGAAACAATAAAAGAAGAAGTTGATGAAAAAAACACAAAGTATCTTTATTATTCACTACTGGGCTGATAACCCAGCACATATAGTGCCCAGGGCGACAGACCAAAGTTTCGGATCTGCTAACTCCAAATGTTATTTTAACACTCCTGAGTGGGAAGTGATACCCAGGAGGACGTAAAACTCAAAAAACAGTCTCACAGGAATCACGCAGTGCACATCCAGCACCTACTAAGTGTGAAAACTGTTCATTACAGGAAGCACTCCCTCTGTGAAGTGCCAGTACTGCTCACAACAGGAAGGAACTCCCACTATGAAGTGCCAGTACAGTTCATTAAAGGAAGCGCTCATGCTGTGAAGTGCCAGTACTGTTTATTAAAGGAAGGAACTCCTGCTGTAAAGTGAAAGTACTATTTGTTAGAACTGGCTATTTCTGGTTGGCTAAGGCAGACGCCAAAGCTAGGCAGAAACCACCATTCTAGTCAGGGCAAGGGAGTCACACACCAAGATAACCCCTGCTCACCCCCTTGGTAGCTTGGCACAAGCAGACAGGCTTATGCCGGAGGCAATGTGTAAAGCATTTGCGCAAGCACACAACAGCAACTACATCCTAGGCACACCACAAAAGGAACTCCGCACAAGGTTATATAAAGATAACTTCTGTATTGTCAAAACACATCAGATAGAATCATACATGTACATTGTGCCAACTGGCACAGGCAATATTCACAAGGGATTATTTACAGGACAGGGCCACATGGGCCCCTGTCAGAATCAACACTTTTAGTACTTAGAATAAGTATAGCACAAAATAACAGTTATAGATCACATCCAGTAATTACTGGGAACAGGTAAGTACCACCTACGCAACCCTAAACACCTTAGGAGAAATGTCACGCTGGGAACCAGGACCTCACTAGGACCACCTGTACTAGAAAGAACAACCACCTAAGTATCACAATACAATAAGGGGGATAAGCAAGAACACATTACACATGATGCATCACAACATTCAGAGGTGTAGGGAAGGAAAAATACATGATGCGTAAAACATACATTCAGCGGTGTAAGAACAAGGCACATGATGCATCAAAACACATTCAGAGGTACCGGAGAAAACACATGATGCCTAAAACATTCAGAGGTGTAAGGAAACACACATGATGCATAAATCAACACATTCAGAGGTGTAAGAACAAGGAAGACACATGATGCATAAAAACATTCAGAGGTGCCAGATCATAACTCAATAACGCAAAAACACATGATGCCTAAAAACATTCAGAGGTGTAAGATCCAGGTGCGTAATCATATTAAATCCATTACATTTCCTAGCACCACATCACATTGCTTCAAAATAAAATCACATACCAGCCCCCATCTAATAAAGGGACTAAAGAGCCCTGTGTCCAGAATGTCAGGGCGTGCTGTCAATGCAGCGCCAGCAAAACCTAAACGTTGCAGGTGCCCACTACTTGCTGGGCACCTGAGGACAATCCCAAGCGCCTAAACGGTGCAGCTGCCCACTAATTGCTGGGCAGCTGGGAAGGAGAACTGCGGCAGGGCTCTCACTAGCCCTCAGGGACCAAAACTGCGCCAACTGGGAGCCTTCTAGGCTCTGCACAATAACAATGTCCCCCTAAGCCTCTCTGGGCTTGAGCAAAAGTGGCACCAATGTTGGAGTCCCCCCCCCCGGGGACTCGCAATCACTGAATCAATCAATCAATCATAGCATTTGTATAGCACACTACTCACCCGGAGGGTCTCAAGGTGCTTGGGGAAAGGGGGGTCTGCTATTGCTCGAACAGCCAGGTCTTGAGTGGTCTCCTGAAGGCGAGATGGTCCTGGGTCAGCCGGAGATGGGTGGGGAGGGAGTTCCATGTCTTGGCCGCCAGGTAGGAGAAGGATATTCCTCCGGCGGTGTCTCTTCGGATGCGTGGTATGGCGGCGAGGGCGGGGCTTGTCGAACGTAGATGGCGGGTGGGCGTGTAGAAGGTCAAGCGGTTGTTGAGGTACTTGGGGCCCAGGTCGTGGAGGGACTTGTGTGCGTGGGTGAGGAGTCTGAACGTGATTCTCTTGCTGACGGGGAGCCAGTGCAGGTCCCTCAGGTGTCCGGAGATGTGGCTGCGTCAGGGGATGTCCAGGATGAGTCGGGCGGAGGCTTTCCGGATGCGTTGGAGTCTTTTCTGTAGCTTGGCTGTGGTTCCGGCGTAGAGGGTGTTTCCGTAGTCCAGTCGGCTCGTGACGAGTGCCTGAGTGACCGTCTTCCTGGTTTCGGTCGGGATCCATCGGAAGATCTTACAGTGCGTGCGTAGGGTGTTGAAGCATGATGAGGAGACGGCGTTGACTTGTCTGGTCATCGAGAGGGAGGAGTCCAGGATGAAGCCCAGGTTGCGTGCATGGTCTGTTGGCTTGAGTGCGCTGCCTAGGGCTGGGGTCCACCAGGTGTCGTCCCAGGCGGAGGGCGAGGGTCACAGGATGAGGACTTCCGTCTTGTCTGAGTTCAGTTTCAGGCGGCTGTTCTTCATGCACTCAGCGACGTCTTTCATCCCTTCGTGTAGTGTAGACTGAATGTCCCCCAGAGCCTTGTGGGCTCTAAACAAATCACCCCTGCAATGTAGGAGCCTCGCAGTCTCACCTGTGCTCAGAGAATATGCAGAACCAACCCAGCTTCAAGGGTGAGGGGCACTGACCACAAAGAGTTGGAAGGGAGTGGGTAAAGAAAAGAGTGGTGGGTGATCGCTGAGTAAAAGGACAAAAACAGAGACTCCTTTTGCTTATTATGTGGTTATTTAGACCAGACCTGAGTAAGGGAGCAGAGCCAAAGAAGTACCTAATAGTCTACGGGTGGTGGGGGTGGATCAACACAGGACAAAGATAAATGCATACATTTGCCTGGAAGAAGCAACGTGGGCACTCTCAGGATGTGTCCTCGGACAAACATGGGCGACTAAATGTAGTCTGAAAGAAAAGAGGGTGAGACACAAAAAGGGTCTCTTTTAAGAAGCAGCAGTAAAGGGACCCACTATAAAAAAAGGTGGATGTCCTTCACACTCACTTCTTCATACGCCGGGCTCCATTTACAGTTTGATGGAAGCCACCACCTGCTCTGCCATCAGTCCCTTACAGGATGGTGGAAATGGAATAGGAAAGGCATCTATTTTATGGTGGTCGCTCCAATGCCTTTTGCACTAGAACCATAATTGAAGAGAGCCGCTATACAAACAATAGCAGTCTCAGACCGAAAACGTGAGACCCTCCCAGCGCTTGGGAGATATTTGTTATGTTATCGGTGATGAAAGACCATGGCTTTGGGGGGGTCTGGCTACAAGAAAAACATGAGTGGCTAACACGTAAGGCCTGCAGCAAGAGCGGCGCCACAATGTCTGGGAGTGGGTATCGACGGTAAACCAACAGAGATAAGTCTAGATTTGGAGATTCATCCACCATTGGCATGGCAGTGATGGTGCCTCTGCTACAGAAGAGATACAGGGAGCCAGACGGTGCAACTTCCAACAAGGTCCTACGTTGCACTTACAGGGCTACGTCACTAGTTGGAAAACTAGATGACACTGACCATGCTTTCGGACCATCAATACCAATCCATGGCATTGGCAAATGACGATACAGTAACAAAACAACTTTTATAAATGTGTGTCTCCATGTTTTACTTGAAACTATCTCATAGTGTGCACTATAACAGTCTGGAGGCAGCAGAACTGCACGTGCTCATGGTTTTCTTTTGTAGATATAAACGGAAAAGCCTAATAATCAGCGGGAATGGCTTTTGGTCCTAATGCTCATCAAAAAGTTGCCTAGGAGGGGGGCTGTGTATGTTGGCAGTTCATCAAACCCCCTTCTCAGCAGTAAAATAAGGAAGGACCGCAGGCTTCTTAAGGTCTCTTCAATATCTCATCTATCAGCTGGCCCATGGCATAGCGGCAGCAATAGTAAAAGATAATCCTAAATGAGCTGCTAATTAAGCTCCCAGTGCAGATGATTAATTAGCAGCAGGACAGCCTCGATGCTGCCAGACGACACGGAGAGACAAACACAGAGAGAGAGAGAGAGAGAGAGCGCTAACTGACTGAGGACTGACATCACTGAATCATTTGGAAGGTGCAGCATTTAGCACTTCTTCAAATTACCTACTGAGATAAAGGACCGGAAGAGAGGGGTGACCGTCAACAAACAACTCCAATGAGACATAATCACCAGTAGAGCAGAAAGTACGTGTTAAACTGATCAGCAGACAACACCCCAAAACTGTGATCATCAATGACAAATCACTACATGATGATTGCCAACAGGACCCAATGTATTATCATCAGCACCAGAAGTATGAATCTTGTAACCAGACAACAAATGAACACTGTGATCATCAATAACTAATCTCACCATATGATCATATTCAGCAGGCAATAACTCATAATGTATGAACCAAAATCACAATGTACGGTCATAAAAAAAATACCACATGATCATTAACCCCTCCAGAGCTCATGACGAGCTTAGCTCGTCATCAGCCACGGTTCCCGTGTGCTCATGACGAGCTGAGCACGTCATGACCGTTAGAACGCTCACACGCAGGGATAATTCCCCTGCTCTGCTGGGCGTTCTAAGGAACGGGCGTGGTCATGACGTGCTCAGCTCGTCATGAGCATGTGGGCACTGTGCGCGCCCCCCTCCTCCCCAGCACATCGGGGGAATCGGCCCCGCAGTGAAGTGGTGAACAGCAAATGACAAGGTGTGATCATCATCAGGTAACAAATTACAATGAGAGATCACCATCAGCCCACAGCATATCACGTTTGATTATCAATCTACATGATTTCACAAACAGACAAAAAATCCCTGTGGATAATAAGCAAATACCAATGAATGATCATTATCATGATCCCTTTAAATGGTGGCACAAGCAGACAACAAATCTGTGTATAATCAGCATCAACAATACCAATATGTGAAAATGAAAATCGACCAATTCAAATATTTGATCCTGAACAACAATTACTTCACATTTTATAATGATTTTCAGCAGATACCAAATTACAATGAGTGATCAGGAGGCAAGAAATCCATATCTGATAATTTTCAAAGCAACAAATCATATTCAATTAAATCTTGCTCCTTGCATTACTGAAACCATTTTAGGACTAGTCCTACAAAGTCTCCAAACTGCATAGGTCTATTCCAGTGCTGGTGGGAATAGTGCACTGCATTAGCCATAAACCGGTCTACAGAGTAAAACGCACAAAAAGATACAGAAGCGAAAGGTGGACGGTGCAGGTTTATCTTTCTATGTGTCTAATCTATGTATGTGTTTGCCGTTCATCTGCATATCCTAGTCTGTCACACTGGATCACCAAGAACAATGTCAAATAGGTAAATGAGATTTGCAGTGAGAGAAAACGGATTT
This sequence comes from Lissotriton vulgaris, assembly GCF_964263255.1. Taxonomy (NCBI): domain Eukaryota; kingdom Metazoa; phylum Chordata; class Amphibia; order Caudata; family Salamandridae; genus Lissotriton; species Lissotriton vulgaris. Next base: position 244,621,567 of record NC_141688.1, on the reverse strand, counting down.
GTCAGCTTTTCTTTCGGACAATGCATTGAGGAAGGGCCAACAGCTGTGAGCTGGACGCCACAACAGTCACAAGCTTTGGTTTCCCTGGGGCTCACGAATTTATTGGACAAGTACAAAAAACAAAATACAGTTTTGTTAAAAATCCAAAAAGTATTCAGTACATATTACCAGCTACATACCAGTTATGTCTAAAATCAGATAATAGTTATGGATTAGATTTCATAGGGCAGCAGGTGAACCACGTCACCTGTTACCGGACGAGCTGACAAAATTGTGCAGATCTAGAAACTCAACTGTACCTATTTTTTACAGTACAAAAAACACAGTTGATGGACAGAATGTAGAACAATGTCATACATTTACCCCAGTACAAGGATCTGGGTCTAAATCCATCGTTTTTTTGCACTCCACACCACCCTGGGTTAGACACTGGCTATATGCAAATCAGCTCTGACCCTGTGCCTCATGGGAACAGTCCAGTCCGAACTACCAAGCCATGTCTTTCCCAGACCGGAATCAAGCATCCAAGGACCGGTTTCTGGCTATCAGCCTTCATCAGCCTGGATAGCTTGACTCCAGTGGTGTGGAGAGCCTGGGACTCACGTCTGAGTATACCCAGCACACTCGGGGTGAAAATTGCAAAAAACACAGTTGATGGACAGAATGTAGAACAATGTCATACATTTACCCCAGTACAAGGATCTGGGCCTAAATCCATTGTTTTTTTGCACTCCACACCACCCTGGGTGAGACATGGCTTGGTAGTTCGGACTGGACTGTTCCCATGGGGCACATGGTCAGAGCTGATTTGCATATAGCCAGTGTCTAACCCAGGGTGGTGAGGAGTGCAAAATAACGATTTATTTAGGCCCAGATCCTTGTACTGGGGTAAATGTATGACATTGTTCTACATTCTGTTCATCAACTGTGTTTTTTGCAATTTTCACCCCGAGTGTGCTGGGTATACTCAGACGTGAGTCCCAGGCTCTCCACACCACTGGAGTCAAGCTATCCAGGCTGAATGAAGGCTGATAGCCAGAAACCAGTCCTTGGATGCTTGATTCCGGTCTGGGAAAGACATGGCTTGGTAGTTCGGACTGGACTGTTCCCATGGGGCACAGGGTCAGAGGTGATTTGCATATAGCCAGTGTCTAACCCAGGGTGGTGTGGAGTGCAAAAAAAACGATGGATTTAGGCCCAGATCCTTGTACTGGGGTGAATGTATGACATTGTTCTACATTCTGTCCATCAACTGTGTTTTTTGCTATTTTTTACAGTACACATAAAAATCTATTTTTATCTGCCGATTTTCATGCAAAGTTATTATTATTATAATTACATTGTAACAGACTACCGGTAGAAATATATCACACGGTCCTCAGAAATCTGTACTCTGCATTTTTTAAAACCAGGAGCACAAGTTGTGGATAATGTCCTGCGACTGTCAAGCAAATTAGGGACAGAAGCACAAAGAATGTAATTTCATGGTTCATTGACTCATGGTTCGGTTTCTCACAGAGTTGCTGCTTTTAAAGAGTTCACCAACATGTCAAACGCACTGAATACTATTTACAGTCTTGCAGTTGTATGAGTGTGCCTTATCCGAAATGGTCTGGGAAATTGCACTTTTTAGGCATTATAATCAAGTGTGCTTATTGTGCATGAAATCATTGAGTACCATCACGATTATATACAAAGTTACAACTTTGTGCGTTTTTCTAACATTTTCAAAAGCGCTTCCGGAGCTAGCCCCCCCCCCCATCTCAAAGTTACACTGGCCACTGTGCTTTCTGAAAATGAAATAGCCAGGACCACAGCATCAGACATATGTCAAGCGCTGAGACCAATGCAGGTGGGCGTCAATCAATCATTAGATTTATAAAGCGCACCGCTACTCAAGGGTGTCAAGGCGCTAACTAGGTCTGCAGGCAAATGATAAACATACAGGTTATCTAAGTGTATGTGCAAACAGCCAAGGCTTCAAGTGGTGTTAGGAGTAACATTCATCCTCTACTGAGCAGAGCAGCAGAGGAAGAAAGGTCCAGGTGGTCGATGCGAGGAATGGACGGATCGCCAAACGTTTTCCTCTTAGTCCTGGGGACCACTCCCACCAGTGCATCAGGAGAGCGCAGAGGTTGGGTCGGCTCATAAGGCTTAATCCTTTCCATAAGGTACCGAGGCCCAGAGTGGTAGAAGGCTCTATGAGTCGGTACAATATGTTTAAACCTAATTTTATCTTTGATGGGAAGCTAGTGTAGCTCCTGAAGATACTGCTGCATGTGTCTTCTTTTAGGCGCCTTCAAAAGAAGCCGAGCTGCCGCGTTCTAGACAACCTGCAGACTTTTCAGTTGGTGTGCTGGTAGGCCCCAATAAAGAGCCATCCCCATAGTCAAGTCGAGACGTGACAAGAGCATGAACTATCATGTTCTGATAATGCCCGGCAGAAGATAGAGGAATTTCTTCAAGGATCTCAGAAGGTTATTACACATGCCAACAACAGCACTAACCTGAGTGTTCAAAGAGATGTTATAAACCCTAATCCAGCATTTCACGGCTCCCAATTCCCACAGCTCCAAATTGATCCCCAGCACTTCAGGGATTTAAATATGAGAAATGCAAGCTATTGAAACAATATTTCAGCTAACTTTATAAGTAATTGAAACAATGCTAAAACTTCAAGGGTTGTTCAATTGGAGTCAATGGCAGCAGCTGCCATTTTAAAACGCACGAGTTTTCATTCAGAAGCACACTTGTGTCGGCCATCTTAGTATTTGAAGAGGCTATTCGACAAACACATAAATCTCTACTTATTGTACAATAACCACAAAATTATTAAACCAACCATTCATTTTTATAACAGAGGTCGTTTTTACGTAGCCTGGGTGGACAGAAAAGCTAAAATCTAAGAATTTGTGGTAACACTGTCAATAAGTTGTAAATCGAAACAATTGATACTGGCCAGTCAAACCCAAGAGAGGAGAGTATTTTGCGTTTTTAATACATTGAATTCATAGTCCTTTATTTTGTTACATTTGTTAAAATTCTATATGAAATAGTAAAATAAATTAAGTAAATTATCATTACCCATCATCTGGAGCATCTCCTCATCGGCTTCACCCGAGTCAGCAGCAAAAAAGTTGTCCACCTTAAAAGAGGGTTAGAAAGAAGAAACGAGCTTGTTACGATCTACTGTAATTGTGACACAGAAAAATCATTCAGGAGCGTAAGGTCCTCCTTAAGAGTGGCCTCTTATTTCCGGTGGGGCTGTAATGGGGCTGGTAACACCCTTTACCAGCCCCTCTGGGATTCTGAGATCCAAAGGAACACTGCAGATTTTTTTACTTTAACCTGAAAATGTATCTCCATGTGAAAGTATAGGGGAAAATGAGCAATAACCAGAATCGGACCGGGAATGACTAGCTCGAATGGGTGATTTGCTGCACTTTATAAATCCTAATTGGTTTACATCAGACACTGAGAGAAGTGATGCAGGGATCTCCAGCCCTGGAAGGTTTCCTCTTGGGGGAAATATCCCCTAAGCAGTCGAGCTATCCAGGACAATGGGGTCGGCTGCTATGGACTCCTACAACATACACCCTTTACTGTCATGGACACTGAACTATAAACAAAGCACGTCCTTGATCTCTGAACACAAAGTACAGAACACTGATGAGGAAATAACAACTATCATACATGTGTGATACCAGTGGGACCCTTTAATATTCTAGCATCTGTACCTGCCATCTCCGGCCATTCGTTTTTGGACTGTAGCCGGGCAGAGGGCTACAGTCTGTGAGTCATCTCCGCCCTTGGATTTTCTCAAACCGGCCCGCTCTGCCTATTTGAGCCGGCCACACACGGGGATTGCCTCAGCTTGCTGGGACACCATTTCCCAGGCTCCCCCGCGTGGCGCGCTACAGCAATGTCATCAACAAGCGCCCGGAGGCGCTTAAATTAAACCGGTAGCTCCCGCAGTGCGGGACGCGCGCAGGCATGCCCGTCCAAAGCCGGGCCAAGGGCGGGCCCGTCTGCACCCGTCATAGACCGAAGGAGGCCGGGCCGGGCAATCCCTTTAAGCACCAGTGTAAGGTAAGTGATACTAAGCACTATGGGGAAACGTACAGTTATATCTGGCCCAAAAACATCTACTGCCACTACCATCGAAAGCATGCTCAAAAAAGCTGTTAGTATGGTTTAATCGGAGATCGAACTAACCGAAAGGAGACTTTCTATGGGCCAACCAGCACCTCAATTGCACCTGTCTGAAGAAGCAGAGCAGGGTAATTTAATTGACCCTCTCCCATTATCACCTAATGTATTAATCACCACCCCCTGCCAGAGTGATATGTTGTCTGAGGGCTTTGAGATTGATGAGGATGATGAGGACAATTCAGAACGCCAACTACGGCCTCAAGTCAATGCTAGTATTGGAAAGTTGGCCTCGGTCATTAAAAAAGTGGGGTAAAAAAAGGAAGAGAGGCATGTCAAAACCCACTAGCAGTAAGAGGAAACAGCCAGTCCGCCTAAAAACTGAACCCACTCCCCTGGGTATGTGGAGACAAGGATCTACTGTTGGACAGCAAGCCCAATTGAGCAAATAAATTACAATACCGTAGACTTGACCACATCAGAAGTTGCAGTTAACTCCATCCACACCCAAACTGAGTATACAACTGCCCATGGTACTCGTGAAAGGCCGGGCGAGATCCTAATTGACTGAAAATGTTTGGTTGGAGGGCTCACAGCGATTTTTATGGGGCTTCTTTTATATTACTTTAAGGGTTGGGTGCTACATACAGGTGGCGCGTCCGTCCGGCGTGCGTCTATAATACAAATAGTCACTGTGTCACCATATAGCTTGGTGACATCACTGTTTTTTGTGCACACCTTAGGTGCTCGAACAAACAAGCTTCTAAAAAATAGGTTGTTTATGCACTTTAATCGTGTTTCATCATTAATTTCATGAAGTTAGGTTTATTTTCCTTATTTACATATTATGCATTCTCGAAATGGCTCCAATGCATTTCGGGTGATGTACCCTTCATCTGGGAGCTTCTGAAAACAACAATGCAAGATATCACTAAGTGGGGGTTCATGATTTGATGTGTAATTATCGTAACATGCAGGTGGGGTTGGTGGGGTGGGTGACCGGCTTCAATAGCAAAGTGATCGGGAAAATTAAGTAAGGTAGCTTTAACTGTGCTCGATGTGTCTGAATAGAATGGTGAAACGTTCATGACTTCAAAGAGCTTCATATAGATATTCGCATAGGTCGGTGCGGCACAATTGCCCATGGAAGTTCCGGACTGTTGGAGGTACCAGTTGTCGAAAGTAGCTGTGGTAAAGCATGAAAATGATTAATTCCATTAGGAATGTTTGCATCCCTGTTTCTATATCACTCTCATGGATGGCTTACACACCCACTTCCTGGCTCGCGGGAAGTAGGAACGTCGGAGAAGCCAACCTTCACAGCACGGAGCACTCTAACATTTAGTAAGTAACATGCGGTGAATTGAAGACCGAATCCGTATAGGCGCTTAATGCGCAACAGAAAAGGAACTTGTTAGTCACTAACGCATGCTCCCATTTATCTTTCATAGACGCCCAATGATACCGGGTACACGTGAGTGTTTACAACGTTGAACCCATTTTGCGCGATTAGACACTTAACAGCACAGCCGTCCACACGTTGAAGTCATGAACGTTTCACCATTCTATTCAGACACATCGAGCACAGTTAAAGCCACCTTACTTAATTTGCCCGATCACTTTGCTATTGAAGCCGGTCACCCACCCCACCTGCATGTTACGATAATTACACATCAAATCATGAACCCCCACTTAGTGATATCTTGCATTGTTGTTTTCAGAAGCTCCCAGATGAAGGGTACATCACCCGAAATGCATTGGAGCCATTTCGAGAATGCATAATATGTAAATAAGGAAAAGAAACCTAAATTCATGAAATTAATGATGAAACACGATTAAAGTGCATAAACAACCTATTTTTTGGAAGCTTGTTTGTTCGAGCACCTAAGGTGTGCACAAAAAACAGGGATGTCACCAAGCTATATGGTGACACAGTGACTATTTGATATCCTAATTGACACCATAATGGACTCTGTTTATGATCGTTTAAAAACTTTGGTAGACAAACAATTTAATGCTCTTTTTAAACGTCTAGACAGGTTGGAAAACCTGGTTAAGAAACCGGATATGCAGAAAAAAGCTGTTGCTATTGTTGATAAAACCAGGGGGGATCAGCATTCTAAACCTACGGAGGCAGTTGACCAGGGCAAATCAAATGAGAGTGGTAATTGTACACTTTCTATTGTTAATACTGCATGTGACAAGTGTGGCAATCCTAAGAACAGTCCCTTTCCCAAACATACTCCCAGTTTGACGCCTTTGTCGAATGCAGCATTTGTCAATAGGACCACTAGCATTAGACTTTTACGAAACCTAGTACCAGCCACTCCTGTGCCGCTGGCCAGCGTTCCGACAAGTATAGCAACTGCCCTGAATGATATTTCTATTTTTGAAAATCAGGTTAAGAGTCCATCTAAAGATGTCCTTCACCTACCTCCAGAAGCTTGCCCCTATGTTGTGATTTTAGCCGGGGTTCCTCCCCTGAAGAAAGACCAATCAGAATCCTGGGAACAACTCAAGAACAAGTGTACTGATTGGTTAACGGCGTATAAGGGCCTAGGGATGGTGAACACCAATGAAATTTTAATGGTGCGACAAGTAGGATGGGTGGGACCCTCAGAAAAGAACATCTCGGGTGATTGTATAGTCGTGAATTTTAGACGTCCCCCCTGGTGAAATGGCTACTGCAAGCACAAATTCACCACAATACCGCCCCAACCCTTATACACTCACTACCCTTAGGTTTTTCCTACAAACCTTCTTTGGGCCCTCGTAATCTTTCTATCCCGACACACACCACACATAATCAGTTCACCGCTTTGTCCAGTCTGGAGAGTCAGGACTGACTATTGAGTCAATTACCGATTATTACACCAGAGTTAGTGGAACCCTTAATAGTATGTCCGATTGTTACCGAACCCAGAGGCCTAGGCCCTAACTTAAATGTGCTAAGTTGGAACATCGCAGGATTAAGATCTAAACTGAATTCTAAGAGTGGGTTGATCTGGTTAGCAATTACGATATTCTGATGTTCCAGGAGACCTGGTGCACAAATGAATTGTTTCTTGAAGGATTTGTGTGTTATAATAGCATCGTAATTAGCCCCAAAACAGGTCATTTTGGGAATTATCAACATGGATAAAGATCTCAGCTGGGGGTAGTATAAAACCTGTGGCAACAAACAATGAGAACTCCCAAGCCACGATTTACACACAGGGGGCCTCAATATGCTTATCTAATTTTTATAATAATGATTTTACATCACTACCAAATAGAAATTTTATAAATTAGTTTGAATTTATTGATGTACTAGAAGACGAGAAGAGGTACGGTAAATTAGACGGAATTTGCCTAGGTGGGGATTTTAATGCACGATTGCATAGTGGCATTGACAACAATACCACTACCCCGGTTAGGGTCAACCCATGCAAAAGAGGGGAGGAACTTCGCAATCATTTGTCCTGCTGCAATTTAATTAACGTAATGGAAAAGGCTAGTGTTGATTCAAATAAAGGTCCATTGCCTACCTATAGAGGACATGAATGTTTATCTATTATAGATTATGTTTTTATATCATCCTCATTGGTAAACTTTTTAGCAAAGGCTGAGGTTTTATGTACTAGTCAAGGTGATCATAATCCAATTTTAACAACTATTAGACTTTCCTCTAAATTTACCATCCAAAGGGAAATAGGGGCTAAACATTTGGTGGCATCCACTGACAAGCTCAGAGTGATCTGGAAGGGCATAGATAATAAAGCCCTTTTTGCACGTATGATAAAATTGCATCCCTTATTGGTAGATACGTGTTTATCAAGCAGCATCTCGGGTGGTGAGATTATTGAGGCCTTTAGTGGTTTGTGTGTTGGTATCAAACATATAATCTCTAAACCTGTTACCAACTCAAGCGAGAATCCCAGATGGTTCGATGGCACATGCTCACGGGCTAATAGAGAACTGCATGAAGCATTAGCGGCTGCACCCAGGGATATAACCCTAGTCAGATCATTAAGAGCCTGCTATAAGATAGCAACTAAATTACGCTCAGAATAGATATTGAAAGAACACTGAGATAACCTTGCTAGTGCTGCCTTACTTAAGGATGTAACTGGACTCTGGAAAGAAGTTAAAGGTATGAGGTCTATGGACTCGAATATTACTCCCATAAATTGTAATATACCTAGTGAACTATGGGAGGAACACTTTACTAGAATCTATACAGCTCCCACAAAGACCTCTAGTAGTCATACCTGCTTCCCAGTCCTACAGGTTGCTATAACTGTATCTGAAGTAAAGGATGCCATACACCAATGTTTAGGGAACAAATCCCCACGTTCGGGTGGGCTTTCAATTGACCTTATAAAACATGATCCGGATTTCTGGGCTCTCCTTTTATGTAATGTTTTTAATAACTTGACCAGCACAGCTCTCCGGAGCACTTGGTCGACCAGTATCATTGTGCCCATTTTTAAAAAGGGTGACAGATCCAACCCCAGCTGTTACGCCCAATTTCTCTGATAGACAACACTTTGAAGACCTTGGGCAGGGTTGTCTTTACTTAAGATTAGGAACTGGGCTGAAGACAGTCAAATTTTAAATAGTTGCCAGCTGGGCTTCAGAAGCAATGTTGGAACTGTGGAACAGTGTTTGAATCTGAATCTCATTTTGGGCAAATACACGATCGCTCAAAAAGTTCCACTTTATTTGGGTTTTATGGATTTAACCTCAGCTTTGATTTTGTTAGCAGATCGTGTTTATGGGAGATCCTTTTAAATTATGGGTTGGACGAGGCCTTGGTTTATTTTTTGGCGTATTTGCACAGGGATTTGAAAACACTGGTGAGGGTAAGCAGTGATGGGGAGGTTTTTGGGAACATTGTTATTGGCTGAGGGGTCAGGCAAGGTTGTGTTCTGGCCCCTCTACTTTTTATCCTTTATATAAAAGAATTACATAACTTCCTGTCTAAACTGACCAGTGACATACCCAAAATTAATGGTAAACTATTCCTCGCGCTTCTATACGCAGACAATGCGGTCATTATGGGCCGCACCCCCAATGCACTTGGCACTTTAGTCACGGGATTTGTATCTTTTATGGCCGATCTGGACATCTGCACTAATTTAAAAAAATCTTATATAATGACTTGTGGGTCGAAAAAACACTGCATTAAGTCTATAACATCGAGCAGTGAATCGCTAACATGCACAAGCACTTTTCCTTATTTCGGCCTAGTTTTTTCAGAATCAGGCTCTTGGCAAGCCCACGTGGCCCACGGCAGAAGCAAACTCTCCAAAGCAGTTAATTCCATCATTAGCCTTCGACAACCGAAACAAGCAGAGGTAGTGTTACCGGTGATTCAGATATATAAATCACAATGTGTATCAATGGCCACTTATTGTGCTGGAGTTTGGGGGTATGTGAATTGTAGTGGGATAAAAATTTAAGAGAATAGATTTTGCAGAAAAATTCTCGGGGCTCAAATTTCATCTCCAACTTACATATGTCATAAGGAATTGAATTTACATTACATGGAGGATTTTATCAGTCTGACCCAGCTCTATTTTGGTTAAAAATATGGCAGGATCCCGCTGCGATTTTAACAAGAGAGATAATTACAGACTGTCTTAAGTGTGACAAGGGTAGTAGCATACACTGGCTTGCCGCACTAAAAGCCAGCCTATCTAGTGTGAAGTTGGACCAATTTTTTTTATGCCCACTAGCATTGGAAAGCATAAGCATGAAATCAGTTAGGGGGGCGTTGTATGACCTGTACCATAAAGAAAGACAAAACATTAAGCATCATAAATTATCAATTACTAGATATATGCCCCTTCTGGAGGTACTGATCATTCAACATCACATGCCACAGCTATACCTTAGAAAAATATAGGGAGATGGAAAAGGAGCTTACTGTACCGTCTTAGGGACGGCAGTATAAAATATTCACTCTGCTTTCCGATAGGATTCAACAGCAACCTTGAGCAAATGAACTGCCCCTGCGGTACTGGTAGCAAACAAACATTGTTACATTTTTTACTCTTTTGTAAATATTATGTAAGATACACACAACAGTATTTAACTCCCCATTTCAAGGCATGGGCTATTATGGATTTTAAATTAGCATACCTTGAAATTTTAAAACTAGGAAGTGACGACATGATTTTTCATGTAAGCACGTTTTTACAAGCTGCGGTACGCTCACGTGCTTCCATGAACGAACTGTAATGCGCCACAAATTCTGTTATATCGCCTTGAGAAATGCCCCTTTTATCCTTGCTTCTATGATGGCCATTAACATCGCCCATAACCAATACCTTGATGATGCTTCTAGTATTGGTAGAATTAAAAAAAAAGGAGTTTAGTTTAATTATATTTGTATCTTGATGCCTACTACTGCCTGACTTATTGCACGTTATTGCACTTTATTTTTAACATATTGCTGATTTTGCACAATTGTTCTAAATCTCAAATTTTGCACTATAATATTAACGCTGCTAGATTTTACAGGCCCGTCCAACATTTTTAACGTGATTTTACTACTGTAACTTTGCACTTGTATTGGATAATATTTTCATATTTATATGTTTTAAAACTTGTTTTTTATTTCTTATTGGTGGTGATGAACTGTGCTTTTATGGCTATTTTTATCCGAATAAAGATCATTTGACTGTGACTTGACTATTCTACAGTTAAATAACTCTGCCGCAAGCAAGATAACGAGGACACATTTATGGACCCAACATTGACTGTGCAAACAGTTTTTGCCTACTCCATATTTCTTGCTAAGAATAGAATTTAGTTGCCCAATGAGAGGTTGCAATTTACACATTCAAAGATATTACTAAATACAATTAACCTATTTTGCTTTCTAAAACAAGGGTTGTTCACATATAGGTTTGTATCTAAGGCTTTGTTATAATTTGAAAAAAACACAGTTGATGGACAGAATTTAGAACAATGCCATACATTCACCCCAATACAAGGATCTGGGCCTAAATCCATCGTTTTTTTGCACTCCACACCACCCTGGGTTAGACACTGGCTATATGCAAATCAGCTCTGACCCTGTGCCTCATGGGAACAGTCCAGTCCGAACTACCAAGCCATGTCTTTCCCTGCAGGATGAAAGTCCTTTCAGATTCATAATAGAACAGCAGGAATATATGACGGAAACCACTCGTGTTTAGCTATAGTTGCTTTTTTTCTGGCCAGGAAACAAATGCTGGAAACTGCTCCATCTTTGGAGTTCGAAAGTCAGATGAGTTATCGCACCAACCACCAGACACATCCATTTGTCTTCTAGCTGTAAGGTGTACAATGTTGCTGTGAAGATTAAATAGTGTAAGTATTTGTAATGTGCAGAGGTAAAATTGTTTAGATCACATGTAGCAAAGATGTATGTAATAGGAGGGTTGCAGGTTTGTACTTTGACCCGTGATACATGAAAGCTATTAAGGTCAGTGCCTTAGGTCACCACCATAAAAAGACACCAGCGGACAATACTAGATTACGGTAAAATGGTCTCAAAGTGATATTGCTGCACGGAGAAGGGGAGCGCTCGAATGTCGAAATAATGTAATTTTGCTGGGGGGTCAAAATCCTTTTTACTCGGACTGCATGTTTGCTGCAGGATGCGACTGGAGTCATGGACCAAACACAGGACCTAAAACCTCTGGGTTGGTGGTTCGGCGGGAGGCGGTCCGGCAGCACCATCAGAACTCTTATATTCTTATATTTTGTGGATTAAAATCACAAAACATTGTTTCACCACCAGAGATGACAAAAGCCCCACTAATGTATGACATCAAAATGGCTTCTTCATTGAAACCCCTCTGTGCGTCGCAAGCAGCTTCCACTCTTCACAGGGTTTTAAGTGGAATGAAAAAACTTGGGGGTCTCTCAAAGGGCGGGTACGATGTAATTAAGGGTGTGGCTTAAATATACCCAAGTTAAAAATCTGGGCTCAGAATGATGTGCCGCTCAACTGGTATTTTGCTACTTCTGTCCTTGCATACAGATATATAATACTGATCCAACAAGTAACCTTACACCTACAACAAGCCAGGTCTATTGGCTTAGCCAATTGTTGTTGTTTGTGTAAGATAAATCGGCAACAACTACGGCTTCCTTGTATATAACATTGAAAATGCTTCCGTTCTGAAATGAGGAGATTGAAAGAGCTATAGCGAGTCTTTTTGAAGTTACCTCAAAAGCCGTGAAGGGTGGCACTGCTGCAGAGGTAAGGTTTTTATTTTACCCTGAGGGCAAAAATGGAGAACACGATAGAGACCCGGTTCGGGACCTGCTTTATAGAACTGCCGGTGCTGAGTACCAGCACGTCCCGGCGCACTTAAAGTCCCGACGCTACAGATCTAGGGAAGAAGTCGTGGACGGATAAGTGTCGTGCACACAGGAGAGAGGTTTGAGCGGGGGCACATGCGCAATGCCAAATAAATACTATTTTTGGAGCTCAACGCATTAAAAAACGGTACTTGGCCTGTCGTCAAACTGAAAGGGAATTAAAACCCAACTTACCTTTAGCCTGCCAGCCAGCGACAGGTCATCCAGGTTACAACCGCCGACTCTCCTGTCCGCACCAATTAGAATCTAGAAAAGAGAGAAATCAGACCAGAAATGAGATCAAACATAAACCCAAACAAAAAACTGCCGCCTACAAGTGCAAAGCAGTGCACATTTTCAAAGCAGGTACAAATACATGAAACGAATGAAATATAACCCAGTTACAAATGTTCAAGTTCTACGAAGGGTTTGTGAGTATTCAGAAATGAAATGGCGCACAACAGGTCGTGGTTGAGTCAAAAGGAAATGTTAATTGTGGTTGGTGCAACTGGATCAGAGAGAACACTAAACTCTGAAAACAAGGGAGGAGGAAATTCTGCCTTGTGGATAATTGTAAGCAAGGTCCGATGCACACAACTAGGTGCGGAGAAGAACGAAAACCGGCGAAAACCGATACCGATGATACCCTGATCTCCAAACATACTAAGTGCTAAACACCGCTGCCACCGGACACGGCATTACCCGCCGCTGTCGCAGCTTGCGATTACTTCGAAACTCTTGATCCACAAACTCAACGTGCACTCTTGAGTGCTTCCGTTTGCCTTGAGAAACCCGAACAGGACCGGGTTGGAATTATCACCGGTCTCCCGACCCCTCCTTTCACGACCCGTCAACAGCCCTGAAGAGTCAAGGGTTATCACCCGTTTTGACGAAACACGTGTCGGCTGGTCTCTTGTTCTAACTATATGCATTCCAATAAAACAACACAATAAGAACACATTTGTACGTCTCCATCCTTGCTACGTTGCTTGTGATCAATCATATCACACATACCTAGTTGTGTGCATCGGACCTTGCTTACAGTTACAAATGTAAGTTAATCCATTATAGGAGCTATTGAATTTGGAGGTAACATCAACAAACATCATGAGTCCAACCCCACAGAAAGTCAAAAATATAAATTTGGTGGTGAAGAAACATTTTCAACCAACCAGTTCCCCGTTGACTGAAAACCAAGAAAGTTTCCAGGAGTCGCTATAGTCATGTCCCCCAAGCACCAGCCTCCCCAACCTCATCGATCGCTCATTCTAAGTCATACTCCTCAAGTTTACACCCATGCTGTGATCCCTTTCACAACATCATTCAAAATAGTGTATGAATATCTCATGAGAACCTCCTGCTCCTTATTGTTGCTGCAGGGGGCGCATTGGCCACCCGGCCCTTTGGTCCAGTCCTGTATGACGGATGCTGTCTGACCGAGCAGACACCTGGTAGCCATCCAGCTCTGCTCTTCATGTCTTCAGCCCTCAGGTCTGGTGCTGCTCGTGATTATGGGGTCAGAAGGTGTGAGTAGATACTCACACCTTCTGACACCATAATCACCAGTGGTTACCACCAAATGCACCTTAGATGGTTGCACTTCAAGAGCGTGTTGCAGGGAGGTGAAGGCAATGCTTTCCTGACCTGCTATGATGCCCATGAACTTAGGAAGCAGAGAATATTAACACCATCAAAATATGAAACCTTTATAAGACAAACAAATGCCCACCTCGAGATATTATAGGGGCAACTGATTAAATGAAGGAAAGAGAGAATTAATGAGCTACCGCCCTGCCCCAACTCTGCACCTAATTCAGACCACTGTGTGTGGAAACCTGTGAATCTAGCAACATGCTTGAAGAATTCTAAACGCCATTCAAAGTGGCTGGGAGCAGGAAAGGGGAAGGTCTAAAACTCTACATTGAGCAAACTGTGCACCTTGCTGCCCTGATGAAATAGTTGACCGATAAAATCACATCAGCAGATAATTCCTCCAGTATACTAATCAAGGTCATCATTGAAATCTCCGAGCCACTGGGGACACACATGCTGATCCCCTCAAAAGATTTCTGTGACAGAGTAGCTACCTACTTTCAGAACAAGGTCCTCAAAATCTTACAGGAGTTTAGGCCTACGGAAGGTGAGGAACCCGTACCTGAGGTTGCTGAACATGATGTCGAGGAGCTCACCCTGTACCCCGCTAAGGAAGCCTTGAGGTCCTTTCCACTAATTACGGTTAAGCAAACGAAAGAATTCCTTCTGGGCCTTAAATTGGATCCCTGTATGCCCTCCTTACTCACACTGGCTCCTGAACCGGTAGCTAACCTCCTCTGTTAGGTATTTAATAACATACTTTCCTCCGGCAGCTACCCAACCATCTGGAAGGAAGTCACAGTTTCAACACTCCTTAAAAAATCTAACGCTGACCCTTCAGAGTTGAACATTTTACGACCCATCTCCCTTCTTACTGCTCCTACTAAGATCCCGGAAATATTCATCAACATTGAACTGATGAAATACAGAGAATTCCAGGAGATCTTTAACCGTACGCAGAACGGGGTTTGTGCCGGTCACAGCACTGAGTCTGCCCTTATTGCAGCTACTGACCATATTCGCAAAAAAAGTGGATCAGTGTGGATCGGCGGTACTAACAATGCTCGACCTTTCGGCGGCATTTGATACCATCTACCCGGTGCATATGGTTCAGCGCTTGCAGGAAGTGGGAGTCTCCGAAAAGGCATTGCAGCTTCTCCACTCCTTCATGTCAGGGAGAACGAACACTGTTAGCTGCGGAGGCTTTAGAGCAAGGGCCTATAGGCTTCCCTGTGATGTCCCCAAGGGTTCCTCCTTGAGCCTTTATGTGACCACCCCTGGCCAATTTAGTGAGATCATTTGGGTTCCAGGTATTGTCCTATGGGGATGACACGCAAACCATTGTTTACATCCCACGCAAAAACACATGACGCAACACCTCAGCGATCTACACTGGCTCCCCGTCAAGAAGAGAATAACCTTCATGCTTCTCACACACCTACAAAGCCTTCCACAACATCTGACCAAACTATCTCAACGAAAGAGTGTTTACACACACCCAAAAGGAATCTCTGGTCCGCCGACTTCGCCCTAGCAGCGGTCCCCCGCATTCGCAGAAGCAGAGCAGGAGGAAGGGCGTTCTCCTACATCGCAGCCTAGTCCTGGAAAGAACTCCCAATCAGCACCAGACGCTCTCCGAACCTACATGCCTTCAGAAAGGACCTCAAGACCCTGCTCTTCGCCTGAGAAGGAGCTGCCCCCCCCCCCCAAGCGCCTTGAGACCCTCACAGGTGAGTAGCGATCTCTATAAACCCCCTGATTTATTGATTGAAATAATTTTCAAATGGTCACAGGAAAGTTCAATCAGTGCATGACCAGCATTATTTGTTGGTTGCAGGGTAACTCACTCAAGATTAATGCTGACAAAACCGAAATACTGGTATTTGGCTTGCGGAGTTCCTTCTGGTCAAATGCCTGGTGGACCACGGACTGCGGTCCTCTTCTTGTCCCGGTAAGGGCAGCGAAAAATCTGGGGGTCACTTTCAATGAGGATCTGACCTTTGATGCTCAGGTCAGCCGCACTGTCTGCACCTGTTTCTATATCTTAAGAACCCTCAGAAAGGTGCTGCCGTATATAAGTAAACATATCACTCGTGCAGGCGGCAGTGAATTTATTCCATTGTGATAAATGATACAAGTTGTGTCAATGGTAAATTATTGTGTTCCACTGCAAGAGTAGGAACAACAAACGGACACAAACCCGAAGCAGAAATAATACCACCAACGGATTGGTGTCAGTACAACGCGTTATTTTACGTCGCATTCCGTTACAACGCAGATTTTACAACTCAGGATCCATTACAACGCATGGCATTACATAGCAGATGGTATTACAATGCATGGCATTACATCGTAAGTATAGGTAAGTATACCTTTTTTTAAAAATGTTATTAAGTTAATTTAATTAATTTTATTTAAACAATTTAATTAAAATACATTTTAAAATAGTCATTAATTTAATTTAATAAAATAATATCTATTTAATAAATGTAATTTTAATAAAAATTTTAATTAATTTAAATAAATTAAAATAATGAAATTAGTTTAATGTACATATTTTTAAAATCGAAATTAAATTAAATTAATATTAATAATTTATTTCATTTAATTAATTTAATTTAAAAATGTAATTAATGTAAAATAATTAATTTAATTTATTAAATATATTTTAATTAATTTAATTTAATAAATATATTTTAATTAATTTAAAAATGGTCAATATAATTTAATTATCCCTAAACACAAACCTACTCCTGAACCCTAAAACACCCCTGTACCCCAAAACCGAAACCATGCCCTAAAACCTAAAAACACCCCTGTACCCCAAAACCCAAATCCTGCCCTAAAACCTAAAAACACCCCTGTACCCCAAAAACCCAAACCCTGCCCTAAAACCTAAAAACACCCCTGTACCCCAAAACCCAAACCCTGCCCTAAAACCTAAAAACACCCCTGTACCGCAAAACCCAAACCCTGCCCTAAAACCTAAAAACACCCCTGTACCCCAAAACCCAAACCCTGCCCTAAACCTAAAACACCCCTGTACCCCAAAACCCAAACCCTGCCATAAAACCTAAAAACACCCCTGTACCCCAAAACCCAAACCCTGCCCTAAAACCTAAAAACACCCCTGTACCCCAAAACCCAAACCCTGCCCTAAAACCTAAAAACACCCCTGTACCCCAAAACCCAAACCCTGCCCTAAAACCTAAAAACACCCCTGTACCCCAAAACCCAAACCCTGCCCTAAAACCTAAAAACACCCCTGTACCCCAAAACCCAAACTCTGCCCTAAAACCTAAAAATACCCAAACACCCCAAAACATATACCTCAGTACCCCAAAACATATACTCCTATTCTCATACTTATTTAAAAAATTACTTAAATTAATATATTTAATTTATAATATTTAAAAACATAAATAAATATTTTTTTTATAATTAATAATAATTAAATCAATTATATAATATTAAATAAAATAAAAAAAAAATTATATACTTACCAATACTTACGATGTAATGGTATGCGTTGAAATAGCATCTGCTATGTAATGCCATGCGTTGTAATGGCATCCGATGTAATGGATCCAGCGTTGTAAAATCTGCGTTGTAACGGAATGCGACGTAAAAGTTGCATTGTAAGTGATACACACCACCACCAACACCTCTTAAAAATCACCGCCCCGTCCTATCAGAGTAATACAATTTTTCCCGTGGGCGAGATAATAACATTAATCTCTGAGGCAATATTCATTGTAAACCCAATTTTTGTAAACCATAGTATTTGCGCCAACAAAAAATGGCCCAAGTAGGAATAAACACGTAAATAAACCAGTGGCCGAAAGAATTGAACGGTATACAGTGACTAAAAACACAGTGTTAAGATGGCCGCCGTAATCGACAATAAAATAAAACCCGTCCTACTAAGAAACCACAGGTGCAATCATTTGAGTAAAATTGACCCATTAAGAGGCATATATAAGGACGAGAACAGGTAGGGTAGATTAAACACTATCGGCAAGACGGTCAAGACTAACGCCCGGAAAATGCGAGGAAGAACCATTTGCGGTAAGTAGAACCCCGTCCCGAACCCCCATAGAGCAACTAAGCCCAAACTAATGCTTTGGTGGTTAATAACTAGGACTGCGTTTTCACCAGTTTCCAAAAATCGCTATCCCTCCATTTTTTTAGATTAATAAAGAACCCTTCCTGTGTTTCCTAAGAGAAGTTCGCCACAAAAGCAAGAGCGATCTTTTTTGGCAAACAGACACGTTTTCAGGTAAGAACCACCGACTCCTGAATAAGGGATTTAATAAACAAATAAGCCCAGTTTAATACCCAGAGTGTAATCTACATTTTCATTCTCCCGGTTTTTTTAAGATTAGAAAATTAAAAGTCAAACTGGAATACCTGGAATACCTGGCGTAAAAAAGGAAGACCGTCCTCTGCATGAGGCCCGCCTACACACTTTTAAAGGTACTTATTCTGTGTACCCCATATTGTAGACATTGGAAATAGAGAATAGCATTACTTTTAATATGGTGTGCTACGGTAGCTAAAAAACCAAATGAATAATATATAATATTTCCTGATAGGCACTATGATTGCATAAACCATCGGAATAACAGAAGAGAATTGATCCACTCCATGATCAAGCTTACAAATAAGGTAAAGAACTAATTAATAAGGCACATAGAATCTAACCAGAGAAGAAATCTTGGTGATCTAATGACCCAGTCTATCTCTATTAAATATTCCACAGAAAACGAGTTGAACCAGAAAAGGTCACATATCGCCAATTTTTTTTAAAAAGCGACAGACCAAGTAACAGCTTAAATTTAGGTATGTATCAAGTGAACATACTTTAAATCAAAGTAAGAGCTGCAATATCCACACCAGGATGATCGACAGGTGATAATCTAAGTAAAATAGTTATCGCCCACCTTCTGCCCAAGATTAGAAAGCCTGAAGGGATGTAAATAAGGGGTGAGACCAAACTGAAGGTTGTGGGATTTACAAATAATGCATAGGATTGTTTTTTTAAAATAAAGTAAACTTACAACGATAGAGCTTCCTCTTTTTTGGTTCTTAAAATGTTTTGTTAACATAAGAAGTGTCAACGAACGTATATGTTCTAATCTAACTAATCAATTTTCACTGAAGTTGGGATGCATAACTTGTTCACTCTATGAAGGCTACAGTTTAACTCTGTTCGACCACTGAGCCAATACACCAAATGTTAATATATGTTTTCTCTGTGTTTTTTTAACTTTATAGTGATTTTAACTTACACACTGTCCTGAAGAAGGTGACGACATAAAAATCACCGAAACGCTGCGTCGACAATATGTTTGTGTGATAAATTTGTTGTATTGTAAACATTTTTAACTGTTTTTGACTTTGTGAGATAAAATGCCATATGAATTGTTTTGAACAAGAATTTTTTTTTAAATAAATGTATAGATTTGTTCCACAAGATGGTATAAACAGAGAATAATATAAAAATAAACATTTCTTTTTTATTCAATTTACATCATAGTGTGTACATCCTTATTAACTTCAGAGAGGTAATTTGAGGTATATTGAATTGGTTGTAAATTTGTTGATCCACATACAACTTTGTTACGCAGATTGGCTCACTCTAAGCTACTTTCTATAACTCCCCAGAGACGAAGTCTCTTCTAGACTATAAGAAAAGGGAACTTGTATTTTTGTTGACTATCTATAACCCTTTCCCTTTTCACAAAGGGTTTCTCCTTCTTAATTGAAAGCTACAATAGCACAGTTTGTTAACTGAGGAGTGTTCCACTTCTACCTCTGAAGAATAAATAGAGGTGCACTAACAGGTGCGTTGGTCCTAAATAAACCATGGACCAATTCAAAGTCTTCAGTTTTTCCGAAGAACAGTTCGATAAATTAGTAAACGGAAAAAATAAAACTACTAATACTGTGATAATAACTGATACTGAAGAAGAAAAATGGAAGGAAATATGGAACTTAAAAAAGAAGGTAATAAGGACAGAGCTACATGCAGACTTTTTGGTTGAATATTGTAAAAAGGGAATTATCCCAAAAGGCCTGCAAGTCAGGAATGAACCTAGTTTATTTACCAAGAACCAAAAATGTATAGAGAGGTGGACGTTTATTGCCAATAGATGTAGCCAAGATTGGCTTCTCTTAATAATAGAAACCGCAAATGCCACACTAATTATAGAAAAACAAGAAATAGACGAAATGGAGAAAAAACTAAGAGAAAGTACAACACTAGAAGATGCTAAAAGTAAGTTAGAAGAAATTCAGGGAGACTTAGACGGATATAGGGATTATCTAACTAACAAAAAAAGTACTAAATTCAGAAAAGATGTAGAAAAGTATAGACCTGAAATAACTTACCATTATCTCCAGAAAGACTATTACGAGAAACAAAGAGAGGAGTCTCAATACAAGCAAAAGTGGCAAACTAATAGAAGAAATGGTCCCAAAAGAGGAGTCACTTTCTCTGAAAGCTCCTATACGAGTACTGACTCTGAAACAGAAATCAACCCTGAGACCTCTGTCCCAAGAGATAATAGTCATGGTAATGCCAACAAATCCAATAGAGAAAGTCTGCCTTTTTTAGACAGACGCAAAACCAATCAAAATACGAACCCAGGAGGAAGAGCGAGAGGGAGGAACTACTACCCTCAGAACCAAGGGCAAGCACGTCCGTATATGAAGACCCGCAGCCAAAAGAACTGGGACTAGATCCTAAAACAGTAGTCATAAACTTATCCAGCAGAGTCTTAAACGATGATGAAATACGGCTGCTGGAAAAAGGTTTAGGATATGCCATCGCTGAACCAGTTGATAAATTTAATCTTCAGCGGGATATAAAAAGCTTTTTCAGGAAAATTAGGCTCAATAAATTCTTCGAAGGAAAGGAAAAACCCCCTAGTGATAACAAGTCAGGTCTTAGGCCTAAATCCAAATGGACACCCACTGGCTCTATGGTCAGTAAGGAAGTAGACATTTTTGAAAAAGTTATAGAGAAAGGACTAGAAGACCTGTTGAAACAGAAATCTTGGGTAAAATATAACCTCACCAAAGACGAGAAAAATGCACTAGGGACCTTGCAGGAATGTAAAGACATCACAATAAAACCTGGTGACAAAGGTGGTAGTATTGTCATCATGGACACCCAGAAATATGAAACCAAAATGCAAGAAATGTTAAAAAAATCCTTTGCATTACGCAACCTCGAACAAACAAGAGTGGCTCAATCTGAAAGTGACAATAATAAATAGATTAAATTATGCCCTAGAAGATGGAGTTATAAACCAAGAGGAATTCAATTTCCTAAAAAATGAGACTCCAGTGATACCTGCAATTTATGGGCTTCCCAAGGTTCATAAAAACCTTAGGGATCCACCAATGAGACCTATCGTGTCCAGTCTCAACTCATTAACAGAACCTTTGAGCCAATATGTGGACAAATTCATTCAACCACTAGTAACCCAGCAAAAAGCCTACATTAAAGACACTACAGATATAATTAGCAAAATCGAAAATAAACCCTATGATATGGATAGAGAGTGGCTAGTGACTCTAGACATAGAGTCACTATACACGAACATCCCACAGCAAGATACGAAAATAATGATGGAAAATATTCTAAAGGGTGGAGAAGAAGAGTTGTCCGAACATGCACAATTTATAATAGACTGCATAGATATCATTCTGACTAAGAACATCTTTTTATTTAAAGAAAACCTTTTTAAACAAATTAAGGGCACTAGTATGGGCGCAACTTGCGCACCGAGCCTAGCTTGCCTTTACGTATCAACCTTCGAGGAGAAACATGTATTCAATGAGATGTCCCCCTTTTTTGAAAACATTAAAACCTGGTATTGTTTCATTGACGATGTGTTTTTCATTTGGGCAGGGAGTGAGGATGAACTAAAGGAATTTATCGAATGGATAAACCTTGGAGACAAGAATTTAAGATTCACCTCCACATATAGTAACCAGAGCTGCACCTTTTTAGACCTAAAAATCAAACACACGGAAGGCCGCCTAAAAGTAGAACTCTTCAATAAGCCCACTGACCGTAACACAATGTTACATTATGGGAGCTACCATCCATCCACCCAAAAAAACAATATACCATTCGGCCAGTTTTTAAGAGTGAAAAGAAACTGTACAGACAAAAAGGAATTTGAAAAACACGCTATAACTTTGACCAACAAATTTTTGGATAGAGGCTATCCGAAAAAAATGGTAAAGCAAGCATACAAAAGAGCTAAATATTTCAATAGAGAGAGCATATTTGAGCCCAAAACAGAACCCCTACAAAAAGAACAACAGTTAGTGTGTGTCACAAATTTCTCTAACATAAGTAACAAAATTAAGTAC
Organism: Lissotriton vulgaris; assembly: GCF_964263255.1. NCBI lineage: Eukaryota > Metazoa > Chordata > Amphibia > Caudata > Salamandridae > Lissotriton > Lissotriton vulgaris. The sequence continues at coordinate 244,599,094 of NC_141688.1, read as the reverse complement.
CTCATAAATAGGAATTGGAACCTACTTCAAACCAAAACAGCGCACCCCTACCCAAACCAATATACGCTTTTCGCAGGAACAAAACAATCAAAAATTGTTTGGTTCATACGTACCCTGATGAGCAAAGAAGAAATAAACTGAGAACCATTGATGGTAAGACCCCAGCGGGTATCTTTCCCTGTGGTTCATGTAAAAACTGTAGCCAGATTATAAAGGGACCTAAAATCACATACAACGGAGTCACCCACCATCAAAATGAATTAGTAAATTGCAGGACTCCAAACGTAATATATATGATACAGTGCCCCTGCCAAAAAGCATGTATAGGAGAAACCTCCAGAGAAATAAGAGTGCGGCTCAATGAGCACAAATCCGCCATTAGATCAAAACGGACCAATGCTCCTTTGACCGAGCACTGGGACACTCTGAAACACAGTGTAGAGGACCTCAGATGGTGCATCGTTGAAGTAGTTAAACTAAACAACAGAGGAGGTGATTTGGACATGAAAAGAAGAAAAAGAGAACAGTACTATATGTCCAAATTTAACACTTTTAAAAACGGCTTGAACAGTAAGGAAGAGTGGGATAGGATTATCTAAACCATGAAATGGGATCAAAACAAATAGGGATGTCCAAATTGAAAATGGTGGAATACAATAATACAAAGGAGCGAAGAAACTGTTACCCTATCTCCCTTGTGTTAATAATAATAAGCAAATGGGTATATCTAAATTAGAGCCACAGGCCGGCCCGCCACCCCCCTACCAATAGCCTGACTACTAGGACTCCACATCCAACAAATAGGGAACCCTCTGTTTAGTCTTAAAGTTCAGGGATTCCTTAGAAAATGCTGGACCAAAACCATAACAATTTAAGAACAAATAACAAATCAATGACTATTATGAGATGAAATCCTGAATAGCCACTAAATAATACAAAAATATCCATCACAATAGATTATGTCATAAACGCAACCAGTTTTTCTGTCTCAATAATACTACATCAAAGTAGAACAGGCTAGAGTTTAACATCCTAAAAGATGGCCGCCACATTTCACCTAAGGAATTTCCAGCCGCGTATGAGTAAACATATCACTCGTGCAGGCGGCAGTGAATTTATTCCATTGTGATAAATGATACAAGTTGTGTCAATGGTAAATTATTGCGTTCCACTGCAAGAGTAGGGACAACAAACGGACACAAACCCGAAGCAGAAATAATACCACCAACACCTCTTAAAAATCACCGCCCCGTCCCATCAGAGTAATACAATTTTTCCCGTGGGCGAGATAATAACATTAATCTCTGAGGCAATATTCATTGTAAACCCAATTTTTGTAAACCATAGTATTTGCGCCAACAAAAAATGGCCCAAGTAGGAATAAACACGTAAATAAACCCGTGGCCGAAAGAATTGAACGGTATACAGTGACTAAAAACACAGTGTTAAGATGGCCGCCGTAATCGACAATAAAATAGAACCCGTCCTACTAAGAAACCACAGGTGCAATCATTTGACTAAAATTGACCCATTAAGAGGCATATATAAGGACGAGAACAGGTAGGGTAGATTAAACACTATCGGCAAGACGGTCAAGACTAACGCCCGGAAAACGCGAGGAAGAACCATTTGCGGTAAGTAGAACCCCGTCCCGAACCCCCATAGAGCAACTAAGCCCAAACTAATGCTTTGGTGGTTAATAACTAGGACTGCGTTTTCACCAGTTTCTAAAAATCGCTATCCCTCCATTTTTTTAGATTAATAAAGAACCCTTCCTGTGTTTCCTAGGAGAAGTTCGCCACAAAAGCAAGAGCGATCTTTTTTGGCAAACAGACACGTTTTCAGGTAAGAACCACCGACTCCTGAATAAGGGATTTAATAAACAAATAAGCCCAGTTTAATACCCAGAGTGGAATCTACATTTTCATTCCCCCGGTTTTTTTAAGATTAGAAAATTAAAAGTCAAACTGGAATACCTGGAATACCTGGCGTAAAAAAGGAAGACCGTCCTCTGCATAAGGCCCGCCTACAAACTTTTAAAGGTACTTATTCTGTGTACCCCATATTGTAGACATTGGAAATAGAGAATAGCATTACTTTTAATATGGTGTGCTACGGTAGCTAAAAAACCAAATGAATAATATATAATATTTCCTGATAGGCACTATGATTGCATAAACCATCGGAATAACAGAAGAGTATTGATCCACTCCATGATCAAGCTTACAAATAAGGTAAAGAACTAATTAATAAGGCACATAGAATCTAACCAGAGAAGAAATCTTGGTGATCTAATGACCCAGTCTATCTCTATTAAATATTCCACAGAAAACGAGTTGAACCAGAAAAGATCACATATCGCCAATTTTTTTAAAAAAGCGACAGACCAAGTAACAGCTTAAATTTAGGTATGTATCAAGTGAACATACTTTAAATCAAAGTAAGAGCTGCAATATCCACACCAGGATGATCGACAGGTGATAATCTAAGTAAAATAGTTATCGCCCACCTTCTGCCCAAGATTAGAAAGCCTGAAGGGATGTAAATAAGGGGTGAGACCAAACTGAAGGTTGTGGGATTTACAAATAATGCATAGGATTGTTTTTTTTCAAAAAAGTAAACTTACAACGATAGAGCTTCCTCTTTTTTGGTTCTTAAAATGTTTTGTTAACATAAGAAGTGTCAACGAACGTATATGTTCTAATCTAACGAATCAATTTTCACTGAAGTTGGGATGCATAACTTGTTCACTCTATGAAGGCTACAGTTTAACTCTGTTCGACCACTGAGCCAATACACCAAATGTTAATATATGTTTTCTCTGTGTTTTTTAACTTTATAGTGATTTTAACTTACACACTGTCCTGAAGAAGGTGACGACATAAAAATCACCGAAACGCTGCGTCGACAATATGTTTGTGTGATAAATTTGTTGTATTGTAAACATTTTTAACTGTTTTTGACTTTGTTAGATAAAATGCCATATGAATTGTTTTTAACAAGAATTTTTTTTTAAATAAATGTATAGATTTGTTCCACAAGATGGTATAAACAGAGAATAATATAAAAATAAAAATGTCTTTTTTATTCAATTTACATCATAGTGTGTACATCCTTATTAACTTCAGAGAGGTAATTTGAGGTATATTGAATTGGTTGTAAATTTGTTGATCCCCATACAACTTTGTTACGCAGATTGGCTCACTCTAAGCTACTTTCTATAACTCCCCAGAGACGAAGTCTCTTCTAGACTATAAGAAAAGGGAACTTGTATTTTTGTTGACTATCTATAACCCTTTCCCTTTTCACAAAGGGTTTCTCCTTCTTAATTGAAAGCTACAATAGCACAGTTTGTTAACTGAGGAGTGTTCCACTTCTACCTCTGAAGAATAAATAGAGGTGCACTAACAGGTGCGTTGGTCCTAAATAAACCATGGACCAATTCAAAGTCTTCAGTTTTTCCGAAGACCAGTTCGATAAATTAGTAAACGGAAAAAATAAAACTAATAATACTGTGATAATAACTGATACTGAAGAAGAAAAATGGAAGGAAATATGGAACTTAAAAAAGAAGGTAATAAGGACAGAGCTACATGCAGACTTTTTGGTTGAATATTGTAAAAAGGGATATATCCCAAAAGGCCTGCAAGTCAGGAATGAACCTAGTTTATTTACCAAGAACCAAAAATTTATAGAGACGTGGACGTTTATTGCCAATAGATGTAGCCAAGATTGGCTTCTCTTAATAATAGAAACCGCAAATGCCACACTAATTATAGAAAAACAAGAAATAGACGAAATGGAGAAAAAACTAAGAGAAAGTACAACACTAGAAGATGCTAAAAGTAAGTTAGAAGAAATTCAGGGAGACTTAGACGGATATAGGGATTATCTAACTAACAAAAAAAGTACTAAATTCAGAAAAGATGTAGAAAAGTATAGACCTGAAATAACTTACCCTTATCTCCAGAAAGACTATTACGAGAAACAAAGAGAGGAGTCTCAATACAAGCAAAAGTGGCAAACTAATAGAAGAAATGGTCCCAAAAGAGGAGTCACTTTCTCTGAAAGCTCCTATACGAGTACTGACTCTGAAACAGAAATCAACCCTGAGACCTCTGTCCCGAGAGATAATAGTCATGGTAATGCCAACAAATCCAATAGAGAAAGTCTGCCTTTTTTAGACAGACGCAAAACCAATCAAAATACGAACCCAGGAGGAAGAGCGAGAGGGAGGAACTACTACCCTCCGAACCAAGGGCAAGCACGTCCGTATATGAAGACCCGCAGCCAAAAGAACTGGGACTAGATCCTAAAACAGTAGTCATAAACTTATCCAGCAGAGTCTTAAACGATGATGAAATGCGGCTGCTGGAAAAAGGTTTAGGATATGCCATCGCTGAACCAGTTGATAAATTTAATCTTCAGCTGGATATAAAAAGCTTTTTCAGGAAAATTAGGCTCAATAAATTCTTCGAAGGAAAGGAAAAACCCCCTAGTGATAACAAGTCAGGTCTTAGGCCTAAATCCAAATGGACACCCACTGGCTCTATGGTCAGTAAGGAAGTAGACATTTTTGAAAAAGTTATAGAGAAAGGACTAGAAGACCTGTTGAAACAGAAATCTTGGGTAAAATATAACCTCACCAAAGACGAGAAAAATGCACTAGGGACCTTGCAGGAATGTAAAGACATCACAATAAAACCTGGTGACAAAGGTGGTAGTATTGTCATCATGGACACCCAGAAATATGAAACCAAAATGCAAGAAATGTTAAAAAATCCTTTGCATTACGCAACCTCGAACAAACAAGAGTGGCTCAATCTGAAAGTGACAATAATAAATAGATTAAATTATGCCCTAGAAGATGGAGTTATAAACCAACAGGAATTCAATTTCCTAAAAAATGAGACTCCAGTGATACCTGCAATTTATGGGCTTCTCAAGGTTCATAAAAACCTTAGGGATCCACCAATGAGACCCATCGTGTCCAGTCTCAACTCATTAACAGAACCTTTGAGCCAATATGTGGACAAATTCATTCAACCACTAGTAACCCAGCAAAAAGCCTACATTAAGGACACTACAGATATAATTAGCAAAATCGAAAATAAACCCTATGATATGGATAGAGAGTGGCTAGTGACTCTAGACATAGTCACTATACACGAACATCCCACAGCAAGATACGAAAATAATGATGGAAAATATTCTAAAGGGTGGAGAAGAAGAGTTGTCCGAACATGCACAATTTATAATAGACTGCATAGATATCATTCTGACTAAGAACATCTTTTTATTTAAAGAAAACCTTTTTAAACAAATTAAGGGCACTAGTATGGGCGCAACTTGCGCACCGAGCCTAGCTTGCCTTTACGTATCAACCTTCGAGGAGAAACATGTATTCAATGAGATGTCCCCCTTTTCTGAAAACATTAAAACCTGGTATCGTTTCATTGACGATGTGTTTTTCATTTGGGCAGGGAGTGAGGATGAACTAAAGGAATTTATCGAATGGATAAACCTTGGAGACAAGAATTTAAGATTCACCTCCACATATAGTAACCAGAGCTGCACCTTTTTAGACCTAAAAATCAAACACACGGAAGGCCGCCTAAAAGTAGAACTCTTCAATAAGCCCACTGACCGTAACACAATGTTACATTATGGGAGCTACCATCCATCCACCCAAAAAAACAATATACCATTCGGCCAGTTTTTAAGAGTGAAAAGAAACTGTACAGACAAAAAGGAATTTGAAAAACACGCTATAACTTTGACCAACAAATTTTTGGATAGAGGCTATCCGAAAAAAATGGTAAAGCAAGCATACAAAAGAGCTAAATATTTCAATAGAGAGCATATTTGAGCCCAAAACGGAACCCCTACAAAAAGAACAACAGTTAGTGTGTGTCACAAATTTCTCTAACATAAGTAACAAAATTAAGAACCTCATAAATAGGAATTGGAACCTACTTCAAAACCAAAACAGCGCACCCCTACCCAAACCAATATACGCTTTTCACAGGAACAAAACAATCAAAAATTGTTTGGTTCATACGTACCCTGTTGAGCAAAGAAGAAATAAACTGAGAACCATTGATGGTAAGACCCCAGCGGGTATCTTTCCCTGTGGTTCATGTAAAAACTGTAGCCAGATTATAAAGGGACCTAAAATCACATACAACGGAGTCACCCACCATCAAAATGAATTAGTAAATTGCAGGACTCCAAACGTAATATATATGATACAGTGCCCCTGCCAAAAAGCATATATAGGAGAAACCTCCAGAGAAATAAGAGTGCGGCTCAATGAGCACAAATCCGCCATTAGATCAAAACGGACCAATGCTCCTTTGACCGAGCACTGGGACACTCTGAAACACAGTGTAGAGGACCTCAGATGGTGCATCGTTGAAGTAGTTAAACTAAACAACAGAGGAGGTGATTTGGACATGAAAAGAAGAAAAAGAGAACAGTACTATATGTCCAAATTTAACACTTTTAAAAACGGCTTGAACAGTAAGGAAGAGTGGGATAGGATTATCTAAACCATGAAATGGGATCAAAACAAATAGGGATGTCCAAATTGAAAATGGTGGAATACAATAATACAAAGGAGCGAGAAACTGTTACCCTATCTCCCTTGTGTTAATAATAATAAGCAAATGGGTATATCTAAATTAGAGCCACAGGCCGGCCCGCCACCCCCCTACCAATAGCCTGACTACTAGGACTCCACATCCAACAAATAGGGAACCCTCTGTTTAGTCTTAAAGTTCAGGGATTCCTTAGAAAATGCTGGACCAAAACCATAACAATTTAAGAACAAATAACAAATCAATGACTATTATGAGATGAAATCCTGAATAGCCACTAAATAATACAAAAATATCCATCACAATAGATTATGTCATAAACGCAACCAGTTTTTCTGTCTCAATAATACTACATCAAAGTAGAACAGGCTAGAGTTTTACATCCTAAAAGATGGCCGCCACATTTCACCTAAGGAATTTCCAGCCGCGTATGAGTAAACATATCACTCGTGCAGGCGGCAGTGAATTTATTCCATTGTGATAAATGATACAAGTTGTGTCAATGGTAAATTATTGCGTTCCACTGCAAGAGTAGGAACAACAAACGGACACAAACCCGAAGCAGAAATAATACCACCAACACCTCTTAAAAATCACCGCCCCATCCTATCAGAGTAATACAATTTTTCCCGTGGGCGAGATAATAACATTAATCTCTGAGGCAATATTCATTGTAAACCCAATTTTTGTAAACCATAGTATTTGCGCCAACAAAAAATGGCCCAAGTAGGAATAAACACGTAAATAAACCCGTGGCCGAAAGAATTGAACGGTATAAAGTGACTAAAAACACAGTGTTAAGATGGCCGCCGTAATCGACAATAAAATAGAACCCGTCCTACTAAGAAACCACAGGTGCAATCATTTGACTAAAATTGACCCATTAATAGGCATATATAAGGACGAGAACAGGTAGGGTAGATTAAACACTATCGGCAAGACGGTCAAGACTAACGCCCGGAAAACGCGAGGAAGAACCATTTGCGGTAAGTAGAACCCCGTCCCGAACCCCCATAGAGCAACTAAGCCCAAACTAATGCTTTGGTGGTTAATAACTAGGACTGCGTTTTCACCAGTTTCTAAAAATCGCTATCCCTCCATTTTTTTAGATTAATAACGAACCCTTCCTGTGTTTCCTAAGAGAAGTTCGCCACAAAAGCAAGAGCGATCTTTTTTGGCAAACAGACACGTTTTCAGGTAAGAACCACCGACTCCTGAATAAGGGATTTAATAAACAAATAAGCCCAGTTTAATACCCAGAGTGGAATCTACATTTTCATTCTCCCGGTTTTCTTAAGATTAGAAAATTAAAAGTCAAACTGGAATACCTGGCGTAAAAAAGGAAGACCGTCCTCTGCATAAGGCCCGCCTACAAACTTTTAAAGGTACTTATTCTGTGTACCCCATATTGTAGACATTGGAAATAGAGAATAGCATTACTTTTTATATGGTGTGCTACGGTAGCTAAAAAACCAAATGAATAATATATAATATTTCCTGATAGGCACTATGATTGCATAAACCATCGGAATAACAGAAGAGTATTGATCCACTCCATGATCAAGCTTACAAATAAGGTAAAGAACTAATTAATAAGGCACATAGAATCTAACCAGAGAAGAAATCTTGGTGATCTAATGACCCAGTCTATCTCTATTAAATATTTCACAGAAAACGAGTTGAACCAGAAAAGGTCACATATCGACAACTTTTTTAAAAAAGCGACAGACCAAGTAACAGCTTAAATTTAGGTATGTATCAAGTGAACATACTTTAAATCAAAGTAAGAGCTGCAATATCCACACCAGGATGATCAACAGGTGATAATCTAAGTAAAATAGTTATCGCCCACCTTCTGCCCAAGATTAGAAAGCCTGAAGGGATGTAAATAAGGGGTGAGACCAAACTGAAGGTTGTGGGATTTACAAATATTGCATAGGATTGTTTTATTAAAATAAAGTAAACTTACAACGATAGAGCTTCCTCTTTTTTGGTTCTTAAAATGTTTTGTTAACATAAGAAGTGTCAACGAACGTATATGTTCTAATCTAACGAATCAATTTTCACTGAAGTTGGGATGCATAACTTGTTCACTCTATGAAGGCTACAGTTTAACTCTGTTCGACCACTGAGCCAATACACCAAATGTTAATATATGTTTTCTCTGTGTTTTTTAACTTTATAGTGATTTTAACTTACACACTGCCCTGAAGAAGGTGACGACATAAAAATCACAGAAACGCCGCGTCGACAATATGTTTGTGTGATAAATTTGTTGTATTGTAAACATTTTTAACTGTTTTTGACTTTGTGAGATAAAATGCCATATGAATTGTTTTTAACAAGAAATTTTTTTTAAATAAATGTATAGATTTGTTCCACAAGATGGTATAAACAGAGAATAATATAAAAATAAAAATTTCTTTTTTATTCAATTTACATCATAGTGTGTGCATCCTTATTAACTTCAGAGAGGTAATTTGAGGTATATTGAATTGGTTGTAAATGTGTTGATCCCCATACAACTTTGTTACGCAGATTGGCTCACTCTAAGCTCCTTTCTATAACTCCCCAGCAACGGAAGTCTCTTCTAGACTATAAGAAAAGGGAACTTGTATTTTTGTTGGCTGCCGTATATTCCACCTGAACTGCATCGGTCCTTGTAGGAGAGTAGGGTCTGCTATCCTATGGTCACCCCAATTTTTTGCTTTTTGCTTCACTGGTTTTCGACTTACTGAGGCTGTGGGCCTGCTAATCAGACCCCCAGCCTGCTGTTCTCTCTCTAAATTTATAATACATGTGCTATAGGTACATACCACAATTGGAAAATGGACTCCTTGTCAGCCCCTGTACCATGCACTATAGGTGCTCAGGGCATAGGTGCCACCAAGGCCTACCAGGGGCTGAAGCATAGCTTTTGCCACCCCTGGCTGGTTCTTAAATTGACACAACTGGCTGATCACTCACCTGGGGCAAGTGGGTTGAATCACACCTTGCTTAGATATAGTATACCTATATCTAAACCTATATCTGGACACATATAAACCTGTGAGCCACTCCTATGGAAGGCCTTACCAATCCCGGAGGCAGAGTGCGTGGTTTTATGTGAGATGTAGCTCTGGCATAAGCTGAGCCTGTCTGCAGCTGTCGGGAACAACTCCCTAAGCTGATCCGGGATAATGCCATACCATATACTCTTAAGCGCCTTATAATCCTCGCGGTTATATAATAACTTTGGTTTGGCTTTATCAAAACATGTCGTGTAAGGTGTCATACGAATTGGAATACTATCCCCTCGCCAGTTCTGGCGACGGGGGTAGCATTCCACCCTTCTAGAGGGAGAAGACATGTTACTTTACTGAAAGGCGGTTGATTTAAAATGAGCCTCAGATCCACAAAATGGATGCCTCTGCCACAGACACGGGTCTGGCCTCCTGCTGCTGACCGAAACTCAGCAAATGGTGGCCTGGACACAGGGCGGTGTCAAACCACTCCAGACAGGAGATAGTGGATTGTAGCAGGGAGGTTTCAAAGAAACCAGACACTGCCTGGGGAGCACAAGGCTGCCCCTTGCATAATCCAGCCAAACCCGTTCTGGGGCACACCAGCCCCAGTCCCAGCGCGGCCTGGATCAAAAGAAAGGGGTGTAACCACCCCCTTCCTGGGTCCCACCCATAGGAGGGGACCTAGCAGGATGTCCGCCCACTAGATTCGAATAAGAGTGGGAGCAGTGCCAATGCAACTCAGATCATCCTGAAGAAACATAAGAAACGAATTCTGGACCCTTCGACATCCTACTCAACGTAGAAGACTGAAGAATCTCCCTTGTGGTCAAGGAGTGAACACCCTGTGCAAACAGGCACCATCCAGCCCTCGACCTTTGCTTTGTTGCAGTTCCCGCCGGAACTCGAGCGACAGAGATCGACGAGATCAAGCTTGCCTGCCTTCTCCCAGCCCGATCCACAGTCCCTGCAGAGCTGAGACCCGTGGAGGCGACCGGAAGCGTGGGGCACACCATCTTGAAAAGGCCACGAGACGCTGACCGTGCAGCCCACGAGTGAACCTCGAAGCTGTACAGCGGGGTTTGAGAAGCCCCAACCCTGAGCTACACTTGCACCAAAGCTACCCCCTCCACACTCGACGAGTGCTGCGTGGGGCCCTTCTGCTTGTGTTGGCTTGACGCGTTGGCCCGGTCACTTGCCAGCTGGCTTGTGGCCCCTGTGCCGACGAAAACTTGAAAACGACTTGCTTTTCTGGTTGCTCCAGATCTGCACCAGCTCCTGTGAAAAGGAGCCCCCACTCTGACCCTACCCTCCTGGTCTGAGTGAGAAGCAATCTCCCGGTTCCGCGTGGATTGCTTTTGCCAAGTGCTGTTTGCTGCAATCTTGAAGCCGACGGTGCGGACGGCGAGAGCCTGCGTGGGACAGATCGTGACCTGCTCCTGGATGTCGCAGATGCCCCAGAGCCCACGTGACAGCGGAGAGAAGCCTCTCGACAACCATCTGATTGCGCCCAACATTGCCTGGTTCCGTCCTGGTTCCACCCTGGTCACTGCTGAGTGACCCAGACTCTGTCCCCTCAGCTTTCAGATTCATCTCGACTTCGATCCACCCTTGGATCACACCGGACACTTCTGCTTCCCATCGCCTGCAGCTTCTCCAGCTCCAAGCACCAAAAACCTGCGTGTCAAAACCCGACGCCACTTCGACCCTGTGCACCCACTTCCTGTGGATGAGGTAACATTGCAACGCCGGTGTCCCTACACTGGTATACACCTCTAGGGTCTGTGTCTTAAGTTTTGTTCCTCTAGGTTCAGCGGAAGTATCTTTAAACTAACTTTGTGTAACTTTTACGCACCATTGACATTGCATTGGTGCAAGCCGCACTTTACGTGCTGCACCCGAATTCCGTGGGTTTCTCCCGACTTCAGCATTGCTAGTCCTGACTGTTCCCAGCGATTCTCTAGGCCCTAGGCCTAACCACTGTTCGATTGGTATTTCTTATACCACTTTCTTACTATATGGTTTGAGTGGCCACCCGCCCTCATCCATAATTGTGCAACTTTGTATGTTATACTGTGCTTTTGATTTAACGCTTGTGCCCCTTTCCTCATAAAGAGTACTGGGGATTAATTTAGAAATAAACACATATATTTTTATAATATATACTTGTGTGGTGTCCTTTCATTTCGTATTACAGGATTTTATGTGGTAAAACAGCTTGCTTAACACGACCTCTTAAGTTAAGCCTTTAAGGCTGCTTAGTCCATGCAACCCCTAGGATAGCTTGTCTAACAAGGTTGACTTACAACCAGACATCATAAGGGATTGTTTGGACTGATACAAGGCGGTTCCAGAATTGGAAACACCACATATCAGGCCAACTTCTCACAGTCCTCCATCATTGCACTTATCACCTCCCAGCTGGACTACTGCAATGCTTTGGACTTCAACATCAATGCAGCATCACTGGGCAAACTGCAGATTGTACAGAATGCAGTGGCCAAGTTGATCCTTAACATCCCCGAGCACCAATTAGACGAAGAGGAGATTTGCACCTTGCACTGGCTCCACATTAGGAAGCAAATCTCCTACAAGGTCAAGAGCATCGTCTTTAAGGCCCTACACAGCAAAGGCTTGTTACAGTTGAAAAACAGTTCAAATGGTATATCTTCGGGAGGACCCGGTGATCCTCCATCCAGAAAAAACTGGTCCCTCCAAGATTCCGCAGGCCAGATAGGGCGGTCGCTCCTTTTCTGTAGCAGACGCCAAACTTTGGAACTCTCTGCCTTCTGTCATTTCCAACGTTCATTTTCTTCTGTCTTTCAGAAAATTGTTGAAAACATGGGTTTTCTCATCCTAGTGGTGGCTACGTGCTACTTTCTTCTCCTCCGTCTGCCCAGCTTCTTGAAACCTTTGGGTACTAGCATGCTCTACAAATGGTATTCTATCCTGTATCCTATCATCTCTATAAACAGTGGAAGATGCACTAGTAAAATGCAAGCATGCCAACATCTTCAAAATGCTCAACTGACCCACCACTTGGCCCTCTCCTATCACCATTGTAGACATTCTGAAACCACCTACAGAGGTCAAAGTGTGTGTTGATCCCCGCTTTTCTAGTCGCAGTTTCATATGGGATCATCGCATCACCAAAACTAATAAAAGGGTTGTGAAGGTACTCCAAGACCGACAATAATATGTGGTTATTGTAATAGTGGTGTTTTTGTATGGGGGGGGAAGTGTTCCTGACAACTGGAATGACACAGTAATTTAAAAAAATCAAACACACAGATTCGGAAAACTCATTAAATTGTAGTAAATTTAATCCTCGTGACTCCCTTTTGGGTAATTCTATAGAATACAGCAAACTGTACATCTCCGGGGAAAATAAAGAGTAAAAAAAAAATCTTAATCCGTTTCCACATCTGGAAAAAGACATTAGTCATGTCCCTTGTCTCCTGAAGGTCAGTGAGGATCTGAATACACATCTGTACATGGAGTATTTATTCAACAGACAAGGGTCGTCCTAGTCTACTAGGGGGTTTTCCTTTCCATTAACATGATCTTAAAGCATGATCTCTAGCTGTTGTTGCCCCCTGGTGCGTCAGTCTAGTGGTCTATTTCTCTCAGGTATATTTTCAGCACTTGCACAAACTCATACTTCTGACTTACACGGAGTCTGGTGTATGGGCTCGGTATAACAGGGTCTGCATAATCAATCGCCCTGATTTCTAAATACTGGTGCAGAGTGGGCGCAAGAGATCAGCGCTTTCAATGCTACTCGGGTCTTGACACAACTTGGAGAAATGACTGAAAATGAAAAACACATATATCTTTCACACAAAGCAATGCTCTTCCTTCACATGATAAAACAATCAATGCGGTCATAATACTGTGATGGGTAAAGTACCTAGAACCTGATGGTGCCTTTGGCCTCATTTACAAGTGAGTAGAATGTCTGGATGTCTGATCCACCCTCCTCTAGGTTTTCTTGCCTCATTTATAGGTGCAAGAACCTCTGTTTCAAGGGAGGCGACACCAGCTCCGCTGTCAGATACACAGTGAGTCCCAGTGGCAACGCCATCAGACAGCTAGCCGCGTCTAGGGTGGTGCTTGCGATGACATGCCCACCTTTGTTTTCCTAACTGACAGGAAAAAACAACCACTGTCTTTGAATTTTTGTTTAAAAAAAAAAAGTCCCCGCTTTGGGTGTTTGGATTTGGGAAACAGCTATCAATTGGCCTGTGATGTCACCATGGCACGGTGGGCCGGCTGCCATAGTGCATTTTGGCAATGGTTATCCAGCTGTGTCAGTGGAAGTCTTTTGGCATAATAAGGATGCTGGACCAGCGGAACATGTCAATATGGCGGGTCATCCACTGCAGCTCAGGCAGAGGAGTATGCAAATACTTTTGGAAATTTGGGGGTTTAGTTATCCAGGGTGAAGTCACTGAAAGGAGCTGTGCCGTTGACCCAACCCTATCACCTGGTCTTCATCTGTGGGCTGCGGCGTGGTCACGGTGGTGGAATCACTCAACCCCGTCCTGGCCTCAGAAACTTCACTTGCGCAAGACTGTGGGCCAGAAGCACCAGTGTTTGTCAACAAGAGGCCATCAGATATCCGGCCAGACAAGCTCTTTGTATCTAGAGGAAAGAAAAACAAGAGAAAATGTGAAAAATGTGATTATGTTGATTAAAAAAATGTGAACAGTTAATCACTGAAAACAGGAAACATAACGAATAGCAAATGTATTAAAAAGCAGGTACATATTGGCATAATCTCGAAAGTACATTTAAAGGGTCGTAAGTCAGGACTTGGACAGAGAGAGTCTGCCATTCATCTTTCCATGAGCGCCAAAATAGCTGTCACTATGGCAATGAAGGAGTTGTTGAACATAGCTTTATGTAAGAAGGTGTGGCCTCTATGCGCTAGATACTGACCATGGGTACCTGTAGTCACCGAGGGCAACACAGTAGCGGGCCGGCTCGCATAGAGGGGGGCGGTGGGGCCCGGGAGGGGCAAGGGGGAGGGCGGGGTTAGCAAACACGGACATACGACGGAACGGATATAGTAAATAAAACCCCATTCGGATCCACTGTATGGATCGGTCACGTGATTATTCATTATTAGTAGGCGACAAATATACGAATGTAACAGAACCGGGCAGCCCGAATTTGCCTAAATCTGAGTAAACTGTGACCATGCAAAACCAGCTCTGAAATAATGCTTAATTTGAGCCGGTGCGGGCCACCGGCATTTATTTATGGGGACCTGCACTCATTTTCCCATCAGATATTCCGCGAAAACAAAAGAGGTAAAGACACATAAATAGCAAACCCACAATTCTAAAATATGGAAGTTGACATACATAATTGACATTATGAGAAAAAAAATCGTCACAAAGGGAGATAGCGGGAGCGAGTAAGGGGCGGATAAAGGCACGGGGCGTTTTCTGGAAGTGAATTAAAAAGCCCTAAGATGAATTGCACCGGCCGCCGACTTTAGAGCAGAAGCTTCGGCCACCCACACTTTTACAAATGAAGCACTGCTTGAAGCACTGTACTGCCTCCAGGTGGATGCAAGGGTCACGTTCGCAAGGCCTTCTGGGGTTAGGGCCTCCCACACGGCAAACGATACCACCCTCGGAGGTGCCCAAGAGACTCTTGGGTGCAGCGAATGCAGATCTGATCACAGAACATTCAAACGGGGAAAGCACAGAAACAGAACTCATCAGGGTAGATTACAACTTCAGTACTTCATGGACAACCTGAAAACAGATGTGTCCCTGCAAGCCTAAAACTAGGGAGGGACTGGACATTTATACCACTGTATCTCCAGAGTGGGCTGGAACAACTGGAGGCCGGGATTAGGGGTCCACGGATGGTTTATTGCGTGGTGGAGAAGAAAAGGGAACCAGTTCCTAACTTTTGGTAACACTCTAAATACTTCATTGAACTGCAGATTCCACACCTTTTGGAATCTCCTCAGACACCGGATTGGATCAGGAGCATATTCAAGCGTTCGCTCTCATACACCGGTAGGCGTCGCCATTGGTCCTTCAAGGGGCCTCGTCCCACTTCCAGAAGTGGCGGCCCAGAGCCAGATATGTGCGACCCCCATGTGATAACATCAGTTTAATTTGGTGCTTCCATGCCCTCAGATGCAGAACATCTGAAATAAGTTCAAAACAGTAACCGTGTGCAGAACCTGATATAGGACCTCAGTGCCAGTTAGAAGCCACGCCACAGAGCCTCTGCAGTTACAGAGATAATCCAACAGAAAGGTAAGTCATTCTCCGGGTGGAGACCTCTCTTTGCACAATGTTCGCCTTCTGAACAGATACCCAAGGCAGAGGACCTGAGAAGTCGACATCACACAAAGATATTTGAGAGGACCAAGTAGGTAACATGGGCCTCCCTGTGGATCTGAGAGTTGTGGCAATAATGCCTAGTGAAGATGTGGATGGACCCCCATATGGCAGAAATTGAACGACCAGCACCTGAATACCCCTGGACACGGCAATAGTGGCGGTGTTGGCTCTGACTGAACCCAGAGATCCTCCAGAGGCTCCTTCCTGGCCAAGGCATGGCACAATTTTATGAGGAGAAGCAGCCACCTGGATGAAGTTTATTTCTGAACTACACTTCCCTTTCTAACACCAGTGTACCCCACAAAAAAGTGGCCATCCACCCTCTGCCCCTAGATCAGGTAAATATAAAAGGTAAGAGCTCTTCTGGGGTCCAACTGGTGAAGGCCCTCCTCTTTAGAGGGAAGTGGTGGAGAGAAGAAAGCAAGGAACATGAGGGACTTCCCCCCCCATGGAAAGAAACTAAGAACAAACATTTTGCATTTTGTTTAAGACCCCAATGTGGCATAATAAAAAGCACCACATATATATATATATATATATATCAGACAAAAGTTGTTAGGTCGAGAGGACCAACAAATAAACCCTAATCGTGTCCGTGGCAAGGCCTTGCCAGGTTGAAGAAAGAAGAATGAATATTAGTATGTCAGACAGCTTTGCCTGCA
The DNA here is from genome assembly GCF_964263255.1 of Lissotriton vulgaris. NCBI lineage: Eukaryota > Metazoa > Chordata > Amphibia > Caudata > Salamandridae > Lissotriton > Lissotriton vulgaris. Next base: position 244,582,460 of record NC_141688.1, on the reverse strand, counting down.
GCAGAAGGAGCTCATGGTACTCCCATCAGGCCACAAGCCTTGCCCAGCATTCAGAATTAGTCGAGACTTTGTAGACAGAACAGCAAGCAGCCATGATGACCGCCACCACTTTCCAAGACAGATCAAAACCACTTAGCTGGTTACCCTCAATCTCTAAGCACAGAGGTGGAAGTTGTGGATGTTCAGATGAAGGACCCTGTCCTGTTTCTGGGACAGTAAATCCTCCTGAAGAGGAATATCGAGTCGGGGATAAATGCAAACACTCAGTGATTCTGAGTATGAGGTGAGTACGAGACCCCTGATCCCAGTCCAAGGATATCAAGATGAACTCAGCTCAGACCTTCTTCAGACTTCAGAGAAGCAATGGGAGAGGTGGAAATGTATAAAGAAAGATGGTGTCCAGCAGAAGGCAGGGTCTAGGCCACAAGACTTCCAATACTGATGTTCTCAACAACAGCACACTGATCTATTCAAGGCACGCCACAATGGATGAAAACACATTGAACTACCACTGGGTACACGCGCTACTCGTTGTTGGCTACATAATGCCTATTGAGCTCATCGGTCCTGGGGTTCAGGAAGCCCACCTGATGGCTGTACGTCAGGGATATTCCTTGAAGATTCAGCCACCTCCACAGCTGAAGAGCTTCCACACAGCACAAGACCCCACACCGCTCTACTTGTTGTAGTACCACATGGCAATAGTGCTGTCCATCAAAACTCGGATCGACTACTCGTTTATGGATGGTACAAAGGCTTTGAGGGCCATGTGACTGATATGGTGCTGCTGCTCCGCTGGCAAACAGAGGCCTCTAATAACTGATCGCTATATGTCGCCTTCAGCCCAGAGTCGATGCATCAGCCACCACTGTCGGCTCCAAATGAAGTAAGTAAAACAGCTGACCACAAGTCATGTTGACATTCAGAAGAAGATTGTGCTCAGCAGTATGAGTCAATACTGTAGGAAAGTAAGCTATACTAAAGTATAGGAGACTATTCTAGTCAATATTTGTTTCTTCCTGTCACAGCATACTGATCTCTGAGGACAGACCATTTATCATACAGTTATAAGAAAAGCATGTTATCTACTTCACCAACAGGTGGTTTGTTTTTATTAAGCTTGCATTGTAGTATGCTTCCTGTGGTGCCTCCTGGGCCAAAGTTCATGCTACAGAATTTCCTTTGGTGTCATCTGTATGAAGGGTCATGTGTACTCACTTCCTCAGATGTAATTGGTGGTCAAACAGCACATGTTCTCATGCAGAATACACATGCACTGTGGCAGTGGATGGTATTCTTTTGAAGATCATGTGTGGAAATTATTGGTCTCTACATCCATGTCGGCAAAAAAGGAGGTCACTCAGGCAGTAAAAAAAGGCAGAGCAGATCGGCAAGAAGGAATTTATTTGTTGGCCGTAAGGCAGGCGGTGAGGTGTCCTGCTACGGAGAGGAGGGTCTCTGAAACTAACCTCGCTACAGCGTCTGGGATCTCCTCAGGCCACGTCTCCCGCATGCTGGGGGTCTCAGGCAGAGGCATGGTGCATCTTGAACACTTTACCCAGATTTAAACCACCTCAGTTCTTACCCACATCTATCACATATTCATCTTTCCACCACTGGATCTGTAATAATGATCCGGCCACCTGGCCTTGGAAGATGGCATGGCTGAAGCTGGATTAGGAATAACAGGATAAAATGGGATCCTGCATGCTATGGTCCAATAGTGTTTAGAGAATCCCGCTTGACAGAACATTCGGGCAGCAGGAGACTCGACCCATCACCACCATGCATTGTGCAGGGCTTATCTCTACTGCCTGGTAGTAGGCAGAGAGACTACACAAGACCAGAACATGTACCATGACCTCAAACGACCACTAAATGATGTATCTTTAGCAAACGCCGATGCGGTAAGGTGATGCCCATATGAATTTGAGTAGCATGTGCAGTATGGGAAGTAAATAACTGCACACTAAACATACACTTCACACAGAACAAAAACATACAAAGTAGACATTCTTAAACTGATTTTGAAACGTGTGATCCAGTCAGAAACTGCTCACTCAGAACTAGGAACCACATTCATGAAAAGGACGCTGCATAGGTCCCATGATGCATACATTAATCATTAGGCTATTTCACCACCCACAAAGGAGCGATAGAAGACTCCCAAAGATCTGACATTAGGGGAAGACGTGGATCTAATACTTTAAGAAGCTCACCACTGGGTGGGTGAAGGGATGGATGAATGGCCCATTATTCGACCCAGATTTGTCTGTACTTGTAGCTTGTTTTATGTAAATACAATGAAAAACAGCTAAAAACTCTACTGTTTAATGCCTAATAAAGTAATCTCATGGGGCTTCTTTCTGTTTCAGCGCCTGGACGCCTCAGGGCAGCTGTAGCGCTATACAAATCACATTTTCATTTCATTTCATTTCAAAAAGTAGTTCCAAGGGTAGTCAAGAATAAGTTGAAAAGATGACCACATGAGCTTGAGTTCTGTATTTAGTGATACTCTCTGGAGCATTTGAGAGGGAACTGATAAAGAAGACGACAATAAAACTGTAACCCAGAGCGGTGGTACTTCACCTGTGGTCCGAGGACCTCTGGGGATCCACGTGGCCTACTCAGGGGCTCAGTGACTGTTTTGCCAAATTAAATAGTAGTACAATTAATAAATAAAAATTAATAAAGTATATACAAATAAAAAAGCTACATTTTAAATTCGAAATTAGTTTCTAGACTTGATTGTGAATTAAACGAAATATTTTGATATTTGAGCATTTGTTTGGGTGTACTTGTTTCTGTATTTTTGCGTATTGTTTTGAGATTCAAATCATAGATATTGCTTAGGGTGGGGGTCTCCAGCTACCCATAATGACAAAAGGAGGTCCCCAGATTCCTGTTAGGATTCAGTGGGGGGTCCGCAGCAGTCACAAGGATAAGAACCACTGACCCAGAATAAGCTGCTATGAAAGACAACAAGAGTATTTAAAGGGTTCGCTCTCGATGTACTATCGGTCAACTTTGCTATAAAACATTTAAAAAGGAAAGGACTATGGAGTTATAGAGAGGGCTTTCATGTGTTGGAGAAATACATTAATTGAACTGAAGAAATGACTTATTACAACAAGGTGCCCAGTGAAGGCCAGAGTGAAAATACGTGCAGTAAAAAAGCGCAATGAAAACATAGCTGGCCGGATCCAGACAATAGTCTCTTGATGGAAGAACGGGAAAGGCAGATTCGATTGGTAAACATTTGAATCTGAGAGAGAAAAACATTAGTTTGGGGGTTCATTAATGTCTACCACAAAACGAACGAGGTAGAAAAGATATATGGATGAAACAGATATTCGAATGGTGACATAATTTATGATTTTTACTTTTCTGTCATTTTAAACATTTGACTTAAGTTTACAATATTGGTGGTTACTTTTCGATATCAGTGGCATGTATTCAATTCTGTTTACGTTTCACTCATCCTGACGTCAAGGTTGTTTACTATGACTGGATCAATAAATCCAACTCAGTTGTTTTTCTCGTGTGGTTATTTGGGTTGTTAAACGTATGCCTAGTAATGGAGGCTAGTGGTAATTTAATGCGCACATAAAAGTAAAAATGATGTTGGCATTGGGTAGAAATCTTGTTTTCGAAAGAGTAAATGCCTTGTTGCTCGCACAGGAGGGACGCTCAAAGGCTCTGGCAACAGCACAACAGCCGTGAATAGATAACATTAAGAAAGGGCTTCTTTCTAATAAGTATGTTAATTTTAAACTACTTGAGCGCTAATCGAGTAATATTCACTGGGTGGAGATACACAGAAGACATGGAGTCTCCAGCCCTAGACACAGGTCACACCCAGGGTCACAGCGCAGGTCTCACGCCCAGGGTCACAGCGCAGGTCTCACGCCCAGGGTCACTGCGCAGGGCTCACACCCAGGGTCACTGCGCAGGGCTCACACCCAGGGTCATTGCGCAGGGCTCACACCCAGGGTCACTGCGCAGGTCTCACGCCCAGGGTCACAGCGCAGGTCTCACGCCCAGGGTCACAGCGCAGGTCTCACGCCCAGGGTCACAGCGCAGGTCTCACACACAGAGTCACAGCGCAGGTCTCACACCCAGGGTCACAGCGCAGGGCTCACACCCAGGGTCACAGCGCAGGGCTCACACCCAGGGTCACAGTCTCACACCCAGGGTCAGAGCGAAGGTCTCACACCCAGGGTCACTGCGAAGGTCTCACACCCAGGGTCACAGTCTCACACCCAGGGTCACAGTCTAACAGCCAGGGTCACAGCGCAGGTCTCACGCCCAGGGTCACTGCGCAGGTCTCACACCCAGGGTCACAGCGCAGGGCTCACACCCTGGGTCACAGCGCAGGGCTCACACCAGGGTCTGTAATAGCCGACTTTTTCGACCCTCTTTTAGAGGGAGGATGATAGAAGATGACTCCAGCCTATTACCCTTATAGTAAAGGGATTAGGACTATAAGTAGGACCTATCCATGAGGCACAGTAGTGCATTTTCGTACCCTTTTCTTTAGATCAGGGCTTATAAACTTAAGCTAGGGGATAGATATATAAGTGTTAGTGATGATCCATCCTTTTGCAAGAGTGTTAGTATATCTTCTGTGGAGTTATGCATATTTTGGGCCTTGTAGGCCTTAAACGGGACAGACTCCATCTTGCTCTCTGCCTGGTAGCTTGAGAGGCTTTCTAGGTCAAGTGTAATGTTTTAGTTTCGAGGTGTTGTTCGCTTGGAGAGAACCGGTTCAGTGTGAGTCCGAAAAGAGCCAAGACACAGAGACGAGAAGGGAACCTAGATGACTGCCGAGCCCCGACTTCATATTAACCAGGTGTGGAGGTCTGCCGGATTGCGGGCCGTGTATAAGTGAGAGCACCTAAGATAGAGGGGTGTGTAGGTCTGCCGGATTGCGGACCGGGTATAAATGAGAGCACTGGGACTGCAGGCCCATGTGTGTAGGCGCGCCGGATTGCGTGTCGAGTGAGCACTGAGGGAGATCAGTGTGTAAGAGTATATTATCAGACCTGCCCCAGGGTAGATCAGTCTGGGCCTAAGTGGCCGCGAGGCTAGTAGGTGTGAATAGGATATTGTAGAAAACCAATGCATGTTTATTGCTATTTTTCCCATCCTTAGGTACGAGATGTACATACATATATCTATATCCATTGTAAATACGTTCTAAGGAGGGAGGTGGTTACGTTCCGGCTGGGTTAGAGGGGCCCCTAGCGGCTGATTCCATCTGGTCCGAAAATCTGGTCGGTACAGGGTCACAGCGCAGGGCTCACACCCTGGGTCACAGCTCAGGTCTCACACCCAGGGTCACAGCGCAGGTCTCACACCCAGGCTCACAGAGCAGGGCTCACACCCAGGGTCACAGCGAAGGTCTCACACCCAGGGTCACAGCGCAGGTCTCACACCCAGGCTCACAGAGCAGGGCTCACACCCAGGGTCACAGCGAAGGTCTCACACCCAGGGTCACAGCGCAGGGCTCACACCCAGGGTCACAGCTGAGAGAGCGCAAATTAAGTAAAATGTATAAGTGCACCATATGTACAACCCAGTTGCACGAATTCAGTTAAAGTATCTAAAGTGTTGAAAATATATAACCGCATATACTCATGAGTGTTTAGTTAATATAGAAAACATATATAGAGTGTGGAACTAATGTAGAAATGTGTGGAAATGTTTAGAAACGTTAGAAGTGTTAATCAGATTCCATGTTATGTAGCTGCTACTGAAGAAAATATAATGCTGCAAAACGTAGAAATGTGCAGGCCTCATGGCAATGTATGAAGAACGAAAACGTGCATTTACATCTTTCACATGACATGGATTTACTATTATTCAGTAATTTCTGCTCACATGTTAAGAATCATGTTTTATAGAAGTGTTTCATATAATCAGAGTGTATTAACAAGAATTGTTTTAGTTTTAGAAATAAAGGTTCATAGGGTGCAGGCCGTTTGCAAGATAATTTAGTAGGCCTGGAAAGATAAAGTGGCTTCTTTGATCTGCACGTGTTAGTTAGAATTGAGTCTCTTTAAGCATAAATTGTCATTCTTGGTAGGAGTTTTATGGTCCAAAGCAGATAACTGGAGGTTGGAATTTGGGGCCCTATTCATGGGTGTCTGTCTGCAGGTGTGAGGGGGTTCCAATCAAGAGCGTGATGAATAGAGCTCTGTCCGGGGAGACAGGCACAGGCCTGGAGGAGGGTTCAGGAATGTTCTGGGGGGTACCGGCGTGCTGGAGAAGAAGCCTGGGAAGCAAGGTCAACGCTAACGAGAGGCCCAGAGGAATGCCATCATGGAAGAAACCAGAACTGAAACCACGTGAGAGGTGTACATGAGGGGCGTCTCAGAGGGGCGTTCCAATTACGATTGTGATTTGGTATTAGGGACAGCACCCTGGGGAGGAGTTAGAGCAGATGGCCTGAGGACCCTTAGAGAGCGGATGGGTAGGCAGAGAGGGCATGACTGCAATGCACAGATTTTCACCAAAGACTAAGAAGAGTGAGTGAACTTCTTTGGAAGTCACCACAGCTGACACCTTTTAACTTAAAGATTCTGTTAAGTAGGGATGTCACTTAGTCTAGTGTAGGGACAGTCTAACCTGACTCTTTCCCTTGTGTAAATGACGCTTAAGTTACAACTAGTGTCCATTCTTGTGAATTTGTTGATTTTGGAGCTGGTTCTTGTAATATTTTTCTGTCGCTTAAGATCATTCAGAGAATTCATGTTCGTTTTAGTGCCAGTGTACTTGATGAACCTTTTATTGAGATGTTTGTATATCCAGTTAACTTTGGCTTTATAATAAATCTTTAAAACTGAATGGTGGTAAGTGGTTCTTCAGAGTCGTGCCAATTATTGATTTGATTAACCTGGTAGTGGATTACTTTTACTCAATGACAGGCAACAAAGATTCAGTCGACCTGATTGGGGATTTAGATCTAGAGTGATCAGAGAAGAGATCAAAAATCCCACCTTCCCGCAGGTCTCACACCCAGGGTCACAGCGCAGGTCTCACACCCAGGGTCACAGCGCAGGTCTCACACCCAGGGTCACAGCGCAGGTCTCACACCCAGGGTCACAGCGCAGGTCTCACACCCAGGGTCACAGCGCAGGTCTCACACCCAGGGTCACAGCGCAGGTCTCACACCCAGGGTCACAGCGCAGGTCTCACACCCAGGGTCACAGCGCAGGTCTTGACTGGGCTTGCAGGGGACTCTGAACAAGTACAGACCTCGGCTCTCGGCTGCCTTGCACCACCAGCCTCTGAAAGACGTATTTCTGAAACGGGTCACTGGTCCTTTCGGCCGTTGGGTGTTTCCCTCCTTGCAGTGTTGATGTAGGTCGCTTGCCATGGCTATGCTTCCTGTTTGTGCACTTTTTCTGCCCAGATGACCTCTCAAAACAAAACACTGCTCCTCCGTGGTTGAGCGGCGACACATAACAGCCAGCTGCCAGCAATGACTGCCGCCTGCCCGCCCAGCCAAGCAGAACACGAGCCTGGGTCCACCTGACATGCGGCAGACAACTAGGGCACCATGGAAGGAGGTGCATGCAGGGGCCACAGCTGGAATGAAGAACGCCTACAAGTAAAGCAAAGTCAGGTGACAATATCTACGCGTCACCTGGGACTGGAGCATCAAGATCACATGGTGGGTTTTTATGAAAACAGCACTGCTAATAATATGTGATCCAGTCAAAGCTAACACAGAAGTAATAATGCAGTAACACACATATATATGACTTACTGTCCTTACTAATAGATAAATGCAACAAAATATACCTATAGCATGCAATGCTAGTCTTTGAATTAATTCTGGGCGCATACTTTGGTAAGAAAATGCCTACTTCTAAAAATAGCATTTTCATAATTGTAATTACATCCGACTTCTCCATAAGTTAGGATTTTAAATTAGGATTCCAGAGAAACAAACATGAACTGGTCATCTCGTGTCCATTTGAAAAATTACACTCATAAAATGTAATAATGTAATTCCAATGTTGTCCTATAAGAGAGGTAGACCTTGCAATAGTGAAAAACTAATTTAAGTGTTTTCACTACCAGGATATGTCACACTTAAAAGTACATGTTCTACTTTTTAAATACATTGCAGCCTGCCCCCTGGGAGGTTCAGTGCCTACCCTAGCGGGGACTTACATGTATTAAATTGGAAGGTCTGGGCCTTGTGGAAATTGTAGTTAAAATGCACACACCGGCTGCATTAGCAGGCCTGAGACATGTTTAAAGGGTTACGTAATGGGGTGGAACAATCTGTGCTGCAGACCCTCCAGTAGTTTTTAATTTACAGGCCCTGGGTACTTGTAGTACCACTTTACTAGGGACGTTTAAGTAAATGAAATATGCCAATTGATGATAAGCCAGTGTTATCATGTTTTAAGGAGAGTGAACAAGCAGTTATCGCTGGTTAGCAGTGGTAAAGAGCATGGAGTACTAAGGCCAGCAAAAACGAATGAAGCTGAAAGTGGAGGTTAAAGGCAAAATGTTTGGGGGTGACCATGCAGAGAGGGCATTTCCACATGCTTGCCAACATGAAATCGAAGGTTTCAAATTGTCATCGTTCTCCTTTCTTGCTTGAGTGGTAACATGCCACATTATGTTATTAATTTCGAAGATAGTCTCTGCTTTTCTACATGTATTTGCATTCATTTCACTATGCCCTCAAATCTCCTGAACACATTTCTCAGTCTGTTCACTGCCTTTTTGCAATGTTCACAGTTGCAATCAATCTGTAATTTCAGGTTCTAACCATGGCTTCTCCTGGATTGTTTTTCTTTTATTTATAATCATAACTTGATCGAAGGTTATGGTTTAACATCACATGACACATCCAACGTTTGAAGTGCAGGCACATAATCTCTAATTATTTCATAGTCCATTTGAACTCTGGAATAAAATGCATATCCCTCTGTGTCATTTCTGACTCTCCCTGACTTTTTTGCTGTACCTTTTTGGTAACTGCCTTGAAGCATATTCAAACACATCCATATTGGCTAGAGATGGTACTAGGTACCACAATTCCCAGTCAATAGGAGGTTCTTCAACCACCTGAAGAAAAGATGGTGGACTTGCTATACTGGCCATACTGATAAATAAAGTTTCAAATAACGGAGATGCCTTGGTTGAAGACCTTGTAATACAAAGTACATTAACAACTAGAGAGGACTACTTAGAACCATACCCAATAATACACAGTAAACAATAGGGCTTTCTGCACAACAAATATAAATACTCCAAAATACCATGAGTATTCCCGGCTTTATAGTTCTTGACTCCTGCCGTAAGCAGCTTCAAGAAATGTGCATAGCGTGAAATCCAGATGACTAGATAAAAGATTACAGTATGTGCCAAATTCTTTGTGAGATCAACTGCATGAATAAAAGTGGCCACGCTTTCAGCATGTTCATGTCTACAGCGTTCACTAGTTGACTATGCTGCCTGACCAGTGCTTCTGGCGATCAGAGCCGCGCTCCTGCGGGTTAGCCGTTGTCCCATAGTAACTGCTCTTGCTCTTCTGACCAGCATAATACAGATTGCTCTTGTGTTTACACGTGGCAATAGTACTACCAGCAGCTTCTCCCATGTTCTGAGAAAATAAAAAACCCAGAACCACCACGCTCCCCTGAACCAGTGATACATTTCCTTAACTTAACCAGGATCCAATTCTTCATACCAGCAGTTTCCATTCTGAAACTTCTCTTGTAGCAGAGGTTGAACCTGTAATCATATATCTTCTTCGAGGGTTGTATGACGTTTCAACGCATGTTTTACCAGGCATGCCTTTACAACGCAGGTATTACAACGCAAGTCGTTACAACGATTTGCGTTGGGGGGCGCTGGATAGTGGAATAGTTTAATTTTCTATTCCCACTCCAGTCCCCGTGGATAGTAAGTAAGGTGTTGGATAGAAAAGTAAACTATTCCCTATCCAACAGCGCCCTCCAGCGATAGTCGTTGTAACGACTTTCGTTGTAATTCCTGCGTTGTAATGGTAGTGCGTGGTAAAAGTTTTGTTGTAAACGATGGTCCCCTTCTTCGAGCATCCAACAACACTGGTCTGTGTGATTCCACCTGTTTCTGCTCTCCATCTCATCGCCAGTGTCAAGACAATGCTGTGTGCACAGGTACGTTATCCTCAAATCCTGTATGGTCCAACCATCAGAAGCAGATGAACAGTGCTCATTACGAATACAACATCGACATGGGTGAAATTGGAAATCTCTGCACCCAACATCGAATCCCTGAGTCAGTAATGTAGTCAACTGTTTTCAAGTATCAAAGTGTAGGCAGCTTGCTTCTTCCGCTCTTATTTTAACGACAACAAGGACATGATATTAAGAAGAGTTTGGTCTTGTGAAGAGAGTACGCGGGGTCAAGGTACGGCAGAGGCAGCCGAGAAATGGATAGATGGATTCAATGGCTGATGAAGTGGAGGTGAGAAGAGGTTGAGAGAGCAGAACAAAGTACATTTTGTAAAGACAATGACTGAGATTACAATGTGCTCCAAGAGTGTGGAGAGGGTCCAAGGGCAAATCTCAAATGTTAATGAAGGTTTAATTGAGAAAGTGTCTGACTTCGCTACTTCTATCGTTAAGGTGAGGATGTAGGAGATTGTGACATTATCGGTGTGGTCAGCAGCTGGCGCGGCAGTGATTGGTTCTTTAATCTATACTTAGTAAAGAGCAGTGAAGTGGAACCAGGGAAAGGGAGAGAGGAAGCAGGTTTTTGTAAACCAGTTGAGAGATTTGGGGGAAATGAATGTGGAAAGAGTGACATGAATACAGGAATTGTTGAGGTGGGGTGTGAGCAGTGTGCTTTAAGAGATCAGAGGCACAATTATGAGGGACTCATGTGCTTTGATCACTCAATGGGAGCCGGTTCAGTAATACAAGGGCGCCTACCACACAATGGGGCAGAATTTACCAGACAAGGGCAGAAGGACTTCTAGCATTTGTCTTCGCTATAGGAACAGGACTTGCGGTTCGACCATGTTTGATTCCAGAACTCTTCCATCCATCTAGGCTCAAGCCAGAAGACCCTGGAGAAGAGATTCTTCTATGGCCAACTGACTCACGGGCAGAATGCAAATGCTTGGTGTACAAGTACCAGACCAGAGGTATTTGAGAATATCCATGGGACGGAGAACATACAGATTATGTGCATACTGAGTGGACAACTGTTCCCTGAAGGATAATACCACATTAACGAAGGCAGAGCAATAAGTAACAGGTCCTGGTCTGGTGTATTTAGCCCCAAAGCACAAATCTGTTTGTTGCTACCATTTTAAAACAGCATGTGATCTGAATCTGCCTCTGCAGGAGAACAATATACAACCACACACATGAATACATAAGCAAATAGCAGTTAACACTATTGCAACTATGTTTAAAGGTTTCCCTAACAGAAGAAACTTATGAGCTGGGTTTAGGAGATGATAAAAGCCACAGAGAAGGTTGTGATGGGAGCCAGCTGATTTCCATGCACAACTCCAACACCCGTACACTGGTAGTGGCTGCCAATGGCCGCTAACAATTAAGTGCAAGACCAAATGGACTCTAGCCCTTTGTGCCAGCATAGCACTCTCTTCTTGAAGGTGATACTCAGCCACTGCATTGTAAAATGGAACCTTGGGTGCACACACAATGGTACCTCATAATATACAGTTGAAAAAGGGTGACACCGGAGGGATAGTTAACCCCAGCTTTAACCCTGTACTGTAGAGTCTTCTACTTCTACAGGACTCAACAAGAGAGGACTCAATTTTCATAGTCAGAAAAAAAGTAAGACTTTTCCTTTCTAGTATTCTTAGAATTTCCCCAAAATACAGTACTCCACCTTTATAAATGCTCAACTAGGGCATATGACACACCAGTCTGCCAAGAGATTCCTAGAGAAAAGAAATACCTAACTTCAGACAACGTACGCAAGTATATTCACGAAGGCCATGTTTTCTTTAACTGCAGGAAATCTTCTGGTATGATTAACAATCGTCATGACCCTGGCCACAATTCACTACAAAGATAGACACAGTAATTCCCAGATAACCCTGAAATCATACCTTTAAACATCGCAAATTTTATTCTAGGGGCCAAAAATGAAGAATTATCTAATTTTGCCTCTGTAGAAGAGATACATTCTTTATGCCAAGCTATATTGACAAAGTGCAGATATACCTGCTCTCCCTTCATTTTAATTTATTGAAGGCATATTTATAGATTGGGCAAGACGCAAGGAGCAGCAGCTTAATTACATAATATAGACTGCGGGTTCTGAAGCAATAATAATGTTTACACAATCTCACAGGAGGGATTGCAATAGTGGAGCAAAGAAAGTAAAGCAAACATTGTTAGAAGAAGTCAAGAACAGCAACGGCAGACTTCTAAATTTGCACCTCACGCTAGTTCCAGTGTGTATTGTCCCTGCGCAATCAACCTCAGCGCCAGCCGTTGCGCGACGCCTCTGTGTTCCAGATCCAAGATTCATTTCAACAAAATGGGGGTGTGCCTGGTAATGAAGTACAGTAGTCAGCAAGTAGTATTAAAAAAAGTTCTTTATTTCAAATCCACAAATCAGTTCAATAATACGAAAAGCTCAGCCAACGCATTTCAGTCTCTCAAGGGGAACTTCATCAGGGCTTCTATGCAAGTTCAGAATGCGATCAAGGGCTCAAATGTTTGGTGCAGAGGTTCAAATCCAATGTGCTGTGCTTGAACTCTTCAATGTGCTTACAGGATTAGTCAGGCCTGTAAATAGATATCTTATATGTCAAGTAAAAAATATTCAGGGATTCAAGTGGTCGGTAGAGAGAGTGGGGCTCTCCAGAGTGCTAAAAGGCATAATAAGGTCTGCATGAGAAGACCGGTATACACGTACGTCTGGTCAACACACCATTGTCAGAAGCAGTGCTTTAAATGGAAAAATAGAAGTGCAGGTACTTACAATCCTATCCCGAGTGGTAGAGCGGGTACTCAGGACCTGTGAGTACCATGCCCATTTAAAGCACTGATTTTATAATTTAGTTGATGCCTGGGAGTGGGGTACAAGGGGAATGTAAGAGTAAGTGGGAGGGCAGTAGTCTCATCATGCTGGTGCTGTGGGAGTGACCAAACGAGAGAGACTTACAGGCAGGGATCCAGATTGCTGAAATGAAATGCTTTCAGGATTATTCCCCCAAAATAAATGAAAAACCTTTTCTATTTCAATATTATCTTTAAAATTCCAGTATTTTTGAAAGATAAGTACTTGAATCTTTTCTTAATTGTGAAATTTGCGGTCTAAAAATCCTCAATTTTTTGTCAATTTTACAAATATAATTATCAATATAGCTGATTTTAGACTTAGGAGACATCCAGCATATCATTTAGAACACCACAATTTTAATAAACCTTTTCGCCTTACTTGTGTTTCCAGGTTTTGGAACTGAAACAAATCCCCAGTTTAACATTGTTAATAAGCTTTCCATGTTTTTTCTGTACTGCCGACTGACCAACCCCATGTGGTGACAGAGTCATTTAATTTCCTCTGTTAGGCGGCTGCAGTTATTATTATTATTATTGGAAATGATTGCTGAAGACTGTGCTAAAGTGTAAATTTCTCCAGGGATGGACACAAGCCTACTGAACCGGGCAGCTACTTGAATGTACTGTAATTAAAATATGTATATTTCTGTTTCTCTCATCATTAAAGGTCTCCTCATGGCGATTTAGATCATGAGATGAGAAAACAAATTCTTTTGAATCCCAAGTTCATTTGGAAACGTATTTCAAATGTAAAGATTGTATCATCGTGTGCCTTTAACGAACCAGTCTAACCCGCCGTAATTATCTTTGTACTTTCCATGCATTAGCAGTGGCGGTTGGTGAAAGGGAATTTGAAAGTGGTGAGGTGTACACGTTGGGCATGACTTCTATATAGCGATTAATGTGAATAAGTTCAATGCACAACCCTGGGGTCTAGGGTGAGTCCCTCTCCGGATAAAGAAAGTAAAACAAGATTGGCAAATGGTTTGTTTTAAAGCAAACTAATGCAGCTATAAAGCAAGGCCTATAACCCAGTGGGAATATGTAGTCTTGAAATATTAAACACATTAATAAATGCCCTATATCTTCCTGCATTAATATGTTTAACAGTTACTGTAATGTGTAAATTGTACAGCATGACAACTATCAGTGGCGTAACGAAACTTGAGGGGGCCCCCCTGCAAGGCACATGGAGGGGGCCCCTGCTCCGTACTGTGCTGAGGGGGACCCCTAGAGCTTGGTCCCCCCACACACTGCGGGGGTTGCGGCGCCTGTGTTACGCCACTGGTCAACTGCATCAGAGTGGCCCAACTGGACTAGCTGTCACTCTGTCACTTTTACAAAATGACAGCAAATTAACAAGAACGTTTCAATACACTGCAGCAGTGCTGTTTGCTGGAGAATCATCAGAAGCACCCATTGTACAATGTTACTCTCTTCTTTACCCCTCAATGGTGTCTAGTACCGCCACTCTCGCTGCCAAACCTTGCCTGTGTCCCATTTCTCCCCCAATGTCCTGTTCTGCCTCTGACTGTGAAGGCCCTTGCTCTAAGCTTCTTGCTCTTGTCTCTCACCCCTGCCTGTCTCCTGTTCTGCCCCTGCTTTTCTGAGTACAGCCTGTCTCTGCTGTAGCTCAATTTAGTTAGTTCCAGCTAATTTTGCCTCGCAAATGGCTACAGTTGTGGAGTTGTAAGACGTCAACATGATCAAAATGCGAGAAAGCAGTTACTAATCTCAAGATACAACTATCAAATTCACAGTAAGAGATAGCAGTTGAAATGCAGTCTGGCTTCCTCTCTTTGAACCGTGCACCTGATACGCCCATCAGTATTCAACTATTAGTACTGCCAGCGCATTCCTGTCTTCCTCCCCATCCTCAGAGGTTCATGTTCAAGCATTCTCAGAACCGTTCACTAAAAGTGCCAGCAAAACTGCTTTGGGAGCAGTGCATGGGGAGCACTAGTGCATTTAATCTACACATACTGTTCAAGCAGCCGGCACTCATAATCCACCTAAGAGAATACCCACACCCACTGGTTTTAGGAAACTAGCACCCGTGTGGACCTCCCAAAAATCTGTAGTGTCCCAAGCAATTACAAGAATTTTTGGTTTTCCATCTCCATCTGGAACCTGAAGATCTAACACTCAAATTGTCCTTGATCCAGTGCAGAACATCACCCTTACCTAGAGCAACACCAGTTTGGTTACAGTGATCAGGCTCATAATGGCCACCCCGTGTACAGGAAACAATAGTTCTCTTTACCCAGTCCTGCATGTCTAAAAGTAAACAACAATAGGCATTTCAGAATGTACTTTTGTTTGATGATGTCTGTTTGGGTATTTAGACCTATTGTGGCATCATTCACAGGACGGCCTCTTTAACATTCTGCCTCTTCAGCCACATTCTATTACCACACTTCAAGAACTGGGCCACTCAAACGACTGCGCCAACTCTCCAGTATATAAGATTGTTTGGAAGTGATTGAGAACAGCCAGTAAATCATGCCTAGATAAAGGTATAATTGTACAAACCTTTACTGAAACTTTTGCTTGGACAATTAAGTTGTCTATGAACCCTGACAGTCACAACATCTGAAACCCAAAAGTGAGACAGGGCCAGCAATCTCATTTTTGCAACAATTAACAAATATTGCAGAAAAACAAATATTGTGCCATTAGCTCTGTAAAACAAATACAATCAATAGCTTTGGGGTGTACAGACATTTTGCTCACTATTTACTTAATACTTGGACTATAAACAGCTGACTGACTACAAGTGAAATGTAAAAGTAGTTCTATTCATGTAGTTTGCGAAGTTTGTGGATCAGAATGGGCAGAGGTTGTCACCTACATAGCAGTTGTGAAGATGACTTCTTGTGATTTCTTGGGGTGGCTGGTCCAAGTGGACATGAAGTTGCCACCTCTATATTATTTTTTAACAGGCAATTAGAGGGTCAGATGTGGTGCTGACTCTACAGCACAGCCCCAGACATTCAGAATGACAGCGAAAAATGTGTGTAGTAGTGTCTCCTCTGGGATCTGAGAGCACTAAACAAGTTCTAAAGAAGCAAGGCTTTTTCAGATGAGCTCTTGCCTGGAAATTCTTCTGTCAATCATTGCTCAGATCTAGAGGATGCTTATTTTCTCCTGGGAGAGGTTTTGGATGATGTAGGCAAAATGAGGAGAGGAGAGTGCAGTGTTCCTTGTGGGCTTGCAAACCCTACATTCAGGGTAACAAGCTATAGTCAGTGCTTTAAATGCGCCGGTACTCCCTTATTGTACAGGAACTTCTCCTTGGCCAAAGAGAGCACTGGTACCAATGATGTTTAAGCAAGGGCCGGGCCAGGTTCGAGTGACGGTGTGATGCAATTCTGATGATGAGGCTGTCACGGCCGGAGTGTCAGTGAGCTAGGCCCGGCTGAATTATCTAGCAATGGCTCATTTCATATGGTAACAGGATGGGCCTTGCACCACACTGTGGTTAACAGCCCAGGGACCAATCAAACCCCAGTGTGTTAATCACCCTATACAAGTGATGTAGGGTGTGCCAACCTCTTTGCTCCTGTGCACACAGGATATACTAAAAAGGAATGTTATCTGGCTGAGAGCTTTTGTGCCTCTGTGCTGAATGCTGTGAGCGGATGGGAGTGTGTGTCTGCCTGTGTGCATGTGGGAGTACCAGTGTAGGTGTGCTAGTGTGCAAATGTGCAAGTGTGTTGTGCCTTCTTTCCACCCCTGGTAATATTCTGAGAAAGGCTGACAATATCGCAGAACTGAGTACCTGCCTCAGAATACAGAAGCACAGCATGCCAGAGTGCATACACTCAACAAGGTCTGCTGTGGGCATAAGGCCTTCATCTATGTGATCTCGCCATTAACAGCCATCCATAGTCTTAAGGAGCAGGTTAAATATTCCAGGGCCTCCTCCACTCATTAAACCACCATACCAAGGAGGCAGTGGAAGGGAGGGAGAGGGGATGAACGTAGGTAACAAAATCGCAGGGGTTTAAGAGTAGAAGCAGAACAGTCATTCCAAACCATCGGGCACTTCACTCCCTGGGCAGATCGAGAAAAAAAGCTGCTCGGGGGCCCATCAGCATCCAAGCAGGCTTCATACACTGGACACATCAACAGGAGCATCGAGCCAGGTGAGAGTGAACTCTACCACTGACACTGAGTGATCTAACAAAGACTACGCGACCTCATTTATCCACCTCCTAACAATAGCTCTCTTACTCCTTATGAGAGCCTGACTCAGCCACTACCTCTAGGGGTTACCTGAGGAAAGACAGCTCACTATCCTGTGTCCAGCTCTTGGCTGTGAATCTGAGACTGTGTTTACCTGTAGATCATTCACCATCCTGAGTATCCAATTCTCGACTCAAACACCGATGCCCTGTGTGACCCTACGATTACCTACTCACCACCAATGTGCGCCTGACTCAGCCACAGACTCCTAACGAGTATTACACCCTACCGCTTTCAAAGATCACCAGGCGCTGTGGATGCACACCTAGAAAATCTCAATCCCACTCAATGCCATCATCTTGGCCATGCTGTAAGCCCTGCCCCCAAACCTTACCATGCACTTCCCCCACATCCTCCTGGTGAAGCCCTTGTGTGCTCATACCACTCCAAGTTGCCTTTTCACCCATATGCTGCTCCCCTTACCACCCCATTGTGTTCTCTCATACATGTTCTCCCACATGTTCCTCTTTCTCTCTATTTGCTTCCCCTGCCATTGGTGCTCCTTCTCTATGCCCTCTGTGTTTCACACCACCAAGTTGCTTTGCACCCCCCTTGCTGATGCTCAATCAATCAATCAATCAATCAATCAATGCATTTATATAGCGCACTACTCACCCGGAGGGTCTCAAGGCGCTAGGGGAGGGGGGTCCGCTACTGCTCGAACAGCCAGGTCTTGAGCTGTTTCCTGAAGGCAAGGTCGTCCTGGGTCAGGCGGATGTGGGTCGGGAGGGAGTTCCAAGTCTTGGCGGCCAGGTAGGAGAAGGACCTTCCTCCTGAGGTGGCTCTTCAGATCCTGGGGACGGCGGCGAGGGCGCGGCTGGTCGTTCGGAGCTGGCGTGTGGGAGCGTAGAAGTTGAGGCGGCTATTGAGGTATGCTGGTCCTTGGTTGTGCAGGGCTTTGTGTGCGTGGGTGAGGAGACGGAAGGTGATTCTCTTGTTGACCGGGAGCCAGTACAGATCTCTCAGGTGTCCGGAGATGTGGCTGCGACGGGGATGTCCAGGATGAGTCGTGCTGAGGCATTCTGGATCCGCTGGAGTCTCTTCTGGAGTTTGGTGGTGGTTCCGGCGTAGAGGGAGTTGCCGTAGTCCAGACGGCTGGTGATGAGGGCCTGGGTGACCGTCTTCCTGGTCTCGGTGGGGATCCACCGGAAGATCTTACGTAGCATGCGCAGGATGTTGAAGCACGACGAGGAGACGGCGTTGACTTGTCTGGACATGGAGAGGGAGGAGTCCAGGATGAAGCCCAGGTTGCGTGCGTGGTCTGTTGGTTTGGGTGCGCTGCCTAGGGCGGGGGGCCACCAGGAGTCGTCCCAGGCGGAGGGTGAGGATCCCAGGATGAGGACTTTTGTCTTGTCTGAGTTCAGTTTCAGGCGGCTGTTCATCATCCACTTGGCTACTTCTGTCATCCCGTCGTGCAGGTTGGCTCTGGCGGTTGCGGGGTCGTTGGTGAGGGAGAGGATCAGCTGGATGTCGTCGGCGTAGGAGATGATGTTGAGGTTGTGTTGGCGTGCGATGGCCGCAAGGGGGCTCATGTAGACGTTGAGGAGGGTTGGGCTGAGCGAGGAGCCTTGAGGAACGCCTCAGATGACTTCGGTGGCTTCTGATCAGAACGGGGGGAGGCAGACTCTCTGTGTCCTTCCGGTGAGGAACAAGATGATCCATTCCAGTGCCTTCTCCTGGATTCCGACGTTGCTGAGGCGCTGCACTAGGGTAGGTGGCAGATAGTGTCGAAGGCCGCGGAGAGGTCTAGGAGGATGAGGGCCGCTGTTTTTCCGTTGTCGAGCAGGGCTCAGATGTCGTCGGTGGCTGCGATCAGGGCGGTCTCGGTGCTGTGGTTGGCCCGGAAGCCAGACTGCGACAGGTCGAGGGATCAGTTCGTCTCGAGGAAGGCGGCCAGCTGTTTGTTGACGGTCTTCTCGATGACGTTTGCAGGAAAGCGGAGCAGCGAGATGGGGCGGTAGTTCTTGAGGTCGGTGGGGTCGGCTGATGGCTTCTTTAGTAGAGCGCTGAGTTTGGCGTGCTTCCAGCTCTCCGGGAAGGTCGCGGTGTCGAAGGAGGTGTTGATGATGTCCCGCAGGTGGGGTGCGATGACAGGGTCTGCCTTGTTGAAGACGTGGTGAGGGCAGGGGTCTGTCAGAGATCCGGAGTGGATGGAGTTCATCGTGCGGATGGTGTCTTCGGTGCTGATCAGGGTCCAGGCGTGGAGGGTGGTGGTGGGGGGCGCTGGTTCAGTCGTGGCGTGCGTCGGTTGGGTGCTGAAGCTGTTGTGTAAGTCTGCGATCTTGTTGTGGAAGTAGGAGGCCAGGAAGTTGCAGAGGTCTTGTGAAGGGGTGATGTTGTTGTTTCCGGCGTTGGGGTTGGAGAGCTCTTTGACGATGTTGAAGAGTTCCTTGCTGTTGTGTGCGCTGTTGTCCAGTCGTTCCTTGAATGCAGACTTCTTGGTGGCGTGGATCCGTTGGTGGTGTTTTCGGGTGGCGAGCTTGAGGGCAGCCATATTGTGTGGTGTTGGGTCTCTGCGCCAGGCTTTCTCGAGGTCTCAGCAGTTCTTCTTAGAGCTCTTGAGTTCGTCGGTGAACCATGGGGCTTTCTTGCTGCAAGGTCTGCTAGGCGGGGTCTTCAGGGGGGCGAGGTCGTCTGCACAGTCGCTGATCCACTTTTCGAGGTTGGTGGCCGCCTGGCTTGGGTTCGTAGCGCTGCTGGTAGGGTTCATGCTCAGGGAGGTCGCGAGCTGGTCGGCTGTGATCTTGTTCCAGCTTCTGCGGGCAACCTGTTGCTGGTGGTGGTGGATCGTGGTCCTTCTGAAGCTGAAGTGGACGCAGCTGTGGTCCGTCCAGTGGAGTCCGGTGGCGTGGCTGAAGGCGATGTCCTTGCTGGATGAGAAGACGGGGTCGAGTGTGTGTCCGGCGTAGTGGGTGGGGGTGGTCACCAGCTGCTTGAGACCGAGGTTGGCGAGGTTGTCCAGCAGGGTGGTGGTGTTGCGGTCGTTATTGTTCTCCAGGTGGAAGTTGCGGTCCCCGAGGAGGATGTAGTCAGCGGAGGGGAGGGCATGCAGGCTGATGTAGTCGGCGATGTCTTCACTGAATTGGGTGCGTGGTCCCGGGTGTCTGTAGATGAGGGTGCCTCTGAGGGTGGTCTTGGGGTTGATGCGGATCTGGAAGTGCAGGTGTTCGGCGGGTGCGAGGGTGTCGTCGGTGTTGGTCGTGATGCGGATGGAGTTCCTGTGGATGATGGCGATGCCTCCTCCTGTCTGGTTGACGCGGTCCCTCCGGATGATCTTGTAGCCGTCCAGGATGGCGATGGAGATGTCGGGCGCTGAGGAAGCGTTCATCCAGGTTTCCGTGAGGAAGGCGACATCTGGGGCTGTGGTGTTGAGCAGGTTCCAGAGCTCGACGGCGTGTCTGTGGACGGAGCGGGTGTTGAGCAGGATGCATATGAGGTGGTTGCTGCTGTGGCTTGGCTTGATCGGTGCAGGTGTAGTGCAGGCCCGGATGCAGGTGAACTTGCAGGAATGGCAGCAGAAGGGTCCGTGGGTGCGTCTCGGGGTGGCCGGGTAGCAGCCCGGGCTTCGACCGGCGTTGAGTGCGTAGAGTTCGGTGGCGTCGTAGGTCCGGCGGATGGGTTGGGGCCTGCAGGAACCAGGGGTCCTGGCGCTGGGCGTGGTCCAGGCGCGGACGGGCGCAGACGGGCTTACCTTTGGCGCACCTTCGGCGCTCAATCGGCGCCCATGCACGCTGCGCGTACACGCTGCGCGTACGCATGGACTCCGCCATAAATGGCGTAGTGGGGGGCTGAGCGAGGGAGGAGCAGCTGGGAGGCGGGAGCGGGGTGGCCAATGGGTGGGAATCACGAGCGAAGCGGGGCGGGCCGCAGGGGAGCAGCGGCGGGGAGCGGGGAGGGGGACAAGCGGCGGGAAGGACACGAGGACGGCACAGGAGGCACAATCAGGGAAAAAACAAGTCAACACAATACAGAAATACAGAATAAACCAAGCAAACGCTGTACAAAGGCGAAAGGAAACGCTAAGACGATCAGGGGCACAATGGAGACAGGAAATGAGCCGGTAGAGTAGCGGTCCAGGCACACGCCTGTGCGAGGCAGCAGCGGAGGGGTTGGGGGTCCCGGCACTCAATGAGGGAGCTGTGCGGTGTGTGGAGCGACCAGCCCTTCAGGCAGGGTCAAAGGTCACAGCTCACCACTGCGCGGCGACCTCCTAAAATGGACCGTGGGAGCGAGGAGCAGCTGGGAGGCGGGAGCGGGGTGGCCAATGGGCGGGAATCACGAGCGAAGCGGGGCGGGCCGCAGGGGAGCAGCGGCGGGGAGCGGGGAGGGGGACAAGCGGCGGGAAGGACACGAGGACGGCACAGGAGGCACAATCAGGGAAAAAACAAGTCAACACAATACAGAAATACAGAATAAACCAAGCAAACGCTGTACAAAGGCGAAAGGAAACGCTAAGACGATCAGGGGCACAATGGAGACAGGAAATGAGCCGGTAGAGTAGCAGTCCAGGCACACGCCTGTGCGAGGCAGCAGCGGAGGGGTTGGGGGTCCCGGCACTCAATGAGGGAGCTGCGCGGTGTGTGGAGCGACCAGCCATGCAGGCAGGGGCAAAGGTCCCCTCAGTGTTGCTCCATCCTTGTTCCTTCCTGCACCCAGTTAATTCCCTTTCCCATGTGTAGCTTCCCCTACCCATGCTACTTTTTTTTGTTTACAGATCAAACTCAGACCGGCAAACAAAAAAAAGCAAAAGCAACATTCTGTAGGTATGTGCCTACAAAACAACATGGCTGGGCTGGGTGTTGCTTTTTTTCTCTTTTTAAAAAGACATGCTGCATTGCTTCAGGTATTATGTACATCATGGCTACAACCACTGATGAAGGTTTTCATAGGCAATACCTATTGGATTCGCCAAAGTTTGTTTAGATATTGCCAACAATTACTGTGCTTCTTGCTGATCACTCACTAAATTTCTGCTCTAGGCAAACAAGTCCTGAATGGTCCAGGATGGCAAGGTAGCCCTGGCAGGCTGGCTGAAGGCTCGGTTGGAGTGATGAGCAAGGAACAGTGACAATGATGGCTGGGGTGTGGTTCTGCTCTCCTAAGGCAACTTTCATCGTAGTATATACCCAGTTTGAAACCTACACATCTACATTCATCTGCACATCTGGGTGGGAATCTCTATACCTATGCCTGCTCAGTGCCACAAACTTTAAACAAAATATCACAGAATGGACAATCAAGTAAAGTAACCAACTAAGCAGAGTATGATCCTAACAAAATACAATAAAAGGACCTACAGAGCTGCCAGATTACTGAAAACCATAAACTGTGCACCTCTGTCTCACAATTTTTCATCCATCACACTGCTAAGGGCTGCGTCCCATAACACTATAACCGTACCTCACGCACGACACTAAAACACTTCCTACATAGGATCAAAACTAAGATAACATACTTCCAGCCACACACCCCATATGGTGTATCATGCTACTCGCTACTCTTCTACACAAGTGCTTTAGCACCCAAAATACGAGTAGTAAGAGTTTTATAAACATTGCAATACAATACTAAACTCTTCTGGGTGTGCTAATGCAATTTCCTTCCTATGGAGACTGAATTCAGGTTGCCTGCTGCCATGGGCCACCCAGGAACAACTAACCACCTGCACCATAAGCAAACATTGACATAATACAATTTTGCTTTCATGGAACAAGATTCTTTTTCTCAAGTCTGAAGAGAAATCAGTAAAAGAGGTGAGAGCAGAGCGGCAAAGAGACTTGTATGAGCTACTGTGGCTATGACGTACCTAGCCTTGCCTACTAGGACTGCTGGATCTGCTGGAGATACAGCATTACCGGACAGTAATATCCAGGGTGGGTTTAATGGCTGTCTCAGTTTTTTTTATAAGAATGGGAAATAATATGCTGTTTCTACCTTGCTGGCTGATAGAAGCACACAGTATTCCACTGTATGCTTTGCTTTTCTCAAACAAGTTTCTCAGAGTGTTACCTGAGGAGAATTTTCATTGAACGCAAGCACAATCTCTCCTAACTTCAGAAAGTAGAATGAAGTGCCACAAACACCAATTCTGCTCACCTACACCTTAGTTGCAGTACTTGGAATGAGATGGCTGGAGTCGGATGATTTTTAGTGAAAGACTTTAGAACTAGCTCTTATGACACATGTTGGAGTGAGTAAAAATGTTAAGTAAAGTCAGTATTAATTTTTTTATTATTAAAAAGGATAGTGAATTCACGACCCACATGTCTAATACAATCGAGACATGGACTGGGAAAGACCAAGACAGAAGGGTCTGCACCTTTGCGGAAATAAACCTGTGGAATTTTATGGCTTTTAAGCCTTCAGATATGTGCAAGTGTGTACTTCATAAGGCTCCACTTCATCTATCTGCCCCCTTTGACACAGTGCCTCATTCTAATAATCTCTCCACACTTTAAACTTGGAGTATGCAATTGTGTGCACAAATGTCTCAGCTCCTGTCTTACATCTAGAACTTAATCAGTCCCTTTCCCCTCCTTTTCACTTGGGCTTTTCTACAATTACTTGCTAGGCCCTGGCCTGTGTCGCTCCTTCCAGAGCCCCAATGTATTCAATGTCTGTCTGTCTTCACTCTAAATGCTACAGTTGCCCACAATATATATGCATTACAGTCAAACAGATATTGTAGATTTAAAAAGTCCACGTTCAGCGCAGTGCTTCCACGGAACCGAATACCCACTTTATTGTAAGTCATGAACAGTGCTTCAATAATGAACTCTGACTGATTATTATTTCTAAGAATACACTTTTAGCAAACTTCACTGTTCGACAATAAATGCCTTGTGTACACACCCTGATAAAGTCATCCTATTTCTTGTAACGTTCCTTCCAGAAGATTAGTTGTTTTTTCTACAAGTTAAGGTGAGCTCCCCTTAATATAAATAGCCTCATAGGCCCTGCCGGGCCCCGCACCATTTAATTAATGAAGAGGCTCAGAGGCCCGGCCGGGGCCCAGGTGTGCGTGCTGTCACCGTGCGCACCATTAAATTACTTAGAGTCTGGGCATGCCATGCGCACTGCGCACCATTTAATTTGTGATGAGTGGGCCCCTGGAGCACGGGGCCCCCCTGCAGCACGGGCCCCCCCCCGGGGGCTGCGGGGGCCTGTGTTACGCCCCTGACAACTATAGCCCTTTAAAATGTATGATTGCCCAGTGTTGGACTCGGCCCTTTTGGCAGGTTCACCCTGAAACTTTTTGCATTCTCCTAGTCTGTTTCTGTAACCTGGTGTTGGTGATTTTAGGCCTCTGCGCACTTTTTTTTACTGTGGTCCAGTGTTAAGTGCGTGCGCTCTCTGTGTATGTGTGGTGAGAGTGGTCTGCACTCCCATAGGAATGCATGGGGATATATGTGTCCATGGTAGTTCCTGATGTGTGGGGAGTGCAGGATCGAGTTTGGTATGTGCGAACTCGTGAGATTAAATGCTGCGCGATAATTTGTGCAGTTTTAGTGTGTCTAGTGTAGAAGTGCCACTTTTAGTAGTTGGCATGTCTGTGCAGTAAATGTGAATTGACTGTCTGGCTTGTGATTGGGTGGAGATGGCTGGTGTGCCTGGCTCCAGGAGTCAGGATGGGTCTGCCCGGTGGTGAATGGGGAGATCTGCATGTTGATGGCAGGGAGGAGTTGCACCTGGGACCTGAATAGGGCTAGGCCTTCCCTCCACAATGCTGGCTCCACCGCCTGCGGTGTGTCTGATGTCCCTGGCCTGTCCTGTGAATAGGGAGAGGGGCTGAGCAAAACAAAGTGCTCCTGAACCAGTTGTATCTGGTTCGCCACTTGCCTGCACCTTTGGAGACAAAGAATTTTTGAGTATAAAAAGGGGCTGTGACCCCAGGAAAAATGTTCTTGTTCCTGACTTGAATCTACCAGGGGCGTGCTGCTGCTGGGGCCCAGGGGAAGGCTTGCTTCCCTGTTCCCTGCCTAGCCCCTGGATGCCCTTGGTGCCTGGAAGACTTCATTCACTTGGGACCCTCCTGCTTTGCCCCAGGATCCCCTTTTTACCATCCTGGACCTTTTTACTTGATGCTGATTTTGCCAAGGCTTGTTGCAGTCTGTCCATCGCCATGGGAGCGCTTTGCTTTCTTTAAATCAGCAAGGGAGAAACTGCGGGCTGAGCAGCGCGGTGCTGCAGCCCTTGTTGAGGGAATCTCCCATGATGCCTTCAGTGCGCAGTTGCCCACCCTGCGTCTTCGTTTTTATATTATAATGACTGCGGGTGCCCACTCCGCTTATTGAAGTCCAAGCGGGTGCCCACCCGGCATGCTAACCGTTATTTTGGTGTCAAGGGAGCCTACCCCTCGTTTTCGCCCTGAAAATTCACTGCCGCGGCCCGCTGCAAAAACAGGAAGTCAGGCGATGTTTTGCCTGACGGTGGGCGGGACTTCCGGTTTCACGAGGGAAGTTCCACACCTGCCGCCGGCACCAGAGAAGAGGAGGGAGACTCCAGGCAGAAGATTTGGCACGGAGCCGCAAAGGCTCCTGTTGTAACCTAGTTCTGGTTTCCCCCCCTGGACCCTACGACAAGTGGTGTGTGCCAGCTCTCCTGCGCGAGAGCATCCATTGTCCCCTACCCTTCCCATTGGTTCCCCAACATTCCATCCTATCCAGGTTCCGTTCCCCTGCCACCCACTGCCATTATTATTCTGACTAACTGACCTACGCACCGCCTTAAGGTGTGGGGCTGATTTAATAAACTTCTACTTCATACTTCACCTTGACCCTGACTTTCATTTCAACAGTGGCGACGAGGACCTCAGCCCCTCACCACGAACTCACTGCCTTCCAATTTGAATACGGAGGCAACCTCTTCTGAAGGCACGGTGCAACAGGTCAAGAGCTAAGGAAAGCTCCGTGATTCCGGCTAGTCGACTTTTGAGAGGGTCGAGTGTGAAATAGCCTTCGACTTGTGAGTAAGTCGAATGTGAAGGGTCAAAGATTAACAACAACTCCAGGATTAAAGCAAATCGACTTTTGAGCAAGTCGAGCGTGAAAGGAGCAAGTAACAGCTCTGTGATTTCGGCAAGCCGGCTTTTGAGCAAGTCGAGCGTGGAAGGAGACATCGACTTATGAGTGGGTCGAATGCGAAATGAACATTGTGAAACTGACGAAACAAACCTGAGTTAAGAGCAACAAGTTTCTTCACAAATCAACATGATAAGCCGTGAAGTACAGTGAGGGACCTGAGCAACCTCCGTGAATCTCGGCGAGTACAGTGACGGTGACAGAAAAGAAAAACGCAGGACCACTGGATTCTAAGTGTGTCCATGAGGTGAGCCTGGGTAGCTGGGTGGAGTTCAAGTGAGCAGAGCAAGAACCCACACTAAAATAACGTCTTCAGCTGCATTTAGTGATGTTCAAGCGAGACAATTATTAACCTCCCCGCATTCAGCGTAACCCAGGGCTGCACGAGTTGACGCTTTGAGGAGGAGAGGAATCACCTACTAAAAAGAACATAGACATTGAAAAAGTGTGGCGCGTCAAGTCTTTCACATTGGTTAAGTTAAGTGCAGCGCATGACAAGCCGTGTCCTAAGTGCAAGTGCGGTGCATGTGAGCGGCACAAACCCTTGAGTGTCCAACAATTCGAAAGACCCTCCTCAGCGCGAGGCGAAGAGGCTCATTTTAAATGTTAAATGTTAGTCAGCATCGGCGAGTGTCATCAGTATATTCTAAGTAGTGATTAGCTTACCTTGGAACTGCACGTTTGGGAGCTTGAGGGAGGTGGTGGCGTCTGTCCTCCTCAGTGTGTTGGCGCGAGGGTGAGAGCTGCGCACTTCGCGCGGCGGCGCCGCCTGATTGTCAGGGCCATAACTGCTTATGCACACGATCGTCTTGATGGCCAGACGAGCACATTAGCACACAAGGGATCTCAATGCACAGAGTTCTCCACAGCGTCAAAGATTAGTGCCACTCATGTCTGACTAGCCGTGTCTTGAGTGATGTGAAGTGCAACGGCGTAAACCCATGACTGTTTGGCAGTTCGGCAGCACATTGTGAAGAGACCTGTCGGCACCAGTGTGCGTCAGCCCTTTCTGGCCTCCCTGTACGAGTCTGACTGAGGAAAATCCTGTCAGGGGATCTTCGCGCCATAAACGCCTCTCCTGCAAACCCGTCTGCGCATGCGCCAAGGCGTGCCACGTCACTGGAACGCAGCGTAGGCGCCATACTGGGAGATCAGTGCTTAGTTTAGAATAGGTGCCGGAAGTTCTGATCCCGCGTTGGCACACGCTCTGTTTTGTGAAACTTTCCGCGATAAAACACACAAAGGGAAATTATACAAGTCTAATTGGTGCAATAGCAACATGGATAAAAACCTAATGTGCATCTTACCCCCACCAGGAAAAGAAACCAAGATGGATGCGAACAGTAATGTATGTGAGGAGGTGAAGTATGACCTAAGTGAACATTTCAAACAAAAACTTTTGGCCAACACACAAAATGTCACAATTCACCGGGAAAATGGTGTTTGCAAAAATGAATGTAGCATGAGTGAAACCAAACCTGAGAGTACCATAGACATAAATGGAGTGGGGATTGACGTCATCGCAGATTCAGGTTCGAACTGCACATTGATAAACATGAGTATTTGGAAAAGTAAATTGGCTGTGACACAAGAGAATGAATTGTTGGAAACCGGAATGTCCCCGATAACATACACAGGAGAAAACATCAACATAACAGGGGGTAGTGTAACTAAATTGAGCTATAGGAAGAGGAGCACATGGAGTACGGTTTACATATCTGAAGAAGGACCCTCGGTACTGGGTTGGGAAGAACAGAAGAAATGTAACACAATGATAGGTTCCAACCGTATTGAACCTTTGAATAGACTGGCACAAATCAACAACAAACTCAGTACAAGCTCCAAGACGTTAAATGAGGAGAAGCCATCTTCCACGACCAAAAGTGGATGGACAAAGGCTGCATGGAGTAAGGAAAGGGAAAATGAAGCAGTCACTGACAAACTCAAAACTAAACAAAATGCATTCACTAGTTATAAGGTAAAGGACAATATAAGTGAAGAAGTCCTGGAAGATAAAAGCGAACCGACCCATGGAGGAAGGTGTATGGTATCCCCGTCCATGGTGCCAGTGGGGTACTATTGTAAATCTACCTGCCACCAAGATGTGGAAGTGTGGCACCCTACTGCAAGGATCAAGTCAACACCCGTCACAAGAAGGAATGACGCTGACGACGGTCACATAGAGGAAAATGATGGTCAGTGTCTGGTAGAGTCGAAATGTGACATGCAGGGAGAGTACTATGACTGGTTATATAATGTGGAGCCAGAGAATGAGAGTAAAAACGCACACAAACACGTGCTAGATCCTCACCCCAAAGTACAGATAAGGATTAACAAGAGGCTTGTGGAGCGCTGGAGTGAATGTAAGTTAAGAGACACAAATGACACAACCACATCCTCTAGTGGAACTCACGTGATGAAATTAGATGAAGAACAGGACCTTGCGGATGCAAGTATTGAAGGCATGAGTGTTGTTGGAAATGAAAGTACAAGTGACACTGGTACAGAGCACTACAAGAGATGTGATGTCAGATCCATCCCTGAGAGTGACAACGTGAGGGATACCTGTGGTACGAGTAAGTGTAGGCGCAGACGCGGTACATTATGGTCCTGGAAATATCCCAAGAAAAAGGATTCCAAAGCCGTGGTCACTCACCAGGGTGGAGAAGTCAATTCTAGTAACAGCATACAGGAGCACTATACTATAAGGGAGTGCCATGATGGACAGAACGATGTGGAATCAGAGAAAGGGAACAAGAGGGCACTCAGACCAGTACCATGCCCACACCTTGTGGTAAACATAGGTACGGACTAGATGCATACAGGTCCTGCGGGCCAGCATAACACCTGTGGACCACAAGACCCAGCGAGCCTTTACGGAAGCTCACCATCCACGTTAGGAATGTAACTGTACTGTGTGAGGCCCTGCCACGATGAACTATGCAAAGTCTGATGATGTGGAATGGGTCACACCCAAACACCTACAATGTGTCCACCCCGAAGGTTCCATGACATTATATGTGAGTTGAGGATATAACCAAGCTGGACTCTGTCCCACTCCCATAAACACAGTTCGCACCATCTCCCACCTGCCACTGACTCAGCTGACCGTCAATCACTCAGACCAGTCCCTGGGGGCCATCCCACGCACTCCGTTCACCAAACGGAGCTGCACGGCAACTCCCACTCTGTCTCTGAAGCCAGCTTGGCGGTCACTGCTTCAGCGTTGGGTTGGCTGAACCTACACGAATCCAGACTTACACACAGTGCGTTCCTCATGCTCCCGTGGCAAATGGAACATCAGGGAGAGTCTTCCTGATTCCAAATGTTTTATAAACTGTTTTGTGACCAATGTTTACCAGTTCACTTATCCCTAAAGTTCTTCCTGCCACACGTTGGGCTTACCTGTCAAAACCCTCAAGAGAGGAAGATGTGTTGTAACCTAGTTCTGGTTTCCCCCCCTGGACCCTACGACAAGTGGTGTGTGCCAGCTCTCCTGCGCGAGAGCATCCATTGTCCCCTACCCTTCCCATTGGTTCCCCAACATTCCATCCTATCCAGGTTCCGTTCCCCTGCCACCCACTGCCATTATTATTCTGACTAACTGACCTACGCACCGCCTTAAGGTGTGGGGCTGATTTAATAAACTTCTACTTCATACTTCACCTTGACCCTGACTTTCATTTCAACAGCTCCACATCCTAAATCCCGGTCCGGAGATTGGGGACCGGGTGTAGTCTGTCGCGGAAAGAGGGCGAGGCTCTCATGAGGTGAAAGAGCCCCGCAATGGCCGCCTGGGTCCTAAGGAGAGGGGGCGCGAGGCACGTTGCTGGTGACTGCCCCCCCCCCCTCCTGCGCATCCGGAGAAGAGTCCCAAAGCACAAGGAGGAGCACCCTTGAGCAGCCCGGTGAGTGAGCAAGGGCTGAGGGGGGCTCCGGGCGGCCAAGTGGTAGTGCCTGTTTGAGGCTCAGTATGTTGGTGGAATTTAGAGCGGCCCCGGATTGCAGCGGGCCGCTACAACGTTTCCAGATGTGCCAGATGTGCTTTGAGGGCCCCCATGGGGGTCTCAAGGCCCCGTGGGCCCATGCCATCCCTGTAGAGCATTTTCTCAGCTGCCCTATGTTGGCAGGGGTCAGTTGCGAAGAGGGGCATGATTGCTTACAAAGTAAGAGTGCTACGGGGGCATAGTTGATGTCAGAGCCAGAGGGCTCCAACGCCCCACCTGTTTCTCTACAGAGCCTAGGTGGCTCCAACATGTTGCTAGTGACTTAAGAGAGCCACAGAAGTTGTACAGAGGTGCCAGGCCTTCCACAGCTGTGCAGCACTTAGTGCCAGCTGCAGCGTTTAGGCCCTGTTATTGCTCCCAGCTGCCCAGCAGGTAGTGGGCAGCTGCAACGTTTAGGTTGGCGCAGACGGCGCACCCCTGATTGGCGCTGCATTGGCAGCGCGCCCTGACATTCTGGACACAGGGCATTTGAACCCCTTTGGAGATGACCAGTTGGCCAGGGGGCTCGTATATGGATAGGGCGTTAGGCCCTAATGTGATTGATGTGCTCTAAATGTGGTGCTAGGAAATGTACTATGTATAGTATGTTTGGTGCACCCTGTATCTGATACCTCTACACTGTGGTTTATGATTATGAGGTTATTTTGCATTTCATGTGGTTATGCAAGTGAGATTATGTTTCACTGTGTGAGGTATGCCCCTAATGTGAGTTATACTTAAGAGGTAGGGTCTAATGTGTTTAGACTAGAAAGGTTGGCGCAGGATGTAATTCACGCCTGACGTGACTGTGCATAATGTAGTTTTTGTTACAGGTTAAGGTGCAGTGCAGTGATTACCATTGGCTAATGGTTGTATGTTTATGATCTATTTTTACTTGTACCAATTTCTGCTAAGTGCTGATCCTGACAGTGGCCCATGTGGCTCTGTCCTGTGTAAATAATCCCTTGCGAATATTGCTGTGCCAGTTGGCATAGTGTATGTTATGTGTTTACTATCTGATGTGTTATGAGAATACAAAGGCTATTTTTATATAACCTTGTGTGGAGTTCCTTTTGTAGTGTGCCTGGGATGTTGTAGCTGTGTGCGTGCGCAAATGCTTTACACATTGCCTTCGGGATAAGCCTGACTGCTCGTGCCAAGCTACCAAGGGGGTGAGCGGGGGTTATCTTTGGCGTGTAACTCCCTTGCCCTGACTAGAGTGGTGGTTTCTGCCCGGCTTTGGTGCAAGCCTTAGCCAACCAGAAATCCCATTTCTAACATTGGTGGCAGCGGTGGGATTAGGACTTGTGTTTGCGCCGCGCCACAGTGACAACTGGCTACATTACAAAACTCTGCATTTTAGATAGTCACATGTTGGGGATTATTGTCTGTGATTTTATTTTTCCTCAAGAGTGTCATTTTTAAATGGTGTTCCTGCACTTTGATGTTTAGGGCCTGGAGGGTTCCCTAAGGGAGCGCCAGGTCGGGGGCCTAGGCTGTACTTACAGGTCATTTAAGGAGGATCTTCCTGTGTGCAGAGGACGGGGAGTTTCTGTAAACAGAACTCCGGCGGTCCTGGTGTTGAGCAGTACCGCTCCTAAGTGGAGGGTGCATAAGTCCTGGTTGAGGAGTGAGAGGGAGACAACAAACCCCAGTGGAAAAGCCAGTGGGTCAGGGGCCAGCCAGAAGGGCTGTGCCACCCGTGAGTGACCCTGGTGATGCCACTCCTGTTCGGAGACAGGCAGACTGTCACACGACACATTAGTGATGTGTCACCCTCAAGGGGGGCATGCGTGCTCCCCATCAAGTCCTGGTTCGCTGGGCATTTTGACCGCCCAGAGTGCTTGACCATTTGTGGGGCCTCTGGAGGTTGTTCCCCGAGGAGGGGAAGGCCAGGATCAGGTTGTAGCCTGACCTGGAAGGCAGGGCATCTGTAACCAGTGTCCTGGCCAGGTTGCCTTCTAGGGGTACCCCTGTGAATACAGGCGAGGATCAACTTAAAGTAAAGAGACCCTGTGATTCCGAGAAAGGGTGGTGCAGGCCTCGCCGGGATCCTTAGGGTGCCTGGCTGACTATGGTAGTACTACCCTGAGAGCAGGTGCGGCTCATTTTAAAGGAGGGGGCCCCTGCTCTACAGTGGGAGGGTGCAGAACTCTGGAAGGGGGTGCAGAGGGAGGGAGTCCTCGCCTCTGACCCCGGTGCATCCGGTGAATGTAGATCCCAGGCGGTAGACCAGTGATGGAGAGAGGTCTGAACTGGTGGGAGAGCTGTGTTCTGGAGGGTGCTTCCCTGGGAGGGTGCAGAACCCCAGAAGCAGAGGCAGGGTGGGGCATTCTTGCCAGTGCCCTCTGGTCAACCTGAGTGTCCGGACCCTAGGTTGAAGGATCAGTGGTAGTTGGAACTACACTGAGAGGGAGAGTGGAGAATGGCTATTGTGTGCCAGGGGTTACTACCCCCCACTCTGTGGATTGGCTCGGACCTGGTTACCAAGGGGGTGAGCAGTGGTTATCTTTGGCGTGTAACTCCTTTGCCCTGACTAGAGTGGTGGTTTCTGCCTGGCTTTGGCCCTATATCTTCCTGCATTAATATGTTCAACAGTTACTGTAATGTGTAAATTGTACAGCATGACAACTATAGCCCTATAAAATGTATGATTGCGCAGTATCTTGCACTGCATGCAGTATTAACTTTGGAAAAATATGCTCTAACCAGACTTTGAGGAACACCCACAACTGCTTGGTGCAACCAGTCATATAGAAATATGTTCAGACAGGTAAATGTAAATGTGTAAATGTGTTACGATTTATATAGCGCACTTTAACCCAGGGCCTCAAGGCGCTTGCTTAGGGAACCCGTCCTGGTATTCCCCTGTGAGATACCCCGGCCGGGTATCCACAAGGTGAAAGCCAGGCATCCCGCTGCGAGGGACCGTAGTGGAGATTAAGCAAGCTATTGCCCAGAGTCGCAAAGTGTGACCCCGTGAGTCGAGTAGGCACCAGAGTGAGAATTGTCGACTCCGTGGAATTTTTGAGCCCGAGACCCACCGAGGCGGGGAATCAAACCCTGGTCCACGGCCGATCTCAGCTTCTGGGTCTGCCGCCTCTAACCACTGAGCCACGGTTCCCATATTATGCCACCTGACCGATATTTTGGTTTCTCTCTGAGATGTAATTGTATTCAAATAAATGAAACAACAACTGACATACACCTAAAGCCTGTCAGTATGATTGGCTTTGTCAAAGGCTGTTAGCTTTTTAAGATAAATGAATAACAAAAATTATTTGTTATAAACATTTAACATTGGAAATGTTTCAAATCTGAATTTGTGAGCCTGTGAATTAAATAGCATTGAGGCCTGTGGAAGGAGTTTTGGCCTTCAGTTATGTGTGCTTTAAGTTCAAATTCTCCGCTTTTTCTCTGCATATCTTGTCCACTTACGCACCTTCAACCACCTCTCTTTCCTCCACAGCATTCTCTTTTCACTCTTACCCGAATGCACTTACTCGCATCTCCCTCACTTCACTGGGCCCACACATAAACAGCACTTCCTCAAATTTAAGGACCTTAAATTCTCTTACCTTTGCCTTGCAAATATTTTGACATCTGTGTAACTCCTTCACACACATTTCCACAGAATTTCAGTTGCAAATGGAATACATAAACATTGTTCTGTGTGCTCTATAGAGAGGTCAACCCAGTAACAGGCACTTTGTTTGGCTTCAGCCTTAGCCCTCAATTAAAGCCCTTCTTATACACCAGGCATGACTCTAACCTCAAAGTATGCACAGACAAAATACAGATAAACAACAACATTATAAAATGGCTAACTCTTTGGGAGTGCAAGATTAATTAAAGCATGTGAAATGAATTACCACAAAATTTTTAACATTAATTGTTTACAAGTTAATCCATGTTTTGGCATCAGTGTTAACACCTTAACCGCGGCCGTTATTTCGCGGCAGTGCAGCAGTTTTAATTAGTGGGCGGGGCCGCGTGGGCCGTTGGACGTTCGCAGCACTAGCGAGGTAGTGCTCGCGACGGCCAACGGCTGAGGGCAGCAGGTAAGGGGTTATCTTAGAGGCATGAACACACAGACAGTTTTGTTGTCATACATCACAGAACTGTCCACTGTAAGGACATATTTGTCGCCTTGCTTGACTCGGATATCTGGATCAACTTCACAGGGGAACAAGAACCCTGCACGTTATTTGGATCCATTTTGTAGGGGAACAAATACAGCAGCTCCACTTTTAACAGAGCCAGCAATCTGCAGCGAGGGCCTGCGGTGTCACGGGGGGAGGGGGACGGGGGGAGGTTAGCGGGATGAGGGGTCTCAGCACAATAAACATACCACAACATTACCTTGAAAACACCATTACAGAGAACAAGGCACCAGAACTTACATGCTAGCATCCACTCTCAAATATGAGGAAAAGGTGGGATCTATGCCTTTGATTGACGGACGTCTCAAATCACGTAGGGATGAAGCCTTCGATGCCCGAAACAGTGATGCCAAATGCGGCACTGGCCTACAAAGTGCATACAACCATACACCACAAAGGCATTCAAGGGCTTTAAAACAGAAAGCCCTGCGTCGAGCATCACAGTTCTGAAAGTTGATTTACTGCCTGGCTTCCGTCTCTTGCTTCTGAGTGAGGCGGGGCGAGTAGCTTGAAACAGACAGCCCAGACTTAAATATATCAATGTATTTAGAGATACGATCGTACATCTAAATAAATCAATCTATTTAATGTTTTTATGTAAATGTGTAGGAATTTCAGAAGTGCGCAGCCCCTGAGCCCTTATGGAGAACCGCCCTGGGTATTAGTGCTATGTGGTTTATTTGTAATGTGTCCATGTGTTTTGTTTGCCCGGACACAGCTCCCCAGTTAGCTTTATGTCAATTTTAGAGGCAATTATAAGGACTTAAATTATCCTCATTAAGTCGTTCACCACACACCAGATGTTAGCAACACTTAGCTGTGCGTAATATTCTATTGTCGGCTTGGGATGAGCTGATGCCAGCTAGGTAAGAGATGCCGGGGTGTCACACCACTGGCCGCTCACCTAAATTCCAAGGACCTCTGCGGAAGTAAAGATCTTCCACCACTTCCTCCTGAGGTTAATGCTTAGTATCAGAAGAGATGACTGACACCAACCGTAGGGGACAGGAGAGGTGGGAGAGTGAAAGAGAGAGCAATAGTTCTGGTGTCCTTGGTGATCCTGTGGAAAGAATAACTTGAGGGTGTTGATTCTGTTGAACAGAACCCTTCAAATTTTAGTGGTACGGCGCACTCCTTTTGCCAGAGGAGGTACTCTGTGACAGACTACCCTCCTTATTCTGTTAGATCTAACGGCTGCGTTTGATACTCTGTCTCCCTCGGTGTTAACATCTCGACTGAGGGAGATAGGGCTTGAGGGGCCCGCGCTTAGTTTGCTGGCCTCTTTCTTGGGCCAGAGGGAACAGAGAGTTAAGCTGGGGGAGTTCCTATCTCCATCCCTTCCTGTGCATTGTGGGGTCCCTCAGCGGTCGGCATTAGGTCCGACCCTTTTCAACATCTATGTGACCCCACTTGCCAGGCTTATTAGATCATATGGGATGGAGGTAGTCTCCAATGCCGATGACACTCAGATTCTGGTGTCTCTCGCCCAACCTGGCATCTCTGCTGCCTCCAATTTTAGACACTGTATGGAGGCAGTCGCTCAATGGATGATTTGCAATTCATTGAAGCTTAATGGCGAGAAGACAGAAATTCTGGTGTTCGGAGGAAAGGAGGACATTTGGTCTGCGGAATGGTAGCCTACATCCTTGGGTGTTTGTCCTGTACCCACCGCCCTGGCCAGGAACTTAGGAGTCATGATTGACCCAACCCTGGGGATGGCTCAGCAAGTTAACAGTACTATCTCCACGTGTTGGGGTATAATAAATGTCTTGCGGAAGATTAAACACTATCTGTCCCCACAAGCCAGAAAGCAATTTGTAGTAGCATTAATAGGTTCCAGACTTGACTATTGTAATACCTTATATCTAGGTATAAACAAGGGTCTGTTACTGCGACTTCAAATGGTGCAGAACGCTGCGGCCAAGTTTGTTCTGGATTTACCTAAGCGTGCTTCAGCCACTGCTGCGAGAAAGACATTACATTGGCTTCCGATTGAGGCCAGGATCTCCTTTAAGTCCCTGTGTTTGATCTATGGGGCTCTGGCTACAAACAGGTCTAGAGGTATAAAAGACCTGCTGGTTCCTTATACCCCTTCCAGAACTCTGCGCTCTGCCAATAAATCTCTGTTATTAGTCCCCCGTGTTCGTAGAGCCAAGTGGGGCGGCAGAGCTTTTTCGAGCCTTGCTCCGAAGTTGTGGAACACTTTGCCGGCTGAAATTAAGTCCCTACCCTCAATGCAAGCTTTTAGGAGGGCCCTTAAGACCTGGCTATTTGCCAAAGCCTATCCTCAGCTCTAGATTTGCCTTTTTATGACCTCCTTTTTTGTTAGGCGCCTTGATGCCTTCGGGCTTAGTAGTGCGTTTATAAATTGCATTTCATTTCATTTCAAAGAACACAATCTCTTTAGGCGACTACACCTCAATGCTTTACAATCAACATATGCATGCTTTTCTTACCCGCCTTCAGTTATTTATGGCTTACCCCACAATCCCTACACCCACTTGCGGAACTATCAATGAATTTACCTTTCTACTCTCTGTAAGGTAAAATTAGACTTAGGCCAAAAATTACTGTTTATCAAAACTGATTCCTTTAGAGAATCTTTTGGCTGCAAGTCCTTGAGATAATATCACACAAGAATTACTGAAAGACATCTGAGTCCTCTTAGGGAGCCTCTGAACACTTACCCCTGAGCTAAATCCTCAGCATATATTTTTTGTTTCTTTACTGATGATAACAATCCTATTAGCTGTGCTTTAGGTTGTGCTACTTCACATAACTGACACAATTTGTCCTTTTTTCTTTTTCTACTGCTAAAATATCCTCATTTAAATTCAAACTGTAGTGTGTACTTAAAGAAATGGAAAATCAAAAACGAGAGGCGCCCGGTTTTTGAACTAACTTGAGGTCCGTGTAATGCATATATGGTGGGCAGTCTGATGTCCCTGCTCTAATGACTCCTACTACACCAGGCCATCAGAGTAAGTTTACACATGGCAGAGCCAGTGCAGGGAAAATGACGGGCTGCTGACTAAGAACAGAGTGGGCAGGCCAAGGGTTTGGATGTTCCTAAAGGTTTCAAGCCACAGGGTAAAAATATCAACTGGGATGAGCTACGTAGTATATCTGACCTCCAATCAATCGTTATGAGCCCAGAATGTCAACTGGTTCCTGGACAGCTGGAAACAGTGACTTATAATTGCCAATTTACATTTTCTTGGTGCCTTGTCTCCTAAAACACTCAAAAAAGCATACCACCGGTTCCCCTAATTAGATGTAAATTTTTGTTGCATTTTTCTTTAAAAAAAATTCTTGATGGATGTAGAGAAGTATCTTGCTTTTTGCCGCCAAAGCTTCTTAAGAGGAGAAACACAGCACGGGTGTTGTCTCAGTGCCAGTGACTTCTGACAGAGATGCACAGAAGACCATTGAGAGGACCCTCTCTACCCAAGAGGTACTTATACTAGGACACTGAATGTCAGATCACGCTATTCTTGCTCCATTAGTCAAGCATTCTTGGCTCAGTGTGGCCAAGGAAAAGAGTGAATCCGGTTAGGGTGTGATTAGGAGATCGGTGGCAAGTTTTTAGGGTTCAGTCCGGGGGCCCCTTTCAGGGGAGGATCAGTGGCAAGTTTTTAGGCCTCTATGATGGGTAGGGGATCAGGGTACTTTTAAGGATGGGTAAGGTTTAAGGGCTCAGGATAGGAGGAGGGGGTCGCAGTAGCTTTAAGGGCTGGGGTTGGGAGAGTAGTTAAGGAATGAGCCACTTTTAGAACTCAGGGAGGGGAGTAGGTAGGGGTTTGTAATTTAGGGCTTAGGGTGGGGGCAGGTATGGGTAATTGTAAGTTGGGGCTTAGGGCGGGCACAGATAGGGTGCTTTTCATTTAGAGCTAAGGGCGGGGGCAGGTAGGGTGCTTGATATTTAGGGCTAAGGGCGGGGGGCAGGTAGGAGTTTGTAATTTCGGATTAGGGCAGGGGCAAGTGGGGGTTTGTAATTAAGGGCTTAGGGCAGGTGTCGAAGTAGTAGCGAACTTAGCCACACATACACCCATGCCATTCATGCCTTTACCACAAAATTGCATGGTAAAGGCATGGTTGATAAAGGAATGTGACAAAGGAGATCCAAAAGAGGACAGGATGGAGGCAGCCACTGCAGGTGTTTTACGATCGACAAAAGAGAGTCTAACTTCAGTTACCAATAGTTAAGGTGCAGAAATATGAGTACCCCTGACCCTCGAAGAAGGGCCATGACCACCGTCATCACCTTCGTAAATACCTTGGGGCCTAGGTGATGCAAAAATTATGGAAGGTGAACTAAGGAGTTCTGGCCCCTCAAACAATCTGAGGAATCACCTGTGGGGCAGCAAGAAGGAGACATGAACAAATGCTTCCAAAGACGCATCCGATTCCCATCATCTTGGGCGGAGAGGACCAGGGCCATGGTCAACTTCTTGGATTCGTCCAAAAGAATGTTTTCAGGAACCTAAAGTCCAAAATCTGCCTGAGCCGGGCACCAAAATGTAAAGGGAGTAGCAGCTCTTGTCTCGCACCTCTTCATGGAATCTGTCTATTGCCCCTTGGCCAGGACTAAACATCTTAGGCAAGAATGGAGGGGAGCAGATAAAAAAGAAAGGGCGTAACTATGTAAAACAACCTGCAGTATCCATTGGTCTGAAGCTATTGAACAACACACAAGATGATGGATGGAATATTTCACAATGGCAACACATTCAATCCCAGTCACAGATCTGGGTTTAATCTATTGTTATTTTGCTCACCACGCCACCCCAGTTCAGACATT
Organism: Lissotriton vulgaris; assembly: GCF_964263255.1. NCBI lineage: Eukaryota > Metazoa > Chordata > Amphibia > Caudata > Salamandridae > Lissotriton > Lissotriton vulgaris. The sequence goes on along the minus strand of NC_141688.1, from coordinate 244,543,118 downwards.
AACATATGCAAATCAGTCTTGACCCTGTGCCTCATGGAAACAGTCCAGCCCGAACTGCCAAGCTATGTCTTCCCTGGACCGGAATCAAGCATTCTAGGACCGGTCTCTGGCTATCAGCCGTCATCAGCCAGGATTGCTTGACTCTAGTGGTGTAGTGAGCACTGTACTCACGTCTAGGCATACCCTTCCTACATAGGGCGAACAGCAAAACACACAAAATGATGGAAGGAATGTTGAACAACGGCAAAACATTCACCTCCAGTCACAGAACTGGGTTTAATCTATCGTTATTTTGCTCACCACACCAGCCCAGTTCAGAAATGGCCATATGCAAATCAGTCTTGACCCTGTGCCTCATGGGAACAGTCCAGCCCGATGGATTAAACCTAGATCTGTGACTGGGGGTGAATGTTTTGCCATTGTGCAACATTCCGTCCATCATCTTGTGTGTTTTGCTGTTCGCCCTATGTGGGAAGGATATGCCCAGACATGGGTCCCGTGCTCACTACGCCACTGGAGTCAAGCTATCCTGGAGGATGAAGGGTGATAGCCAGAAACTAGTCCTAGGATGCTTGATTCTGGTCCAGGGAAGAATTGGCTTGGCAGTTCGAGCTGGAATGGTCTCATTAGGTGCAGGGTCAAGACTGATTTGCATATGGCCATGTCTGAACTGGGGTGGCGTGGTGAGCAAAATAACGAGTATTAAACCCAGAATTGTGACTGAGGGTCAATGTTTTGCCATTGTGCAACATTCCGTCCATCATCTTGTGTGTTTTGGTGAAGCTATTTCACGCCTGCAGGGAGCCCAAAACCGTATTCTACTCCCCTTACAGCAGTTAATGACTGTCAGAGGAGGAATCCGGGGGGGGGGGGGGGGGGCAGTGCTCACCGTAGGTGTAGAGGCAAAGGTTGTCTGCCCTTACTGAGGGCCATGGCCTTTGCCACCACGGTGCTCTCAAAGCCACAAATAGGCAGGGGGCTGCTGAACAGGTTGAGATGGATGCTCTAGTGGTAGGCCAGACTTTGCAAGTAACCTTTAAACTTTCAGTTGTAAACCAGCATTGTTGACTGAAGTGACGGGCCATAGATATTAAGAGTAAGACCAAGGAGCATACTGGTGCTAGCCCATCTTGGAACAGCTCCAATGCTGAAATTGCTGTGCACCCAAACAGGCTTAAGTCGTCAAACTCTGCATTATCAATAAGGGATTGCTGCATATCTCCAGAAACTTCCATGACGCGCATCTAGACATGTAGGCAAATCACACTATTGGCCAAAATTCAGCAAACGCAGTGTCCAGAACGGCGCACAAAAAGTAACTGAGTCGAATGAATATTCTCTCGTCTCTGGGTGGAGTAGCCGCCATATGTCTGCTACTTCTGCATGGGATGCCTATTAGCCTAAGCGTTTAGCAAGTATGAGTGACTGAGCACCCAGCTCCGGCTGCAGTGACCTGTCAAAGTGGTATCAGGCACACAACTTTAGACCTTACCCCAGATACATGGTGCAAATCTATTGGTAAATAAGATAAGAGTCAAGGTGTCAAAGAAGGCTGCCTGATTTGTATCTTTTATAATAATTATGATAATTTTCTTAGACAATAATGAGTGACAGGTGGACAAATACATGCTCGACCACAGGAGACTTTTGAAAACAATTTCCAGGATTAAGATTTGAAGCAGCTTTCAACATCGAAGGCCATTAAGGACCCATTGGTTGCTGACATGTTTAATCCCACCCTCATTGCTCACCCAAGAGGATCAGACTGATAGCCTATGGACCACGTGACTTCTATTATTGAGTTTTGAATTTTTACGTTTCTAGATAGGGAGACTCAGAATCTGATGAGGGCTGAGTGCCCAAGATCATTCTTGGATAATAAAGAAGGAATAACACTAAATCTGGATCCAGAATTAATGATTTTTCTTTTTAAATCTGGGAAAGACCTAAGGAAAGACATGGAGTGCTTTCTCGAGCAGTGCCAGTACAGATTGTTGGACACCCTGGCTCCGGTGGCCAGGATCTCAGCTATGGCTGAGGAGGCGGCTTTTAAGAACATGCCCATGGGTGTTGAGTTACACAGGGGCTGGAGCCAATGTTGGGAACGTAACATTTTCTAGAAGTCAGAGTTCATCCGAGGCAAAACCAGAAATCAAATTGTAATTCAAGGTACTTGAGGGACACCTGCGACTGGAATCTGAACTCCGTGTGCTTCAAAAAGATTCAGGATTTATGGGATCCCTTTCAGGTAGACCTGTTTGCCAGCATATTGACATTTCAAGTAAAACTGCATTACAACTGGTAGCCAGATGCCAAAGCATTGGCAGTTTACGCTTTTGTGCAGACTTGTGACGGAGAGAATTGCTATGCATTCACTCAGTTTGCACTGATCAGAGGGTATTGTTAAAAGTTCGGAGGGAACAAAGTTGCATCATTCCTGTAACTCCGCTTTGGACTTCTCAGGTTTGGGTTCCTGGTGTAATAGAATTGGCAGTAGAAGTTCCCAGTCTGATACTAGTGAGTGCAGACATTTCCGGAGGACTGGAAGGAGAGATTTAGTACTAGGAGGGAACTTCAACCTTCTTGTTTGGAGGATTTCAGGGGATCTCGTAGATACTCTGGACTTTCTGGAGAGGCTAAGAATCTTCTGGATGAATCATGGGTAACAGGTACCAGGAAAAGATACAGAGGAGTGTAGAGAAAGTGATGTAGTTGGTGCTTGGGGAGGAATTTGCATCCCGTTGAGGCTCTTGAGTATGAAATGGCAAGCTACCTTGCTGAGTTGGTCAATTCAGGTTTGGCCTATAGAACAGTTCATTGTTACAGTTCTGGTGTTTCCTCAGGACAGTCTTAGGTGAATATTGCTGGTAGTGATCCTTTAACCTGCGTGGTGATGAAGGGAATAAGACTTTGACAACAACTTAGGACTCGGTGTGACTTGCTATGGAACGTCAATCTAGCTGTTAGCCTATTTGTCTCCTGGCCAGATAATACTTATCTCTCTTTGAGGCAAACATTGTGGAAATTAGTGACCTTGCTCTGCCCAATCTCTGTTAGAAGAGTCTCAGATGTGAAGGCTCTACAGGTTTGCAGTAAGTTTTATTTCCCCGATGGAGTCTACTTTCACATTTGGGAAAGGGCCAAAACAAGTCTGAAAGCAGTATCCAACCACGTTTCTAAAACGTTGTGTGTGGGGAGTTGCATGAGACAAAGAATGCTGAAATGTAAGACCTGCTGGAGATGATCAATAGGTATTTTCCTATGTGAAACCCCATAAAAACGATATCAACAGCTACTATTTCACGTGGGGTAAGAGCAGTGATGTCCGAGGCTGGAATAGATTTGACCAAGTCTGGAGCTCACTCCTCTAGGGGTGCTATGGCTAGAAAGGTTTTTTGGGCAGGTGGTTCTCTAGCAGACATTGTTAAGGCAGCACACTGGTCAAGTACTAGTACTTTTGCAAAATGTTATCATAAAACAGTGCAGCATGTGAGCAGTCTCACGCTGGGGAACTTCAAACATGCATAATGGTAGCCTCCAGTCTTGTAATGAAATGACGATTCTCCAGTTTAGCATACAGAGAGAAACTTGATTTAATTAAAGACAACAGAGGCTTACATTATCACACCCAACACTACCAAATTCATTTTTCAGTTGTATAACTGGATTAGTTGATTAGGTTTATGGAAATTATATCATTAACTTGATATTACTTTACTGAATGAAATGGCTATTATTTCCCTGAGAATTCTTTTCGTATCACTTGGTTTCTTCTTTCTTTCAAGTAATCATTTGCAGTAAGAACTTTTTCAGCCAAACCAAAGGAGCATCTTTTGTTTCGTCGCAATCTAAAAGAGGAATATGCTTAGTGACACAGAGTTTTATAGTGCTGTGAAAATCTAAACCAGAATGTTTTGTTTATGATGTGTTTTTGCCTCTAAAGGGATTCATGTTGGGGCAGCAATAAAAGGTTTATGCTTAATGTTAGCCTCCGTTGTCTTTAATGAAATCAATATTCTATCTGTATGCTAATTGGAGAATCGCCCGTTCTGCTCCACATCTGCTTTCACACTGTCCACTAGCTCTTGCAGCAGGCATTGTGACACCACAGGAATAACATTGTCATCTTAGGTCCAGTTTGCCAGGGAAGCTTTCATCAGACCTTCGTGATTACCAAACAAGAATCGAAATAAGCAGTACTGATAGCCAGACTTTGGTTACTCTGAGTCCACATATCACTCTTCCTGTATGCAAGCTTTTGATTGGGAGGAGGATATGTGCTTGTGGTAAAAACTAGTGCTTATATTGCACCTGTCTTTTGGGAAAACATGAGCTCAAATAGTAGACCTGAATTAGTTACAGTGATAAGGTAACAGTTAACGCCATAGGCCACATTGGTTCATAGGACAGAGGTATGTCTGATCTGATTATTACAAAAATTTAGGGAAGTATTACTGGTACACTGTGTTGAAGACTGTAAACATGTATTTTGTTGTGTAAAAACATGTAACAGTAGGCAACAGTTTTGGAGATGATTAGCACGTCTGACTTACCCTTAGGGTAGACGGCTTGCTCTCTGATAATCCTTGCTGGGCCCACATAGGACAGGTTATATATTGTTTTACCAACTATAATTTAAACATTGTAGTCAGTTTTTCACTGTATGCTGGACCGTCGCTTTATGGAAACATTTATCCTCAAAACAGTTGGGTATTCTACCAGAATATTATGCTTGAAAGAGCTACCTACAAAAACATCATAGCCAGAATATTGATTACTATAATATTGTGAAGGTAAGTAAGAATAACATTTAAACTATTAAGGTACTTGATATCTTGGCACCAGTATTTAGGGTTATATGGTTTTATAAAACACCCACTTGTCCACTGGAGCACATGCTTTGGAAATCTATTTGATTGGTAAAAAAAAAGACTTGTGCCATTTTCTGCCATTCAGTGAGGTGACAAAGTAGGGCAGCATTTTCATTATAGCTTTCAAAAGAGGGATGGATGTAATGCTTGAATGAATCTCGATCACTGGTAATTGCTCAGGCCGCATCCCAATCCGCCATTATTTTGCACATCATACTAAGTCAGTGTGGACCCAGACATATGCAAATCAGTCACGGATGTGCTCCAAGTCATGCCCGAACTGAAGGGAAGGTCCACCATGCACATGAACAAGAAACTCAAGACTAGTTTTGCCCTAGTTAGGGCTGATTAGCCAGTTATAGTTTGGCTCCACTGATGCACTTTCGCTTTCCCCTGACGAATCCATATATTTTGGAGAGGCAGGGGCAAGAGAGAGGCAGAGGCTCAGAGGCTGTGTTTTAGGGAATTGTAATGATGAGAGCAGCAGGCCGATATCAGGTTTTATAGGTCACTGCTGCTCCACTGTCTTCAATGGAGCTCTCAACATTCCAATATTCTAATATAGCCTTATAGCCTGGAGTAGCCGGTTATAGCAGACATTAATGGCCCGTTGTGGCATTAATATATTTCATTGTGATTCCACCCATGATAGTAAACAGTATGAGGAAGGGTTAGCCCACTTTAGCCATTGGCTCTTTTGCTCTGTGAGTGAAAGGTATTTTGCCTGATCATGTGTGCACATCGTTGGAAAATTATAGTATTTCAGTATAATATCTGATAGGCCAGTACTTTAGTTTTTCATTTACTCCTATTGGACTTCTTACATTTCTTTCTTTTTCCATTTTGTCTGTTTTTTAGAGCACCCAGCAGCTTCCAGATTGTGCTATGAAGTTGCTCGCTTGCAATAGACTACATCTACAATGTACCACATCCCTCACAGCCACGGTTTTTTAAGGTAAATGAGCATGTTGGAATAGTATTGTCCATAGTATATCAACATTTTGACATTCCACAATGGCTGCAGTTTTTAGAAACCAAAATGTCTGCCATTATGGAGCGATACAACAATACACTATACAATATACCATTCCAAGGTTGCCATCCACTGCTGTGTTGAATTTCTTTGTACTTAACTTTTTATTGCAAACATTTGCCTGTCACTTTTAGGTGGCAACATTTTTTCTTTTATGTACTTTTGATTTATCATACATATGGTTGTTTATTTTCGATTCATGTTTTATTGTGAATGTGTGAATAGGTGAACTCAAGAATGAGTCAGTGGATGACTGTGGTCCTCCTTTTTCAATGTTAGCACTTGTACCACACCAACTCTACACTTTACCCTTACGGTGTTCGAGGGTTTTTACACTGACCACACAGCGACTCGCCATGATCATGGGAGAGTGGCAGGACTGCCTGCTTATTTGTGTCTGGTTCGATGGCAGATGCTCTATATTTCATGATTTCCTCTTATGGGTTTCAGGGCTTAGACACCTGCCACATCGCAACCCGCACTTCACAGGGGTGTAATTTTTCTGGCTGTAATGGCGTTTTTTCACTATGACGTAAGCTACAGTGCTGGTCTCCATTCTGACCACACTGTGCCCCTCCTACGGTGTTACATCACAATATTGGTTCCCAGCACTCATTCCCCTTATGGGTTTTAGTGGACTCCTCCCTTCAGCTATTCCCAACCACCTTGGAGGTTATCTTTGTAGTCTCTCATTAATGCAAGATGTGCAGAAATACAGAAGCATATCGAATATGGACTGGACTCCATTTTCTTGTTTAATTTGTGAGCAACGTACCCTTGTTGTTATAATGCATGATTTACGTTTCTTCAGAAACACTTTGGTGGGAGTAGATGACTGTCACTCCAAAGAACCCGTACAATTTGCACATAGTATTGCGGTACTGCCTGGTCCTATGTACCTCTTACAATTTATTTTACAGTCGGTCACTACTTGATGTACCCAGTGGCCTGAGGGTGGAGATCACTTTCTCTGTAGATAGGTAAGATATCCAAGATATTAAGTATCAAACCACCCACATAACAATACGGACATGCGTACTTGTGATTGTCAACTTCTGTGACAAAACAGGTGTATGCCATGGATGATAATGGACAATAGCACATAATGTATAGAAATGCGCACTTGAAATCCTATAAGTTATGTGTATATAGATGACTTGCAATTTTGATCTATTTCCTTTTTTCCTTCTTTGATTTCATAGAACAACGGCGAACCCTCAACACACATGGGCCATCATTGTTGTGCTTACACAAAGATGGCCTGCCCCTAGTAGGCTCTATGGCTACAGGGAATTTTCTTCTTGTATTGTGGCAGAGGATGTATAACCTTCTGTCTACAAAAGTTTGCACTCTGTTGCGAATTCAGTCTGGCAGAGTTGCCTACATGTGTGTGTCTAATGGCTCCACCACCCCGCTTTATGTGCCCCCTGTCTTCCAAACGTGAAAAAAAGGGGGAAGGAAGGTTGACAGAGCCTCACGGAAGCAACACCAAGAGGAGGATTCTACCAGACTGGTACTCGCCTGATTCCTCACTTCTCATCATCGGCTGCTGTCAATCCCAAAAGAAATGGGAGAAAAACAAAAATAAAGAAGTGCATATAGATCAGACAGCCATCACGTGTTGTATGTGCTAGGACCCGCAGTGATATACCCGTGCCCCAAGTGGTGAAATACAAATATATCACGTTAAAAAGAGTAAGGCTAACTGGCAACTACTGACTTTATTCTGTGCTGTTAGCTCACTCTGTTAAAAGTCAACCGACATGTTTCATCACTTTATCTTACTTTTCAGTGATTTCTTCAGGGTTTTTTGGGTCAGCGAAAAAAATGCACCTTTCGGAATCTTCCCTTATTGTACCAGGTGGCCTCCTCTGGCAAGCCTACCCGGCCCCCGTGGAAGAATACTTGTCGTTTACAGTCCCCTAACTCAGTAGTGGGTATCTGTGAACCGCCGAATGGTCGGTATCGCTTACGCGTCCAGGTGCGGTCTGCGCTCACGGGTGTGTGCTTGAAAAAGTGTACTGGAGTAGCATATGTACTGTAGGAGAGTAGGATCTGCTTACTATGGTTACCCCCTCTTTTTGCTGTGTTTCACTGATTTATCGACTTTTGTCTTGCTGAGGCCCTTCTAACCAGGAACCCAGCCTAGCTGCTCTCTCTCTAAATTGATTGCATATACATTTGGTACACACCAGACTGGTTACTGAGTTACTCTTTTGAGTTCCTAATATATGGTACCTTAGGTATCAAGGTCATAGGTACCCCAGAGGCCAACCAGGGGCTGTGTATGCCACCCCTAGGAAGCCTTCCAATATGGCACCACAGGTCTGCTCTTGCAGCTGGGGAAGGTGGTGTAAGCACCCTTACTAAGCTATAGTATACCTATATCTACCTTTTAAAACAGACACATATAAACCTATAAATCACTCCTATGGCAGGCCTTGACAATCATGAAGGCAGAGTGCTTGGTTTTGTGTGAGAGGGTGCCCAAGCATGAGCCGAGCCCCTCTGCAGCTTTCGGAATCCCTTCCTTATAGCTGTTCTGTGATACAGCCATACCATATACTCTTAAGTGCATTATAATCCTCGCAGTTAATGCTTACTTTGGAATGGCTACATCAAAACATGTCGTGTTTGGTGTCTTTGGAATACTAGAAGCCAGTCCCCCCCCCCCCCGCCAGTCCAGGCGGCGGGGGTAGCATTCCTCTCTTCTAGAGGGAGAAGACATGTACACACTGGTCTAACCGGTAGAAGTTTAAAAGAGCCCCAGCATCACAAAAAGGATGCTGCTGCCACAGACACGAGTCTGACCTCCTGCTGCTGGAGCAAACTGTGGCAGGAGAGGCCTGGACAATAGGTTTCCTGTCCAGGGAGGTGTAACCATCTCCCCAGACAGGCTTTAGTGTATTGGGGCAGGGTGGGTGCATTTAGTGAATGCTTTTCAGACACTGCCTGGGGCACACAAGGTGTTCCTGTGCATACCCAGTTCAAACCGGTTCCAGGGGCTCTCAGCCCCTGCTCTGGTGCAAAACTGGACAAAGGGGAAGAGGTGTAACCACCCCCTCCCCAGGTCCACCCATAGGTGGGACCTTAAAGTTAGTCCATCCCCTAAACTTGGTGTAAGAATAGGAACCTAGTCACTAGAACTTTAGATTACCCTGGATAAAACTCTGCAACATATATCTTGGACCTACGACATTCTATTTCAACTAGAAGACTAAGGAAATCTCCCTTGGGGTGAAGGAGTGACTCCCCTGTTCAAACAGACACCAAAGAAGCATCTTTCTGGTCTTCATTTTCAAGGCTCCCGCCGGATCCCGAAGAATCTTCGACACAGGATACGGACTTCCAGACATCTCTGAGGCCGACACGAGATCACAGCAAAGCTGAGACCCGCAGCCATCAAAAGAGATGTGGGACCGGAACTCCTGGACACTGTGCATATTTGCAAGTGCACCTACTGCCCAAGCTTTCTCGAAGTTATGCATTGGGCTATTTGTAGTCAAAGCCCTGAGCACCTTTTGCACCGAAGATTGTGGGCCTACACTCCACGAGTGTTCCGTGGGCCCGCTTTCAGCATTCCTGCTCTAGGCTCCTTCGCGATCCCTGATCCTTGACTAGTGGGTCCCCACGAAGGTAACTCTTTTGTTTCTTGGGCTTTCCTGGTTGCTCCAGACGTGCCCTGACTCCCCTCCAAAAGTTGAGTCCCTCAGATCTTGCTGGTCTGCACTGAAGCCAATCATTCCATTCTGCATGGGTTGCTGTTGCCATGGCTTGTTGGGTCCAATCCGGATTCCGACATCACAGAACTCGACATCCGACGTAGGACAGCTTGAATACAGCTCCTGGTTGTCGTCAACGCCTCCTGGTCCTCGTGGCTGAAGAGTCAAGCTCCACCTCCATCACCTGAAATCACCCAATATCGGGTGGCATCTTCTTTTTGCCTCCCTGGGCACTGACAAGTGATCCAGACTCTGTCCCCTCTGCTTTCAGGTTCTTCAGATCTTCGATCCACACTTTTCAATCTGGCTGCCTGCTGCACTTCTTTGCAGCTCTCCATAGGAAACGACGACGAAACCCGACACGAAAAAAACACCTATGCACCCGGCTGCCCTGAATGAGGTAACACGAGTACTTCGGTGCTCCCGTGGGTCTTGACTCTCCAAGTGTCCAGTACTGAAGGGGTCTGTCCTTGTCCACTCCTACGTGTTGTTAATCTTTAAAAATCTAACCTTAAACTTCTCCATAGAAGTCAATGGTGATTTGTAGCTGTGTTTAGTCACTGCACGCGTGTCCAGTGGGTCTCCTGCGTCCCAACCTTGGTTGGTTGCTGTTTGCCCTAGGGGTTCTACAGGCTCTAAGCCTGGTCTCTACGACTGTAGTGGGACTTATACCACTTTCTTAGTATATGGTTTGTGAGGCCCCGAAGGGCAAAATGTATACTGTGCTAATTTGTTGTGTGCTAATTAAGTTTCTGTAAAGTACTTTTGCCTCTAGCCTCATAAAGAGACTAGAAGGGTGTGTTGGTGTGTTTAGAATAAATACCCACATATATATATATATATATATATATATATATATATATATATATATATATATATATATATATATATATATATATATATATATATATATATATATATATATATATATATATATATATATATATATATATATATATATATATATATATATATATATATATATATATATATATATATATATATATATATATATATATATATATATATATATATATATATATATGGTGTTGTTCTCCTTTCATTTGATCATTCATTCATTCATGAGATTATAGACTGGTAAAACAAGCAGCTTTACATTCCTTCAAGACTTAGCCTGAAGGCTGCTCTCCACAGCTACCACTAGGATAGCTTTCTATAAAGGTTGTTTTAAACCTACCATCAATAAGGGTCGATTGGACTAGTACCAGGTGCCCACTAGAATAGTGGACATCATATGCCAGGCCAACTTCTCACATGTACTCTGTAGTTGGTGCATTCCTAAATGTGTGAATGGGATGGTGATGTGTGAGGCAGGATTTGGCATGCATCTTACCTTGTCTTGTGTTTGCAGGGTCGGAGCTGTCAATGTCAGCCACACTACTGATGCTCTCTGGCTGAAGGTTGGACTCCACCAACTCCTCGAGGGGTGTTGACTCTGTTGCAGTTGGTATTCCCTCACCTGTCTTCTTAGCCTCTGCCAGCCTGATTGCCACCTTGTCCTTGGACCTGGAGCGCATATCATACCATCTCTTTCTCCGGTCCTCCACAGAGAGCTGGGTCACACCATTGGCATTTACCTTTACCATGATGTCCAGCCATATATTCCTCTTTCTTGACTCTGGGACACAAAGTGATTTTTTCCGAATAACAACTCATGGCTGTGTATCATTTCCTCTATCAGCACCTCCTGCTCCCTCTCGCTGATCTTCTGCTTTCTCTTTCTCCCAGCCTCCTCCTTGTCCTTTTCTTTCTCCTGGGTATCCATTGGAAATTTTTGCAAATGCAGTACTCAGTTCTCTGCCTCTCCTCCCAGCCTCTGAATCAGCCTCAGGCAATCAGGTGCAGCATGGGCAGTCACACTTCCTGGTTGTGATTTCAACAGGCTGCACCTGAATGACAGAATCTTTATTTTTGCGATACTTTATTTGCAAATTCGCAAATAAGGAATCACTATTTGCTGGGTCGCTGTGAATTTCTGGGATTTTTTATTTACATCGCATTTTGCGAATCTCAAAATGCAATTCGCTAAAAATAGCATTTTGAATATCGCAAACACAAATTTCATGCATATGCCCTAAAGTTATTTTGGCCCTCTGGAGGTAGTGTTAACTATCACCACACTGTATATTCACCTCTGCTCTTCCTGACTAGGGGAGTTGTAGCCCTATGGACTTCACAGTCTGGGCATGAAGAGGGGACCCAATGATGAAGCATGTCGCCCTCGATGAGTAAGGGTTCTCGTCCTAAATAAGGATTTCTCCCTTTTGATCAGGTCCATCAGTTTTCGGCTTTAAACTAGCTGTAGCAAGGTAGGATCCTTCTGCATGGTTACCCCCACTATTTGCCTGGTGCTAAGCAGTTTTTGACTAGTCTGACTAGGATTCTGCTAATCAGGACCCCGGTCTCTCTACTTTCTCCCTTAAATTGTTATGTTCACTGCTAAGGTACACCACATATTAGATACTGGGGTACCCTTATCAGTCCCTAGTATATGGTGCTCAGGTACCCAGGGAATAGGTACCCCAGAGGTAACCCATGGGGGTAAAGCATGTATTATGCCACCCATGGGAGACCATTCAAAATGGAACTACACGCCTGCCATTGCAACCTGTGTAAGCTGGTGCTAGCATCACTTACTAAAGATATTTGCTTCCTATATCTAGGGTCACTGCACTTAAAACATGTAAGTCACGCATATTGCAGTCCTTATCAATCCTGAAAGCAGGGTGCTTGGTTCTAAGTGTGAGGGTGTTACTGCATGAGCAGTACACCCCTATGGCCTACGGAGCCCATTCTCCTGGGATGTAAGTGAAGCACGTGAACTGAAGAAAGGTGCGTGTCTGCGCCTCAAAACCTAATGTACTGCAAAGTATGCCACATTGGCGAAAAAGTCATTCCATTTAAATCACTTGGAACTACTTCTTTGATCCTTGTACTCCTCTTCTTTAATTTACTCTTAATTTGGTGTCCCCACTCGACCCTGTGCGCCTTTTTCCCAAATTTCTACTGTTCAGATTATGCCCATCCGGACCTTTCAAAAGAATATGACAGATGCGAAGTTCGTCAAAAGGCAGTGTTCATTAAATAAAACCCAAGGCATTTCGGGCCAAGAAATGCCCTTCATCAGGGGTCGCTGCCGCCAAAATTTAAAAGCCACCCTTTCTTCCTTCAAATATCGGAAATCATGATTCCAAACCAGTTCTGGGAGCTGTTAGCTCGTGCTCTGTTGCGAAACTGGACAAAGGCATGTGAGTAACCTCCCCGATGTCCAGACCCGCCCCTCGGAGGGTCACCTGAATTGTCCCAACCCTTTTCTATTGGTATTTAAGGGCATACCTGTGGGTGGGTCCCTAGATTTGTCATGGGACAAGATTCACATCAGACACAACTTCTTCCACTGTCTGGGCCCTCTGGACTTCATTTGGGCTCGACTTCATATGCCTTCCAGTCTGCTGGGTCGTCTGTGCCTGTGCACCGTACAGGAACCTTCCAAGGCCTGTGGGCATCAAAGACACCTGAAGGATGCTTCCTTGAAGTGAAGGAGTCACTTCCCTGCATTCGCAGGCACTGCAACTAAGTCAACTGGTCTGTTGAGCCGGAGCTCCTCCGTACTCCATAAGGTTCTTCAATACAGGTGGTGGTTCTCCACAGCTCTCGAAGCCTGCCCTGCTCTCCAAGTTTGAGGCCAGTATCCCTCGTGGGGGCTGTAATAACCGAACCCCTGTGCACCGCGTAAACTTGTAGCAGCAAAGGCTTGTTGGCTTCCTTCCAAGAAGATCTTTGAGGTCCAAGTAGTCCCAACCTCGAGCATCTTCAGTGACCAGAATCTTTGGCCACATCGCATCGTTGTGCATTGTGGCCTGCTTCTTTTGGTGAGCTGCTTTAGGTCCTCTTGCGACTCCAGTGCCTCTGGCATGTATTACCATTTGAGGGTCACCTTTGTTTCTTTTGGGCTCCCCTGATTGCTCGGGCCTGCCCTGACTCCCCTACTTGTGATGAGTCCCCAACACCTATCTAGTCCTGACATTGCACCTTCTTGGACTTTTGCGTGGGTGGCATTTGCCGAGGCTTGTTAGTTCTCCGGCCAGACACCGACCCCTCAGCACTCGACATCCGACGTGGTACAGCTAGTGCATGGCTCTAGGTCTTCCTCTGCATTGCCTGGTCCTCACAGCTGCAGAGTCAAGGTCCTCGTCAACTCTCCTGTAACTCCCAACATTGGTGGGCATTCGTCTTCCAGATCTCCTGGTCACTCCTGAGTGACATAGACTCTGTACCATTTGCTTGCAGGTACCTCTCAACTAGAATCCACCTTCGGAATCAGTCGGACACCTTCACCTTCGTCAGTAGCAGCACTTTCATGAAGTCCACCATTGGGTTCAGCGTCGGTTTCCGACACCACTTCACACCTATGCACCCGGCTACGCTGATGTAGGTAACGTGGGTACTAGGGTATCCACGGGTGGCATGGCTCTCCAACCTTCGGTCTTCCAGAGGGTTTCTTCAAGGTCCACTGGGAAGGGTTCTTTTTCTTTTAAATTCCTTCTGCGACTTATATGTGGATTTGTACAGAGCACACACTCTCCGTGGTGTTCTTAGTAACTCACCTTGGGTGGTTCCTGAGGTACCCAGCACTTCTACGTCCTCTCGACATTGTCTTGACCCGAGTAGTGGTTCTTATATTACTTTCTTAGTATATGGTTTGGTCTCTCCCCCTGTGGTCCCCTGTATATTTTGTGCTATTTACTGTATTTCTATGTAAGGTATTGTGTGCATTGTGATTATCTCCGGATAGGAGATATCTTAATGTATTAGAGAGTATTATATAATATATACATATTTTTATAAACACCTTGTGTGGTTCTTTGTCACTTAATCTATACTATAAGATTATATTCTGGCAACACAAGCTTCTTTACACTCCTTCTGGACTAAGCCTGAAGGCTGTTCTCCACAGCTACCACTTAGAGAGCTTCTAAGGTTGTCTAAGACCTCTTAAATCACTAAAAGGGCTATCTGGACTGGTGCAGGGTGTCCACTAACATTAGTGGACATCATATACCAGGCCAGCTTCTCACACTAGCTGTTAGCCCGATTTTTATGACAATACCAGGCGTCTGTGTGAGTCGCATGATAGAGTGGGAGCAGGACGCACCAGGATGGGCCAATCCCTAGATCCCCAGTATGGATATTTTTACACTATACTATATAACATTCCAAGGCAGCAGTCCACTGCTATGTCTAATTTTCTTTTTACTTAACTTTGTATTGCAAACATGCGCCTGTCACGTTTAGGTGGCAACATTTCTCCTTTTATGTACTAGCAATGTATCATACATATGGTGATTGAGCTTCTATGCATGTTTTATTGTGAATGTGTGACTAGATGATTTCCAGAATAAGTCAGTGGATGGATGTACTAATGTATAAGTGCAAGTCTGAATGACAGAGTGCATGTATGATGAGCTATTTAGCGCCTAAACTCACCAGTGACTAAAGAGGCACATTCAGTATAAGCCAGACCTACTTCCAATTCCAATGTTTATCTTATCACAGGTGATAACTGATGTCAAAAGTAGAATTTAATAAGAAATTAGAGACAGGTTTTTAAACAGGGAAAGCAGGCTTCGATGTATAATAGGAAAAAGAACATCAAAAAACCTTGCTGGAGCAGAGCTTAAAGGCCCATTCTTTATGCTACTGCTGAATGGGGGGCTCAACCACAATATACTCATGCAATAGTAGAACAAAAAAAAGAACACTACAGGGTCATCTAATCGGGTTGTAAATGAGTCTTCCTGCATGAAGCCTTGTTTTTTGTACCTTTTAAAAACGTATGTATCATTTGATCTGTAACTATCCCTACTGAGTTTAAATGCTGTGATATGATACAGTTATTTATCGTGGGTTTACCTTTCGTAAGGTGAGTGAAGCTGTCAAGAAACTCCTCATACGTCTGCTCGTGGCTGTTCAAAAACTGATCAAGCGCCTCCTGAATGTTCTTATCCTCTTCCATGATATCATTCCTGCCGCAAGCACGGTATCCCTCTGTGATATCCTACCTCAAATACAAAGAAACAAACAGTGATGAGGAAGATCTTTCGGTAGAACTTGACGTTTTGACTGCCTTCTGGCGAAGAGGATGGATGTGCCAATTTCAATTTGAAAAGAGATGCATATGACATTTATCGGTGCACCTATATTCAGCCATCCATTGCCTCGGAATGTATTCACGGTTGGGGTCAATCATATCAAGTCCTCATGTGTTGCTGCTACTCTCTCTGGGAGTCTACACTTTGCATGAGCAAGGCCGCAAGGACATTTCAAACCCGGAATGTCCCTAAGGACTTCTTTCAACATCCTGATCGCCAGCTCCTGGGATGAAGGTATTTCTATAAAGGATGCTTTGCAATCAACAACAAAGATTTACTCCTGAAGTTGATCCCTATCTTATAAATTTCATATCATTGGTGGAATTAAGGGATGTCATATGCCCCAGGATTTAAGTTTTAGAAAAAGCTTAGCCCTGACAGTTCTGCAAAATATCAATATGTAGGTCCTCATCTGCAATGTGCACAGCTGCGTGTCACCGAGCACCTGAAGGATAGGCGAGGGCACGAAGCTTTGTAATGTCATGTCGTTTTATTCCAGGAACGAAGCTTGGCACTGAGCGGTAAATGGTGGTTCGAATGGATGCTGGTCAAGTTACAATACAAAATGTCCTACTAATGTCTCCAATATTGAACTGGAAAAGGTAACTATGTAAGAGGTCTCAACTGAATACACGTAAGGCATTGAATGAATTTAGAGACATGGTGTACCACTATTAACACCTATGGTCTAAGAGCACCACAAGGCAGAGGAAACCCTTGCGTACGCAAGATCACTTACCACTTCCTATGTTTCTTGTTTGTTTCCAACTACCTGAACAAGGTAATAATAATACTTTCTCCCTGCCTAGAGATACCCAATCAAAGGCTTTATTATGAAAAATTGATTCAGTCAAAACAATTGTGGGACTTTCTCCATTTACCAGGCTCGTCTGACCACTGGTCTGTAGTCACAATCAATACATTAGCCACCACAGCCATGATGCCAAAACCTTTGTTTACTTCTGGAACCTAAAAATGTAGGACAAATCCAATTTCCATTCAAGTAACAAAGATGTTGTCATTCATTTGGAGTACAATTCATATGGGGGGAATAGCATTCACATAAAGGTACGACCCAGAATAGCTGCAGCCTTAATATTGATAGAAATATATAGCCTTGTAGCCCACTGTATATACCGGAGCTGAAGTTAATGCCTGGTACAGAGAGCTATAAGGCTATTAGAATATACCACCCGATGAGGGATGAACGCTCCAATTAAAAACACAGGGGCCTCCTAGGCTGAGCCGTAGGGGCTGCCTTGGGTAACAATCAAGGTTTGAAATCTTACACGTTGTAAACATCCAGGTGCCAGAGACCGAGTCAAGCGGTTTTAAAACTTAGCAGTGAAAAGTCACTGGTCGAAAGTTAAGAAATGAAAAAGTTAATTTGTGCTGGTCTAAGGAAAGAAGTTGGTCAGGAGACAAAAAATGTACAAGCTGAGAAAAGTACATTTGTTACAAAACACCACAAGTTTTGAAAGTCGTGCGAAGCACATTGTAGGTGCGAGTGTGAGGCATCATAATACCATCGTAAAATATATATAAAAAGATCTTTAAAAAGAGTCCCAAACGCCTGTACAGTTTCAATTTCTCCTTTCAACCTCATCCCCGCAGGAGATAAAATGAAACAGTTGGAAAATAAATTTGAAATAATGTTGTTTACCTTGAGGCTCTCGTCGTAGATGGCACCTAAGGCAGTGGGGTTAGGGGGGGTTATCAAAAGAGAAATATATTGGCATTGGCGTACGTGCAAACCCTGCAGTACACCGACAGGAGTGAATAGTACTAGATGGCACATGACCCCCAACAAAACTACTATGTACCTCCCTGTTGAATACAGTATGATCACTTCTACCACACCGCCAGCCACCTCGGGGCTTTGAAGGGAAAATTCCCCTTGCATTGTTCCAAGAATTTAGGTTTGCGTTTCTGCTGTCTGGCACCTTTACCAACCGCCTGTTTTGCAGAAACGATTGGTTCAGTATACGGAGTATTCACACTCCGTGCAATGTACTTATTTTCGTTTTGATCGCAGTAGAAACGATTGGAGGATTATGCAAATGCCGCTCTTTCTATGGGATGTGTTATCGCACACATGCTACTGGTTACTGGAACATATGGCACCACAAAGAGGCAGCGGCAGGGAGAGAGGCTTCCTGTTGGGGTTGGCGGTTGGGTCCATGCTGTGGGACACATGGTGAGTGGCCACAGGTGGTGATTTCTGTGCTGCCACAAACATGGTCTGAAATACAGAAATAATTGTGAGCAAACACCATAATGATAAGCAACTCCTCTGGCATAGGTCTCAGCACACAATGGTTTCTAGCATCCTCCTGGTGGTTTTGATGCACAGTCTTGTGGTGTGCAACAGGAAGCAAAGCATTGTTTCTTGCTATTTTTGAGAAGGCAGTTTTAATTCCTCGAAATTGTTGTGCTTGTTTTCAAGATGAGCCTTGAATCCGCTGCGGGCGGGTAGGTGTAGGAGGGAGAGAATCCGATTTAAATAAATTGATAGGTTACAAAGCATCAATTACCAATGGCAGGTATCCACCAAGGGCATATCTTCCAATATTATTAAGGTTTTATTTTCCAAAAAACACAAGAGATCAACTCCCTCCTGAAACTGAATGCCCACATTTTTTTATGGACGATAAAGAAGAAGATATCAGAGTCTCTACACCTGCAGCCCTGCTCATCGCCACTCTTGGTGAGCAGCACAGATGTGGGATGAATTCATTTTTATAGGGGGAGGTTAGGGTTGTACAATGCCAAAGTCGCCCAACTGCTACCAAAGCTACAGATGATCACTTTGAATACACAAAAAGGAATGTTGGGGTACAAAATTGGAGGCGATGCTCTCGCTAGAGGAGGTGATTAGTACACATGGTTCTTAGGGGGAGGAGATAGCATGGGCAAGAGTCAGACCGAGATGACCGCAAACTGCTGAGGCTCTACTGGATCATCCACTCTTCGCCTTCCGAGATAATGCAAGGGGGGATCAACTACGACAAAGGAAACATAACCTGCACACCTACAGCAATCTACCTCCTAATTATGATGTCTGCGTGCCCAGATGCCCTCTGTGCTTTATGTATGGGCTGGTGCAGCTGGGAAAAATAGTGACCAAGGACGCAAGGACAAAAGAGATCCGCTTGCCAGTGGAGAACTAGATGGAACGTTTGATGGAGTTAAGATGGACACCCACCCTGATGCCATGACACAAAAAAAAAGAAGTAATGGGGGTTCAGGAGAATCAGTGTCACTGGAGGAAAAGGTCAGAAGGTGGAGGAGAGCTCCATTCACACAGAAGAAGCCCACTGTACAAAGTGGGTAACAAGCATATTGTAAAGAGCCCCTGAAGTAGGCTTGTTCCCAGTTGGGGCCACTGAGGGCACACACAGGAAGATAGCAGCTTTGAAGTTACTCCCATATCAAAGGCACTTTCGGGTAGAAGTATTGGCCCTCTGACCCCCTAACAGACACTTCTGGATATAAAACTGAACCTCTGTCAGAAGGACTGTACACTTGGAAGGCATGATTTTATCCTGTGTTGCTCTGCTACCTGCTGTTCTCTGACTCCGCTGAAGGAGAGCTGGACTCTGCCTTCACTCCAAGTGATCTCCAAGGGCTTGTTGACTGGTCTCCTGTTACTTGACTCAGGGAAACTAAAGTCTCTACCCCTGCTGCTGTCCCCGGTCACTAGAAGTGATCCAGATACTTATTACATGTATTTCGCCACATCTCTTGTCTGTGTAGAGCAGAATCGCTGCATCGACCCATCGGCCCAGTTGCAGGAGTAAAATCATCGCATTGCATTGGAACCAGTGCTTTGCCTCCCAAGAGCGATACAACAGACAGCGTATTGCCGCCGCTGCAGCATGGCGAGATAGACGCATCCCCTTGACTCTATGGCAAAATCCAGCCCATTGGTCGACGCCCCTCAACTCCGGCACCCGTCTTTGGAACAGACGCAACGTCTTCACTGCGTGGAGAAGATCGACACATCCCGTTGTTTGCATCCAGGAAAGGTACTTTGTTCACCGGGGCCTGAGTGGGTCCTGTAGACAGCCAGCGCTCCTTCAGAGTCGCGCTTACTTTGACTATGTCCCATATCCCACACGACGTAAAGTAACCTTTTTAGTGCTACTAGCCTCGAAGCGCCTTACTGCATTTATTCCTTTAAAATTCAATATCTCAACTACTACACATTAGATTTTTGCAGTTTTGGTCTTGTGGTATGTTAGATGGTCTGAAGCCCTAACCTGACCACACAGGATAATTTGATAGATCAGGGGCATATATCAACGAGCTGACCTTCATAATTTCACTCAACACAATGACTAACAACAAGACAACAACTCTACAAAGACTCCAGAAACAATGGTTCTATTAAGACTCCAGACGCCTTAGCCACTGAAAATGGTAAAAGAAAGCTCAACAAAAGATGGTACAAAACATGTTTGAAGCGTACATGCAAGAAACAGAACCCCTTGGAGCTCACAGCGAGTCAACCCGGCAGAACTCTGGAATCACCATAGCACTCACAAAAACAGACTACATTGATATATCATAACCATTTAAAAACAGACTAAAAGAAGAGATCAAATGCAACCTAGGCAGGGAAGAACATAGACTGCACTCTGATTTAAATGAGAAAATTATAACCATACACCAGGATAGTGAATCTGCTAGGACATGAGAATTGGAGGCAGAAAATAAACTCCAACGACCAGAGAAAATAAATAAAGACCTGAGAGGCCAAGTACATGCTATACGGGCACAAGATCTAGAGAACTTGGTGTAAAAATATATGCATCGGGGGGCAGCAGGAAGGGGCAAAGGCTACCGACCTGTGACAACTCATTAAAGGACTCGTCAAATCTCTACTCTATGAGACCATGAAGAGGTCAAGATGAATTGAGTTCAAAGAGTGAGTCAGCGTATCCTGGGTGACTCACGTGAACACAGATATATTCTGGTACAGTTTAACGACTTTCGATTGAAAGAAGCAATATTGATGGCAGAGCACAAACAGCATTAGGTTAATTACAATGTATTTGAATGCTCACTTTTTCAAGACAGCTACTTAACACTGGCGTGCCAAACATAGTTTCGCCAAATGACAAACTAAAGTCAAATAAGATATCTTTAGCTATATCCTTTTGGAATAGCATTAGAGTTATTGAAGGAACAATACCAGACAGCTAGACTTTCTGAATCAGTGTGGATACCGGGACTTCAACTGGATGGGAATGGGGACGGAAATAATTCCCCTGAGCCAGGAGGTAGATGGAAGTTGCCTTAACTCCAGCAGATGACAGAAATGAGATATTTCACAAAAGACTAATGTTACCCCTATTACACACCCTCTCTAGGTATCTCCGATACTACACTCATGGACCCAAGGGGCTGGGATGTGTTGGATATGGTAACATGTTCTTCTAATGCCGTAAGATGAATGGATGCGTTGGATACGTTCACACCTACCATTGACAAAACATAATGAGGCCCATGGGAAATCAATACTGAGTTAAGACTTTTAAGTTAAGGGGCTGGATGAAATCCACTGATCTCCCAAGGCGGGATCATGATTTTTTAATCTTCTCACCTTGACGGTGCAATGGTAGACCACCGGTGGCTTTGGGAGTATCCCGTGGGAAGGGAGGGTCACCTTCTTATGCACCGTTATACTTGTTATTGCTAAAATATGCTGTTACTGCTCTGATTTTCTTTCTTCGGTTACTTAGATTGCCTCGCTTATACTGGGGATTGTTAAGGGGTGAAGTCCACCTCCACTCTATCGCTACACCATACCCTTGGCTACGCACATTCCTAGTGTCCCTGGTCACACTACTACCAACCACAGAGATACAGCTTGGCACCCAAACAGAGGGGCTCATTGTGCTAGAAACCCATACCATTGGACTCCATGGTTCAGATCCTTACACTCTCACAATAAAAGGATAACAGTATGGAACTATGTAATATATATGATTGTGGACAGTTTGGCAGGAGACTCATTACAACAAAGTGAGCAAACAGTTTCACAACAATAAATATACCTATCCCTTTTATGCTGCAGGCAGAACAAAACACAACAGAGTCACACTCTTTCTACATAAATCACTTCCTTTCTGACTATAGGAGAATGAAAGGGGGTAAGAGTACAGGATGCTTGTGGTTAAGGGGACATTGGTGGGTTACATGTTGACCATGATTGTGGGAAATACTCCCAAATTCGAGTCAAGACGTGTTCCTTGGCAACCTTATGGCTAGAGGTATAGCTTGAGGGGGTGTATTCGGGGTGTGACACTCCCTAAATAAATACATTCTTGGCATGGTAGTTGGGTTTTGGGGCCTGAGTCGGTAGGGGTTAGTTTTTCACATCATTTTGATTTCACTAGGAGGTTTTAACTTGACTACTTTTTGGATTTGGTACTTAAATATATGTAGTTATCGGATTACCAAAAAAGTAGTAAATCAGCAGCCATATAAAGTACTCTTTGAATGGGTGCAAATATACAAATGTTTTGGTATTTACAAACATTGGAAGAGTATGCATGGAAAGCTGCACCACTCACAGGTTTCAAAGCATACTACTGGTAAGCAAACACCCAATAGGTGCTTACAAATAGTCTAACCACTGGCAATTATTCAAAATAGCATTTCCACCCATTGTTTTTCGCTCACTGTGTCAGACTTGACAGAAGGTCGTATTTAGGATTGTGCGGATGGAGATTAGGCACACAGGGTGGCAGAAGACATTAGGTCTAGCCCCCTGCCTTTACTCCTCCCATCACATTGAGAGATTGTCATAAATCACTGTTATGTAGGAAAAATTTGACAAATGGGTTTGTCAAACATGACAGTAGTCAGTCAAACTTTTCAAAAGTTTTTATTTCTCAAAAACCAAAGGAGGAGTTTAGTTTTGAAAAATAATAAAACGAATGGCTCCTAAACAATAGAGTTCTCCCATGGTATGGGGAATCACTTTCGTTTTTTTATTGTCAGGTATATGACCCTGGTGATGAGGGACAGTAAAAAGCCATCTAACTATCATCTAAACAAGGCTGATGATCAGATGGCTTATCTCCATAGGCCTGTACTCTTTCGGGCTATCAGAGGAAGTTTTAAGCAACTGGCATACAATTTGTAGTCCACCCGACATAAATCAGGTGGGCAACTCTTGAGCTTGGCAAACAGGGTATTCTGTTGATGTTGCCATGGAGTACCCTGTTAGCCAAACTCTAAATCAGCCCCAGATATCTACCAAACAAAATCAGTATTGACTCAGCTCCTCATGGGAAAAGCATATGTCAAACTTTGGTCATCTTACCCATTGAGAAATTTGAGATCTACAACCCCCCGCCCCCCAAAACTCACTGACTAAGTTAAGCACTTACTCAGTGCGGTAGCGTCTGGGTATGCCAAAAGTAACTTCATTCTCATAGGGTAATACAATGCAGTCTGGTATATCTCCATCGAAAGGATGGGCCCAGCTCTAACACAGGAGTTCTCTCTAAAGAACTAAAAAAAACACTTTTAAGGCGTACGGCCTCAGTAACATTTGGTGAGAGCTACATCCAAATGATAAGGTATACACATTTTTCTCCCCTGTTCATAGAACCTATTCTAGAACTGATCATATTCTTGTAAACAATGACAGTAACAATCACCTGTGAGATTAGGCAGACAATAACAATAATAATAACAGAATTTATAAGAGCACGAACATCTACCTCAAACAGAGGTGTCCCGGCGCTAAGAGCAAGACAGAAGTGCAGACCGCTAGATCGACAAGGGCTATCCTATCACTATGGGTCGATAACCGTATCATACTATGCTCCGGGAATGGTTCATCTTGCCTGGCATTGTAAACCTCATAGAAGTTGACTGTCGATTCTCCATCCTATGTTCTTGACGGATCAAGTCCAGCGAAAAGAACTTAGAAAGCACATTAAACAATACTTTGAAGAAAATGACAATAAAGATGTCTCGAACGCAACCATGTCGGATACTTTTAAGGAAGTCCTACAAAGAGTGAGTGTCAGGCTTATGGAAGATTGTTTGAAAAATGAGACAACTCTGAAGTGATCAACTACAGCTGGCACTGCAAGCAGCAGACAAAAGCTACAACACCTCTTTCCTCAAGATTACTGATAAAAGTTTAAGCCATCTGTGGACAAATACAGACATTAGAAACTAACAGAGCTGAGGCAGGCCTTCTCAGACTGAAAAATATGCACTTAACACTGGGTAGGAGGTAGGCTACTAGGGATAGTCATGAGGAAGGAAGAACTGTTTTTGGAAACGGTATTACGCATAAAATAAGATACACATATCTAGACCTAAATAAAGCACATTCAGAGAAGTTGACTTATCTTTCATTATAATCTGTGAAAATCATGACATTGCCGCGGTGGGTACAACGAATGCTGGACTATTAACAAATCTAGACGTGAGATATGCAGCTGGCAGGTAAATAGAGATCGCCTCTAGGGGTAAGAGTATATGAATGACCAAATTGGTTTGTGTTATTGTATAATACATTAATGTAAATAAAAAGACCTTTTAAAAATAAAAAAACTTATCTGTGAATATCAATGTACACACATTTAAAGTGGAACTTTTACGATCTCATCAGGAAGAACCAAGAATGAAAAGTACATTAACCCTTCGAAATCAAATGGATTAAAATATTCATGCAGCGTGGACAACTGGGAACATATCCACAGGGTTAGTTACCAACATACATCTGTAATACGATTTTTCCCTCATACTGTTACATAAAGTCATACTAAATCAAGTGAATATGTGCATTTGGTCTCTGAGAATTTGAAGTATAAATTCAATCTCAACTACTTTCAAAATCAAGGAATCAAATTTCGGTTTACGTTTTGATTTGCAACAGCTACTAATTTATGTATGTGTTTGCAAACATTATATTTATATAGCACAGACTAAACACAGCAGACGACTAAGGCCTTAGAAGAGAACATATTACCAGTTACATTGTAGTGTAGTTCCTATATTCCCAATAGGCTCTGCGCATTGGAATAACAAACAATAGTTTAGACGTAGGACTGAGGTCATCTAGGTCTCTACTGACTATGTTAGACTTAATTAGGTTTGCCAGCTAGCTCAGAGGTCACTAGAAACTTTCTCGAATGTTCAGGAAGGAGTTAACTTTCCTGATTTAGAGAAGAAGGGATTAGTTTCTGACAACCGCATAAACATGACAACTTTGCTCCCTCAGAATATAGAGTGTATCTCTAGAGTCGTGTGAAAACAATAGACAGCTATTTCACTCAGTCAATCGTGCATGCTTAGTTTCACCAGAGTGCAGAGAAATTGAGAGACGGGCGTTTTCAATAAAAGTTGTTATTTATTGAGCAGTCTTCTTTCTCATGCAAGAGAAATGAGTTGCCACAATTGCAATACTTATCATGAAGTAAAGTGCGTACAGTAAAAGGAGTATTATAAAATAATACTGTAAAAGCATTGATATGGTTTCTTAGCCATATGATACTTTAAAACTGATAAATTATATACGTACATAAAAACATTGACTAACGTACTCAACAGGTGCTTCTAAGATACGCCTACCCCGGTGTACCTGACCTAAGCCTAATACGTGGGAAGAAGCAAGTAAGTTGCAGTTTTAAGTTAAGTTGGTTTTTGCCAAGAATCTGAATCAAGAATTCTCTTAAGGTTTTAATCAGCTCTGTACCTTGGTTCTAAAATGAAGAAGGTCTTGTATGTCTCTCTCAGGACTCGATCTCCCAGCAACCCGCAAGGGTGACTGGAAACACCGGAGCTGGAATTTCTCAGCAGGAGAAAAGACAGCTTCTCTCTCTGTGCGTCAAATGGTAGGGTCCGCTTCCTTCGGCTCTCGCATCAGCTGGGCGTCGGGCAAGTAGATAGCTGCTCTGCTCCAAACCACTGTGTGTTTGCTTAAGGCAACGTTGGTATATTTATACCTGAAAGGTGCCTGGTTTGACGTAAGGTTGGACATAAGACGTCACTAAGAACTAACAGTTCTTTCTGGACTCCAGGAGTTCTTGTGCAAATCAAAACAAAAGCAGGAGGAATTCCCGGGCTGCTGGAGGCTTGGTTTGTTTAAAGAATGCGTTGTACTTTCTAGGAGTCTATGGGAGTAGCCTTGCCGTATTTGGACTGCATTGGCTATGACTAAATATGGACATGATTCTTATGCCTTTATAAGGATATGTTTTGTTATAACCACATAAGGGCATGAATCGGGAATATTTAATTAGGTTCCTAGATACATTCACAACAACATGTTCCAAGATCGATAATAAAGTTTGAAATATATAAGCGGTAACTGTAGTTGATAACGAGTCACGCTCGGTGGGAAGGGATCACTGTCATCATTTTTAGAAATTGGAAACTGCTTCTAAAATACTCAGTTTTTTAACTGCTGATGTTGTGTGAGCTGAGTTAAAGCTCAGGGGGCAAGTTGCTATTTTTAAATCTTTTATTGCACTCGCACGTTGAGCAGCCATCTTGGGTCAGCGTTCTATTTACTGGACTCTTCTCAGGGCTTCATAAGAGCCAGATGACGCAACCGCACAGCGGACGCTCCCTTTCAGGCATCCTAATTTATCGTTCTCCAGGATCTATGGGCCAATTCTGTATATCATTATCTGAGACAGTCGCTAAACTTGCTAGTACTGCCTCGAATTTTACTCTTCTGGGTGATTTTTATGTACACTAAGATGATTCTGCATCGACGGTTGCAACAGAGATGTCCCAGGATCTTGCGGCCTACCAACTTATACAGAAGGTGCTACATGCAACCCTTTTTAAAGGACACCTTCTAGAACCTATATTCTCCAACCTGGAGGAATTAACCGGACAGGAACTGATTACAATTCCCTGGTCAGACCACTGTTTTATACCCTTTTTCTGGTCCCCTACTTGTGTCACTTCCTCAACCCGGCCAACGTGAATAAAGTCCCTCTGTTGGCTGAAACTCCCCTTAGACAAGTGGGTTTTGGAACTAGAACATTCTAAGCCGTCCCCTGGCACCGATCTGATTGTGTCCAATGAAAAAATCAACAACTGGATCGAGGGCATTTTAGATCAGATCATTCTTAAGAAAATAACTCGGATGCATAAAGGGCCCAATAGGATGGCCTGATATTACCCTAAGCTTCGAGAACTGAAACAGATTTGCAAAAAAATAGAAAGAGTCTAGAGAAAGGATTTCTCCCTCAGTAAGAAATTGGAATATAGGGACTCCATTAGAGCATACAGGACTGAAATCAAAAAGGCTCAGGCCTATTATTATGAGTAAAAAATTTCCCTTGCAGTTAACTACCCCGTGAAACTTTTTGTATCGCGAAAATAATACTCAAAGCCCCCTCTTCCCCTGATATACCTGACGTAACGGGCAGATACTGCATTGACCTTGCAGACTATTTTTATAGTAAAATTCTAACGATGTATATGTCTTTCTCCCGGCTGACAGTCATAACAATCTTTATTCAGAGGTGACTGGCCCGTACAGCTGGGAACACTCCTTGGAGGCCTTTCCCCTAATGAACTGTGAGTCATTCCAAGCCATTTCAGCACTCGTCAAGAGCAGGTCGCTTAGAGACCCTGCCCCTCCCAAGATTCTGTATCAGGCAGTCGAATCAGTCGGTCCGATTATCCTGGATTTGATCAATTCTTCGATCTCCGCTGGTGTGGTCCCACCTTTGTGGAAAACAGCTATGGTGAAATCTCTCTTGAAAAAAACAAGCCTGGATCTGGATTGTCTCTGTAATTATCGCCCCATTTCGCTCCTCCCAGGGATTAGCAAAATAGCAGAGAAACACGTAAATTCGGCACTCTCCATGTTCTTGAAATCTCATAACCTTCTCCACTCCTCTCAAACTGGCTTCCGCCTGTGCCAAGGAACAGTAACGGCTTTGTTAGCAGTTGTTGAAGATTCCAGAAAGATTCTCTATGCCGGAGGCTCCTCAGCTGTGATTCTTTTAGATCTCAGCGCAGCCTTCGACACGGTCAACCACCATATTCTGGTCCAACGACAGAAGTTTGGGTGTGACCGGAGTAGCCTTTACATGGTTGCAAACCTTTCTGGAGGAAAGATCTTTCCAGGTGTTCGAGGGTGAGGTTATTTTAAAATCTTTGCCTCTCCACTGTGGAATCCCTCTAGGAAAGTCGCGGAGCCCCACCCTTTTTAATATTTATATGGCTCCTGTTGCGGACATTGTTCTTCCCTTTGGGGTTCACATAGTGACTTACGCGGTGATACCCAACTGGTTGTAGCGCTAAATCATTCAGACAAGGCTTCTACTGGCCTCTGTCCTTGCCTCCAAGAATTTGCCAAATGGATGAAGTAGCTAAAAATGAATGGTAACAAGACAGAGCTTATGCTCCTTGGCAACCCTTCTCGTTCTAAAGCAGACACTATGTGGTCAGCCTGCATGGGTCCTGCATCTGCCCCTAAATTCGAGATATAGAGCTTTGGCATTTGGCTGAACCAAGACCTTAGCTTCAAATACCAGGCTAGGAAGGTTGTGGCCTCCTGCTTTGGCATCATAAGGATGCTCCTCAAAGTGCTCCCACTGCTCCCCTTCCAGGCAAGAAAGCTTATGGTCCAGGCGCTCATTCGATCACGCCTGGACTATGGGAATGCCTTATGCCTTGGTGCACTGAGTTCTGTCCCCGCAATACTACAAACCGTGCAGAATTGCGCCGCAAGGATTCTCGTGGGGATTCTAAACCCGCAGTCTGTCAAACCTGCCTTGAAATCCCTGCACTGGCTCCCTGTTCGGGAGCGAGTTTACTTCAAGGCTCTGTGCATCACCCACAAGAGGTTAGGAGGAAATGAACTAGAGATGAACTCGTCCATGGTTCAGCACTATTGAGCGAACAGGCGGCTGCGTTCAGATGAGTAACACTTGGCCGTCGTTCCTAAAATTAAGAAGGCCAGAAGCGACGGTCGGTTATTCTCTTACAATGCCGCCAAACTATGGAAATCCCTCCCTCTGCATCAAGGAATCCAATCATATGGCCTTTCGTAAGTTTCTAAAAACGTGGCTCTTCCCTTCAGTGATTCTTTGATGCTTCAGTCTAACCGCTTCAGCGCTGGTTATGCCTCCGGGTAGCTACGCGCTCTATGTGCTGTTTCATTTATTCAAAGGGAGATACTGAAATCATATTAAAAAGAATATTACTTTGCCAGGTAGTAGGCTCACCTTCTCACACAGATAAAGTCTAATAATATAGGGAATAAGGAAATGAAAACATACAGGTTTTCAAATTTGGGTGCAAGGTCGCATAGAAACAGCAGATATTTAACTTTTTTTTTTATTCATCATAAGAGGATGTTGTCCTAATGGAGTACAAGACTCCAGTGAAATCCCTGAGGACAGATTGTTTTGCGTCAGGCCTATTTAAAGGATGGGGTCTATAGAAGGGAGTCTGAACTTTGAAGCTGATGATGTAATCTTAGAGAGCCAGAGTTTTGGCTATGTAGAATGAACTGCCATATGAGTAATGCAAGCTAACTTATAGACACTTCTTGCGTTAAAGAGCAGTCGGGTTAGCACAATAAGGATTAGGAAGATGTAATCAAACTCTCTTGTGCAAGTGGATAAACTAGCAGCTGCATGAAATTCCAATTTGAGGGGGGCTAGTGTTTTGTCCAGTACACGTATGTCCCGCAATTGGATTGCAGTGCAATCGACCACCAAAGTACCTAGTACTTGCCCCAAATGTGCCTTTTATTTTTATTTTATTTTTTTTACGGAGTTTTATATAGCGCCAACTTGATCCGAAGGCTTTACACGGGCACCAGTTGCATTACATGAGGACACATTCATTTTTGATAGGCACGGGGAAATTAAGTGATTTGCCCAGAATCACATGATGTTGTGCATTTTAGCTGAGACTCGGACCCGGTTTCCTAGATTTGAGGTCGACCACCCTAGCCATTAGGCCAACTCCGCTCTCTTGAAGCCAGCAGCCAGCCTCCGTTGAAACTGTTCAGCTGGTCTGAAGGCTGCAGGGGAGTCTGGAATCTGAGATAGTACTAACCAAAAGGGGTCTCAGTGACTGCCACCAATTACTGCAGTAACCACAAAGGTACCACGAATACTGTGGCATACAGTTTGGGATTGGTTGGGATTCTGCCTATATATAAAAAATGCACACAAGCATGAGGAAGATGCTTGGCTTCTTCAACCAGGGAGCAGGAGAGTAGTTAATTTTTCTGCTTCTGCCACATGCACCAGCTCTTCATCAGCAACCAGTGCCTGGCTCAGAGAGCTTCTTTCCGTGTGCAGTCCAACTACAGGAATCAGGAGCAGGAATCCTGAAAAATGACTTCCACCTTGAAAAAGATTCCTCGGCCACTGTTGTCTGTTGTTGTACAGGGCACGGGCGCTGAGCCGCCATTGTCTACCTGAAACAGTCAGCAGGAAGACCTAAAGGAGAGAAACCCTAGAATTCTGGTGAAGGCAAACGGGTGAGTGCAATGCACACATACAATGTGGGGCGTGCAATAGAATCAGATCTTGGAACTTGTCAGCTTAAGAACCAAAATATAGTTTTGTGTTAAAACAGCTCTGCTTGAGACTGTCTGTTGTACAAGATTCCAAAGTCCTCTTACATAACAGGTTTAGAAAATGCGAAGGAAGTCTTCAAGAAAAACATAAAAACTGTTATTTTGAAGTATTGAAAAATGATCTACACTCGAACTTTTTGGTATAAGACTTTTGAAAAGAAAAACTACCCACATGTGCTTCAACAGGATAGAGTGATAAAGAGTCAGCCTTCCAGAAAAGGCTCACATTTCCATGAATTGTTTAGTAAGGTAATAATCATAGTACAAACTTCTACTTGGAAAAATACTGAGAATAGGGCCATCGAAAAGTTGGGCAACTTTTATTTGTACACAGTAAACTGGGAAGTCCTCACTAAGGAGTCAGACCCTACGGAAAGAAGCAAAGCCACTTGAAATGGGACTCGATTAGGACACAAACAGAAATTTCTCCATCCACTCTCGTTCCCCTATCTATGAATCATCATCCAGGAGACTTAGTAACTTCATGAGCTGGCGTGTGACGATCAGATGGGGGTTCGGAGGGGCCTCGTCAGCTCTGCAGCATCTTTGAAGAGATAGGTTAATGCCAGACGGCTAGTTGTCGTTTGAGAATTTCTACTAGCACTTAGATTCCATAGTCAAGCCTCAAGATCACCAACATCTCCCATCACTTGTTTAGAGTCACTCTCTTGGGTGAAAGGTCTAATTCCTTGGAGTAGCCTAAACCGTAGGGGTGCTCTTTAGAGTAGGAACTGTCCTTGCCTATTCAAGTCCCTATTGAAGATGATGCAAAGAAACTCGGCTCATTGAATGAAGATGGCATGCAGTACAGCACTGAACAAGCATCCAGACCCGTTACGACAGGGACAGTGGAATTAGGGGTACAATCATTAACAGTTCTCCTTAAAGTGGGCTTCTTTTGAGGTGATGTATTGCAACCCAGGACTGGGTGTCATCTAGGACCTGAGATACCAGACCAATGTCTTTGAAGAAAGAAATTTGAAAGTAGTGCTGGGTATCTACACAAAAGTAATATGCAATACTTTCATGTTTTTTAGGAGGAGATTGGTTCCACAGAAAAATTGACAAAGGTTGCGAAACAATACACTCTAGCAAGGCACATTGTTGGAGAGCTGATAGGCCATAAAATTAGGCAGCTTCCCTTGATATCAACTCTCACAGTAAAATGAGAACCAGCTGAAAGCTGGTCCCCTTAGCCCCATTTTCTGTCTGATTTTAAGAAGAATAGAATGGTTTACTGAGTCAAACACTACTGACCAGAAGAATAAGTAGGCACCTCAGTTCAGGATTCAGAGGGCATTGCTACGCTAGATCCTAGTCTAAAGTCAGACTAAAACCAGTCTAGAAAGTTATTTCATACATGAGCATACGGAACGAGATTACTAGACGTTTGCAAGAAATGGTAGTTTAAAACCAAGGCCTAAACTGTCAAGATCGATTTACAAAAAGGGGGTGGTGATGAACAGAGTGTCTGAGTTAAACAGACGACTTTTACCCAGTCCAAAGATCAGGGCTTGATCCATCACCGTTGTTTATCTCACTGCCCCATCCCAGCTCAGAACCTGGCTATATGCAAATCAGTCTGTCCCTGGCCCAGTGCATCATGGGAACAGGGCAGACTAAACTACCAAGCCAATTCTTCACCAGAAAGGAGACAAGCTACCGGGGACCGGTTTCTGGCATTTCAGCCTTCTTCGGCCCGGCTTGCTTGAATCCTGATGGAGCAGTGAGAAAGGGACTCATGTCTGAGTATACCCTGCCACACCTATAGTGGCCAAAAACGATTTACAAAAAGGGGGTGGTGATGAACAGAGTGTCTGAGTTAAACAGACCACTCTTACCCAGTCCAAAGATCAGGGCTTGATCCATCACCGTTGTTTATCTCACTGCCCCATACCAGCTCAGAACCTGGCTATATGCAAATCAGTCTGTCCCTGGCCCAGTGCATCATGGGAACAGGGCAGACTAAACTACCAAGCCAATTCTTCACCAGAAAGGAGACAAGCTACCGGGGACCGGTTTCTGGCATTTCAGCCTTCTTCGGCCCGGCTTGCTTGAATCCTGATGGAGCAGTGAGAAAGGGACTCATGTCTGAGTATACCCTGCCACACCTATAGTGGCCAAAAACGATTTACAAAAAGGGGGTGGTGATGAACAGAGTGTCTGAGTTAAACAGTATACAGCCAGGTTCTGAAACTGGGATGGTGCAGTGAGCTAAAAAACGGTGTTGGACCTAGCCCTGATCTCTTGACTGGGTGAGAGCTTTCTGCTTAATTCAGAGACTCTGTCACTCACCACCCCTTGTTGTAAATATTTTTGTCCACCCTAAGCGTGGAAGGGTATTCTCAGATGTGAGACCCTTGCTCATTGCACCATCAGGATTCAAGCAAACCGGGCCGAAGACGGCTGTAATGCCAGAAACCGGTCCCCGGGAGCTTGTTTCCTTCCCAGTGTAAGAATTGGCTTTTGTAGTTTGGTTTGCCCTG
Organism: Lissotriton vulgaris; assembly: GCF_964263255.1. NCBI lineage: Eukaryota > Metazoa > Chordata > Amphibia > Caudata > Salamandridae > Lissotriton > Lissotriton vulgaris. The sequence continues at coordinate 244,510,234 of NC_141688.1, read as the reverse complement.
TTCCCATCATGCACTGGGACAGGAACAGACTAATTTGCATACAGCCAGGTTCTGAAACTGGGATGGTGCAGTGAGCTAAAAAACGGTGTTGGACCTAGCCCTGATCTCTTGACTGGGTGAGAGCTTTCTGCTTAATTCAGAGACTCTGTCACTCACCACCCCTTGTTGTAAATATTTGTGTCCACCCTAAGCGTGGAAGGGTATTCTCAGATGTGAGACCCTTGCTCATTGCACCATCAGGATTCAAGCAAACCGGGCCGAAGACGGCTGTAATGCCAGAAACCGGTCCCCGGGAGCTTGTTTCCTTCCCAGTGTAAGAATTGGCTTTTGTAGTTTGGTTTGCCCTGTTCCCATCATGCACTGGGACAGGAACAGACTAATTTGCATACAGCCAGGTTCTGAAACTGGGATGGTGCAGTGAGCTAAAAAACGGTGTTGGACCTAGCCATGATCTCTTGACTGGGTGAGAGCTTTCTGCTTAATTCAGAGACTCTGTCACTCACCACCCCTTGTTGTAAATATTTTTGTCCACCCTAAGCGTGGAAGGGTATTCTCAGATGTGAGACCCTTGCTCATTGCACCATCAGGATTCAAGCAAACCGGGCCGAAGACGGCTGTAATGCCAGAAACCGGTCCCCGGGAGCTTGTTTCCTTCCCAGTGTAAGAATTGGCTTTTGTAGTTTGGTTTGCCCTGTTCCCATCATGCACTGGGACAGGAACAGACTAATTTGCATACAGCCAGGTTCTGAAACTGGGATGGTGCAGTGAGCTAAAAAACGGTGTTGGACCTAGCCATGATCTCTTGACTGGGTGAGAGCTTTCTGCTTAATTCAGAGACTCTGTCACTCACCACCCCTTGTTGTAAATATTTTTGTCCACCCTAAGCGTGGAAGGGTATTCTCAGATGTGAGACCCTTGATCATTGCACCATCAGGATTCAAGCAAACCGGGCCGAAGACGGCTGTAATGCCAGAAACCGGTCCCCGGGAGCTTGTTTCCTTCCCAGTGTAAGAATTGGCTTTTGTAGTTTGGTTTGCCCTGTTCCCATCATGCACTGGGACAGGAACAGACTAATTTGCATACAGCCAGGTTCTGAAACTGGGATGGTGCAGTGAGCTAAAAAACGGTGTTGGACCTAGCCCTGATCTCTTGACTGGGTGAGAGCTTTCTGCTTAATTCAGAGACTCTGTCACTCACCACCCCTTGTTGTAAATATTTTTGTCCACCCTAAGCGTGGAAGGGTATTCTCAGATGTGAGACCCTTGCTCATTGCACCATCAGGATTCAAGCAAACCGGGCCGAAGACGGCTGTAATGCCAGAAACCGGTCCCCGGGAGCTTGTTTCCTTCCCAGTGTAAGAATTGGCTTTTGTAGTTTGGTTTGCCCTGTTCCCATCATGCACTGGGACAGGAACAGACTAATTTGCATACAGCCAGGTTCTGAAACTGGGATGGTGCAGTGAGCTAAAAAACGGTGTTGGACCTAGCCCTGATCTCTTGACTGGGTGAGAGCTTTCTGCTTAATTCAGAGACTCTGTCACTCACCACCCCTTGTTGTAAATATTTTTGTCCACCCTAAGCGTGGAAGGGTATTCTCAGATGTGAGACCCTTGCTCATTGCACCATCAGGATTCAAGCAAACCGGGCCGAAGACGGCTGTAATGCCAGAAACCGGTCCCCGGGAGCTTGTTTCCTTCCCAGTGTAAGAATTGGCTTTTGTAGTTTGGTTTGCCCTGTTCCCATCATGCACTGGGACAGGAACAGACTAATTTGCATACAGCCAGGTTCTGAAACTGGGATGGTGCAGTGAGCTAAAAAACGGTGTTGGACCTAGCCCTGATCTCTTGACTGGGTGAGAGCTTTCTGCTTAATTCAGAGACTCTGTCACTCACCACCCCTTGTTGTAAATATTTTTGTCCACCCTAAGCGTGGAAGGGTATTCTCAGATGTGAGACCCTTGCTCATTGCACCATCAGGATTCAAGCAAACCGGGCCGAAGACGGCTGTAATGCCAGAAACCGGTCCCCGGGAGCTTGTTTCCTTCCCAGTGTAAGAATTGGCTTTTGTAGTTTGGTTTGCCCTGTTCCCATCATGCACTGGGACAGGAACAGACTAATTTGCATACAGCCAGGTTCTGAAACTGGGATGGTGCAGTGAGCTAAAAAACGGTGTTGGACCTAGCCCTGATCTCTTGACTGGGTGAGAGCTTTCTGCTTAATTCAGAGACTCTGTCACTCACCACCCCTTGTTGTAAATATTTTTGTCCACCCTAAGCGTGGAAGGGTATTCTCAGATGTGAGACCCTTGCTCATTGCACCATCAGGATTCAAGCAAACCGGGCCGAAGACGGCTGTAATGCCAGAAACCGGTCCCCGGGAGCTTGTTTCCTTCCCAGTGTAAGAATTGGCTTTTGTAGTTTGGTTTGCCCTGTTCCCATCATGCACTGGGACAGGAACAGACTAATTTGCATACAGCCAGGTTCTGAAACTGGGATGGTGCAGTGAGCTAAAAAACGGTGTTGGACCTAGCCCTGATCTCTTGACTGGGTGAGAGCTTTCTGCTTAATTCAGAGACTCTGTCACTCACCACCCCTTGTTGTAAATATTTTTGTCCGCCCTAAGCGTGGAAGGGTATTCTCAGATGTGAGACCCTTGCTCATTGCACCATCAGGATTCAAGCAAACCGGGCCGAAGACGGCTGTAATGCCAGAAACCGGTCCCCGGGAGCTTGTTTCCTTCCCAGTGTAAGAATTGGCTTTTGTAGTTTGGTTTGCCCTGTTCCCATCATGCACTGGGACAGGAACAGACTAATTTGCATACAGCCAGGTTCTGAAACTGGGATGGTGCAGTGAGCTAAAAAACGGTGTTGGACCTAGCCCTGATCTCTTGACTGGGTGAGAGCTTTCTGCTTAATTCAGAGACTCTGTCACTCACCACCCCTTGTTGTAAATATTTTTGTCCACCCTAAGCGTGGAAGGGTATTCTCAGATGTGAGACCCTTGCTCATTGCACCATCAGGATTCAAGCAAACCGGGCCGAAGACGGCTGTAATGCCAGAAACCGGTCCCCGGGAGCTTGTGTCCTTCCCAGTGTAAGAATTGGCTTTTGTAGTTTGGTTTGCCCTGTTCCCATCATGCACTGGGACAGGAACAGACTAATTTGCATACAGCCAGGTTCTGAAACTGGGATGGTGCAGTGAGCTAAAAAACGGTGTTGGACCTAGCCCTGATCTCTTGACTGGGTGAGAGCTTTCTGCTTAATTCAGAGACTCTGTCACTCACCACCCCTTGTTGTAAATAAACTGTCAAGATCAACAGGGTCTGCTCTACGTTTTCTGACTGGGGACAAACCTCTGCTATTATTTGGGCAGTACAAGACTGAGCCTTGTGAGCAGGCAGTTGTTAGTTTGGTTAGTCCAGAAGAGTGTAACGGAAGTACTTAACTCTGTAACTAGCGTTGATGGAATGGGTTCAAGGAAACCTGAGGATGGTTTGTTTTGGGCAAAAGCGTGGCACTGCTCTAAAAGAAGACCAGGTAACATTTTGTTGATGTATGATGTTGCAGCACTCCTGGACCAATGGCAGTGGTATTTATAGAGTTACGTTTTTTTCACCTTATCCTCAAAGGAGATCGAGAACTTCGCATTTTTCTGTGGTCACTGCTAGAGAAGGGAATTTGGAATTCTTAACTGCCTCAAAACGCTTCAACATTGAACAGTTTCTTTCTGTAGATGTTGTTATACTCATTTTATGGGCCCGTCTTAAAGTTAGGCAGATACTTCAGGACAGTCTGCAAACACAGGTCCACGCCCATCTTTGAGTTATTGTTTTTTGCTTAATATTTATTCTGGTGTTTTTAAGAAAGCCTTTGTAAATATCATACAGTCAAGCGAAACAGTATTGCCAAAGTCCAGTGAGAACGGAAAGTTAGAAAAAGGTGTTCACTGGGAGCTGATCTTTCTAATTCCACCACTTCTGGAATATTCTCAGTGTTTTGTGTGTGTGTGGTGTGTGGTGGTGGGGGGGGGGGAGAGGGGGGGTGGGGCACCTGTATGGAGTTTGGTAAAAAAAAAAAATCCTTAGAAAATAAAAAATGATACATTTTCAAATAAGGAAAAACGTATCAGATCCCACGATATTCATGATACTTATCCATTGGAATTTAATTTCATCAATGGAGGTTAAGCTGAAATTTAAGTAATTTAATAAGAATGGATGTTGGTAGCGGCCAAAGATCATTAAACTCACTTTCTTTTTTTGCCCTTCCAGTAATACAATCTTTCTTTGGCCAAACGGGTCTGTGCAGAAAATGATGATTAGCTGCCAATCATTGCCTCGTTATTATTCTAAATGCAATATTACGCCAACCGCTAGGTCCTCTGATATCATTTTTGATACTCCATAGGTGACTTGCAGCATTCTATGCATTCTATGTTGGACATTATTGTTATTACGTGCAGCTTATGAATTTTTGTTTTTTCTGTGTCACTTTTGTTCAATATCCATTGTTTACAACATATAATGAGTTACGACTATTAGTTGTTTTTAACAACACCTACCCTCCTGTTTTTTCTTCTGTAGATTATATATTTCAATGATATCTGGTTACTGGCTAAACTACCACGCCGGAAACGCCTAATCTAGTGTGACTCAACACTGGAGCAACTGTTACACTTTCTCTGGTCCCCTTTTCTGCTCTACCATGAGCTAATAGGAAACACTTTAGGTATGTGGAGCACTGTCTTTCCAGTCATGTATTAATAGCTGGTGACTCTAATCGATCACTGCTGTGCGTTAGCTTAGATTATGCTTTTATTGTGATGCTTAGGCTTCATCTGAAAATTATCCTTCTTGGAGACACGTGTGATTGGATACGCTCTCAGTTGTGTACTATATTGGTAAGGCAGCTTGTCTAGCCTTAGAATAATTTTACACCCACTTCCTTAAAAAATGTATTAAGTAACTTCACACTTAGCTTCCTCCCAAGCACTCGAGTCATAACCCTACCAAGCTTTGACTAGGTAGCACAGTAGCATAACACCGATGCTCTGCTCATATTTTCACGAGCACCACTTTTTGGCACTTCCCCCCACAATTCTCCGCACCTCCATATTACTTTTACTTTGTGCACTCTCTTTTCTTTCTTTTTTCCTTTTTTCTAATTTTCTTCAATTTTTTGAAAGTATATGAAAGAGTGATTTCTAGGTTGCATATTTGAGATTTTAAATGTTTTTATGTTCTATGCTGTTACAGCCCTGAAGAAGCCCGTGTTTGGGCGAAAAGCGTTGGCTGTTCATACTTCGTGAAGCACAACAGAGAATAAAGACATCACAAAATTCATTCATCTACAATTGTCTGTGTCCACATATTTTCATGTGCCAACATGTTTGTTCTTTATATATTGCCTCTCATCCAACCAAATTTAGCCTAGTTATGTGTTTGTGATCTACAAGCAGCAGATCACTTGAGGTGGGCAATAGATACCATTGTGACTAGTTTGGCGGTGCAGTCATCTATGACCTAGCTGCTTCCTTCCTCCTCTTTTCAGCAAACTCACTTACACCTTAGGAACTGTTTGAGCACCAAGTGACATGGACATCAGAGTCCATCTCCAGATATTTCTTTTCTCTTCAAGGACCCAATGAGTATTTACGTTTGCAGTACATTTTAGACATTTTGAAAATTCACAGCGAATGTAAATAGTCATAGTGTTCAACTGGTCGGGGCTAGGTCTAGAATCCTTTGGATGATTCCAAGTAAATCTGTGTGAAATCATTCTTGCTTGTTCATGTGCCCACCGATCTGTCCCCGACAGCTGGAAGAGTGCGGTGGTGAAAGCACTTCAAAAAAAACCTCAGCTAGACCCAGCAGACTTGTCTAACTACAGACCAATATCTCTACTTCCTGGTATCAGCAAAGTAACTGAGAAATTGGTAAACACACAATTGTCACAGTTCCTTGAAGCCAACAACTTGCTTAGACAATCCCAAACTGGATTCCGCCCAGGCCATGCAACAGACACCGCACTTCTTGCAGTCATTGAGGAAGCAAGGCGCATACTGGATTCAGGAGGATCAGTGGCAGTGATCCTCCTGGATCTAAGCGCAGCCTTCGACACAGTCAACCACCGTGTCCTTCTGCATAGACTGGCGGATGCAGGACTTACCGGGACAGCAATCAACTGGATTGAATCCTTCCTTACAGGGCGCACTTTCCAAGTGTGGGACGACAATCATCACTCATTCACTCTCCCACTCACAAGCGGCGTCCCTCAGGGCTCCTCCCTGAGTCCGACGCTTTTTAATGTCTACATGGCCCCTCTTGAGGACGTGGTAACACCATTTAACATAAAAATGGTAAGCTATGCTGACGATACTCAGTTGGTCGTCTCCCTGTCCCAGTTGATCGACCATCCAGAAAACCTGACCAACTGCCTTACAGGAATTCACAACTGGATGAATAACTCATCATTAAAACTAAATGGGACAAAGACGGAGGTGATGCTCCTAGGAAAACAATGGACGACCATCCCTCCAGCACTCTGGCCCGATGTGTTCGGGGAAATCCCCCCCCCCGAAACGTGAAATTAAGACACTCGGTGTGTGGCTCGAACCAGAGCTTACTATGAAAACACAAGCAACCAAAACCTCGGGCACCTGCTTCGGGCTCATGCGCACGACCCGCAAGATCCTGCCCTTACTGCCACCTACTTCTAGGAAACTACTCATTCAGGGACTAGTACTGTCCCGCCTGGACTACAGCAATCTGGTTTATCTGGGAGCCCCTGAGGCCACCCTAACGAAACTCCAGCGGACACAAAATGCGGCGGCACGCCTGCTCACTAACATCCCCTCCAGAATGTCCGCCAAGCCGGCCCTCAAAGCTCTGCACTGGCTCCCTGTGCGCCAAAGGGTGCAATTCAAAGCGATGTGTACGACACATAAGCTGATCAACGGATCTGGCCCGGCGATCCTCAGCAAAATGATCACCCCCTACACAGCAACCAGATCCCTACGATCCCAGAATGAGAACCTAGCTAGCATTCCTAGATTCGAAAGAACCCGCACAGGAGGATGACAATTCTCCGTTCAAGCAGCTACGGGATGGAACGCTCTTCCCCGCTCCCTCAGACTTGAACCTAACTACCTAGCATTCCGCAAGAAATTAAAGACTCATCTGTTTCCTAAATGAAGTCCCCTTGACTGTCTCCCCTCCCTCTCCTCCCCCTCAACAGGATCACAAATCTTATAGCGCGGGGATGCCCTTGGGTCACCAGGCGCTTTAGAAATCGTTATTAAATTTTAAATTAAAATTAAAATATGGAAACGTTTATAAATGCATACATGTAATACAAAAGTGAATTTGCACTTTCCATCCTTCTCCTCCATGGAGCAACCCCCTCCATTTGACCCACAACAGCTTTCAGGGTGCTCTCATCGCAATCCCGCTCAGAATTTACTTTTTGTGCTCTTCGCATGATCTCTGATCGTGTACATCCATAGGGGGATCCGGCCTGCAAATAGCTGACGTGTAGGAATACCCACAAACTGACACGCTTGTTGGTGTTCACGTACGTAGACCGACATCCCAAACATTGCACAATACTGGTGTAATATGATGAATGAATCAATCCCTATTGAATATCATAAATTATATATTTGAGCACTTGGGTTGTACAAATACCCTTTGGGAATGAAAGGCAGAGAGAGGAATGATAGTAGTTTTCTCCTCTGCCATCTCTTGCTCATCTTCTCTCTTGTAGGTTGGCCACAGTCCACCAGACTCACATCATCTTTGTAACATGCAAGTGTACTATTTCAAGAGAGATACTTGGTGGTCCAACGAAGTGGTACAAAACTTGAGTCCTAGGGAGTCTAGTGGCATACCCCACAACCTGTCACAGCCAGGGCCGGTTCTAGGATTTGCGAGGCCCTGGGCTAAAAGGGAATGTGCGAGGCACCTCAAATGTCGATAAGTGGCCCCTTGCAAGGAAACCATTCACAGACACTGTGGGAGGCCTATTGTCCAGCATTTTGTCGCCCCCCACAGTTTTAACTTTGAGCCCACAAGCATTTCTCACACCTTCAGTCCGATAGGTGTGAGAATTGCTTGTGGGCTAAAAGGTAAAACTATGGGGGTGCCAAAATGATGGACAATCGGCTCCCCAGTGTCTGTGAATGGGTCTCCTTGCAATTGAAGGGAGCGTCTCCCTCCCTTATTTATGCAGATACCATCCCTGAGAGGCCATGGGAGGGGGGCTCTTCATTTCAAGGAAAGGTGACACCTTTCTTTGAAATGGATCGCCAGGTAACCGACAGGACACATCACCTGTCCGTGGCCCCATGCTGGTGGGCTGAGTGCGAGGCCCTGGTCAGCTGCCCACGCTGCCCATGTCTAGTGCCAGCCCTGGTCACGGCAGCTAGACTCCATGCCCCTCGACCCAATAGCATCGCAAGAACTGACATTGCCGGTTATAAGTCCTCAAAGGTCTTACAAACTGACGGGTGTGAAGCTACAAAAATCACAGATGAGATATCCCAAAAGTAAACGCCACAGTTCTATAGGTCTAGCTATCTGGGGCATTCAGAGCCACAAATTCCACAGGCAGGTTGCTTAATTCCCTCCCTGTTTCCCTTACAACCAGTCTCCTACCTGTGAAACATCAGGCATTCCAGGCTACGGTTTCCTGTCCAGGTAAGGTGGGGATGACTTAAGTGCCGGTCAGGTTGGGATATTGAGAGGTATGAGAATGGGGAATAACAGCACAGACCTGCTCCCTTTCAGACGAGAGCCAGCTGAAATGGGGGATAACAGAATCAGGCAAACAATGCTCACTCAGTGAAAAGGGTGAATAACTCTTCCGTTAGCTTTATTTCAGCTGGGAGACAGCCGGAATGGTGAATGAGTACAGTCAAGCAATGTTCATGAACTAGGGAAGAAATACAAATGGCGAATAACTGTACCAGCGGGAGCTCAGATCTTTAGCTTCTCTGGGAAGAAGAAGCATAAGCTGTTGAGTGAGCAGATGGAGAGATGCCAGTGGCTGTCAACATACGTCAGCAACAGATGAGTCGAGAGGTGTGAGCCGATGAATGTCCGCACCCACCAAAGGTACTGCCCCAGGAATAGGTGAAAAGTCTTCCCGATGGTCAACCTTTTTGCAGTATTATTCCAAAACTGAGAAATGAATGAATGGCTAGTTTGTACAGCGCAAGCAGCCACTCGGACTGATCATCCTGGCGCTGAAGACCAGAAATTTGCAGCAGAAAGGTACAAGGGTGAGTGATAAGAACAAGAGATACACGAATACACTTCAAAAATTAAATACGCTATTTATTTTAGTTTCTATGCTTCCACGTTAGGGCCAGGCCACTGCTTGGTTGTCGCTGGGTGAGGGGCATACGTACCTCCCCTGATAGAATGTACATAAAGCAGAAACCAATCTACACACGTGCAGTCACTGCCGCCTCCGCCAGTCCCCACTTCAAGGGGTTAAATGCAAGTTTGTATGTATTTTTAAAAAAACAGAAAGGCAGGCGTCTGTCTGTCAGTCAGAGCAGCAGCTGAAGCTGCCAGTTCAACGGTCACAGACGGTTACCCACACGAGAGCAGGGCTCAGGGGGACACCTGTGCGCGCACCCACACTCACTGCCTCTTCTGGGCACACACAGCACCAGCGGGCAACAACAACACGGCGTGCAGGCAGCGACCGAGAGGCAGGCTCTGGCATCAGCACTGCCATTCACACCAGACTCCTGCAACCAGCACTCCGCACACCTCCTGCCACCCAGGTAGGTCCTTCCTCCGAGGTGGGCTTCAGAAACGCGAGAGAACCCCAGGGGGCTGGGTGCCGAAGAGGGGGTCACGACTCTCTGCTGCCTCACTTTTTAACGTAACCAAAACTCCTCCAGTACGCCACAGTGCAAACCGTAGAAGGTTTTGATACTCAGCATTATGATTTGCAGAGAAATAATTGTTTTAACTAGTTGTTTTTATAAGCAATTAATCTATTTTTTATTTCGTTTGTTTTGTCACAAAATAAAATAAAAATACAAAAAAATCGAATACTTTTCTTTTTCTAATTTGGGTCAAACTTTTCCGGTTTAGTTTTAGTGCAAAAAAATGGGCGCGTTCTCAAAAAAATTGATACACTGCCATAATCTTGTACAATTTTCGTGATTTTGCGGTAAAATCCTCACACGAAATGCCCTAGATCATGCCACGAAATGAAAATGCTGTCCGGGTACAAATCCTATTGCAGGATAACGGGAACAATGTGTGTGACCCGGACGAGAGCAGCTTTTGTTCGTGTAACGTTGCACATGTTTACTGTCAAATGCACCCTCGAGTCCAAAATGCACGCGAGGATGGTTTTCATACTAAAAAATAGCGCCAAATGCCGGAATGGCATTTTCCACATGTTCGCTTAATATCGTGTATTTTTAAGGGAACTTTATATAAAGTCCATAAAGGAAGTAATCCGAATTTCGCACATGCCTAAAACAAACCACATAGGAAATATACTCTCTGGAAACAAATGACCGTATCTCTATTGAATTAAAGGAGAAAATGCAATGTTACATTTTCTTGCTGTTCGGTTCCGTGTTGGCAGTTCCACCTGACCAGTTACATATGGTTGGTACTAGTTCTAGCTGTTGCGTTTGGGTATCAGGACACTGCTTGATACAAGTTCCGCAGGAAGACAGACCGAGCAAATTCCACTGGTGAAAAGAAACACAATTGAAACGAATAACAGAAATCATTAACATCTGCAACCTCTAACGACAGCAGCTCGACCGATGACAAAAATGCACCTAATATAACATTTGCCTCCCATGCCAGCCAGTTCTGTACATTGTTGCCCAAACTGTATCGACCTCGGAAGGATGAGCGGCAATGTAAGCCATGAAAGAATTTAAATATGTGACCTCACAGTTAAACGCAAGATCCGGCAGCAGAAACTGAATCTAATACAAACCATAACTAGAATTGTAGCTGGATGTTGTCAGAGGCAAAACAGTTCTTGGTAAGAAGAGTAAAACTCTATTAAAATAAAGAAACCAGAGGGGGTTAATTAAACCGCTCTTATTATGGAATGATGAAAATGTTTAGCCCAAGAGACTACTAAAATATTTTTATCGCCCTAAATTTAATGAGTGTGAAACAGGAGGATAACGTAGACCATGGTATGTGGTGTGTGTGTTCAATATGTAATAGTAACAGCTGCGTATTGCCTTTAAAGGTTATTATGAGTGGTCGGGAATTATAGACTGTTTACAATGACCTGGGCAGAGGCCAGTAATTTTTAAAATTATTAGCCACTTCTACCTTAATACAAACCCCACACCCGACATCCTTGCCCCTCGTAAATAATAATATACAACCGATTCACATGATCATATTTTACCAAATTTACCAGGCGAGACCACGTCGTCATACAAATTACATATATATATAGTATTCCTTTTTATTATTACATATACGTATAATTGGCAGTCTTTATTAAACCTGATTAAATACCTAAAAAATAATGATTTAATAATTCGGTAAAACGTTGGTCAAACAAAGGAAAATTATATCAACAGCTTTCACGAATGTTTTAAACATCGATTTATATATATATTGAAAACAGCCTGTGGCGCAAGGTCAATTATAAATACGTTGGTTTGCTTATATCTAACATAAAGTTAATTAATTATCATCTACATTAATTTAAAGGCCAGGATAGCTAAACATCTTAAATAAATGTCACAAAACCTCAAACACCAAGGATTATTTCTCAAATTATACAACACCATAGTTGGTGGCCACTTCAAGGCACTTTACAGCAACTGTGAATACACAGAATTGCCAAATAACATGAGTGACCTTGAGAAGATTCGGCATTTACACACAGGGTGAGCACTGTGCGGCTTGTGTGTAATCAGGGCACTGAGATATGCTGAAGTTAAGGCTGCTTCAGTGGCTCCTGTGCGCGACTGTTAAATAGATGAGTTTGATCTGCTGATTATAGACTCAGACTTCAACCATGTGATATCAGTGAAAGGCTGAGCTGAACAACAAAAACTCTTGCATTATTGACTATGATGTACAACAGCCGCAGTTTTTAGCTCTCCATAGATTAAGGAGGCTAACAGATTAGTACAGTTGTGTTGCTGACCAGCTTCAAGGAGACTCAGGTGACTGGCATGCGATTCGACCCTTCTCTTCTCTCTTGCATTTCATTGTAAGAAAGCGTGAGTTAGGAGTGTCCAACATAGGTCCAGAAGGGCCAAAACCACAGCCGAGATCAGGATATCCACACTGGTAGATTTACCTACAGTCAGTAGCGTAAAGCAAATAAATGGAGCTCCCCTTGGAGAGGGAAGAGGGTCCCTTAATCCCCCATATCTGGCAGATATTCATTGGCCTGGGGCTTAATGGGGGTTCCCTGAAGAGTTAGTGGGTTTCCTAAGGGAGTTGCCCCCCACGAAGCAGAGTCTTGCGTTACACCCTTGCCTACAACGAATCTACAAAGAGCTCATTTACAGGGTTTGTGATGATCTAGGCAATCTAGTGTGGATACGGGCCTCGCAGTACAATGAAGAATACCACTAGCACAAGAGAAGTGCCTAATAATCAGAGTATGAGCACCTACAATACATCTTGAGGAATTCATCTGTTTCCATAAAGGATGAGCATGTCAAGTCGTGTCGACCTAGCAGGATAAACCTCTTGACAGGCCCAAACCTTCCTTTTAAATACATAGAAGTCACCCCTACGGTAGGCCCTGGACAGCCCTGGGAACAGAGTGCACTGTCTTTAAAAAAAACAAGACATGAACTTTTAAGTTTTACATGCTCTGGTACTGGATAACCCATATTTTTCACTACTGCAAGGTCCATAATATCTCCCATGGAACAACATTGGGATTAGCTAATTAACTCCATCCCTGGATCATCCCTGAACCAAGTGTGGTAGGAGACTGCTCCGTCCCCACACCCTGCCACAGATGGCCCATCCTGCCAGCACCTCTACTGTGATGCTGTATGGAAGGAATACATAACGGCTACCTACACCTAGTTATGTGACATAGGACGCAGGCTGCAGGCAGAATTTTAAATTACTACTCTTTTGAGATCAAACATGACATTTCGACATATTCCTAATCAAAAGTTAGCACTTATTAAACATAATAATGCAGCCCGGTGTTATTCTATGGTAGAAGAGTGCTCACAGTAGTGAAAAATGAATTTCATACAAGGACATGTGAAACTTGAAAAAATGCATGTCCTCACTTTTAACTGCAATGCACCGACCATATGGGTAACTTTTATGTATTAAAAGGGGAGGTTTTTGTCTGGCAAACTGTTTACTTTGCAAGGTCAAAATGGCAGTTTAAAACAGCACATATGCTGTAATGGCAGGCCTGAGACATATTTTAAAGGGCTACTTAAGTGAGTGATGCAGTAAATGCTTCAAGCGGACTAGTACCATTAAATGTAGGTTCTGGGGTAATTGTAGGACAACTTTACTAGGGACTTAAAACGTGCCAGTTCGTTGCAAGCCAATTTTACCCTATTTCAGGGAGAAAGTCTTGGACTTAGTGTGGTAAAGTGCACCAAGATATAATCCCAACAAAACCGAAATTCAGAAAACAGGAGGGGAGAAGGCAAAATGTTTGGTGGTGCCCCTCCAGAGTGGGCCAACTCAATCATTGAATATAAAGCTGTTTGTGCCCATATAGTTTTCAAACAATGGTTCACTCACAGGGTCACTAATGAGATGTCTCCTTGGGGCCTTCTGAAATACAGATTGAGCTGCATTTCATCAGCAGATGTACAGAAGATGTGACCAGATTCATTCATTACCTTCAAAAGGCAGACTATTTAAAAAGTGAATTTGAGGAAAAAGTTAGAGGCGAGCCCTGGGCTTTCCTCGGTGTAACTGCGGTGTCCTCAGAGAAGCCAGGTGTACGTCCAGTTCTACCTCAGGCCATGCCAAAGACTGCTAACCGGCCGAGAACAGCGTGTGTAGATGTCATCACCAGAAGTGTAAGGTCAATAAGTGCAATAATAGTTTGAAAGCATGACCGTTTAATAAATGACTATATGTTCACTATGAAACTTGTAATGGCAGGTATTCAGTTACTGTTAATGTTCCTCTCAGGGTAGTGTCTTAAAGTTGGGATATGATTTGCTTCTTGAACATAGTGTCACCATATTGTATTTTTAGCTTCTCAGTTCTCTTTCAATACCTCCATATTGGAGTGGGTTTACCCTTTAGCGTCAGGATGGAAAAGACGTGCAACACTTACTTCTTGGATTAGTGTGTCCAAGTTGTGGTGTCTTTTGTTTCATGCCCACAGTGTCTCGAAATTAAATTTGCCTTTCCTATCAAGGAATCTGTTTCCAACGCGGGTTCATTCAACCTTTCAGAGATAGCATTTCCAAACTGGATTACGGGTTGAATCTTGGAAGATTGTATACAAACAATCATATGATCTCTTGGGATATCTTCAAGATCAAAGGGTTTGTCTCTCGGAAAGAAGTCACAATGTATCTTTCGGTGCCTTCTAGCTGGAGACTTTGCTTCTCAGGTACAGTAAGGGTCTCTGCATTCATGCATCTGTGGAGGACCGAATTCTGCGATAAAGTTGACTAGCTTATTTGACAAGGAATGACAAGTTATAAGGCATATTATGAAACTAAAGGCAAAGTGTCAGAAACAATCAGTGGCATTATTACCTAGCTATGTTTACATTTTAACACACTGATGCAAAAGGGAACCCAACACTGTAAAAATACACAGGACAGGTTTCCTAGCCAAGACAACTATACACATTGAGCAGATTTATCTCCACCGACTTCAAATATTATGTATGTATTGAATATGATTTATTTCTCAATCTGAATCAGTCATTTGAGTGTGCTCGATATCCATGAGTCAGACCAGTGTCAGCTGGAGTTGAGGTTGCACTGAATCTGGTTTTCTGTTATAAACAATGGGACATGCTGATGAAGCCTACGAGCAGCACTTGGTTTCACTCAAGGTCTTCATTTTAAGCTTTTTGAGGCCAGGCGTCCCTATCCCATGAAAGGCACTATGCACTGAAAGAAGGGCCGTCTGAGGGAGTCAGCATAGTGAATGCTCAGGTGGGAAGGATCTAGCAGCTGCGGTCCATGCAGGTAACAGCGGCGGAGCGGTGGAGCCGTGTTAGGTGGATTTAAAGGGACGATGACGAGGAAGAATTCATTATTAATTTTCTCTCTGCATCGTCCCTCGAAATCCCCCCTTACAGGGCCCGCCGTTTTTACCTGCACGGACCACGGCTGGGACCTAGTTTTATTGCAATGACTAGCAGTACAATCTACATCCACATTGTGGATGGCCACGTCAAAGGCAGCTGGGAGACTGCTAATGGTGAGCCTAGGCACACATCACTAACAGTAAATCCAATGTGTATATGAACATTAAAAAAAATCCATCCACTCCTTCAGTTATTTACTAGTGAGCTTGCAAGGGCAGGTATTGACTGACTGCAGCATGCTTCTTAGGTAAGTGTCTCCAGGGTAGGAACATTTTATCTACGGGACACGATCTTCACGAGGTGGTAGGTCGTGATTTTCAGGAATAACATCATAAGTTGGGGTGCATCTACACCTCCAAGTTTTGTTGGGGATTAGTGCAAGAGGTTCGGACCCATGCCATATTTTCAGGATATCCACCTGAGACGATGTTACATCCATTGATTCTAAATGTAAATCATTTATATAGTCAATGGTCATCCTGTTCGACATGACATACTGAATGGCTCCAAGGATGGTAACAGGTTATTTCCGCAAATTCAATCTTTCCAAGTGCATGTATGCTGGGCACCTAAGGTTGGTAGCTAGAAGTGGCTTACATTTTGTGTACATAAATTCTTAAATCAATGTATGCTAGCAGACTGGGCTCTATTGCAAACAACCGAACAGGAGTTCTGTTTAATTCTATGTACACGAGTAGGATTTGGATAGATTGATTCTTTCACGTCTTCATTCTTAGTAGGAGATATAAGCACCATCGAATGTGGTACACATCTGGATAATGGCCACAGCCCCTTAGGAACCAGGAGGCTTAATGGTCAAGGATGAAGACTGCAGCACTCATTTTAGTCGGCTGAGCTAACCCTTCTACGGTAAGCAAAGAAAGGAGCTGCTGTAGCCGTGCACGAGAGGCCCTGGAGGATTAGGAGTCTTCAGAACAAGTAGCCAGGAGTGCAGCAAAGCATAAGTAGCATGCAGGGAGTAGGGGAGAGTTGGGGGCCACAGCTGGCTTGAACAAAACAGGTGTTGGGTATGGACTATATCAGAGAAATGGAATGACAATGAGATTATGATCTAAGGTAAACACTACATCAAGCCCCCCGCCTCCCTAATTGGATCAGGCCGGAATACAACCTTTATCAACAACCAAACACAGTGTAGAGCTATTAGAGGGAGGGGACACTTCGTACCCAAACACGTCATCTGAAACATGTACAGTTGGGTTGACATTCGGTCAGAAGACAAACCCCAAAACTATGGTCTACAACGAGGCAGAAGGGGTAGAAGGGTCACTGAAAGTGGCAGCTTATAAAGGTAGCGATGCTTTACAGGAAGGGAAACACACTGACTTGAATTCAGCTTTCCACACTCAGATGCCCCGGGATACACTGGCCCAAGAGCCATCAGGCCTCAAAGGCCTTGTCCTAAGCTAATGTATAGGCCACCCACCAGCCCCTCACTAGGAGAAGCTATGGCACTCATGCCAATGCCCGGCCAATGGACAAACATATGCTGCCATAATCTGCACAGGGCAGCTGTATTTTCCCAGCAAGAGCCCGGGCGCCTCTACTGTCTATAGTCACCGAGCTCAGCTAAAGATGTGCCAAGTTAGGGGCATTTCAAAAGTAAATCCATCTCTGCAGAGGTGAATGCACTATCCTGCACTGACCGGGGCAAGGAGCTAAGTGGAGGAAGGGTAACTAAACCGTACTAGTACATAGGGAATGGTCTGATCAGCCAGAGGCCCCTAAACAAGGTGTTGATAGTTTCTTTGAAATCAGAGGTATAGCCAATAATATTCGATAGGCTTACTTTCCAGCTTCCAGTGACGATTATAATGTGAATATTAAAATATCGCTCCATTAGCAGCTCCCAGTCTCTCCTTTCAGTATTGGGATCATTAATAAATGGCCCCTCAGGACCATCACAGGCGACAGCGACACTAATCTCAATAATGCTGCTTCACCTTGAGCGCGTCTCATGTGTTAATGACGACGACCACATTCATTCTAATCATCGCCTCTTCAGGCGCGCCCCCGCAGGGCATCAATAAGGATGCAATTCATGTCTCACTCCTGGCATATGGAGGTCTATCACCTGTATTTTATTAATAACAACAGATACAAAGCATTAAAAAAGGGCAGGCTCTGGTGATCATAATGTGAATATTAATCCTAATAATGCAGCATCCGAGGCATGCACCAGACTTTAATAATGACATCACTATTAATAACGCATCTTCTGGAGCAGTCACAGCCCCTTAAGGAGATAATTACACAAATCCTGTTATTAATGCGAAAAATGAAAACAGGCAGAGCCGAAGCCCTCCAAGAATCCGCGCGCCTGTAAACGAGTGCGTGAAGCACTGCTAAGGTGGTGTCGATGGGTCCCTCAACTCTGATCTACCACATATACAGGGTCACACATAAAATTAGGAGACTGGCATGCCAGGGCCCAGAGATGATCGAAGTTTAGGGATGGAGCAAACATATTAGACTAAGTGTTAGACCTGACATCATTGGCTTGAGTCTCTCCTCCATTTTTTTCTGTTTGCCTCTACTGTTTTACGATGTTTTGCTGGTATATGCTTTGGGCGCCGTGTCACTGCTGATCAGTGCCATAGCGCAAGTGCTCCCTATGTTAAATTGATGTATCTATTGTATCCATGTTTGGCTTGTTTGGTTTACTGTCAGTCCCTAGTCTAGTGCACCAGGAGTGCCGGGGCTTGTAAATACAAATGCCGCTCGTGGGCTTGCAGCACGTGTTGTGCCACCCACAGGAGCGGCCTCGTAAAAGAATGTCTACGGGTCGGTCATTGCGAGACCCCCGTGCAGTCTTGTACTGTCACGCCGGCTGCGCAGGTATACCTACTTGCCAGCCCTCCAAACCTTCCCTTGGCTTCATGTTAGTCACCCCTATGGTAGGCCTTCGGGCAGGGTGCATGGTAAGTCTGAGGTAGGACACGCCTGACCAAGTTGGCATGTCCTGATAGTGAATTACCGCCATCTTGGTCCTTCACTATTGCGAGGTAGCCTGCTCTCCATTGATTAGAATGGGCCGCCGGGATTATTAGTACTATGATCCTCGCTGGCTCGGAGAGCATGGTGCAATGTCGAGTTTGGTAGCCCTGAACTCGGGGTTTAATTACGCATCCGTTGGTGTGGATGGTTTTTGGACTCCGGGTTCGAAAATAGTACTTTTAGAAAGTGTCTATTTTCTTGTCTAACCATATCTGGTCTCTGCTGGTCTTACGTGTGTGTGACAGGAGCTGGGTGGCTCCAAGAGGTCTGGATGAGTCAGTGTGGGATGAGTGGGACATTTACGTTGAGAGTAGGGGGAGAGTAGTTGTTGATAGCCTGCCTTGCCTGATACAATGCTGGCTCCACCTCCTGCCAAGCGACTGATGGCTCTGTGCCTGCCATGGACGATCCTAGCCCCACCTCCTGCCGGGATGGCGATAGCTCTGCTCCCGCCAGTATCAATGCTGGCTCCACCTCCTGCGGGGCGTCTGAGGACTCAGCCCGGCTCAAGGAATAGGCCAGGTGCTACTGCCTAGCTCCACCCACCACAGACCCAGGATGTTGGGAAACCCCCGGCATAGACAAAGGGATCAAAGACGAAAAGGGGTATAAGAGAAGGACCCCTGAACTAGGAAATCAGATCACTTCTGACAAGGAACCCTGTAACCAAGGACAAGAGGCCTGCTGATCTAAAGGACTGCCTACCCCTTCTGCCAGTGTGCTGTTGTTGGGGGAATCCTGCAGTGCTTCTTTATTTTTGCCAAGGAACCAGGAGAGAGGAACTGTGTGTGTACTCTCAAGCTTGCTAAGAAAATCTCCAAGGACTGGAAGAGTGCCAGTCTCCTGCTGAAGTCACAGGGCTAAAAGACTTCACCTGCTAAAAGTGCTATTTGCTGGAAGTGTGAATCCAGCACCTCTGAAGGAACCAGAAATCACGACGACCGGACGGTGGGCCCGACCGACGCCAGCAGCAACGCCAGTGAGTGGGAGTACGGCTCTAGCTCCAGAGGACCTCGTGTCTGCACCGCTGCTGATCGCATCACCTGTGTGCCCCTTCGACGCCGTGAGCGCTGCTCACTCTGTGCAACTGCATCATCGACGACGCCTGCTGAGGCCTGACCGACACCGAAGACGCGACGCCGGATTGCTCGACGCCGCTGATCATCGGGTGCTTCATTTTCCTAAGGTACTGTGTTGTTGGGGGTCCGTGTGACTCCAGGCCCGACGTAGCGCTCCTCGCGGTCGCCGCCGAACCTGTGGATTAACTTTGCCTCGACGTCGTGTAGCTCCCGTGTGAGTTATCCTGTTGCTAAGAACTGTGTTTCCAAGAAGAAGATTTGCTTGATACTAAAAGACTTTTGTGCTAAAGAAGAAACTGCCTTTGAACTATCCTTTTTCCTTCCCAACGTATTTATTCTGATTGTGTACAGTTTTGTCGTTATTTGGTCTTGTGCTAAGCCTTATATAAAAATACTTATTTTTATAATACTACTGTGTCGTGTCCATTTGTAGTGTATTCACTGTATTACTGTATGTGGTCATAATTGCTTAACGCACAGCCTCTGAGATAAGCCTGTTCTGCTCTGCCAAGCTACCAAGGGGGTGAGCAGGGGTTATCGAAGGGTGTGATCCCCTTGCCCTGACTAGAAAAGGAGTGTCCCTATTTGTCAGAAGTGCATACCTCTGCCAACTAGAGACAGCCGGTTCTAACATTGGTGGGTCAGCGGTGAGGATTTGGACCTTGCATTTATGACCCATGTACAGTGATTAGTGTGCGCTACGTAGTGAAAGCAGACCATAACGCAGTCACAATCCGATTCGGAAGGATCCTATTTTTGCTCTCCGCTTTTCTGAAACTTGATTTTCTGAACACTGCCAGTTTTAACCATGAGTGACAACGGAGTCACTGCCCCTGCTATCGTTGTTGTAGAAGAGTTCGAGAGGAGTAAGCTAAAGAAATACAAGAAAGATGAGCTGAAACACTTTTGCAACCAGTTTGAAGTTCCTACCACCGGCCTCTCGAGAAAAGATGATTTTTATAAAGCATTGCAGGCCTGGTGGGAGTCCAGAAATCCCTCTGATGTGGTGGTGGTACCCACAGAGGAAGGGGATGAGGAGGTGCCAGTGAATAGACCTGTGCCCTCTCCCGGAAGCAGTGTTTCCTCCAAAGGTCTTTCCCCTGAAGAAAGAGAAGAAAGGGCGAAAGAGCGAGCTTACAACATGGAGATGGCAAGGCTAAAAATAAATGGGCAGTTGGAGTTAGAAAATGCAAGAGGTAGAAGGGAAGCTGATTTAGAGATCAAAAAGTTGGAGTTTGAACGAGAGAAGTTAGCTTTGGAGCGTGAAGCCAGGTTGAGGGAACTGGATATCCAAGCTAAAAAGTTAGAGTTGAATCCCTCTGGTGGCAGCATTCCATCCGAGCCTGCAGAAAGTAAGTTTTACTTCCCGAAAGATGTGATCAAAGATTACAATAAGAATGAAGATATTGGTCAATGGTTTAAAGCATATGAGTTAGCATTGTTGGCCCACCAGGTCCCTGAGAAGAATTGGGGAGCGGGGTTGTGGGGTCGCTTTGTGAATGAGGGAAGAGATACCCTGTTAGACATGCCTGTTGTGGATAGGATGTCGTATGCTCATATGAAAGATGCTTTAATGTTGCGATATGGTTTAACCCCCGAGCAGTACAGACAAGCTTTTAGAGAATGTAAGAAGTTGCCTGGTACGACGTGGGTTGAATATGTGTCTTATTTTTGCAGAGCCATGGATGGTTGGGTAAAGGGCAGCAAAGTGGAAAGTTATGAAGCTCTTTATGATTTGTTCGCTTGGGAGCACTTGTCTAATAACTGTTTTCCAGAGCTGCGCCAGCACCTGATTGATAGCAAGATATCTAACCCTAGAAAACTTGCTGAGGAGGCAGACCGCTGGGTCAGTACCAGGGTCCACAAGGGTCCAGTGGGAGACTCAGCCAAAGGTGGGCAGGGTCCCCAGCAGAAGAGTGGGGGGGACAAGGGTAAACAGAAGGAGTCTCAGAAAGGGCCCCAAAGTAATCCCCAAGGGAACCAAGGGAAAGGTTCCCAGCCTCCCCCTGAGAAGAAGCCAGGGGCCCCGACGGGTAAACCTGTTCATAGGGGCCCCCTAACCTGCTACGGTTGTGGGCAGGTGGGACACCGGTTTTATGACCCCCAGTGTCCCAAAAAGGATTCGAATGCACCGCCGCGTGCACCCCCTCGTCAGTTGGCAAGTGTAGCCTTGGGAGGGGAGGAGATGGTTGTCCATGGTGGGAGGGGTCCCGCAGAAATGTCCCTGGTCTCGCTAGGAGACATGCAAATGGTCCCTCCCCCCCTCTGCCTAGTAACACTAGTAAATATAGGCAGTGGGTGACCATTAATGGCCATAGAGTGGAAGCTCTCAGAGACACCGGAGCGAGTGTGACAGCTGTCAAGTGTCACTTGGTGTCCAGAGAGCAGGTGGCTCCCCACGCATTCTACCCCGTGATAGCTGCCGACAACTCCCAGAAAGAGTGTGAGGTGGCTCAGGTTTCCTTTGAATGGGGGGGAGTTTCAGGTACTCTTCAGGTTGCTGTGAGGCCCGCCATGCCTGTCGATTGTCTCCTGGGCAATGATTTGGAAGACTCCCCTTGGGCTAAGGTGGAGCGAGCGTCGCACTTGAAAATGTTGGGTGTGCCAGAGTGGGTGTGTGCAACCACTCGATCGATGACAGCGAGTAAGGGTGTTGATGGGGTCCCGGAGCCTGAAAGTACGGCCCAGGACCCAGCTGTGAAGAGAAGAGGCAGGAGGCGCGGGAAACCGGCCCCCGTTGTTTCCGTGGTCCAGGAGGAGGTAGACCCTGAGGGGGATGCCCTGGAGCCCACAGGGGAACAAATTGCCGAACTGGGAGATCTGCCCGAGCTGACCCACTGGCAGCAGGATGGTGGTCCCTCCAGGGAGGAATTCTGTGCAGAACAGAAAGTGTGCCCTTCTCTTGTGGGCATGAGGCGCCAGGCCTCAGGTGATCAGTCAGGATCACATTTTGTGTACTGGGAGAACGACCTCCTGTATAGCGAGCCTAAGGCTGCTGAACCTGGGTCAGCCCGTGTGCTGGTGGTACCCCAGCGCTTCAGAGCC
This sequence comes from Lissotriton vulgaris, assembly GCF_964263255.1. Lineage (NCBI taxonomy): Eukaryota > Metazoa > Chordata > Amphibia > Caudata > Salamandridae > Lissotriton > Lissotriton vulgaris. The sequence continues at coordinate 244,487,806 of NC_141688.1, read as the reverse complement.
TTCCTACTGGGTTTGGCTCATGACGTACCGTTAGCTGGACATCTGGGGCAGGACAAGACCTATGACAGGCTTGTCACCCATTTCTATTGGCCTCAGATGCGTAGGGATGTAGACATCCATTGCAAGACTTGTCGCACTTGCCAGGCAAGTGGGAAAAGCGGAAGGAAGCAGAAGGCTCCCCTCCAACCTTTTCCAGTGGTCAGCACCCCCTTTGACCGGGTGGGTATTGACATTGTTGGGCCCCTGGACCCCAAGACAGCCCTGGGCAACAGGTTCATCCTGGTCTTGGTGGACCATGCCACGAGGTACCCGGAAGCCATCCCTCTCAGAACAGTGACAGCCCCGTGGTGGGACGGGCACTGATGGGTGTTTTCTCCCGGATGGGGTTCCCCAGAGAGGTGGTGTCCGACCGAGGCACCAACTTCATTTCGAACTATATGAAGTCTCTGTGGAAGGAGTGTGGGGTAACCTACAAGTTCACCACTCCTTACCACCCTCAAGGAAATGGGCTGGTTGAGAGATTCAACCGGACCCTGAAAGGCATGATTATGGGTCTTGAAGAACCAATGAGGCGGAAATGGGACGTCCTCTTGCCATGCCTGTTGTTTGCTTACCGTGAGGTGCCGCAGAAGGCTCTAGGGTTCAGCCCCTTTGAGCTCTTATACGGTCACCCGGTAAGAGGGCCTTTGAGTCTGGTCAAAGAAGGCTGGGAGCAATCTCCCAGAAAACCTCCCCAGGATGTATACAGCTACATGCTGGCCTTTCGGAACCAGACTCGGCGCTTCAGAGAACTTGCTCAGGCAAATCTGGAGGCCAGCCAGGAGGAGATGAAGCGTTGGTACGACCGGAATGCCACTCTGGTAGAGCTTCAGCCTGGTCAGGAAGTGTGGGTCATGTCCCCTGTGGAACCTTGTGCGCTCAAGGACAGGTGGACTGGACCGTTTAAGGTTGTGGAGAAAAAGAGCGATGTCACCTACCTGGTGGACTTGAAATCTCCCAGGAATCCCTTGCGGGTCCTGCATGTCAACCGTTTGAAGCCCCACTTAGAAAGGTCCGAAGTGGGCATGCTCCTAGCTACAGATGATGGAACGGAGGAGGAGAGTGAGCCTCTTCCTGACCTCCTGTATGCTAAAGAGCAAGACGGGTCAGTGGATGGTGTGGTCCTCTCTGACACACTGACCCTTGAGCAGAGACAGGATTGTCACCAACTGTTGGGGCAATTCCCGGATCTGTTTTCCTTGGTTCCGGGTGTCACGCATTGGTGTGTCCATGACGTTGACACCGGAGACAGCCCTCCTGTGAAGCACAAGGCTTACAGGGTGACTGACAAGGTCCGAGCGTACATTAAGGAGGAGGTCTCCAAAATGTTCGCGTTAGGGGTGATTGAGTCCTCTAGCAGTCCTTGGGCCAGCCAGTGGTCCTGGTCCCGAAGGCTGCAGCGCCTGGTGCTTCACCCGAACTCCGGTTCTGCGTGGACTACCGAGGGCTCAATTCGGTCACGAAGACTGACGTGCACCCCATTCCCAGAGCTGATGAGCTCATCGATCGGTTGGGGGCTGCCCGGTACCTTAGTACGTTCGATTTAACGTCTGGGTACTGGCAGATCGCCTTGACTGATGGGGCAAAGGAGAGGTCAGCATTCTCCACACCAGATGGGCTATACCAGTTCCGGGTGATGCCCTTTGGGATGAAGAATGCCCCTGCCACCTTCCAGAGGTTGGTCAACCGGGTCTTGGCTGGGCTGGAGGAATTCAGTGCCGCCTACCTGGACGACATCGCAGTGTTCAGCGCCAGCTGGGAGGAACACTTGCGCCACCTCCAGGAAGTGTTGTTGGCCCTGCGCGGAGCAGGCCTCACAATCAAAGCCAGTAAGTGCCAGATTGGGCAGGGTTCTGTGGTGTACTTGGGGCACCAAGTAGGGAGCGGTAAGGTGGCCCCCCCTGCAACCCAAGATTGATACCATCCTGGCTTGGGCACCGCCCAAAACCCAAACGCAGGTGAGAGCCTTCTTAGGACTCACGGGTTATTACAGGAGGTTTGTCAAGGATTACGGCAACATTGTGCACCCCTTGACTTCGCTGACTTCCAGGAAGCAGCCACGAAACGTGATCTGGACTGATGCCTGTCAAACGGCCTTTGACACCCTGAAAGCTGCAATGTGCACAGCACCTATACTCTAGGCACCCGACTTTTCGAAAGAATTCATTGTTCAGACGGACGCTTCAGAGCATGGCGTGGGGGCTGTTCTAGCTCAGGTGAATGAAGAGGGCCGAGACTTGCCTGTAGCCTTCATCAGTAGGAGGTTACTTCCCAGGGAAACGAGGTGGAGTGCGATAGAGAGAGAAGCCTTTGCTGTGGTCTGGGCGCTGAAGAAGCTAAGACCCTACCTGTTTGGGACTCACTTCCGGGTTCAGACCGACCACAGGCCCCTCAGATGGTTGATGCAAATGAGGGGTGAGAATCCAAAACTGTTGAGGTGGTCCATTGCTCTACAGGGGATGGACTTCACGGTGGAACACCGCCCTGGTACAGATCACGCCAATGCTGATGGTCTGTCCAGATTCTTCCGCCTTAGTGATGAGGACTCCCTAGGTTAAGGGTAGTTCTCCCCACATTTCAGCTGGAGGGGACACGTGTTAGACCTGACATCATTGGCTTGAGTCTCTCCTCCATTTTTTTCTGTTTGCCTCTACTGTTTTACGATGTTTTGCTGGTATATGCTTTGGGCGCCGTGTCACTGCTGATCAGTGCCATAGCGCAAGTGCTCCCTATGTTAAATTGATGTATCTATTGTATCCATGTTTGGCTTGTTTGGTTTACTGTCAGTCCCTAGTCTAGTGCACCAGGAGTGCCGGGGCTTGTAAATACAAATGCCGGGTCCGTCATTGCGAGACCCCCGTGCAGTCTTGTACTGTCACGCCGGCTGCGCAGGTATACCTACTTGCCAGCCCTCCAAACCTTCCCTTGGCTTCATGTTAGTCGCCCCTATGGTAGGCCTTCGGGCAGGGTGCATGGTAAGTCTGAGGTAGGACACGCCTGACCAAGTTGGCATGTCCTGATAGTGAATTACCGCCATCTTGGTCCTTCACTATTGCGAGGTAGCCTGCTCTCCATTGATTAGAATGGGCCGCCGGGATTATTAGTACTATGATCCTCGCTGGCTCGGAGAGCACGGTGCAATGTCGTGTTTGGTAGCCCTGAACTCGGGGTTTAATTACGCATCCGTTGGTGTGGATGGTTTTTGGACTCCGGGTTCGAAAATAGTACTTTTAGAAAGTGTCTATTTTCTTGTCTAACCATATCTGGTCTCTGCTGGTCTTACGTGTGTGTGACAGGAGCTGGGTGGCTCCAAGAGGTCTGGATGAGTCAGTGTGGGATGAGTGGGACATTTACGTTGAGAGTAGGGGGAGAGTAGTTGTTGATAGCCTGCCTTGCCTGATACAATGCTGGCTCCACCTCCTGCCAAGCGACTGATGGCTCTGTGCCTGCCATGGACGATCCTAGCCCCACCTCCTGCCGGGATGGCGATAGCTCTGCTCCCGCCAGTATCAATGCTGGCTCCACCTCCTGCGGGGCGTCTGAGGACTCAGCCCGGCTCAAGGAATAGGCCAGGTGCTACTGCCTAGCTCCACCCACCACAGACCCAGGATGTTGGGAAACCCCCGGCATAGACAAAGGGATCAAAGACGAAAAGGGGTATAAGAGAAGGACCCCTGAACTAGGAAATCAGATCACTTCTGACAAGGAACCCTGTAACCAAGGACAAGAGGCCTGCTGATCTAAAGGACTGCCTACCCCTTCTGCCAGTGTGCTGTTGTTGGGGGAATCCTGCAGTGCTTCTTTATTTTTGCCAAGGAACCAGGAGAGAGGAACTGTGTGTGTACTCTCAAGCTTGCTAAGAAAATCTCCAAGGACTGGAAGAGTGCCAGTCTCCTGCTGAAGTCACAGGGCTAAAAGACTTCATCTGCTAAAAGTGCTATTTGCTGGAAGTGTGAATCCAGCACCTCTGAAGGAACCAGCAATCACGACGACCGGACGGTGGGCCCGACCGACGCCAGCAGCAACGCCAGTGAGTGGGAGTACGGCTCTAGCTCCAGAGGACCTCGTGTCTGCACCGCTGCTGATCGCATCACCTGTGTGCCCCTTCGACGCCGTGAGCGCTGCTCACTCTGTGCAACTGCATCATCGACGACGCCTGCTGAGGCCTGACCGACACCGAAGACGCGACGCCGGATTGCTCGACGCCGCTGATCATCGGGTGCTTCATTTTCCTAAGGTACTGTGTTGTTGGGGGTCCGTGTGACTCCAGGCCCGACTGTAGGAAGGTGGCTACCTGACTATGGTTACCCCAGATTTTTTGCCTTGTGTTTAGCTGGTTTTCGACTTAGTTGGCCTGGTTCCCTGCTAATCAGGGCCCCAGGCTATCTGCTCTCTCTGTAAAATGGATTCCATGTACCCTAGGTGCATAACTAGATTGGCTTGGGTCACCTTATCAGCCCCTGTACAGAGCACTATAGGTGCCCAGGGCATAGGTGCATCCAAGGCCTACCAGGGGCTGCAGCATATCTTTTGCCACCCCTGGCTGGCTATCTAAAATTGACGCAACTGGCTGATCACTCAGCTGGGGCAAGGTGGTGTAATCACCCCTTGCTTAGATATAGTATGCCTATATCTAAACCTATCTGGACACATATAAACCTGTGAGCCACTCCTATGGCAGGCCTTAACAATCCTGAAGGCAGAGTGCATGGTTTAATGTGAGATGGTGCTCTAGCATGAGCTGAGCCTGTCTGCAGCTGTCGGGACCAATTCCCTTAGCTGTTCTGGGATAATGCCAAACCATATACTATTAAGTGCATTATAATCCTCGCGGTTATATGTCAACTTTGGTTTGGCTTTATCAAAACATGTCGTGTAAGGTGTCATACGATTTGGAATACTACCCCCTCGCCAGTCCTGGCGACGGGGGTAGCATTCCACCCCTCTAGAGGGGACGACATGTTACTTTTGCTAAAACGCGGTTGATTTTTAAAAGAGCCTCAGATCCACAAAATGGATGCTTCTGCCACAGACACATGTCTGACCTCCTGCTGCAGACCGAAACTCAGCAGAGGAGGCCTGGACAAAGGATTTCCTGTCACAGGGAGGTGTGACACCACCCCAGACAGGAGATAGTGGATTGTAGCAGGGAGGTTTGAATGAAACCAGACAGTGCCTGGGGAGCACAAGGCTTCCCCTTGCATAATCCGGTCAAACCGGTTCTGGGGCAGCCCAGCCCCAGCTCCAGTGAGACCTGGACAAAGGAAAGGGGGTGTAACCACCCCCCTTCCTGGTCCCACCCATAGGGGAGGGACCTAGCAGGAGATCCACCCCTCAGATTGGAATAAGAGGGGGAGCAGTGCCAATGCAACTCAGATCATCCTGAAGAAACATAAGAAACGAAATCTGGACCCTTCGACTTTCTACACGACGTGAGAAGACTGAAGAATCTCCCTTGTGGTCAAGGAGTGACCACCCTGTGCAAACAGGCACCATCCAGCCCTCGACCCTTGCTTTGTTGCAGTTCCCGCCGGAACTCGAGCGACAGAGATCGACGAGATCAAGCTTGCCTGCCTTCTACCTGCCCGATCCACAGTCCCTGCAGAGCTGAGACCCGTGGAGGCGACCGGAAGCGTGGGGCACGCCATCTTGAAAAGGCCACGAGACGCTGACCGTGCAGCCCACGAGTGACCCTCGAAGCTGTACACCGGGGTTTGAGAAGCCCCAGCCCCGAGCTCCACTTGCACCAAAGCTCACCCCTCCACACTCGACGAGTGCTGCGTGGGGCCCTTCTGCCTGTGTGTGCTCGACGCGTTGGCCCGGTCACTTGCCAGCTGGCTTGTGGCCCCTGTGCCGACGAACTTCGAAATACGACTTGCTTTTCTGGTTGCTCCAGATCTGCACCAGCTCCTGTAAAAAGGAGCACCCACTCTGACCCTCCTGGTTCGAGTGATAAGCAATCTCCCGGTTCCGCGTGGATTGCTTTTGCCAAGTGCTGTTTGCTACAATCTTCAAGCCGACGGTGCTGACGGCGAGAGCCTACGTGGGACAGATCGTGACCTGCTCCTGGACGTCGCAGATGCCCCAGAGCCCACGTGACAGCGGAGAGAAGCCTATCGACAACCGCCTGATTGCGCCCGACATTGCCTGGTTCCGTCCTGGTTCCACCCTGGTCACTGCTGAGTGACCCAGACTCTGTCCCCTCTGCTTTCAGGTACTTTTCTACTTCGATCCACCCTTGGATCGCACCGGACACTTCTGCTTCACAGCGCCTGCAGCTGCAACAGCTCCAAGCACCAAGAACCTGCGTGACAGAACCCGACGCCACTTCGACCCTCTGCATCCACGGCCTGTGGGTGAGGTAACTTTGCAACGCCGGTGTCCTTACACTGGCACACACCTCTAGGGTCTGTGTCTGAAGTTTTGTGTTCCTAGGTTCAGCGGAAGTATCATTTAATTCACTTTAACTAACTTTTACGCACCATTGACTTTACATTGGTGCGCGCCGCACTTTCCGTGCTGCACCCGTATCCTGTGGGCTACTCCCGACTTCTTCATTGCTTGTCCTGACTGCTCCCAGCGAATCTCTAGGCCCTAGGCCTAACCAATATTCGATAAGTGTTACTTATACCATTTTTTTAGTATATGGTCTGAGTGGCCCCCCGCCCTCAGCCATAATTGTGCCAACTTTATATGTTTAACAGTGCTTTGATTTAACGCTTGTGCCCCTTTCCTCATAAAGAGTACTGGGGAGTAATTTAGAAATAAATACATATATTTTTACAATATATACTTGTGTGGTGTCCTTTCATTTGATTACAGGATTGTATGTGGTAAAACAGCTCGCTTAACACGACCTCTTAAGTTTAGCCTTTAGGCTGCTTAGTCCATGCTACCACTAGGATAGCTTGTCTAACAAGGTTGACTTACAACCAGACATCTTTGGGGTTTGTTTGGACTGATACCCAGTGGTTCCAGAATTGGAAACACTACATATCAGGCCAACTTCTCACATTGGTGTGCAGCGGTGCGGATTTGAGCTTGCTGTTTGTTTTACCATTGCAATCTTTATCAAATTGAAAGATCACATCAAGTACCTCTAGGTACATATAAATCAAAAGCTTAGCATATTAAGTTCTACTGAACTTAGTAGTTGTAGATTAAAGGGAGTAGCACACCCTGACTACAACTCACTAGCAAGGTACAGTAGGAAACCACTTAGTGTAGGTAAGTGCACCACTTACACCTCACTAGCAGTCATGTCTGATACAGGTAGAGCCTCAGGCTCTGCTCCTGTAGAAGTTGATCCTATAGGGACAACATCCAGATATGACAACCTTAGCCACAAAGACCTGAGTGCCTTGTGCACAGCCAGGGGGCTAAAAAAGGGCAGAGGCCCTACCATTCCTTCCCTAATAGCTCTCCTAGAAAAGGATGACCTAGATAAGGTGAGTCAGGCTCCCTTAGAATCAGGTGAAGGGATAAACTCCCCTGAGAATGAGGATCTTCCAGATGATGATGTAGTGGAGGAGGAAGAGGAAGAGGAAGGCTCTGATGTAGAAGAGCCTGAAGATCAGGATCAGCAGGGAAACCAGGTACAGGTTGCCAGCCTTAACCAGGCCAACTTGGACCTACATGGGAATGGGGGGGGCCAGCACCACCCCAGATCTCATAACCAGATTCTCCCAGGCAATAGAAGGGAGAGATCTCCATCAGAGGACTCTCACCTTTCTAGTGCCTCAAGAGAATCTCAAAGAGGGATGACTTCCTCCCAGAGAAAAGAGCATAGGGCCAGAATGAGGGCTGTCCAACTCCAGATAGAGAGGGAAGAGGTAGCCCTGGCTCAAGCTAAGCTTACTTTGGAACAAGCTAAACTTACCTTGGCAAGGGAGAAAAAAAATAAGTGGCTTAGATGCCACTGGTGGCAGCAAAATTCCTAAAGAAAAAGACAGGGCCTATGACAATAGAAACCTGACAAAAATTGTGCCCCCCTACAAGGAAGGGGATGATATCCACAAATGGATGACTGCTCTTGAGAGGGCCTGCATGGTACAGCAGGTTCCTGAGGAACAGTGGGCAGCAATCTTATGGTACTCCTTTTCAGAGAAAGGGAGAGATAGGCTCCTCACTGTCAGACATGAGGATGCCAGCAATTACAAAGTCCTGAAGAGTGTCCTAATAGATGGGTTTGGCTTAACCACTGAACAGTACAGGTTAAAGTTCAGAGATACCCAGAAGACACAGACTCAGGACTGGACTGATTTTGTTGATTGTGCAACTAAGGCTCTGGAGGGTTGGCTGAATGGCAGCAAAGTACATGACTTCACAGGATTGTATAATTTGATTATGAGGGAGCAGATCCTTAGTAATTGTCAGAACCAGCTCTTACACCAGCACCTGGTGGACTCAGATTTGACCTCTCCCCAAGAATTGGGAAAGAGGGCAGATAAGTGGGTCAGAACCAGGATTAGGCCTAAGAATCAGGACAATAACCAGAAGAAGGAGTCTACCAAGCCTCAAGATAAGGGTGGGGATAAAGGTAAAGAAAACACTTCCCCAGGGCCCCAAAACTCCAAGAAGGGGGGTGGGTCCCAAGACACTTCTTCAACAGAGAAAAAGCCTTATTGCCATGCCTGTAAACAGGTTGGGCATTACAAAACAGACAGCTGTTGTCCCAAGAATGGCAATAAAGAAAACATACCTCCAAAGCCAGCTCCAACACCTCCTGTTACTGTCAGCAGTAATCCCCCAGGAAGTGGGAGCACACCCAGGAATCTGGGTGGGTTTACTTTTGGAGCCCAAGGGGACCCTGGCCTATCCAGGTCCCCATCCCCAAATAATCTTGTTCATGAGACTGGCATGGGGTTTGCCAACTTCTCTGTTTGCCCAAATACATTGAGCAAATATAGACAAGAACCCATCATCAATGGTTTGAAAGTTGAAGCTTTTAGAGACACAGGGGCTAGCATCACCATGGTGGCTGACTGTATAGTCCCCTCTAAGCAACTTTTACCTGGTGCCACATACCAGGTAACAAACATTGATGGCATCCAAACAAATCATCCCATGGCAGTAGTAAGTCTCAGCTGGGGAGGTGTCATTGGCCCAAAGAGAGTGGCAGTGTCACCAAACTTGCCTGTAGACTGTCTACTGGGTAATGATTTGGAAATCTCAGCCTGGGCTGAGGTTGAACAGGAAATCCATTCTAGAATGGTAAATTCCAATGGAAAGGTTAGTGGGGCTGTACTGGCTATAGCCCCAATTCAAGATGTCCTTCCTGAAAGGGTTGGTAGGGCTGAGCAACTCTCTGCCCCATCTTTACCAGAAGCTCTTCCAAAACAGAATAGCAAAGCTGTTATGATAACAGCAGAAACCCAAACTGAGTCTCCTCCTGAAAAGGTTGGTGGGGCTGTGATGGCCACAGCCCAAACTCAAACAGATATGTGTGTTGTGAAGCCTGAAATGATGGATCACTCCACCCAAACTGAGAGCATGGAGGAGGAAGAGAAATCTCCCCCTCACCAGACAGTAGGACAGGATCAGCCTCCTCAGGGAACTGATCTTACCCCTGATGAAGGAACTGCCCCAGAGGTTGTTAGGCCTGGCCTGGCAGAGCCTCTGATGGCAGTGGACCCTTCTCAGGTGGGATCCAGTCTGGAGCAGGTAACCTGCCCCTCTCTACCTTGCCTCAGTCAGCCCAGGGCTGCAGAGGACAAGAAGGACAGTGAGACCCAGAGGGCCCCCTGTCAAATAAAGCACCCCCATCAACAGATTAGGGGCACCAAAACTAGTAGGCCTAGTAAGGTGAAAACTTTAAAAACTCCTGAGGGAGCCCCCTTAAAAACAGTTAGGGACCTCCCACAGATGGATTCTGTTGGGCACAGCCAAACCTGGGACCCAAAGGGCCCAAACCTGAACTGTCCCTCCAGCAAGCCAAACAGAGGGACCCAGCCTCCAGCTTTAGGTAGCCAGAGGTTGACCCTGAGAGCTCAGTGCAACTCAGTTGAAGAAAGAAAGGCACACATGGTTGAAGATAATTGGAGGAAGTTGAGCCCAAAAATAGTGGAGCCTCACTTCAATACTCCATATCCAAACCAGCCTTTAACTTTGCATAAACACACCCAAGGTAGTGATTCCCTATGGTGGAGACCCTCTAATACCCCTAGGGTGAGGGACTGCTTAGTGGACCATGAGACAGGGGGTACCCATGCTAGTGCAGGTACTTCCTTATATGGCCACTCAGGCAATAAAGGCTTACCTGGCCAAGGATAGCCTTATCTCCTTTCGTTTGGGGGGGGGTTATGTAGGAAGGTGGCTACCTGACTATGGTTACCCCAGATTTTTTGCCTTGTGTTTAGCTGGTTTTCGACTTAGTTGGCCTGGTTCCCTGCTAATCAGGGCCCCAGGCTATCTGCTCTCTCTGTAAAATGGATTCCATGTACCCTAGGTGCATAACTAGATTGGCTTGGGTCACCTTATCAGCCCCTGTACAGAGCACTATAGGTGCCCAGGGCATAGGTGCATCCAAGGCCTACCAGGGGCTGCAGCATATCTTTTGCCACCCCTGGCTGGCTATCTAAAATTGACGCAACTGGCTGATCACTCAGCTGGGGCAAGGTGGTGTAATCACCCCTTGCTTAGATATAGTATGCCTATATCTAAACCTATCTGGACACATATAAACCTGTGAGCCACTCCTATGGCAGGCCTTAACAATCCTGAAGGCAGAGTGCATGGTTTAATGTGAGATGGTGCTCTAGCATGAGCTGAGCCTGTCTGCAGCTGTCGGGACCAATTCCCTTAGCTGTTCTGGGATAATGCCAAACCATATACTATTAAGTGCATTATAATCCTCGCGGTTATATGTCAACTTTGGTTTGGCTTTATCAAAACATGTCGTGTAAGGTGTCATACGATTTGGAATACTACCCCCTCGCCAGTCCTGGCGACGGGGGTAGCATTCCACCCCTCTAGAGGGGACGACATGTTACTTTTGCTAAAACGCGGTTGATTTTTAAAAGAGCCTCAGATCCACAAAATGGATGCTTCTGCCACAGACACATGTCTGACCTCCTGCTGCAGACCGAAACTCAGCAGAGGAGGCCTGGACAAAGGATTTCCTGTCACAGGGAGGTGTGACACCACCCCAGACAGGAGATAGTGGATTGTAGCAGGGAGGTTTGAATGAAACCAGACAGTGCCTGGGGAGCACAAGGCTTCCCCTTGCATAATCCGGTCAAACCGGTTCTGGGGCAGCCCAGCCCCAGCTCCAGTGAGACCTGGACAAAGGAAAGGGGGTGTAACCACCCCCCTTCCTGGTCCCACCCATAGGGGAGGGACCTAGCAGGAGATCCACCCCTCAGATTGGAATAAGAGGGGGAGCAGTGCCAATGCAACTCAGATCATCCTGAAGAAACATAAGAAACGAAATCTGGACCCTTCGACTTTCTACACGACGTGAGAAGACTGAAGAATCTCCCTTGTGGTCAAGGAGTGACCACCCTGTGCAAACAGGCACCATCCAGCCCTCGACCCTTGCTTTGTTGCAGTTCCCGCCGGAACTCGAGCGACAGAGATCGACGAGATCAAGCTTGCCTGCCTTCTACCTGCCCGATCCACAGTCCCTGCAGAGCTGAGACCCGTGGAGGCGACCGGAAGCGTGGGGCACGCCATCTTGAAAAGGCCACGAGACGCTGACCGTGCAGCCCACGAGTGACCCTCGAAGCTGTACACCGGGGTTTGAGAAGCCCCAGCCCCGAGCTCCACTTGCACCAAAGCTCACCCCTCCACACTCGACGAGTGCTGCGTGGGGCCCTTCTGCCTGTGTGTGCTCGACGCGTTGGCCCGGTCACTTGCCAGCTGGCTTGTGGCCCCTGTGCCGACGAACTTCGAAATACGACTTGCTTTTCTGGTTGCTCCAGATCTGCACCAGCTCCTGTAAAAAGGAGCACCCACTCTGACCCTCCTGGTTCGAGTGATAAGCAATCTCCCGGTTCCGCGTGGATTGCTTTTGCCAAGTGCTGTTTGCTACAATCTTCAAGCCGACGGTGCTGACGGCGAGAGCCTACGTGGGACAGATCGTGACCTGCTCCTGGACGTCGCAGATGCCCCAGAGCCCACGTGACAGCGGAGAGAAGCCTATCGACAACCGCCTGATTGCGCCCGACATTGCCTGGTTCCGTCCTGGTTCCACCCTGGTCACTGCTGAGTGACCCAGACTCTGTCCCCTCTGCTTTCAGGTACTTTTCTACTTCGATCCACCCTTGGATCGCACCGGACACTTCTGCTTCACAGCGCCTGCAGCTGCAACAGCTCCAAGCACCAAGAACCTGCGTGACAGAACCCGACGCCACTTCGACCCTCTGCATCCACGGCCTGTGGGTGAGGTAACTTTGCAACGCCGGTGTCCTTACACTGGCACACACCTCTAGGGTCTGTGTCTGAAGTTTTGTGTTCCTAGGTTCAGCGGAAGTATCATTTAATTCACTTTAACTAACTTTTACGCACCATTGACTTTACATTGGTGCGCGCCGCACTTTCCGTGCTGCACCCGTATCCTGTGGGCTACTCCCGACTTCTTCATTGCTTGTCCTGACTGCTCCCAGCGAATCTCTAGGCCCTAGGCCTAACCAATATTCGATAAGTGTTACTTATACCATTTTTTTAGTATATGGTCTGAGTGGCCCCCCGCCCTCAGCCATAATTGTGCCAACTTTATATGTTTAACAGTGCTTTGATTTAACGCTTGTGCCCCTTTCCTCATAAAGAGTACTGGGGAGTAATTTAGAAATAAATACATATATTTTTACAATATATACTTGTGTGGTGTCCTTTCATTTGATTACAGGATTGTATGTGGTAAAACAGCTCGCTTAACACGACCTCTTAAGTTTAGCCTTTAGGCTGCTTAGTCCATGCTACCACTAGGATAGCTTGTCTAACAAGGTTGACTTACAACCAGACATCTTTGGGGTTTGTTTGGACTGATACCCAGTGGTTCCAGAATTGGAAACACTACATATCAGGCCAACTTCTCACACCGACGTAGCGCTCCTCGCGGTCGCCGCCGAACCTGTGGATTAACTTTGCCTCGACGTCGTGTAGCTCCCGTGTGAGTTACCCTGTTGCTAAGAACTGTGTTTCCAAGAAGAAGATTTGCTTGATACTAAAAGACTTTTGTGCTAAAGAAGAAACTGCCTTTGAACTATCCTTTTTCCTTCCCAACGTATTTATTCTGATTGTGTACAGTTTTGTCGTTATTTGGTCTTGTGCTAAGCCTTATATAAAAATACTTATTTTTATAATACTACTGTGTCGTGTCCATTTGTAGTGTATTCACTGTATTACTGTATGTGGTCATAATTGCTTAACGCACAGCCTCTGAGATAAGCCTGTTCTGCTCTGCCAAGCTACAAAGGGGGTGAGCAGGGGTTATCGAAGGGTGTGATCCCCTTGCCCTGACTAGAAAAGGAGTGTCCCTATTTGTCAGAAGTGCATACCTCTGCCAACTAGAGACAGCCGGTTCTAACACTAAGTATAAGAGATTAAGAACTAATTAAAAAGAGAAATAAGAAGAAGGGAATAAGATGAGTTAACATATATAGTGAAATGAGAACAAAACAAACAGGTGAAGAGGGAATGAAAGAGAAAGAAAGGAAGGATTATGAAAGAAAAAATAATGTAAAAGGAGAATAGCAAAAAAGATGGAAGAAAAAACTAAAATGAAAGATTGGAAAAACTAGAAATTTAAATGAGAAATAAGAAGAAGGAAATAGAATGAGTTACCAGATATAGTGAAATGAGAACAAAACAAATAGGTTAAGAGGGAAAGATAGAGAAAGAAAGGAGGGATTAGGAAAAAATAAATAATGTAAAAGGAGAATAGCAAAAAAGATGGAAGAAAATACTAAAATGAAAGATTGGAAAAAATAGAAAGGACAATAACCAATCGAATAACAGAAACAGATTGAATGAGCAGTAAATAGGAACAAAAAAACAAGAGAAAATATAAAAAAGGAATATCAGAATAGATGAATGAGATCATAGCAATGAAACAAAAAGAGTAAGAAGGGAAAGAGTGAAAGAAATAGAAACAGAAAGGAAAAGGGAAATAGAAAGAAACAAAAGATGGAGTAAGAATGAAAATGATGACGAGAACTAAAAACTGGATAGATAAAAACAAAGACAGAAAAACGAATGGAAGAAATAGATAGAAAAACGAAGCAGAAAGAATGAACATACGTAAGAAAGAGGATGAAGAGAATTGAATGGAGCATTAGAGAAAAAGAAATAACAGAAAGATATAAATAAAGAGGATGTGGCGCACACAGGGAAGCAAGAAAGAGTGAATGAAAGATAGAAGAATATAAGAAAGTGTTGGGAATTTGCCCCTTCTGCAGGCTCGCTCCAGATTTAGATCTTCACTACCCTTGTTTTGCTGAACCCATTTTTGTTGGCAGTAGGATTCTGCACACTTTACTCCTGCTAATATTGGGATTGATATTCACTTTTCTTTTTCTGACTGCAAAGTGAGGGAAGTTCTATGTGACAATCTTGGTGGGGTACAAAGAGTGTGAAAGGAAAGGCTGTAGCGTGTTATTTTTTTGTAAGACATTTTCTATTCATTGTTATTGGTCATTTCTAACTGTACATACAATAACATGCCAAGACTAAACAATGCAACCATAAGAACTGTAACTGCTGAGTGCTCACTCATTGACCAGAGCAATCACCTATGCCAAGTGAAGTACACCCATCAGCCCTCTGTAGAGGTGTATCCCAGTACAACAGTTGTGTTTCTGTGAACATGGAAGACAACGTTTACCACGCATCCATTTCAACATGGTACTATTACATTGTGGTTTTCACTACGCAAGTCGTTACATCGATTTGCACTTGAGGGCGCTGTAGACTAAGGAATAGTGTAAATTATTGTTTCCAACACCTTCCCTACTGTATTTAGTCTGGAGTTGGAATAGTAATTAGACTATTCCTAAGTCCAGCGCAAGTCAATGTAACGACTTGCATTGTGAAAACCGCGATCTAACAGACTGCGTTGAAATGGTCCTCGTTGTATCGTCATACATCCGTGGACATACCAGGGTTCTCTATCAGAGTCACATGATCCATTGTCAGCTCCTAGGTTCACACTCATGTCACTCAGTCTCTTTGCTCTTCCTTCCCGCCCACCCCTGGAGGGTAACCTATGTGTGTCACCAGTGAACCCAGTCGATTGTGAGTGCGTACTCTATGTGTTCCCCTCCCCATTTGTGTCCTCTAGCTAATTAAAAACTGTCCCCCATGTCTCAAGATCGTTCTGTAACTTCTCACACCTGCTGGCCTACATGTGCACCCCTGTTGCTAGTGCTCATTCGGTCATGTCTTTGTACCACAGTGCAACAGAGGGGGACCTATTCCTGAACCAGCCTATCGCCACCAACCTTTTAGCCAAAGCCAGAACCAACTGTAGGAAGTTCCAGGGAATCTTCCAAATCTTTTGATTGTTTTATGACCCCCAGAAGACAGGATACTAGTACCGCCTCAATGGCGGCGCCTGTTACGGTACGCAGTGGCTGCACCACCACTGTTCAAAATGCATGCAGTGAAGGACACGCCCATGTCAAATGTAAGAAGGAAGTGTCATTCACCGTTCACCTATAACAAGCCTTGTTCCTGGCCATGTACATCTGACAGAGCTTAACAGTGGGTTAAGTACGTGAAGTGGACATAATTGAAGTATGTGAAGTGGACATAATTGAAGTGTGTCAGTGGGAATCTGGCGTTGCATTGGACCTGTTTCATGAGCATACAAGCCATTTGCCACTCCTTATTGAATAAGGGATCTTTGAGATCTTTTTTCCAGGCCCTTGGAGCCTTGAGTTCACTCCTGACAGTCACTTCTGAGGGCCTTATAGAGGAGTGACACCAGGTGTTACGTCATCTCAGTAGGCAGTATGACCTGCAATGTTTCTGTTTGCCGAGGTGTGTTAGGGAAGTCCGTCCAAATTTCCCTTACTGTTTTGGCTGTCTTAGCCTACTAGAGGAATTGACCACCCCCCAAGGCAAAGCCCTCTCGAGCTTCAGCGGTGAGGTACTCTCCTGGGTATGAGTCTCCCAATGTTCACATCCTCCCTCCCTCCACTGCACAACCCACATGTCTGCACTAATACAATTAAATGGCAGGAATGTCCACATAACTAGTTCTCTGGCGAAGGGGAGTTTCTTCAGCACTCTGCTGATCACCCTCTCCCACAGCGCAGCGACCGGACGAACCATATATGGAATGTGCCTTGCTACCCTCAAATCTCTCATGAATAATTCCATCAGCGAAAGATCACCATAGGTACCACATAGTACTAATTTCTCCCAAATTGTCTTCATCTCCCGCCCAATGAGCCGCGTGTTGCAGCTCGGTGACATAGTAACCGAGCTCGTGGTCAGATACTCCCATGCCGCCCTCCGATAGGTCAAATTTAAGTAGCGGTAGTGCCAACCTACTTCTCTACCCAAACCAATGCAATCATAAGTCTGTCTAGAATACACAAAATGTAAATACCTATAAATGAACTGTACACCTACTTCCAAGTTTATCAGTAGTTAGGAAAGCACAAATAAAGCAAATTTTTTGTAACTCTGAAGTTTGATGGAAACAAAGATTTTTATATGATTAAAACTAATAAGGCACTTTTACTTGGCAATTTGCAAACGATATTTACTGAAACCCGATTTCCACACATTATCTTAATTCAATACTTTTGAAAAGCAACTTAACCCCGAGGACATCATCATCAAACTGCACACCTACCACTGACACAGAGGAAACACTCACTAAGGAAGACACCACCTCAATCATGTCTACTCCGGAGCCCCCACAGACCCAGTTTCACACCATATCTACAAACTAGGAGGACCTGTGATAAGCAAATTTCTCCCCCAGATCAACAACTTCTACATCAAGTCTGCAACTTTCCCAGAGGAGTGGAAGCATGCTGCAGTCACAGCCCTCCTTAAAAAACCACAAAGTACTAAGCTACTTCTAACCCTTCTCTCTACTACCTTACCCAGCAGAGGTGAGGGTGGAAGGAATCAACTAGCCAACCACCTGCAACTCAACAATCTTCCCGACCACTACTAATCCAGCTTTTGTAGCAACCACAGTATGGAGATAGCACTTATCGCTACCACAGATTAGATCTGCACTCTTCAAAACTGAGGAGAAACCACAGCACTTAAACTGCTGGGATTCTCAGCAGCATTCGACACCATGTCACACCTCAGCCTCATCAAAAGATTACAGGGTCCAGGCATCCAGCCCTCTAATGGATATGCTACTTCATCACAAGGAGAACACAGTGAGTCAAGACTACCCCCTACACATCGGAGCCCAAGGACCTGATCTACGGAGTCCCTCAAGAATTATCCTTCAGCCCCACCCTGTTCAACATTTACATACCACTACTCGCTGACGTCAACAGATCCCACTGAATTTTCATCATCTCCTACACCAATGACAACTCTATGTCAGACAGGTCCACCATGAGCAGATCCAACTTCACGGAATGCATAATCCACATAACAGAATGGACGAGAACCAGCTGCCTGAAACTCACCTTGGATTTGACAGAAGTGCTGATCTTCAGGAACAAGAACTTCCCCTAAAACTCCACATGGTGGCAATCAGAGCTCGGTCCAGCTCCATCACCCATGAACCATGCACGTAACAGAAGCATCATGCTAGATGACAAACTCAACATGGCTGCATAGGTGAACACAGTCAGCTGCTCCAGACTCCACAATATACGCATCCTCAAAACAAATCTTCGGATGTATTCCAAGAGCACAGACATACCGTCACTCAAGGCCTAACCATCAGCACACTTGACTATGGCAAAGCACTCTATGCTGAATTTGCCAACTACCTCCTCCACCATCTCAAACCATCCAGACTAGTCATGGAGCTTCCTCATTAAACTCACCTCTCGCCTCACCTCAGAGATCTCCACTGGGGGCCGATACACAAATGCTGCCAATTCAAACACCTCACGCACGCACAAGGCACTGGGCCAGCATCCCTCAACTGCCGCCTAAACTTCCACCAGCCCACCAGACACCAATGCTCTGCCTTTCTCTCACACAAATACTCCAAACATGAAAAAGCAGAAGGCCTAGTTTTCCCATTCCTTGCACCCAAAACATGGAAAGACCTCCCTCTGCACTTTAGGGCCTCCTTACTTGCTTCTGGAATTCTGAAAAAAGCTGAAAACATGGCTTTTCAACTAACACCCTGCAAATGATCTTCACATCTGCTCCAGTGCCTGAATACCCCTCGGTGATAAGTTGCGCTTTATAAATCGTGATAACATATGTGCGCTATATATTTTTTATCAGTATGTTTGTGTAAATGTAGTGCCCTTTTCCATGAAAAAATGTACTGTTGTAAATGACAGTGCTCTACTGAACGTAGATTTAGCAATATATTCGCAACAGTGTGCTACCAAAATGCACCACCAGCTACATACCACATTCTTACCACTCTCCTGATGAATATATTTGCTTCACTTTGTCAGCAACTAGGATGTTTCACAATCCCTATGGCAGTGATGTAAAATGTTGTCACTAGATTCATGCTAGCCTGGCTGATGAGGGGTGAGGCCCCGCAACCGGTCCCAGGATGCTTATTTCTGGTCCAGAGAGGACCTGGCATGGCAATTCGGGCTGGACTATTTCCAAGAGGCACAGGGTCAAGACTGATTTACATATGGCTGGATCCAAACTGGAGTGGTATGGTGAGCAAAAGAACGATAGATTGAACCCAAATCTATTGACTGGAGGTGAATGTTTGATTTGCTCTGCATTCCGTCCATCAACTGTGTGTCTTTTGTAAAATTGATGTCAGTACCTACACTCTGAAAAAAGTCTGCATCACTGGTGGAAAGGTGTTGAACTATGTCCAGTTTTAAAACAAACCCCTGCAGGTATTCCCTAGCAAGACTCTGGGTAAACCTTCTAGTCTTTTCTTACTTGACAACGTTATTTCAAAAAGAATGTGCTACTAGGTGTAATCATACACAATCAATCCAGTTGTGGATGACTTTCAGACATAAATTGAGAAACATGGTTGTGACATAAGGGATTTGTATTGAATCGTATGCCCCACGTACACACTCTATACACTTTCCCGTGTTTGTCACATGTTTAGCCCCCAAAAACTAGATAGAGATAAGAGTATTCTAGTTTCTGATGTTATGATGCAAAAGTCCAACGTTGTTGTATATAAATGTGTTTGTACATAAGTATTTCATGTACTGTCTATTGTGAATGGTCATAAGTATTTTTCATGTTGTGTATGTTATTTTGAAAAATGTGTGTCTCTTCACATCTCATGACACTAAAATCTTTTTGGAAAATATAAACAATTGCAAAGAAAGGAATGGTTTAATAAAAATTCCATTCAAACAGAAAAGATAGTGTTCTGTTTGTTGCTCAAAAATAATAAGAGCATAATGTCAAACAGAGCCAGGTTCTACTTTTTGTATTCAATTTAGTACAGCCCTACCTGGCTCTGGTCTTTTGGGCCTATCCCTCCCAGCGTTTGTACTTTTAGAAAGTTGCCATTTTTCTGTCTAAGCCAAATGTGCCTTGTTGCCAGTGTACATGGTCTCCTGACTGTTGATGGTTCCCCCATTGGAAATGTGGATTGGTACCAGATAGTAGACAAAGGAACTGGGTGAAGAGGGGGCTGGACCACTGCCTTGATAGCGCTACGTGAAGCAACCAGGAGGCTGGACCCAGCCCTTACTGAAGAAAAAGAAAAAGGCTACCCTGCCAATGGCAGATGCAATTCACACCTGGTGTGCCTGCCTTTTTTCCACTAGAAGGGCTGGAGCAAAACCCAGGCTAAAGGGAAGAACTGACCAGAACCAGTTTAGGGTTAGGCAGCATAAACGTAGCATGCACAGAACCAGAACTAAGTGCACTCCTGGACCCATGCAGTCTCAGAAGGACTACCCTGTTATCTGAAGCCTGAAGGAAGACTGGACCTGCTTCCCTTGAGCTCAAGGCTGCAAAAGTGACTCCAAGGGTCAGCTGGGTACACGGAAACATAAAGCTTCCAGACCTGACCTGGTCCCCTCTGCTGACCTTTGTGGGAGTGAATCCTGACACCCCAGCGCTGTCCTCGGCGCACCTAACCATTGGATGGAGTCAGATTGTACCACTCCCTGTTAATTGAAGGCTTCAACAGATCCAATGCAGTACAACACAGAGCCCAACCGAGTCATGCTGTGCCTGGCAGCACGCTTCACGGGACAAGACGTCGAGTGATTCAGAGCCCTGCAGAGCTGTCCCCTGCCGCTCTCGACTGGAAGCTTCACCTGGAATCAGCGCACAGCGACACAGAGACACAAAGTCCTGTAGATCCGCATGACGCAGTTAATCAACGAAGGCTCAACTTAATCTGGTGCAGAGTCACAGAGAGTTATGTAGTTCATCTGAAAGCCTCTTAGTATCCAACACAATGCAACGCACAGCCCTGCAGAGCTGACATGCACGTCTTCGAAGGTATAACTTCCAGATGACTGAACCTGGTCCTGTATCCATCCTAAGCTATATCATGGTCAGCCAGAACTTGCGACTTTGTGGCAGTTGGCGCAACCAGATACCCGCCGTTGGCACTTCATGACTTACATTTATTTATAAAGTGCTGTATCACCTAGCAGGCATCCTGACACTGTGGCACTCAGTGGTAAAAAAAAAGAATGCAACCTTACATAGCTGCTAGATACTGGTTAAGAACAGCCAGAAACCGTCCTTTAATTTTGGGAAAAGCCATGTTTTAAGCCCAGTTCTAAAGTGTAAGAGATCATCAGTGGATCTGAAGGTCTCTGGTAAATCATTCCATAGTTGAGCTGTATCAATCATGAACGTCCCCACAGCCTAAACAATTGCAATCTAGTGGCTGAGTCAGTTTTGCGCAACACTAACTAACATTAGTCATTTTCCAGATTAGATGGCTCAAGGGAACAAGGGAAAAACGGCCACTCACGTCCCCAAAAATCCTCTGTAAACAGAGAATGCAACAAGATAAATGTTGTCCCCGAGCACAGATCAACAGTTATCAATAGTTTCAGAAAAAAAAAGAAGAACCAAATTAAAGTCTTTCTCTTTAACAGTTCTTTAAATAGTTCCTTTTTATTTTCTTTTATCTTTTTTTCTTTCTCTTTAAGTAATCAGAAGATTGCCATTTCAATTTTCATAATTCATTCAGTTCACATAGAATGTAGCCAATAAACAGAAACAATGCCAACACGTGTTTCGTCACGGGAAACAATCACCTGATGACTTCTACAGGGCATAAAGGAAATTCTTTCACAGGTACACCAATGTCATTCCAAGTTGTTATCTATTACTCATGTAGTACTATATCTTTAGGTTCAATTATTCTGTATATGTGGTAATCTATATCTTCCATCAATACGCTCAATCACTCAGTTTGACTCCACAGAGTTTGAATCACAAAAAAACAGCGAATACTACTCTAAGTAGCCCAAAATGTGCAAGTGATGGCATCTCAGATGCCTAGAGATGAGTTACTCTGGTTATGGGTGAAAAGGTGGGTCCTGCACGAAGGCCTCTATCTTATATGGGGCATATTAGCAACGGCCAGCGATAATTATCGCTGGCCGTGCTTAGCGATTATCGCAGGCTATCTCTGCTTTTTATCTCCTTGGTAGCACGTAATTAACAATGCGTTACTCCAGGGTGATAAAAATTCCAGAGATAGCGGTGGGATCTCCCTTTTGCAGGGAACAACGCTGCAAAAGGGTGATAACATTGCTGATACGACCCACAGGGTTTTATCAGCACAATCCACCCCCTATGTTAGGGGTGGCTAAGTCAAGAATTTAGCAGACGTTAGTTTTTGGAGAAAACAGCAGTTTTCTCCAAAAACTAATGTCTGCTAAAATGCTAGGGCATCCTTGCTGATAGCGCAAAGCCGCGCTATTGATGTCCTGACATGCACTGTATGTCAGGAACGCCCACTTTGCATCTCATTAGAAATGCAAAGGCAGGCATAGTGCAAATGGGTGCTAACATGCGAATATGGATGTTAGCACCCTCTTGTAAATAGGGCGATTTTTTATCTCCGCTTTTTAAGCCAAAAAAGCAGCGATAGAGCCCTTGTAAATATGCCCCTTAGAGATTAGTGTTTGGGTCTGTCTGACTCATTTAAAAGAGAACATTGGGGCAAGACTAAGACGGAGGTTTCTGAGATTTTCAAATAATAGCTGTCTCTTGTCAGAGCAGTTCGTACTCTTTCCAATGGGAGGCAAGAATGGCCCTACATTGCAATTACGTTATGAAACATTCTCTCAGAGGACATTAGGTTGGAAATTTAGGACCCATTTTACAATTTGGGGAATGGGGTAATACATAAAAAAAAAATTGACAGATTACCCACCGTAATACAAGTGCTTTAAATCCTATGGTCCATGTAATATGCACAAGAGGCATCGTCACATTTGTGACAGAGCATCACATGTGCCATATTTGAAATCAGGCCCTTATTTTGCTAAGCTCAGAGCTATCAAATCCAGTCTATTTTCATTGACCTGTTTTTCATGGCCTCCCATTCCCTGATGCGGGCCTCTCAGTGGCATGCACCTAGAGATGTTATGAATGTATAATTCATCATTTAAAATGTCTTCCATATTTGTATTCATCAGAGGCTGAATCGGGAGAACGGGGAAAAGAGACTGGATGAGGGTGGAGCGAGACAGGAGAGAGAGGGAGACAGAAGAAGGAAAGCAGGACTGAAAAGTGAGACAGGAGAGAGAGGGAGACAGAAGAAGGAAAGCAGGACTGAAAAGTGAGACAGGTGGGGATGAAAGATGATTGCGAAGCATCTGACGGAGTGAAATGTGAAGGAAGTGATACAAACTCGTGAAAGTAAATTACGCCCGAGGTGTCTTGAAGTTATTGGTGTTAGAAGGAAAGTGAGAAATGGAGAACGAATAAAAAAGGTAGCAGGAATTTGTTTTTGCTTGTGGTGTTCGTTTTAAAAGCCTTGGCATTACTTCATTCCCAAGACCTTCCAATTTTAGTGGATAAGGGAACGATACAGAGAGGTCATTTGCTCAGAATCTCAAATGTGGTCAAGAAGGCAACCAGGGTTAGTAGTCATATTGCACAATAGTCACCACTTTGTCCTCAAACAAAAGCACCAAGTAAAATCTTGCTAGGCTATATAGAAAGCAGGACATTTACGAACGAACTACCTTTGAAAAACTGGTAGGTTTTTGGTCAGAGTAGGCACATGTTGATGTCCAACTAATGCAACAAGCAATTTTTTAATAAGATTTAGTCAACCTTCACCTAAAAAAGTGAGTGCAGAAGAATACATTGGTTATGGTTACAATGCATCCATCGATGACACACATATCATACACATCTTGGTGGCGACCTTCAGCTTTAGCGAACCATGTTTAAGGACTTTATCCAAGAAGTTCCTTATCCTTGCTCAACTAGACCACAGCATTAGGTGAATGCATTAGGTTAATGCAGTCAGTCAGTCTTCTGCCCTGCTTTCTTCCATAATCCAGCATATAGAGATTTCAGTAGTGTGCATAATCCTTGGAAAAAACAGGCACTCCAGAATCTCCAGTTATATAAAATCCCTTCACTGGCTAACTTTTGATGAGAGATGCATTTGTTAAGTTCTTTGCAAACATGAAAAGGCATTAGTCAAACCGTCCACTAATTTTATGTCCATCTTGCAATTCTCTCACCAAAATACTTCATTCCAGGTAAGCCCACCTCTTGACAGTTCCTAGGTTTTGTGAAACTCACAGTGGTGGTCGGACCGTACATAGCTTGGAATGCTTGTTATTCCCGCCTGTGCTCCATCACCCACTCAGCTGTGTTTCACAAAATTCCCAACTCATCACTAGTTAATCCTCCGTCTTCTCTTACTTCTTTAGTTTACCACCTATTCCAGGGGTAATTCCACATGTTATAAGTTTCTAAATTAATTCAAAACACGGTAATGTGTTACTAGATGCTTGGGTGTCAATATCCCCTGCGTGTGAAACTGCAATCTTGACTTTTATTTTGACTAGGTACAGGCATCTCACCCTTCATTGTGCCCATGTTGTGGATACAGCTGCTGACAGCCAGCCCCATGACTACCCAGGGTGAAAGTGCACAAATGCTGCACCTGAGAAGCCTGTATATAGCATTTGAATGATAACCACCCAAACAGGTTTAGAAAACTTAAACAGTTTATCCTCATGCTGTTTAGAAAATGTATTTAAAACTTGGATTCAAAACACCTCTCTTCCATTTTCAAGTTCTTTTTCACCAAGGAAGAGAGTGCTCCTGAAATCAGCCTGACAACCACTTTCACAGAGGTGGGAAGACATCAGCTAAAGTCTTCACATTTTGCTGGAGCAATCGAGTGATTGCCTGAGGTTTCTAGAATCCTGTCTGCGAGAAAGGCCACCTTTTCTGAATGCAACAGCTGTTGCTTCATCTATTTCATCCAGGTCACTGTCCTTAATTGTGGATGATGCCACAGCCTCGTCAGGACAGGAGCTTCCACCGTGTGGGTGAGAGTGTAAACCACATCTGCTGCACTGCTAGAACTGCAGTGATGACTAGCAGGCAAAGTGGAGGCTTAGCCTGCACCTGAGCCAAGAGACCAGCATGCACAGAGGAATCGGCTGCATCACCATAATACTTTTATTTAAGTGTGAACCTGTAACTTGTTGGGGACCCCAGTCCTGGGCTCCAGAGTATAGGGGAGAGAGAAGATACCGAAGGGAGGGGGCGGGGTGGAGGTCGGAAGTAGCGACTCACAGATGAAAATCACTAACAATATACCCTGTATTATGTTCCCCTCAAATGTGTAGTATTTAGTTCTGCTTTAAGATTAAATAACTTGTTGTTACTTAAAAGATAAGCAATCGGCTGGACAATACGTTTTTGTGTCTGTTGGTTAACTATTGAGTTCTTGTCACCCACAGTATCGCCCTGAGAAGGTTGTGATTGCTCACCTACCCTACCTTGACATTCAAGTGCAGAAAGGGCTGTACGTGGCCAGGTTCCAAAGCCAGCACACCAGTGAAAATTACCTAAACCACCACGGCTGAGGCTCAGTAGCCCCTGTTGCTTCCTTCAGAACAGGATCTGAAACTCTATATATTGCTGGTGGACAGCTTCAGGCTGTTTCTGGATAGTGGTTAGGATGGCGCACTGGTTTGGAGCGCTTGAATTTTTAGAAATATGTATAAGATACAGTTGAGACATATGCATGCTGGCAGGAGAAACTCATCCTTTGATACAGGATAACATTACTACCATTGATTTCAATAACAGCAATGAGGGTTGGGCTAAAATAAATGAAATTCTGCAGTAATTAGATTGTGATGCAAACCTGCAAATTCTGATATCTGTTTCTGCGAAATACAGATAAAAACAAGACAAATGCAGCGGCTAATCTCACAGCAAATCATGAACCATTGTGCGATTACTGACCTGCCCTCTTCAAACACTGAATAGTTAATGACGGAACGGATGAGCAGAACTTTTTCCTGAATGGGCTGCCATCAAATCAATCAATCATATTGGTCTAATTAGGAAGACCAGTTCTTACTGGCTGATTGCAGTCAATCAAAACTGCGAAACACCAGGCTCTATTAGATTCTCATTGGCTGATTTAGCTAGTCTCGGTTTTTAGATTCAACTGAATGGTTGATGTCAGCCCAATCATGATAAATGGGCAACCTGCAGAACCCTTAATTGTTTTGTTGTCAAGGACTAGTGGTCCACCTGAAAACAAGCATTTTCTGTGTTTTTTAAAAGAGAATTTGCTTCTTTCTTCTCATCAGCCTGGCAGTCCCTTCTGGGCTATATATGTGTTTTTTGCCACGGAGGACCTCCGTAAGCGAACAAAATAAGGCTGACATTGCCTGCTTCACATCTCTAAAAACGATTTCACCAATCTTCAAATAGAATTTGTTTTTGATTGGAATGCACTTAAAATGATGTAGGAAACACTGTAACAAATGTAATAATTATTATTACGGTAATGCATCAAATAATAAAATAATATTAATCCCTTGGCTGCGGGGCATATTCTCCTGCTGTGCTGGGAGAAGGGGGGCACGCACAGCTCCCCGGTGCTCAAGACGAGCTCAGCTTGTCATGAGCCACGGTTCTCGTGTGCTCATGACTAGCTGAGCTCGTCACGACCACGCCAGTTTAATGGAACGCTCAGCACAGCAGGTAATTAGCCCCGCATGTGAGCATTCCACGACTCATGACGAGCTCAGCTCGTCATGAGCACACGGGAACCATGGCTCATGACGAGCTGAGCTCGTCATGAGCATGGGAAGGGTTAATAATAATAATAATAATAATAATAGACGTTACACCTATATAGCACAGTCTGCCATTTGCCTGGTATCGGAGCACTGATAACTGGTGTTAAATATTACCAAACTCATTGGTACTCCTTTTTTCAACCTCATAAGGATGGAAACCTGACTCGTCCTCCCACTCAGATTGAATATAGGTCTCTATATTGGATGCAATAATAAACTGAGCTGTCTTGCCATAATGACTACGGCAATGCACTCTACACCAGCACCACCCGGAAACTTCAAAAGAAACTGCAGAACATACAGAATGCCTCTGCCAGACTCATCCCGAACATTATACGCCACAGCCAAATCACTGGCCACCTGCGAGACCTTCGCTGGCAACCTATTAACAAAAGTATTACCTTCAAGCTCCTCACGCATGCCTACAAAGCCCTACACAATGCCAGACCCCAGCCACTGCCTCTCCTTCTAAACTCCCATTAGACAACTCGGCTCTGCCGCAGTGACCCTGGCCACTATCCCATGGATCCGCAACACCTCGGCTGGAGGAAGGTCCTTCTCCTACCTCGCTGAGAATACCTTGAACTCCCTGCCTCTGCACCTCAGCATTCGCCATCGCTGCCACATTTCAGGAAGAACATCAAGACCTGGCTCTTCGACTGAACCGCAATTCCTACCCCCCTCAGCGTGTTGAGACCCTCACAGTGAATAGTAGTGCTTTATAAGAATCTTGATTGATTGATAACCGCACACAAAAAGTAACACTCTCCTTTTAAGGTTCCCCTTTACAATGGGATTTTTGCATAGCTTTAAATGGGGTGAGCCATAAGACCTGGCAGTAATTAAAAATCTACTTTGAAACAAGTCCCTACTGAGCTATATATTCATATTGTTATGTTTACTGGCATAAACACTGAACATGCAGAAAAGATCGAAGATATTTTCCCAGGGCCCCACCTTTCATGTGGCCTCTAGTAAACTGAGTTTTGGATTTCGGGGGCGAAGGCCCTTCTCAAGCAACAACCATAAATCCTGTCAGGGTGAACCACAAAAGTCACTAAATACACTTGTGCTAAACCATTTGGTAGCTTGGCACAAAAGCAGTCAGGCGTAATTTGAATCAACGAGTTAGGTATTTATGTGGTACGCAAACAGAAAAAAGTGAAAATAAAACACAAGGAAAATCCCACACCAATAATATGGGGGCTGCGTTTTTCCGCAGCTGACTCTCGTGCACAATTAAATAATAGGTTTCAAAAGCACCATATCTTACTTTTGTGGTACTTTTTACATAATCAGTGACCCTAACCCACACGTATAAGGGTGCACAAGTACTTGCTAACATTGTGTGACAAACAGAAGATTTTGCAAGTTTCAAAAACACTAACGAACAGGAAGCACCTACTAACCTCTTTCACGTAGTTTTGTTTATTTTACTAGTATTACCCAATTAGCAAGTTTAGGATTATAGTTGGAAAAAACTGATATCTCGGGTTTGCTTGTGGTAAAATGCTTTACTTGCATTTAGCCAACATAGCTAGCAAGAACAAAACTCTTAAGAGAGAACGCAGAAATGCCGCAATAGCTCAGA
This sequence comes from Lissotriton vulgaris, assembly GCF_964263255.1. Taxonomy (NCBI): domain Eukaryota; kingdom Metazoa; phylum Chordata; class Amphibia; order Caudata; family Salamandridae; genus Lissotriton; species Lissotriton vulgaris. The sequence continues at coordinate 244,459,795 of NC_141688.1, read as the reverse complement.
GCCCGCCTTGATATGCTGCTTGTCCACGTCTGTCTCCTATGCAGCCATAATTTCATTATGCACCACTTCTCTGGGCAGTAAAACATTTGTGTATTGAGCACTGCGAAAATATCAAGTCCTTCAGCACCTTTGTTACGAATCAGCAGGGCTAACACACCACAGCTTCAGAAGGATAGTAAAAATTGCCATTATGCATTTATATGCTGTATGGCTAATGTGTGCGTTTACACGGGGGGGGGGTGGCAGGGATCATTAACACCTGGACACATTTTCATACTACAAACAAATAAAAGTTCAGTAATACCCTTGCCACTGCCAGTTTAATAATATTTTTATTGATAATAATGGCTCACCTCAGGCATGCTCTTTTTTCAGGTGCCCCTTTGCTCTGTGCTTGCCGCCTGTAGCTCTGGTGTTACATTGAGCGCACAGACAGAGCAAGGAAGGGACACGCGCTTCCGGCGTCCGAACACAAATCTCCTAGCAACCCTCGACCTCTCGAAAAATGTTTTGTCGGGTGTTGTAGTTCATGTGTTTCCCGTTTGCTGTGATACATATTGCTAACGGTGCATAGTAAAAGACTACAATACCCATGATACCTCAATGCAACTTGACGTCGACGAGTTCATTAGAAAACGTCCCCTCCCATCTTCCTGGGTGGGACGTGGGAGAAAGATTTCTTTATGCATTTTTTTATATAGCGCGAAGTATACCCGAAAGTGTCAGAGCGCTTTACAGTAGAACCAGGGCTTTAAGTGGGGAAAAAAAACTGGGGGTGCTCTAAAAGGGGCGGGGCACACCTATTAAGGGGGTGTGGCCTATCCCTGCAGGGGCGTGGTCTAAAGCAAGTTAACGAGCATGTGTGCCTATGAAAACCCCTCCAATTAGCCTACCTTTGGAAAACTTTTTCTTCAAAGGATTTCACTTCCTCCTACAAGGCAGCTCACCTAGCATGACGTCTACACTCTGACCCATGATTTCACTGCCCTCCATCGGGAGCACAGTGTAGGGCACTCTTTCCAGCCAGGCAGAAGGACACAGTAGGGAAACTGAGCCCACAAACCCTGTGTGAGACACTTAAGGGGATAGAAGCCTGGAAGGAAATTAAAGGCTGTGAATCTCCATTTTTGTGGCACTAACGATTCCTGCATGGAGGTCGCGCACAAGCATTTTCATGTACATTAATGACTATTTACACAAATTCTATTTGAGCATAAAAGGTCCCGGAGCCGCACTCTGCGGGCAGCGTGCGTGTGGCGGTGCTTGTGTCATTAACAGGGATAAAAGCCCTGTCGTCGAGGTGTGGCACAGCCGTGATTGATTGTATTGGGGGGTGGGCGGCACTGCTAAATGATGTGCGAAATACCGGGCCTTTGTAGAGCCAGAGCGTGAAGGAGGAGACAGGGTTTGTTGTGCTGTTGGAGTCGGAGACACTGTCATAGCAGACACATTCTCCTGATTGCCCCTAGAGAGCACTGACTGCTGCACTAACATTCCCTGCACGTTTCTAGGCGCTATTCGATTTTCAGTAGTATAAAATTGATTTATCATTAAACATGCCATAACTATTGTATTTGCAGTCCTAAAATATATTTTTAAAAACGTATTCTGGCCCGAAAATAGAGCCCGATAGAGACCCGTTTCGAGGCTCTCTAAAAATAACTGCCGGTGCTCAGACCCGGACAGACCCGGACAGACCCGGCCCACTTAAAGCCCTGAGTAGAACCAGTTGCATTACATAAGGATGTCAGAGTACGTGAATTAAATAATGACAGGAAACAGAAGAACTCTAAACTCATATAAGAATGGTAGTAAGTACTTACGTCTACTACAGATAGTGGTTAGAGTTACAAACATACAAGTTGTAAAAACATTCAAGATTACGTTTTAAAAAAAAGTTAAAGCAATTATGGTTTGATAAATATATATTTCATATTTACAGAGCATGATCTTCTCGGGCCGGTGGTGGTGGGCGTAGGCGGTGAGCTGGACGCTAACTATGGAAGGGGGGGGGGAGGTGGATAGCTCGGCGCTGTAGAGGATGAAGGCTCCATAGCTGGGGGGAGGAGGGGGGGGGGTTAATCTCCCTCAAAGGAACTCATCGCTGTGGCTGCAGGTGTTTTTAAAAAAAAAAAATCTTTTTTGTTTTATGCGTTTTATATAGCGCGGACTGTACCCAAAGGTGTCAGAGCGCTTCACAAAAGGAACAGTAATGGTACATGAGGAGAAACTTGCAAGTGAACAAATTACAACAGCAAACATTAAGTTACATGAGGCAAAAGTGACAAATGTGAGCAAACAAAATACAAGAGGTAGCAAACGTTACAATATAGGAAGAAAAAGTGACGTGTACAGGTTACAAAGGTATACAAAGTACAAGTAGCGGTATAATACTGCAGTAAATGGAAGACCCTCAAACACAAGAATAATCGTGTCGTAGGCAATGGTGGCACTTGTGCAGGTATCTAAAGCAAACAAAATGTGAGAGGTAGCAAACAGTGTGTTACAAGAGAAAAGTGACGTGCCCATGTTACAAAAGAGTACCAAACACAGGTAGAAGGATAATACTGCAATAAATAGCAGACTCTCAAACACAAGAAAAAACGTTTTAGTCCTGGTGTTTGGGCTGTATCCAGGAGGTATTGAGGGTGATGGAGCAGGGGAGGGGAGCCAGCCGACCAATCCACAGCCCCCCCCCCCCCCCACACACAACAGCAGCAAAAGAAGAGGGCACAAGCCCCTTGTAACTCACCTCAGCGGGTACTGCTGTGCTGTCTACATTAAATGAATTCGTATAATTGGCAGGGATTCATACTCAAAGTTTAAGCTACTAAGGGTGGAAACCTGCTGTCTCCATCTCAATCACGCTAGCTAATACTACACAGCAATCACTGTGTTAGGAAAGTACGAATATGCCAGACTTAGCACGTCGATGTAAACCAAGAACATCAACTTCTTGAATTTTCTATACTACATTTTAAGTAGTGCTTGCGTTATGTTAGTAGTTGATTGTCTCGTACGGAATTAGTATATCCTCTACTGTCTCTGATACATATCTATGGCGTGTGACAAATGGGCTTTGTGTATTCACCCTAGAAATCCACACACAATTGGATCTTAGGGATGAGTTGATGGGCCATCCTGGCAGGATGGAAGGGAGGAGCTGGACCCAGCCTCACACCTGAATACGCTGCGTCCTGTCTTTTTGTATTTAATACATTTTTATTGATACAAAAAAGATATAAGTGGAATATACATTTGGCAGCTCTTATATACAGTCCATTTGTGAGTACACGCTTCTCTTTGGTTTCCCCCAAGTGTGGGAGAGAAAGAAGAAAAAGAGAGAAGAAAGGGGGGGGGGTTGTTGGTTTTAGTTACTGGGCTTTATTCAGCTGCTCATCGAGTGGCTCCCACATGCGTTATTTTGAGTTGTGCTCCTTTGAGAATTTCCCAGTGATGTTATCTGCCCCTCTGAGGAAGGTGACCCAATTAATCCATGTTTTAAAATTTGCTTTGGCAGTGTTTTTACCAGTACGTCAGGACTATTTTTAGGGCTGCAGTGAGGAGCCGGTCCAGTAGGTCTCTCTCTTCTCTGCTGTTTAGGCTTGCAGTCACGTGTTCTGTTGCTAGGCTTACAAAGCTTATTGTTAGGTCTGCTTTGAGCATGTCGTTTAGGAATGTGTTGATCTGCGTCCAGAACTTCTTAACTTTCACGCATTTGAAGATGAGGTGCTCCAGAGTGCCTTCTTCTTTCTGGCAGTTCCAGCAGTTGCCAGACTCTGTGATGCCGATCTTGTGGAGCCTAGATGGGGTCCAGTAGGCCCTGTGGAGGAGCCAGAATTTTGTTTGTGCTAATTGTGGGATTACTTTGTTTGTTGTTGCTGAGCCCCACATTTTGCCCCGTTCTTTTTCATTTAGCTGCCTGCCTAGGAGTTGTTCCCATGTGTTGGTTATTTTCTTGTTCAGTGACAGCGTGGAAGGGCTCAGGAGCTTGTATATCTTTGCAGTTTGGTGGCCCGCTGAGTTGAGAGTTTGCATGTATTTGATAATGCTGGGTTCTTCTCTGTGTAGATTTGCTTTGGTTATGGCTGTCTTGATTTTAAGAAAGTTGTAGAGTTCTTGGTTTGGGAGTCCGTGTAGTTGCTGCAGGTTTTGAAAGGTTAGCAGTGTTTGCTTAGTTTCCAGATGTTTGGGAAGGCAGATTCCTTTCTCTATCCATGCATCATTGTGCATTGTTGCTCCTTGGTAAGTTACTTTTGTATTGAACCAGATCGATTCCCAGGCCGTACCATTCAATTTCCGCACCTTGCGTCTGTCTATTTTCATCAGAGCTTCCCTGGTGTGTTTCAGTATTGGGTTGGATCTTTGGGAGTGTCTGTTTGCTGTTAGAAGAGCTGCTGGGTTAAGGCCTCCCAGAATGTCTTTTTCCACCTCTAGCTAGATTGGTTTGTATGTTTGGGTGTCATCTACCCAGGAGATCCCTTGCCTTGCCAGGCAGGCTGTTTGGTAGGTTTTGAAATTCGCCAGGTTGAGACCTCCAAGGTCTTTAGTTAGTCTCAGTTTTTGTAGGCTGATTCTGGGCTTTTTGTTTTTCCATATGAAGATGTTGATTAGTTTGTCTAGTTTCCTGTGGAAGGTTTCTGTCATCGGGATTGGCAGCATGCTTAGCGTGTAGTTGATTGCTGGCGTTATCATCATCTTGATAGTTTCTATCCTGCCCCACCAGCTTATGTATTTTGGAGACCATAGCTCTAGTCTTTCTTTTAGTTTTTTTCAGCATTGAGTCTTCGTTGTGTTGTAGCGTGGATGTTAGGTCTCTCCCAAACAGCAGACCTAGGTATTTGAGTGGCTTTGTCTGCCATGCCAGTCCAGAGCCCCCAAGGACCTCTCTTGTGGTGTGGACATTCATCGGCTTGCACTCCGATTTGTCTTTGTTGAGTTTGTACCCTGAGGCTTCCGCATATTCTCCTATTGTGTCCATGAGTGCTGCTATTGACGTAGATGGGTTCGTGGTTGTGATGAGGATATCATCCGCATATGCAGCGAGTTTTACAGTCTTCTCTTTGACTTTGACACCCGTTATTTCAGTACTGTCTCTGATTCTGGCTAGTAGGGGTTCTAGTGCCAGCAGGAAGAGTCCCGGTGAGAGGGGACATCCTTGCCTGGTGCCTCTGCCTAGTGTAAGCGTTTCGGATGTACTGCTGTTCACCACTATTTTAGCTTTCGGTCCGTTGTAGAGGGCCATCACCATGGATATGTATTTCGCCCCCAGGCCAAATCTGCTCATGCAGTTCCTTAGGAACGGCCACAAAACTCTATCGAAGGCCTTCTCATCGTCTAGCGCTATCATGACTGCCTGTTCGCTGCTCTGTGTGGTGTGGTTGATTAGATGGCACAATAGCCTTGTGTTATCTTGCGATAGCCTGTTCTTGATGTACCCCACCTGCGAGCTGTGGATGATGTTTGGCAGGACTTTGTTCAGTCTATTGGCCAGTATCGTCGCATAGATTTTACAGTCACCATTTATTAGCGAGATTGATCTGTAGTTCTGCGGGTGCTGTGGGTCTTTCCCCTCCTTGGGGATTATTGTGATGTTAGCTTCGCTCATGGACTCTGTCATCTTGCCGTTCTGTATGCAGGCAGAGTATGTTTCTGCCAGTAGCGTTTTTACTTGCTGGCCGAAGGTTTTGTAGAACAGGCCTGTGTATCCATCCGGCCCTGGTGCTTTGTTCTGTTTTAGCTGGCTGATTGCTGCTTCAATTTCCCCTTCTGTTATGTCAGCTTCCAGCGAGTCTCTTTCATCTTCTTTGAGTTCTGGCAGATTCGTGTTGTTGAGTAGAGTGGCCCCGCCGTCACTACTTAGGCTCTTGTCTTCGCTATATAGTTCCTGGTAGAACTGCCTGAAGACTTCTAGTATTCCTTTGTTTTTTTGTTTGAGACTTGTTGGTTCGGTCCGTTATTGCTGCAATTGTGTGTTGCCTTTGTTTTGCTTTTAGGTAGGACGCCAGTTGTTTCCCTGCTTTGTTGGCAGCGCACAAGTTCACAGATTTGAATTTTGTCAGCCCTGAGCCTGCTCTCATACTCAAGATCTTGTTCAGCACGTATTTCTTCTTTGTGAGCGTAGTGAGTGTGTTCTTGTCTGTTATGTTTGCGCAGTGCCCTCTCTCCAGTGTTTTTATCTCCCCCTCTATTTCGGTGATTTTTTTATTCCTCCTTCTGTTCATCCTCGATTTGATGTTCATCAGTTTCCCTCTTAGGGTTGCTTTGAGAGCGTCCCAGATGGTGCTCTTACCTACTTCGCCATTATCATGGTGTTTGAGGTAGTCTTTTAGTGCGTCCTCGATCTCCTTCACGTTTTCTCTGTTCTGCAGGATATCGTCGTTTAGTCTCCATCGTCTCGTTGGAGTTTCATTGTGTTTGCCGCTCAGTGTGAGTGATATGTGCGCGTGATCTGAGAGGGTTATCGGTGCTATTTCCGTTTCCTCTATTAGGTGTGTGTGAGTGTTGGACATCAGTATGTAGTCTATCCTACTGTAGGAATTGTGTGGGTGCGAGTAGAAAGTGTACTCGTGTGCAGTTGGGTGTTGCAGCCTCCACGGATCTGCGAGGTGTTGTTTGATGCACAGGTCTTTCAGGGTGTTGCTGTTGTGAGAGTCATGGCTTGGTCTGTTTGGGTACCTGTCTGTAGCCTAATCCATCGCCTAGTTCATGTCCCCTGCTACTAGCACAAGGTCGTTTTGCGGTATGTCGGATAGTTTGCTGTCCACCTCTTGCCAGAACTTTTTATCTTCAGAGTTTGGTCCGTAGCTGTTGGCTACATGTATTCGGTCGTCTCCTTTCAGCAGGCTTGTTACTAGTATGCGTCTGTCTTCGTCTGCGTTTGTTGTTTGTATGGTTAGGTTGGCCCTCCTGCTCAGTATGGTTATTACTCCTCGTTTCTTTCCTTTCGCCGGCGAGCGGAGTATGTCCCCTATCCACTTTGCTTTGAGTAACTTAGCTTCTTCTTCTGAAAGTTTGGTTTCTTGCAGCGTATAAATGTCGCCTTTTAGTTTGGCAAGATGGTCGAGTATTTTCCTGCATTTGATCGGATGGTTCAGGCCTTTAACGTTCATGGACACCACCTTTAGGTTTGTGGTAAGGCTAGCTCTTGTTGTGTTGTTCATGGTGGTCTAGTACTGTCACTGATGTCATTGTTTCCTTTTTGTCTTAGTGCTGGCCTGTATGTCCATTTTCCGTGGCACTCCTTATGAGCCCCCTGGGAATTGGAATGTGCAGTGTGGGATGATAGGTGAGGAAAAGATATAGCAAGAAAGAGAAAAGGAAAATCTTGTTACACAAATGCGTACTGTATCATTAGCCCTCCTGTCCACCTGTCCCTCCCATCCCCCCTGTTCACCCCCTTCCCCCCCTCCCTACCACCCCCGCCTGTAGAGAAATGGGTGTGCGACAGCAGGGGTCCTCCCACTTCCTCCCCCCCCCAAGTCTCTGTCTCTTCGGCCTTTGAGTCATTGCATAGTCTGTATTGGTGATTTGATGCATACGCAATTTCACAGAGTGAGGAGGAATGGGAATGGGAAAGACAATCAAAAGGATACGGCTGTTGTGATTTTTCCCTTCTTCTTTCTCCCCGTCGTTGTCGGCGGCTTCCCTTGAGGTAGATGCGGTTGAATGTATGTGTGTTTGTCTGAGGTAGTTGTGTTCGTTTGAGTTCCGTTAGTGTTGGATTTGTGCCTTCTTCATTCTTCCTCTCCATCGGCTCCATCTGAGGATGCTCTTCGCTTTGCTCCTGGGCTTTGTAGCTCCATTTCTTCTGGTGCCGGGCCTTGTAGGTATCTGTGTAGGTTGTTGGGGTCGTCAAAGATTCTACTTCCGTGCCTATCCGTTATTCTCATTTTGGACGGGCCTGCAAAGGTGAAGGTAATGTTTTTCCTGCGCAGTTGTTCTCGCAGGGCTAGGAAACCTTTCCTCACTTCTACTGTCAGCCTGAAGAAGTCTTGGGTGATTGTTACCTTCTTCCCGTTAATCACCATTGGGCGTCCTTTCCTGGCCATGGCGAAGATTGCGTCTGTGTGGTTATCTCTTAGTGGCTTGCATATTATTGGTCTGGGAGCACTGCTGTTCACTTGTTTCTACGCTGGTATACAGTAGGCTTTGACGATTTCGAGCGGCCTATCAAAACTGAGACCGGTCAGCTTGGGGATTATGGTCTCTAGCATTAGGGCCCATGCCCCTGGTGTGTCCTCTTCCTCTTCGGGCACTCCTAGAAGTCTTACATTTCCTTTGCGGCTTCTGTCCTCTTGCTCCGCCATAGTTCTCTGTAATGCTGTGGTCCTCTTTATCTCCAAACCCAGGTCCTTGTGTGTCACACTAGCGCGGTCTTCCAGCTGGCTAATTCTTTTCTCCTCCTCATCGATTCTGCCGTTGGTCTTGCTTTGCTCGGCTCTGATTGCTATCAGTTCCATCTGGATGTTGTCTACTGTTTTTTTTGTGGCCTTTGTTAGATCATTTCCTTCCGTTATCTTCCTCAGTAGTGGGTCAAGTGTTATAGTTTCGTTGCTATGACCGTCACGTTCCTTTGCCGGCGAGTCAGGGGTCTCGTTCTTGCTCTTTTTTTGGTCATTTGTGACTTGTTTCCCGTCTTTCCCCGCCATGGCATCGAAGCCTCTTCTGACCTGGTGCGTTTGAGGTCTCCCTCCCTTTTGTTGGTGTTTGGCGGCTTCGGGTTTTGGCCCCTTATCTTCTTTGGCGCTTTGGTTGTTTGGAGCTGTCAGGGTGCTGTCCCTGAACCTGGGCAGCCACCTTACGACTCTGGTTTTAGTCCTAGACTCCGCCAGCCTCTTGCGATATCTCGCCTCTATTCGTCTTGGTGTTTTGCGACGTGGCCTCCTCCCGCGGCTGCTTCCGTTCTTATATGCTTCTTATATGTTTCCCCCTTTGGCGTCTTGCCTTCTCTGTTTGCTGTTCGCGGTGCTGTTCTGGCCGGCTGTCTCTTTCTTGCTTACTGCCGCCTCTGTAGCTTCTGTTGGGGCTCTAAACCAGATGGCTGCGCTTTAACGCGTTGTTCAGTTTTCCTTCTGTTTGCCTTCTTGAGTTGGCCGCCGGGTTACACGGCCTTCCGTTTAGCCTGTGATTTTGGGATTGGCGGGCTCCTGCAGTCTGCGCTACTTTGCCTTGAGCGGATCCGCTGTTGCGCTTTCCGTACTCTCGGCTTGCCTGCGCTTCGTCCTTGGCGCCTGCCTCGTTGCTGTGATAGGGGGGGGTTCTTTTGCACCTCCTTCACTCGTTATGGTGGCTGCAGGTGGTTTTTCTCCTTTGCCAGAGTCTGGTTTACAATGTTTGTTTGTGCCTTACTCCTGCCGCCTTGCTGTCTCTGCTGCCGTCGGTTTTGCTGCTTTACCCTATTCAAGATGGCCGCCGTTTAGCGGGGTTGTGCGGCACGATCATCGTTCTGTACCCAGTTCTCCGCCCAGCTCTCCGCCTCGCTCGCCTCAGAGGTAGGTCGGGGTTATCCTAGGGGTTCGTCGGGTTTGTGGCCTTTGTTACTCAGCATTGAGTGGTTTTGTTGCTGCGCTCGCTCTGCTCGTGCGGGTCCCGCCGCTAGCCTGCTATTGTTTTCCCAAGATGGCCGCCCCTGGCTTCTGCACCTTTCCCAATATGGATGCCAATATGGATGCCTTCCGTTTTGTTTTGATTTGTTCATCTAGAATTGAATTCAGCCCTTCCTATACATCAGCGGCTGGTTTATCGCCGGCGGAGGATCCTCTGCTTAGGGCTTAGGGCTTCCGCGTTTCCAACCCCGGGAGCACTTACTTGCGTCTCGGATTCCGCTCTCTCTAGGATCTCTCCGCCATCTTGCGCTTCCGCCTCCTTCTCGACCCGTTGCCCTTTTCTCCTCTCACAGCCTCGTCTGTAGATGTTACCGGGCCTGGAGACTTTTGGCGGGTGCCCCTTATGTTCATACACCTCTCCGTATCTCCGTTGTCTCGTTTCTTGCTTGTTTTCCTTACTAGCGCTCCGTTCGTTTGACTTGGGGGTCGGGAGCTCCGGACTTAGGTCTGCTGCCTCCTTGCCATCCAAGCCACGCCCCCCTGTCTCTACTGAAAGGGCTGCAAAATTTAATGAGTCTGGAGCCAAGGCATAGGCGGTGGGACACTTCTGTTCGCCTCAAAGACTGTCTTTTAAAGCTCAGCTACTTCAAAGGCACAACTGGGTATAAATACTAGAAATCTGACACCACTATTTCTGTACACTTCTGGACCTGTTAATACTCTCCCAGGAAGAACGACTGGGGTGCTGCTTAACCTCTCCGATGCTGATGACGAGCTCAGCTCGTCATCAGCCACGGGGGGCGTGTGCGGATGACGGGCTGAGCTCGTCATCTAACGCGGCTTTTGAAAAAAAGCCGCACAGCACGAAAATAACCGCCGCAGTGATGCGGTTAAGGACTGCCACTCTGCTGTGCTGCTAATGCTGTTCCACTGCCTAGGTGAGAAGGACTGGGCCTGTACCACTTAAACCCAAAATGACTCCAAGGGCTCACTGGCTGTTCTTCTGATCAGAAGTCTCAGGAAGATAAAAGACGTACACCCTACCTGCTTCTGCACCTGGACTCCACCATCTGAGTCTGCTCTGTCAAGTGCTGCAGCCCAGTCCTGGACCCTTGGAAGTGGGCCTAAAGTGTTTGAATTCCCTTTTGATTAAAGGAGATGGTGCTTCATTTATTAAGAAAATGATTTTTTGTTTGTTTGTACGTCTGCAATGGTCCCGTAGACCGATGGCTAGTACTCAACAAGCTTGTTTTAGCATTTGCATTTGTGAATGGATTAAATCCTCCTTTGTGTTGTTTCAAAAGTTCAATATTTTGCAACTGGATTTCTATCGCAAATCAGACTTTAATAAATAGCAGTTTGAAAGGGATTGCCTAAACACACCCCTTCCAAACTGCGATTCGTTATGGGCTTCTAAACCCATCTTGCTTTATAAGAATATAACAGAAATCCATTTTTGGTTCATAAACCCTGTGATTTTGCGAATTGCAGGCTTTGCAATGGCAAATTGTTCTCTTACATCAGGCCCTATGTGTTTGTTTTTTACATTTGTCATTGTTATAGATTATTTCCAGTAATGAAGGAGTCACTGTTTTCCTCCTGCATATTCCTGCAGCATACTGCTGCAAGTGTTGAATGTCTTCAAGTGCGGATTATAAGTGGTTATTTTGGAAGGCTCTTGCAATTCGAACTGATTCTGATACTGCGTTCCCATTCTCAGTTTTGATTTCAGTTGTAGCTGTCACAAAGTTAAACTCAGGACTTATCATATGGTTGGTCTTCTGTCTCATTTACTGCTTTCACAGCACTACATAGTTCTCCCAGGAACAAATCTCAGTAGCAGCACCAGCAATATAGGCAAAACACTAGCTCTGTTGAAAATGTAATTGGAACTGTAGCTCTTGCTCCTGGCCCCCCATTTAGTGGCCAAACCATCCATTGCATCCATCTTTGACAGTATGGATTCCTTCATGCCATTATATTAAAAGCTGGTTAAAATCTCTACAGTCTGAATAGTTTTGTATTTTTGGGTATGCAAGGTGTACCCCCTGAATAATGTCGGGACTCAAATACATATTTAATGGTCATACCTTGAGAGTGTACCAGCGGCTAGAAACGGGAGCAGTGTAGTCCTGAAGCAGACTTTGGTGCTCCCTAAATAGTCCCGTCATTATGATTTAGGCTAAATTATTAATACTGAGGCATTCTCATAATATTGACATACATAGGTTATTGTTTGAAATTTTATCTGAAGAATTAATAGCTAAATACATAAAATCAGTAAGTTATATATAATGTGTACAGATCATAATTACAAAGAACTGAGTACAGTTTTAAATTAAATCCAGCATAAATTTGCCTTCCAAAGGTGGGGAGGTAAGGGCTCTCTCTAGGTACAGAAACTGCAATTCTTTTATAGGACTATAGACAAAGACGTTCATACATTCTACACAAGTACATGGTTCTCAGGATGTACACCAATTGGGAACAAGCAAGAAGAAAACATTTACTACAGAATACATTTGGAGATTCTCTTAGTACTACATTCGATTTTATTTGTTCTCACAGAAATTCGAGCATGCAATTAATGCGACTAAGTATGACACTTGCCTGAGACAGTTGGGAGGTTCTTAGTTAGGTACAGTGAGGGAAAGTCTCTGGGAACACTCTAGGTTATAATTGAGAAGCTCACAATTCTTTATGTAGACCAGAAACCTCTGTAGCAGTTGTCACGTGATGTAAGATGACGCCAATGCAAGATGGAGGACAGTGTAAACACAGTTCAGGTTAGCGTCAGCTCAGTAGAGAAATGCAATTAATGATATAAGAAAAACAACTCCCACAATATCAAAACCACCATATCGTTGGTACAAAATGTCATGGACAAAATATTGAAAAATTATTGACAGGTAAGTCTAGATTTTTTTATATCCAACTCCACCTATATGTACCTATGTGATACATGTATCTTCAAGGTAAACAGATTTGGAGGTAGGAATAGTAAATCTATAGTTCCCTATATGTACTTCTTTTGATTATTTGTCTCTTGATAACCTGTCCTCAATATTGTTGTGCAACATATTGTTGTACATCCGGTATGGAAGTATGCTCTTAAATACATTTGTGTCTTGTTTACTTGACTGCCCGGTTATGTTGCAGGTCATACGTCCAGGCACAACAGAAATTAGAAAACCCAGTGAGCACAAGACAAAAGATAGGGGGCATGCACAGAATGCAGATGCCTAACTGCATTCCAACTATAGGCCAATCTCGCTGCTTCCTGCCCTGGCCAAGGTCACTGAAAAGTATGTTCATACCACCCTTACCAACTTTGTAGAGGGTAACTCCTTATTACACCAGTCACAGTCTGGATTTAGATCTAACCTGAGCACCGAGACCGCCCTACTTGAGGTAACTGAGACTGTGAAGGAGACCCTCGACAGGGGTGGAAAGGCCCTGCTTATCATGCTTGATTTGTCGGCGGCCTTCGACATCGTCCCCCACGACCTCCTCCTAACTAGACTCTGGGAGATTGGGCTGCGGGGAACGGTGTTCGCATGGTTTCAGTCTTTTTTGGCCGATCGGAGACAAACGATCTGGGCTCCCCCTTTCTCCGCCCTGATGCCGCAGCTTGAGGTAGGGGTCCCGCATGGCTCCCTACTTAGTCCCTTCCTCTTTAATATCTTCCTTACACCTCTTGCGGCACGGGTGGAGGAGCTAGGGGCCCAGATCATATCCTATGCGGATGACACACAGCTCCTGTTCACTTGTGACAGGGGCTGTGACTTCGAGGGAGCAGCCATTCGGAAGTGTTTGGAGTTTGTATTTGACTGGTTCGGGAAAAATGGCCTCAAGTGCAACTCCAACAAATCCGAGATATTGTTCTTTGGTTGTCCTGCAGACCCAAGATGGAAGCAATGGTGGCCTTCGGCCATGTATCCCCCTGCCAGCGATTCGGTCACAGCTAAGAACCTGGGTATGATGCTTGACAACACTCTTTCCTTCAAAGCCCAGGTTGCTGGCTTGACTGGGAAGTGCTTTGCATCTTAAGGATGTTGCGTACGTTTTTGCTCTATTTATCTTTGGAGCATAAGAAAATCACGGTGCAAGCATTAATTGGCTCGCGCCTAGACTAGGCCAACATCCTTTACTTAGGTCTTCCTGAATATCTGCTGACTCGTCTGCAGATAGTTCAAAATTCTGCAGCCAGGGCAATCTTCGGTTTAACTAGAAGATCTAGGGCCAGCAATCTCCTTGTCTCTCTGCATTGGTTGCCGATTCGCAAGCGCATCTTCTTTAAGAGCCTAACTACAGCTTTTAGGGCGCTTCACAATTTCGGCGCTGAATATCTGCAGAGAAGGGTCAATTTTTATCTCCCATCTAGACCTCTGAGATCTGCTGCCCTGGCCAAGGCTATCGTCCCAGCAGTGAAGCGTGCTCGCTGTGGAGGTTGCTCCTTTAGTTACCTTGCACCCCGTCTCTGGAACACACTGCCCTTGACGTTGCGGACGTGCACCAATCTCTCGGTTTTTAGGAAGGGACTTAAAACTCATCTGTTCGCTTTGTAAGGCTGTTATGGTTAATTCTGGTTATTTTTTCCGTTATGGCTGTTTGTTTGCTGCTGGTATTTGGTGAGATGATCTTTAGCGCCGGGACGCTCCTTGGAGCAGCTGAGCGCTCTATAAAACAAACAGTAACATAACATAACATAACAGGGAGTTCAGAGAGCCTAGGGTGAGGCAGAAAGTATACATCTATGCTGCCAGCCTTAAAGCCTACAACCAGATAGAATACCAGCACAGGGCACAATAAAGGAGAGAAGAGCAGACAGGTAGGTCATAGGATCATATTTGTTTGAGTATGTCCTATAGGTGAACAGCAGCAAGGTGGTATTGGCTTGCTTTATATGGAAAATCAGAAATAACAACAAATGATAAGACGGGTCCAAAAGGATAATGTAAAAGGAGATGGGTCCACTTTAATGTAAGCAAAATGGGCAAGATGTGTTTTGAGTAGCCAACTGAAATAAAGGGGATTTGACTGAGTTCTTAGGCTTCTTAGGTTACTTAAAATCCTGACAATAATTTATTTTGCCCTTGGTGCAATTTTAAATATTATTGTTTCAAAATTTACAATCCTTTTTAGTCGCCGGCGATGGTAAACAGTTTGGCCAGTTAAGGTAATTTCTTTAAATTGATAGTTGTTTTACCTGAGATGGCAGGTTTCAAATTGAAACCCTAGCTTTCATGGATGTCCTTCTTCCTGCACTTTTTAGATTTTCCTACCAGGCAGCTTTTAGCTATCTACTCTCAAAGAGCCACGTACAAACCTTAATGCTGGTTGCAAACAAGCTCATTCGCAGAATAGGTTTGTGAAATTACAAGAAGGCTTTCTGGCATGTACAAAGCCCAAATAGTGATTCGGTAACTTGTTACCGAATCTCAATTTGGGATTTGGGATTCAGTATTAGGAAGGGGTGTGTTAAGGGAGTCCCTTCCTACTAGAATGTGATGTACAAATGTTTTATGACCAGAATGCAGATGCAAAACATTAATATATTTTGCCATCTACTTCTCTTGGGTGGTTACCAAGTTACAAATGGGAATGGGGACCCCTTCCCCTTTGTAGATGTTTGTAAAAAGGTTTTTTAGAGCAGGCGCTACTCTTTAAAAACAAAACTGAAATGTTAAATTTTTCTTTGAGAAACACAACTCATTTTCCTTTACGGAAAACGAGCTTCATTTAAAAAAAAAAAAAAAAAATTATGCTTTATTTAAAAGCAAACACAGGCATCGTGGTCTGCTGTCTCCAGCAGGCCACCATCCCTGCGTTTTTAGCGATTCCCAAGGGATCACAAAGTGCGACCTACCTCATGAATATTAGTTCACTTGCAACCCCATTAGGAATCGCTAAATATGTCAAGAACATATTTGGACATAGGTGTTTGTGATTTCCTAATAGCGAATCGCAAAAATTCGCTATTAGGAACTCGCAAAATAACATTTACATATATGTGGCACTAATACTTTTTGTCTACAAAACCAATACCTAGAGTAGCCATGCTGCTGCCGCATGTAATGCCCTCTGCTAAGGTAGAGGTGAGCAGAATTATGATGGAGTGTTGTGCAGACAATAGCAGAATGCCAAATACCATGCAGCTGTTGGGCTGCTGATACGGGGTTCCCTTCATGCACTCATCTCCCTTGGTGGTAACCTCCTCTATGGTCCTGCTACATTATGAGCAGGCTACTCTAAAGTACATGGTCCTATCTGAATAGGAAAACAAAGAACCTCAGATCTGTTTCAGCCTATTTGACCTTTAGAGTGAGCTATAGCTTAAGTCCTGTGGCATGGTGAGTACAGAGCCTACAGAGCAGGACCAAGGCCGATTTGTGTATGCCTAGTTTCTGTGAGACGTAGTATAGTGGGCACAAAAATATGGACTGGAATGCAGCCCAAGTAATTACCAGTGGTGGAGATTAATTTGAGCATTCAACCCATCACTTTTTTCATATCCTCAATGTGATGCCCTAAGTGGATTGGATATGACTACAATATGAAGAGCAAATTTCTCTCGGTGGCCACAATATATTGAAACAGATGTTTTACTTCTTTCAAATTTGTTTTACAGTCAACTACAAAAGGGTGAAAAATACAATAAAGACTTATATGTTTTTTTTAACAAAAATATAAAGTTTTATTCTTTATTTATATATTATTTCTTTTAGTACCATCTTATTTCATATTAATTCAAGACAGAAAGAAATTCTTTTTTTTTTTAAAGAATTTTCAGAATTTTGTAATTTATAACTGCTTTCATAGTAAATACATAATTCTCACCAGTTCAAATATGTTGATATTTCATTTACAAAAAAGCAAAAGAGAAGAAAAAGCATAACATTATATACTTAATATAAAATACAGGTCTATATACAGAAAAACACAATGCACCAAAATAATTCTTCCCCTGGTAACCAACAATTCATCATACATATCCTCACACATTCATAACCTCACCACATTCAAACCAACAACATCTGAAAAAATGGAGGAAACTGGACCTAATTAGCAGAAGATCCTGCCAATCGGTAAGTCTCAAAGCGGATTATGAGACTACGCACTTGGTCAACTCGCGTTTCGGCGGCTCTAGGCCACCTTCCTCAGGACCTCTTCCAGATAGACAGATACAATTGCCCAGGGGATCTAAAAGTGTATAATGAATACAGTCACCACAAGTAATCCCAATTGGGAACAAAAGAGAAATATGCAAAACTTAAATAGTTCGAGCTCACACAAATTATTCCATGTGACCAACCAACATAAAAATTATCTAATAGGGTAAACATTTACAAATTTACAGAACAAGCAACAAGTCTTGTCGATGCACAGGCATATGATCCCTTTCTAGTGGTGAAAAGTTCTTTCTCTTTTCTTGGGTGCCTTTTTCACAATGCATCCCTGATATTTTCACATACACAAACAATATGCGCTAGTATTTGATTTGAGTATAATATGCCATCATCAATGGATCATGAGATCTGGGGCCATATGTATCATAGTTCCGTTTTGCGATTCCTAAATAGAGATTTTTAAGGAATCGCTATTTAGGAATAATTTCCAATGCATTCCTATGGGCCAGGAGGCCCATAGGAATGATTTCCAAATAATTCTCAAATTGCGATTTTGCAATTTGCTAATTGCAATTTGAGAATTATTGCAAGGGTGCAGGGCTGTCTCAAGGACACCCTGCTGCACCCCTGTAAATTACATGTGTGTGCATATGGCGCACAAACATGCCCAATGGGCATGTATGTGCGTCATATGCCACCCTCACAAATGCACAATTGTGCATATTTACAAGAAATTGCAAATTACCACCAACTTGTAGTTGGTGGTAATTTGCGATTTCTAAACCTGAAATCGCAAGTCTAAAAAGCTTCATACATAGCATTTAAGGAATTGCAAAATTGCGATTCCTTAAATGCTATAGCAAAATAAGGAATCGCAAGTATTTGCGATTCCTTAAGATGCAATTGTTTCATACATATCATTTTATGCAAAACAACCTTTTGCGATTCGCAAAGGCCCGAATTCGGCGAATTTCGGCCTTTGCGAATCAAAAAAGGCTTGATACATATGGCCCCTGTAACTTTGTAATTAGAAATACCGTATTTTTATACAGATTATTTGGCAGCTGAAAATGTATAGATTTGAGCTCCATTGAAAAAATAAGAAAATAATGAGGAAAATGAAGATTGTATAATGCTTCTTACAACAATAACTCAAAAAACAAGGTAGGCTCGATTAATTAAGTTGACCAATAGATGGGCTATTCCTTTTGAAAAAACACATAATGCTCACTTATCGTCAACTATCTCTTTTCAGCATTTATGGAATTTATTATCCTGGCCTGTGATGGCACCTATAGTGACCCCGCATAAATAAACGTGACAAAAATTGGGGTAAGATACACTCACACTCTTTGATTGCGCCCTATCTTAACCCAATAATATGGAGAACATAGTTTTTTACCTGGATCCTTTTAAAATTTCCAGGAAGCCAGAACTTCATTTCATGTAATTGAATTGAAATACTACAGCCATCAAGTTTCAACTGCTACACTCATCCTTTGTGGGCAGGATTAGTAAATTGTGGTGTGTTCCCTTTTAAGTATTCAGATATACTTGAATGGAATAGGGAAGGATCTACATTGTAGATATCTGTATCGAAAGAGGTGTACCAACAGAAATGAACTTAAATTCACCCTTTAATGACACTGGAATGTTATTTTTCTTGTTGCTTGTTCTGTTCATTTGTAAATGTTTACCCTATTAGATAATTTTTATGTTGGTTGGTCACATGGAATAATTTGTGTGAACTCGAACTATTTAGGTTTTGCATATTTCTCTTTTGTTCCCAATTGGGATTACTTGTGGTGACTGTATTCATTATACACTTTTAGGTCCCCAGGGCTATTGTATATGTCTATCTGGAAGAGGTCCTGAGGAAGGTGGCCTAGAGCCGCCGAAACACGCGTCGACCAAGTGCGAAGTCTCATAATCCGCTTTGAGACTTACCGATTGGCAGGATCTTCTGCTAATTGGGTCCAGTTTCCTCCTTTTTTTCAGATGGTGTTGGTTTGAATGTGGTGAGGTTATGAATGTGTGAGGATATGTATGATGAATTGTTGGTTACCAGGGGAAGAATTATTTTGGTGCATTGTGTTTTTCTGTATATAGACCTGTATTTTATATTAAGTATATAATGTTATGCTTTTTCTTCTCTTTTGATTTTTTGTAAATGAAATATCAACGTATTTGAACTTGTGAGAATTATGTATTTACTATGAAAGCAGTTATAAATTACAAAATTCAGAAAATTCTTTAAAAAAAAAATGAAATTTCTTTCTGTCTTGAATTAATATGAAATAAGATGGTACTAAAAGAAATAATATAGAAATAATGAATAAAACTTTATATTTTTGTAAAAAAAAACAAATAAGTCTTTATTGTATTTGTCACCCTTTTGTAGTTGTCAGTAAAACAAAGTTTGAAAAAAGTAAAACATCTGTTTCAATATATTTTGGCCACCGAGGGAAATTTGCTCTTCATATTGTGTTTTCTCATTCCCCTCCTTTTCCCTGGCCTTATTTATCTTTTGAGGGGGTACCATCAATCTTGCGATTGGATATGACTAGACATGGGTTCTGTGCTTATTCTGCTACAAGTTACACTTCACTGGTGACATATAAATGGTCTGAGATTGCTTCCGTTCCCATTCAAAGAGGGAATTTTGGGCCTGGACTGGTTTATTCGAGAAAGACCAAGGCTGATTTGAACATGATTGGTTCTAGTATGAGGTGGCATGTCTGTCAAAAATAATTACCAGTAGCTGAAATAAATTCATGCATGCCACTCATCTCCTTTTTGGTGTCTTCATCACTATGACATTGCTATGGGCAGCTGAAATTAATGTCGGAGAATAGCCAAACCTAAGAGTAAACACAGACTACAAAATAATTTAAGAAAAACTGCAAAATTAATTTTTACAAGTAAGAAAGGATGAGAAAAAATCCTGTTAAAAACCAAAGTAAGGGATACATTAGAATGTTCTCATTGGCTTAGGTTAGAAATTAAAATGTGTCCATTTAATATATTTCTATTTTGTCTCATTTGTGCATGTCTGATGGAACTCTTTATGGTTGTTGCAGGTGCTGCACTGTTGTATCCTGAAGATGTCCCTTCAAATGATATCCGTCACCAACAACTCTTCATTGATCCAACCAGGGTTTTCTCTGTTAAGAATTAAGGAGCAAGTTTTCCTTTTTGGACAGAAGGGGTGGCCGAAACGCTCCTGCCCTACTGGAGTTTTCCTTCTCGATTTAAAAAACAATGAGCTTAAACTTAGACCCACCACCTTTTCTAATGACTCATGCTACCTCCCACCACTGCGGTATCCAGCCGTTTGCAACCTATCAGCGGACTCGGAGGGGGAGAACAGCCAGTATCTCATCCACGGCGGGAAGACACCCAACAATGAACTCTCCAACAAGATGTATGTCATGTCTGCCATCGATCGCACAAACAAGAAGACCACCTTCTGCTGCACTGAGAAAGAGCTGGAAGGCGACATTCCTGTGGGAAGATATGGCCATTCTATTAATGTGGTTCATAGCAGGGGTAAAACAATGTGTGTGATATTTGGAGGGAGATCATATATGCCCCAGGGGCAGAGGAACTCAGAGAACTGGAACAGCGTTGAGGACTGTCAGCCCCATGTCTTTTTGGTTGACCTTGAGTTTGGATGTTCCAACTCGTACGCCCTACCACAGCTTCAAAGTGGATTTTCCTTCCATGTTTCCTTGGCCAGAAACAATACAGTTTATATTTTAGGTGGCCATTGCCTCAAAAGCAATAGTCGCCCACCAACATTGTACAAACTAAAAATTGATTTGCCTCTTGGTAGCCCATCCATAAGCTGCACGCTGCTTCCCGGTGGGTTGTCACTGTCGAGTGCCATTGTCACTCAGATCGGCAGCAAAGACTTTGTTATCGTTGGTGGTTATGAATCCGACACCCTTAAAAGGATGGTGTGCCACGCCATCACCTTAGAAGATGACAGCATTGAGATCTCGAGGAAAGCTAGCCCAGATTGGACCACAGAGATCAAGCATGGTAAGATCTGGTTTGGCAGCAACATGGGCAACGGGGCCGTGCTTTTCGGCTTACCTGGGGACAACAAGCAGCAGACACCCGACTCCAACTTTTTCTACATCTTGAACTTTGGGGAAGAGAAAGTCACAGAGGCTTGCAATGTGGCGAGCACCGAGGATCAAGAGGACTCCATGCCTCTGGAAGACTCAGAAGAGTTTTATATCACGGCCGATACCAGTCTTTATGATGACGATGACGCTTATAATTCAGACGACGAGGAAGATGAGTCAGAAACAGGCTACTGGATCACCTGCAGCGTCGGCTGCGACATCGACATCAACACCTGGGTACCATACTACTCCACGGAACTCAACAAACCAGCTATGATCTTCTGCTCCAGTGGAGAGGGTCACTGGGTCCATGCCCAATGCATGGACTTGTCGGAGAGCATGCTGCTGAACCTGTCAAAAGAAAACTCCAAATACTTCTGCAACGACCACAGCAGGGTGGCAATGGACATGCAGACACCCAAAAAGGTGCCTCCAGTAAAAACAACTCCCATGAAGGCTCTTCACCGAAAGGCACCCAGCAAGGTGCGAACTCCCATCAAGAAATCTTTTCTCAGAAAATTGTTTCAATAGAAGGATTATATTTCTGTTTTTTAAGTGTGCTGCTTAAACATAGAAAGCAGATGCTAGCACTTTTGCGCATACTATCCCAGAACGTATTGCAAAATGGGCATCACAAGCCATAGAAGATGATGAAGATGAAGCAAGCATTTTGCATTGTTGATGCGACTCTAGATGGAAAGTGAGGTTGGCGAGATCAAATTTACAATGGGAGAAACCATGGAGAACCTGCTTTCTAATGACAGGACAGTTGCTCAAAATTGTTGCTGCAGCAGAATAAAGTGCTTTAACAAAAGAATAAGAAGATGTGAATAGAGGAACTCTTTTCGAAAAACTTGGAAGGAGTCTGTGCATTACATAATTGAATTAAATTGTACTTTATGTGAATAATGGTGTGTACTGATTATTCTTTTGTCAATGTTATTATGGAGCTGGGCTCCTGTAGGGAGGATTAGGGGGCGTATCTTTTAGATCTGTGCACCATCCCTATTTTGATCAAATGAATTCACTGAAGGGGGAAGGTGTGATTCTTGTTGCCTCAGTCTCATATTTGTAAATCACACAAGGATAAATGAATGCCTTCATTAAAAATATCCTCCTAACAATGCTGCCACTTTTTGCACTGGGTATACCAGAAAGCAGAATCCCCCAAAACTGTTGATTATGAGTTTTCTCCCCAGAATGAAGAATAGTTCCACAGACCGAGAGATACGAGGACTATCGGTTTCAAAGAGAAAAGGGGTGACATTGTCCGCTTGCTCTTAGCATTTGAGAGGTGCCACCTGGATGACCGGTTTGCGTCAGGAGTGAGATGACGAAGTCTCAGGACAGGCTTGAGCCTATTCAGGCAGGTGGGAGAAGCATTGTCTGCTCCTTTCCCAATCACTGTAAACAGAGTCTGTTGTCGCCACAGCAGACATTATAGAGTCCAGTGTTTGCAGACCAGATCATTCTGAGCCCAGAGGGATCACTTCTGGTGAAATACAGCCCCTCACAATCAGGGCTAAACACAGAGAAAATCACAGAAAGGCCACAGTTAAGTTAGGATCTGCTCTGTGTGTCATTAGTTTAAGCATCCAGGACCCCTGATCCATAGGTAAAGAAGAAGAGACACTCCACCTCACATAAGTTACTTTCACATGCTTCATCACACGGTACCCTACATCCTACCCTGTAGAGCACTCTCTTGCTTTGCAGCTAGGCATAAGCCATACAGATGTGCACTCACACTAGTCTCATGGAGAAAGAATTCAACTGCAAAACACTCATGGCTGCAAACCAAGACCTTCACTGTTGGCCCAGAGGGGCTATTGTATACGAGGAAGGATATGTTCCATCAGCTCAGTAATCGCGAGTGCGGGCGACATATTGGAATGGTGATGGGCTCTTACAAGCCTCGATGAAACTACCTACCTCTCATAGCCAAATCCAAATACTGGCATAAAATGCCCCCACCCCTCCAGGAACTTGTAAACGTTCATTCCTTCCACAGACAAGCACCGATAAGCAGACGCAGCAGTGGACTGAGGCCTACATGTAGACTGTGAATGACCTGGTGTGTGTCACTTGAGGATGCCATCTGGAAGGGACACACAAGCCTGGTTGCCCTGCTATCACAAAAGTCCTGAAAAACAGATCCAGCAAACGAGCAGCGATTTCCAGGAAGGGTGGATGCAGCAGCTGTCGACTCAGCACTTCCTGGCACAGCACCAGCTGCAAACTGACACTTCTGCCTCACAAACAGGAAGTTCTGAGGAGTAGCAGCACATGCATGAAAACCCCCTCTTCGTGGCAGAAGAGTCTCTGCCAGCAGCCAAGAACAGCAGCTTCTGCCCTGACAACAGTGCAGACAGCAGCCTGTGCAATAACACTGAAACAGGCCATCCAGGTGTCATTCCACCTATGTAATGAAGTGGTCACATAATTACCTCACATCACAGCCATCTTATATCAGGTGATTTCCCTAAAAAATCGATAATGTACACTGGATGGCCCGTGTTGAACAGTGGCAGTCTAGGTTTTATGTTTATGGCTGAATGGTCTGACAAGCAGAGGGATGGCCTGCCACAGGCAGTCGCAGCAGGTACCCTGTAGTGGCTGGCAAGGGCATGCTTGCTTCCTGCAAGTGCCAGACCAGCTTGTAGAGAGAAGCCAATATAGGAAGGAGCTGTGGCTTATTAAATGCATGCCTAAAACTCAGCCTCACCACTACCACCCTTCTGGAAAATCAAGCTCCAACTAATTACAGAAGTGCTAGCCAAAACCTACAGCACCCTGGTGTTCTAAAGACTTCGCTAACAACACACCCTAAATCAGCAGGCAAGAAAGAAAATGGAAGAAAAACAGAAACTCCAGCGACCTATCACTGCAGATGAAACTCATCGCAGCCACCAAAGTCAAATACTGAACCTGCCAAACATTCTTTGAGAATAGCACTGCATTAACCCATGCCTGACCCTCTTCCATAGACAAGTGCATTGCCAGCAAAATTTTCTTCAGTAAATTAAATAAAGAAGATCCTACAACAAAAATCCTGCTTCTCTCAGAGTCACCCATTATTTTAACATTCTGTTGTGTTCTTCCATCAAAGGCCTCACTCTTTTGCAGATGTCACCTACATATCCACTCCCTCGATGGAGATAATGTCTTACACTCTTTTTTCATCAAAGCTTTCTCTGTAGAAACTCTCTCACTCCTACCTCATTCCAGGTATCTTTTTAGAGGCTTTCAAGAAAGACCAGTTATCCTCAGTCCTGAAGAAACATATACCAGACTCGGATGAGCCATCTAAATGCCGGCCTATTACTCACCGATACTTCATAGGCAAGATGCTTTTAAAAAGTAGTCCATGCTCAACTCTAGGATGACATCTACCTCAAACATCGCCTGCACAATTTCCAATCTAGCTTTAGCCTGTCATGCTGCATCACAGAGACACCATTTTTACATATCGTAAATGACAGTTTCCTGACCATATGATGATGACCCGACGGATGTTGCTGGGCCGCTCAGCTGCCTTTTACATTGTCAAGCATCACGCCCTCGTCCACCTCTTAAGCCTAGAATGCGACTGTCACGACTTGCTCCCTGCGTTCTTGTGTCCACCACCAGGGGGCTGAACTGTGGGACTCTCCAGTGTTCTAATAAGCTTCCAGACCCTGCCCTTCATGTATATACTGACTTCCAGCCATTGGCAATTAACATCCATGCCCAATCCATGCCTGGTTTTGTGAAAGCCGTCCTGCTCATGTTTGGAACTCTACTACCCAGAACTCCCTGTTCGCTGCTTTGTCTCCACCCCTGCAGGCCAAGGATGGGTGGAGGAATTCGGCTCACCTGTGGCTGGCTGCTGGTGACCTGCTTACACCTGATGCCTGTGATTACTGTGAGCTCTTTTAAGCCCCAGCTCCCTTCAGCCCAGTGTTGGTCATTGTAGCTGTTTACCGGTGAGCCCAATCTTTGGTTCCAGTGCTCCCTGAGATTTTTCTATCCTTGTTTCCAGTATTTCCTGAGCTTTAGTTATTCCTTGTTCCTGAGCTGCTGCTGTTTTCTTTGTTCCTGAATTAGCAGTTTGCAGTGCTACCTTGACTCCTGAGCCTCAGCATTCCTTGTTCCTGAGCTGCAGCAGTTACACTGTTCCTCAACTAGCACTGCCTGCTGTGCTACCTTGTATCTTGAGTTCCTAAGCTATAGTTATTCTTTGTTCCTGTTCCTGGGCTTTAGCTATTTATTGTTTCTGATTTGCACTGCTTGCAGTGCTTTCTTTACTCCTTGTTTCCTGAGCTGTTGCTATTTCCTGTTTCCGTGAACTAGCACTGTCTGCAGTGCTACCTTGACTCCTGAGCTATAGTAATTTCCCTGTTCCTGCACTAGCACTGTCTGCAGTGCTACCTTGACTCCTGAGCTATAGTAATTTCCCTGTTCCTGCACTAGCACTGCCTGCAGTGCTACCTTGACTCTCGAGCCTTGGCATTCCTTGTTCCTGACCTGCAGCAGTTTCTCTTGTTCCTGAACTAAGACTGCCTGCAATGCTACCTTGACTGCGCCTTAGCTCAATTCTTTTTCCTGCCCCAACTCTGCCTTCTTTGCTACTTTGTTTTCTTGATTCCTTAACCTGCACTATTCTAGTACACCCTTGTTGCCTCCCCTTCTGTATATCCTTCTCCATTCTCCGCCTTTTTTCCCATTTCATTGGTTCCAGTTCCTAGTTGGCGGTCTTTCTATTCTGCTGTCTTGCTTCTGTTGCCTTGTATGTTTGTTACCTGTTTTCTGCCAAGTGTGCCCTGTGATTTCCTTTCTGTCCTGTTAAGCACTCCTCCTTGCTACCTCCTTGTCTATTGTGCTTGTGTTCAGTTCTACCCCCTTTCTGTAACTGCCTTGCGTGTTCCTGTTTGATCACCAGGATCCGTAGGCACAGATGACTGACTCGGTGGTGTCTCTTGTTCACTGTGAGTATTGTCTTTGAGTTGCATTTATAACATAACCATAGGTATAAGCTCCACAGACCCTGCCTTTGCATGCATATCCTATATGTGGGTATTTGCAGTCATTATCTGTAACAGCAATTGTCGTTAAGAAACTTACTGAGCTACTGCCTTACCATGTGGAACTCCTGAGTGCTTTACCCCACACCCCCCCTTTATTGTTAATATTGTTTCATATATCTGTCTTCCACATTCGTCCTGGGTGTAGTTATTCTGAATGCTAAATTGCCTTGTGAGTGCCCTTCCTCTCTGAGTCTTACCCATCTTTTTCACTTGTACAGGCTTCCCCTTTGGATCACTTTTTCTCCGCTGACTCCCTGTATGATCCTGGGCAGCGCTGTACTCCTCTTCCTTTGTTAGTTTTCTACCCAGTTTTCAGTCCTTGCCCAAGTCCCTGACTGTGTTCCCCACATAGTCCCGGACAGTTCCTGACAGTGACTCACTGGCAAATTCCTTTGATGATTGTCCTCATACCTAAACAACCAGCACCGGTGAATTTGCATAGGTACCTCCAGCTCTCAGAAGATTCCTATTACTAGTGACGTCGCACTAGGTTCCATGTTGTTCCTCACCATCTTCAACTTCTACATGAATGCCTTTGGAAGTCCAAACAGCAATAATGGCATCAAAATCAAAAACACGCTGATGATGTACAACTCTACTTGAAAGTCTTCTCAACTACAGATATCCTCCTCATTGCCGCAAACACAGCCTGCACCTCATCCAGACCTAGATGTTAAGCCTCGGCCCTACCTGAAGCTTAACACCACTAGGACAGAATTCCTGTTATATGCTTAGAACACCAAATATCTACTAGTCCAAACCCTGCTCAATGACATGCACTTTGACATTTATGAACCACAACTTTCACCTAGTGCCACTTGGAATCCAATTGGACGCAAACCGCACCCTCAAGGAACACACTGCCAAATACAGATAGCATACCAGCTTTCACTTCTAAAGAAAGAGTAGATGTTCTTCAGAGAAAGTGACTCCTGGTCATGTTCTCTACTCAAGGAACTTCTCTGGCGTCCCTTGCTATCCTGTACTATCTCCAAAACCAGTTGCATCATTTTCATAGCATTTATGATGATCAGCCCTGCTTATCTGCCTGAGAAGCTCACTATCTCCAGTAGCTTCTGGGACACCCACAGTCAGGACACCATTAAACTGGTAGCAAAGAAGTATACAAAAGAAAGAAACAGGGCAGCAGACCTTCTCCATCGATGCACCCAGGACCTGGATAAAATATCCCTGTATCCATCAGGACACCTCCAACCTTGATCAAATTTAGGAAAGAGCTAAAGATGCACCTCTTTTACCCGTTCAGTGCTGCGAACGTCCAACGGTCATCGCGTGCACTACCTCGCTAGTGCTGCGCACGACCGTTGGACGTCCGGATCCCGTTAGCGCAATCGAACGTCCGCACTGGGGCGGAATTTGCGGCGCACTTAACGGGTTAAAGAACAGTACATCACGATGCAGAAACAATCCACTTTTGCTTCCATAAGCCTGTACGTCAACAATCGTTGGTTGATTGTATATTTGCCTTTGACCCTGTAAATCACTCTGCCTTTTGGCTAAAGTGTGCGGCATACAAATACCTGATACATACCTACATACATACCATTGCAAGCGGTCAAAATGTAAACATCTACAAAATGCAAGGGTTGGTCCAAGAACATAGAGGACAAGCCAGCAAGCCAATGCAATTATATGTTGTGTTGGAAGAGGTGCATTGTGCAGACATAAGGCCTGCCAGACAGTTAAAGCTACCTGAAACTAGACCTAAAAAAGTACAGTGAGTAGGAGCAAATCCTAAAAGATCTATAGAGCCGAAAGGTTAATGGGCCGAGAACTCTGTTCATACACAAACTAAACAAGCATTGACAAAGCCAATGCCTCTGGCCTTAGAAATCCGGTGCGATGATACCTTTTAGTTTTACTATTCTTTATGGGAAACATATGTCACAAAAATAAAATAATGCGATCACCTATACCTGGCCACCATATACTTGCAATAACATTTTTAATTGTAAATACCTTTCTGTTATGCTAGACATTTATTTATTATATGTGATGGAGCCAAGATACAATCACCACCTAACCAAGCACTCAAATTGCAGGAAGCAACAATCAAACAATGATATAATGTTACTTAAAGACTTTACAACATAGCGTTTGAAAAGGAGTGCTGGCGAAATAAATAGCCGGTATATAAAGTGAATATAAAAAAACAACTTAAATAAATAAGGCACAGTTTGAATCCAATTTGGATCTGGAGAGAAATTAACAGTTTTTAGGCAGTTTTGAAAAATGGGCTCAGGCTTTCTGCAGTGGCTCAAAGCTAAGGGGCAAAGAGGACTAGGCCCCTGTCCCTCATACCATGCTGTTGTGGGTAGAAGAAAAATGTGAATGACAGTTTAAAAGATCTATGGATGAAGCCTGCTGACTAATATATATATATATGTATGATTTTTGGGAAAAAACGTAGTCTAACGAGACAACGAAAGCTGTTCAAAGGCCAGAACTAAAAATGCAGTGATTGTTTAATTCTGCCTGGGGAAGTTTCTGCCACCGACTTGATATTATCAAATAGCTGAATAAAACTGAGATATTGAGCCAGGGTTCAGTGTTACAATAAGATATCATTTTGACAATTTTTTAACAGATTAATACAACAGTGCATTCCGCTATATATCAATTAGGATACCCCTGGGCACAAAGCAAATTTTATTTGCCAGTCTATTAAAAACACTTGTAATGATTGTCTTTAGCGTGTGTATATTTGTGTGTGCCCGAAGTAGGTCACCTCGTACTGTTGTTATCCAGGTGCCGAAGTAAATCTGCTGAGAATTGTTTGTGTTACAACACAAAGTTTATTCAATGAGTTGACAATAAAGACATTGATTTTGGATGGTTTATTTACTTTTTTTCTTTTTTTTGTGCAAATGTTTTGTGTTATATTAGACATTCAATATCTGAAAAGTATATGCAGGGATATTTCCTAGAGTAACACACCTCACATCATTTACATATTGTTTCCCACAAAATATTATGTTTAAGGGCATGGTAGGACAAACAAGCATACTCAAAGTACAATAGAAGACATGCCCTATGCACACACTTAGTAAGTATAAACGGTCACTGTGTGGCCATTACTAGTTAAACAAAAAATGCAGAGAAACAACAATGTGATACAAGGTAATATGCGATTGAGGAAAATAAATGGACATTTGGTGACAACAGCGTCGTGGTTTCCTTGTTTAATGTGTCACAGCTTGAGAACAACCAGCCGACACGTGTTTCATCGCATCACGCGAATCTTCAGGGCTGGAAATGATACAAAGAAATAGACTTTTCTTGGTAACATATACACGGTATACACGGTAGATGAAAATGTCTACACCACTTAAGACCGGCTTGAGAAACAAGCATCAAGTTAAACAACTTCATGCATGGATTGATCCTTTTGAGAAGGTATACGGAAGACATCATTGGGTTTAGTGCATCCAAGATTAAGCTATTTGGAACCACAAGTGCTCTCAGTGTCAACCTTTACTTTGTGAAGATATTACGTACATCAACTGGTCGATGGACGACTCATGCACAAGAAAATCTCGACGAATTGTGTTCCACATATGTACAGTGATCTGTGAATTCATTCACGAATAATTTTTAGGTGAGGTGCTATAATACGCTCGAGAGTCGTGCACAGAACATGCGTATCAAGAAGGTGCACCGTGATTGGATAAAAACATTCCAACACATACCTCTAAATGGTTGTGATTGGACCAGGAGGTCTAGTTGTAAAATAATGAAAAAACACACAAAGAGGCACAGAAAGGGGAAACAGAGAAGGGAGGGATAGAAAGGTGAGAAAAGCCAAACGTCAAAATTTTGAGCGAGTAATCACTACAGACTTCGGTCTTATCTTATCTTTTCTATTTCAAAGACAAGAGCCCTAAGGGCTGATTATATTTCAAAGTTTAAAAATGAAAGAAAAAATGGAATACGCTCACCGCTCTTCTGGTGATAATTCCAACCCGATGGGCCCAAAACCATATGAAGTTCCGATAGTCACGTAATATTGTTAAACTAAAAACAAATATAAGGGAAAGGTTCAACCATAAGAGAGAAAAGGTCTAATATAGTGACCTGGAATTACTTAAGATATAGTATCAGCCTTCTTCCTGATTCTAGAGCATATGCGTGATATTTAATTAATCAATGCAAGGTATACCAGTTGCTATGTTGGTTATAAGTGGATTATTGTTTAGGAGTTATTGCGTATCTGACAAAATAAGCGGCATTTAAATAGGAATCCTGCATACTTTTGAATGGAATATGTTATAATAGTAACCAAAATAATCGAATTCCATGATTCTCTATTATAACCCTTATTACACTAATGATACACCCTGAAACACTTATAGAGACTGTACCCTAGCTCAACGAAAAACATGTGCAATCCGAAATTGTGGAATTACCTTTCAAGCGTAATGCGCTCTTGAAATCCCCCGGGAGATAGTTTGGCAATTGAGTGATGCCGATACACTCGGTATCTGGAATCGAAGTGTAAGGAATGGTATAGTGATATTAGACTACAACATAACGTGTAGTATGCATTTAATAGTATGAAGCGGATGAAGTCCGCAGCTTACCCGAAATATTGGCTGAAGCTGATAGAGGTCGCTCTATGGCCCCGTGGCGGTTGAAGTCTGTAAGACAAACCGTAAGAGCACATATTTACGCTCTGTATTGGGATTTGTTTGAAAGGTCTAGCCCACTTACGGCTCAACTCATTTCGCTTACCTGGTGGCGTCTCGTTACTTTCATTTCTCCCGGGTCTCTGTGTTCCTGGTGTGGACACGTGACCCGGAAGTAACTCCTACTTTATAGGCGTACAGCCCTCTTGATGACGTGATCGATGTCAATATGAAAAGATTTAAAGAAACAGTAGATAGAAGTGAATGTCGAGTATGAGAAAAGCTCTTCTTTCCTCTATTCACGAAAAGTGAGCGGCTGTGCAGTGACGTGTGGCTTAAAAACACAAATAGTGTGCACCTGATCAAAATTAATCACACATTATATCGCTGAGAATGGTACACGAATAATGAAGCGGAACAAAACTATTATTTTTGTTCCAGTGTGAAGAAGTACTATTATGTCCAAGTAACATCGCTTATAGGCAATGTATGGTAGGTAATTGTAAAGTGATGCAGAAAATGCCGTGCATGCAATATTATTCAACCAACACATTTGTGAGATAAGTGTACACGATATCTCCCCAACCTCTCTTACAATTCTAGGAGTATTGTTAGTTGGTAATATGGGTAAGCACATGGCAACAAAAACCATAGGCATTCATTTCATAATTTACATGGCAGTATATACAACACATATAAGCATCAAAGTTTCATTTGTGGGAATATAGTTCTAGTGAACCTGATGTTCTGTAGATATCTCCATAAACAACATCATAAACACTCCATATACGTCACTATATATCATAAATCATCATATAGTTGCATCCTATTATATGTACAGTGATATGACTATCTGAAGTTACTGTCATTTCCCAAAATTTCAATTCCCTAAGAAAAATTGGAGTTCAGAATCGAAGTTTAACCCAAGCCCAACTGCGTACATTCTCATAATCCACATGGCCTCTGTGCGTCTCAGTTTTAGTTCCCTATTTCCTCCTCTGACACCCAAGTTCACTACATCTATGCCAAAGAAGGAAACAGATTTCTCATTTTCAGAGTTTTGACACTCTGCCACATGTAAGGCTACAGGATATCTGGGATCTTGTTTAAGAATTGCTCTTATATGTTCTGAAATCCTATCTTTGAGTGTACGTATCGTACTCCCTACGTACTGTTTGCCACATTTACATTCTATGATGTATATAACGTATTTCGTGAGACAGTTAATGTTAGTATTGATTAGAAAACATTCACCTTTAGGGTTATAGAATTGTTTTGTGTTGTGTTTAGCCCATCTGCACATGGCACAAAAAGCCACATTTATAGAAACCCTTACTTCGTGTAGAAAGCCAGTCCATTGCGTGCAGGCCATGTAGTACTGTGGGACTTAATCTGTTCTTGAGCGAATTGCCTCTTCTAAAACAAATCTGAGGTCTATCTGTGACAAAAGGAAGTAGGGATTTTTCTGTTTTCAGTATCCCTCAATGCTTACTCATGCTTTTCCTTAAAGTGTGGTGAAAGGAATTATACTCTGTGATTAATCTGATTGTACTGTCTGTAGATTGAGTTTGTTTTTTGGGCTGCAGAATATCCAATCTTTTAATTTTATTCATTCTTCCCTCTGCTTGCTTAATAGTGTTGCTGGAATATCCTCTTTTAGAGAACCTGTTTCTCATGTCATGTACGCAGTCTTTAAATTGAGATTCTTCACTACATAGCTTTCTGGCTCTCAACAATTCCCCATATGGAATAGACTTAATTTGATGTGGAGGGTGTGAGCTAGAAGCATGTAATATAGAATTACATGAGGTGGATTTTCTAAAAAGTTTACTATGTAAAGTGTCATCTATCACATATAACTCAATGTCCAGGAATTCAATTCTGGTTTGGCTATATGTCATTGTAAATGTGATTTCCCACGTGTTTTTGTTCAAGTAAGTGAAAAATTCCGTAAGTAGTCTCTCAGTGCCTGACCATAGAAGGATGCAATCATCTATATATCGTCCCCAGAAAATTATTGAGTCAATAAATTGGGTGCCCTTCTCCCCCAGATAAGGTCAGATTCCAGATTACCCATAAACAGGTTCGCAAATGATGGGGAAAATTTAGATCCCATCGCTACCCCTTTCTTTTGGCGATACCATTTCTTGTCAAACATAAAAAAGTTGTTTTTAAAACTAGTTCCATCATCTCTGATAACATTTGAGTGTGTTGATAGAGTGACGCTGGTCGATTGTGTAGAAATCTGTTCATGGCAATAAGACCCAAGTCTATGTTGATGCTTGTGTATAAGGACACTACGTCCATAGTGACAAGAAATGTATCTGGTTGCCATTGAATATCCGATAGAATGCTCAGGATATGTCTGGAGTCTTGAATATACGATGGAAGGTTCTGTACTAGTGGACCTAGAAAAAGATCAATGTATTCAGCAATCCTTTCAGTAGGACCCCCTATGCCTGAGACTATTGGTCTACCAGGTGGGAAGGGCTGATTCTTGTGTACCTTGGGGAGTGTATACAACCAGGGATATGTAGGTCGGAATATTTTCAGATAGAAGTATTCCTGATCATTCAAAAGACCTGATTGTTTCCAAAACAACAATTTGTCATTAATCCTGGTTGTTAAAGGACCTATAGGATTGAAGGAGATTTGTTCATAACAGGTAGCATCAGCTAATTGGCTGTGGATTTCTCCTTCATAGTCGGTTCGATTCATAACTACTACGTTGCCGCCTTTATCAGCCTCCCTAATAGTTACCTGGTCATTCTTGCTGAGAGATGTGAGAGCTGCACGCTCTCCTAGTGTCAGGTTGTCATGGTACTTAAACGATTTTAGTGTGTTATTCATCTTAAGTTTTTCAATATCTTCCAATACCCTTTTGTGAAACTGGTCTATGGCATTGCCCCCTGAGAGTGTAGGTATCCATCTAGATTTACTCTTTAAACTACTAGAAACACTATAGTCAGGGTCAATGTCAAGTTCAGTTAAAAGTCTATTCATGTCATAAGGAGAATTTTCCATATCAGTGATTGATAACAACAAATGGGTTGCTTGTACATCTTTTATTGACAAAAAGTCATCTGTATCCGTCAAGACAGGAATATTCCTACTGCCAATATCAGTGTTAGTTTTGTCAGAAAAATGTTTCTTAAGCTTTAAGTTTCTGATAAATTTGAAGAGATCAATCTTTAGTTTACAGAGATCGCCCATAGCAAATGGATTGAAACTTAGCCCTTTACTCAACAATGAAATCATATCTGGAGTCAGGTCATAGGAGGATAGGTTGATCACCTGGACCTCTGTCTGATTAACAGTACTCAATTCCTGTTCGTTCCTGATCTGAGCTTGCTTCTGTATCCTCCTGTGCCTTGGTCTCCTGCCCCTGCGGGTTTTGGATCGGGTGGATCTCTCTGTACCGTTAGCCTGTTGCCTCTCCTGATTCTCTGGACCTCCTGAAAAAAAGTTGTACTAGTGTCACTAGTTGAGGTCTCAGGTTCCTCCTCACTAATCCCAGCAGTGCTAATTGAGGTATTACTGGATGATATTGAGCTCGCCCCTGTTGTGGGTGGATTGTTAGGGTTTTTCTTCTTAGTGCTGGGGATGAGTGAGTCATACTTTTTGGCATATGTGAATACCCTGCCTTGTTGATAGTCTATCTGGTCTCTTCTAATTTGTCGAGCTTTTCTATTCTTGATGTCATTTTGTTGTTTAAGGAGAATGTCGTCCAGAATATCATAGTTCTTCATAGTAGCTTCGGGTAGATTGAGATCTTTAATTTCTTGTTCTACCACAGGTATATCAGCCTGGAATTTGGTCACCTTACGGTCAGCACTCTCTATTAGTATGTCCATGAGAGTCATTGAATTAACAGTAAGTGAGTCTTCCCATTTGGACATTAGATCAGTGTCCAAATCGTCATAAGTAGGGAAAATCTGACCCCTTAAGCCTCTAGGTATTCTCTTTAATCTCTGGTATTGTTTAAGAGTGGTGCCGTCCCACCACTTAGCATTTTCCTGTTTTTTGAGACGTTCAAGTTTGATGAACTTGTCCCTTAAGCCTTCCTTCCGTGGTGGATTTGAGCTGGTGGAGGCAGTTATAGTGGACATGCCTTTTGCTAAATTGTCAAAAAGTTCCTCTGCCGCTTTACCGCGGTCCATGTGGGCTCCTTATCCGGCTAAGTTTCAATAAAACAAACAGATCGAGTAGGACTGTTTGAAGAGTGCTAGGCGGCAACCCTATGTTGACTACAATAATTACGAAAAGGGAAAATGGTTTTTTGGAAGTCAAAGAATGGGCGCACTGACAGTATGGAAGCACTGGGCAAGAATAATAGACAATGGTGCAACTGGGCGAGTGGAACAACCATATAACCACTCAATGGAGAAGTCAGCGAACTGTCCTAATCCAAAAGTACAATAGAAGACATGCCCTATGCACACACTTAGTAAGTATAAATGGTCACTGTGTGGCCATTACTAGTTAAACAAAAAATGCAGCGAAACAACAATGTGATACAAGGTAATATGCGATTGAGGAAAATAAATGGACATTTGGTGACAACAGCGTCGTGGTTTCCTTGTTTAATGTGTCACAGCTTGAGAACAACCAGCCGACACGTGTTTCATCGCATCACGCGAATCTTCAGGGCTGGAAATGATACAAAGAAATAGACTTTTCTTGGTAACATATACACGGTATACACGGTAGATGGCAATGTCTACACCTGTGGTAAATATTTGATTTACCGTCCTAATTTCTATGCAGGTAAGTACTTAATCAATAATAACTCAATCGGAAAGAAAGAGACAGAGTCCGTGGTGTTAGAGTTCTTAGGGGTTTTATTCCTTAAAAAGGAATGGTTCTTGAACCGGATATCATATTCCTGCCACCACAGGGGTGCAGGAAGGGATAGAGCAATATTTTATTGACAATACATAGCTTTTATACTTAAATCGTATTATAGGAACCAATACAGTAGGCGTAACAGCTGAGAGAGACAAGATAAGACACACACGTGGTAGTGATACGTAATTAGAAGGCGTGAACTTGGCGTGAACATAGAGGCGTGTGCTAGAAACGTCACATGTAAGTGTCATAAGTGGGTGGCAACAAAAGCAGAATCTTGCAATGTCAGCAGAAACCTGAGGCCTGGATGCGCGCGCAGCTGCATGACGTGTGCATGACGTATGACTGGAGGGTGCAGGGGACTTTGACATTTACACTAGCGGAAAGAGACAGAAGTCTAGCATGTCAGATCAACTCGTGCCTCTATCATATCTGATATCTGATGTTTGGGAACTATATTATCTGGACGGAAAAGGTCTCTGGGGCAGAAGCTATTCTATACTGACTGTGAGTGCGTGTATAAGCGTCTAAGTGTCTGCATGAGGAGCGTGGGGCATGGGCCTTCCAGGGTAACAGAGGCTATGAATTACTTGCACGGAGACAGTAAGGCCGGGCCCTTTGCTCTGCAGCTGGGGGAATGTTTACTTAAACTAGTAGGCAGGAATGCATTTTCGAGGAGCGGAACAGATAATTCGAAGGTTGAATACAATCTTGGCAGGCAGCAGGCTGAGCTAAGCACGGTGAGCCGCGCAGGGTGTAAGGCAGAGGTCACGGGTACAGAGACAGCCCAGGCTGAGGCGTTCAGAGTCAGGAGACAGGAAAAGGCTCGATGGCAGAATTCGGGGCCTGCTTCGCCAGAGCTGAAAAACGTGTAAAGTACACCACAAAAAGACGTTGGCATAGCATACTTAGGAACTGAATATTGAACCCGTTCATGGCGGGTCTGAGAGAGGACATGTTAACGTTGAACGCAAATGTATTTGCGTCTTGATAACTGGCACAGGAGGGAAGTTACATGCACTTTAAACTCGTACATGGAGACGGTGGGGTACACGTTAGGGAACATACCTTGACCAAAAATTTATATTTCCTCATTCCCTCCTTGTTCCCTACGGACCCTTCATGATATATCGATCCTCATGAATTGATCAGTCTGTTCTTGTAACATCATTTGCTCTTCTTTCTTCCTTTGGCGGTTTGAGAAAAAACTGGAATGTTCAATGCACGATGTGGCACACAGTCCACAAATCGCTGGCCCACACTGTAGGCACAGGCAGCAACTGAATACTATGACAAGGGCAATGCCTAGGAAGGATAGAATCTTCCATCCCCAATCAGTCAACGTTGCCCAGAACCAACCGGACCAAGTCCAGGTGCCTGGATTCTGATGTATCAAACTTGCAATCTTATGAAGACGTGTAATAGCTTTGTATACAGTTGGCGCGTTTTCTGGAATGAAAACACAGCAACTTGACCCGATGACCTTACAAGCTCCACCTCTATCTGCCAGGATGACGTCAATAACAAGACGATTTTGAAGGACAACAATCCGCATAGCAGACTGCTCCTCTGTTAAGTTACCTAGAGCGGAGGCAGTTTCATTTACTACTGCTTCGAGTGTTCTGGTTAATCTTCGTATTAATTTACTGTTTTGGACGGGGCCTGTGAAGAAAAAGAATCCCTTATTGAAATCTGTGTATTGCTCCCATGCCGTTTCAGTATAGTCGACAATCGGGAGATCTCTTCTGAGTCTACTCTTTACTAGATTTGTATTTCTGTGATAATCAGGAGGGGCTAGGAAAACAGGTGGCAGAAGGAAGGCAATGTAACAGGTACCATCCCAATCTGGAGGTAAGCGTATGTATGCGGTATGGCCACAAACAAAATAGGAATGACGAGTAGCTCTAAAGGAAGACCTGCCATGATCACTGAATTCGACCACGGTAGTGCATTTACTATGACCTAAGTGTACTGAACCCTTCTTTTTAACACAAAAATGTCCAGTGACTGGTAATACTGACATAGCGGGGAGAACGGGTGCAGCTTCGGATTCAATAGTAAGAATCATAAGGTTAACTGTATAATTACCTAATCCATATACTTCATTTTCTAGATCAGTTCCTGTCCTAATGGGAAGTCCCTTCGTGTCAGGGTAGCAGACGTTGAGCAGAACTAGGTTCAGGTTTCCCCAAATCCAATTCCCCTCGAAAACAGCAATATCAGAATCTAAGGAATTAATTAATCTAAACCATGCACCACAGGAGCCATTGTGAGTGAACGGGTACGGGAAAAGAGGCAGAACTCCCTTGTATTTCTGATAGGGAGGGAGTCGGCCACATATCCAGCAGTTTGTAGCATTGTTAGTCTGATGGGAGTGATGTAACATACTAATGAATGTGTTGTTGCGCAGCGCAAGTCTGTAGGACAGTTCGTGAGGCGGTAATTCACTAAAAGAATGTTCAGCAGAAACATTGTAAGCAGATTGTTCACGCTTGAAGATAGGGTAGTATATGGGAAGCAATATACTCGCAACAATAATCAGAAGACTTAGGAAAAACATTATCAATAGTGTCACTATACAGTGACTGCGGAGTGATTTACAATATGTACGTTTCTTGAGTTGTCTCTCTCTCTCTCTATCTCGATCTAGGGGATACATGTCAGAAACTATTTAACCGATTCACCTAGGGGAGGACTTAAACAATTAAACTGTCTGACTTGCTAGATCGAAGCTTTGTTCGGTATTCCTCTTGGGGAGTTTCCTCTCGCTTAGGAATTTTACAGTCACTAGATTCGAGGCAGTCCTTGGAGGGGGTAGACGAGTCTGTTTCTGGCATCAGTTCGTTGCATTTTTTAATATGACTCGTGTGGATCCACCCCTTTCGGCCTTCCACCTTGATCGCGGTCCTCGTTGTAAGAAGGACGGTCTTCGGCTCTTTCCAGCGGGGCTCCAGCGGGCTTTTCCTGTCGAAGTTCCTAATTAGGACTGTATCCCCAGGGCGGACATCGTGTGGCTTTACATCAGTGTTGTCAGGGAAGGCTGCAGCAACCTGTGAACGACATAATTGGAGTGCAGACATCAAGGAGGCAAGATAATCTGTCAGCATATTACAATCAACATCTGTAATTTTCTTAGGCATGGGCGTCCCCCACATATTCGGTGGTCTGCCAAAGACCACTTCATACGGGGCTAGCCCTGATCTCGAATGAGGAACCATCCTCATATAGAACAATGCAACTGGCAGGGCGACTATCCAGTCGACCCCTTTCTCTTTACAGATCTTTGCAAGGCGTGTTTTCAATGTCTGGTTGTGCCTTTCTACAAGGCCAGCTGCTTCGGGATGTCGGACACAATGGAATCTCCACTGGTATCCTAGCAGAAGGGAAACCTGTTTCATGAGTTCGGATGAGAACGGCTGTCCGTTATCTGAGTACACGACACGAGGCAAGCCGTACCGTGGGAAGAATTCTCGAACCAGCTGCCTGGCAGTGGTCGGGGCAGTGTAATCTGGGACTGGATATGCTTCGGTCCAACGGGAAAGTGCACAAACAACTACGAGGACATATTTGAATCCTCGACAACGGTCCATCTGGATATAATCCATCTGGAGGACTTCAAAAGGGTGATCGGGAGGATGAAATCCACCTTGCTCTACATGGACGCTTTTTCCTGGATTGAACTGATAACAGATCATGCAAGTACGCACTTTCTGTTTTGCTGCTGCTCGTAAGTGTTTGTTATACCAGAGATTCTGTAAACTGTCTAACATAGCTTTCTCTCCTAGATGTGCCGGACTATGTGCTGTATTTATCATGATTTGAACCATTGAGTCAGGGAGAAACCATGTAGATTTTCCCTTCGTCATCCATCCTTGATCTGTCTGAATCCCTCCTAGTTCAGTCCATTTCTTTATTTCATCTGAAGTGGCATGCGTCTGGATATCGATTACATCTAGGGTGGGATCCCTAACTGACATACACTGTGTCGGTACTATTGTCTTTGTCACATCAGTAGTCTGGGTGTGAGTCAATGCTGTATGTTTTGCTGTCTGGTCTGCCAGGTCATTACCCTGGGAAACAGAATCCGTAACTTTAGTATGTGCTTTACACTTCATGACGGATATGCCCGAGGGCAGATGTATTGCTTCTAACAGTGCTTGAATGAGGGGACCGTGTTGGATCTTGGCACCATGAGAGGTCAAAAAACCTCGTTCTTGCCATAACATTCCGAAGTCATGTACGACTCCGAACGCATAGCGGGAATCTGTGTATATGTTAACATTTCTGTTCTTGGCTAGTATACAGGCTCGGGTCAGAGCGATGAGCTCCGCCGCTTGAGCAGACAGTGTGTCAATACGATGTGTTTCTTTGACTTCAGTTTCAGTGGTCACTGCATATGCGGCCACTAATTCTCCTGTACTTGTTCTCATGCATGAACCATCCACGTAAAGTGTCAGGTCTGGATTTGTCAATGGGACATCTGTTAAGTCTCGTCTAGGCTTTGTTACTGCATTAATGATCTCTATACAATCATGTGGGGCTGGATCTGTCATACTCGAAGGTAACAATGTTGCGGGGTTTAGGATGCTACAGCGTCTGATTTCTATGTGTGGCTGGAATAGTGTCAATTCATAACCTGTCAGTCGTGCTATAGTCAAGTGTTGAGTCTGGGTTCTGTTTAAAAGAACCTCTACAGAATGTGGAACTTGAACTGTTAATGGATGTCCTAATACAATTGAATCGCTCTGTCTGATTGCTAAGGCTGTCGCTGCAACTGACTTTAAGCACGCAGGGAGTGCCTTGGCTACTGAATCCAATGTACTTGAAAAATAAGCGCAAGGCTTATGTGAACCTGCTTGGTCTTGAGTGAGGACAGACAATGCTGTACCATCACGTTCTGTAACAAAAAGTGTAAACGGTTTGCTGTAACATGGTGTCGCTAGAACTGGTGCTTGACATAAAGCTTTCTTTAATTCCTCAAAAGCCTGTGTATGTTCCTGAGTCCAAGGGAGGGCAGTCGAAGTCACTGCCTCCTGTGTTGTTAACTGAATCAGTGGTTTAGCTAGAAATGCATACTGGGGAATCCATTGTCTACAGTACGAGGTGAGGCCTATAAAGGCCCGCACTTCCTTTTGTGTCTGGGGTTGTGGCATATTTACAATTAACTGGATGCGATCTGGAGTGAGCTGTCTCCCCACTTTGGACAGCAAGTGACCCAAGTACACAACTTGCTGAACACAGAATTGTAGCTTCGAAGGAGACACCTTGTGTCCCTTGTCGGCCAGAAAATGTAGAACCGTCAGTGATGCTTGCTCACATTCGGGCTCACTTCGTGCGGTGATCAGCAGATCATCCACGTATTGCAGTAAAGCAGTGTGAACTGGCATTTGAATACAATCAAGTTGTCTTTTCAGTGCTTGGCTATAGATGCTGGGGCTTTCTGTGAATCCTTGAGGTGCGCGTGAAAATTTGAAACTTCGTCCATTTAAACTGAATCCGAAGAGATATTGGCTCTCTGGATCAATGGGCACACTGAAGAAGGCGTTCTTGAGGTCAATTACAGTAAAGAACGTTGCTTCTGAATCAATGGCAGTCAATAAGGATGAGATATCGGGAACCACAGGGTACTGTGGAACAATACATTTATTCAGCTCTCGTAAATCAATCACCAGCCGATATACTGGCGGTGCATTGGGATCAGTACGTTTAAGAATCGGAATGATGGGGGAATTACAGATATTGGAGTCGGTCTCTACGACCACTCCTTGGGTAATGAGCTCTTCAATGATTTCCAGTAAAGCCACTACAGCATCGGGTGGTAACTTGTATTGTCTGATTCGAGGTAAAACAACACCTGGCTTGAGTGTAACACGATATGGTGTAATATGCATGCAGCCTACATCAGTTGGGCCTTGTGCCCACAGGTGTTCTGGTACATTTTTCAATCTGACATCAAACTCTCGTAATACATAGTGACCCTTGAAGTCTCGCAGGAAGAGTCTAACTCCTTCCGGAGAGCGGCATATTACGGCTCCTAGAGCCTTTAGTGTTTTGATACCTAACAAGTTTTCTGGACATGATTTCGTTAGTAACAAGTCTGTAACACGTGATAATGGACCTACTGCTAAGGGGACAGGTTTCGAAACTTCATTTACAATAGGCTGTCCTGAAAAACCAAGGGAAACATTCTGTGAGCCTGAGAGGGGTGCCCCTGGGACTTCATTATGACTGATTGTTGTGCGGCTTGCCCCTGTGTCAATTAAAAACTTTCTGTCTTTTCCCAATACTTGACTGTGTACATAAGGACCCTCTTGATCTACAGGAATCTCAATAAGAGGCAAACCAAACTCCCTCTCTAGGCTGTTTCATGTGTAACGTTGATAATCGGGGTAATCAGATTGGGCATACTGGTACATCTGCTGTGACACTTGCTGAGTCGCGGCAATAGGCTGTGGCTGTGACTGTGGTACTGCTACGGTCTGTACTGAATGTGGTGATGCATGCATAGGCTGTGTATTCTGTGAAGTCTGTTGCTGGACATGGTCTTGTCTAGGCGGACGCGGTCTTTCTTTAGTTTTACCTGTTGATATATTATGTTTCAGGACTGGGCATTCATGTACGTAGTGACCTGGCTGCTTGCAATAGTTGCATGTCCCTTTAACGGGAGCTGCTGAATTCTGGGTCTGGGTCGTACCCTTTCTCTGGCCGTCGGCTGGAACTGACTGGGCCACTAACATTTTCATTTTCGTGTCTTTCATGCGTTTCTGTTCATGATCCTGTTTTTCTCTGATTCTGTTCTGATGGTATTGTAACAT
Organism: Lissotriton vulgaris; assembly: GCF_964263255.1. Taxonomy (NCBI): domain Eukaryota; kingdom Metazoa; phylum Chordata; class Amphibia; order Caudata; family Salamandridae; genus Lissotriton; species Lissotriton vulgaris. Next base: position 244,417,609 of record NC_141688.1, on the reverse strand, counting down.
TTGCAACATCTGGGATGGCGTATTTGCTTGCCATGTACTCTCCACTTTGTATACGCGGTTCTTAACTAGTGGCAGGGAATTCTCGACTAATTTTGATACAAAAAGGTGCGGGTACGACTCGCTACTTGGTTTAAGGCCACTATTAATAATAAAACATTTCTCGAATCTTGAATAGAAGTCACTAGTATCTTCATCGTGTTTCTGTTTACAGGCTGAGATTGCATCCCAGTCTTCCTTTCTAGTTGTCAGTAATCTTGGCAGAACCTGCACTATTAAACCTGGTAATGCTTTAGTTTTCTCCCCAAGGCCTAGCCCTGGAGTACGAAGTTTCTCCTCGTCTTCTATTTCTGCCCATATAATCTTTTTGTCTCCCACCTCCCACTCTCTTTCCTTCAGTTTCTCGTAGATGCCGGTGGGCAACAATACTTTTAACATTTTCATGATATCTGCATATGTGTAATCTCCCATCAGTAACATGACTTTAAGTTCTCTGTGAAAACCTGCAGGGTCTTTATCGTGACAGGGTACTAGTTTCTTCATTTCCAATAGTTCTAACTTGGTCAGAGGTGTGTGTACATACACATGTTTCAGGGTATGGTCGGTACCCATGACTGGGTGTACTTCTCGTAATGGGTTCTGACTTTCAATGCCATGAAGACGCTCCATATGATACATTTTCCTTTCTGGGGGCGGAGCGGGAACCTATTGTGAGCTTAAGAAAGTGTTATATCTGTGCCGTTGTTCTAGAATTATTTGAATTAACTTGGTACTTAGGCCTCTCCATCTATCCATGAGTAGTGCTTCTAATGTATCGTGTAAGGGACCTGGATCAGAATGTTGATTTCTGTATAACGTGAGGAGGTGCTGAAAGTATTATATCTGTGCCGTTGTTCTAGAATTATTTGAATTAACTTGGTACTTAGGCCTCTCCATCTATCCATGAGTAGTGCTTCTAATGTATCGTGTAAGGGACCTGGATCAGAATGTTGATTTCTGTATAACGTGAGGAGGTGCTGAATCATGTATACACCTGCTAATTTCTGCTCGTCTGGGGAAAGGTTCAGAAATGTCTGTGCTACTGTGTCATCATTGTATATATTAGGATTGTCAGCCCACAGTACTGCTGACCTGGCTAGTTCTTGTTCATCCATAGAATTGAGTACATGGTACCCCATTCGTTCTCGAAGCATTTTATCAGTGTCTTGGAACTGATGCTCAGGAGAATTCGGTTTTGATATGCCAGAGAGAAAAACTCTCTTGCTTTCTGGACGAATGCCCTTCCTAAGGTAAGTTCCCTTACCTACATACGCTATTGTGTCTGTAGTCTTTTCTGGTTCTTCAGATCCTTCCTCCTCCTCAGAGGAAGCTTTTTCTTTCTCTTTTTCGTGTATTTCTATTACTGTTTTTCTTATTTTCTTGTACATACTGGCTATGCAATTCTGTTTATCATGCTTTCCTTCGGATATATTTTGACCCCACTTGGTTAGGGCATCCATTTCATCCTGTTCTGTCTCAGGCCTGTCTCGTTCTCTTATTAAGCAATTTATGAAAAAACGTAGTATATATGCTTGAGTGTCAACTTTCTGATGTGCCATGGCCTCCTTAATACTTTCAGGGTCTTCCCCAGTCTGGACAAAATGATATATCCTATCTAGGTGCTCTTTCATTCCTGAGAATAACACTAGGTAATCTGTAGCTTGTCGTAAACGTAGTGATGCTATCAACATCCTATCGTCTTTACCGGGTACGGGATCGTATCTGCAAACTTGAAGCGGTTCTTTGAGTATGTCGAGACGGGGTGATTGGAGCATAGGGTGCTTCTGCATGTCCCTAAGGTGTAATCTGTGTGTTGCTGGCGGGGTCTGGTAACCCCCGGTCGCACCTCCTGAGGCTGAGGTTTGAGCATTATCTCTCTATGGAGTCTGTATCTGTATTTGAACTTGTCTCTTAGTAGGATCAGGCGCAAACGGATTTGGTATCTTAACCTTAGATGAGGGAAGTGGTGGAGGTGGGGGAACGACAGGCTGTCGGACGGGGGAAACTTGTTGCGGTAATGGCGGGGTATGGTCTGGAGGCGGGTTGCCATCTCCGTCACTGTCAGTAGGCGGGACGTGGGCACGTGGATTGGTGTAAGCGGGTGCTACATCGTTTAGATAGGAATTCAGAAATATGTCTTTAGTAGTCCTGTGGTTTACTTTAATTGGAACCAATGGTGGTGGTAGATTTTTCGGTATTTCTGAATGGGCTTCAGGCGAACCCTCGGCCACTAAGTACATACCATTTACAAGATTGTTTCGTGCACAGTCTACCTGTTCGGCTTTTACTCGGATCCCCTCATTAACTAATTTGTTTTCTCGGACTCTATCCGGCGCTTCTCTAAGTCTATCTTCTCTTCGGAGTTCTTTTTCGGCTCGTTTATGTGATTCCTTACGCCACAGTTCTATAGCATCTTTCTGTGATTGTCTGGCTTTCTTTCTCCATAGTGCTTCTTCTATTTTCAGGATGCACTCGGCATCCCATGTTCCTGTAGCGGGCCATCTGTATTTTTCTTCTAGATGCTTAGTATAATCGGCCCATAAATCTAGATACAGTATGGCGTCTATGCCATGCTTGTGGTACATGTAATTTCCAGGCGTGTCCCTAGGGGGGATGGGAATTTCTTCCTCTAGCATCCATTTCCTAGTTCCTATCTGTTTCAACTTATTGAAAAATGGCATCTTGTCTACTTAATACTGGATACTTGATCCTTTTTACCTGAACTCTGAACACAATTAGTTACACAAAAACACAATAATGCACATTAAACAATCACTCATACCACGACATTGATCACATGAGAGAACATTTAGAAACATATATCTCTACCTTCGGAACCAGATGTACTGCTAAACAGCACAGATACACTGTCAAAGACAGTGCAAGAACTTGAGTAACGGATATACTGCTAAACAGTACAGATACACTGTCTAAAACAGTGCAGACCGCGTTTGTGTACCCAAACCCGTCTTTACCGGATACATAATAATGTACCCGTCTAGATACGTCCCAGCAATGGTACTCACCGGGAAGCACGGAAACAGAAGGCCTCGGAAAACTCGACTGGACTGGACCGGACTCGACTCGACTCGACACGTGGATACTTCGGAAAACTGGTGGGCCGCTTCACACCTCGGACCTTGCTTCTTTCGGCTAGGCTCTGGTCGGGATCCTCCGCACTCCTCACCGCCTCGTCTGGGTGCTGATCGCAGTCTTCGTCACCTCCGTGGGCCAGAGGGAGATACAGGAAATCCTGCCAGTACGCGTAGTTCCGTCTAACTGATGGCAGGGGACAGAGCTTGCAACGCACCAACCGGCGCGTGAGGTGGGGGAGGGGTCCCTGTTCGGGCGCCAAATTATTGTGGTAAATATTTGATTTACCGTCCTAATTTCTATGCAGGTAAGTACTTAATCAATAATAACTCAATCGGAAAGAAAGAGACAGAGTCCGTGGTGTTAGAGTTCTTAGGGGTTTTATTCCTTAAAAAGGAATGGTTCTTGAACCGGATATCATATTCCTGCCACCACAGGGGTGCAGGAAGGGATAGAGCAATATTTTATTGACAATACATAGCTTTTATACTTAAATCGTATTATAGGAACCAATACAGTAGGCGTAACAGCTGAGAGAGACAAGATAAGACACACACGTGGTAGTGATACGTAATTAGAAGGCGTGAACTAGGCGTGAACATAGAGGCGTGTGCTAGAAACGTCACATGTAAGTGTCATAAGTGGGTGGCAACAAAAGCAGAATCTTGCAATGTCAGCAGAAACCTGAGGCCTGGATGCGCGCGCAGCTGCATGACGTGTGCATGACGTATGACTGGAGGGTGCAGGGGACTTTGACATTTACACTAGCGGAAAGAGACAGAAGTCTAGCATGTCAGATCAACTCGTGCCTCTATCATATCTGATATCTGATGTTTGGGAACTATATTATCTGGACGGAAAAGGTCTCTGGGGCAGAAGCTATTCTATACTGACTGTGAGTGCGTGTATAAGCGTCTAAGTGTCTGCATGAGGAGCGTGGGGCATGGGCCTTCCAGGGTAACAGAGGCTATGAATTACTTGCACGGAGACAGTAAGGCCGGGCCCTTTGCTCTGCAGCTGGGGGAATGTTTACTTAAACTAGTAGGCAGGAATGCATTTTCGAGGAGCGGAACAGATAATTCGAAGGTTGAATACAGTCTTGGCAGGCAGCAGGCTGAGCTAAGCGCGGTGAGCCGCGCAGGGTGTAAGGCAGAGGTCACGGGTACAGAGACAGCCCAGGCTGAGGCGTTCAGAGTCAGGAGACAGGAAAAGGCTCGATGGCAGAATTCGGGGCCTGCTTCGCCAGAGCTGAAAAACGTGTAAAGTACACCACAAAAAGACGTTGGCATAGCATACTTAGGAACTGAATATTGAACCCGTTCATGGCGGGTCTGAGAGAGGACATGTTAACGTTGAACGCAAATGTATTTGCGTCTTGATAACTGGCACAGGAGGGAAGTTACATGCACTTTAAACTCGTACATGGAGACGGTGGGGTACACGTTAGGGAACATACCTTGACCAAAAATTTATATTTCCTCACACCACTTAAGACCGGCTTGAGAAACAAGCATCAAGTTAAACAACTTCATGCATGGATTGACCCTTTTGAGAAAGTATACGGAAGACATCATTGGGTGTAGTGCATCCAAGATTAAGCTATTTGGAACCACAAGTGCTCTCAGTGTCATCCTTTACTTTGTGAAGATATTACGTACATCAACTGGTCGATGGACGACTCATGCACAAGAAAATCTCGACGAATTGTGTTCCACATATGTGCAGTGATCTGTGAATTCATTCACGAATAATTTTTAGGTGAGGTGCTATAATACGCTCGAGAGTCGTGCACAGAACATGCGTATCAAGAAGGTGCACCGTGATTGGATAAAAACATTCCAACACATACCTCTAAATGGTTGTGATTGGACCAGGAGGTCTAGTTGTAAAATAATGAAAAAACACACAAAGAGGCACAGAAAAGGGAAACAGAGAAGGGAGGGATAGAAAGGTGAGAAAAGCAAAACGTCAAAATTTTGAGCGAGTAATCACTACAGACTTCGGTCTTATCTTATCTATTCTATTTCAAAGACAAGAGCCCTAAGGGCTGATTATATTTCAAAGTTTAAAAATGAAAGAAAAAATGGAATACGCTCACCGCTCTTCCGGTGATAATTCCAACCCGGATGGGCCCAAAACCATATGAAGTTCCGATAGTCATGTAATATTGTTAAACTAAAAACAAATATAAGGGAAAGGTTCAACCATAAGAGAGAAAAGGTCTAATATAGTGACCTGTAATTACTTAAGATATAGTATCAGCCTTCTTCCTGATTCTAGAGCATATGCGTGATATTTAATTAATCAATGCAAGGTATACCAGTTGCTATGTTGGTTATAAGTGGATTATTGTTTAGGAGTTATTGCGTATCTGACAAAATAAGCGCCATTTAAATAGGGATCCTGCATACTTTTGAATGGAATATGTTATAATAGTAACCAAAATAATCGAATTCCATGATTCTCTATTATAACCCTTATTACACTAATGATACACCCTGAAACACTTATAGAGACTGTACCCTAGCTCAACGAAAAACATGTGAAATCCGAAATTGTGGAATTACCTTTCAAGCGTAATGCGCTCTTGAAATCCCCCGGGAGATAGTTTGGCAATTGAGTGATGCCGATGCTCGGTATCTGGAATAGAAGTGTAAGGAATGGTATAGTGATATTAGACTACAACATAACGTGTAGTATGCATTTAATAGTATGAAGCGGATGAAGTCCGCAGCTTACCCGAAATATTGGCTGAAGCTGATAGAGGTCGCTCTATGGCCTCGTGGTGGTTGAAGTCTGTAAGACAAACCGTAAGAGCACATATTTACGCTCTGTATAGGGATTTGTTTGAAAGGTCTAGCCCACTTACGGCTCAACTCATTTCGCTTACCTGGTGGCGTCTCGTTATTTTCGTTATCTCCCGGGTCTCTGTGTTCCTGGTGTGGACACGTGACCTGGAAATAACTCCTACTTTATAGGCGTACAGCCCTCTTGATGACGTGATCGATGTCAATATGAAAAGATTTAAAGAAACAGTAGATAGAAGTGAATGTCGAGTATGAGAAAAGCTCTTCTTTCCTCTATTCACGAAAAGTGAGCGGCTGTGCAGTGACGTGTGGCTTAAAAACACAAATAGTGTGCACCTGATCAAAATTAATCACACATTATATCGCTGAGAATGGTACACGAATAATGAAGCGGAACAAAACTATTATTCTTGTTCCAGTGTGAAGAAGTGCTATTATGTCCAAGTAACATCGCTTATAGGCAATGTATGGTAGGTAATTGTAAAGTGATGCAGAAAATGCCGCGCATGCAATATTATTCAACCAACACATTTGTGAGATAAGTGTACACGATATCTCCCCAACCTCTCTTACAATTCTAGGAGTATTGTTAGTTGGTAATATGGGTAAGCACATGGCAACAAAAACCATAGGCATTCATTTCATAATTTACATGGCAGTATATACAACACATATAAGCATCAAAGTTTCATTTGTGGGAATATAGTTCTAGTGAACCTGATGTTCTGTAGATATCTCCATAAACAACATCATAAACACTCCATATACGTCACTATATATCATAAATCATCATATAGTTGCATCCTATTATATGTACAGTGATATGACTATCTGAAGTTACTGTCATTACCCAAAATTTCAATTCCCTAAGAAAAATTGGAGTTCAGAATCGAAGTTTAACCAAAGGCCAACTTCGTATATTCTCATAATCCACATGGCCTCTGTGCGTCTCAGTTTTAGTTCCCTATTTCCTCCTCTGACACCCAAGTTCACTACATCTATGCCAAAGAAGGAAACAGATTTCTCATTTTCAGAGTTTTGACACTCTGCCACATGTAAGGCTACAGGATATCTGGGATCTTGTTTAAGAATTGCTCTTATATGTTCTGAAATCCTATCTTTGAGTGTACGTATCGTACTCCCTACGTACTGTTTGCCACATTTACATTCTATGATGTATATAACGTATTTCGTGAGACAGTTAATGTTAGTATTGATTAGAAAACATTCACCTTTAGGGTTATAGAATTGTTTTGTGTTGTGTTTAGCCCATCTGCACATGGTACAAAAGCCACATTTATAGAAACCCTTACTTCGTGTAGAAAGCCAGTCCATTGCGTGCAGGCCATGTGGTACTGTGGGACTTAATCTGTTCTTGAGCGAATTGCCTCTTCTAAAACAAATCTGAGGTCTATCTGTGACAAAAGGAAGTAGGGATTTGTCTGTTTTCAGTATCCCCCAATGCTTACTCATGCTTTTCCTTAAAGTGTGGTGAAAGGAATTATACTCTGTGATTAATATGATTGTACTGTCTGTAGATTGAGTTTGTTTTTTGGGCTGCAGAATATCCAATCTTTTAATTTTATTAATTCTTCCCTCTGCTTGCTTAATAGTGTTGCTGGAATATCCTCTTTTAGAGAACCTGACTTCCAAAAAACCATTTTCCCTTTTCGTAAGCATACTCAAAGGTGGGATTGCAAGGGCTCTCTACTAAAGTGGATGCTAAGTACTTGGTCAACAGAGAAATGTTTTCCTGCAAAGCCTCCTTGGCTATCTGTCGGAAGTTGGTATTAACGTCTAGGTACAGTATTCAAGTCTAGATACCGTACAACACATTCATTACAGTTACAGTAAAGATGAAATGTCTAGTCAGAGTTGTTATTTTATGTAAAAGAATACTCATATTTATAATAACTTAAAATACATAAAAATATTTATAGAAAACTAGTGATGAGAAAATGAAATGCTCTGAAATTCAAGTAAAAGGACAGAGTAACACAACAAATGCATTTGAAACATTTGCCACCTAAATTACACATGCTCTGCAATGTTCACGTACTTTATCCCAACACAAACGCTGTATGTTCATAAAAGAGAATGCGGAGCATCGTGATTCTCCATCCAGAAACAGGAACTCTTAGAGCATTGTGTGGAGATGTGACTTAATGGCTGGAGCTGCTGAATTTGGATTCTTTGGTCCCAGATTCAGATCCCGGCCTTGGGGCATGGCTTAAATTCATCTAATTCTGGGAAAATCACCCAGGGCCTGATTCACAAGGGTAACTTACAATTTTGAGTAAGTTTACACTTGTGGGTAAGTTTACTAATTTTTTATATACACAAACTGTTTTTTGAGGTTACTTACACTTTTGTGGAAAGCCCATCACTACACATGGCTAACCACTGGTACTGCAACACTCTCCCATAGAATATAGTAGAGGTAGAGACCTGAAATAAACCTACATAGGAAATACAACTACATTGAAATAGTTATACATATAAATACATATAAATTAATGTTAAGAAATATATAAAATAGTACATATTTGATAACCTATTTGAGCTTTAAAATCAGTGTTACAATAAATGTTTTAAATAACATTATTATTTTCTAAAATGTTTAATAACCTATTTTGAATTAATGTAACAAAAAATATTATTATACAAATATTTATTGTTATAATATTTTTTACATTCAAAATATGTTACTAACTATTTTTTAATTCAATAATAAATGTTGCCTATTCAAATACGGACAGACCCTAAAAACCAAGTCAAGTCAACTGGTACAAATTGCAATTTCTCCACCAACACAACCTTATCTTTGCCCTTTTTCCCTTTCTGCTCCGAGCTGAAAGACTACCCCCCACAATTCCATCATAAAATTCTGAGGAGGCTACAATTTCTTTCCTATCTTTACCAACCTCAAATCACTTGGACCTCTTGTACATACCTCATGCATCACGCACTCAACTACCACCGTATTATCCTTCATTTCTACATTTTGGTAGAGACAAGCACTTTTTCAGAAACTTAGGCTCTCTGGTATAAACTTCTTCACCCACCTTCCATTCTCCTCTCATGCAGTCTTCTTTACATAGTATCACGTCTTACAACATCTCTGGTAATCCATCCTTCTGATGGCAAACCATTCCTTTTCAGGATCCCTCAATATCGACCATACTTCACACAGAGAGGGTTGAGCTTTGATCGTACCAACTATACCTTCAAGCTCAGCAACGGTGAGATTTGAATAACACTACTAAAAGTCTTACAATGTGCTCTAAGTGTTCTTTAACCCACAATTCTATCCTTATCATGTACCATCTTAGAGAGCACGGTACCCAGTTGTTTTACGCTTTCATCAATGCGTATCGAAATGTTGCAAAGTTGGCATCTTACTCATATCCCCTTTACTTTCCAAAAAGCAAGTTCATTATCTATTGACCATTCAAATGCATAATCTTTCTCCAACAACAATCTTATTGGTTGGACTACTGTGGCAAAATTGAGAATATATTTTGAGTAATTTTCTTTCTGTCCAAGGGACAATGTTACCTGTACTTTATCACCTGGATTTTGTGCCCTAATGTGAGCTCAGCAGTCTCCATGTTGAACCTTGTATGTGATATTGCACGACCCACATACAACACTATCCCTACACTTAACATGCGCTTTTTCTTCTTGAGAGTAAGACCACTTTTGTCCAATTTAAGTCAGTTCTGAATGAGTGCCCTTATCATCATCTTCTTGATCTCTGCCACACACAATGATATCAACTTCGAAAACCATCACCTGATCAACTCATTTCAAACTCTTCTTCATCACCATTTGAAAACAAGCGACAGCTGGCGTGAACCGAATTGCAGCCATACAAACCTAAATGCCCCTGGTGATATAACAGATGAGTTCAAAGGCTTGGAGTATTTCTTCAGTGAGCCCCAATAGTTCACTAAGTAGAAATCCATAATTCTGATCAACTTGCCATCACTTTTGTTAAACCTGGCCTTCCTTTGCTGAAACTTTTTTGTTTGCTTTTAGGACTCTGAGCACTTTACAGTTGCTAACCAGTGGTAAACTGCTAGTGTTCCCCCTTATAAGTATGATAACATTGGTAAAGACCTGTTTGGTCCCTTTAAGATACATTTGGTATATGGTACTGTTAGACCTGATAGCCTTAGGGTGGTCTTCCCACCACTTTGTGACTGCCTCCCTCCATTTTTCTGACTTCGTTTTTGCTCGCTGTAGGATTATGTGAATTTTACCAGTGCTATTCAGTACTATTTATTTATTTATTTATTTATTTTTGTCATTTGTACAGCGCTCTGTTACCCATAGGTGTCCTGGCGCTAAGTGTTACTCCTGAGATAGAGACAGGTTAGGGAATCAGATGGTAAACAACCATGTCTTTAAAGCTCTTCTAAAGGCCATGAGGTCCGTCAGTTTTCTGAGGGCGTGAGGCAAGACCTTCCAAGCTTTGGCTGCGCCCAGCACAAAGCTTCTGCCTCCCCAGCGCGCTCTCTTAATACGCGGCACCGCGATCAGCCCCATGTCAGCTGATCTAAGATTTCTAGTCGGACGGTACCAATAACAGTACCGCCGAAAGATTAAGGGTCCCTTGCCTTGTAAGGACTTGAATACTAGGCATAAAGCTTTAAAAATAATTATCTTTCGCATTGGAAGCCAATGCAGCTTGACCAGCTCCTGAGACACGGGGACAAATTTAGGGATCCCCGAAATGAGCCTAGCCAACGCATTTTGTAGTACCTGCAATTTATTAAGTAGCCCCTGTTGGGCAACAAGAAATAAACTAAAGTGCTTGTGCTCCCTCCCCTAAACATGGAAATGTTGGCTTATGCCCAATTAGCATATTTAATTTACTTACAAATCCTTCGTAAAGTTCACTACTTGCACTCAAGGCCTATAAATGAAATGCTATTAGTGGGCGGCCCAGTGCTTAATTTGTGAAATATGAAGTGCAGGTGCTCTAATGTTTGTTGGAGGGCACACCTACTATTCTCCGGCTCCACCCACTCCCTCCACTGGCACCACCCACTTTCTCTTCTAGCTCCACCTACACCCTCAACTAGTCACTGCTAAAAGTCAGATGTAATACCCGATCTGAATTTCAGCAAGGGAGCCTACCTCATAGTAAGGATTTGATAGGAGGTTCTCCTGTCCTGTGAAATTTTTGAAAAAGATTAAATCAAAAGTGCATTTAAAAAACAATTTTGGAATAAATTAGCTAAAATCACTAATGCATTGAAAAGGGACAATTCCAGTGCTCTGTGCCAGTTTGGGGAAAGGATAATACTTAAGGATGCCAGTTTTAACAGAGTTTATGAGTTTATAGATACAACATGTTCATAGCCTATGTGACAAAATAAACCAAAATGTTCTTAGAACACACTAAACAAATAAACTGATTAAAATCATGCAATACACTTGAATGAGTCACTTTGTTACTTCCACTTGTGACTTTTTGTCCCATAGTTGAAAATTGTTTTTATAAATCATTTTTTTACAATCATACTTCAAAAGGTGCTCTTATCTCTCATCAGTCTGAACTCTACTCTCTTTAGGCAGTACCACCATAGACTCCTGTGCAACAGTTAAGGCAGTTAATAACTCTCATAAATGAGGTATTCCAATTTTACAAACTGTTTCTAGGTGTTTGATATTACACAATAGCTTAGATTAAGGTTTAATTAAAATTGTGTTATATAACAGATCCAAAGAGAATAAGCAGTCTTCTTTCCACAACAGAATTTAAGAACACAACTCTTACCAAAATAACAACTCTATTTAGGTTTAATGGATTTAAAGATTTTAATAAGTATTTTGTAATCTTTGTTTTTATTCGCACCTGAGAAAGCACCTTTAACATGGGAAGATGACCAGAAGAGATAGCTTGCCAATTACCAGACTGGGTTTAGAACACCAAAAAGCTGTACTTGTAAGCATATTATTTTACATACGTACAGTCACCAACACACCCCGGGCACCTAAGTCTTTTCACCACCATTGCTTCTCTTGCAAGCTTTCATACTGTATAAGCAGTAGCAGCTCGCAATGGGAGTGCTGCGGGTTGGGGCGCGGCGGGGGAGGGAGAGTGGCAGTGAAGTCGGACATACGACGGCCAGGAATAAAGTAAGTATTTTACTTTACTCCTGGTCGTTGATTGTCTGACTTCACTACCCCCCACCCTACCCCTCCCCGCCCCACAGCCCTTCCACTGCGAGCCTCCACTGTCTATAAGTACTTAGTTGCTGCTTCAGTTTGCGGAAACAAAAAAGTATTTCCCTTTATTACACTAGGGCCAATGACACACTCCCTACATCACTATTGTTTAAGCATGCTAGTTTGTGTGTGTTGCCTGGTTATGCTGTGCACAGGTCTCATGTAACATTTTGCCATTTTATTATCCTTTGTTAAATACAACTTTATGAATTTCTTAAACACATGATTCTAGTTTTCATGATTTAGGCCACACCCCTATTTGTGTATTTTGTGCTCCAGTCGAACTCTGGGTACAGGAGCACAGAAAGGATGTGGGGTAAGAGCTAGAGCGGTCGACCTCGCAGCTGAGAAACCAGCTTCGAGTCTCCGCGAGGATGCTCAACATCCTGTGATTCTGGACAGATCACTAAATCTCCTCGGGCCAAAAAAAAAAAAAATGTGTCCGTATGTAATGCAACTGGTGCTCATGTAAGGCGCTCTGATATCTTTGGGTCAAGCTCGCACTATATTACGCTCCAAACAAAAAAACAAGAATCTGCAATGCTTTGTTGCGCACACTTTCCACCAGCCGGAAGCAGATGGAAAACGTCTACACCAGGGCCTGGGATCAGGGAACCGCATGCAGGAATGGGCCTAGTAAGTACGAAGCCTACAATTTTACCCTTATCCCGGGCGCAGTAACAATTTAATTAATAAAAGAAATTTCGTAGCGCAGGCTGCATTGCATTTTGCAATGCAGGGTGCGCTACGAAAAACTTTTTATTTATTAAATTGTTTACTTACCTCCAATTATCCATATTCCGGGTTTTAGCACCCCCCACCCTGCCCCTCCCCTGCCCTGCCTCTCTGCCCCACCGCAACTCCCTCCACGTGCCGCGGCTGCTATAATTTACTAATATACATACTGCTAGTGGAGGTCAATTATTGTTAAATTGGTCATAGTTTTACCGTAAGTACAGGTATTATTGAAGCCAGTTATTTTTATTGTTTCTGTTTTGTTTGCCAACGACGTACAACAAACACTAGAATAGTGACTAGCCGGTCACTACATCCATGGCTACTATTACTAAGGAGTGCTGGGTCATTCCGAAACTCGGATCATTTATGAACCTATGTTGGATGATCAATGATTAAGCCCTGAGATAATATCGCGCTGTCGCCACTTTCTTCTTGTGTGGTGAAAAAAACTAATTTCAGCTTTAACGAGGTAACTTTGGCAACGTAGGTGAAACCAGCGAAATAAGTGACTCACCTGAGTTTTTGAGGATTATATTAGTAGTTGTCCTAACTTAATGAGTAAAATATATATTTTTATTAACAGTAGTGGAGACAGAAAAACAGTTGCTGTAAATAATAATTTACGAAGTTACACCGCGCCCTCCTATCCAATTCTCCCGGTAAGTACCTTCACTGATCCACCGGCACCTTCCTAGTCCTTCTTTCCATCTTCTCACCGTGTCCAGGTATTAATTTACCATCCCCCTCAATCCTTTCTATTCTGCCCTCCACATTTCTAAGCCTCATTTATCCTTGCCTCCTTTCTTGTACAGCACCCTTTACTCAGTAACCTAGACCTGATGATGATCCTAATCCGCAAGGATCAAAACGCCTTCCACATACCAGCGCAACTTGTGGCCCTTTTACTATGGTTCACTAAAATGCCTGAATTAGTACAAATTCATGTAAATAATTGCCTGTCAACCACAAGTGCCTTTGTATCTATTTGTCACGTCTTCACTTTGTGCCTTCGCTGTTTACACTTGTCACCTGCGCCATCCACTTAGAGTGTCACGAGCACTTGTGTGCACAAAGTTTGTTCAGTAACTTACGTATTCATTGCTTACAGTGATGATACAACTGTTCTCAATGTATTCGTACCCTTCCAACTCTTGTTTTTTGTTTTATTCCTTCAGATACATGATGCCTTTGGCACATTCAAACAAACTATGAATCTCTCTACCTTCCTTTCTTGCAGTGTTTTTTTTATGCATGCCTAATCACCAACCATTTTAATAATACCAGTTGTAATAAGATTGTTTGTTTATACTAGTGGGCCTGCAGCACTCATTGTACCACCCACTAAAATAGCCAATAAAACTACAACTGCAGTCTGTAGTAAAGGTCTACATTTGCCATTTTGACCTGGTAAAAAAAACCTTTTGCCAGGCTTAAATCTTCATTTTCAATACTTCTACCCCTAGAATAGGCCCAAAGGCTCATACAGCAGGGTGCATGGTGTCTAATAAGTACAATGGGAATATTTCATGTTTTACTTGACCTGGCAGTGAAAAGCCCCTAATGTTGTTTTTCACTGCACAAGGTCAGCTTGCCCATAGACTAACACTGGGTTTCCTTATTATATTTAATAAGTGATATCTTCAGTTAGGGAGCAGCTACAGAATATTTCTTCAACTCATTTGAATTGTAATTTAAAATCCTCTTTAATGGTAAAGTTAGATATTAATATACTATTTTGAAAATGCCACTCTGAGAAAGTTGAACTTTTTCAGCCTACCCAATTGTGCCTTTCTTCCAGTGTCTAGGGATAGGAAGTTATTGATTAAGCTCAGGTATTGTTGGCATGGAGGGAGTTCTCATAAGGGGGTGACAAAATTATTCTGCCAACATGCTTGAGAAATAGGGTCATCAAGAGAGGGCATGAGTATCACGTGGATATATGTTTGGGACAAAAAAGGGTAATTCAGGAGTAATCTGATGACCAGGTTGGATTTCACACTCCACAGGTGGGTCCGCTAGTGTACTTGCTGTAACCAGAGTGACAAATCAGCCAAGATTTTTGTCACTACCCCATGCCAGTGGGTTTATCAAAGGGCAGTTGCTGTAAAATGTGTTGGACATAGTGGACCCATTTCATGGTCCTGGTTAAAGTAATGCCTTTGCTATTGTCCTTGTGGTCTATTTTTTCATGTGCCTGGAGTTAAGAGTTGTCTGAAACAAAACATTGCCACTAGGTTTTTAGAGGATTTATTTAGGGAGGGTCTACTTGTATGTCTAGAAAAGTAATGTCTTGCTACATGCCTTAGTTTGGTCTTTGTATGGCCCAGTACAACCCGTAACAAGTGTAAATACCTACGTACACTAGTTACTAGTTGGCATTCAAATGCCAAAAATAAAGTACAATTGCTTCTATAAAATACTAACATTATTTTTGAGTTTTCTATAGCACTAGCTAGACCGAAATGTATCAGAGCGCTTAAGTTAGTATGTGCAAACGTCTACTAAACGTACATGTGAGTATTTGTACAGGTCACAAACAGTCAAGGAGTCATGAATAGTATATAACAATACAGTATTAGGATAATGGCATTGGTTACTGAATAGAGACTGTCTTAAAGGATCTTACCCATGAGGGTTGTATCTTTAGGCAACATAGTACAGCCTGAGTGCGAGTTGTAGTAGTTAAGCTGTAGAGATTTGAGATCCATTTTGGAGCAAGAAAAAGAGGGGTTGTAACGGAGGTCTTTGGGGAATCTGACGGTGTATCCTGAGAATGCACGTGCCTGGAATGATTTCTTCTGCAGGTTAGGAGGCATGAGTAGAAGAGACTTGGAGCTTCTCAGTGCCCAGACTCTTCCTCTGCTTCATAGTTTAGTTTCTAGGTATCTTCACTGTTTTGTGTGACGGGCTTTGTGGCTTATAGAAACAATCTTGTGGATGCATCTTCGTCCAATGGGATGCCACGTGGGTCCATTGAGAGCAGGTGAGATGTGATCAGACAGTTCCATTCCGCATTGAGATTTGTCTTAGAGACACAAGGTGATTTTTCAGCGTTCCAGTTAGGATAGTGTTGCCGTAATCTAGTTTGGAAAGAACTAGTGATCGCTCTACCATCTTAAGATCAGTAAGGGGAATAAAAGGTTTGATTTTCTCTAGATATTTTAGTGTGTAGAGCTCTCCTTTGGCTGAGTTGTTGATGTGCTCTTTTATTGACATGTTTTTGTCTAGGGTGATACCCAAGGACTTTACAGAGTTAGAAAGAAATGTGAAGGAATTTGAAAGAGGAGGCTAAAAAATAATTTGTTTCCAAACCTGGATTTCTTAGAGCGCCATAAGTACAGCAAAGAGAATTTAGTGTGGACGATCGTTGACCTCAATAGAAGCACTGCTATGCACCGATAAAAGGGGAGCATTCAGTAGGAGCAAAAAAGACAAAGCGCTATTTTAAAGCCCAGCATTCCACTCTGTCTTTTAGAAATAAAACAACATTTTGGAAAGCTGCAACCTTCAAGTTAAAATTTCGCTTTTTGAATGCTTTTTTTGTGAATTAAATAACAGTTTTAATAATGTGTGTAGTGGAATGTGTAATTGTATTGTTTTGAGGTTGAAATTCTCAAACTTGTGTAGGCAGGGATCCCCAGATCCCAGTGGTGATTCAGTGGGGATCCACGGAACCCCTATGTGTTCCTATATTTCACCAGTTTGTAAAACACATGACAGTTTACACATTGCCCTGTTAGGCAAAAAGTGCTATTGCCGTGCCACCTCTTTTCCCTGATGTCCTCATACCAGCAGAGGCAGCTGGCAAGGATCATGGTGGCGGGGCAGGGGGAAGGGAGAGGAGGGGATGGAGAAAAAAATCTTACCCTTTAACCCACGTCTCTCCTTCATCATATCTTCTGGCTAAAACAGAAGCAGAAAGCACATAGGCTCCCCTAAGCCAATCACAACACTGACAGTCAGTGGAAGCCTGTGCATGTTTTCTACCCAGACTGGGCATTACAGCCAGTAGAGAACATGTGTGAATTACTGTTTGACAGTAGAGAAAATAGAACTTCCCCTTAGAAACCAGATGTCTGCTCTCTCTGAACCACTCACATTCGATATACACAATACATACAATACTGATCCAGGTCAGAAAAGTTCAGCCTCACCTATTAATGTACCACCAAAGTCAAGATATAGCGTTGAAGGATTATTTA
Organism: Lissotriton vulgaris; assembly: GCF_964263255.1. Lineage (NCBI taxonomy): Eukaryota > Metazoa > Chordata > Amphibia > Caudata > Salamandridae > Lissotriton > Lissotriton vulgaris. Next base: position 244,400,493 of record NC_141688.1, on the reverse strand, counting down.
ATTGCTTAAAATGAACACATTATATTACAATGCACTTTTGATAATTGATAACACATTAAAAAGGAGATCTAAAATTCATATGTAGCATGCAATATACAAATAAAATGCAATATGTAGTAATATTTATTACCCGATGAAGTATCCACAGTGACAAACAAAAGGAGAACAAATATGAACAGCGTACCCTCGTTGCACAGTTCCAAGTGAGCTGTTGCATAGGCTGCTCCAATACTCTACATCAAGTTTATATCCTGGTAAGTATTCAAATCTATTCCCTCCCAAAATGCCTTGTGGTTGGATTCAGGAGTGCTCTGCATCGACGTGTTTCGGTGGTAAGTCACTTTCTTTAAAAAAACACCTTCATCAGGAAACAGAAAAAAGGATTTTTTTCCTCCTTTGAGTACAAACAGAGTTTATATTTACTCTTGGTGAAGTGTTACCAATGAATGAGTAGTAATTATCGTAGCATGTGGTTTTTTCAATACTACCACATGTTATAACATGTGGTTATTCAATACTACAGCCATGTCTCCTCGGAGTATTATTTTTCCCAAATATCACTTTTGTACATGGATGGACATATTGTCCTGTCTTAATCCAGAAAAACTAGTTATCCTGTTTCACTGCTACTATAGCACTGACACCGTCTGGAAGGAGGAATCGGTGGACGTCTTAAAGATCCTCTTCCTACCATGGAGCAGTGGTGAGTATATCTTATTCATAGTCCGCGTCTGCGTCCATTTCAATGTAGGACGAAGGACCTGCATTGAAATGGACGCAGACGCGCCGTTGTAAAGAAAACAACTATCAAATGATATTTTACTTTTGGGTGTGAGACTACAAATAAGATGTTGTAGCCACTGCTCCATGGGAAGGAGAGGATGAGGGAAATACTCCTCTACCTCAGCAGCCTTAGCCAGCAACTCCCAATCACTGGCTCTGCAGAAACAGCAGGTCAAAGCAATCCCTTGTATCTGCATTTTGCACGGAAGGGTCTGGGCCTGATCAGACGGGCTGGTCATCTTGGCTCATTTCCATGTAGCGCTTCAACTTTTGGCAGACTCAACTCTTGTTCAATGCTTTCGCTTCCTGCTGCACTGTTACTGATTTTACAGAGCTTGTCAGCAATACTTTGCAGATCAAGCAGCACTGCCTTAGTGGGAGCTTGTTATCTTGGCACATAATAATAAGCTCTATGTTTGAGCCCTGTGTCTGCTCTCCTGGTTGGGTTAATGATGGCAGTGAGATTTTCCTCCACTTAACTGTAGCTGAATAGGCTGAGGTTTTGCTTATATGGACTCACCTGGGGATCACTTATTCCATCTAACCTTGAAAGTAGCCTCTGAGCCCCAGCTCACAGAGATGTCATGCCTGAGCAGTCCAGACTTGGATAAAAACAGGGATTATCAGTAAGAGAAAGTACACAGTGGGTGCTTGGCATGTTGCTGCCATGCCAATTTCAACAAGCACTAGCAAAGCCAAAAACTTCAGCATTGACCAACATACTTTTGGCTATCACAATTCTTATTTAGTTTTTTCATAGTTTTCTCAAACTTTATTCTTGCAGAAGTTGCAGGGCCTTCATCCATCAAAAACAAAATATTCCTAAAATTAAAATATTGTGGGAGCTTAGAAACAGGCTCAATAGAAGTGAGTGTTACTAATACTAACCTTGACAGGACCCCCCCAAGAAGATGTGAAAGTCATTAGGGAGGGGAGACAATTGCCTTAGAATTGAGTGGGTACATTTTAGCCATGGAACTTGGATACTTCACATCTTACCTTGGCTTTACCTATTCCCCTAAATATGCTGGAAATTCTTGCACTCTCTTGACACTCTGAAGGTGAGATGTTCTCAGTGCAGCATCTATCATATTTAACTCTTTGATAATTGTACCAAGCAAAATAATTCCTGCTTTGTCCTGAGTAGCAGGAAAAGAGACATTGTAGAAGGGTAGATGGGATGGGTGGATGCCTGGATGTGTCGGATTGATGTTGAGATGAGTGGTGGGAGGGTAAAAGATGGATGCATGTTTGCAAGTGGAGGAACTATTATATGCATGTTTTAATTAGGGGTGTTCCACAAAAGCATGTATAAGTACAGGAAGTAGTTCTACAGAAGAAATCATTTACATGCTCTTACATTTCTTGTGAAACCTCCAACTCCCTATTAAAATCTAAACGTGCAATAAGCACACTACTGTTTTATTTGTAGTAATTGTACATGAATATTACAGGAATAGTCCAATGTATTCCCATGTTAGATGTTTGGGCCAATTCACAAAAGCATAGATAAATATTTAAAAGAGCATTATAGGATCACTATTTTACGTACTCCAAAACGCCATTCTGCATAGACCCTAAAGTGCGCAGAAATGATTTACTCAGTAAAACACAAGTTTTTTTTAGATAGTGTTAATGCCCTAACCAAATATGGTGTTCTGCCTTCTGACACATTCTGGTTCCTGGCATTAAACCCTCAGTAGACTTTATTTAAAATCAGATCACAGACATAGTGATCTGCTACTGATCTGCTACAGTGAGAAGCTGGCCTGGTACATGATGTCCAGTGATGTAAGTGGGCACCCTGCACCAGTCCAGACAACTCTTAAGGTGATTTAAGAGGTCTTAGAAAACCCAATGGAGGACTACAGGAAAGTGCCGCTGTTGACGAGGAAGAAAGAGTCCGGTGGAATCCGAAGATGGATTCTAGATGAAAGGTACCTGCAAGCAGGGGGGACAGAGTCTATTGCACACAGGAGTGACCAGGAGACTTGAAAGACGAATGCCCTCCGATGTGGGGTGTTGCAGGATGGGTGATGATGACCTTGACTCTGCTGCTGTGAGCACCAGAAAACACTGAGGAGGGCCATTAAATTTCAGCACTCCAAATACCAAGGGTGTCAGTCTGCAAAACACCTCCTGCCTTTTTAACTCGCTACAAGACACACCCTGCCAATTTATCTCACTCTTGCAGATTCCTGCTTTCTCTCTTAGTGACAGATTTACCTCTTTACATTCCTCTTTCCCTTCCCCTTTCTGTATTTTTCCAATTCTTCTTCTCTGGAAATGTCTGCTGAGGAAAAATAAATGCCAGTCCAGAAAAATGAGTAGCGGTGCCTCCACCCCACTCTCCCCATGAGCAATCACCGGCTCAAATTAAGCGCTTTGTAGTATGTAGTGTCTAGTGGTTTTTGTTTCCTCTACAACATGTAGGAGGAGCGCACGGCCGCCTGGTGGGTTTTAGAAATAAATGAGGCACTGACAGAGTATGAAAAACTGCTGGCTACAGACCATGAGGTCGGGTCCTGGCCATATTTATAACTGTTGGCTGTGACATCACGGCCAAGACCACACAAGACCAACTCAGCAGGTCCACCTCGGCGATCACCCCTATGTGGTGTTTTCATCATGGGATGGTTTATCCCCAAACATAAGAGAGATAATAAAAACTATGATATTGTTCAATATTTATCCTCTTGGCAGTGCATCTGTCGGTGGAGTCCTAGCTTGGCGTTACTTGCTGTCACAGCCTTTTATACTATTGCAATGTGGATTAAAAGAGTACCGCTGGGTAATAGCAACGCCTGGTAATTAGTGAGGCAGTAACTCTCCTCGGCAGCAAATAAAAAGGAAAGCTTATTGTTAAGGCTTTTTTAATGCTGTTAGTTTTGCCAGTGGTACTATTTCTATCCCTTATTGTTAGTTGTAGTGGTTTATATTATGTACACAGAATGTTAACAAAGAATGTCATGGTGCAACAATGATCTCTCATGCACGGAATTATAACACGTCACCACACTGCACTACTGGAGTTACTCCTTTTGAACTTCTAAGGGTCAGAAAAGCACACACAACCTTACTTCCTTTATGGCTGGGGGGAAGCGTAGATAATGCAGCAAAAAAAGATAGTGCAAGCGATAAAGTTAGGGCAAAGCAGTAAAGCTTCTAAGAGAATTTTGATAGGAAGAGTTATCCAGGTGGCAAGGATATACTAGTAGGTGATTGGGTGATGACCAAAAAACCTGCCAATTAAGGTAAAGAAAAGGGGACTCTGTGTTTTCAAGCCCAGTGCAACCTAGCTGGGTAAGCATGTGTGCAGCTTTCTTGGATGGTAAAGGATGGTGGAACAAGAGGCAGTTGGTGAAACTGAGACAAGATCAAGCTAGGACCATAATGATAGGAAAGAAGCTTTAAGTGAGCAGGATAACGGCTGGATGCATTGGTGACAGGGTGAAACTGGGACCAGGTCAGATTTGGAAAGTGCAGAGCACGCAGTTAATAGGCCTCTTCGACTTTGAACTTGTAAAGCGCTGAGATTGGCCGCTAGGTGGAAAGGGTTCTGGCTAGATTCAAGGATTTTGTAAGATATTAATTTGCTGATTAATGTGGTATGGTTTTGATCTTTGTAATATTTTGTTGTTCTTTGGTGGGTTTCTTTGTTTGTTTTATGATAAGAAGAGAGGTGTTGTAGTGGTGTGTATTATGTATTAAGATTGCTATCTAAGAATGTTATGGTGCAACAATGATCGCTCGTGCATGGAGTGCGTGGTGGTGCTGAGTTTGATGTACAATGACAGTTGCAGATCAAACTTCAGACCAGCGGCGCGCTTCATGCTGTGGTTGAAATCTACATAGAATAAAGTACTTCTTTAAACTTAACAACGATACTAGAGTAAAACCTGTACTAACCACATGAGGTAATGTATGAATACACGCGCACAGAGATAACATACATATGGTAAGCCATTAGTATGCGACACCTTGCGTGAAATCTGACTGCCCTTTGGAAAGGAAGAAGTGATTGAATGTACCCATTAATCAGAGGGTTCCACATCCAGAAGTGCAAGGTGCCCCAGTGACAATGACATATCACCACACATAGAAGAAAACACCCACTGCAGGGCTTTAAGTGGGATGGGTCCTTGCAGGTCTCAGACTTATAAGTAATTATGGACACATTGATACATGTCCTTAACTCTAAAATCAAAATACTAATTGATATCTGCACAATGAATGTAAAAAAACCACAAGGAGAATACTTCAGCAATTTAGTTTTTCTTTACAGTTCATACGTTTAATTATTCTTGCATTCCCCTAGATGCTGTGTCTCTGTGTGTTTTTTTCCCAGCAGCATGCTACTCTTGTTTGGTGCATAATATAGCTGTAGAGCAGGCTCTACTGGTGATTAAAGGCCCCTCCAGTGTTAAACGCCTAAGGCGAGGGCCTTTAACAAGGGAATGGGACTTTAATGGCTGGTAGAACCTGCCATGAAGGGTTTTACGGCTATTAGAAAATTCCGGCCATAGAGTGCTGAATGTTCTAATATGTAAAACAAAGACCTCAAGGAGCCCAAGTGGAGTGAAATCCCCTCTGGCTCCTTGAGGTCTTTGTTCACAGCAACAACTGTGAACAAACATTGGAATGTTGAGGCGTTGGGCTTCTACCAGCCATTAGCAACCAGGAGCACTCCATTGTCTACAATGGATTAATCAACATTTCAATGTACTAATGAGATGTGGGTCATCTTCAGGTGATTGTACGGACGACTACTGAGAACTCTGATGTTAAGGGTGAAAGCAGTGCGAGTTTCTCACAGTGCCTTGGGGTGGGTCAAAAAGGTGTGCAGAATACATGGACACCCATTCCTTGATTGCTCTGCAAACTGCACACAGAAATCGTCACATAATCGAGTTACAAATGTGATTTTGTGCAAATGTGGGTGAGGAAGGTACACAGTTGTCTAACTATTGACAACACAAAAGGAAAATGCAGTGCTTGTATGTTAGTGGTGTTGAAGCAAAGGAGATGTGAGGAATTGTATTTCGGAGAGTGTGAAAACTGGGTGCTGAAGAGGAAAAAGATGAGGTGTAAGATATGCAAATGCACGAGATGCGGGGAGGAAAAGGACATTCATGCCTAACAGCAGAGGCGCAACTGAACTAGAGCCAAATTTGGGGGGTGGGGAGCTAATACATTTTCAGAGGGAAGGGCTAATTCTTTCAGCAATAGGCAGAGTAGAGATGCAGGGGCTCAAAGAAGGGGGAAAAACAACAAAGCCTCTTTAACAAGTAAATGCTTTTTTAAAGACCTGTGAAGTACTCGGGTGTGGCTGCAATAAGAAGGACGCCAGACCAGCCAGCCTACAGCAGCTCAACAACTGTCTCTGTGTGTGCCCTGGAAGCTGTCTCAGCCCGGGCTGACACACACCAGGGGGGGGGGGAGTCCTTGGTGCCCTATGGGTGTTGCGCGCCTCTTTCTAAAAGAAAGAACACAACAGGAGTGATTGAGACACTCTGAACACCACTACCCTGTCCATAAACCATAGGAATGTTTAATCCACTTTTACAGTTTCAGGACTGGAAAAGTGTCAGTGATTATAACAACATCGTTGTTGCTTGTTTATCGTGAACAGCTAACAACCACTGATAAAGCTAATAGTCCTGGCTGGTTTAAGGTGAATATCAGTTATGCTATATATCGGGGTGCAAAAACAGAAAGAGCAGAGTGGAATCAAAATACTGATCAGGTGGTACACTATGGGAATCACAGCAATGTGGCTGAGGTGTTTACGCTGAAACCTTGATTACAGAGTACTTGACTTTTTAGACCCCTCACCCCAATTTGTTCATCCCTCTTAAAGCCCCGACTCACCTCCTCCAATTTATGCACAATGCCCCCTGCACCTTGCACTGTACCCTAACACACACCCCAGTAAAAATGCTACGTTTAAATATTGGTCCTCATTTATGAGAAACGACGAATCGCTGTGTGAAAGCAGCGATGTGTCACTTCTCAGTGCGCACTCCTTGCGACAATCCTGATGCGTCATATTTAATGTATGACGCATCATGTCGCAAGGAGTTACAGATATGTCAGTATTTCTGACGTATCTGTATGGCGTAAAAGTGATGCATTGCTGGAGTGTGTCACAAAAGTGACGCAACTCCAGCAATTCGTCCTTTCACATGGGGCAAGTCCCATGTGAAAGGGCCTGCGTCAGTCTTACGCCTGCTGTGAGGCTGGCGCAAGATTTTGACGCAATGGCGTCCTAGAAGTGACGCAGTGAAATCTCATAGATTTCACCCCGTCACTTCCATAACCCTTTCTGGCGTCAAAACGCCCCCTTTGCATACATTATACCTGGTGCAGGTATAATATGGGGCAGGGGTTTACAAAGTGACGCATCTACCTAGATGCGTCACTTTGTAAATATGGCGCAACAAGGAGCATTTTTTACAACATTGTTGCATCACAAAAAGTGACGCACCGGCGGCGTAAAAGTGACGCATAGCCTCATAAATGAGGCCCCTTGTGTATAGCACATGGTGCTTGTGTGAAATAAAATGTACCAGTAAACTTTTTAAACAAAAAAAAGAAGTACAAATACAAAAGATAAGGTGCCTAGAAATAAGCAGAGAAATACCGAAGCCTGCCTCAATATTCTTTTTTTATGGTATTCCATTGTTTGCACGAGAACCAGGCGTGCATGGAAGGTTTTTATAAGACGCGTGAGCCGTAAGCTGGTCTATCACTTGGAACACTGAATGTAAATAGACATTCGCACTGAGGGCGACCAGCCTTCACTGGAGTCGCCGCATCTCCAGCGCCTTGAGATCCTCGAAAGAAGCGCCTCGTGGGAATGATGCAAAAAAGGCTCTTTAAGTAACGTTAAGACAGGAGAGTATCAGCAGCGAAGAAAGCTGCCTTTATTCAATACTTTGCCCATATTGGAGACGAGGCAGGGTCGATTCTCATGCGCCGGAGCTCCTTTTATACTTTGAAGACGTTTACAAAGAGGACGTTGAAGGAAAATCGTTTCTAAAGCATTTCTGAGCTGATTTGTATGGGTGAAATATGGAGGGAACGGGAGCAAATCATTTTACATCAATGGGACACCTCTTTGCCTGGAGCAGTTTCATATGCTGCAGCATCCTCTCTTCTTCTACAGCGCAGAAACGCCCGAATGATTCTATCCGGAATACAGAATTTCTTAACACGACTCGAAAACCTGAGAGCTGCATATATGTGCTCATTTACATTGAAAATGTCCCACGGGGGTGCACCTGTGAACCCCGCTGGTGGATGTGAGTTTATTTAAAATTTTATTTTTGGGAGTTTTATATATCGCGAACTTGACCCGAAGGTATCAGAGCGCTTTGCATGAGCATCAGTAGCGTTACAGAAGGACACATTCATTTTTTTGTAATTTTTTATTTGTTAGGCACAATAAGTTAAACTAATAAGGAGAGGGTTGTGCTCCCAGGAACACGAACATACAAATGTGTGTTTGTGCGCACGTGCGTGTACCCGTGAAAGGTGGGGAAGGGGAGCGGGGGTGTTGCACCTATTAACCCCTCCCCTGCTGATGACGGAACCACTCCGTCATCAGCCGCGGTGGCGCTGTGCTGATGACGGAGCGGTTACGCCATGGCCCGCCCGACGCCCCTGCGCGGCGCTAATTTCGTGCCTGCGCGGAGCGTTCTTTGAGCGGGCGGGGCCATGACGGAACGCTGGTGACGGAGTAGTTCCGTCACCAGCATGCGCCCTCCACATTTCCGCACCGCTCCTTAGCACTGCGGCGCAATAGCCGCCGCAGTGAAGGGGTTAAAGACAATGTTAACTGTCTCCAGCAAACATGCGCTTACAACTCCGGTGTGTGTGTTTGGATATGTGGGGAAACAATGTAACTGGGTCATTTAGACATACTGAAAACAGATATAATCAAAACATGAGAGTTTTAGGAACTCCACTCAAGACAATGATGTGACTCAGGGCTAATAATGCGGTATAATATAGCCTTATAGCCCGCTGTAGAGGGCTATACCTGCTATTAAAGGCCCTCTCCAGCAAAAAGGGAGAGGGACTTTAATAGCCGGTATAGCACAGCTATGATGGGCTATAAGGCTATTAGAACATTCTGCCTCTAGAATGTTCTAACAAAAAAGAACAAAGCCTTTTGGGAGCGTGAGGGGATTGGAATCCCCTCAGGCTCCCTGAAGCCTTTGTTCACAGCCAGAGCTGTGAACAAAGAAACATTGGAATGCTGGAGCTCCAGGCCTATACCAGCCATTATATGCCCGGAGCACTCCATTGTTTTCAATGGAGCTACCAAAATTCCAATAAGCCTTCTCCTCCAACATTCCAATGGTTGTCTTTCTGTTTCTCCCTTTTATATTGAGTGAATTCTACCGTTAGTGGATGACGTATTCTAACAGCCTTATTGCCTTTCTGCCTCAGCTTAACCGGTTGTTAAAGGCCCTCTCCTTTGTTATAGGCCCTCGTGTGTGGATCAGGTTTATAACAAGGATTCAGAGCCTTTCATAACCGGCTTAGCCCATGGCAGCAGGGCTAGGTAAGGTTAGTACCTTTATTGTGTTTTCAATAGAATGTTAGTAATGTTCGATTCCTCGTTCACTTATGGAATGTTGTAGAATAGGGGACTGCAGTGGGTTTGTTCTGACTCCTGCAGCCTGCTGATCGCCGTGGGTCCTCTGAGCTCTGTACTTATGGACTAAACCTACACCTTCATCATAACCTGCCTATAGACTCGTCTGTTTGTCAAACCCAATACTACAGCTATATTAAAGTCTTTGTAGTCTATACATTCAGCTCGTAGGAGCAGTGTCTACAGTTGGCAGTGCTTTACAATACATTCCTCACTCATCCAGTCTCTTATTTGCCCGCACATTTGCTCGTCCACTCTGGTCCTACAAAATCAAAACTAAGACAGGCTTTCGCAGTCCCAAGAGAGATAGCTTTATTGTGTTAATACATGCATTTGTGCATGCGTAAGTTAGTGTTGTAATTCTATCTAGGACCCTAATTCGATATTCCCGATTCATGCCCTTATGTGGTTATAATTAGTAATATCCTAATAAAGGCATAAGAATCATATCCATATCCATAATCAGTAATAGCCCATGCAGTCCAAAACACAGCACGGCTACTCCCATAGACTCCTAGAAAGCACAACGCGTTCTTTAAACAAACCATCGTTATTATATATGGGGTAACCCGAAATGAGTCCTAGGACCTGGGTATCAAGTGTTGCAGATATGGTGGTCCTAGACATAGAATTCCACACACAATTATTCAAAAGTTTCTCAGCTCAATTATTTTTCCTATGAGAAATTGATTCCTAAAGTGAAAAAACAAAAACATAATAGCCCAAAAACACACAGGTGTCCGATGCAAACACACAAACAGGTTTCTTATTATCGTTGTTAAAAGTAGAGGAGAGAACTCTACTATTTATTCATAATAAAAATCTCCTCACATGGCAGTACACAAATATACAATATCTACAATTCGGAACAGAAGGGGTTACGGAGAGGAAATAAAGTGCGTAGAGTGAAAAATTCTTGTGCTCGTGCAAAGGATAGAAAGGACCAAGTGGTCAGGGGATATTGAGTAGTATGTTCATGGAAAAATCTGTTGGCTTAGATTCTAGACAGAGCCAGCCCTCAAAAGTTAGTTTGTAAAGGAGTTGTAATTGTCTTTACAACGGTCACTTCCCTCAGATGGTTTTTCGGTCTTCAAAAAGGGTGGATGGGCAGGGGCATAAGAGATGCCGGCTCACTGTAGGGAAAGGATGTCGACGTTTTGACCCAAGGATAAACAGGGCAATTTGTATCCTCATAGGCGGGTCTTCATCAGGACGGGACGGTGAAGGGAAGGAGCATAGTTACATTGCATTCATGTAACCCCAGAAGTAAAGGCAGACACCTGTAACACAAATGTAAGGGCTCAGTGTGTTTTTAAAAGAAACCAACAACATGAAGGTTTACGATAAGTACTCCAGAAGCACTCACCCTGTTAGTGGTGCGCCTATGTGCCAACTGGTCAATTCGTTAAAAGAGAGCCGATCAAGCGTGCTCTCGAGTGCTGGAGAAAAATAAGAAACATAAAGCCATCAGTGCTGTGTTTCTTACAAAGTAATTTGTACACACAAGACATAGACTAGACAAGGACAAAACTGAACAATGTGACACTAAATGGGAGCTCATCAGACTCACCCTTGTTCAGTCGGCGAAAGATGATAAGTTGGATATTCGGTGAAGCAATATACACGCTGTGTCTGTGGACAAGAATGTGTAATTAGCTAAGTGGGTCCACAGTTACAAAGTCGGAGACGATACATGTAACCTCTGGGATGTTTGTAGTCATAACATACCTCCTCCGTAGAACTGCGCGGCCTATCAATGGGGCTCTGTCTGTCAGTGACTGCTGTGAGAAGCTCGATCAGCGCCAGGTTAAGTACGGGACGTGACGTCAACGTGCACGCCACTGACATATCACGCTAAGGCCGGGGCTGTTGCCTAGCAACATGCGTGGTGTGGAAAAGAAGACAGACTCCAGGCGTCTTAGAAGTTTGGAAAACATAGTAGACATGGAAACATTTACGTGCAATCGGAACATAATACACATTATTGGCTTGTACAGTACATATTTACAAGATACAAATGAAATATGCATCCGGATCACAAAGTTCCATATAATTTACAACTGTGGTACGAACGTAAACAGCAGGTGGAACATTCAGCCATTGTACAAGGTAGACATTTGTCTTGTTGTTTCTTCGTACTCATTCAGACCCCGATTAACTGTGTCAAATATGTGCATCCATTTGCACTCTCGGAGACTAAGGGTACTGGCAAAGTTCCCACCCCTAATGTTCACCTGTACTTTTTCCAAGATCCACCACCGAAGACTTTCAGGTGGGTGACCGAAGGTCAGAAAATGTTCCACCAACGGAGCGCCCTGTACTTTGCAGCGTATTCTGCTTATATGCTGCAAAATGCGAGCTTTTACTTTTTGTATGGTCTGGCCCACATACAGGAAACCACACGGACATTTGATGGCATATATAACACCCGCCGAGTTGCAGTTTGTTTGGTGGCGTAAGGTGTGGGTATAGTTGTTGTGTGTGCACTGCTTGATTTCCAGAGTCAAAGGGCAAGCTTTGCACGCACCACATTTGTAATGGCCGACCACTGGTGGAGTGTTCCACAGAGTTGTTTGTGAGTTGCTCGGTTTGCTATGAAGTAGGGATTGGACAACATAGTCCCTGACGCTTTTCCCTTTCCTGAAAGCATGCATAGGGGGCTCTGGGATCCCTATTTCATCTGCCACAAGGTGCCAATGACTGTTTATGACTCTCTTGATATCATTACTCCTGGTGTTAAAGGTAGTCACACAGGTCATTCTCGTGTTGGTGTCTTTTTCTTTGGTTTTAGGTTCAAGGAGAAATTCTCTGTGGCAAAACCATGCCTTCTTGCGAGACTTTTTTAGCAGTCTACGAGGGTAGCCCCTGTCTGCTAATCTTTCAATGAGTAAGGATGATTCTGTAAAGTAATCCACCTTCCGGCTACAGTTCCTTCGTAACCTCAGAAATTGGCCGTATGGTAGGTTATCTCTGAGGTTACGTGGATGATGGCTTGAGTAGCGGAGTAGGGTGTTTCTCTCGCTGGGTTTTCTAAAGAGTGTGACTTCGACACCTTTACTCAGTCAACCAAACTAGACAAATTAGCAAAGGATCTAAAGTTCTATGACAAGGCAGCAGTCTACCCATATCTAGCAGAGGGTTATTACAATAAGGATTCCCAAGGGAGGTTCCTAAGTAGGGGAAGAGGTGGTTACAGAAGATATACCACTTTTTCGGATTCCTCTGCAACCAGCAACTCTGAAAACGAGCAGGAGAGACCTAGCACTAGTGGCAACTCAGACCCTGACTACTCGAACACTTTTTTAGAGGAGGACCAATGGGGGGACTACCAAGGCAGAGGCCGTCCCTGGGGGAGACCCAGGGGCCGCGGACAATCCAACTGGAACCGAGGGAGGGGAGGAACAGTGAAGAAACAGGTCCACTTCAGACCGGAACAGCATGGGCAACTCAGAACCCGACAGAAGCATTACAGGTGGTAGCTTGCCGAACAGAAAAAGGGCAAACTAGCTCTATCATCAACCTGTCTACCTATACCCTAAAACCTGAAGAATCCAGAATACTGGAAAAAGGCCTCTCCTTTGTCCCTACCAGCCTCCCTAATACCTTCAATCTGAAAACGGAGCTACACCAGTTTTTCAGGAAGGTTAGGTTAAAACAACATTTTAACAAAATACCTTTTAAACCGGTATTCAGCAATACTGGTTTACGGCCCCCATCCACTTTCACACCACCGGCACAAATGATGTCCAACAAAATCCTGGCATTTGAGCAAGTGGTTATGAGAGATATCAACCAGGTGCTAGCCAAAAAGAAATACACTAAGTTTAATACCAGCAAACAAGAAAAACTGGCATTGGAAGCACTGAAACAAAACTCTGACATCGTGATCAAACCAGCCGACAAGGGTGGGGCGATCGTCATTCAAAGTAGGGATGACTATAAGTCTGAAATACTCTCACAGCTAGGGGTGGAGGGTAATTATAAAAAACTGCAGGCTGACCCTACCAAAGAAATAAGTGCTGACATCAAATCTATTACTAGGAAGGCCCTAGATGTTGGCTTCCTAACTAAACATGAACACGACTATCTTAATAACAGCCATCCTAGGTTACCCACTATTTACACGCTCCCTAAGGTCCACAAACGTTGGGAGAAACCACCGGGAAGACCAATCGTCTCCGGTTGCGGCTCAGTGCTAGAACCCCTGTGTAAGTATGTGGACATATTCCTGAAACCTATTGCTGAGGCAACCACAGCTTATCTAAGAGACACCATGCAGGTAATACAACTAGTGGATGAGTACCCCTTTGACCGAACCAACAATCTGCTGGTCACCATGGATGTAACCTCACTTTACACCAATATCCCACAAGAGGCAGCACTTGATGTCATTAGAGGTGTCCTGGACGAGAGACCAAGACCCTGCCAAGTCCCAACGACCTTCATCCTGGATCTCCTTGAGATCGCCATGAAGAAGAACTTCTTCTACTTCGATGGAGAGTATTATGTCCAAACAAAGGGTGTAGCCATGGGGGCAAGCTTTGCCCCAGATCTGGCCATAATCTTCATGAATGCATACGAACACAACTTTGTACTTAATGGAACCAACCCCTTTCATGACAACATCGTGCTATGGCGTCGTTACATAGACGATGTGCTGATGATATGGCAGGGGAGTGAGGAGCAGTTGAAGAATTTTCATACCTGGCTCAATAACTGCTCCAACGACATCCAATTCTCTTTGGACTTTAGCAACCATCAAATCAACTTCCTTGATATAAGCATAGTTGAGGATGAGGGGCATTTGCGTACCACACTCTTTAGAAAACCCAGCGAGAGAAACACCCTACTCCGCTACTCAAGCCATCATCCACGTAACCTCAGAGATAACCTACCATACGGCCAATTTCTGAGGTTACGAAGGAACTGTAGCCGGAAGGTGGATTACTTTACAGAATCATCCTTACTCATTGAAAGATTAGCAGACAGGGGCTACCCTCGTAGACTGCTAAAAAAGTCTCGCAAGAAGGCATGGTTTTGCCACAGAGAATTTCTCCTTGAACCTAAAACCAAAGAAAAAGACACCAACACGAGAATGACCTGTGTGACTACCTTTAACACCAGGAGTAATGATATCAAGAGAGTCATAAACAGTCATTGGCACCTTGTGGCAGATGAAATAGGGATCCCAGAGCCCCCTATGCATGCTTTCAGGAAAGGGAAAAGCGTCAGGGACTATGTTGTCCAATCCCTACTTCATAGCAAACCGAGCAACTCACAAACAACTCTGTGGAACACTCCACCAGTGGTCGGCCATTACAAATGTGGTGCGTGCAAAGCTTGCCCTTTGACTCTGGAAATCAAGCAGTGCACACACAACAACTATACCCACACCTTACGCCACCAAACAAACTGCAACTCGGCGGGTGTTATATATGCCATCAAATGTCCGTGTGGTTTCCTGTATGTGGGCCAGACCATACAAAAAGTAAAAGCTCGCATTTTGCAGCATGTAAGCAGAATACGCTGCAAAGTACAGGGCGCTCCGTTGGTGGAACATTTTCTGACCTTCGGTCACCCACCTGAAAGTCTTCGGTGGTGGATCTTGGAAAAAGTACAGGTGAACATTAGGGGTGGGAACTTTGCCAGTACCCTTAGTCTCCGAGAGTGCAAATGGATGCACATATTTGACACAGTTAATCGGGGTCTGAATGAGTACGAAGAAACAACAAGACAAATGTCTACCTTGTACAATGGCTGAATGTTCCACCTGCTGTTTACGTTCGAACCGCAGTTGTAAATTATATGGAACTTTGTGATCCGGATGCATATTTCATTTGTATCTTGTAAATATGTACTGTACAAGCCAATAATGTGTATTATGTTCCGATTGCACGTCAATGTTTCCATGTCTACTATGTTTTCCAAACTTCTAAGACGCCTGGAGTCTGTCTTCTTTTCCACACCACGCATGTTGCTAGGCAACAGCCCCGGCCTTAGCGTGATATGTCAGTGGCGTGCACGTTGACGTCACGTCCCGTACTTAACCTGGCGCTGATCGAGCTTCTCACAGCAGTCACTGACAGACAGAGCCCCATTGATAGGCCGCGCAGTTCTACGGAGGAGGTATGTTATGACTACAAACATCCCCGAGGTTACATGTTTTGTCTCCGACTTTGTAACTGTTGACCCACTTAGCTAATTACACATTCTTGTCCACAGACACAGCGTGTATATTGCTTCACCGAATATCCAACTTATCATCTTTCGCCGACTGAACGAGGGTGAGTCTGATGAGCTCCCATTTAGTGTCACATTGTTCAGTTTTGTCCTTGTCTAGTCTATGTCTTGTGTGTACAAATTACTTTGTAAGAAACACAGCACTGATGGCTTTATGTTTCTTATTTTTCTCCAGCACTCGAGAGCACGCTTGATCGGCTCTCTTTTAACGAATTGACCAGTTGGCACATAGGCGCACCACTAACAGGGTGAGTGCTTCTGGAGTACTTATCGTAAACCTTCATGTTGTTGGTTTCTTTTAAAAACACACTGAGCCCTTACATTTGTGTTACAGGTGTCCGCCTTTACTTCTGGGGTTACATGAATGCAATGTAACTATGCTCCTTCCCTTCACCGTCCCGTCCTGATGAAGACCCGCCTATGAGGATACAAATTGCCCTGTTTATCCTTGGGTCGAAACGTCGACATCCTTTCCCTACAGTGAGCCGGCATCTCTTATGCCCCTGCCCATCCACCCTTTTTGAAGACCGAAAAACCATCTGAGCGAAGTGACCGTTGTAAAGACAATTACAACTCCTTTACAAACTAACTTTTGAGGGCTGGCTCTGTCTAGAATCTAAGCCAACAGATTTTTCCATGAACATACTACTCAATATCCCCTGACCACTTGGTCCTTTCTATCCTTTGCACGAGCACAAGAATTTTTAACTCTACGCACTTTATTTCCTCTCCGTAACCCCTTCTGTTCCGAATTGTAGATATTGTATATTTGTGTACTGCCATGTGAGGAGATTTTTATTATGAATAAATAGTAGAGTTCTCTCCTCTACTTTTAACAACGATAATAAGAAACCTGTTTGTGTGTTTGTATCGGACACCTGTGTGTTTTTGGGCTATTATGTTTTTGTTTTTTCACTTTAGGAATCAATTTCTCATAGGAAAAATAATTGAGCTGAGAAACTTTTGAATAATTGTGTGTGGAATTCTATGTCCTTAAACAAACCAAGCATCCAGCAGCCCGGGAATACCCCTGCTCTTGTTTTGATTTGCACAAGAACTCCTAGAGTCCAGTAAGAACTGTTAGTTCTTAGTGACGTCTTATGTCCAACCTTACGTCAAACCCGGCACCCTTCAAGTATAAATATACCAACGTTGCCTTAAGCAAACACATGGTGGTTGGGAGCAGAGCGACGTTCCACTTGCCCGGGAGCCCCGCTGTTATGAGAGCCGAAGGAGACCACCCCTCCCCTTGACGCACTGAGAGATACGCTGTCTTTTTCTCTAGCCGAGAAAATCCAGCTCTGGTGTTCCCAAGTCACTCTCGCAGGTTGCTGGGAGATCGAGTCCTGAGAAGCGAGATACAAGACCTTCTGCATTCTATGACCAAGGTACGGAACGGATTACAACCTTAGAGAGAATTCTTGATTCCGATACTTGGCAAAACTTAACTTAACTTAAAACTGCAACTTACTTACTCCTTCCCACGTATTAGGCTTAGGTCAGGTACACTGGGGTAGGCGTATCTTAGAAGGACCAGTTGAGTTCGTTAGTCAATGTTTTTATGTATGTATATATTTTATCCATTTTAAAGTATGGCAATCAGACATAATATCGAAATATTTATATCGATATGACATAATATCGAAGATTTAATATTGTAGGTAAAATATATCGAAATAAAGAAATATCGATTACAAAAATATCGTAAATAGTATGTGTATCATTATATCGAAAGTAAATATACCGGAAGAGAAAATATCGCCTATAAAAAATTATCGTATAATAGTAAATAATATTTTAAAAAAATAATGTATGCAAAAATTTTAGTATAATTATTAAAAGTTATATTGAAAAAAAATATATATTAATAATATAATTAATAAAAATACATATATATTTTTAGGAGCGGGTTATTGGGTTTATAGGGGATAAGGGTGGGGAGTGTTTTAAAATATGTATTAAAAAATAATTTAAAATTTAAAAATAAAAATAAAAATATTAACAGATTAGAAAAAAAATTAAAAATATTGAATGTAAAAAAGTTAAAATATTATTAAAAATATTTTTATATAAATATAATATTATATTTATTAAAAATACATATATAATTTTAGGAGCGGGTTATTGGGTTTATAGGGGATAAGGGTGGGGAGTATTTTAAAATAGAATGTTTTTTGTATAAATAATACATTTAAATATAAATTTCTAAATATTAATATATTTGAAAAAATATATAATAAATATCGAAGTTTAAAATTTTTAAATAATTTTTAAAATTTAAAAAAATTATAGTTTTTTTTGGAGTATTGACAAAATATATATAAAAAATAATCATATTATTAACATTAAATATGAAAGTACATATATTTAAAAGGTAATATTTATTTTGTAAAAATAATACTATTTAAAATTTCAAAATAAAAATATTAATTAATGATTTTATTGGTAGTTGTTACTTAAAATGTAGGGGAATAGGCTAGTGAGTAATTAGAATAATAAATATAAATACATAATAAAAAATTAAACAAAAGTATATTAAATTAAAAATAAATTATTAAAAATATTTAAAATGAAAATTAAATTCTAAAATTTACAATATCTTTCTATTTTTTTTTAAATATTGTAGAATAATCTTGGTTATATATGGGATAATTGTGGAGAATTTTTAATGAATTAGAGATTTATTACAAATATTTTTGTCCAGCATTTACTAATATTTTATGTAGAGTGGAGTGGGAATAGCATGTATAATATTTAATTAGTGTCCAGCACTTACTTTAATTTTATGTAGACTGGAGTGGGAATAGTAAATTATATTTAATTAGTGTCCAGTACCTACTTCAATTTTATGTAGACTGGAGTGGGAATAGTAAATTATATTTAATTAGTGTCCAGCACCTACTTCAATTTGATGTAGACTGGAGTTGGAATAGTAAATTATATTTAATTAGTGTCCAGCACCTACTTCAATTTTATATAGACTGGAGTGGGCATAGTAAATTATATTTAATTAGTGTCCAGCACCTACTTCAATTTTATGTAGACTGGAGTTGGAATAGATAATTATATTTAATTAGTGTCCAGCACCTACTACACTTTTATGTAGACTGGAGTGGGAATAGTAAATTACATTTAATTAGTGTCCAGCACCTACTTCAATTTTATGTAGACTGGAGTGAGAATAGTAAATTATATTTAGTTAGTGTCCAGCACCTACTTTAATTTTATGTAGACTGGAGTGGGAATAGTAAATTATATTTAATTAGTGTCCAGCACTTACTTCAGTTTTATGTAGACTGGAGTGGGAATAGTAAATTATATTTAATTAGTGTCCAGTACCTACTTCAATTTTATGTAGACTGGAGTGGGAATAGTAAATTATATTTAATTAGTGTCCAGCACCTACTTCAACTTTATGTAGACTGGAGTGGGAATGGTAAATTATATTTAATTAGTGTCCAGCACCTACTTCAATTTTATGTAGACTGGAGTGGGAATAGTAAATTATATTTAATTAGTGTCCAGCACCTACTTCAATTTTATGTAGACTGGAGTTGGAATAGATAAATATATTTAATTAGTGTCCAGCACCTACTTCAATTTTATGTAGACTGGAGTAGGAATAGTAAATTATATTGAATTAGTGTCCAGCACCTACTTCAATTTTATGTAGACTGGAGTGGGAATAGTAAATTATATTTAATTAGTGTCCAGCACCGACTTCAATTTTATGTAGACTGGAGTGGGAATAGTAGATTATATTTAGTTAGTGTCCACCACCTACTTCAATTTTATGTAGACTGGAGTTGGAATAGATAATTATATTTAATTAGTTTCCAGCACCTACTTCAATTTTATGTAGACTGGAGTGGGAATAGATAATTATATTTAATTAGTGTCTAGCACCTACTTCAATTTTATGTAGACTGGAGTGGGAATAGTAAATTATATTTAATTAGTGCCCAGCACCTACTTTAATTTTATGTAGGCTGGAGTGGGAATAGTAAATTATATTTAATTAGTGTCCAGCACCTACTTCAATTTTATGTAGACTGTAGTGGGAATAGTAAATTATATTTAATTAGTGTCCAGTACCTACTTCAATTTTATGTAGACTGGAGTGGGAATAGTAAATTATATTTAATTAGTGTTCAGCACCTACTTCAATTTTATGTAGACTGGAGTTGGAATAGATAATTATATTTAATTAATGTCCAGCACCTACTACACTTTTATGTAGACTGGAGTGGGAATAGTAAATTACATTTAATTAGTGTCCAGCACCTACTTCAATTTTATGTAGACTGGAGTGGGAATAGTAAATTATATTTAGTTAGTGTCCAGCACCTACTTTAATTTTATGTAGACTGGAGTGGGAATAGTAAATTATATTTAATTAGTGTCCAGTACCTACTTCAATTTTATGTAGACTGGAGTGGGAATAGTAAATTATATTTAATTAGTGTCTAGCACCTACTTCAATTTTATGTAGACTGGAGTGGGAATGGTAAATTATATTTAATTAGTGTCCAGCACCTACTTCAATTTTATGTAGACTGGAGTGGGAATAGTAAATTATATTTAATTAGTGTCCAGCACCTACTTCAATTTTATGTAGACTGGAGTTGGAATAGATAATTATATTTAATTAGTGTCCAGCACCTACTTCAATTTTATGTAGACTGGAGTGGGAATAGTAAATTATATTCAATTAGTATCCAGCACCTACTTCAATTTTATGTAGACTGGAGTGGGATTAGTAAATTATATTTAATTAGTGTCCAGCACCTACTACAATTTTATGTAGACTGGAATGGGAATAGTAGATTATATTTAGTTAGTGTCCACCACCTACTTCAATTTTATGTAGACTGGAGTTGGAATAGATAATTATATTTAATTAGTGTCCAGCACCTACTTCAATTTTATGTAGACTGGAGTGGGAATAGATAATTATATTTAATTAGTGTCCAGCACCTACTTCAATTTTATGTAGACTGGAGTGGGAATAGTACATTATATTTAATTAGTGTCCAGCACCTACTTTAATTTTATGTAGACTGGAGTGGGAATAGTAAATTATATTTAATTAGTGTCCAGCACCTACTTCAATTTTATGTAGACTGGAGTGGGAATAGTAAATTATATTTAGTTAGTGTCCAGCACCTACTTCAATGTTATGTAGACTGCAGTGGGAATAGTAAATTATATTTAGTTAGTGTCCAGCACCTACTTCAATTTTATGTAGACTGCAGTGGGAATAGATAGTTATATTTAATTAGTGTCCAGCACCTACTTCAATTTTATGTAGACTGCAGTGGGAATAGTAAATTATATTTAATTAGTGTCCAGCAACTACTTCAATTTTTTGTAGACTGGAGTGGGAATAGTAAATTATATTTAATTAGTGTCCAACATCTCCTTCAATTTTATGTAGACTGGAGTGGGAATAGTAAATTATATCTAATTAGTGTCCAGCAAGTACTTGATATTTATGTGCATTATTGTGGGAAGAGTTGTTTATTTATTTATATAAATCAATATATATAAATTTTGTGTATGGAAATAATATATTTTTAAGATCATAATAGTAAAAACACAGAAAAGTATTACCATTTTTTTCAACAACTTAAATTTATTAGGTATTGTATATTTTGCAGAAATAATATTTTCAAAATTATAATATTTACATTAATGAAACATGTATATTTGTAAAAAAAAACTTTATACAAAATATTTTTTTTTAAATAAGAAGACAATATAATATGCTTATATGTAATATCACTAATTTATACTGTTACATATGTTGTTAGTAAATACAATTTAAAAATTAATATTAATATTTAAAATATTAATATTCATTTTTTAAACAATAGATTTTTATACAAAAGTTTTTTAGATATAGGTATATTTTTTTACAAACAGAAATAGGATATCACAACATTGTGTCACATTTTATAACATTTCTAATAATTTTTAAATAAATATTATTAAAAAAAAACATTTTATAAAATATAGTAGGCATTTTGTAATTATTTTAGGTGAATTTACAAAGATTTAATAATATATTTCTTAGATTGGACTATTTTGTTACTTTTGGGTTCTTTATTTTGTAACCGGGTTAGGTCGTTTTGTGTCATTTGGATGAAGAGCAGCTCGCGGTTGGGAGAGACTTCACGTCGCTTATGGTAAGGTTTCTTTTATATGTTTTATGTGTGTTTTAATGTACTTTTGAGAGTAGTCTGCTGCTATTTACTGTTGTTAGATGTAAGTGAGTTGTATTTTAGTTTTTGAGATCGTTTATTTACGTGTGGTAGCTACTCGTAGTTTTACCTTGTTTTAGGCTTGTTTTGAGAGTTACTATATCCATGTTTTAAGTATATGTAGTAGGAATATAATGTTAATACTAATGTTAGTAGTTGTTTATGTGTTGTTTTATGTGGGTGGGAATGTATGTTGTATATGTTTCTTTTCTAGGTGTTCTAGGTGTTCGCCATATCGGAATTAGCGCATTTTTTTTTAAGGAAGTGTTTGTTCGTTTTATTAACTAATGGATTTCAAACACTTCTTTAAAGTTTTCGGTTTTCCTAGAGCGTTTCTTTTTTTTTACACTTTTTCTGGGTTTTTATGGTTCTTCCAAGGATCTTCATTGGATGGATTGTCGAATTTTGATACAGGTGTATTTTTTCATTTGTTTTTGGGTTAACTTTTCACTAACTGGATTATTTTGGTGGAGAAGAATTTTACTGGAATTGCAAAATGATTGGTAAGTTATTTTTATTTTATTTTTTGGGGGTGGGTAATGTAAATATTATTATTGTTTTGTTTTATAGTTCTTATTTTTAAGTAATGTGTGCATATATATGTAATTAATTATTATATATATTGCATACATTAAAGAGTTCTAAAAATAATAAAGATTTAAATGTTATTCTGAATGTTTAGGTTTCAATTTTAGGGACTGGTTTGGTGTTGAGATTTGTTCAGAGTAGTGTTTTGACAATTATGTTTAAGTATTCAATGCCTTTTGTACTAGGATATAACTTTACTTGTTCTTCTAGGTATTTGTGCATTTGCTTGTTTTGCTTTGATGTTTAAGGGACTAGTTCAGTTATGGATTGCTCCATTCGGAATTCCTGGTAGCTTTGTTCTTTTTGTAGGCATTTAATACAATGTTCTAAACTTGGTTTTGTTCTGCCAGTTGATTGTATAAAGGCATTGTGCCAACCTTCTACTGCATTGTTAGTTTTTGATTCACCATTTAAGGTGCTTCTGTAAACACTCCACCAGGGTATCTGGAATTTAGGGTTTCTTCTGTGGCCAGATCTATGGAGTCTGCCTACCCAGGTGTCTTCAGAGTAGTCCAAAAATGGACTCAATTTTGCTTCATTTTGTTTATAAAAGGTGCTGTCTATTAGAATGTTGTAGTGTTCTGTTACGTCTGTTTCCGGAACATAAGCCAGTGCTATGAGTTTTTTTATTTGATATGCAAAAGATGAGTTAGTTGCATATTCTACACTTAAGGTTGTTTTTTGTAGATGTCTCCATAGACACTGGTTTAAATGGTAGTAGCAGCCTTGAATGCAGGTATGGGGGTAGATTTTTAGGATGGTTGAAAGCATTGCTTGCTCAAAATCCAGGATTATTTTTTCAGGAGAACAGTCATTTATTTTTCGTTTGATTATATTTATTAATTACATATATGTGGAATTATTTTTATTTGGTAGTAGTGCATACAGTAGTGATATGTTGCAGTTTTGGTATAGGACATGTACAGTGTATAATTGGAAAAAAGGTTTGAGACAGATGTTAAAAGTCCCACCCATCATCCAATATTGGCTTTGCTGAAGTTTTAATAGGTTCATATTTGTTCCAAAAATTATAAGTCTTTTATCATTGTTTTCATTGTCGTAAATGATAAATGGTTGTTTGTTTAACGTTATAATTTGGTTGGCATTTAAATCACTATATGTTCTTGGAGGTGGTGTGGTAGTAGTAGTAGCTCTTTTTGTTTGTGCTATAGTTCTTTTTAGAAAAAACAACAAGTGATGGACCGAATGTGGATCAATGTCACACATTCCCCCAGTCAAAAGATCTGGGCCCAAATCCATCGTTTTTTTGCACTCCACACCACCCTGGGTTAGACAATGGCGATATGCAAATCAGCTCTGACCCTGTTGCCCCATGGGAACAGTCCAGTCCGAACTACAAAAGCCATGTCCTTCCCAGAACGGAATCAAGCATCCGAGGACCGGACCGGTTTCGAGGTAACACCTCTCATCAGCCCGGCTAGCTTGACTCCAAGTGGTGTGGAGTGCCTGGGACCCACGTCTGGGCATCCCCAGCGCACTTAGGGCGGCAATTGCAAAAACAACAAGTGATGGACCGAATGTGGATCAATGTCACACATTCCCCCAGTCAAAAGATCTGGGCCCAAATCCATCGTTTTTTTGCACTCCACACCACCCTGGGTTAGACAATGGCGATATGCAAATCAGCTCTGACCCTGTTGCCCCATGGGAACAGTCCAGTCCGAACTACAAAAGCCATGTCCTTCCCAGAACGGAATCAAGCATCCGAGGACCGGACCGGTTTCGAGGTAACACCTCTCATCAGCCCGGCTAGCTTGACTCCAAGTGGTGTGGAGTGCCTGGGACCCACGTCTGGGCATCCCCAGCGCACTTAGGGCGGCAATTGCAAAAACAACAAGTGATGGACCGAATGTGGATCAATGTCACACATTCCCCCAGTCAAAAGATCTGGGCCCAAATCCATCGTTTTTTTGCACTCCACACCACCCTGGGTTAGACAATGGCGATATGCAAATCAGCTCTGACCCTGTTGCCCCATGGGAACAGTCCAGTCCGAACTACAAAAGCCATGTCCTTCCCAGAACGGAATCAAGCATCCGAGGACCGGACCGGTTTCGAGGTAACACCTCTCATCAGCCCGGCTAGCTTGACTCCAAGTGGTGTGGAGTGCCTGGGACCCACGTCTGGGCATCCCCAGCGCACTTAGGGCGGCAATTGCAAAAACAACAAGTGATGGACCGAATGTGGATCAATGTCACACATTCCCCCAGTCAAAAGATCTGGGCCCAAATCCATCGTTTTTTTGCACTCCACACCACCCTGGGTTAGACAATGGCGATATGCAAATCAGCTCTGACCCTGTTGCCCCATGGGAACAGTCCAGTCCGAACTACAAAAGCCATGTCCTTCCCAGAACGGAATCAAGCATCCGAGGACCGGACCGGTTTCGAGGTAACACCTCTCATCAGCCCGGCTAGCTTGACTCCAAGTGGTGTGGAGTGCCTGGGACGATGGATTTGAGGCCCAGATCTTTTGACTGGGTTGAATGTGTGACATTGATCCACATTCGGTCCATCACCTGTTTTGTTTGCAACTGCCGCCATAAGTGTGCTGGGGATGCCCAGACGTGGGTCCCAGGCACTCCACACCACTGGAGTCAAGCTAGCCGGGCTGATGAGAGGTGTTACCTCGAAACCGGTCCGGTCCTCGGATGCTTGATTCCGTTCTGGGAAGGACATGGCTTTTGTAGTTCGGACTGGACTGTTCCCATGGGGCACAGGGTCAGAGCTGATTTGCATATCGCCATTGTCTAACCCAGGGTGGTGTGGAGTGCAAAAAAACGATGGATTTGGGCCCAGATCTTTTGACTGGGTTGAATGTGTGACATTGATCCACATTCGGTCCATCACCTGTTTTGTTTGCAACTGCCGCCATAAGTGTGCTGGGGATGCCCAGACGTGGGTCCCAGGCACTCCACACCACTGGAGTCAAGCTAGCCGGGCTGATGAGAGGTGTTACCTCGAAACCGGTCCGGTCCTCGGATGCTTGATTCCGTTCTGGGAAGGACATGGCTTTTGTAGTTCGGACTGGACTGTTCCCATGGGGCACAGGGTCAGAGCTGATTTGCATATCGCCATTGTCTAACCCAGGGTGGTGTGGAGTGCAAAAAAACGATGGATTTGGGCCCAGATCTTTTGACTGGGTTGAATGTGTGACATTGATCCACATTCGGTCCATCACCTGTTTTGTTTGCAACTGCCGCCATAAGTGTGCTGGGGATGCCCAGACGTGGGTCCCAGGCACTCCACACCACTGGAGTCAAGCTAGCCGGGCTGATGAGAGGTGTTACCTCGAAACCGGTCCGGTCCTCGGATGCTTGATTCCGTTCTGGGAAGGACATGGCTTTTATAGTTCGGACTGGACTGTTCCCATGGGGCACAGGGTCAGAGCTGATTTGCATATCGCCATTGTCTAACCCAGGGTGGTGTGGAGTGCAAAAAAACGATGGATTTGGGCCCAGATCTTTTGACTGGGTTGAATGTGTGACATTGATCCACATTCGGTCCATCACCTGTTTTGTTTGCAACTGCCGCCATAAGTGTGCTGGGGATGCCCAGACGTGGGTCCCAGGCACTCCACACCACTGGAGTCAAGCTAGCCGGGCTGATGAGAGGTGTTACCTCGAAACCGGTCCGGTCCTCGGATGCTTGATTCCGTTCTGGGAAGGACATGGCTTTTGTAGTTCGGACTGGACTGTTCCCATGGGGCACAGGGTCAGAGCTGATTTGCATATCGCCATTGTCTAACCCAGGGTGGTGTGGAGTGCAAAAAAACGATGGATTTGGGCCCAGATCTTTTGACTGGGTTGAATGTGTGACATTGATCCACATTCGGTCCATCACCTGTTTTGTTTGCAACTGCCGCCATAAGTGTGCTGGGGATGCCCAGACGTGGGTCCCAGGCACTCCACACCACTGGAGTCAAGCTAGCCGGGCTGATGAGAGGTGTTACCTTGAAACCGGTCCGGTCCTCGGATGCTTGATTCCGTTCTGGGAAGGACATGGCTTTTGTAGTTCGGACTGGACTGTTCCCATGGGGCACAGGGTCAGAGCTGATTTGCATATCGCCATTGTCTAACCCAGGGTGGTGTGGAGTGCAAAAAAACGATGGATTTGGGCCCAGATCTTTTGACTGGGTTGAATGTGTGACATTGATCCACATTCGGTCCATCACCTGTTTTGTTTGCAACTGCCGCCATAAGTGTGCTGGGGATGCCCAGACGTGGGTCCCAGGCACTCCACACCACTGGAGTCAAGCTAGCCGGGCTGATGAGAGGTGTTACCTCGAAACCGGTCCGGTCCTCGGATGCTTGATTCCGTTCTGGGAAGGACATGGCTTTTGTGGTTCGGACTGGACTGTTCCCATGGGGCACAGGGTCAGAGCTGATTTGCATATCGCCATTGTCTAACCCAGGGTGGTGTGGAGTGCAAAAAAACGATGGATTTGGGCCCAGATCTTTTGACTGGGTTGAATGTGTGACATTGATCCACATTCGGTCCATCACCTGTTTTGTTTGCAACTGCCGCCATAAGTGTGCTGGGGATGCCCAGACGTGGGTCCCAGGCACTCCACACCACTGGAGTCAAGCTAGCCGGGCTGATGAGAGGTGTTACCTCGAAACCGGTCCGGTCCTCGGATGCTTGATTCCGTTCTGGGAAGGACATGGCTTTTGTAGTTCGGACTGGACTGTTCCCATGGGGCACAGGGTCAGAGCTGATTTGCATATCGCCATTGTCTAACCCAGGGCGGTGTGGAGTGCAAAAAAACGATGGATTTGGGCCCAGATCTTTTGACTGGGTTGAATGTGTGACATTGATCCACATTCGGTCCATCACCTGTTTTGTTTGCAACTGCCGCCATAAGTGTGCTGGGGATGCCCAGACGTGGGTCCCAGGCACTCCACACCACTGGAGTCAAGCTAGCCGGGCTGATGAGAGGTGTTACCTCGAAACCGGTCCGGTCCTCGGATGCTTGATTCCGTTCTGGGTAGGACATGGCTTTTGTAGTTCGGACTGGACTGTTCCCATGGGGCACAGGGTCAGAGCTGATTTGCATATCGCCATTGTCTAACCCAGGGTGGTGTGGAGTGCAAAAAAACGATGGATTTGGGCCCAGATCTTTTGACTGGGTTGAATGTGTGACATTGATCCACATTCGGTCCATCACCTGTTTTGTTTGCAACTGCCGCCATAAGTGTGCTGGGGATGCCCAGACGTGGGTCCCAGGCACTCCACACCACTGGAGTCAAGCTAGCCGGGCTGATGAGAGGTGTTACCTCGAAACCGGTCCGGTCCTCGGATGCTTGATTCCGTTCTGGGAAGGACATGGCTTTTGTAGTTCGGACTGGACTGTTCCCATGGGGCACAGGGTCAGAGCCGATTTGCATATCGCCATTGTCTAACCCAGGGTGGTGTGGCGTGCAAAAAAACGATGGATTTGGGCCCAGATCTTTTGACTGGGTTGAATGTGTGACATTGATCCACATTCGGTCCATCACCTGTTTTGTTTGCAATAGTTCTTTTTACTGCAAGAATATTTGGCATATGTGTTGTGGCAGTTTTAGGAATTTTTGGAATTTCTTCTTTTAATATGACGTTGGTTTGTTTTTGAGAACCTGTGCTTGCCTCTTTTAAATTTTCTAATGCTGTTCTAACGTCTATTTCTATTACGTTTGGTGGGTGGTTGTGTTCCCTAGTATGAAGTACAGTTGCTTCTCTAGTTGTTGCCCTACCATAACACTTGTTGGAATAATATTTGCAACATTTCCAATTTACTTTCATTCCAAATTGTTTCTCTTGGGTATAAGTGTAACCCATGTAGCAGAGTAATAGCTTTCCTTTCAGGCTGGTTACAAATTCTGATCCTTCAGTCATTTTGTTGTTTGTAAATCTACAAGAGATATATTTGATAGTTAATTAAAAGGAAATGTTTGTTTTTAATCTTAATTAAGTGAACAATTGTCTTGTATATACTTACTTATTTTTGAAATCTGTGAAATATTTTGATATGCTTAATTCTTTAGTTGTGGACTGTGTTTTCTGATGTTGTTTGATCTGTTAGGAAAAAATAAATGTCATTGTTAGTACTTGATTTTGTGTATTTTTTGAGTTTGAGTGCCAATTTTTGCTATAAAACTGGCTACTAATAAATGTAGGATTTTAATAAAAATTGTGAAGATACTTACTTTCTTAGTTTTAGGTAGGATTTTGGAGTAGAGTTGTCTGTTCTTTCTTAGTAGAGTATTCTGTAGTATTATCTAAAAATAAAAAGTACATATGTGTTAGAAATGTCACCATGTGAGTAGGTTTTTTACATTTTACCAGTTACTTTAGTGCTTGAATTTACTTATTTAGTGAGTTGTATCTTTGGTATTCGGATTTTGGATTTCTGTATTTTGTCAGTACAGTTTTCTGTAGTGTTAACAGAGAAAAAAAGTAGATAATTGTAATTAATTAGAACAAGTGCTATTTTTTGTCATTTTTACCAGTTAATTTAGTGTTTGGATATACTTGCTTTGTTAGTTTTATTTTAGATATTGGAGTTTTGTTGTCTGTTCTTTTTTAGTGTAGTTTTCTGTAGTGGGATCTGGATAAATAATTTAGATATGTGTTAGAAATGTTAACATGTGTTTTTATTTAGAACATTTTACCAGTTACTTTAGTGTTAGAATATACTTCCTTAGTTTGTTGTATCTTTGGTTTTCAGATTTTTCTTCGCTGTTTTCTGTCTGTAAACTTTTTTGTAGTGGTAGTAGAGAAAAAAATGTAGGTATGTATAATTAATTACAACATGTGCTCATTTGTTGGATTGTTCTAGATAATTTAGTGTAAAACTATACTTACTTTGTTAGTTGTATCTTTGTTTTAGAGTTGTGTAGTCTTGTATTTGTTAGTAGAGTTTTCTGTAGCGTTCGGAGAGAAATTAAAGAGGATAGGATATACTCATTATAACTTGTATTTTATTTCAAAGCATTAAACGTTTACTTAATATTGAGATTATATTTACAT
This sequence comes from Lissotriton vulgaris, assembly GCF_964263255.1. Taxonomy (NCBI): domain Eukaryota; kingdom Metazoa; phylum Chordata; class Amphibia; order Caudata; family Salamandridae; genus Lissotriton; species Lissotriton vulgaris. The sequence continues at coordinate 244,370,926 of NC_141688.1, read as the reverse complement.
TTTTAGTAGTTTCTGTGTTTTCAAAAATCAGTTGTCTGTTATTTATTAGTAGAGTATTCTGTAGTTGTTAGGGAAAAGGAGAAGTGGATATTTAGTAAGGAATTAACATTTTAGCAGTTGTTTAAATTTAGTTTATTAGAGTTACTTACTTGAAATCTATTATTGTATCCTGTTAATATTGATGTTCTTGTCGGTGTACTGCAATTCATCCAGAGATGTATCTCCTTTCGTTTGTTTTAGCAAGTGGTTTGTGTTTAGTGGGTAATTGTTTATATAGAGGATTGTAATTAGCAATTACTGTGCTATTGGTTATATTACTAATTCTGTGTGTTGATTGGTTAGTTTGTATTTTTGAATTTCTGTTGTGAGTTTCATGTTGTTAAATAAGGCAAATACAATTTACTTATATTTATAAGTTTTTCAAGTTTCAAGTTTTTATTTTATTTGTTTTGGTACTCTACTGAGGACCACAAATATTATACGGTGAAATTCAGTTACAAATACTTTTAGAATATTTCATATTAATACAAAGATAAAAAAGGTTTTAAAAATGTATAAAAGTTATAACAAACTAATTCATTGGGGGGAAATTTACATACAGTGATCAAGTCCTTTACGGTAGTGATGCGGCAATTAATGTATATAGGATACAGATGTTTTGTCCTGGCTGCCACTACTTTTGGATTGGGGCATGTGAATAAAAAATGTTCTACATCCTGCTCCCCTCCGTGGCAGAGGTTACATAATGAAGTCCCTTTTGGGTGCCATCTTGATGTTAAAGTTAGCACTGGTAATATGCCGAGCCGTAACAGGATGATTGATCTCTTAGCGCCATGCGAGAGATTACAGTGTATATATTGTTGCACTTGCTTAGGTGCAATTGTTTCCGCAAAGTTTTTATTTATTTATTTATTTATTTAATTTATATGGCGCGTTATAACCACAGGGGTCTCTAAGCGACATTTGCGATCGCTCTTGAATAGGAACTCGTGATTGTGAATTCGAGGCGAAGAGCATGCACCGGAGTGGATTGTGATACCTTCCGCATTTTCCTCAGTCTCTTCCCTTCTTTTTGGTCCAGGAATGACCACTGTTTTATTGGAATATATTCCAAAGCGAATGATAAAACTGGAGGTATCTTTGTGCTATATACTTTGAGAAGGGATGAAAAATGTCGGTTACCTGAAGCCGCATATAATCTTTGAAGGGCTCCGGCATGCACCTCGGATTTCCTGATCAGGTTATTAACCTGTGAATTGTTTTTTAAGGTCTTAGTGAAAATCCTGCCCAAGTAGGTGTATTCCTCAGTCTCTTCTATTTTTCCACCGCAGAGTCTCCAACAAAATTTTGTGCTTTTTTTTCTTCCTGAGAAGGAAACTATTTTTGTCTTAGTGATATTCGGGATTAAGAAGTTTTCCTGAGTATATTTGTTCAGAGTATCTAGAAGTCTTTGCAGACCAAAGGGCGTGAGATCTAGCACAACGATATCGTCTGCGTAAAAGAGGGCGTGAACGTTTTGGGCTGCGATCTTTGGAGGCAGACTTGGCACTTGTTGCAGGTGCTGAGGCAAATCACTAAGATAAAGTGAAAATAACAAGGGGGCTAGGAGACACCCCTCCTTGAGTCCATTTGCTGTTGGAATTATGTTGGTCAGGCCCTTTTCACATCCCATTTGCACTTGACACCACGTGCGCGAATGTAGTGTGATTATGATTTGTAATAATTGTTCTGGGATTCTTAGCTTCCTCAGTTTTTTCCAGAGAAATGGTCTGTCTACTCGGTCGAATGCAGTTGAAAAATCAATGAAAGCTGCGTATACCGGCTGAAATTTTCCAACAACGTATTTGTCGAGGATCGTCTGTAATATTGCAATGTTATCAATAACCGAGTGCTTTGGCCTGAAGCCGGCCTGATGTAAGGGGATTAGGTCCTGAGAAAATGCCCAATTTTTTAGTTGGTCCAATACTTCTGCTGTGAAGATTTTCCCCGTGGCATCTAGTAATGCTATTTGGCGATAGTTACCAGCCTGATGTCTTGATCCTTTTTTAAAAATCGGTATTATGATACTCCCCTTCCAGGATTTTGGCACTCATCCTGTTTTAAAGATGAAATTAAAAAGGGGAGAGAGCATCTTACTCCAACCCTTGGGGTCTACCTGTAGGACCTTGATTGGTATTTGGTCTGGACCGGAAGCTCCTGTAGATCTTGCCTTTCGGATGTGCATTTCTATTGAAAACGGGGAGGCGGTTCCAATCGGAACGTTGTTTCCTTCGCTATTATTCCCAGTGTTATCAGCCTCTTCATTACTCGTGTTTGCTCTATACAAATCTGTCAGGTAGATTTCCCATTCTTGAGGTGGAACAGGGATGGCATGCAGGACCTTTTTTGTACCGGTTTCCTTTGCGATTAATGACCAGTAAGTTTGTTGGTTGCGCTGTTTTGCCACAATTTGTAGGTCGACCGAGTTTTTGTCCTGCATTATTCTTTTTAAACGACGCTTTTCTCGCTTGAGTTGATTTTTCAGTTTATTAATTTCTGCCTGTCTTGAGATTGAACGGTCCACGTATTGTGCTCTAATAAGTTAATTTAGTCTTTTTGCAATTGATGAATTCGAGGTTTTATTTATTTATTTATTTATTTTTTTAAATGTTTGGAAACCTTTATTGTGCAACAAAAGCGTACAGGTACGGGCCCACAACCATTCAGGCCGGCCGCGAAATCAGGTGGTAGCACAATAGGCAAAATCAAAACAGCTCAGCAGTCCCTGAGACGAGGAGCAACAATTATCCAAAACATCACATACTGGAAAAAGGGAGGACCACTGAGTACAGGATAAATGAGGTTAATTTTTAAAGTTATAGGTAAGAAGGATCAGACGCAGTCACTTCATCGAGAACACATGGCGGGCAATGATCCCAGCGGATTAGCAATAAACTGAGCAATAATTAGAGGATCATCAGAAGAACTTGCGGATAATAACAAACAATACAATACATACTGGTCAGTACCTGCCCCATGATCGTGAAACATCTTGACTAACGTTAGTGGAGAGACCAACAGCAGAAACAATAAGCAACGCTACACCTAACCACCAAACTGACCCAAAGGAAAAAGGAAAGAGTAAGAAGAGTCAAGAGAGAAAGGAGAAAAATAAGGCCCATAGAACCAAGACGAAACAAAAGACCCACCCCCAAACCCCCCACCCAGCACGCATGCAGAGGCTACGGCCTACCCCCCCTCCCCCCTAGCAGTGTGCCTGTCGCCCAAAAACTGAGTCCCGAAATATAGACTCAGAGAAGAGAAAAAGGAAAGGAAAAAGAAGACATAAAAAACAGTGGAGGAGGAAGACCATCAAAAATATAATCTCGGCCGCCCACCCCCGGACTCCGCCACCGATATGACACCAACAGTCAATTTAAGCAATGTCCCGCTTGTCCCACTTAGTCCCAGCAATACAAGCAGTAGCAATCCAGGAAACGTCCTTAACCTTGCCCCCTGCGATCAAGTTGGTCAATGGAGTCCAACAGTCCAGCCGACGCCACGGATGATAGGGGCGCCCGGGAAGGCCAACACAGAATGAGGGGTCGTCCACCAAAGTCCACGAAAACCAGCGCTGCATGACCAAGAGTGGCACAAAGAGGATCAAAACAAAGGAACAGCCCATCGGAAGCAGCAGGCCAGAGCGAGAACACCAGCTCCTGGAAGGGTTGAAGAGTCACTCCACCAGAACACAAAGAAGACGGCAAACATGGCGTCCAATGACGATGCACCAACCATTGCGTGGAACCATGAACACCAGACATCTTACGATCCACTGCGGTCATCACTTCAGCTGAATCAGGAGCGCGATCAGCCAACGCCTCCATATGCACCTGGGTAGGCAGTTTACTGTGGTCTGATGTAGAGTGTGGCGTAGTATGCAGCACTTAAGGGGCAGTCACGGCCACCAGGAGAAATAGCGTCGAGCCTGCTTCCCAGATCTCGAGCATTGTCACGAAAAGCAGTTCTTATAGCCTCCAAAGCACCCAAAACATCGCAGATCCCCAGCGGTGTCTCAGGAAAAGAGGATGCAGCAGTGTCCATCACCCAAGGCTCACGGACGTTTAGCAGTTCTGGACACAGGTCGCCATTTTCACTCACTGGCCACAAACCACTCCGATGAACCGGTAAGCACCGCTGGGCCGGAGACGTAGGGGCAACTGATCGCATTGCAACACCAGCTGATTTGATACCAGCGAGCATCCGGACCCCAATCGCGATCTGAGGACTCCAATGCCGGGCACTCAATGTGCGATGCAGAAAATGGCAACCGTCACAAAACAGGAGCAACAAAGAAGCTGTCCGGGCCAATTCCAAGCCGGGAAGGATACAATGTAGTCTCCTCGGGCACAATGTATCCAAGCACGCAAAATCGCTGAGCGGGATGGAGCGCTGCAGCGAGAGGCACAGCGCGACAGTCTCCCGCCGGTCGATCGACTCCGCCTCTTCTGCTGTGGCCGCTGTTATTGTGGCCGCGTCCGGCCGTCCCCACAAACAAAGACTCGGCGCCGTTCCCACGAAGAGCCGGGAAAGAAGCAAGGACGCCTCGCCGCCGCTACCAGTCGGAATGAGACGGGGAACACACCATTGTGTTCAGGATCGTTTCCCCCGTTCACTCGCTGGGTTGAAATGCAGGATGAAGGACAGGATAGTGAAGTAAGACGCGAAGGCCGGCGGAGCCAAGGGTCTAGGCGGCCATCACGGATTCCCCATTTGTTGTTGTTCCGAGGTTTTATTTTTATTTATATTCTTTACTGGTGCAGCTTGTTGCAGTTTATTTTGAAAAGCTTGGTTTAGTTTCTCGATGATAGATTCATAGTTTGTTATTGGATCAGCGGAATATTCAATGGATAAAAGATGGTTTGTGTCAATTAAGGTGGTTATTTTATCTAACATGGTTGAGTTCCAGTAGAACCGCCTTTGGTTTATTTTTGCCTCTATTGTGCTATGTTTAAACATGATATGACTAGATGAGCAGGTTCTTATTTTCCATTGCGTGTGTAATAGCAGGATTGCGTGGTCACTCTCTTCAGTAAAATAGGTGCGAAAGTATGAAGCGGACTCAAACGACTACAAACTGCAAATCATATAATCTAGGATTTCCCCGTCTTGTGTGGAATGCAGGGATGTCACCTTCCACGTTCCCGTTCAAGATGATTCCATTTAGTATTAGAAGTGACGCTAATAACATTTTCCCCCTTTTGTCAGTCCTGCTTCTGATCGGGAATGTCGGCACCGGAATTTCTGGAGCTTCATCTTTGTACCAGTTCGCCCAGTTGGAGATTTCGGTGTTTGATATTTTACCGTTGAAATCACCCATAATCAGGTATGGCAAATAAGATTGACCTTCGATTATTTTCTGAATGGCGTCGAAGGTTTCCTCAAATTGGACATCATTCTTTGATCCGGGAGAAACATATACATTGAAGAGTAATAGACCTTTTTGTGGGTCTGAGGGGTGAGTATCCAACCTGATCTTTATACACTGGAATTGCTTAGATTTGGTGTCAACAATCTCTTGAGCCCAGAGATACTCTTCCCTTAATAGGATAGCTATCCCTCCCTTGGCGTGTCCCCGTTTGGCTTCCTGCGCAGGGGTATCATAAACAAAATATCCGTCCTGGTTAAAAGGTTTTGTTGACCAGGTTTCCTGTAATGCCAATATGTCCGGTCGATTTTTTGTGGCTTCCGTCATTTTGTCTGTAGTTTTCCCTGCCATGTTCCAAGATGTTATTGAGAGGCCGTTGCTAAACGGTATGAGTCGTATACTTCGCATTTTTCCTACCGTTCAGTGACTCAGAGATCCATGACCATGACTGGAGCGTTTTTGCTGCTTCCTTTGCTTCTGCGTCATGGCTCCAAACTTCTCTTTCTCCATTCTTTACTGAGATCTGTAGATTTTGATTTAAATTTGAATTTGTTGCTGAAGCTTCTGTTCTGTAGGTAGTTTTATTTTGAATATGGGGGTTTTTCCATAAGGGTCCTTTGAACCATTTTTTTGGATTGTTGACCATGGTTTCCTGTGTTGGGATCAAATCATAGCCACATTTATGTAAGGTCTCCTGTTCTCTTAAGATGATCCCTGGTAACACCGATGACCAAAATACTACCACCGCTATTTTGGTATTTTCTTTATCTGGGAATATTACTAAATCGATTTCTTTTCTTGTTAAGGTTTGTAACGGGATAATACGTTGGAAGAGGTTAACAATTCTACCTCGGTTTAGTGGGACATTATCTGTGGGAAAAAGCTCTGTTATTTGTAAGTATTTTGACGATGTTTCTTCCCCGGGTGGGGCTTTTTTGTCATGCTCTTCTGGCCCTTTGAAGCGCTCCTTTAACCCTGTGGTTGTTGGATTGAGGTGAAATTCTTCGGCTCTTGGGTTTAAAGTAGTGTTTTGTTGAGGAGTTTTATTGTCTGCGTTAGCTGCCATGTTTCGATTTATTCCCTTTATGGGAGTCGGTGTTTTCGTACTTTCTTCTTGCTCATGCTGGGATTCAGGAGGGATTATTGCTTTCTGGAATTTGAGCCTTCGCGCTTTCTTCATTTTGATTCTTCGTTGCGGCTTTCCTCTTTTTTCCCAGCTCCTTCTTGGTTCTTCTTGATTTTTTGTGTATTCCTCGCTTGTTCGCCGTCGAGGATGATGTTAGCCTTCTTTCCTTGATCAGTCACCGAATTGGACGTTATTGGTTTATTTTTGGTGTTAGTGAAAATAGGATATTGGTTATGGGTGTTAATTGGAGCTTCTCTGAAGAGCTTCTTTAGAGAATATATAGTTGATTCCTGATGTTTATTCCGAGTTCCCTTATATGATGTTTCTCTCGTTTTAGTACCTATTTTGCTTTTTCCCTGGACTTGCAGCATGTTGATGGTGTTGTTGTTACTTATTGCCTCTTGAATATTTACTGACGCTTCTTGTATTTTTGTTGACTCGGTGTGGTCTTTTTTCCTTTTTTCTTCTACTAGGAATTTTAGTATTCCTATTTGGACATCAAGAGTTTGGTCTGAATTCTCCAGAATATGGCCTAAGAGTGAGAGGACAGACTCTAAAATTTCTTGCAAGGTAAAAAGTGACTTAGACACAGGAGTGTTGTGATTAGTTAAGCTGGTAGATTTGAACATGTAGAGGTCTGGTGAATATTCGAGATCAACTTCTCGATCCGGGCATTTTTGTAGTGTACTGGTAAGTATTTCATCTGGCCCTATATGCGGTTCGAGCTTCTTATCGTCCTCCTTAACAATTGTTTCTGGACATAGGTTGTTACAGTCAGTGCTGCATTGGGTATTTAATAGACTCGGAGTAGTTAGGCCAGATAAGTCTGATTCCAGGGGGATTCCTCTATAACTGATGGACTGATTTTTTGTTCAAGTTCGAATTCAGGGTTTGTTAGGTTTTGTTCACCTGATTCGTCCTGTGAAGCTACCAGTTTGTCTTCTCCACCCTCCTTCAACTCAGGTTTTATTCCTTCTTTTTGCAGTTGACTTTCTATTTGACCTTTGGTGGTAGGTGTGGAAAAATAATTGGTTATTGCCGGAGTCCTTGTTATCCATCCACTTTTCACCGCTTTATTGGAGGACTTTCTGATTGCCTCTTCAGTTCCCATTCGTTTCATGAAGATGGTTCGCGACCTCAATTTCTTAAAAGCCATTTCCTTATCCTGGGGCAGTAGTTATTCCGTCTTCCCGGGGGGGGTGGTTATTTTGAGCTACCCCACGTGTTATCAGGAGGATAATGGGCTATAAGGAGGTGTTAGAATCCCTCTAGGCGTGAGATAATTAGTTAAGTGGATACTCTTTGGAGGCGTAGGGCGCTTTGGGGGGGTCGCTGGGGCGGGGAATGGTAGTACTGACCGCTCAAATCACCACCACCCCTTTCCCTGAGTCCCAGGTGCCCCTCTCACGGTCCTACTGCTGGAGGTTTCCGTTCAGGTTGGCCGTCTCCTGCCTCAGAGTCCACCAGTTCTGGGGCTTTACACAGGTACTTCAAGCGACTTTGGTGCTGGCGTGTCGCTGGCACAACGGAGTGTTGTTTCAGGTGTTCTCCTCTTACTCCGGTCCGCTTCGATCCGTTCCTCGATTTCCTCCGCTCCGCTGGTCGACGGCAGGCCTTTAGCTGGTTCTGCTCTCTGGGGGCACCTCGTATTTTGCTGCTCACTCGCAGGATGTTGCTACTCCTTCGCTCCTTAGCTCCTTCGCTGGTTAGCTGGACAAATTGCTGCAGGTGTTGCTTATATTTATAAAAAAGGGAAATAATTTTATATAAATGTTTCAGTTATATAATTGATAATAATTATTTGTTTTAGATCTTAAAAAAATATATATAAATGTATATTTAAATAAGAAGTGTGTTTTTTATTGCCAATAATATTAGATTTTGTTTAAAAAATGTGTATATATATATACATATAATTTCCCGATATATTTGATTAGACAATATTATTGTTGACGATATTAGTGAGTTCGATATTTTAGTTCTTGTGTATGTTTTTTACTGTGATCGATATTTATTACCATCGATATCTATGTAGTCGATAATATTGATATCGGTGTTTATGTATGTCGATATTGTGTATCCGATATGTTTGTATGTTTATAGTTACGTATAGGATGTCGATATTAGTGTTCCGATATATTTGTGCCGATATTTGTGTATCACGATATTGTGTCTTTCTATATTATGTCAGACATTCTTAAAGTATCATATGGCTAAGAAACCATATCAATGCTTTTACAGTATTATTTCATAATACTACTCTTACTGTACGCACTTTACTTTACAATAAGAATTGCAATTGTGGCAATTCATTTCTCTTGCATGAGAAAGAAGACTGCTCAATAAAATAACACCTTTTACTGAAAACGCCCGTCTCTCTATTTCTCTGCAATCTGGTGGAACTAATCATGCACGACTGACTGAGTGAAATAGTTGTCTATTGTTTCACACGACTCTGAAGATACACTCTTTATTCTAGGGGAGCAAAGTTGTCATGTTTATGCGGTTGTCAGAAGCTAATCCCTTCTTGTCTAAATCAGGATGGGCAACCCTTTCCTGAACATTCGAGAAAGTTTCTAGTGACCTCTGAGCTAGCTCGCAAAACTAATTAAGTTTAACATAGTCAGTAGAGACCTAGATGACCTCAGTCCTACGTCTACCCTGCTGTTTATGTTATTCCAATGTGCAGAGCCTATTGGGAATATAGGAAAAACACTATATTAGCACCTTAACCCCTTCCATGCGGCTGTGATTCCCCTGGTGTGCTGTAAACAACACGAACAGGGGCGGGCCGTGATGAACCCCAGCCGTCATCAGCACACGAGCACCGTAGTGCATGAAGGCTGGGGTTCGTCATCAGCATGGAAGGGGTTAAAACCAGAACAAATCGGCACACCTCTCCACCCTGCACTCACACAGGCACATCTTTAGTCCTGCACTCACACAAGCACATGGCTCTTCATCCTGCTCTCACAAAAGCAGATTATTCAACATCCTGTACTCAGACAAGGAGTGGACCCCACTCTTCACCTCCCTTCATCCACAAGGCACACCCTTCACCCTGCACTCAGTTAGGCACACCCTCACTCTGAACTCAGACAGACACTGCTCACTTTTCTGTTACTAACACCAGCAAAAGATGGCACACACAGACACGATGCATGCAACAAACGTCACTCTGTACATCCATGGTAGAGAAAGATAGAGTTAAACCAGGTACACATCCCTGTGTGACAGGCCCACAAACACTGCAATAGGGACAGTTAAGCCAACCCTACAGCAGGTCAGCCAGCACTATACCTCATATGAGGGCATAACTGCATGAGCAGATGTGCCCCTATGGTATCTAAGTCTATTTTTAGACAAAAGTGCATAGTGAAGCAATAATTAGTACATGGGCTGGGAGCCTGCCACCATGAGTCCTCTGACCCCCTTCCAGAGTTCTGCACCCTTCCAACTGGAGTGGTACCCCTAGAAGACAAACCGGCCAGGACACTGGCTACAGTCGCCCATGTCACTCCATGTTAATGCCTGCAGCCTCTGCACGACGACCCCCCCCCGACCATAACATGCACTGGTAAGCTGTCAGAGCCCTGGGCCTTGGGGAGATCGATCAACGGTGTCCTGATGCTCCAGCACATCCCAAATAACCTGTACCGCTGGAGGTCCTCCTTCAATTTATTTATTTATTTATTTATTTATTAATCTTATAAAGCGCGACAGCTACCCGTAAGGGTTTCCCGGCGCTGAATGACAGTAATAGCAGAATACAGTCCGGAGGGAAATTATTGGACAAAAAGCCAGGTCTTTACGGCTTTACGAAAGCGGATATGACAGTGCTCCATACGCAAGTCCAAGGGAAGGGAGTTCCAGAGTTCGGGTCCCAAAGTGGCAAAAGAGCGACCACCCACTCTGGAAAGCCTGAACTTAGGAACACAGAACAGGTGTTGGGAAGAAGAACGGAGAGAGCGTGCAGGTACATAAAGTTTTACAAGGGACTGGAGATAGGAAGGGGCGACTCCAATTTTGATCTTGTGCATAAAGCACAATGCCTTGAATTTTACCCGATTGTCAAGGTTGAGCCAATGCAGTTCCTTAAGACGCTCAGTAATAGGATCGCGTTTCCGACAACCACAGAGAAGCCGTGCAGCGGCATTCTGAACTAGTTGGAGACGGCGCATGACCGCCCTGGTAGCCTTCAGATAGAGCACGTTCCCGTAGTCCAATCTAGAGGTCACCAGGGCTGTCACCACGGATCTCTGGGTGTCGGAAGGCAGAATCCAGAAGATTTTTCTCAGCCACCTTAAGATGGTGAAACAGGTGGCTGCAACTTTATTGGCCTGGTCTTTCATCAATAGATCCCTATCAATAATGACCCCAAGATTTCGCGCTCGTTCAGAAGGAACAGGTAAGCCGCCCATGGTCGAAGGCCAATGTCTCGAACTCCATAGATCAGGCTTATTACCAAAGACAAGCACCTCCGTCTTATCGCTATTTAGTTTGAGAAAATTGCGGTTCATCCAACGGGAGATCTCGCTGAGACCCGTTTGCAAAGATGAAGGAGAGGAGGGATCAGCTGGGGATAGGGAAAACACAATATGAGATTCGTCATCGTAAGTAAAAAGATTTAGACCAAAATAATGTGCAATATGGGCCAGAGGAACAACGTAAAGATTGAAAAGAAGAGGACTAAGAATTGAACCCTGGGGCACACCATGTGGAGAGAGGTAAGTGTTGGATGTAGACGTATTGGAAAAAATTTGAAAAGTCCGGTCAGTGAGAAAAGACGAGAACCAGTGCAAGGCTTTATCACTAATGCCAAAGGAGGCAAGATTGTTCAGGAGGATACTGTGCGATACAGTATCAAAGGCTGCACTGAGATCAAGCAATATCAGTGCAGCCATTTCACCTCGATCTAATAGTAGGCGAAGATTCTCAGTAACTCCCAATAGAGTGGTTTCAGTAGAGAAACCCTGACGAAAACCAGACTGGGAGGGATGAAGAAGATTATTAATGGTAACAAAGCGTGATAAATGCAAGTGAATATGCCTTTCAAGAATCTTAGAAAAAGCAGGCAACACTGAAATAGGGCGAAAATTTGAAGCAACATTGGGATCCGCGGTGGGTTTCTTCAGTAGCGGAGTAACCATTGCGTGCTTCCAACAGTTGGGAACCGTGGCCGAGTCAAGAGAAAAGTTGAGTAAGGTACAAATCATACTAAGTTGAGGGAGCTCTAGCTTACGTAAAATCGAAATTGGTAGGGGATCCATGGGGGAACCCGATTTAATGTTGTTTAGGATCTCCAATAAAGTAGTAGGTGAGAGATCAGGCCAAGTCATCAGTGAGGCCGAAGGTAGACAAGAAGTAGTGGGGGGCAGGCAAGAATCTGCATCAGTATGCATGGTCGAAGATGGAGTAGTAAGGATATTAGTATTATCATGGGCTGCAATATCTTGGTAGATATTTTCAATTTTAGAAGTGAAGTACTGGGCAAGTTCATCACATTTCCTGCTAGAAAGAGGTGGGGGTATAGCAGTGGTCTGTGAGCCGGCAAGACCTTTTACTACATTAAATAGTACTTTGGACTTGTTCATAGCTTCAGTAATCATGTTATTAACATAGGTGGCTCTGGTGTGAGCACAAGCCTTATGATAAAGTTTTAATTCTGTTCTATATGTAAGACCAGCAGTGATGGAGTAATCCTTCCTCCAGGCACGCTCTAGTTTTTTACATTGGGATTTGTGTGAACGAAGAGTTTCATTGTACCAGGGGGCAGGAGATTTATGAACAATAGTTTTCTTGTTAGCAAGAGGGAGGCAGGTGTTTATAGCCTCAAGAAGCCAGGAATTCACAGAATTAGCAGCCGCATCCATGTCATCCAGGTTTAGTGGAAATTTAGGCATAAGGTCGCACAGGCTTTTGTTAAAAGCAGCAATATCCAAATTTTTCCAGTCTCGCTTCTTGATGTTCACAGAAGGATTGAATTGGGTCTGTGCTTCATTACTTGTTATAGTAAATTTGACGAGGTAATGATCAGACCAAGAAACTGGCAGTGCAGGAAGACATATTAGTTGCGTGATGTTAGAAAAGATAGGATCCAAAAGATGCCCACCTTTGTGGGTGGGACCCTTATTGTGTAAAGTTACGTTCATAGTGGCTAGATCAGCAATGCAATTTCCTGCCAGGTTATCATTAGGGTCATCTAAATGTAAATTTAAGTCTCCTACAATTAAAAAATTGCTGGATGAAACAAGAACCGATGCAATATATTCCAGTAATTGGGTATACCAAGAGTTTACAGTGCCCGGGGGGCGATACACTAGGAGCCCTGTGAGGGTATTTTTGGGATTTAGGGCAAGCTTGAAATGCAATGCTTCACAGCCACCCAAGACGACAGGATCCGACTGACATTGATATTTTTTATTGAATATGATTGCCACGCCACCCCCCGTCCTTCTAGGACGGTCATTTCTGACAATAGCATAATCAGTCGGCAAGGCTTCGGCGATGTCAGGGCCGGAGCTATCGTGAAGCCAGGATTCAGTGACGAAGAGCGCATCCGGCGCTTCATCGATAAGCAAGTCAAAAATATTTCGTTTATGTTTGGGCAAGGAACGACAATTATGACTTAGAAATACAAAACCAGGAGGAGAAGAGATAATAGTTTTTTTTTTTGGCTGTTACAAAGGAGAGGAGTATCCAAGTAAAATGGGCAGTCAGAGCAGTGCTGAGGGAACCAATCAAGCATATCAAGAGAGGTTGTAACATGAGTGCCAGAAGGTCTTAAGTCAAGTAGTTGTTTGCCGGTATAAGAATGAGGTATAACAGGAGAAAGACCAGGGGTTCTGGCCCTGGGACCCGTATGGGCGCGGACGGGCGCAGACGGGCACGTCTTCGGCGCGCCATCGGCGCGCCCGCTACGCCCGCCCGATGCGCGGACGGGAAATGACACACATTTATACTGGAGGAGGGTGGGAGGGTCTGAAAGCCTAGACTGCGATACCTGCACCTCCCTAAGATGGCGGCTCCCCCCCGGCTCAAGCCGCAACAGCGTTCAATCGGCTGTGCGGTCTGAGGTGGTAAGCAAAGGAGATGTGCAAATTAGCAAATGAGCAAAGTTTAAAAAATACAGATGTTAAAACACAATTTGGCTACAATATTGTCATCCGCCTAAACTTTCCCGGCTTTCCGCCTCGGGAAGTACTCGCTAATAATCAAACACTGAGCAGCGTCACTAGTGCAATTTAAATACCAGGGAGGGCGGGAGGGTCTGAAAGCCGAGACCGCGATCCCTGCAACTCCCTAAGATGGCGGCTCCCCCCCGGCTCAAGCCGCAACAGCGTTCAATCGGCTGTGCGGTCCGAGGTAGTAAGCAAAGGAGATGTGCAAATTAGCAAATGAGCAAAGTTTAAAAAATACAGAAGTTAAATCACAATTTGGCTACAATATTGTCATCCGCCTAAACTTTCCCGGCTTTCCGCCTCAGGAAGTACTCGCTAATAATCAAACACTAAGCAGCGTCACAAGTGCGATTTAAATACCAGGGAGGGTGGGAGGGTCTGAAAGCCTAGACCGCGATCCCTGCACCTCCCTAAGATGGCGGCTCCCCCCCCGGCTCAAGCCGCAACAGCGTTCAATCGGCTGTGCGGTCAGAGGTAGTAAGCAAAGGAGATGGGCAAATTAGCAAATGAGCAAAGTTTAAAAAATACAGAAGTTAAAACACAATTTGGCTACAATATTGTCATTAGCCTAAACTTTCCCGGCTTTCCGCCTCAGGAAGTATTCGCTAATAATCAAAAAATCAGCCTCCTGGCCTTCGCCTGCAGCCTTTTTCCGACTTTGAGATAGCTTGTATTGGGTGGCCAGTACTGTGTTGGCACTCTGCACCTGGCTACCCGAGTGCTGCTGAAGGTATAAGGTTGATGCTGCCTTGTGGCCGCCCTGTGCTTGCTTCAACCCACAGAGACTTGGTTACAAAACTGTGCTACTTACCTCTATGCAGTGGCACTGCAATTTCCCTCTTACTCCATTGGATAACATTGGCAACCAATCCTGAGTTTGACTTCTGCACCCGGCCACCCCAGTACCACTGATGGTGCAGTTTTGTCACTTACCTGAACCGTACCTGGTAGTGATTCTTTATCCAGAAACTCAATATTGTAAATCATTTACTTACCTGCATATTGCTGATTGTGTTTCCTCCTATAGGATAACACTGTATTGTTAAAAAATGCACTGTGTCTACTTTTTACAAAATGTTATTGCAAAACATATTTAAATGCAACAAAGTATCTTTGGTTCTATAAAATGAATATACTGAAAGTAATATTTTTGCCAAACGAGAAAGCTTGGATTTAGTCATTAAGTGTGTGTGTAATCCTTTCTTGCCTGTGTGTGTACAACAAATGCTTAGCATTGCCCTCTGATAAGCCTAACTGCTTGCTGACAGTACCACAAAGAGTATTAGTATTAGCTACTTGATCCTCTGTAAAACCTCTTGTGATCCACTAGACTCTGTGCACACAATACCTAATTTTGGAATAGTATATACAGAGCCAGCTTCCTACACCACCCCTCCCAAGAATTCTCTGACACCCTTTCGGACTACTTCCACATCAAGACTGCCACTATCTACGACAATCTGACCCCAGCCCACCTCTCTCAGCATCAACAACCTCAACCAACCAACGAATACCAGCTGAACAATCAACACATGGTTTCTTCTCACAACTCAGACCACCACTGCCACCAAATCATCTATCCACTCTTGGGCGGCTACCAAAGCCTGCCCCCACCATCTCTTCAACCGCGGAACCAACCAAATCAGCATAGAATTCACCAGCCTCCTCAACACCTCCATCTCCAGAGCAACCTTCCTGGACAGCTAGAGACACGCAGAGGTCAGACCCCTTGGTTGATCCCAGTGATCTAAAAATTATCAACTGCTCTCCCTCTCCTCTCCCTACTTAGCCAGAGTACTTGAGAAAGCAATCAACCAACAACTCACCGAACACCTTGAACAAAACCACCTACTCGACGCCTCACGATCAGGATTGCATGCGAACCACAGCATTGAGACTGCACTGATTGCTGCCACAGACGACAACACAACTCTCCTTAACCATGTGAACACTATGGCCCTGATCCTTCTTGACCTCTCTGCTGCGTTTGACACCATCTCCCTCCACACCCTCATCCACAGACTCCACAATATCAGCATACAGCAACACACCAGCAATTGGGTCACCACTTTTCTTAAAGGAGGCTCACAAAGCACCTGACTGCCTTCCTTGACCTCTGCACTGTAAGTCATCATATGCGTTATACCCCTAGGATCATCCCACAGCTGCACCCTGTTCAGCATCTACAGAAGCCCCTCAATGATGTCTGCAGATGCCTTGGATTCTTTCTTGTACACAGACAATACCCAACTAATCCCTTCACTCATCAAGAACGTCTCCAATGCCAAAACCAACTACTTCAATTCCATGGCCAACATAGCCAAATGGATGAGAGACAACTACATCAAACTCAACTCCAACAAAAAAGAAGTACTAATTTGGGACCAACGCTGGTTGGCCAGCAGAACTCAGACCAACGCTCACACCAACAGACCACACACACAACTGTGACGTCATCCTTGACAGCCAATTAACCATGAGCAACAAGTCAATGCAGTCACCTTCTCCTGCTTCTACATCTCTGCATGTTCTGTAAAACCTTCAGACGGATCCCGATCTACACCAGAAAGACCTTCATTCAGGCCCTTGTAACCAGCTGTCTCAACTCCAGCAACGCTCTCTA
Source organism: Lissotriton vulgaris (assembly GCF_964263255.1). Lineage (NCBI taxonomy): Eukaryota > Metazoa > Chordata > Amphibia > Caudata > Salamandridae > Lissotriton > Lissotriton vulgaris. Next base: position 244,354,589 of record NC_141688.1, on the reverse strand, counting down.
TACTTGAATTTCCTCACAGCTCTTCAGAGGGATCCAGACTATATAGAACACTGCTGTCAGACACATCCTGGATCCTCCAAATAGACCCACATCACCCCCACCTCAGAAACCTCCACCAACTCACTATCCAGAAGTGATGCCAGTTGAAGATCCTCACGCACGCCTACAAAGCTCTACACGATAATGAACCATCCTACATCCACCATCAACTCAATTTCCATCTGCCCGCTAGAGACCTGTGCTCCTCCTCTCTCGCCGTTGCACTACACCCCCCGCATCTGTCCCAGCTGCTGCCAGGGCTGCTCTAACTATTATATAACTGACAAGATCTGGAAGGACCTTCCCCTTCACCTCGGAACAGCACCGTCCCTGGCGGACTACAGAAAGAAACTCAAAACCAGGCTTTTCGATGGACTCAAGGCACCCTCAGCGCCCAGATACTTCTAGGGATGATAGTGCTCTGCTATACAAATGCTAATGAGGATTGAATGCTTCTACTGGGCTGTGGCGTCTGACCGCACTATCCCTAGGAGAATGCTTGACTGCTTTGGAAAGACCCTCTAGAGTGCATCCTTTGTAAACCTGGCCATATAAATGCATGTATTTTTAAAGCAATCATTTGATTTCAAGACCCTTGGTGGTTTCTTGCTCGGTCCTGCTCGGTACCTTCTTTTCATTCATCAGGCAGCATTTATAAAAGTTTGTAGCTGGCAGCATTTATAAAAGTTTGTAGCTGGCAGCATTTATAAAAGCTTGTTGCTGACTTTTACCCCACGGTTTAAATAGATGGAGACTGCCAACAAATTCATAGCAGATATTAGGGAAGCAATATTATGTAACATTTTAACCCCTTGCATGTGTTGGACGGCCCCGGCCGTCCGACGTCACAATGGGCGTGTGCGGAGGATGGCTGGGGCCAGTCTAAACCCCGCCCACTCATTATTTCGCCCGCACCGTGGTCAAATTCACGCCGCGGTCCACGGGTTGAATATAAAATGCAATGAAAGTGCTTTTAAAATGGAAAAGAAGTAAGGAAGCGTTTGCACTGCACAACATATATTCACTGTACCTTATCCTGGTGGTGGAAACAACATTTCCTCGTCCATTTTCACTCGAAGTCGAGAGTAATAATTTGGTTCTGTTTTGACTACATTTAATTGCTCACAAAGTGCAGTGAATAATTTATTTTAAATAATCTTATAATGTGCAGTTGCCGTAGCTGTAAGGAAAAGACAATTAAAGCCCCTGTTAAAAATGACGGCATCTGGACAGTAAATGGGGATTTGACTATATATTTTCTTTCCTACTGAAAATAATGTGCTTGCCCTTAGCTTATTTTTAAAGACACGAAAAGAAATAAATGAGTAGGTGTTTAAGTCATTTTTGTTTGTACATTTTGGTCCACTGATTGCAACTGATGCTTTTATTATTTTTTTGTACTGATTGGTTTGTTTGTTTTATATTTGAATTTTTTGAAAGGAGCGCTTTTAAGGTGAAGCTTTGTCTATGTATATATGAACCAAATTTCTGGATAATAGGTTAATTATTTTTTTTAAAATACACTACTTCCTGCTCCAGGTAATGGCCCAGTCTGTGGCACACAGCCCTGGGAGTACCGGGTGATTATGGAACATTTTGAGCGAATGTATGAAAACCTTATGGTGCCATTGGCGCTGAAAAGGAAGAAAGTTTGTGCCCAGACCGGGCGTTCTTTAAATAGAGCAGTCCTTTAAGTGGGATGAAAAAACTGAAGGGTCTCTCAAAGGGGCGTGGCTGAGGTAATTAAGGGCGCGGCTTAAAAACACATAAACTAAAAATCTGTGCATAGCATAGTGTCCCGCTCGACTTGTTTTTTGCTGTTTCTGTCATTGCATCCAGCTTTATGATACAACACGTAACAGCATAACATCGTACCTACAACAAGTCAGGACTATTGGCTTTATCAATGGTTGTTAGTTGCACAACATACAAAAGCAGCAACTATGGCTTGTATATAATATTGAAAAAGCTTCCACTTGAAGCCCTGGTGACACCACGACAATGTTGCTGCTCCTGAGTTTCAAAAAGAGAAGGAAAATCCAGAAAGAAAATGACTCTCTTTGAAGGATTTCCCTTCCCCTACAAGGCTCACCTCGCACAAAGTCATGACGTAACTTCCACTAGTGAGAAGTGAGCAGTGTGAGCAGCGCACACTGATGTGCCTGCTGTCACTGCAGTCTGGAAAAAACAGAGCGCCTGTGCCAGGGCGCAAAACGAGCCCGATAGAGACCCGTTTCGAGGCCCCCTTTAAAAAACTGCCAGTGCTCAGACCTGGTGAGACCCGGCCCACTTAAAGCCCTGAAATAGAGGTAGATTTCTGAGGCTGCAGTATCAAGATAACCGCAAAACAACAAGGTGGACGCTTCGAGGAAATTTGTGGTAGTGACAATTTGCAGCTAAGGCAATTCAAATGAGCAAAGATACTGTTCCTAATTCTTGCTAGGCTGAGAAGTTGCACACATATGGCCTTTGCCATTCAGAAGACAAAAGAAACGCAATGTGAGAAGTTGGCCTGGTATGTAGTGTTTCCAATTCTGGAACCACTGGGTATCAGTCCAAACAAACCCCAAAGATGTCTGGTTGTAAGTCAACCTTGTTAGACAAGCTATCCTAGTGGTAGCATGAACTAAGCAGCCTTAAAGGCTTAACTTAAGAGGTCGTGTTAAGCGAGCTGTTTTACCACATACAATCCTGTAATCAAATGAAAGGACACCACACAAGTATATATTGTAAAAATATATGTATTTATTTCTAAATTACTCCCCAGTACTCTTTATGAGGAAAGGGGCACAAGCGTTAAATCAAAAGCACAGTAAAACATATAAAGTTGCACAATTATGGATGAGGGCGGGTGGCCACTCAGACCATATACTAAAAAAGTGGTATAAGGAACACTTATCGAACAGTGGTTAGGCCTAGGGCCTAGAGATTCGCTGGGAGCAGTCAGGACTAGCAATGCTGAAGTCGGGAGTAGCCCACAGGAGACGGGTGCAGCACGGAAAGTGCGGCGCGCACCAATGCAATGTCAATGGTGCGTAAAAGTTAGATAAAGTGAATTAAAAGATACTTCCGCTGAACCTAGAGGAACAAAACTTTAGACACAGACCCTAGAGGTGTGTACCAGTGTAAGAACACCGGCGTTGCAATGTTACCTCACCCACAGGCCGTGGGTGCACAGGGTCGAAGTGGCGTCGGGTTCTGACACGCAGGCTCTTGGTGCTTGAAGCTGTTGCAGCTGCAGGCGCTGTGAAGCAGAAGTGTCCAGTGCGATCCAAGGGTGGATCGAAGTAGAAAAGTACCTGAAAGCAGAGGGGACAGAGTCTGGGTCACTCAGCAGTGACCAGGGTGGAACCAGGACGGAACCAGGCAATGTCGGGCGCAATCAGGTGGTTGTTGATAGGCTTCTCTCCGCTGTCACGTGGGCTCTGGGGCATCTGCGACGTCCAGGAGCAGGTCACAATCTGTCCCACGTAGGCTCTCACCGTCAGCACCGTCGGCTTCAAGATTGCAGCAAACAGCACTTGGCAAAAGCAATCCACACGGAACCGGGAGATTGCTTCTCACTCGAACCAGGAGGGTCAGAGTGGGGGCTCCTTTTCACAGGAGCTGGTGCAGATCTGGAGTAACCAGAAAAGCAAGTCGTATTTCAGTTTTCGTCGGCACAGGGGCCACAAGCCAGCTGGCAAGTGACCGGGCCAACGCGTCGAGCCAACACAAGCAGAAGGGCCCCACGCAGCACTCGTCGAGTGTGGAGGGGTGAGCTTTGGTGCAAGTGGAGCTCGGGGCTGGGGCTTCTCAAACCCCGGTGTACAGCTTCGAGGGTCACTCGTGGGCTGCACGGTCAGCGTCTCGTGGCCTTTTCAAGATGGCGTGCCCCACGCTTCCGGTCGCCTCCACTGGTCTCAGCTCTGCAGGGACTGTGGATCGGGCAGGAAGAAGGCAGGCAAGCTTGATCTCGTCGATCTCTGTCGCTCGAGTCCCGGCGGGGACTGCAACAAAGCAAGGGTCGAGGGCTGGATGGTACCTGTTTGCACAGGGTGGTCACTCCTTGACCACAAGGGAGATTCTTCAGTCTTCTAACGTCGTGTAGAAAGTCGAAGGGTCCAGAATTCGTTTCTTATGTTTCTTCAGGATGATCTGAGTTGCATTAGCACTGCTCCCACTCTTATTCGAATCTGGTGGGCTGGACATCTTGCTAGGTCCCCTCCTATGGGTGGGATCCAGGAAGGGGGTGGTTACACCCCTTTCCTTTGATCCAGGCCGCGCTGGGACGGGGGCTGGAAGGCCCCAGAACCGGTTTGGCCGGATTATGCAAGGGGCAGCCTTGTGCTCCCCAGGCAGTGTCTGGTTTCTTTGAAACCTCCCTACTACAATCCACTATCTCCTGTCTGGGGTGGTTTGACACCGCCCTGCGACAGGAAACCCTTTGTCCAGGCCACCATATGCTGAGTTTCGGTCAGCAGCAGGAGGCCAGACCCGTGTCTGTGGCAGGGGCATCCATTTTGTGGATCTGAGGCTCATTTTAAATCAACCGCGTTTCAGTAAAGTAACATGTCTTCTCCCTCTAGAAGGGTGGAATGCTACCCCCGTCGCCAGAACTGGCGAGGGGGTAGTATTCCAATTCGTATGACACCTTACACGACATGTTTTGATAAAGCCAAACCAAAGTTGCTATATAACCGCGAGGATTATAAGGCGCTTAAGAGTATATGGTATGGCATTATCCCGGATCAGCTTAGGGAGTTGTTCCCGACAGCTGCAGACAGGCTCAGCTCATGCCAGAGCTCCATCTCACATAAAACCACGCACTCTGCCTCCAGGATTGATGAGGCCTTCCATAGGAGTGGCTCACAGGTTATATATGTGTCCAGATATAGGTTTAGATATAGGTATACTATATCTAAGCAAGGGGTGATTACACCCACTTGCCCCAGCTGAGTGATCAGCCAGTTGTGTCAATTTAAGAACCAGCCAGGGGTGGCAAAAGCTATGCTTCAGCCCCTGGTAGGCCTTGGTGGCACCTATGCCCTGAGCACCTATAGTGCATGGTACAGGGGCTGACAAGGAGTCCATTTCCAATTGTGGTATGTACCTATAGCACATGTATTATAAATTTAGAGAGAGAACAGCAGGCTGGGGGTCTGATTAGCAGGCCCACAGCCTCAGTAAGTCGAAAACCAGTGAAGCAAAAAGCAAAAATTGGGGTGACCATAGGATAGCAGACCCTACTCTCCTACACGCAAGAAAGGGTATCACTGCCTTTTGAATGTGAGACCATCTGGAGATTTGCCACAACATAGGGGGTGGCCTTTAAGAGGGGGTGGGGATGGATGTATCTTGCAAGTGCAGTATCAGGATTTGCAAATGTCGCCTGTCAGACTCTGATGACAATCCACTTCAAAACACGAGTCTGCCTGTACTGACGTCAATACACAGAGCAGAATGAAATGCTGGAAGGAAGGGGGAATGGAACTGAGAGAAAATAGCGTCAATCAGCACTGACGGTGTTCTCAGGCACAACTCTGTCAGGGTTCAGGTATGGTACGATAGTAGGGCCGTCAGTGGTTGGTTTTGGACATGTCAGGGGCGCACTAATGGGCTTATTTACGGGAGCCCGGTGTCACTTTTGCACCACGTAAAGTGGTATAAAAGTGGCCTCATTAATCATGAGTTAGGCGACGCAGGGCAGATCAATGCCTCACCTTACTCTGCACCTGGGAGGCGTTCCATGGGAATTGCGGTGGGTTTTCCCAAGCAACACCCATGGAATTTGAAGCTGCCCCAGATTTATAAAGTGATGTAAACTTGGGGAAGTGCCAAATCCGTAGGCCTCCTGAGGTGCGGCGTAACTAGGAGAAATAAAGTTCTTTCTTTTTTTTTCTTCCTTTTAACCCTCCCTGCACAAAAACCAATCCTGCATGTAACGGAGGCACTATTGCACTGTTGTACAAGGGTGCCTATGTTGGCGCTAGGATGCCAAAACTGCTCCAGCAGGGAGTAGGGACAGGAATGCACCATAACGCTTAGATACGGTGTATTCCTGCCCTTTCACTTTGGTGTAGGGCAGCGCAGAGAGGCGCCTTGCTGCTCTGCCCCATGATATAATCTCATAAATAAGCCCTAAGTAAAAATAACGAACAAAGGGGCATATTACCAACAACTAGCGATAATTATCGCTATGTTGGTTTAGTGGCGATATTTTTATTGCCGAGCTGCGGCGATTTTTATCGCTTAGGAACCTTGCTATTATCAAGGTTTATCTCCTAAGCGATCAAAATCGGCCGAAATGCATGAATATCGCTGAAAAGTCAGCGATATTCATAGATTACCGAGCTAATGCTCTTAGCCATGTTATCCACCTCCCGTTGGAGAACATGGCTAAGAACTGCTCAGGGGCAGGTATTAGCTTTTGGAGATATTCGCGCTTAGCGCGAATATCTCCAAAAGTTGGTAATAGGAGATAGGGATGTTAGCAACTGTTTCCAGTCGCTAACATCTTGGCACGCCCACTTTGCATGTCATTAGTGATAAATATCACTGACATGCAAAGTGGGGCCCAAGATGGTCGCTATCTCCTACTAGCTGTCGCTAACTGGTGTTAGCGACAGCTAGGTAATAGGGAGATCATTTTATCTACGCTTTCTTGGCTTTTAAGGCTAAAAAAGCGGAGATAAACCTCCTTGATAATATGCCCCAAAGATGTTTAGACGCATTAATGAACGCGGGTGAGTCTGCAGGCATTGTGCAAGTACAAATGACCTATGCAACCGGCTGTGGCCACTGTGATTCTAAGCCAACGCGGAAGGAAGCCAGTGTAACAGAAATTATGCCAAATTAGAAGCCTTCTGGAAGGAAAGAGAAAAGGGACAAGATAAGGAGGAAGCATTAAAGCCAAAATAGATTCCTAAGTCAAAGTCAAATAGAGGCCAATAGTTAGGTGCACCACTAGAAGTAGACCATCCAGAGAGGGAACAGTTAGGAACAAAGGGAACAGAGATACCATGATTGGTTAGATGAAGGCTTAGGAACTGATTTAGAGTTGGGCGGTGATGGAAACTCACCTGTTTCTAAAGGGAGGAAAGTCAACCAGTGGAATTTCCTCCAGCAAAGGACTAGAGATGTAGAAAATTCCAGCACTGGATTTTCCTGTTATTTCTATTTCTTCCAGATAAAAGAGGACCTTCATCACCACTCATCTCTAGACTAGACCCATGTGGCCAATAGTAATATTGGGTAATAGTGAAAGAATAATTGACATCATCATTCACTTTTGGGTTTAGCAATAGAAAGCTTTACCTGGCCACGAGATCTCATGCAACACACACAACATACAAAATGCAGAAAATGGCTTTGAGTCACCCCCTTCAGCCACTGGCTTGTTTGGGTGAGCAGTGCACCCTCCACGCATTGGCTTGCTGGGAAGTCTGTCACGTTTTGGTATCTGCCCACAGAATTTCACATTTGGGTCCATTTTCCACTGGTACAGTTTACATTGAAAGATATATTTTTTCTCCAGCTCAACAAGAGACAAGAAACTGTGCTGCTCATAAATGCAAACCTCTTTAGACCGAATCCTCTAAGATGGCCGTCATGTGTCTGGGATGTCGCAGCAATCTTCGGAGAGGGGATTTACCTTATAATACAGTGTTCTTCACTGGTTCTTAAATTGTAATCAACATGCTTTTTATGTTTGATATTCCCAATGTGGCTGTCAGAGCAATTCTTGCATGATCAAGAAATCACATGACTATCTGCCGACCACACACTGCCCTCGAACTAGAAGGGAGCTCCATGGCTTTCAGCCCTCTCTGGCATATCTCCTTTCTGAACCAGGTGGGCACTATGTGGCTGCCTCTCCAAGACCTCTGTGGTTAGAATTATCCCCCACACTTAGGAAGCAAAGGAAGATGCCCACTAGACTACAGGGGGGGGGGGCATTTATGAGCTTGTGATGCAGTGCAGCACAACTAGTCACCTTGCTGTGCTGCACTGCGTGACGGGGAAAGGACAGGAAGGTGCTGTATTTGAGTCAATACAGCTCACACATCTCCTTTCCATTGTACTGATCCTTTTGGCAGTCTAACGCCAATGCCGGCATTCTTGCACCATGGTGCTAGGGGGCCTGTGTTGCATGCAGGATTGTGTTTGTGCAGGAAGGGGCACCCCAAAAGAGGGAGTCAAACATATGGCTGCAGCTAGACCCCTGGTCCAGTGTTGCGAAACCAGCTCTCCAGATGCTAAGGTGGGAAAACCCTTGAGGTGTGCATCTTCCTTGTTGATGATAGGTCATAGTTTGTTTGCCCTGGTGTGCCTCCTGGTGAAGTACAGAGTCCATAACCTCTTGGAATGGTTGGATTCCAGCATAGCTGCTTTTTCATGATAGACCCAGCTGTTTCCATATGCTTTATTCTTTGCATCAAGCTTCAGCATGAGGTCATGGTAGTCTGGATCTACTGGAAATGATGTTGCTGAACAGTTAATGAAAACCTTGCGTTGCCTCAGGTTGAAAGGGAAGGAGGAGGTCTCCAGTACAGTGAAGTATGACAAGGGACAGGCAGATAAAGAAGAAACAAGCCTTGTGTCTGTGGCTCCCTCTATCTGAAAGGAATGTAAATGTGTGGAATTGATTAATTAGCAAACCTAAAAGTTGCTTAGGAACCAGAATGTGCTATAATTGATAGAATAATTTCAAGATTAATTTTATGAGTGGTTTTAACGGTACTACCAGTTATAGATTTGCATCCTTCTAATGGAATCCCAGAACTATGTTTGCATTAGGTACAGGGTGGTTGTTTATCATAACAAAATATAGCCTTTGAAAGCACTGTAAAAACATAAACGCTGAATCTTTTTCTGCATTTTACAGCAGCCTGTCTTATACTGGGTGCAGTGTATTTCATAGTGTGTGTTATTCATTTTTTTTAACTGTGACATCCTGTGTTCTTAAACTAATAACTTACAAATTCACAGTGCTTTCTGAAGGAGGCTCTATAAATACAAATGCTGCTGCTATTCCCTAGTGCACCAACCGGGGTTCAAATCAGTGACCCTACAGTTGCGCCCACAGGCATTTTAAATGATTGCATTAACCAACTGATCTTTCATCCAGAACAATGCTATTCCCATAGATATGTTTAGCGTTCACTTATTTTTCATTTAAATTGTCTTTAATATATTTTACATGCAGTTACATTTCAGCGAAAGGCCCACAAAATGGTTATACATTCTTGTTTCTGTTCAGCCATGCCCCTGCCCCACACTCACTGATATACGTCCCTGTTGCACTCAGGATCACAGTCCCCAAACTACTTTTCATGCCCTGCGACCTCTGCATAGCTGCATGGCTACCCAGGTCTTTGCTTGCTGGTTAGGTCAATCCTATTTTTTTCTGAATTCTGGGACTTGCAACCTTGACTTTATACTGGGGTAAATAAGACTACATGTCCCAGAATTCTAAGATAAAAACAAGACTGGGCTAAGGAGTCATGCATAGAGGTGATAAACTTGCAAGCTATGCCTCTACCTCATCTGTCTGTCTGTCCAGCGCCTTGAGACCCTCACAGATGGCCTGCCATGCTCTACAAATCCCTAATTGTATTGATTGATTGATGGTTCCCTGCTCTTCCTTGACATAGCGACCTCTTTGGCCGCTCCCACCCACTGGTCTAGTCACAATCCTACCAATATTTCTGTAGGTAATGTTGTGTTCAAACACTGCATGTTATTAAACTTTACAACTTCCTTAAATGGCAACTTTTTTTTGCGTTTTTCTCAATTCATCTCAACGTACAGCTGCCAAATTTCCCACGTCCATGCGCGATGAGCTGCTCCACTCCAGGTTTTTCCGGTTGGAATTCTGGTTTCTGGGACTTGTAGTTCCGGTTTTAATATGGAATAAACGTGGCTGCAAGACCAAGAATTCAATTTAAAAAGTGTGCATTGGAACATCTAGTCAGTCATGGACCAGGAAAACTTAGCATGGCTGGGCAACAGAGAATTGAAAGGTTGCATTAGCAGAAGGGTGCAGGCTTGGATGTGGGACGCTGTGTACAGAGGTTTGGGGGTCAAAAGGATGCGGGTAGAGCTACTGTAGGGGTGAAAGAGAGAGAGAGAACCTGAAAGGGAAGCTAGGCTGATTAAAGGTTGGTTGAATAAGCACTGTGAGAATAGCTGCAGCTTACATGTCACAGAACACCTGCAACATGCCTACACTGTCGGGTGGCCCTTGCACAGACCACAGACCCCAAAACATGATTTTGTTTCTGAATCCGCCCCTCTGGGATTTATTGCTGAATCCAGATAGGTCTCTGTAGCTTACTTCTGCAGCACATACAGTGACCAACCCATTACTAGATCTTAAAATATAGACCTGACCTGTGCACTTTGAGTTCTGCATTGATACCTTGATCTTTATTAGCAGAAATTAAGCAGTGAACAGAAGAGGTCCAAATGGGTTTCGCCCCCGGTGTAACATTTATGCTGGCATAAGGATGGCGATTCTGTGTATATTGTGGGGTGGACATTTTTGGTACAACAGTGACCAATGTTAATTAAACACCGTTAACTCTATTGGCATCTTAGACCCCAGCCTGCAAGATGGATGTACCTGCCGGCATCCACCCATTCACCTACTCATGCATTCATCCATGTAGGCATTCAAGTATTCACCCATTCCTCCATGCACTCCCTCCGCCAGACAACCACACACAAACATACCTACAGCCCTTTCACTTATATTGTGCCCAGACCTACTGGCTTTGGCAGGGCATGTCCTTTAATACACTGAGTGGCAGAGAGGTGGCACTGCAGGTGGTTTGGGTCTGGCTGCTCCATTGTGTTTGTGGATTGTTAATGACTTTCATTTGGTCTCCATCTCTCCCACAAAGCCGGATCTTTGCGAAATAATATTATGTTTCTGTCTGTAGCAGGTGAGTCGATGATGCGGTTTCAGAAGGTTCAGGTTTCTTACGTGGTTGTCAATGTTTGTTTTTAGTTTCCATTATTGAGCAGTGCTAGGATCCCCTCGAGCTTCGTGAACTCCATCATAGGAGTTTGATATCGGTATGTCATGGGCAAATGAAAGGGTGCAGAGCCATGGGTTCAGATGAGTGAAATGGGGGTAGTAGCAGAATATGCTGAACTAAATGCCATCTGGCATAAATATTGTATCCTAAGTATCATTTAATAAACTATTGCGCTGTTGGAGTTAATATTATAAAACCTGCATCCAATTAGGGAATATTTTTTGAATAATATTTTGCCAGAGCTATTCTGGCGTACAGCTGTGAAATGGAGTCGCTTTGACCCAGATCCAGGTTCAAACTGGGAGACAGATTTATAAAAACACTTGGCGTCTTGTGTTTGTTGCTTTTATAACGCAGTCCTGGCGCAAAATTATTTATAGGATTTACAAATGAACACAAATTGGTATTTGCTTTGGTTTGTAAGGAAAAGTACCGCAAACCAGCACAAAGTTGTTACTCTGCGTCAAGGGGTGGTTGGTGCATTGGCATTCCTGTGCGACCATCCAGGGTTTTGACGTAAAACCCGACCTACTAACAATAGTAGACAGAGTTTTGTGCCACAAATGAACACCACTTGAAGGGTGTTTTAATTAAGAGAAGTTATTGTATTTCTCCTTTCTTTTCACACCTTCCATGTGTAGTGCATTCTATAACACACATACAACATGGGAAAAGTTTTAAGGTTAGTCTGGGCATAGTATTTAGTCTTGGAAGGGCACCCAGTACAGAACATATGCTAGACTCACGCAGACCTCCTTCACTTTGGTGCAAAGGTGTGTTTGTGGCGCTCGGCTGCTAGATATGGCACCGGTGCTAGGAGAGGGGAGGAGAGTGGCATCTCTGTAGATATGGCACCGGTGCTAGGGAGAGGGGCATCTCTGTAGAGATGGCACCGGTGCTAGGGAGAGGGGAGGAGAGTGGCATCTCTGTAGATATGGCACTGGTGCTAGGGAGAGGGGAGGAGAGTGGCATCTCTGTAGATATGGCACCGGTGCTAGGGAGAGGGGAGGAGAGTGGCATCTCTGTAGATATGGCACCGGTGCTAGGGAGAGGGGAGGAGAGTGGCATCTCTGTAGATATGGCACCGGTGCTAGGGAGAGGGGAGGAGAGTGGCATCTCTGTAGAGATGGCACCGGTGCTAGGGAGAGGGGAGGAGAGCGGCATCTCTGTAGATATGGCACCGGTGCTAGGGAGAGGGGAGGAGAGTGGCATCTCTGTAGATATGGCACCAGTGCTAGGGAGAGGGGAGGAGAGTGGCATCTCTGTAGATATGGCACCAGTGCTAGGGAGAGGGGAGGAGAGAGGCATCTCTGTAGAGATGGCACTGGTGCTAGGGAGAGGGGAGGAGAGAGGCATCTCTGTAGATATGGCACCGGTGCTGGGGAGAGGGGCATCTCTGTAGAGATGGCACCGGTGCTAGTGAGAGGGGTGGAGAGTGGCATCTCTGTAGAGATGGCACCAGTGCTAGGCAGAGGGGAGGAGAGTGGCATCTCTGTAGATATGGCACCGGTGCTAGGGAGAGGGGAGGAGAGCGGCATCTCTGTAGAGATGGCACCAGTGCTAGGCAGAGGGGAGGAGAGTGGCATCTCTGTAGATATGGCACCGGTGCTGGGGAGAGGGGAGGAGAGTGGCATTTCTGTAGAGATGGCACCGGTACTAGGGAGAGGGGAGGAGAGAGGCATCTCTGTAGATATGGCACCGGTGCTGGGGAGAGGGGCATCTCTGTAGAGATGGCACCGGTGCTAGTGAGAGGGGAGGAGAGTGGCATCTCTGTAGAGATGGCACCAGTGCTAGGCAGAGGGGAGGAGAGTGGCATCTCTGTAGATATGGCACCGGTGCTGGGGAGAGGGGAGGAGAGGGGCATCTCTGTAGAGATGGCACCGGTGCTAGTGAGAGGGGAGGAGAGTGGCATCTCTGTAGAGATGGCACCAGTGCTAGGCAGAGGGGAGGAGAGTGGCATCTCTGTAGATATGGCACCGGTGCTGGGGAGAGGGGAGGAGAGGGGCATCTCTGTAGAGATGGTGCAGTCCTACGCTCTCCCTCTCACGCAGCTCAGTAACTTTGGGTGCGGCGCTGCGTTCCGTGACAGTTTTGTAAATCTGGGCCACGGTGTTAACTTTTTCTATATCCGAATACATGATTGAATGTTCTCCTCCTGCTTTAGTGTTATTTGGAATTTGTACAACTCACAGTCTGCTGTTAGTGTGGCACTGCCGTGATTTTGAAACGTCTGGCAGTACCCTTTCGAAAACGCTTACATTTCTGATGTTTCCATCACAGACCAGAGGCTAATCTGGTTTGTGGAATAGTGTGGTCAGTGCAACTTGAGAAGGCCCCTTGCAAGGTGCATGCAGGGACCCTATTTGGACTCAATCAGACGATCTCTAGCCAGAATACTGGGCTAGGGGGCCCCCTGCAGCTTGGGGGCCCCCTCGCACTGCCGGCGCTGCGGGGACCTGTGTTTCACCACCGGGTCATTGGTAGCATTGGGTGGCCTCCCCTGTAGCTTGCCTCACTGAACGATGGGAGTGAGATGGACCGGTCACTCAGGTTGAGAGGAAGAACACGGAAAAAGGGGCATAAGAATAAAACCGATTTTTCTGCTGGGTCTCAAGGATGGACCTGGTCCAAGACATGCTCTGGCCTGTTAAAGGCAAGCAGTTGCATGGGATCACTAGTGGATAGTTGCTGCTACAAAACATGGCCTTTCGTTTCAATTGTGCTGCCTATTCTGCCCCCCATATTGGGTTTTAAGAAGACATTGGCAGGAACAAGCAGTGCTTCATTTGAGCCAGTATTTCCTGGTGCTCAGAACTGGCACTTAATTCTCAACCCCAACACTTATGACAGCCTACCATACGGTGGCGCTGAATGCCTGCTGTTGAGGTCAGAATTTCAGCAGAGTGTTTAACAAATATTCGCCAAAAATAAATATACTAGAGCTTTGTTCCATCAGCCAGTGCTTCTGCCTTTGTAATTACTCAACCTACATGAGCTCAAGAAGTATTGTATATAGGTGAGGTGCCATTGTATGTTTGTTTCTACTGTTAGAACCATGGTGGTGCTGTAATTCGATCCATGTAAACAAGTATGGAAATTACTGTATCATTTTAAAGTGACATGAATTTTAACGTACTGTTTTTCTAAGCACGCTCTTATGGTCTCTTGAACGAGATAAAGTTTTATGAAAGAAATATTACCAGCACGTTTAGGCCATTCTGACAGCCTTAGGTGCACTGATATAGTCCAAATCGTTAGACTTGTAGAGAGAAGTGTGCTGATTAAAAGTTGTGCTGGTAATGCCATTTGGTAGTGTTGGAAGGGGCAGGGAGTGGTGCAAGCTGCAGTGGTGTCCTCAGAACAAATAAAGTGCCGGGAACATGGATCAAACAAGAATTTATATGCACTGTTTAATTCCTGTAGTTTTAATACTCGCACTTGTCATAGCCCCTGAGCAGACATTAGTAGACCATTGAGGAGAAACATATGGAATAAGGGGAATTTTGGTAGTTCAAAGTCAGGTCTGTTAGCCACAGTATTTTGGGAATAAATAGCCGTGCTATTGGGTCCTCTCTTTTTTGCCCCGTTGCTGATAATTCTTTTTTTATCCAGCCTCGGTATCAGTTGTGGCTCCATCACACCTTGTCTGTGCACCTGCAGAGTTTGGCTACCTATGGTCTCACGGGCCAGTACTGTGTTGCCAGAGGTTTCTAAGACTGTGTCCTTAAGGGCTAGGGAATTTGACAGAATTTTACTCGCCGAAGGATAACAAAAGAACGAAAATGTTGTCTTTCTGCTGCTAATACATTGTCATAAATTGAAAAGAAAACTCAGGAAGCGCAAATGTTTTCACGTTTTTATTCAGTAAAATATTGAATCCAGTTCATTTAAACAATGCTGAAAAAGGCCACTTGCCTCAACACAAAACAACACAACTTTCAGATGCAGAGGCTGCTGTAAGTGCACCTTGTCAGGCAGCCCACACAAGAGATGACAAAGTAACGGTAGAGGTGGATAATACATTTTAAAAGTGCTCACAGAAGATTGTCATCACCAAAATTATGTTACAACAGAAAAACAATAAGCAATATTCCTCTTGTATTTGGATTTGATGTATGTGGTGGTTTGTGTAAACTTTGAAAAGGACAAGAAAATGTGAGTGTTCAAACAAATACAAGGCACTTGCTTTTTAAGAATCCACCAGAAGTGACAGAAAGAGAGAGAGTGTGTAATAGAGAGATACCTATAAAGGCAACCCGTTGCTCACATCCCATAGTAGGTGGCAAAGAAAAGTTAATAGTCCAGGACATATAGAATGGGTTAGCTGACAACAAGTTTTGGCACTGATGCACCAACGGATTGTGGGTGAATTTGAATATTCACATCTTTTGTTTGCACCTTGAATCTGAACATTCCTGATAGAGGCCTAGCAAATGGTCTGCATAGATAGCTAAATAGCCATGAGAAGGACAATATAGCATATTCCTTCTTATAAATCGAAGGATCACTACCTCGGTGTACATTGCACCCATGCCATCAAATGGCTGCATTTTCTATTACTTTACACTTGCATGTCACAGTTTGCGACACACCTACCATTTTGCTCACTACATGATTTTGCATAAACAACAACTTGATAAAAGCAAGTATTGGCAATAATCTGGACTAATAGGTAAGATAAGAGAACCTCGCGTGTATGCCATCTCGTCAGGCATTCTGTGTTTATTCAGTGAAACGAAAAGAAAAATGGAGGCATAGGAAAATGTAGAAAATCTATCAAACATTGGAAAAACTATAATCGAGTAGTTCTGATTTCTAATTTCTGATTGGTGCGATATAATATACATTGTCTTCTTGATTACTACCTCAAATGTGCAACTTTTCATGTTTTTCAATTTTCATTATCACTTGGTCCTAGACACACACCACTTTGTATTTTTACAGTAGTTCAGCAAAAGCAATCTTACTCTCCAAAATAATAGACAAGAACCTCCATCTGAAATCAACTTATGACTTTGTAGAGATTCTCAAGAGACACCAAACCCAGATTCCCTATAAGCCTAGGTCAGTTTTTGCACTGTTGTATTGATCTGTCAAAGTCCCATCTGAGAAGAGTCTGTAACTCCCCTTTTTAGCAAAAGGCAACACATGGATCTCACAGCTGGTCACTTATTTCAATATTAATAAAACACCAAGAACTGTCGAGAATGTCCTCTTTTTGGTGTGGACCCTATCATGGCAGCAGTCTATGGCGAATCATGGCCTAAATTATTGAAGAATTTGCGTCAAAGTGCCACAGCGTCGTGCACAGCCTCACTCTTCGTAGTCCAGGTTTCCATGACCCCCTTGGGCACTCAGCTGTGCAAAGATGAGTGACAGTTCAGGATCACTTAAATATTTCTAACCACCTATATACCTTTTTCATTTGGGAATCACAGAGTCCATGAATGAACAAACAAACCCTGGGACGTCTGTCCACAAAATGTTTGCCCTCCTTTTCTCAACTGCGCTAAAATCCCACCGCTCCTGAACTAGATCCTTGGAGCGCCCGTCGCGAATCCTCCACATCGCAAACTCCTGCTTCTTTACGTCTTGCAGGGCTACGTTACAAGGAGCTCACCTTGCTGATCCTTGTCGGTACGTCGATTGGCAAGAAAACCAACTTAAGATGGCGCCCACAATCAGAATTCTATTGAATCTAAGAGCTCCTCTGAATTATCCACGCCCAGTGAATCGTCCAAGATGGCTTCTGGGTCTATTGTGAACCCCTGGCTCTTAAGGGCGAGGTGGGCATTCATGAACTTCTGGAGGTGTTTGGAGGTGTAGAGCCAGTGGTGCTTCAGGACATCCTCCATTTCATAAAACTTAGACTGCCTGGCATTCATTTTCCTGAAACGTCTGAAGAGCTTGTTACCGGATTCATTGCCTTCACTCGCCCAGGCACCGATAGACCCATCTCGTTCAATTATCTCAGGCACGTGGGCTAGTGTCTTGTGGAAATAATTTGTGATTTTGCCCTCATACCGGTACTTGAACTTGGTTGAGAGAAGCTCGGCAAAGCGTTGAGAGTTGTAGCTGTACTGGCAGAGGAGTTCTGGGCACTCCTTGCTCGGGCATGATGATCGCCAGACTGGCTTCATTTTCAGGTACAGCTCCATGAGTTCCCGTAGAGCTGCCCGCCGTTCCTCAGAGTGGACCAGCTCACAGACCGCCTCAACGGTCTCCTGGGACATCAGTTTCCGTGCAAAATTGCCGTTCATTCTCATTATGGGCTTCAAGTTCATCTTCTTCCTCAGGTGCTTGTCCAGAGTCGACTGCCACCTCTTCCTCTCCTCTTTTGAGGCATTGGGGTTCTTGAAGACCTCCCCTATTTCGAGTTGGAATATCTTGTAAAACTCAGCAGCATTTCCGATGTCGCAGTGCAAGGCATCAATGGATGGGAGGGTCTCAATGAAGGGCTTGGCTGAAACCCCCTTCACTCTGTCCCGCAGCTCGTCGACCGACTCATGGTGTCTGTTGGACCGCCAGATCTCGTACCGCTCAAGGTTCTCCTTGTGACTACGAGTGATGGAGTGGAGGACAATGTTCTGGGAGGCTTCAAGGCGTGTCGAGTCACATAGGGTACAGATATAGACTGAGCCAGATGCCTCTAGTCCTTCAACCTCTCTCACAAGCTTCTCATCATATCCTGTGCCCCTGAACACAAATTTGAATGTTCTGAGGATGCCACCAAGCTCAAGCATCAGTTCACTGCCTTTCATGGACTCTCTTTCTGCTATGAGTGGGCTCAAGATGGCGGTTAGTGTCTCATGGTCAGATTCATCAGCCAGCATAAGGCACAGGGGCTTGCAGCACAGCTCTGAATTTGGCTTGCTTTCTTCAAAAATCCTCACATTGTCTTTGTTGTGATGGACGGCAATGGTCATGATGGTGAACGAGAACCGGACTGCCTTTTCTGGAACCGCTGGTCCACAGCCGTGCTTCTCACTGACATCACCCATCCCATCACAAGACTCCTTGACGACCACCGTGAATGGACCACTGAGGTAGTCGTCCAGCTCATGAGCTTTCAGGCCTTCCAAAATGTCCTCCTCCATGTCCTTCAGAGTGGAGACTAGTGCGACGTCGTACCTAAACCGTTTTGAGATGGTGTCTACAGGGTATTCATCGACAGACTGCACCAGGCCAGACAGCCCATTGATTATGCCCACTTCTGTGTTGGAAGATACATTTTTCAGAGGAGGCATCCATTCAAAAGGGTGGTAGCCTGGCAAGAGGGCTTTCTCTGCTGTGCGGAGAGCATGCAGGGGCTGGAAAATCTGGCGCCCAGTGATGGCCTTCACGGTCCGATACATCTTGTGGTATTGACTGCAACTCAGGAAGGTGTTCACTCTGATGGCCAAGCACACAGACGGGTGAAGGCCGGCTCCACGGCCCTGCATCAGGGCTTCCAACTCGTCTGCATGACGGTGCTCATTTCTGGCTCTCAGGGCGAGAAGGAACAGTGTCAGGCACACTGACTTCACGTCACCGCCCTCCTCCTTGTCAGCAAAGTCTTTGACCAGCATCTTCAGCTCCCTGAGGCGATGCTTCTGTGCTCTGCGGGTTAGGGTGAGCAGGTGCTGCCTAGGGCGCCCCCCTTTGTTGATGTGGGCATAGGCCTCCTTCCCTTTGATCTCTTTGTGGCTGCAGATGTGCTGATTGTACTTGGCCATGGTGACCTCCTCACTGCAGTTGTCCACCGTGCACCTCAAAACTAGCGTACTCAAAACAGTCTGGAAGGATTTTACTGGGGTGGCAAGATCTGTAGGGAAGCAGGGGTATTTGCAGGAGGGGCAATAGCTGCCCATAAGCCTCAGGCACTTGAGAAGGCAGATTCTGCAGAAGAGGTGTTTGCATGTAGTCTGCACGGGGTCCGCCAGGATGTGCTCACAGACTGCGCATGAAATGGACTTTATGAAGTCAGCCGGATAGTCCACAACGAGGAGATCTGTGCCCAGGTGAATCTTCTGGCAGTTTACAATCTTCTGTATCAAGATTTTATTTTTTTGAACTAGTTTCCTCTTCTTGGCTTTTATTTTCCTGGTCCTTTCGGCACTCATCTTGAACCTCTTGGCTAACTGTAGGCTTGATTGCGGCGCCATCTTTCTTTTGAGGCTTTGCTTGGCAGCGTGACAGATCCCGCAGTTAGCTGAATGCGGCTGCCACTGAACTGCGCCGTTCCGGGGGAAATAGACCTCACAGGGCGTGCTGCTGAACCTCTGTTTGATGATGGCCCTGCAGTTGTGGCAGAAGCTCGTGGGGTGGACAGAGTCCACGTCCCCTCTGACGTCAATCTTGAAGACCTTTGCGATCAGCTCTGGCCAAGACGTGACCTTCTTCTCTTTCCTGCGCAGAAGCTCCTGCGTCTCTTGGTCCACAGGCCCATGCACTGGATGTCTCTGGCTGTCTTGGCCAGTCTTGAATGATGTCCCACAAATGCGACAAAGCTTCTGAAGTCTGCCGGTGTGGGCTTCCATCTGTCTCAGGTGTGTGCGGTGGTCGGTGATGTTGGATTCCTGCAGTGCAGTTTTGATGTTGGTGAGTGGTTGGGTGACTTCCACCTGTGTTGTGGACAGATTCGAGCCAATGGCATGTACTTCTCCTAGGGAGCCTGGGTCCTGCACTTCAGACTGTTCTGGAGCTCCAGGGGTCTCCATTGCAGCTGGTTCCAGGGGGGCAGGCTTCCCGACTCCCTCCCGTTCCTCAGCTCTAGAGTCCTCCGCCTCACTTTGGTCAGAATCAGGAAGGGTTTCCGAGGGCGTCTTCTCAAAGGAGCGGACCCGGAAGAGCTTGAACTTCCATTCTGAGAACTTGGAGTAGGGGTGCCGGATCTCAGATGGTATGCTCTGCCGAGGAACGCTGGAAGGAGACGCCGCCATCTTCTCTGGAGACGCGTTTCCTGAAAGAAACAACATATTTATTAAGTACAAAAATGTAGGGAATCTGCGTATCTTTTACTATCGGGTATGCAGTAATTGTAATAAAGCACTTTGTCGTTTAATGGAACAGCCTCACCAAAGGCAAGATACTCTTATCAGCCATCTTAGGGTTTGCTTTAACTTCATTGAAGCCTCGAAAAAAAGCTGAGTCAGCCGTGCCCCGATTCGGATCTGCTAACTGCAGGAAACACACAGGACGAGCGCAGCAGCCTGCAGGTGCATTAACCACAGAGCTAACACCTAGCGGTACTCACCAACGACACAAACAAGGGACGAACACCCGCGGGAAGCATGGAGCGGAGGAAGGAACAAGACGCTGAAAAGTGGAAGGAGGGGTTACAAGAGGACAAGAAGGGAGGGGAGCGAAAACACAAGGCAGACGGAGAGCTAGAGAAACTATGAGAAAAGACGGGGGAGTGAGCGAAGGAGAAAGAAGCGGAGAAAGAGAGAGCGAGAGATGGGACAGACAGAGATTGTGGGCGGGGTAACATAATGTTCCAGAGAAAGAGGGAAAATAGTGGTGCAAGGGAGATAGAGAGGAATAGAGAGAGAAATGGAGAAATACAATAGAAAGATGCTGTACAGAGAAGAGAGAGGGGGATATAGCAGAGAGAGAAGAATACAGAAAGCGAGTGAGAGTGGCAAGACAGAGAGTCTGAGAAGAAAGACAGAAGAAGAGCAGGGGAGTGAGAGAGAGTGGGCGAGAGAGATGAGATGGTAATAGAAGGGGAACATTTTGCAGAAAAGGGGAGGAAAGACGGAGAAATAAAGCGAGAAGGAGCGAGAGAAAAAAGAGATGGACAAAGGAAAGACAAAAGTTGGGAAGGAAAAGAGGGTGGCAGTGTGAGAGAAAGGGGTTTAAAAAAAGAAAAAGATAGATATGGATAATCCAGAGAGAAATGGCAAACGAGAGAAAGGGACAACAAATTAGAAAGAGGGGGAAAGGGAGAACAATAAGAGAGAACGGGTAGGCTGGGTCTAAAGGGAGCCGGGCCGCGCCCAACCTTTGTCCATGACACCCTGGGCTGGTCCCTGCGTGTATGTCTTGTAATATGGCTCGTAGAGTCTCTGCTGTACGTAATACCTGTTATTACTTCGCCTCAGATGATCCAGGACATCCGAGAGAAGACGTGACGCGGGGGTGAAAGGACCAGGGTGTAACCTAAGGGCTGGATGAGGGAGGGAATGGGTCAAGGGGGTAACTTCTCCTCCCGTGTTCTCTTCACCTGTTGCCTCCACCTGTCCCTTCTCCGGATCAGCTCTCAGAGTGGATGGCCCGTGGACAACAGCCAATCAGCAAATCAGCCTGAACGCAGAGCTGATCAGAGCTGCCAGCATAACGCAAGCTATAAAATGAAGTGCATCTACCTCTGAAAGTGCCTCACCCATCATCACCCCGCCTAGCGCTGCGCTACGCACCCCTAAGTGAACGCGATAAATGCAGTACGGGCAACAGACATGACATGAAAACACTTCCCGCATAGGCTCAAAGCAAAATCAACACGCGTCCGCCCACACACCTGTACTTGTGTGGAGAAGCACTGAAGCCCCTCCTGTAGGAGTACTTAGCACTTTATATATAGTACAGTGTCATACAATGCTCAGGCAGAGGGAACTTGAGACTGCAAAAAAATTAAGTATTTAGACATGACAACCAAATACAACTCCAACCAATGCCCCGTGAACCTCCACTGCATGGTGTGCACTCTGCCTGGCGCACTGGTGCTTCTTGAACTCTGCATAGACTGCCTCCGTATGCACACAGTACCGTAAAGCGCCCTGAAGCCACGAGTGAGCTCCACGAGTTCCCGAGAGCGCTGAAGAAGCTTAGGCAGCTCATTGATGCTCTATGAACACCTGCGGAAGCGCACTGCGGGAGCTGATGATAGCAAGGGACCAGGAACCAGGCAGACAAAACCCCAGTCCCTGGAGTCAGGGCCAGGCGAGTGCAGCTGGAGGCGGGGCAGGACTTCCTTCCTGGGGGTCAAAGCAGGCGGGCAACTAGAACCAAAATCACGGTTGGGGGGGGGAGGGGCGGTTGGAAATATATTTCGGGGGGGGGGGGAGGCTAATTCTAACGAATTTAGACAGAGTCGCTGTAAGAAGGGGTGAACACACAACAAAAGCCTCATTTTCAACTAAATGGTCTTTTAAAGACCTGTTAAGTACCCGGGTGCGGCTGCAATTAGATGCTGGCCAGCCCTAGAAGTTGTCTTCGCCCGGGGCTGACACACACGACGGGGAGGGGAGCCCCGTGAGCCCAATGGGTGCTGCGCGCCTGGGTCAAAGGGCCAGAAAAGTAGCAGGCAGGAAATGTTCAGTAGGAGGTGTCATTGAGTGTAAGGCACGCTCCTTGGGCACTAATGCCGCCCCAGCCCCTGGTGCACAATGCGCGCAGAGTCTGCTACCGCTGCTCTGAGTCTCACCCGGAGGTCCCTCCACGCCCCTATGGACCTTGTAGAGCTTGGGTGAAGCCGAGAGGCCTGCCTCAGCAGAGACGAAGACCTTCCTGAAAACAGCGGTGACAATCGGTGCTGCAGTGTCCAACTTAGATCCAGGAGGGTCAGAGACATGTCAGGTTTGAGGGCATCCACAGAAGACACACACACACAGCACATCTGAATAACACGCATTTACACGGCCAGGCACCACCTGGACCCAGGGAATTCGTATCACGTGTGGACGAACAAGGGATCCCTCTTATCTTACAACATTTTCAACCACTATATGGAGCCCCTTGAGACTGTCTCACCACCAGCAGCATCAGCAATCATGACAGTGCGCCTGATGAAATGTATCATCCCTCCCCTTGCACCCTTCACCGTGACATCACACCCTGTCACCTTTCCTTTGGCACTCCCATCTCTTACCCGCTTTTGTTCTCCCTTAATATTTCCTTACTTTCACGGTACTCAGAGGTGTCCGTTTGGTGACGCGCAAGCACTACATAAAACTCCTTAAATAAACACATATACTGATGACGCCCAAGTCTACTTGAGAGACCGCCCGCTCCAAACATTCACTGCCAGCGCCTACTCAGACTATGATTGGCAGCACCTACTTAGAGCATAACCCCTCTAGGACAGACTGCCTACTATTCACCAAGAGCAACACATTACTACTGGTGCAAGCCAGGGTCAGTGACAGGAGCCTGGACCCAGACCCAGCCCAACTCTCACCAAATGCGGAAAAACTTGGATTCACTCTGGACACCAAAGTCATCCTCAAGGAAGACACTGTGAAGAAAACCAAGACAGCCCAAGACCAGCTCTCTCTACAGAAGAATGAGGACCTGTCCTCCCAGAAAGCGCTGTCAGAACTGCCTCCAAGCACTCGTAATCTCGCATCTTGACGTGGTACAATCACGCCACCACCAACTTCGTGGAACTTCAGTGGCTCTCTTGGTCAGCCGTTCATACAACCTCTGTTGCGTAACAAACCTTGAGGGGGCACCCCTGCAAAGTACATGAACTGGTCACCACTCCCCGGCCCACCACCTACCACTTTTACTGAGGGGGCCTACTGGACTTCAGAACCCCCCTGCCCCCCATTCACGGCAGGGGCTGCAGAGGGCTTATATGAAGTCACTGTACAACCTATGGACCTGAAGGGCAGGAAACCCCTAGACAACTTACCTTGTTGTTGAAGACCCTCACCCACTGTAGTAGTGGCAAGGGTCGTTCTGGGATCTCACCCAGAGCTCAGCCATATTCCATGAGCACTTATGATATTATCCTAGTGGGGTCTTAAAAATACCTAGCGGACACCAGGTATCCCTTTAATCAAGAGAGTTCCCAGTATAGACCAATGAGACGGGTGTTAGCAGCATATAATGTCCTTACGCCCTAATCACTGTCGACATGTTTCAGCCTCTTATCTGGCGACTAAGGAAAGTACATACCAAATCAAAATGTTGTGCACTTGAGGTACATTTGCACAGGCGCAAAGTGTTTCAAAAATCTGGCCTGCATTTTGAGAGTAATAATCTTCATTTGCTGATTCAGTTAACTAAATAAGGGGAGGATTTCAAAAGTGCGAGCTAAAAATCAACCCCCGCTCTTGGTGTGTCACCCAGTGTTATCTTGGGCACATGCAAAACACCTTGGTTTATCCATATCTGCAGGAGTATCACACAAATTCCCCAGTATGAACAATTCACACTTATTAGTAATGTAACGCTCTGTGCTTGCGCGTCAGGTTCGCAGCTCAGTTGGTTGAGCAGCTGTAATCTATGTGCACGCAGCAGGTCATGATTTGGAAACAGGACCAATTTTCCTTAAGTAATGTATATTGATGTACGTCTATGCAATTAAAGCACTAGATCTGTGCGTGTGTGTGCGAAGAGACATGTGCAACTTTCTCTGCACATACATACAGATATAGATGTGTATATGATATGTACATATCAGATGGGATTACATCTTAGTTGCCTAGACACTCGATCATGAGCCCACAGCCTCTTGCCCCAGAGCTGCTGAAAGTTGCCATCCACTCACCTTCTCACCTCCTCGCCAACCTGCCCCGGCTGCACCTTAGCGCTTCCCAGTGAGAGGCCAGCAAGTGTTGATGATAACTCTCTGTCGCCCTCCTCGATCAGATGTGTTGACGAGGGGGCTGCTGGGTGTCTTTATATCTAAGCTTCCCTGGCCTTGGAAACCTCTCATGCCAGCGCCCCCATTTCCAGCAGCCAATCAGAAGCCCTCAATATCACCCCTTCTCACCCACCCGCCCCGTACCTTCTGAACTGCACCTGCTGCTGCAAAGGCCACTTTGCTGTTGTTGTTTAGGGTGCCCCCTAACTGCTGTCCTCTGGGGCCTGCACAACCGCCATGACCACAACAAGCTGCGCTCTGCAACAGCGACTCCAACACAACAAGTTATCATAGGGTAACCGCAGACCACAAGCCCCCCACCTCCCTTCCCCCTCTCGCGCTCCCCAACTCGTCACTTGTCTTTCAGAGTAGCAGCTGATACGCACGTGGCATGGTACCCATCTTATCGGCTTTGCAAGGATGAATGTTGGAGCTGAACACCCTGGTACTCAAGCCGTTGAACAGCGCACTCAAACCGAATTCTGCAAAATGCGCCTTTACGCGCCGGTCTGTGTTATGCCACATGTGGCTGTCTGGTTGGATGTTAAAACGTGACTGAGGTAGAGAGAATTGAGGTTGAAATGAGTGTAGTGTTTGAGTGAAGTTCTTAAGAACGAAGGATTTCTCTGCGGGTGCAGGCATCAGGAAACCTGAACGTACAGAAAGGTATCTCCGAAAATCCTGTCGGGCTGGGTGCTTCTGAAATCTTTTAATAACTGAGGACGAGTCAGTCACTTACATGGCCTGCCCTGTGCCTCAGAAAGGATGTTAACCCTGCATCACAGTCACGCACCGAAAGAGTCAGGCACATGTCAGAATGATGATTCTGAAGAACCAGTGGGGCCGGAGCAGGCCAGGGCCCCTGGAAGACCACTCAAGTATCAGGCTCCTGGAAGGCCAGTGAGTCTTGGGCAGTCTGTCACATGTGATGCCTGTGTACCAGAAAGGCTACCGGAGCTGGAGACAACTCAGTCACATGCCAGGCCGATGCTTCTGGAAAAGACAGATGGGTTGGTTGAAGTCAGTCACAACTCATACAATTAAACAGAGACAATTATCCTAGTTTGTTCAAAGTTGTTTTTGTTAGATCACCAAACAGCAACACTGCCATTTTGTAGACTTGTCGTTGTGGTCTTTCAATTAGAACCTCCGTCTTGACGGTCTTTCTGGCGTAAACGGACTTACTTGACAATGCATGACCCTGGACTGTGCTTTGCGCCCCCCTCCCCTCCCCAACCCATCTAACCCCTTCCTTGTCCAAAATTATTTTATTGCAAAATCTGAACCCGACTCTGGTCTTTTTGTTTGCGGGTCCCAACCGGTTTTTCTGATATTAACCCTGATTTTTGGTTTCCCTTTAAGTTTCTTTTTTCACCCTTTACATGTTCCTCCTGCTCTGCTCCTCATTCCGACCCACTTACTTCCCCCCGCTACCCTGCTCTTTACCCCACCAATCTTCTGACATGAAATTGTGTAATGTGTTTTATTTTCCTATGTAATAGTGAATTTACTACTTGTATATATCGAACTCCAACCACTAGTATATGTAGTAGACCTTCGTACTTATTACCATCCCTATGTGTTTTTAGAGTTTATACCTCTTCCTTGAGTGACTTTGCAACTTGTACATTTGCAATTTTTCTCTGTTTATATCTCTTCCTTAAGTGACTTTATAACTTGTACATTTGCATTTTTTTCTGTTTGTATCTCTTTTGTAAGTCATGTAATCCAAAGTCCCCATGTAACACAACTGGTTCTTTTGTAAAGTGCTCTGACACCTCCGGGTAATGTAGTTGCTGCTGTTCCTAGCCGCTTTTCTCCGGACCCTGACCCGCCACCTTGTCCATTCCCTCGTCCTTTTCCCTCGTTTTCCCCTTGACGATCCTCTTATTTGCCTTTTCTCCAGACCCTTGTATCCCTCCCACCCTCCCTTGGTGCTGTGACTACGTCCCCCCTCTGACCCCACTTAATGGAACTCTGCTTTCCTGTTTTGTTTGGGTCTTGACCTGAGAAAATCTACTATTTGTATATATATGTATATAGAGATAACTCTAACCACTAGTATATATAGTAGACCTTTGTACTCTCTACCATTCCTATGTGAGTATATCCATTTGTATCTCTTCCTTAACCACATGCGCGTGGGCCGTTTTCCCGCTGTGCGCTGAGTTTTATAAAAACCCGCGTTAAGTCATGAGCATACGACAGGCGTTACTCATGACGAGCTGAGCTCGTCATGAGCGTTGAAGGGGTTAAGTGTCTTTACAACTTGTACATTTGCAATCTTTTCTGTTTGTATCTCGTCCTTGTGTGTTTCTACAACTTGTGTGACTTTACCACTTGTACATTTGCAAGGGTTTTTTCTTTTTTTTCTGTTTGTATCTTTTATGTAACTCATGTAATCCTAAATCCTTATGTATCGAAACTGGTTATTATGTAAAGCATTCTGACATATTCGGGTTTTGTTCGCACTATATAAAACCGCATTAAATAAAAATAAAATTGTGAGCGGGAAGTGGATGGAGGGGTCGGGGCTGTCGTCCCTGGAGTAACTGTTCTCAACAGCAGCCTGACTAATCACAAAACACGCATTCGCTTCCAAATTGACTGTTTCTAAAAGGTACTGAATTCTTTGTCGCTGTTAGATACTCATCCTACTTATGGCGCTTTCAATTTAAAACAATAATTTTTTTAACAAAGTTTTTTATAGCATGTACTTGACCCGAAAGTATCGGGTATCAGAGCGCTTTACTTGTCAGTGTCAAAGACATGAATGTTGTAGGGCTCTCTTCTGAATCAGAATATTTTGTTTTCTCTGGCTTATGTGGATAGAAGCAACTCTATCTATGGGGATAGTTATAGGTAACAATAATTCTTTGCCCCTGAACAGTGTAAGAACTTTATCCTGACTCCATTAAAAATAATTTTCTCTCTTTAGTCATTAGATATAAGAAAACTAGTTTTAACCAAGAATGACCTACATTATCAACGCTTCAAGAATTCATGGTAGGCTTAGTGAATTCAAATGAGGCCCTGGTGAAGGCACCACTAATCAGAAGAAGTGGCGAAACATTGACACAAATGCCCGAGATGGGCTTGGTACTTGATCAATAGATGAACACATATTAGAGCTCCTGTTTTAGTT
Source organism: Lissotriton vulgaris (assembly GCF_964263255.1). Lineage (NCBI taxonomy): Eukaryota > Metazoa > Chordata > Amphibia > Caudata > Salamandridae > Lissotriton > Lissotriton vulgaris. Next base: position 244,326,808 of record NC_141688.1, on the reverse strand, counting down.
AGAAAAAAATCAGAAAATAGATGTGAGGGTAGTAATACTCCAGTTTTATGTTAGCCCAAGGCATTGACAGTATATTGTGTACTTGATTAACTTTAGACTATGGAGCTGGTACTATGGGCCCCAAAGAATGAATTTAACCCCTACCATGCTGGTGACGAACCCCAGCTGTCACGCTCTGCGGGGCTCGTGTGCTGATGACGGCTGGGGTTCGTCACGGCCCCGCCCTGTTCTTTTGTTTACCGCACAGCGGCGGAAACGGCCCAGCATGGAAGGGGTTAAGTGATGCTGGTAATCCTTTTAACGGCGTGATTTTGGATGTCCAATGAAAAAAAGAGAGGACATTATTTTAATATAGTAATTTTGGTGGATTTTTTACTCTGATGTATCTGGCAAATTAATTGTTGTTGCCCATGACTATTCTAGGAGATAGATGTGTTGCTTTCAACGTTAATCACAGGAAACACAATATACTGTGCATTTTGATTATCTGGTCTCGTGTAGGTAAGGGTTGTTTTGACACTAATTTGAGACAAATATGGCTGGGGCCTCTTTTAAAAGGATCTGAACATATGTTGGTCAACAGCCCGCCCTTCAGTGCTCACAGATGGTCCTCTGCTCGTGAGCATCCCACAGATCATCAGCCGACACCCCGCCGAATGACACTCACATTCTCTACCATAAGGAACATGGAGTGATGTGCACCAGGGGTTAATAATTCCAGAGCCATATAAATGTAATGTTAGTAAATCTTATAAGTGGAAGTGCAATGTCTCGCGAGGCACTGATTCAGGATTTGCTATATATGTACAGTTGTTATGATTTATGTTGTTTGGTCTATGTGTTGTGTACAAATAAACAATATTTTTATATAATCCTGGGTGGTGTATTTATGATGTTACCTATGTGTGTGTTTCACAAATGCTTTACACATTGCCTCCAGGATAAGCCTGACTGCTCGCGCCAAGCTACCAAGGGGGTGAGCAGAGGTTCTCTTGGGTGTGTAACTCCCTTGCCCTAACTAGAGTGGTGGGTTCTACCTGGCTTAGGTGCATACCCTAGCAACCTATTTACAACACTTATACGTGCACCACCAGCCCACCCGCCCAGCCCATTTCACAGACACCTGCAAACAACTGGAGGTGCCAGCTCTGTCTTTGCTCTTGTGCTCCAATGACATTCCATTAAGAGGTAAAGCTAGATATCAGAGGTCCAATGAGGCTGACAGACACCACACACTCCTTGTGACCTTGTCTGCTGCAGACTCCTAGGCCCCACCTCTGTCTCCACTAGGGCTCTGGAGCCACCAGCCTGCCCTGTGTAGTAATGAAGAAACCACCACAGAGTAGCCGATGAACAGACAAGCAGGGTTGTTTAGAGGGCAGGCAGGATGGGGGTATTTTGTGTAAAACGTGTGCAATATTGCATTCAATAAACCCCTGCAGTAGATTGCAACACAGACTTGTAAAGCACTGGGGGTCCATACAAACTGAAGACATGCACTGTACCCATACTGAGCAGCAGAGGCGTGCCCCCTACTGCTCGAATCTTGCAGGCGTAGCCATTGTGAGGCAATGCCTCAAGTTACAGAACTATTATGTGCTCAAGTAGCAGGACAGTACACCAGGTACAGAGTTGGTTATAGCTCAGACGTCCATTAGCATCCACCCCTTAGAATACAGGGATTTCACCGGGAAGGACTTCAGAAAACAAGTTTGTCCCTTTTGTTAAAATTATGTTACATGGTCATTCATGCCTAAGAAAACAGATATCAGCCTGAGGCATCCAAAATCTGTCACAGACAACAGATCTCTGCCTCAGACTCCCAAGCTCTGTCCCAGACCACAGAGCTCTGCCTCAGACATCCAAGCCCTTCCTTAGACATCAGAACTCTGCCTCAGACATCCAAGCTCTGCCTCAGACATCCGAACTCTGCCTCAGACATTCTAGTTATGCCTTAGACAGCCAAGTTCTGCCTCAGACAACATCGCTCAACCTCAGACATCCAAGCTCTGCCCCAGACATCAGAGCTCTGCCTCAAACAACCAAACTCTGCCTCAGACAACGGAGCTTTGCCTCAGACACCCAACCTCAGCCTCAGACATCCAAGCTCTGCCTCAAATATCCAATCTCTGCCTCAGACATCCAAGCTCTGCCTCAGACCACAGTGCTCTGCCTCAGACATCCAGGCTCTGCCTCAGACATTCAAGCTCTGCCTCAGACATCCAGGCTCTGCCTCAGACATTCAAGCTCTGCCTCAGACATCCAGGCTCTGCCTCAGACATCCGAGCTCTGCCTCAGACATCTGAGCTCTGCCTCAGACATTCAAGCTCTGCCTCATACATCCGAGCTCTGCCTCAGACATTCAAGCTCTGCCTCAGACATCCAGGCTCTGCCTCAGACATCCGAGCTCTGCCTCAGACATTCAAGCTCTGCCTCAGACATCCAGGCTCTGCCTCAGACATCCGAGCTCTGCCTCAGACATCCGAGCTCTGCCTCAGACATTCAAGCTCTGCCTCATACATCAGAGCTCTGCCTCAGACATCCGAGCTCTGCCTCAGACATTCTAGTTATGCCTTAGACAGCCAAGTTCTGCCTCAGACAACATCGCTCAACCTCAGACATCCAAGCTCTGCCCCAGAAATCAGAGCTCTGCCTCAAACAACCAAACTCTGCCTCAGACAATGGAGCTTTGCCTCAGACATCCAACCTCAGCCTCAGACATCCAGGCTCTGCCTCAGACCTCCAAGCTCTGCCTCAGACATTCGAGCTCTGCCTCAGACATCCGAGGTCTGCCTCAGACATTCAAGCTCTGCCTCAGACTTCCAGGCTCTGCCTCAGACATCCAGGCTCTGCCTCAGACATCCAGGCTCTGCCTCAGACATTCAAGCTCTGCCTCAGACATCCGAGCTCTGCCTCAGACATTCTAGTTATGCCTTAGACAGCCAAGTTCTGCCTCAGACAACATCGCTCAACCTCAGACATCCAAGCTCTGCCCCAGAAATCAGAGCTCTGCCTCAAACAACCAAACTCTGCCTCAGACAATGGAGCTTTGCCTCAGACATCCAACCTCAGCCTCAGACATCCAAGCTCTGCCTCAAATATCCAATCTCTGCCTCAGACATCCAAGCTCTGCCTCCACAGTGCTCTGCACCAGACATCCAGGCTCTGCCTCAGACATTCAAGCTCTGCCTCAGACATCCAGGCTCTGCCTCAGACATTCAAGCTCTGCCTCAGACATCCAGGCTCTGCCTCAGACATCCGAGCTCTGCCTCAGACATCCGAGCTCTGCCTCAGACATTCAAGCTCTGCCTCATACATCTGAGCTCTGCCTCAGACATTCAAGCTCTGCCTCAGACATCCAGGCTCTGCCTCAGGCATCCGAGCTGTGCCTCAGACATTCAAGCTCTGCCTCAGACATCCAGGCTCTGCCTCAGACATCCGAGCTCTGCCTCAGACATTCAAGCTCTGCCTCAGACATTCAAGCTCTGCCTCATACATCAGAGCTCTGCCTCAGACATCCAGGCTCTGCCTCAGACCTCCAAGCTCTGCCTCAGACATTCGACCTCTGCCTCAGACATCCAAGGTCTGCCTCAGACATTCAAGCTCTGCCTCAGACATCCAGGCTCTGCCTCAGACATCCAGGCTCTGCCTCAGACATCCAGGCTCTGCCTCAGACATTCAAGCTCTGCCTCAGACATTCAAGCTCTGCCTCAGACATCCAGGCTCTGCCTCATACATCCAGGCTCTGCCTCAGACATCGGAGCTCTGCCTCGGACATTCAAGCTCTACCTCAGGCCAAACAGATTTTCTGTCCCAGGAGAAGAGTTGCTATAGGCTCTGGTCCCAAATAATCGCCGTAATTATCACATCTTTCAGCCTCAACATCAAAGAGCAGGAATATTCTTCAAGCTACAGAGATTTCTACAGCTTGGGTGTAAGACAACAGGGATATCTCTCTAGTTACAAACATTTTACAGGATCAGTGTGTGGCCAGCACAACAGAGCTTTATCTCTGGTTACAAAGATCATATATGCTAAAGTCTAGGATAGCATAGTAATTCATCCAGTTACAGAGGTCGTATTGGCTCAGGATTCAAAGTAGAATTTTGCTTCAGGCTACAGATGTCTTAGATACCAAGAGGGTTCTGGTGACCCTTCCTGCCCCTACAATAGAGATACAAAGGAGGCGCTATGACGTGTGTTATCTTACTGTAGATGTGACCTGCCAGCTCAGCAGACAAGTGTTAGAGGGTAGGAGCCATAACCAGTGCTTAATTTGAGCTAGTGGTTTCCAGTGCTGGGCACTGGATCTTAATTGTCAACACCAAGAGTTATGACAGTCCACCTGATGGTGGTGCTGTTTGTATAATTTATAGACGAGCACAACAAAAGTTGATTACTTATTCAATATACATTAAAAGTGACTAATACCTACCTCCCAAGCCGATCTTACAGGTTTGAGAGCCTGGAATATTTTGAATCCTCACACTTGTATGAGGGTGATGGTGATGTTGGTACTGTCATTGGCAGTGCTGACAGGGGCAATATATGGTGCAAGCTGCAGTGGCCCCTTCACAAGGGTCTTCACACTTATATTTTTTTACACATCAAGCACTGTCCATAACTAGAATCTTGAGAACTCAAAAACGCTTTCTGTGCTTTCAGCATTGATTCCAAACCTAACATTGGCAGAGCAGCTATTGCACATGGCCCCAGCAGCCTGAAGGAGTCTGCGATCTAGTCCCAGATTCCTTAGGGTTTCCTCTTATGACAGTCAATGTCATCAGAGGCCACCTTGAGGATGGCAGAAGCTACACACAATGCTCCATTACTCAATGGTGTATACCTGAGAATCGCTATTTCATGTCCTTTTCCATATCAGGCCATGCTAGCAAGGGTAGTGCTCTGCTCATCTACCTCCGTGCAATATGATGTAGCAGTGACTGTCAGGAGGTCGCTGCCACGTGATAACTTAGGCAGTGCTGTAAATGGGCCGGTACTCGCTGGTACTGAGTACCGGCACTTCCAGATTTTTTTGCTTTCAGTACCAGCACTTCTCTGGAGCCAGGGAGAGTACCGGTACTCTGATCGACAGCATGGCAGGCTCAGTTTAGGTTTCTCCTCCAGGGCAGAGGCCACTCTGCTTCCGAGGAGCTGGTAATTAACACGGCTGAAGCAGCCTTTTGCAGATTTGCTGGGAAGATTCCAGCAGCGCCCATTTGAATGGGCCAAACTGCAGGGGTTGAGAGGGCTTGTGTCACGCTGTGTTAACAGGACAGGGTCTCGGGTGCAAGTGCCATCATGACTTTTATTTTGTCTACGGAGTTAATTTGTTTTGTTTTTTTACAGAAACACACTCATGTGTTTTAATATGTGCTGCAACTGGTGCAGAAGTAATTATATATGATCATATTTTGCCCTTAGCCCCACCCCATGCCCTGCCCACTTGCCACACCTCTATTTTAATGAGTTCCTGCACTTTTTTTTACCCATTTAAAGCACTGAACTTAGGGCATTTTGGTGTTAACTGTCCATTGAAACGTGCTTCTCTCTTCTTCTAGGTCCAGAGCAGGCTGGCTCTTGGCCACAACAGGGGATCTCAGCCCCATCTAATAAGGTCTTCTTAGTCTTCATCATGTGGGGGTCACATATGTTTCTTTCTGTACCTGGTGCAGGACTTTGCACCCGGTCCCAAATGTGACAACCAATCACTCCAAACTGCGACAGTCCTCAAACGAATAACAGTTTAATCCTTTTTAATCCATGTCATCCTTTTTAGTATGGTTTCCTCAATAACTTCAAAATTTATCGTCAAAGTTTGTGATTTCAATATTCAAATGCAGGTAAAGTGCCAACCCAGGCTTCTTTCACTGCTGGTTGAATTTCGCAGTACATCAAATAACAATGAGGTTATACCCCCAATGCATTTCGGGCCTAAGCGCTTCTTCAGGGGTAACAGTAATTTTAAAAAGTTTTATCAGATTTGGGTAAACTCTCGGAGTGCAACCTATCATTCATGTAGAAATTGGTCAGATATGATTACAACATCTCCGAGCCTCTAGGGCTCTCGTCTCATAAGTTAGTTCAAAAGGGAACATTCTGTTCACCGGCAGTGGGGTTGTCTGCTAGATGTTCCCAGATCCCCTGTCCATTAGGAAAGAGGAAAGGTGAAAAATCCACAAAATCGCGCCAATATTATTTTCTGATAAACTGGTCTAGCATTGAATATCATTAGTAATTCAGGTTAACACCAGAACCTGGGCTGCTACAGGAAATCACAAGGGCATATTATCAAGCACAATATCGCCGCTTTAGCTGCAGTTTCCTGCTGATAAAAGCGGCGATAATGTACCGCCCTTGCTTGATAAGATGGCCCTTTGTCTTTTTATCAGAGGTGTGGCGCAGCAGCCAGAGGGGTTGACTCCAGAGTGCAGACCTCACGGTACCGGCCCTGGCGCCGGCGGTAGTTCAGCTCTGCATCATATGATTCTGGGCAATAGCTCCTTTTACCTCTCCAACGCCAACCCAGTGCCTGGATAACGTTAGGAGTGAATAGTTTGCGCTTTGTAAATGTGGAAATGTATTATTACTATTAATAATATCACTAAGTGTAAAATCCCTCAGTTCTCCTTTTTATATAAATCCTGTCTGCATAAGTTACTTTGCGAATTTCCTGGGGGGCGTACAGCATTTTTGGTTGCTTTAACTACATTGGATTTTGCATCCCTTATCAAACAGATTCATGATTCGTCATTGTTCTATGATGCTGGTTACCATGGGAGTCGATCATAGCACATCTGGCTAGCAGCAGATCTGTCTCATGGGCTCTCACAGCTGTTCAGCTCTGCTCAACGTTGGGAGAGACCATGGAGTCTGGTTGCGGTGTAACTATTTCAGATTTAAATTCCCCACAAACAATAATTATTATCTACAGGGGTCTGGACCAAGTTCCTTATTCTTTTCCAGGGCATTGGTGCTTTGGAGATTGAGGTCCAAAGCCAGGGGCACCTGGTTACTGTACACTCTTCATTTTAAGTTAAATGATGAGAGACAGTTTACAAACATCTCCAAAGCTGGTGAAGTGACCTGTTCTATATGTTGATAAGCGGGACGGTCAGACTCCAGCCATCCATTGCACTCCCGGATCCACAGGTCAGTCTCGCAGGGCAATGACTCCTCGCTCACAAGTGGGGCATTTAGATAACTCTTTGCCAGGTGCAGTGGGTGCAACCCAACATCTGGGGGCCTTACAGTGTTGCCTGTTTAGGTGTAAATGTGGACATAGATACCCCAATAAAGGTGACCAGTCCCTCTACCTTTACATGTCTTTCTTTTTTTATGACATTTGTTCTATATTAGAGCAGTTTAGTGGTTTTTCGACTTTGTTTTCTCTTCCTCTGATATTTGTCGTCATAGTTATGTAAAGAACGCATAATTGCAGTGAAGGGCACCAGAGGTACCACAGGTCCACACTTCCAACACGACCATGAGTTGCTCCGATTCGTTTTCAAGCTGCACATTTTTTGGAGCAAGTCCAGTGGGCCACTTACAGATGGTGTCTACTGTACCTAATTGATGGCGTAAGGGATTTTCAATATCAACTGTACTGCTATGGAGATGATTCTGTTAATTCGAGTTGCATCATCGAACTGTTTGCGGGTGCCTAATGGTGAAAGGGAGGACCAAATTATATGGTAGGTTTTACTACATTGCGCAGCATGAAATGCAAATTATGCGGCATAAAGTGGCACATTTTGTGATAGCATCTGTTAGGTATTTTGTCATTTTTACATATTTTAACTCTGTCTGACCAATGGATTCACCTCATTGGTTCTAGTGTGACACCAAAACACAGCATATGCAACTGAAAGGTGAACAGTCAACATTTGTGAAGGGCCTTGTGCTGCACAGTAACACGTGTTGTATCATTTTTAACAACTTTTGATCTGTATGAGCCAGAAACATTTTTTTGCTAGCATCGGAAAACTATGCAGCAGATGACGAATTGTGTGGCAAATGCAACAAACCCATAATTATATGAAAAATACCGCGGCCACAGATTCCACATAATTCTAGTGGCTCTGCTAAGTCTTCTTTGATTTCAGGTGGCATTTTTATTTAACCCTAGGGAATCATATTTTTACCACTGGAGAAATGTACTGAAATGCACAATTGAACCTTGGCCACGCCAACATTAAGTAGAAACCTTTTCCACATGGGAGTTCTGTAGTAAGGAGCTCATATTCACAACCACCTTTTCCTCTTGCAGTATCCTGCATGTGTCTGTCTCAGTTTGACATATCATCTACTCCTCATATATGATTGTTAGTTCTGGTTCATATCAAAGATTAAAACTGGTCTATATAATGCGCCAATGATATCAGTATGTGTGTCTAGGGAGATGTGAATGAACACATGTTCTAATCATGTTGTGGAATGATCACAGTTCTCCACCATGTGGAGTGACAGTTATGTTTCCGCATCGCTGCCTGGTTCCCCTCACCCGTGACGTGTTATTGTGTAAAATGTTGTTTGTACGCCGCTGGGTGAACAGTAACGGAGAGTGAAGAGGGGAGAGCTGAGTGTTGTCTTCTCACTGCTTGGATAACAGAAGCCAGCACCTCACCAGAGACGTTTTAAGGCATGGGCAAAGTGGGCACTGCCCCAGGGCCCCAGCCGATCAGGGGCCCCTGATAGAGCCAGCTCTGTCCTGAAGAGAGTCTTGCCCCAAGGAACGTTAATAATTCTTAAACAGATTTTTTCAGATAAGATTTTCCTTTAATTTCTTTTTAATGTGGGTGATATGTGAGAGTCTATTGCAGACATTTTGCAGAGAAATGTTGTGCTTATGTTTCTTGCAACATCCATACATTTTTTTCTCTTAGATCAAAAGAGGACTTCAGAGACGAGAAATGGGAGTGTGTCACTTAGATTATTTTCAGTGATATTAGTGATATTAGTTGCTGTGGGGTAACAACCATTACAACGCAGTAATTACAACGCACAACCTTTACAACACATATTTTACAACGCAACTGCCTTTACATAGGATGCCAGTACAACGCATCTCATTATAACACATGTCACTACAACGCATTCAATTACAAAGCATGCCATTACACCGCATGTCACTACAACTCATTCCATTACAACGCACACCATTATAACACATGCCATTACAACGCATTATAAGTATAGTAATGGGGATTTTTTAGTTTTAGGGTGGGTATGGGTTTTGGGGTACATGGGGATAGAATTTTTACAACCAAATACGGGGGTCACTGTTCCATCCGAGTGTGTGCTGTGTAACTTACACGCCCACATTAGATATAGATAAAGAAAGGGGTGAGGAAGGAGGGTAAAGAAAGGCTAGGCATGGTAAGGACCCTCTACAGTGAAGCAAGGAGGGACGGTGGGAGACGTTTTTTGTCTCTTGTTGCCCCCTTTCAACCATGAAGGATGTCATGCTTCATCATTGGGCGGTGCTCCTCGTCGGTCCGGTGGTGCAATGCCCTACTGGTCCCCCGAAGGGTCCCTTTTTTGGAGATCTTTTAAGAGAACAGCCATGTGATGAGTGCGGGTATCTGGGGAGGGTTCTACTGTAGGGTGGTGGTATAGGCGGTGGCTTAAAAATGGTTAGGAGATACCAAAGAGCAGTACTTTAATTATTTACGGGTACCCCTGTCATGTTAAAAAACCCAAAGGTTGATTGTTACAGTGTGGATAATAATGTACCCTGGGTAACAGAAAGTGTGGTCAGCTCGACATGCAATCCAGTGCGCTTTATCAGGACCAGTGAAATGAGGGTAGTGATGGTGTAAACTAAAATTAGTGCAAGTGTAGAAGTGGGGGGTTGTGCACCCCTCTATGATACTGGAGGTATCTGCGGTGCTAAGCCCTTATTAGAGCCCCGCCAAAACCAGACAATTAGTCTTCTCTCCAGTGCAACCTAGAAAGAAATAAAGAAAACAAATGCAGGAACATGATCAGTCTTGGGTAGTGTTTAAAAACAGAGATCTGAAGGTCATAGGCAGAGTCGCTTGTATCAGTTGACTCCAGTCCTATGAAAGGTAAAAAGTAGTTCTGGGTCGCGGACCGGCAAATGTCCCTTCCGGGCCACGGTAAGCTGTATGGTAGGCAGTGAGACATCGTGTGCTGTCCCACTAGGTTTTGGTACAGTGAATTTGGCAGTGTTACCATGTCAAAATGCCTGTGTTCCTCCTCCAATCCCATAATAACAGGCATAGACCATATCCGTATTGGGAGCTCAACAGAGAAAGCCTTAGTGTTGCCTCAAACTCTACACCCTGTAGAGAGAGTGCATGCCACACAGATCTTACCTGTGGTTCCCTATACAGGCTGGTCTTCCGATATCAAAAGTAGCCCCTGGTCTCAAGTATCTCACCTAAATAGACATGGAGTAGTACTTCATGGGTGGCGGCGTTGGTCACACCGTCATTACACTGTGGTTCTGTAGTGACAGAGGTACTGGATAGCACCTAACCACAAAACGCCGGCATGGATCTTGACTGCCTGCGCCGGCCTTGCTTGAGATATACCCTGTTTAATTAGCGAGGAGGCGGCAACCATTTCCGGAATTCCGAGTCACGACCTGTCAGGGCTGCACATGCATCGGTGATCAGTGTCTCAGCCTGGCGCAGGTGTGCTGTGTCGTGTGCGCATGCGCTGTATATCCTTGCTGAGTTAAGGCATATACCCAGCCTCTGCCCGGTCCTGATGTCTCAACCCATATGCGCATGCATCCTGTTTAATCTGGTGTGAACATAAACGCATGCTGTGTAAAATCACCCCTACATAAGCAAGTACCAACGTGTCTCCTGATGTATAAATATACCGGATCGATCCCGGGATGCTCATCTGAGCGTGTGTTTGTTGTCAGCAAAAGGTGGCAGATGTTATCACGATGGGATTTTCAAATGCTGATACAGAACACAATGAATGTGAGAGTGCCCTGTACTGATGTGTTAGCGGTCTAGGAGAGTGTCAGATAGATATGGGCTTATATGTAAGGGGATTATATGTTTCTGCTATAAGTAGTTGGTACGGTATACAGAGAATTACTCTAGAAGGGGAAAGCGTTGAAGGTTTTTTTTAGCATTTTGCAAAGCATGGGTGTTACGGTTCTATCCACTGTATGTCATCATTCAGACCATGGATATGGGTTTTGAGTCGATGGACCCATCGTTGTTCACGCCTCAGAAGTGTGATCTCATTCCAATGGGGGTTTGCCTCTAGAATTGTCCATTCCATTTCCTCACTGGTGTGTCCTAGCTCAATAAAGTGGTTTATCATCTTAGTTGATATCCAGCCCCTGCGTATGGTGCTCCTGTGTTCGCTCATCCTCGTCTTAACTGCTCTCGTGGTCATACCCATATACCTTATCTGGCAGGAGCAAGTGATGAGGTAGACGCAGTTTTTTGTATTAGAATTAGTATGGGCCTTTTGTGTCCATAAGTAGTTCCCAACTTGGATAGTTTTAGTGTGCTTGGTTTTGGGATAGGCTATGCATGAACCACACGGGTAGTGACCACATACCGGGGGGAGATTCCAGAGAGTATTAACACTTGGTTTCTTTTTAGGCTGTGGGCGGGTGTGGATCAACTGGTCTAGTAGATTGCTGGTGCGCTTAAATGCAAAACGTGGTTGCTGAATTTCTAGGTTTCCTGTATTCAGGATCTTCCAATTGCATTTGATTATCCCTTTGATCTGGTTGGATAGGGGTGTATAGGTAGTGACACATGTGATGGCTTCATTGGTCTGATGAGGTTTAGTTTCCAGTAGGCCTTGGCGGTGGTTGTTTCTGGCGTGTTTTTACGCCTTGCGGATGACATCTGTGGGGTATGCTCTTTTCTGTAGGTTCTTGCTAAGACATTCAGCTTGTTTATCGTAGTCTTTTAATTCACTACAATTGCGCCTTATCCTGAGGAATTGGCCGTAGTGTAGATTTTCTTGGAGCGCCTTCGAGTGGTAGCTTTTAAAACTCAGCAAACTGTTGCGGTCCGTAGGTTTTTTAAAGGTTTTGGTCTGGAGTTGCCCGTCCTTAAGGGAGATAAGGAGGTCCAGGAAAGGGATCTCCTTCTTAGAATTCGTCATAGTGAAGCGGAGATGGGGATGAGCCGGTAGACCCATTCATGGAAACTTCCACAGGTGTCCTCTGGGCCATTCCATAAGATAATGACATCGGGCATGATTCACAGAATGAACTTAAGACTAAATCCTAAACTTACTACTATTTGGTATTCACAGAATGCACTTACTACTTTCGGGATTCACAGAGTGAACTTACTACTTTCGGTATTCACAGAATAGTTTTAAGACTACTAACTTTACGTCCGCACTCGGGCGGAGTTTCTGGCCCAGAGCTGGAGCTTCTGGCCCAGAGGCGGGGCTTGAGGCTTGGAGGCGGAGCTTCCGGATCAGAGGTGGAGATTTAGCCATGGCTGAAATCCCCACCTCTGGGTGTTTGTACCCACTATGCCACCTCAAATCAGAAGCAGCCATATGCAAATCAGCCTTAGTTCTCCTCCAGTAGGAACAGTCAGGTGCAGCATTGTCTAGTAACACAGTGAGCACGGACCCACTTCCTCACATACCCATTATATTTAGGGTGTAAGAATGGAACAATGAAGTGGGATACGCCTGAGTGATCGTCAGTGGCTGAGATTAATTCAAGCATTTCATATAGCACCTTGTTGTTTAAGTGCACTGATGGCATGGAAAGTTAAATATCATATGTGGGCAGCCATGTCTAGCACATGACCCTATGTGCGCTTCTGCCAGGAGCACCACTGTGCTTTGGCTAGGCTGCAGTTTAAATGTATTGCAGTGACACACGATGGGAAAAAATACCCTTGCCTTGTAGGAAAAGACTATTTTTATATATTCACAAGTCACCTTGTGTCAGGTCAGGGTGCTAATAAGTGTATTAAAAAAAGTTCACACTACATATTGGAGTTAGTGTGCCCTCACAATGAAATCAAACCCAAATGGTATTTCACTATGGAGTCCAGGATAGACGTTTTAGGCCTAGGTGAGATTAAAATCTTTATTTTCTATCACTCATGAAATGGCTAGAAAAATGCTTCAAAGTTATTTCCTGTTTAGCTTTTAACATCTGACTTACTGATGCAATCACATTTTTGATTACTTATGCAGAAAAGCATTTTTTTAAATTGAACTTTAGGCTGCTTGAGCCAGAACTGACTTAAAACCACTTCTGCTACTCATTATGCCTCCTACCTGGAATATATACATCCATGGATTGTAGAGGTAACAGCTCTGGCTCAAAAGACAATGGCTTACCTTTGAGCCCTGGAAAGGCCAATGGGTTTAATTGCTGACTCCTTAGAAGGGATTAGCTATCTAGGCAGGGACAGTAACAGTTTTCAGAGCAAAGGGCATCTGTAGCACTACCTCTATTGACTTGGAGAGGCCGAGGAGGGTGTGACAAAATACCATTTTTTAAGGTCACTCATATTTTTGCTGAATTTTATAGCTGGTTTTTAGACTCATTCATGAATTTGAATTTGAATTTAAAATATTTATATAGCGCAACATTCACCGTGCGGTTTCTTGGCGCTGTGGAGACTAATTTAGCAGTAAAAACGAAAAACTGGTGAAGAAGAGAAAAATAAAATCAGTTCACATTAAGAAAAGCCTGGGTGAAGAGAAAGGTCTTAAGATCTTTTCGGAAAAGGGAATAGTGTCTGGCCAGACGTGAGTGATCGGGGAGGGAATTCCAAAAGGATGGTGCCAGGAATGAAAAATTGACTCCGCCCCATTTCTTACGTCTGTACCGGGGTACCTGAAGGAGTGATTGGGTAGATGAGCGAAGCTCACGGACAGGGGTATACTCTTTTAGCAGAGAAGAGATGAAGGCAGGGGCAGTGCCCTGGCGCGCCTGAAAAACCATGCAACCAGTTTTAAACAGGGATCGTTCCCTAACAGGTAGCCAATGTAGTGCCTTCAGTAGAGGGGTGGAGTGATGGGAGCGGGGGAGGCCATACACCAATCTGGCCGCCTGGTTTTGAACCAGCTGGAGCTTCCGCAGACTATACGCTGGGATGCCGTTGTAGAGGGCGTTGGCGCAGTCCAGCCGGGAGATAACCAGAGCGGACATGATTAACTTGAGTGCAAGGGGAGAAAAGAAACGAGAAACAGAGCGGATAGTTCGAAGAACAAGAAAACAGGAGGAAACAACAGAACTGATTTGTGAGTGAAGGTTGAGATGATTATTAAGTTTAATGCCCAGGGTCTTAACTGAGGAAGAAGGTGTAGGGGGGATCCTAAAGAGGAAGGCCAGAAAGAGGAATTCTAGGGACTGGAGGAACCACCCGTAAGGACCAATTCTGTTTTGTCAGGGTTAAACTTCAGATGGTTGTGGTTCATCCAGTCCCTGATGAACATCATAGTAGACTGAAAATTAGAAATAGAATGAGGAGAAGAAGACAGATTAAAGATAAGCTGGAGGTCATCTGCGTAATTGTAAACAGTGACCTCCAGTTGCTGAAGTGCAAAGATCAGAGGATAGATATAGAGATTAAACAGAAGAGGGGAAAGAGAAGAACCCTGAGGAACACCATATGTGACTTTGAGTTGGGTGGCCGAAAAATCCCCCAGCCGGACCGCCTGGGTGCGGTCCCTCAGGAAGGACGATAGCCAAACCAGGGCTAAGCCCTCGACCCCCGCCGCTCCGACACGGGAAAGTAAGATGGAATGATCCACCGTGTCGAAGGCGGCGGAGAGATTGAGGAGCACCAGAGCCTGGTAGTTGTTTTGGTCCATGTCCTCCCTGAGATTATTCAGGACCGACACCACGACGGACTCGGTAGAGTGCCTAGGCCGGAAACCTGCCTGGCGGGACGCTAGGCCCCCATTGGCTTCTACATGGGCACTGAGGACCGATGTTACATGTCGCTCCAGCACCTTGCCCAAGTAGGGCAGGAGAGAGAGGGGGCGATAATTAGCTGGAGCAGAGGGATCCGCGCCAGGCTTCTTCAGAATGGGCACTATGGTGGCAGATTTAAGTGCTGGAATTACCACCCCCTGAGCCAGCGAGCTGTTGAGAAGGGAGATTGGCGGTTTGGGGCAAACGGAGTAAATCTGTTGCAAAATATGGGCTGGACAGATGTCCGCCGGAGAACCAGACTTTACTTTGGGAAGTATTGGAAGAAACACTTCTTCGGTAAGCGGAGGGATAGAAGAAAGACAGCAGTGAACAGTCGGGGGAAGAGGCTCAGAAAAAGTAGGGGAAGGAAGTGAGAAGTTGGCTTTGATGTTGCCAATTTTTTCTAAAAAATAGGAGTTCAAAGAGTCACAGAGGGACTGAGAAGGGGGGGCTTGAGAGTGGCCCTGTCAGAATACGCCAGGTCCTGAACGATGGAGAAAATCTCCCTGGATTTATTCTCCGCTGCCAGAATTTTAGCTCAGAAGTATGCAGTTTTAGCGCTCAATATGGCCCTTTTATAGTCACTCAGCAAGGTCAAATATTGAGTTTTTAGTAGAGGGCAGTAGTCCTTTCTCCATTGCCTCTCGGCCCGCCGGAGGGTCGGCTTTTTTATCTTCAGGTCATCGCCAAATCACCGATTTGACTCCTTAGATCTTCGGGTTGATATCCGTCGTAATGGGGCTACCGTGTCGCAGCCTCCAGCAACCCAGGTATTGATGGCAACGGCTTGAGCGATAGAAGATAAGCCCTCTAAATTAGGTGCGGAGTTCAAAAGGGAGGATGACAATGCAGGAAGGTCTACCCTATTCCAGTTCCGCGCCCAGGTGTTTTTGGCAGGCGGGATCTTTGTTGCCGACTTAAGGCGGAGGGAAAAGGAAATTAGGGCATGGTCTGACTAGGGGCATGGGGACACGGTCATGGAAGAGACCGAGGTATTGGATTCTTTATTCGATGATTAAAAATCACCATAAAAGTACAAACATTCAATATACATTCAATTCATTTCTTTTTAAAAACAAACCATCAAATTAACATGAATCCTAATGTAAGTACAACAACAAAGTCCCAGTGAATTAAATAAAACATTATAATCCATTAAAAACAATCACGGAAGGGTTTTTAGACTCTGCACACTAGGACACTGCTGTCCAGTACAGAGTGCATGTGCTCTGACCTGTAAACCATGTAGAAATTGGCTAATGCCTAGTTGGCTTTTTAAAACTTTTCTAAAGGCCACCGTATATGGAGCGTTAATACACCCATGGCATAAAATGTTAAATATCATCTGTAGACTGCAGCACTCATTGTGTCATCCACTTGTATGACATAGACAAATATGGCTACAGGCCTAAAATTGTTGCCTAACTGTTGCAGTCTAAAACATGCAGTTTGACATGTTAAAATAACCTTGTTTTAACATATAACAATGTCCATTTTAAACATTAGTAAGTCAGCAACATGTAAGCCTTGCCTTGTAACCCTCAAGGTAGGGTGGATAGTATTTAATAGTGGGACATTAAGAAAAAGAATGTTACCATCTTCCAACAGTTACAAAGCCCTAAAAGCTAATTTCACTGTGGTAGGCTTAGCTGTCCTATGTAGAAAATCAGAGAACATGTTAAAATATTAATATAATAATAATAATGCTGCTATTTCAGGAATGGGACAAGCTAGAAAATAATCAAACCACTATTTTTAATAGGTATTCAAATATGATTCAGTAATGACTTTTATTTTTTAATAAATATTAAACCTTCATGAACTGTCAGAAGGCTAATTAGTATTAGCCTCTGACAGCTTCCAGCATGTGCTCTAGCCCAGAAATAGGTGTGAAAGATATGTGAAATGCATCCAGGAGAAAACAAAGGATGACTAGAATGGGCACAGATTACTCTTCTGAACTCAACAGAGTATTTACAGTGGGAACTGAGGGTTACCTGTTGACACCACACTGTCCAATACTGCTTGCCAGGTATGTTGAGCCACATGTAACACTTAGGGCACACTTGAAATGGAGAGAACAGAATGCCAAGTCAATTCTTGTGCCGCCCCTCTCTGGTTGCTGGCAATTGTTGTAGTAGCGCCCACATCAGACACAACAACAATAGTGTTTCCTAAATAAATATATATATATAATCGGGGCTGTAGCGGTTTCAACTACCAGCATTGTAAACATTCTTGTGCTACCACCTTGTCTGCCGCAGCGCTCAGAGATCGGGAGAGTGCGGCAGAGGAAATGTTTTCAGATAATCCTCTCCAGCAACAGCAAAGCAGGGTGTCCCGGTAACATCAACATCGGTGAAGGGGCTAAAGGATCATTTTCGAACACTGGTGAAACTTATGAAACAAGAAACTGCTAAGTGGTGGGAGGCTAAATCCCTGCAAAAATACCTAGATGCAGATAGAATCCCAAGAAGACTGAGAATTATGTTAGCCCCCAGCTACAACACACCAAACCCTCGCATGATGGCTGAGTGGGCAGAGTGCATCCTTGACTCCTCGCGTAAATGTGTGGAAATACTGGTGAAATACACGAAGGAGGACAGGATGGAACTACAACAAAAAATAGAAGATTTAAGTGGGGAAATTGAACAACATGGGGACACACAATTAAAGAAAAAATTTCATGAAGAAATGACCATAAGATTAAACAAAAAAGAAGAAAGATCAAACAAAGAAAAATATACAAGTTTCAGAGAGACAATGATGATTATGCTAACGGGCAGATCTTCACTTTTGCTCGCAAATATGATGTATACAAAAACAAAACTTTGAGAGGCAATAGAATACAACAGCAGGAACCAAATTAAGAGCGAGGAGCATCATTAACCTCAGTGTCTGATCTCAGTTCCGCAGCAGAGAGTTAGACTGAGATAGAAAGTACTAGAAATAGACCAACATTGGGAGCAATGAAACCATCCTTAGGAGAAGAACTGGATTGTCTCAGAATGAGTCGTAGAGATACTCTTAGACCTAGGGTTACTCAAACAATAAAAAATGAAGTACAAAAAATAGGAGGCAACGAAGGAGGGCAACAAGAGAAAGGTGGCAACAGTGGGAATTCAAAAGGAACGAAGGGTCAGGGACCATGGAGGAAGAGACAATAATCCAAGAAAACCAAGACAATGAAGGGACTAACAAGACAATGGGTCAGAATACCACCATTATAAATTTGACAAACATGCAGCTAAACTCCTCAGAACAACAAATCCTTTTGCTTGGCTTATTTTAATGTCCCCCGACTGACTTTGATTATACAAATACCCAGGCCGACCTATATAGATTCATCAGAAAATTAAAACTACAAAAATTTCACCAAATTAAGGCGAGCGCCCCACCTTTGTCATCCACAATGGAAACTGATGGGACAGATGGTCTTAAAGCATCAGACCTAAGGTCCCTTAAGGACCTATACAATTTGGGAGAAAAAGGTGCAATTGCTGATGAATGTGGTCCGGATATGGGCACTGCAGCAAATGTGGATCTGGCAACACAGGATCTACTCTCCCCAGGCTTTGAAACATGTGCCAAACCGGACACCGCCTTCAAGGAAAAACCCAAATTCACACCTTTTATGCCTCGCGATGCTATTGATTTATTTAACAATCAAGTAGTGGCTGAGATCAAATCACTCTACACAGAGACAAACACAAATAAGACACATATCAATAATGAACAATGCAAATATCATCAACTGATGCAAAAATTCAATGAAAATAAAAATGTGGTAGTGAGACAAGCAGACAAAGGGGGAAATGTGGTGTTTGGTCTCTTGAAGATTATTCTGAAGAGGCAGCAAAGCAACTGAATGATAAGAACTGTTATCGGAAAAGCTCTATGCAAAAATTTCAACAATCGCAAACTAATTTCTTTAGCAAACTGTTGGCATGGAAGAGTACAGGCCTTCTAAATCTGCAAGAATTTAAGTTTTTTAAAAAAGAGAACCCCACTATCCCCCTAATATATTTCGTGCCTAAGGTACATAAATCCATAACAAAACCACCGGGCAGACCCATAAACTCTGCTTGCGACTGCTCACTGGAGAACATGTCAGTATATATTGACTCGTTTCTACAATATCATATGAAATCACTGAAATCATATGTGCAAGAGACAAGTGACTTCATCTGCAAAATTGAAAAGATAAGCTGGAAGAAGGACTATTGTCGGATGGCCCTAGATGTAACAGTATTTATACTTGCATCCGTAACCACATTGGAGTCAAAGCTGTGGAACATTTTTTAGCCAATCGACCCATAAAATTTGATCAACATAATCAAATGTTAATAGATTTATTCACATTTTGCTTGGAAAACAATATCTTCCTATACAAAAATCAGGTCTACCAGCAGATACAAGGTGCGGCAATGGGGGCCAGCTTCTCCCCCAGTTATGCCAGTTTCTTTATGGGATGGTGGGAGGAGGTGGTCCTCATGAAGAAACATATCAACACCTTTACGAAAAATATAATCTGTTGGTTACGATTTATCGATGACCTTTTTGTAGTTTGGGATGGGTCATTTGAAAGTGCACATACATTTGTTTCTGAGTTAAAGGAGAATAATGTGAATTTAAAATTTACATGTGACATTAGCCGGGATAACATCACATTTTTAGACACTAAGGTATATGTAGTAGTAATAGCTTTATTCGATAAAAACATATCATAAAAGCATTTACACATCTTTAAAAAAACATTTTTAACAACAATCACAAACATAAAAACATTTCATATCCAGAATAGCTTATTGGATGGGTGGGCACGTTCACTGGATTAACAGTTTTCGTGCAGTTCTTAGGCGCCAGGCCCAACCCCAAAATTTTGCCATGCAAATGGAAAAGAAGGGTCTAGCATCTGTACGTAAAATACGCAGGGCTTCCAAGTGAGAGCGAGTTCCCAGACTTCTGCAAAGGGGCTTCAACCACCTACGTCTCGGGGCTACATAGACACTACATTCGAACAACATGTGGGACATAGACTCTATCCTTAGATCACAAAAAGGGCAATAGGGTACAGTTTGAGCGGGCGGTTTCCAAGTGGACGTGAACTCACATAATGGAAGCACCCCCAACCTGAACTTGATATACAGTGCTCTGTCCCTTGAGCTCTGAATGGTGTCTAGATACGGTTCCCTTAACGGTAACTCTTTGGCTGACAAAAACAGGGCTACAGATTTACAATGGTTTGTGCTTCGGGCCCTCTCGCTGTCTACCCATGCCCAATAGACCTTCTTTAACTGATGTTTCGTGGGTGCAGATTTGTTGGACCAAGCCTCTCCTAAGCCTAATTTGTAGAGCAACTTTTTAACCTCCCTAAGCCAGATGATTTTATGAGAACCCGGTAATGACAAAATATCGTTCAAGGCATCTGCATAACTACTTAATTCCTGAACATTCCAGATTCTGGACCATAGCAGGAGTGGACGTAGTTTCGCTTGGTCACAGATTGCCCGGGTACCTGCATCTAACAGTAATGGGATTGTTGGCGTACTGTGGGGCAAACCCATTAGGTCTTTATGGAAGTTGTTCTCAAGATGGGCCAGAGTGTCAACTCTTTGGGTGCCCCACAGCTCAGCACCGTAAAGTGCCGCGCTTACAACCCTAGCCCTATAGATATCTAAGGGAGCCCCGATAGGTTTTGATAATGACGCTCGTTGCTCCTTGAGCAGTGCACCTG
Organism: Lissotriton vulgaris; assembly: GCF_964263255.1. Taxonomy (NCBI): domain Eukaryota; kingdom Metazoa; phylum Chordata; class Amphibia; order Caudata; family Salamandridae; genus Lissotriton; species Lissotriton vulgaris. The sequence continues at coordinate 244,306,163 of NC_141688.1, read as the reverse complement.
CCACCCTTTTGTGTGTAAGAAAAACTTTTTGATGGTGTGCCTTCCAGCTCATAGTGTCACTGATGCGTATACCCAGGTAGTCGAATTCTTTCACACGATCAAGTGGGACAGAATCTAGGACCGGGGGATAAACAGATTTTTTTGGCGGGTTGAGGACTAAAAACTTGGTTTTGCCTATATTTATGGCCAAACCCCTTTCATTACAAAAGGTTTGGAAGCTGGAAAGCAGCGATTGGATACCCATCGGGGATTTTGAAATTAGGAGGGTATCGTCCGCGAACAGAAGCGTTGGGATCTTCCTTCCAGCCAGGGTGGGTGCATCTGATGGTTGTTGTAAAAGTTGCTCCACCACTCCGTTAATATAAAGAGAAAACAGAGTGGGGGCAAGCACACACCCCTGGCGGACGCCTCTGTCCACGGGGATACGAGGTGTTTTCTCTCCCTGTGCACCCCATCTAATTTGGGCAAAATTCCTTTCATGGAATTTTACAAGCAGCGACAGTAAGTAAGGGGGGAGGCCTAACCCATCGAGGACGTTCCATAGAAGCGCGCGTGGTACCAGGTCGAAGGCAGTCCGCAGGTCAATGAAGGCTAAATACAGACTGCCCCCTCCCAGCACCACCACCTTCCAATAAATCATTAAAAGGCGGAACGTCTGCTCGATTGTGCCTGTTCCTGTTCTGAAGCCCGCCTCGAGATCTGACAGGATGTGATTTTCGTCTGCCCACTCCATGATCCTGCCCAATACCACCTTCCCTGCTACCTTTTGAGAAGAGTCTAATAAACGTATTGGACGGTAGTTCGCTGGGTCGTCCCTAGAGCCTTTTTTAAAAATAGGTACGACCTCAGCGCTCCTCCAAGAGTCAGGAAAGACTCCACCCAACATCACTTCATTTAAAAGCGAGGCAATTAATCTACTCCAAGGAGATGGATAATTCTTGATTAGGTCTCCTGGGATTCCGTCAGGGCCCGCTGCTTTGTTCGAGACAATGCATTGGATTGCTCTTTCAACTTCTAAGTTGGTGAATAGCCCATCATGGCACGGGAAGTTGGTTGTAAGACCCATAGGTGGGCAAGCTACCTGGACTGGGCCTGAGGGAGCAGAGTACAGTTGTGAAAAGTGGTCGAACCATGCACCCCCTATAATGTTACAAGTTAGCTGCTGGTCAATGGGCTTTTCCCTGGATCTTAATAGGTCCCAAAACCTCTTAGCATCCTTCCTAGTGCTGGCCTCTACTAGATCTCCCCAAAAATTAAAATCATAAATCTGCTTAGCTTCAATTATGGTTTTTTTGTAGAATTTTCTGGCAGCCCTGATAGCAACTGCGTCTTTGGACTTTAATGCCGCAATGTAGGAAGGTGGCTACCTGACTATGGTTACCCCAGATTTTTTGCCTTGTGTTTAGCTGGTTTTCGACTTAGTTGGCCTGGTTCCCTGCTAATCAGGGCCCCAGGCTATCTGCTCTCTCTGTAAAATGGATTCCATGTACCCTAGGTGCATAACTAGATTGGCTTGGGTCACCTTATCAGCCCCTGTACAGAGCACTATAGGTGCCCAGGGCATAGGTGCATCCAAGGCCTACCAGGGGCTGCAGCATAGCTTTTGCCACCCCTGGCTGGCTATCTAAAATTGACACAACTGGCTGATCACTCAGCTGGGGCAAGGTGGTGTAATCACCCCTTGCTTAGATATAGTATGCCTATATCTAAACCTATCTGGACACATATAGACCTGTGAGCCACTCCTATGGCAGGCCTTAACAATCCTGAAGGCAGAGTGCGTGGTTTAATGTGAGATGGTGCTCTAGCATGAGCTGAGCCTGTCTGCAGCTGTCGGGACCAATTCCCTTAGCTGTTCCAGGATAATGCCAAACCATATACTATTAAGTGCATTATAATCCTCGCGGTTATATGTTAACTTTGGTTTGGCTTTATCAAAACATGTCGTGTAAGGTGTCATACGAATTGGAATACTACCCCCTCGCCAGTCCTGGCGACGGGGGTAGCATTCCACCCCTCTAGAGGGGACGACATGTTACTTTTGCTAAAACGCGGTTGATTTTTAAAAGAGCCTCAGATCCACAAAATGGATGCTTCTGCCACAGACACATGTCTGACCTCCTGCTGCTGACCGAAACTCAGCACAGGAGGCCTGGACAAAGGCTTTCCTGTCACAGGGAGGTGTGACACCACCCCAGACAGGAGATAGTGGATTGTAGCAGGGAGGTTTGAAAGAAACCAGACAGTGCCTGGGGAGCACAAGGCTTCCCCTTGCATAATCCGGTCAAACCGGTTCTGGGGCAGCCCAGCCCCAGCTCCAGTGAGACCTGGACAAAGGAAAGGGGGTGTAACCACCCCCCTTCCTGGTCCCACCCATAGGGGAGGGACCTAGCAGGAGATCCACCCCTCAGATTGGAATAAGAGTGGGAGCAGTGCCAATGCAACTCAGATCATCCTGAAATCAACTTTAAACAAGAAGAAGACTGGACTTCGACATTCTGATGAACAGAAGACTGAAGAGCATCTCCCTTGTGGCCTAGGAGGGGCCACCCTGTGAACACAGGCATCACCCAGCACCTCGACATCTGCTTTGCCGCCGCCTCCCGCCGGAGCCCGAGTGCAGAGCCTGACAAGACCCAGCTTCCCAGATTTCCCTCAGCCCGATCCACAGTCCCTGCAAAGAAGGGACCCGTGGAGGCACCGAGAGACGTGGGAGCGGCCATCTTGAAAGACCCCCGAGACGCTGACTGCCCAGCACCCGAGGCACCCTCGACTCTGTGCTTTGGGGTTTGAGAAGCCCCACAACAGAGCAGCATTTGCACCAAAGATCAGCCCTCCAGCATCTCCACAATCTGCGTGGGGCCCTTTTGTTTTGTGCCACTCGACTTGCCATCCCGTCCGCTTGTCACGTGGTCAGCGGCCATCTTGGCGACGAAACCTACGATTTACACTATGGGTCTGGTTGCTCCAGACCTGTCCTCACTCCTGTAGAAAGGAGTACCCGCTCTGACCTTGCTGGTCCGAGTAATAAGCCTTTTCCACTTTCCCCGTGGCTTGCATTAGCCAAGGCTTGTTTGCTTCAATCAAGTTGCCAACACCGCCATCAGCTAGAGCCTTCAAGGGACAGCTTGTGATCGACTCCTGGATTGTCCTTGACCTCTTCGTGTCCACGTGGCTGCAGAGAGAAGCAACCACTGATCACCTGTTTGCACCCGACTTTGCCTGGTTCCAATCTGGTTCCACGGTGGTCACTGGTCAGTGACTTTGAACATTGTCCCCTCTGCTTTCAGGTCTTCACCACTTCGATCCACCCTTGGATCGCACCGGACACTTCTGCTTCACATCGCCTGCAGCTGCAACAGCTTCAAGCACCAAGAGCCTGCGTGTCAAAACCCGACGCCACTTCGACCCTGTGCACCCACGGCCTGTGGGTGAGGTAACATTGCAACGCCGGTGTTCCCACACTGGTACACACCTCTAGGGTCTGTGTCTAAAGTTTTGTTCCTCTAGGTTCAGCGGAAGTATCTTTTAATTCACTTTATCTAACTTTTACGCACCATTGACATTGCATTAGTGCAAGCCGCACTTTCCGTGCTGCACCCGAGTCCCGTGGGCTACTCCCGACTTCAGCATTGCTAGTCCTGACTGCTCCCAGCGATTCTCTAGGCCCTAGGCCTAACCACTGTTCGATTGGTATCTCTTATACCACTTTCTTAGTATATGGTTTGAGTGGCCACCGGCCCTTATCCAAAATTGTGCAACTTTGTATGTTACACTGTGCTTTTGATTTAACGCTTGTGCCCCTTTCCTCATAAAGAGTACTGGGGAGTAATTTAGAAATAAATACATATATTTTTACAATATATACTTGTGTGGTGTCCTTTCATTTGATTACAGGATTGTATGTGGTAAAACAGCTCGCTTAACACGACCTCTTAAGTTAAGCCTTTAAGGCTGCTTAGTCCATGCTACCACTAGGATAGCTTGTCTAACAAGGTTGACTTACAACCAGACATCTTTGGGGTTTGTTTGGACTGATACCAAGTGGTTCCAGAATTGGAAACACTACATATCAGGCCAACTTCTCACATTGGTGTGCAGCGGTGCGGATTTGAGCTTGCTGTTTGTTTTACCATTGCAATCTTTACATCAAATTGAAAGATCACATCAAGTACCTCTAGGTACATATAAATCAAAAGCTTAGCATATTAAGTTCTACTGAACTTAGTAGTTGTAGATAAAAGGGATTAGCACACCCTGACTACAACTCACTAGCAAGGTACAGTAGGAAAACACTTACTGTAGGTAAGTGCATCACTTACACCTCACTAGCAGTCATGTCTGATACAGGTGTAGCCTCAGGGTCTGCCCCTGTAGCAGTTGACCTTACCAAGGCAACTTCCAGATATGACAACCTTAGCCACAAAGACCTGAGTGCCTTGTGCACAGCCAGGGGGCTAAAAAAGGGCAGAGGCCCTACCATTCCTTCCCTAATAGCTATCCTAGAAAAGGATGACTTAGATAAGGTGAGTCAGGCTCCCTTAGAGACAGGTGAAGGGATAACCTCCCCTGAGAATGAGGATCTTCCAGAAGATGAAGAGGAGGAGGAAGAGGAAGAGGAAGGCTCAGATGTAGATGAGCCTGAAGATCAGGATCAGAGGGTGAACCAGGTACAGGTTGCCAGGCTTAACCAGGCCAACCTAGACCTACATGAGAATGGAGAGGGCCAGCACCACTCCAGATCTCATAACCAAATTCTCCCAGGTAACAGGAGGGTGAGATCTCCATCAGGGGACTCTCATCTTTCTAGTGCCTCAAGAGAATCTCAGAGAGGGATGACTCCCTCCCAGAGGAAAGAGCATAGGGCCAGAATGAGGGCTGTCCAACTCCAAATAGAGAGGGAGGAGGTAGCCCTGGCTCAAGCTAAGCTTACCTTGGCCCAAGCTAAACTTACCTTGGCAAGAGAGCGGAAATTGAGTGGCTTAGATGCCACTGGTGGCAGCAATATTCCTAAAGAGAAACCCAGGTCTTATGATAGTAGAAACCTGACAAAGAGTGTGCCCCCCTACAAGGAAGGGGATGACATCCACAAATGGATGACTGCTCTGGAGAGAGCCTGCATGGTACAGCAGGTTCCTGAGGAACAGTGGGCAGCAATCTTATGGTACTCCTTTTCAGAGAAAGGGAGAGATAGGCTCCTCACTGTCAGACATGAGGATGCCAGCAATTACAAAGTCCTGAAGAGTGTTCTAATAGATGGGTTTGGCTTAACCACTGAACAGTACAGGTTAAAGTTCAGAGATACCCAGAAGACACAGACTCAGGACTGGACTGATTTTGTTGATTGTGCAACTAAGGCTCTGGAGGGTTGGCTAAATGGTAGCAAAGTACATGACTTCACAGGATTGTATAATTTGATTATGAGGGAGCAGTAATTGTCAGAACCAGCTCTTACACCAGCACCTGGTGGACTCAGATTTGACCTCTCCCCAAGAATTGGGAAAGAGGGCAGATAAATGGGTCAGAACCAGGATTAGGCCTAAGAATCAGGACAATAACCAGAAGAAGGAGTCTACCAAGCCTCAAGATAAGGGTGGGGATAAAAGTAAAGAAAACACTTCCCCAGGGCCCCAAAACTCCAAGAATGGGGGTGGGTCCCAAGACACTTCTTCAACAGAGAAAAAGCCTTATTGTCATGCCTGTAAACAGGTTGGGCATTACAAAACAGACAACTGTTGTCCCAAGAATGACAATAAAGAGAACATACCTCCAAAGCCAGCTCCAACACCTCCTGTTACTGTCAGCAGTAATCCCCCAGGAAGTGGGAGCACACCCAGGAATCTGGGTGGGTTTACTTTTGGAGCCCAGGAGGACCCTGGCCTATCCAGGTCCCCATCCCCAAATGATCTTGTTTATGAGACTGGCATGGGGTTTGCCAACTTCTCTGTTTGCCCAAATACCTTGAGCAAATATAGACAAGAACCCATCATCAATGGTTTGAAAGTTGAAGCCTTTAGAGACACAGGGGCTAGCATCACCATGGTGGCTGACTGTATAGTCCCCTCTAAGCAACTTTTACCAGGTGCCACATACCAGGTAACAAACATTGATGGTATCCAAACAAATCATCCCATGGCAGTAGTAAGTCTCAGCTGGGGAGGTGTCACTGGCCCAAAGAGAGTGGCAGTGTCACCAAACTTGCCTGTAGACTGCCTACTGGGCAATGATTTAGAAATCTCAGCCTGGGCTGAGGTTGAACAGGAAATCCATTCTAGAATGGTAAACTCTAATGGAAAGGTTAGTGGGGCTGTACTTGCTATAGCCCCAATCCAAGATGTCCTTCCTGAAAAGGTTGGTAGGGCTGAGCAACTCTCTGCCCCATCTTTAACAGAAGCTCTTCCCAAACAGAATAGCAAAGCTGTTATGATAACAGCAGAAACCCAAACTGAGTCTCCTCCTGAAAAGGTTGGTGGGGCTGTGATGGCCACAGCCCAAACTCAAACAGATATGTGTGTTGTGAAGCCTGAAATGATGGATCACTCCTCCCAAACTGAGAGCATGGTGGAGGAAGAGAAATCTCCCCCTCACCAGACATTTGGACAGGATCAGCCTCCTCAGGGAACTGATCTTACCCCTGATGAAGGAACTGCCCCAGAGGTTGTTAGGCCTGGCCTGACAGAGCCTCTGATGGCAGTGGACCCTTCTCAGGTGGGACCCAGTCTGGAGCAGGTAACCTGCCCCTCTCTACCTTGCCTTAGTCAGCCCAGGGCTCCAGAGGACAAGAAGGACAGTGCGACCCAGAGGGCCCCCTGTCAAATAAAGCACCCCCATCAACAGATTAGGGGCACCAAAACTAGTAGCCCTAGTAAGGTGAAAACTTTAAAAACTCCTGAGGGAGCCCCCTTAAAAACAGTTAGGGACCTCCCACAGATGGATTCTGTTGGGCACAGCCAAACCTGGGACCCAAAGGGCCCAAACCTGAACTGTCCCTCCAGCAAGCCACACAGAGGGACCCAGCCTCCAGCTTTAGGTAGCCAGAGGTTGACCCTGAGAGCTCAGTGCAACTCAGTTGAAGAAAGAAAGGCACACATGGTGGAAGATAATTGGAGGAAGTTGAGCCCAAAATTGGTGGGGCCTCACTTCAATGCTCCATATCCAAACCAGCCTTTAACTTTGCATAAACACACCCAAGGTAGTGATTCCCTATGGTGGAGACCCTCTAATACCCCTAGGGTGAGGGACTGCTTAGTGGACCATGAGACAGGGGGTACCCATGCCAGTGCAGGTACTTCCTTATATGGCCACTCAGGCAATATAGGCTTACCTGGCCAAGGATAGCCTTATCTCCTTTCGTTTGGGGGGGGTTATGTAGGAAGGTGGCTACCTGACTATGGTTACCCCAGATTTTTTGCCTTGTGTTTAGCTGGTTTTCGACTTAGTTGGCCTGGTTCCCTGCTAATCAGGGCCCCAGGCTATCTGCTCTCTCTGTAAAATGGATTCCATGTACCCTAGGTGCATAACTAGATTGGCTTGGGTCACCTTCTCAGCCCCTGTACAGAGCACTATAGGTGCCCAGGGCATAGGTGCATCCAAGGCCTACCAGGGGCTGCAGCATATCTTTTGCCACCCCTGGCTGGCTATCTAAAATTGACACAACTGGCTGATCACTCAGCTGGGGCAAGGTGGTGTAATCACCCCTTGCTTAGATATAGTATGCCTATATCTAAACCTATCTGGACACATATAGACCTGTGAGCCACTCCTATGGCAGGCCTTAACAATCCTGAAGGCAGAGTGCGTGGTTTAATGTGAGATGGTGCTCTAGCATGAGCTGAGCCTGTCTGCAGCTGTCGGGACCAATTCCCTTAGCTGTTCCAGGATAATGCCAAACCATATACTATTAAGTGCATTATAATCCTCGCGGTTATATGTTAACTTTGGTTTGGCTTTATCAAAACATGTTGTGTAAGGTGTCATACGAATTGGAATACTACCCCCTCGCCAGTCCTGGCGACGGGGGTAGCATTCCACCCCTCTAGAGGGGACGACATGTTACTTTTGCTAAAACGCGGTTGATTTTTAAAAGAGCCTCATATCCACAAAATGGATGCTTCTGCCACAGACACATGTCTGACCTCCTGCTGCTGACCGAAACTCAGCACAGGAGGCCTGGACAAAGGCTTTCCTGTCACAGGGAGGTGTGACACCACCCCAGACAGGAGATAGTGGATTGTAGCAGGGAGGTTTGAAAGAAACCAGACAGTGCCTGGGGAGCACAAGGCTTCCCCTTGCATAATCCGGTCAAACCGGTTCTGGGGCAGCCCAGCCCCAGCTCCAGTGAGACCTGGACAAAGGAAAGGGGGTGTAACCACCCCCCTTCCTGGTCCCACCCATAGGGGAGGGACCTAGCAGGAGATCCACCCCTCAGATTGGAATAAGAGTGGGAGCAGTGCCAATGCAACTCAGATCATCCTGAAATCAACTTTAAACAAGAAGAAGACTGGACTTCGACATTCTGATGAACAGAAGACTGAAGAGCATCTCCCTTGTGGCCTAGGAGGGGCCACCCTGTGAACACAGGCATCACCCAGCACCTCAACGTCTGCTTTGCCGCCCCCTCCCGCCGGGGCCCGAGTGCAGAGCCTGACAAGACCCAGCTACCCAGACTTCTCTCAGCCCGATCCACAGTCCCTGCAAAGAAGGGACCCGTGGAGGCACCGAGAGACGTGGGAGCGGCCATCTTGAAAGACCCCCGAGACGCTGACTGCCCAGCACCCGAGGCACCCTCGACTCTGTGCTTTGGGTTTTGAGAAGCCCCACAACAGAGCAGCATTTGCACAAAAGATCAGCCCTCCAGCATCTCCACGATCTGCGTGGGGCCCTTTTGTTTTGTGCCACTCAACTCGCCATCCTGTCCGCTTGTCACGTGGTCAGCGGCCATCTTGGCAACGAAACCTACAATTTACACTGTGGGTCTGGTTGCTCCAGACCTGCCCTCGCTCCTGTAGAAAGGAGTACCCGCTCTGACCTTGCTGGTCCGAGTAATAAGCCTTTTCCACTTTCCTCATGGCTTGCATTATCCAAGGCTTGTTTGCTTTAATCAAGTTGCCGACACCGCCATCAGCTAGAGCCTTCAAGGGACAGCTTGTGATCGACTCCTGGACGTCCTTGACCTCTTCGTGTCCACGTGGCTGCAGAGAGAAGCAACCCCTGATCACCTGTTTGCACCCGACTTTGCCTGGTTCCAATCTGGTTCCACGGTGGTCACTGGTCAGTGACTTTGAACATTGTCCCCTCTGCTTTCAGGTCTTCACCACTTCGATCCACCCTTGGATCGCACCGGACACTTCTGCTTCACATCGCCTGCAGCTGCAACAGCTTCAAGCACCAAGAGCCTGCGTGTCAAAACCCGACGCCACTTCGACCCTGTGCACCCACGGCCTGTGGGTGAGGTAACATTGCAACACCGGTGTTCCCACACTGGTACACACCTCTAGGGTCTGTGTCTAAAGTTTTGTTCCTCTAGGTTCAGCGGAAGTATCTTTTAATTCACTTTATCTAACTTTTACGCACCATTGACATTGCATTGGTGCAAGCCGCACTTTCCGTGCTGCACCCGAGTCCCGTGGGCTACTCCCGACTTCAGCATTGCTAGTCCTGACTGCTCCCAGCGATTCTCTAGGCCCTAGGCCTAACCACTGTTCAATTGGTATCTCTTATACCACTTTCTTAGTATATGGTTTGAGTGGCCACCGGCCCTTATCCAAAATTGTGCAACTTTGTATGTTATACTGTGCTTTTGATTTAACGCTTGTGCCCCTTTCCTCATAAAGAGTACTGGGGAGTAATTTAGAAATAAATACATATATTTTTATAATATATACTTGTGTGGTGTCCTTTCATTTGATTACAGGATTGTATGTGGTAAAACAGCTCGCTTAACACGACCTCTTAAGTTAAGCCTTTAAGGCTGCTTAGTCCATGCTACCACTAGGATAGCTTGTCTAACAAGGTTGACTTACAACCAGATATCTTTGGGGTTTGTTTGGACTGATACCAAGTGGTTCCAGAATTGGAAACACTACATATCAGGCCAACTTCTCACACGCAACAAGTTCCTTCTTAGCCTCACGACATTTTGGAGTATACCACTTGTCTGACTGTTTGGGCAATGATTTCGAAAGACCCCTTCGGGTGGTTTGGGGAACAATAAATAAGTCACTCAGCGCCAGTACAGTCTCAGTGAATAGAGGTAGGATCTTGTTATCGGCTTGACTTAAGGTGGTCATCCGGGGCTCCACCTCTTCCAAAATTGTCCCGGCTTGGGCCATCCTTGTATCATCGGCTAAGACTTTTGCCCACTTTAAGCGCCTGCTACAGTTTGTGGGGACTAATTCATGGGAGGATTTCCACTTGTGGCTGGTTAGGTCTTGCCTTCCAGCCTGCCAAGGAGGTGAAATAGATAGCGATAAGGGGTTGTGGTCGCTATCGCCCGATACTATAACCTCCATATCTAGGTGGTGTTGCCAGAGGTTGTAATTAAGCATGATATAATCAATCCTAGACGTGTGGTTTTGTCTGTTATAGGTTTGAGCGCCCATGTGGTCAGATTTAGATCGGCCATTTGTTGGTCGCAAATTATGCTCCATGCACAGGGCATTGATCTCTATTGCATTTTGCGACCATTTGGGAATCGGGTCAAGATTCAGAATGGGAATACCTCTCCTGGTGTCCTCCTCAAAAGTGTCCAAAATATCTTCACTGGCCAAGGGCTCAAAGCAGCAATTGAAATCCCCTACAAGCATTATATGGGAATCTGCATTGCAAGCAGCCAGGTTATGGTTTAGACCTGTGGATGGTAGGTGAGATGCACCGCCTTTGGCACCCCTCAGGTAGATGTTAAAAACTTCCATACTTCTTCCCCCTTTGTGTGTTATCGTTAGCCACTGGAGATCCGAGGATTGGGTGTTTCTTTCTTTTACCCTGAGGTCCAGAGCAATACTAATCCATATAATAAGGCCGCCTGACGGGCGACCTTTGGACCCTTGTTCCTGGACTGCGGGGATAAAAAAGGTGGAGAATCCCACTCGGTGTCTTGGCTCCAAACACCAAGTTTCCTGAAACAGGCAGATGTGAAAGGGTTCCACAAAGTCGTTCCATTCGGGGATGTCAAAGTTACGACCGAGACCAGCCACATTCCAAGATAGAATTTTTAAAACAAAGTCAGCTGATGGAGAGACCTTGGTGGGGTCAATAGGCTTGGGCATAGAAGGCACAATCGCACCCACAGGTTCTGAAGACCTCACAAGTGGCTCGATTTGCTGGAGACTCGAGGTCACATAGGGGACAAGGCAAACAGGATCCGACTGTTCAAAAGAAGTAGGTGCAGGGGGGGTTACACAGAGAGGGTTTGGCCAATCTTCCCTGTCACTATTTGCTATTATATCCGAAGACATAGCCACCCCATCAATCCTTGCATTGTTGGTTCGTCCTACTTGGCTTGATACGGATTCAGAGGCAGTACAATCGATGGTATAATGCCTTTGGAAAGTTAAGAATTCCCTTCGGGGTTGCTTGGCTACTTGCACAGGGAGTCAATCCACCTCCTCTAAACCACCAAATCTATTATAGGTAGAGAGCCCATTCCAATGTAGCAGAGTCTCCCTATGGCCCCAGGATTTATTTGGCCGTTGGTGGTGCTGGACCAATGTCCAATTGTCCCCCTGGTTACAGCTTGGTCGGGGAGGATAGAAGAAAGATAGTAGCTTGGGTTTGACTAGGGAGTCATCATTACTGGGCCAACTACAAATGTGGTGCGCCGTGTGTGGGTCTTCGAAGGTCACTACTATGCAGTCCCCCGGGCTAGATTTCAGCGTTGGCCCTACCCAGGGAGTTCTGCGAACCATCAATACCCTACTTCTTCTGCCATTGGGGATGGGTCTGTTGACATTTAACCAGTGCATTATTTTATTTTTAAGTGACCAGTGATTTTCAAATTGCCCATTACCTAATGTTGGAACACCCGTCAAGACAACGACATAGTCGTTTGCCTCTGGGGGAAGGTCAATGTAGCCACCTCTAAAGTTGTCTTTAGCTGGAGGGACCTGGGTTTCACTAGGAATCGGTCTAATTGATGTTTCGTGCTTAGGATGTTGCAAGTTTCGTGTGGAGCCTCGTGGAGAAGCCTTTGGTTTAACGCGAGCTTGCTCCACCGTGACTGTCCTAGGTTTGGGAACAGGTTTTATTATAGATGGTACTGAAGAGGGAGCTAGATTGATTTGGAGTGCGGTAGGTTGTGGCATTGGGTCAGCTGCGATAATGCCCTGGTTTTCCAGACTTTTTAACCCAAGAGTGGCCAGCGCGATAATACTCTTCTCCATTTCTAACAAGTTATTTTCTATCCTTGATAGTCTTAGGTTCAGAGGTGACAAAAGTTTTTTTAAGTGTGTCCCAAACCACCTCAATAAATTCTTTATTGTTATTGGTTAGCCCACCTACTTCAAGGTCCTCGCCTGCTGTGGTATTAAGGAGGGGAATAGATGGATTTTTTCCCTGACCCTCACTACATAACTGGATATTAGGGGTGAACTCAGCTCCAGCATTAGATGCTGTGATGTTATTCGTGGGCAGATCTTTTGGAACAGCAATTTTCGCTTTCTTACGGAAATAAGCTGAGCGAGAATTGCGTTTCCTCTTTGGTTGTTTGCCACTGGAGATATTGTGAGACAGATTCGGGAGGGATACAATGGGAGCAGGGATGTGCACACTAAGAGGTGTCGATGGAGTCGATGGAGTCTCCTCATCCTTATTTCCTAAGGCAAGTTGGGGGATAGCCGGGGTCGGTGAGTGGTGGACATCTACCTGGGCGACTATGCAATGTGGGCGGGCTAGGCGCTCAGGGGTAACAGAAGTGGCTATGTGGCCTAGGGAGGATTTCTTGGAAAGTGCAATTACTTGGGACAATCTTCTTGCGGCATCTAGTTCTAGCGAGACCCGGGCTTGAAGCTTAGATATTTCGTCGTCTATGGCTATGTTAGTGCGGGTTATGAAATCATCCATGGGGCCACTGATTTGTGACCCACGTTTAGAGGACTTGCTACGGGTTACCCTTGGATCCATAGCACTGTAGCACTATGACGAGGATGGGTCTGTTTCCCCTCAATTGATAGTTTAGTTACCAAAAAATATTGAGCCAAGAGGGGTGGGCCAGTCCAGTCCTCTCTGGCCTCAAACGGCCCGCTCTTTGCCCGGTCTTAGCCCCGGGCGCTCCCGCGCGCTCCCGCGCAGCGTCTCTCTCTGATTTTTATGGGCCAAGAGCAATAGGGCGTGTTGTAGGAAGGTGGGGGCGGGGCGTTCAGGGAGAGCGGGGCCAGGTGACTCAGCCTCACGCTCGCAGCCCTGAAGCCTCACACGCCCCCACAGAGCAGCCAGGCAGGAGACCACGAACTAACAGTAAAAGGTGAGGTGAAATCCGCAGCGGGACCCGCGGAGCGGGTTCCGCAGTCGTGGGTCTAAGGCAGCCCTTTGCAACAAACAGCTCCAGCCAGGTCCAGCGAGCAAGCAGCGTCCCACGAGGGGAGAGTCCAGGTGCCTTTTTGATTGTAGGAAGGTGGGGGCGGGGCGTTCAGGTAGAGCGGGGCCAGGTGACTCAGCCTCACGCTCGCAGCCCTGAAGCCTCACACGCCCCCACAGAGCAGCCAGGCAGGAGACCACGAACTAACAGTAAAAGGTGAGTTGAAATCCGCAGCGGGACCCGCAGAGCGGGTTCCGCAGTCGTGGGTCTAAGGCAGCCCTTTGCAACAAACAGCTCCAGCCAGGTCCAGCGAGCAAGCAGCGTCCCACGAGGGGAGAGTCCAGGTGCCTTTTTGATTGTAGGAAGGTGGGGGCGGGGCGTTCAGGGAGAGCGGGGCCAGGTGACTCAGCCTCACGCTCGCAGCCCTGAAGCCTCACACGCCCCCACAGAGCAGCCAGGCAGGAGACCACGAACTAACAGTAAAAGGTGAGGTGATCTTACTTGGCAGTTTCTCCGCTTTTCCCCGCTGTGAGATCTCTATTTGCCTGGGATTCTGTAATTTGCTTAGCCTTTTGCCCTCTGTTCTCCGTCCTCTTCTGCACGACACAGAGCGTGTGATTTCTCCCCCTGAACACCGCTTCAGGAGCCTTCCAGCCTTCAAACCGATGCCGATGCACCAAAAATCAGCGTGTGATTACACGCGACTTTCAAAGCTTTCAAAGCTTTCCCCCCAGGCGGCGTAGCTTCCCCGCCTGCATCAGCACAACCAGCACATCCAAAGCCGGGTGGGAGTTGAGGCAATCCAAGCAATCCAAGCCGCGGCACCAAAATCCAGCGTGTGATTATAGGAGACTTTCCACACGCGCAGCAGCGGCTTCCCCGCCTGTCCCAGCACCACAGGAGCCCAGCCGGGCGAGAGTTACGAAGTCCGATGCGAACTCCGGAAATGTTGCAGCAACCGCTGTGGGTCTCAAAATGCCTCCACACGACCACCGACTACAGCGGGGAGAACCAGCGGCCAGCCATCACAGGATACGTCCAGCGGGCACGGCAACCACCGAAAGCGCCACCGTTGAGGCTCAGGTACGGCTTGTCGGAGACGCCCAAACGGAGCTCCAAGGTATATGTATCTCGGGATGGTCTGACAACAACCCTGTTTAGAAAGCACACAGCGGGCAATTCAATATTGCATGGGAAAAGTGCCCACTCCCCTCACTTAATTAACAGCAACCCCTATGGGGAGATGCTGCGAATTAAAACAATTTGCAGTGAGGAGAATGACATGAGGGAAAAGCAGGAAAAATTATAACAATAGATTCCTGCAACGTGGATATAAAAACCAGACCATAGAAGCAGCAATATCGAAAACTAGAGTTCAGACAAGACAAGAACTTTCGAAATATAAACCTAGGTCTAACACAACTACAGATGCCACTGTGAAAGAACCTGCAAGATTGATATTGGGATACAATAGACAGGAAGGACAGATTAGGGACATTATTAGACGGAATTGGCCCATACTCAGGGGGGACCCCGTTATTGGGGGAGCATTGCCCAGGAAACTTCCATAACTTTCAGGAAAAGTACTTCGATGGGCAAAGCACTTGTCAAAAACAACCCTGAGGATATAAAACCCAATACATGGTTAACTTCCAGACTAGGCTTTTACAAGTTCCCCAATTGCAAGGCTTGTGAATATGGAGTGAACACTAAAAATTATCAAACGGCCTGTAGCCCAAAACAGCATACCATATCTAAATACTTGTCTTGCAAAACTGAATATGCAGTTTATGCATTGGTATGTAGCTGTAATCTTACATACATTGGGAGCACTAAATTGCCTGTACATAGGAGAATCTTGCAGCACACCAGAGCTATTGTGAATAAAGACCCAAGCTATCCTGTGGCGAGGCATTTTCAAGAACAACATCAGAGTAGCCTCAAACATTTTAAATATTATGTGTTAGACACGGTACCTTTTAACAAAAGGGGTGGTAACAGAGAGGCCAGGTTACGACGGTTAGAGACTAGATATATATTAGAATTAGATACTAAACATCCCAAAGGTCTCAACACTTGTAAAGATTTACATACATACCTCTAAGCAATCTGGGCATCTATTATTTACATTTATGTTATTTGCACATATCTGGCCTGGTCATTTTTATCCGGTATTTAGGTACGTATTTATTTATTCATTTATTTATTTATCAATTTATTTATCTATTTATTGGGTATTTGTCGACTAGGGTCTCTATGTGTTGAAATGAATTATGACATTGTTGGATTCTGTACTATCTAACTGTCTCTAACATACTGGCATATTACTGTAATAAGACCTTAAGCCCCAGTATTTTAGATATCACAATAGGGGTATCTCATAACTTGTATATATTCCACTTTGGATAATGATTCCCACACAAAAAATATTTTTCTTATAAAATATTAATATATATTTTTCAAATCTGAGTTTGGTTTTAGGATGAGTTTAGGTAATTTATTGGAATTTTAGGTTGGAATAATTATATACCAATTTTTATATTGTATATATCATTACAGGGGAACCAACCTATTGATCTTTCCTTTAGGATATTACCTAGTTGCCCTTTCCTTTTATCTCCTTTAGACCAAGCCGTCACCGGCACACTGATAGTATTATGAATTAGATATCTTCTAAATCTAAACTATAGTCTATTTTTTGCTAATGCTGCTAGCACCTTCCTTGCACAGAAGATTTATTGTTGCACTTTTTTGCACATTTGCAGATAATATTCTCACACAGGGGTCTCGCTTGTCGATGACAATGGGGGCATTTTTTTCTTTTTTTAGCACTTATTCACTTTATTTAAAATTTTGTTTTATGAAAAATGTGAGTGTGTCACTGCAAAAATGTTGATTTAAATTTAGTTTCAGGATAAGGGTGATTGCATCATTTCAACAAGTTAATTGACATTTTCTTGCAAGATTAGGGAGAGTGGATGCCTAGAAAGAAGTTTATTTAAAATTATTTTTAGGTTTCGGAGAGTAGATTAATGAAATAAAAAATGTGTTTGTTTTATGAAAAATGTGAGTGTGTTACTACAAAAAAGTTGATTTCAATTTTGTTTTTGGATAAGGATGATTGCAATATTTCAACAAGTTAATTGAAATTTTCTTGCAAGATTAGGGAGAGTGGAGGCCTAGGAAGATGTTTTTAAAAAATTAGTAGAAGGTTTCATACAGTGGATTCCTGAAAAAAAGTGTGTTCGTTTTATGAAAAATGTGAGTGTGTTACTGCAAAAAAGTTGATTTAAATTTAGTTTCAGGATAAGGGTGATTGCATTATTTCAACTAGTTAATTGAAATTTTCTTGCCCGATTAGGGAGAGTGGATGCCTAGAAAGAAATGTTTAAAAAATGAGTAGAAGGTTTCAGAGTGGATTTCTGAAAAAAATGTGTTTGTTTTATGAAAAATGTGAGTGTGTTACTGCAAAAAAGTTGATTCAAATTTAGTTTCTGGATAGGCGTGAATGCATCATTTCAACAAGTTAATTGAAATTTTATTGCAAGATTAGGGAGAGTGGATGCCTAGAAAGATGTTTTTTTGAAAATTAGTAGAAGGTTTCATACAGTGGATTCCTGAAAAAAGTGTGTCTGTTTTATGAAAAATTTGAGTGTGTTACTACAAAAAAGTTGATTTAAATTTCGTTTTTGGATAAGGGTGATTGCAATATTTCAACAAGTTAATTGAAATTTTCTTTCAAGATTAGAGAGAGTGGAGGCCTAGAAAGATGTTTTAAAAAAATTAGTTTTAGGTTCCAGAGAGTGGATTCCTGAAAATAATTATTTTGTTTTATGAGAAATGTGAGTATGTTACTGCAAAAAAGTTGATTTAAATTTAGTTTCAGGATAGGCGTGAATGCATTATTTGACATTTTCTTGCAAGATTAGGGAGAGTGGATGCCTAGAAAGAAGTTTATTTAAAATTAGTTTTAGGTTTCAGAGAGTAGATTCCTGAAAAAATGTCTTTGTTTTTTGAAAAATGTGAGTGTGTTACTGAAAAAAGTTGATTTAAATTTCCTTTTTGGATAAGGGTGATTGCAATATTTCAACAAGTTAATTGAAATTTTCTTGCAAGATTAGGGAGAGTGGATGCCTAGAAAGATGTTTTTTACAAATTCGTGTTAGGTTCCAGAGAGTGGATTCCTGAAAAAAAATTGTTTGTTTCATGAAAAATCTGAGTGTGTTACTGCAAAAAAGCTGATTTAAATTTAGTTTCAGGATAGGCGTGAATGCATCATTTCAACAAGTTAATTGAAATTTTCTTGCAAGATTAGGGAGAATGGATGCCTAGAAAGATGTTTTTTAAAAATTAGTTTTAGGTTTCAGAGAGTAGATTCCTGAACAAAAATGTGTTTGTTTTATGAAAAATGTGAGTGTGTTACTGCAAAAAATTTGATTTAGATTTAGTTTCAGGATAGGCGTGAATGCAATATTTCAACAAGTTAATTGAAATTTTCTTGCAAGATGAGGGAGAGTGGATGCCTAGAAAGATGTTTTTTAAAAATTAGTTTTAGGTTTCAGAGAGTAGATTCCTGAACAAAAATGTGTTTGTTTTATGTAAAATGTGAGTGTGTTACTGCAAAAAATTTGATTAAAATTTTGTTTTTGGATAAGGGTGATTGCAATTTTTCAACAAGTTAATTGAAATTTTCTTGCAAGAATAGGGACAGTGGATGCCTAGAAAGATGTTTTTTAAAAATTAGTTTTAGGTTCCAGAGAGTGGATTCCTGAAAAAAAAATTGTTTGTTTTATAAAAAAATGTGAGTGTGTTTCTGCAAAAAAGTTGATTTAAATTTAGTTTCAGGATAGGCGTGAATGCATCATTTCAACAAGTTAATTGAAATTTTCTTGCAAGATTAGGGAGAGTGGATGCCTAGAAAGAAGTTTATTTAAAATTAGTTTTAGGTTTCAGAGAGTAGATTCCTGAAAAAAAATGTGTTTGTTTTATGAAAAATGTGAGTGTGTTACTGCAAAAAGTTGATTTAAATTTCGTTTTTGGATAATTAGTTTTAGGTTTCAGAGAGTAGATTCCTGAAAAAAAATGTGTTTGTTTTATAAAAAATGTGAGTGTGTTACTGCAAAAAAGTTGATTTAAATTTTGTTTTTGAATAAGGGTGATTGCAATATTTCAACAAGTTAATTGATTAGGGAGAGTGGATGCCTAGAAAGAAGTTTATTTAAAATTAGTTTTAGGTTTCAGAGAGTAGATTCCTGAAAAAAAATGTGTTTGTTTTATGAAAAATGTGAGTGTGTTACTGCAAAATGTTGATTTAAATTTCGTTTTTGGATAAGGGTGATTGCAATATTTCAACTAGTTAATTGAAATTTTCTTGCACGATTAGGGAGAGTGGATACATAGAAAGATGTTTTTTTTAATTCGTTTTAGGTTCCAGAGAGTTAATTAAAAAAAATTGTTTTTTTCATGACAAATGTGAGTGTGTTACTGCAAAAAAGTTGATTTAAATTTCGTTTTCGGATAAGGGTGATTGCAATATTTCAACAAGTTAATTGAAATTTTCTTGCAAAATTAGGGAGAGTGGATGCCTACAAAGATGTATTTTAAAAATTAGTTTTAGGTTCCAGAGAGTGGATTCCTGAAAAAAAAATGTGTTTGTTTTATGAAAAATGTGAGTGTGTTACTGCAAAAAAGTTGATTTAAATTTCGTTTTTGGATAAGGGGATTGCAATATTTCAACAAGTTAATTGAAATTTTCTTGCAAGATTAGGGAGAGTGGAGGCCTAGAAAGATGTTTTTAAAAAATTAGTTTTAGGTTCCAGAGAGTGGATTCCTGAAAAAAATTATTTTGTTTTATGAGAAATGTGAGTATGTTACTGCAAAAAAGTTGATTTAAATTTAGTTTCAGGATAGGCGTGAATGCATTATTTCAACAAGTTAATTGACATTTTCTTGCAAGATTAGGGAGAGTGGATGCCTAGAAAGAAGTTTCTTTAAAATTAGTTTTAGGTTTCAGAGAGTAGATTCCTGAAAAAAATGTGTTTGTTTTATGAAAAATGTGAGTGTGTTACTGAAAAAAGTTGATTTAAATTTCCTTTTGGATAAGGGTGATTGCAATATTTCAACAAGTTAATTGAAATTTTCTTGCAAGATTAGGGAGAGTGGATGCCTAGAAAGATGTTTTTTACAAATTCGTTTTAGGTTCCAGAGAGTGGATTCCTGAAAAAAAATTGTTTGTTTCATGAAAAATCTGAGTGTGTTACTGCAAAAAAGCTGATTTAAATTTAGTTTCAGGATAGGCGTGAATGCATCATTTCAACAAGTTAATTGAAATTTTCTTGCAAGATTAGGGAGAGTGGATGCCTAGAAAGATGTTTTTAAAAAATTAGTTTTAGGTTTCAGAGAGTAGATTCCTGAACAAAAATGTGTTTGTTTTATGAAAAATGTGAGTGTGTTGCTGCAAAAAATTTGATTTAAATTTAGTTTCAGGATAGGCGTGAATGCAATATTTCAACAAGTTAATTGAAATTTTCTTGCAAGATAAGGGAGAGTGGATGCCTAGAAAGATGTTTTAAAAAAATTAGTTTTAGGTTTCAGAGAGTAGATTCCTGAACAAAAATGTGTTTGTTTTATGAAAAATCTGAGTGTGTTACTGCAAAAAATTTGATTTAAATTTCGTTTTTGGATAAGGGTGATTGCAATATTTCAACAAGTTAATTGAAATTTTCTTGCAAGAATAGGGACAGTGGATGCCTAGAAAGATGTTTTTAAAAAATTAGTATTAGGTTCCAGAGAGTGGATTCCGGAAAAAAAAATTGTTTGTTTTATAAAAAAATGTGAGTGTCTTTCTGCAAAAAAGTTGATTTAAATTTAGTTTCAGGATAGGCGTGAATGCATCAATTCAACAAGTTAATTGAAATTTTCTTGCAAGATTAGGGAGAGTGGATGCCTAGAAAGAAGTTTATTTAAAATTAGTTTTAGGTTTCAGAGAGTAGATTCCTGAAAAAAAATGTGTTTGTTTTATGAAAAATGTGAGTGTGTTACTGCAAAAAGTTGTTTTAAATTTCGTTTTTGGATAATTAGTTTTAGGTTTCAGAGAGTAGATTCCTGAAAAAAAATGTGTTTGTTTTATAAAAAATGTAAGTGTGTTACTGCAAAAAAGTTGATTTAAATTTTGTTTTTGAATAAGGGTGATTGCAATATTTCAACAAGTTAATTGATTAGGGAGAGTGGATGCCTAGAAAGAAGTTTATTTAAAATTAGTTTTAGGTTTCAGAGAGTAGATTCCTGAAAATAAATGTGTTTGTTTTATGAAAAATGTGAGTGTGTTACTGCAAAAAGTTGATTTAAATTTCGTTTTTGGATAAGGGTGATTGCAATATTTCAACTAGTTAATTGAAAATTTCTTGCACGATTAGGGAGAGTGGATACATAGAAAGATGTTTTTTTTAATTCGTTTTAGGTTCCAGAGAGTTGATTAAAAAAAATGTGTTTTTTTCATGACAAATGTGAGTGTGTTACTGCAAAAAAGTTGATTTAAATTTCGTTTTCGGATAAGGGTGATTGCAATATTTCAACAAGTTAATTGAAATTTTCTTACAAAATTAGAGAGAGTGGATGCCTACAAAGATGTATTTTAAAAATTAGTTTTAGGTTCCAGAGAGTGGATTCCTGAAAAAATAATTGTTTGTTTTATGAAAAATGTGAGTATGTTACTGCAAAAAAGTTGATTTTAATTTAGTTTCAGGATAGGAGTGAATGCATCATTTCAACAAGTCAATTGAAATTTTCTTGCACGATCAGGGTTCAGTGGATGCCTAGAAAGATGTTTTTTTAAATTAGTTTTAGGTTTCAGAGAATAGATTCCTGAAAAAAAATGTGTTTGTTTTATGAAAAATGTGAGTGTGTTACTGCAAAAAAGTTGATTTAAATTTAGTTTTTGGATAAGGGGGATTGCAATATTTCAACAAGTTAATTGAAATTTTCTTGCAAGATTAGGGAGAGTGGATGCCTAGAAAGATGTTTTTTACAAATTCGTTTTAGGTTCCAGAGAGTGGATTCCTGAAAAAAATGTGTTTGTTTCATGAAAAATCTGAGTGTGTTACTGCAAAAAAGCTGATTTAAATTTAGTTTCAGGATGGGCGTGAATGCATCATTTCAACAAGTTAATTGAAATTTTCTTGCAACATTAGGGAGATTGGATGCCTAGAAAGATGTTTTTTAAAAATTAGTTTTAGGTTTCAGAGAGTAGATTCCTGAACAAAAATGTGTTTGTTTTATGAAAAATGTGAGTGTGTTACTGCAAAAAATTTGATTTAAATTTAGTTTCAGGATAGGCGTGAATGCAATATTTCAACAAGTTAATTGAAATTTTCTTGCAAGATAAGGGAGAGTGGATGCCTAGAAAGATGTTTTTAAAAATTAGTTTTAGGTTTCAGAGAGTAGATTCCTGAACAAAAATGTGTTTGTTTAATGAAAAATGTGAGTGTGTTACTGCAAAAAATTTGAATTAAATTTCGTTTTTGGATAAGGGTGATTGCAATATTTCAACAAGTTAATTGAAATTTTATTGCAAGAATAGGGACAGTGGATGCCTAGAAAGATGTTTTTTAAAAATTAGTTTTAGGTTCCAGAGAGTGGAATCCTGAAAAAAAAAAATTTCTTTTATAAAAAAATGTGAGTGTGTTTCTGCAAAAAAGTTGATTTAAATTTAGTTTCAGGATAGGCGTGAATGCATCATTTCAACAAGTTAATTAAAATTTTCTTGCAAGATTAAGGAGAGTGGGTGCCTAGAAAGAAGTTTATTTAAAATTAGTTTTAGGTTTCAGAGAGTAAATTCCTGAAAAAAAATGTGTTTGTTTTATGAAAAATGTGAGTGTGTTACTGCAAAAAGTTGATTTAAATTTTGTTTTTGGATAATTAGTTTTAGGTTTCAGAGAGTAGATTCCTGAAAAAAAATGTGTTTGTTTTATAAAAAAATGTGAGTGTGTTACTGCAAAAAAGTTGATTTAAATTTTGTTTTTGAAAAAGGGTGATTGCAATATTTGAACAAGTTAATTGATTAGGGAGAGTGGATGCCTAGAAAGAATTTTTTTAAAAATTAGTTTTAGGTTTCAGAGAGTAGATTCCTGAAAAAAATGTGTTTGTTTTATGAAAAATGTGAGTGTGTTACTGCAAAAAGTTGATTTAAATTTCGTTTTTGGATAAGGGTGATTGCAATATTTCAACTAGTTAATTGAAATTTTCTTGCACGATTAGGGAGAGGGGATACATAGAAAGATGTTTTTTTTAATTCGTTTTAGGTTCCAGAGAGTTGATTAAAAAAATGTGTTTTTTTCATGACAAATGTGAGTGTGTTACTGCAAAAAAGTTTATTTAAATTTTGTTTTCGGATAAGGGTGATTGCAATATTTCAACAAGTTAATTGAAATTTTCTTGCAAAATTAGGGAGAGTGGATGCCTACAAAGATGTATTTTAAAAATTAGTTTTAGGTTCCAGAGAGTGGATTCCTGAAAAAATAATTGTTTGTTTTCTGAAAAATGTGAGTGTGTTACTGCAAAAAAGTTGATTTTAATTTAGTTTCAGGATAGGAGTGAATGCATCATTTCAACAAGTCAATTGAAATTTTCTTGCACGATTAGTGACAGCGGATGCCTAGATTGATGTTTTTTTAAATTAGTTTTAGGTTTCAGATAGTAGATTCCTGAAAAAAATGTGTTTGTTTTATGAAAAATGTGAGTGTGTTACTGCAAAATAGTTGATTTTAATTTAGTTTCAGGATAGGAGTGAATGCATCATTTCAACAAGTTAATTGAAATTTTCTTGCAAGATTAGGGAGAGTGGATGCCTAGAAAGATGTTTTTAAAAAATTAGTTTTAGGTTTCAGAGAGTAGATTCCTGAACAAAAATGTGTTTGTTTTATGAAAAATGTGAGTGTGTTACTGCATAAAATTTGATTTAAATTTAGTTTCAGGATAGGCGTGAATGCAATATTTCAACAAGTTAATTGAAATTTTCTTGCAAGATTAGGGAGAGTGGATGCCTAGAAAGATGTTTTTTTTAAAAATTAGTGGAAGGTTTCATACAGTGGATTCCTGAAAAAAGTGTGTTTGTTTTATGAAAAATTTTAGTGTGTTACTACAAAAAAGTTGATTTAAATTTCGTTTTTGGATAAGGGTGATTGCAATATTTCAACAAGTTAATTGAAATTTTCTTTCAAGATTAGGGAGAGTGGAGGCCTAGAAAGATGTTTTAAAAAAATTAGTTTTAGGTTCCAGAGAGTGGATTCCTGAAAATAATTATTTTGTTTTATGAGAAATGTGAGTATGTTACTGCAAAAAAGTTGATTTAAATTTAGTTTCAGGATAGGCGTGAATGCATTATTTGACATTTTCTTGCAAGATTAGGGAGAGTGGATGCCTAGAAAGAAGTTTATTTAAAATTAGTTTTAGGTTTCAGAGAGTAGATTCCTGAAAAAAATGTGTTTGTTTTATGAAAAATGTGAGTGTGTTACTGAAAAAAGTTGATTTAAATTTCCTTTTTGGATAAGGGTGATTGCAATATTTCAACAAGTTAATTGAAATTTTTTCGCAAGATTAGGGAGAGTGGATGCCTAGAAAGATGTTTTTTACAAATTCGTTTTAGGTTCCAGAGAGTGGATTCCTGAAAAAAAATTGTTTGTTTCATGAAAAATCTGAGTGTGTTACTGCAAAAAAGCTGATTTAAATTTAGTTTCAGGATAGGCGTGAATGCATCATTTCAACAAGTTAATTGAAATTTTCTTGCAAGATTAGGGAGAGTGGATGCCTAGAAAGATGTTTTTTAAAAATTAGTTTTAGGTTTCAGAGAGTAGATTCCTGAACAAAAATGTGTTCGTTTTATGAAAAATGTGAGTGTGTTACTGCAAAAAATTTGATTTAGATTTAGTTTCAGGATAGGCGTGAATGCAATATTTCAACAAGTTAATTGAAATTTTCTTGCAAGATGAGGGAGAGTGGATGCCTAGAAAGATGTTTTTTAAAAATTAGTTTTAGGTTTCAGAGAGTAGATTCCTGAACAAAAATGTGTTTGTTTTATGTAAAATGTGAGTGTGTTACTGCAAAAAATTTGATTTAAATTTTGTTTTTGGATAAGGGTGATTGCAATATTTCAACAAGTTAATTGAAATTTTCTTGCAAGAATAGGGACAGTGGATGCCTAGAAAGATGTTTTTTAAAAATTAGTTTTAGGTTCCAGAGAGTGGATTCCTGAAAAAAAATTGTTTGTTTTATAAAAAAATGTGAGTGTGTTTCTGCAAAAAAGTTGATGTAAATTTAGTTTCAGGATAGGCGTGAATGCATCATTTCAACAAGTTAATTGAAATTTTCTTGCAAGATTAGGGAGAGTGGATGCCTAGAAAGAAGTTTATTTAAAATTAGTTTTTGGTTTCAGAGAGTAGATTCCTGAAAACAAATGTGTTTGTTTTATGAAAAATGTGAGTGTGTTACTGCAAAAAGTTGATTTAAATTTCGTTTTTGGATAATTAGTTTTAGGTTTCAGAGAGTAGATTCCTGAAAAAAAATGTGTTTGTTTTATAAAAAATGTGAGTGTGTTACTGCAAAAAAGTTGATTTAAATTTTGTTTTTGAATAAGGGTGATTGCAATATTTCAACAAGTTAATTGATTAGGGAGAGTGGATGCCTAGAAAGAAGTTTATTTAAAATTAGTTTTAGGTTTCAGAGAGTAGATTCCTGAAAAAAAATGTTTTTGTTTTATGAAAAATGTGAGTGTGTTACTGCAAAAAGTTGATTTAAATTTTGTTTTTGGATAAGGGTGATTGCAATATTTCAACTAGTTAATTGAAATTTTCTTGCACGATTAGGGAGAGTGGATACATAGAAAGATGTTTTTTTTAATTCGTTTTAGGTTCCAGAGAGTTGATTAAAAAAATGTGTTTTTTTCCTGACAAATGTGAGTGTGTTACTGCAAAAAAGTTGATTTAAATTTCGTTTTCGGATAAGGGTGATTGCAATATTTCAACAAGTTAATTGAAATTTTCTTGCAAAATTAGGGAGAGTGGATGCCTACAAAGATGTATTTTAAAAATTAGTTTTAGGTTCCAGAGAGTGGATTCCTGAAAAAATAATTGTTTGTTTTATGAAAAATGTGAGTGTGTTACTGCAAAAAAGTTGATTTTAATTTAGTTTCAGGATAGGAGTGAATGCATCATTTCAACAAGTCAATTGAAATTTTCTTGCACGATTAGGGACAGTGGATGCTTAGAAAGATGTTTTTTTAAATTAGTTTTAGGTTTCAGAGAGTAGATTCCTGAAAAAAAATGTGTTTGTTTTATGAAAAATGTGAGTGTGTTACTGCAAAAAAGTTGATTTAAATTTCGTTTTTGGATAAGGGGATTGCAATATTTCAACAAGTTAATTGAAATTTTCTTGCAAGATTAGGGAGAGTGGAGGCCTAGAAAGATGTTTTTAAAAAATTAGTTTTAGGTTCCAGAGAGTGGATTCCTGAAAAAAATTATTTTGTTTTATGAGAAATGTGAGTATGTTACTGCAAAAAAGTTGATTTAAATTTAGTTTCAGGATAGGCGTGAATGCATTATTTCAACAAGTTAATTGACATTTTCTTGCAAGATTAGGGAGAGTGGATGCCTAGAAAGAAGTTTATTTAAAATTAGTTTTAGGTTTCAGAGAGTAGATTCCTGAAAAAAATGTGTTTGTTTTATGAAAAATGTGAGTGTGTTACTGAAAAAAGATGATTTAAATTTCCTTTTTGGATAAGGGTGATTGCAATATTTCAACAAGTTAATTGAAATTTTCTTGCAAGATTAGGGAAAGTGGATGCCTAGAAAGATGTTTTTTTAAAAATTAGTAGAAAGTTTCATACAGTGGATTCCTGAAAAAAGTGTGTTTGTTTTATGAAAAATGTGAGTGTGTTACTACAAAAAAGTTGATTTAAATTTCGTTTTTGGATAAGGGTGATTGCAATATTTCAACAAGTTAATTGAAATTTTCTTTCAAGATTAGGGAGAGTGGAGGCCTAGAAAGATGTTTTAAAAAAATTAGTTTTAGGTTCCAGAGAGTGGATTCCTGAAAATAATTATTTTGTTTTATGAGAAATGTGAGTATGTTACTGCAAAAAAGTTGATTTAAATTTAGTTTCAGGATAGGCGTGAATGCATTATTTGACATTTTCTTGCAAGATTAGGGAGAGTGGATGCCTAGAAAGAAGTTTATTTAAAATTAGTTTTAGGTTTCAGAGAGTAGATTCCTGAAAAAAATGTGTTTGTTTTATGAAAAATGTGAGTGTGTTACTGAAAAAAGTTGATTTAAATTTCATTTTTGGATAAGGGTGATTGCAATATTTCAACAAGTTAATTGAAATTTTCTTGCACGATTAGGGAGAGTGGATACATAGAAAGATGTTTTTTTTAATTCGTTTTAGGTTCCAGAGAGTTGATTAAAAAAATGTGTTTTTTTCATGACAAATGTGAGTGTGTTACTGCAAAAAAGTTGATTTAAATTTCGTTTTCGGATAAGGGTGATTGCAATATTTCAACAAGTTAATTGAAATTTTCTTGCAAAATTAGGGAGAGTGGATGCCTACAAAGATGTATTTTAAAAATTAGTTTTAGGTTCCAGAGAGTGGATTCCTGAAAAAATAATTGTTTGTTTTATGAAAAATGTGAGTGTGTTACTGCAAAAAAGTTGATTTTAATTTAGTTTCAGGATAGGAGTGAATGCATCATTTCAACAAGTCAATTGAAATTTTCTTGCACGATTAGGGACAGTGGATGCTTAGAAAGATGTTTTTTTAAATTAGTTTTAGGTTTCAGAGAGTAGATTCCTGAAAAAAAATGTGTTTGTTTTAGGAAAAATGTGAGTGTGTTACTGCAAAAAAGTTGATTTAAATTTCGTTTTTGGATAAGGGGATTGCAATATTTCAACAAGTTAATTGAAATTTTCTTGCAAGATTAGGGAGAGTGGAGGCCTAGAAAGATGTTTTTAAAAAATTAGTTTTAGGTTCCAGAGAGTGGATTCCTGAAAAAAATTATTTTGTTTTATGAGAAATGTGAGTATGTTACTGCAAAAAAGTTGATTTAAATTTAGTTTCAGGATAGGCGTGAATGCATTATTTCAACAAGTTAATTGACATTTTCTTGCAAGATTAGGGAGAGTGGATGCCTAGAAAGAAGTTTATTTAAAATTAGTTTTAGGTTTCAGAGAGTAGATTCCTGAAAAAAATGTGTTTGTTTTATGAAAAATGTGAGTGTGTTACTGAAAAAAGATGATTTAAATTTCCTTTTTGGATAAGGGTGATTGCAATATTTCAACAAGTTAATTGAAATTTTCTTTCAAGATTAGGGAGAGTGGAGGCCTAGAAAGATGTTTTAAAAAAATTAGTTTTAGGTTCCAGAGAGTGGATTCCTGAAAATAATTATTTTGTTTTATGAGAAATGTGAGTATGTTACTGCAAAAAAGTTGATTTAAATTTAGTTTCAGGATAGGCGTGAATGCATTATTTGACATTTTCTTGCAAGATTAGGGAGAGTGGATGCCTAGAAAGAAGTTTATTTAAAATTAGTTTTAGGTTTCAGAGAGTAGATTCCTGAAAAAAATGTGTTTGTTTTATGAAAAATGTGAGTGTGTTACTGAAAAAAGTTGATTTAAATTTCATTTTTGGATAAGGGTGATTGCAATATTTCAACAAGTAAATTGAAATTTTCTTCCAAGATTAGGGAGAGTGGATGCCTAGAAAGATGTTTTTTACAAATTCGTTTTAGGTTCCAGAGAGAGGATTCCTGAAAAAAAATTGTTTGTTTCATGAAAAATCTGAGTGTGTTACTGCAAAAAAGCTGATTTAAATTTAGTTTCAGGATAGGCGTGAATGCATCATTTCAACAAGTTAATTGAAATTTTCTTGCAAGATTAGGGAGAGTGGATGCCTAGAAAGATGTTTTTAAAAAATTAGTTTTAGGTTTCAGAGAGTAGATTCCTGAACAAAAATGTGTTTGTTTTATGAAAAATGTGAGTGTGTTGCTGCAAAAAATTTGATTTAAATTTAGTTTCAGGATAGGCGTGAATGCAATATTTCAACAAGTTAATTGAAATTTTCTTGCAAGATAAGGGAGAGTGGATGCCTAGAAAGATGTTTTAAAAAAATTAGTTTTAGGTTTCAGAGAGTAGATTCCTGAACAAAAATGTGTTTGTTTTATGAAAAATCTGAGTGTGTTACTGCAAAAAATTTGATTTAAATTTCGTTTTTGGATAAGGGTGATTGCAATATTTCAACAAGTTAATTGAAATTTTCTTGCAAGAATAGGGACAGTGGATGCCTAGAAAGATGTTTTTAAAAAATTAGTATTAGGTTCCAGAGAGTGGATTCCGGAAAAAAAAATTGTTTGTTTTATAAAAAAATGTGAGTGTCTTTCTGCAAAAAAGTTGATTAAAATTTAGTTTCAGGATAGGCGTGAATGCATCAATTCAACAAGTTAATTGAAATTTTCTTGCAAGATTAGGGAGAGTGGATGCCTAGAAAGAAGTTTATTTAAAATTAGTTTTAGGTTTCAGAGAGTAGATTCCTGAAAAAAAATGTGTTTGTTTTATGAAAAATGTGAGTGTGTTACTGCAAAAAGTTGTTTTAAATTTCGTTTTTGGATAATTAGTTTTAGGTTTCAGAGAGTAGATTCCTGAAAAAAAATGTGTTTGTTTTATAAAAAATGTAAGTGTGTTACTGCAAAAAAGTTGATTTAAATTTTGTTTTTGAATAAGGGTGATTGCAATATTTCAACAAGTTAATTGATTAGGGAGAGTGGATGCCTAGAAAGAAGTTTATTTAAAATTAGTTTTAGGTTTCAGAGAGTAGATTCCTGAAAATAAATGTGTTTGTTTTATGAAAAATGTGAGTGTGTTACTGCAAAAAGTTGATTTAAATTTCGTTTTTGGATAAGGGTGATTGCAATATTTCAACTAGTTAATTGAAAATTTCTTGCACGATTAGGGAGAGTGGATACATAGAAAGATGTTTTTTTTAATTCGTTTTAGGTTCCAGAGAGTTGATTAAAAAAAAGGTGTTTTTTCATGACAAATGTGAGTGTGTTACTGCAAAAAAGTTGATTTAAATTTCGTTTTCGGATAAGGGTGATTGCAATATTTCAACAAGTTAATTGAAATTTTCTTACAAAATTAGAGAGAGTGGATGCCTACAAAGATGTATTTTAAAAATTAGTTTTAGGTTCCAGAGAGTGGATTCCTGAAAAAATAATTGTTTGTTTTATGAAAAATGTGAGTATGTTACTGCAAAAAAGTTGATTTTAATTTAGTTTCAGGATAGGAGTGAATGCATCATTTCAACAAGTCAATTGAAATTTTCTTGCACGATCAGGGTTCAGTGGATGCCTAGAAAGATGTTTTTTTAAATTAGTTTTAGGTTTCAGAGAATAGATTCCTGAAAAAAAATGTGTTTGTTTTATGAAAAATGTGAGTGTGTTACTGCAAAAAAGTTGATTTAAATTTAGTTTTTGGATAAGGGGGATTGCAATATTTCAACAAGTTAATTGAAATTTTCTTGCAAGATTAGGGAGAGTGGATGCCTAGAAAGATGTTTTTTACAAATTCGTTTTAGGTTCCAGAGAGTGGATTCCTGAAAAAAATGTGTTTGTTTCATGAAAAATCTGAGTGTGTTACTGCAAAAAAGCTGATTTAAATTTAGTTTCAGGATAGGCGTGAATGCATCATTTCAACAAGTTAATTGAAATTTTCTTGCAAGATTAGGGAGATTGGATGCCTAGAAAGATGTTTTTTAAAAATTAGTTTTAGGTTTCAGAGAGTAGATTCCTGAACAAAAATGTGTTTGTTTTATGAAAAATGTGAGTGTGTTACTGCAAAAAATTTGATTTAAATTTAGTTTCAGGATAGGCGTGAATGCAATATTTCAACAAGTTAATTGAAATTTTCTTGCAAGATAAGGGAGAGTGGATGCCTAGAAAGATGTTTTTAAAAATTAGTTTTAGGTTTCAGAGAGTAGATTCCTGAACAAAAATGTGTTTGTTTAATGAAAAATGTGAGTGTGTTACTGCAAAAAATTTGAATTAAATTTCGTTTTTGGATAAGGGTGATTGCAATATTTCAACAAGTTAATTGAAATTTTATTGCAAGAATAGGGACAGTGGATGCCTAGAAAGATGTTTTTTAAAAATTAGTTTTAGGTTCCAGAGAGTGGAATCCTGAAAAAAAAAATTTTCTTTTATAAAAAAATGTGAGTGTGTTTCTGCAAAAAAGTTGATTTAAATTTAGTTTCAGGATAGGCGTGAATGCATCATTTCAACAAGTTAATTAAAATTTTCTTGCAAGATTAAGGAGAGTGGATGCCTAGAAAGAAGTTTATTTAAAATTAGTTTTAGGTTTCAGAGAGTAGATTCCTGAAAAAAAATGTGTTTGTTTTATGAAAAATGTGAGTGTGTTACTGCAAAAAGTTGATTTAAATTTTGTTTTTGGATAATTAGTTTTAGGTTTCAGAGAGTAGATTCCTGAAAAAAAATGTGTTTGTTTTATAAAAAATGTGAGTGTGTTACTGCAAAAAAGTTGATTTAAATTTTGTTTTTGAATAAGGGTGATTGCAATATTTGAACAAGTTAATTGATTAGGGAGAGTGGATGCCTAGAAAGAATTTTTTTAAAAATTAGTTTTAGGTTTCAGAGAGTAGATTCCTGAAAAAAATGTGTTTGTTTTATGAAAAATGTGAGTGTGTTACTGCAAAAAGTTGATTTAAATTTCGTTTTTGGATAAGGGTGATTGCAATATTTCAACTAGTTAATTGAAATTTTCTTGCACGATTAGGGAGAGGGGATACATAGAAAGATGTTTTTTTAATTCGTTTTAGGTTCCAGAGTTGATTAAAAAAATGTGTTTTTTTCATGACAAATGTGAGTGTGTTACTGCAAAAAAGTTTATTTAAATTTTGTTTTCGGATAAGGGTGATTGCAATATTTCAACAAGTTAATTGAAATTTTCTTGCAAAATTAGGGAGAGTGGATGCCTACAAAGATGTATTTTAAAAATTAGTTTTAGGTTCCAGAGAGTGGATTCCTGAAAAAATAATTGTTTGTTTTCTGAAAAATGTGAGTGTGTTACTGCAAAAAAGTTGATTTTAATTTAGTTTCAGGATAGGAGTGAATGCATCATTTCAACAAGTCAATTGAAATTTTCTTGCACGATTAGTGACAGCGGATGCCTAGATTGATGTTTTTTTAAATTAGTTTTAGGTTTCAGATAGTAGATTCCTGAAAAAAATGTGTTTGTTTTATGAAAAATGTGAGTGTGTTACTGCAAAAAAGTTGATTTTAATTTAGTTTCAGGATAGAAGTGAATGCATCATTTCAACAAGTTAATTGAAATTTTCTTGCAAGATTAGGGAGAGTGGATGCCTAGAAAGATGTTTTTAAAAAATTAGTTTTAGGTTTCAGAGAGTAGATTCCTGAACAAAAATGTGTTTGTTTTATGAAAAATGTGAGTGTGTTACTGCAAAAAATTTGATTTAAATTTAGTTTCAGGATAGGCGTGAATGCAATATTTCAACAAGTTAATTGAAATTTTCTTGCAAGATTAGGGAGAGTGGATGCCTAGAAAGATGTTTTTTTAAAAAATTAGTAGAAGGTTTCATACAGTGGATTCCTGAAAAAAGTGTGTTTGTTTTATGAAAAATTTTAGTGTGTTACTACAAAAAAGTTGATTTAAATTTCGTTTTTGGATAAGGGTGATTGCAATATTTCAACAAGTTAATTGAAATTTTCTTTCAAGATTAGGGAGAGTGGAGGCCTAGAAAGATGTTTTAAAAAAATTAGTTTTAGGTTCCAGAGAGTGGATTCCTGAAAATAATTATTTTCTTTTATGAGAAATGTGAGTATGTTACTGCAAAAAAGTTGATTTAAATTTAGTTTCAGGATAGGCGTGAATGCATTATTTGACATTTTCTTGCAAGATTAGGGAGAGTGGATGCCTAGAAAGAAGTTTATTTAAAATTAGTTTTAGGTTTCAGAGAGTAGATTCCTGAAAAAAATGTGTTTGTTTTATGAAAAATGTGAGTGTGTTACTGAAAAAAGTTGATTTAAATTTCCTTTTTGGATAAGGGTGATTGCAATATTTCAACAAGTTAATTGAAATTTTCTTGCAAGATTAGGGAGAGTGGATGCCTAGAAAGATGTTTTTTACAAATTCGTTTTAGGTTCCAGAGAGTGGATTCCTGAAAAAAAATTGTTTGTTTCATGAAAAATCTGAGTGTGTTACTGCAAAAAAGCTGATTTAAATTTAGTTTCAGGATAGGCGTGAATGCATCATTTCAACAAGTTAATTGAAATTTTCTTGCAAGATTAGGGAGAGTGGATGCCTAGAAAGATGTTTTTAAAAAATTAGTTTTAGGTTTCAGAGAGTAGATTCCTGAACAAAAATGTGTTTGTTTTATGAAAAATGTGAGTGTGTTGCTGCAAAAAATTTGATTTAAATTTAGTTTCAGGATAGGCGTGAATGCAATATTTCAACAAGTTAATTGAAATTTTCTTGCAAGATAAGGGAGAGTGGATGCCTAGAAAGATGTTTTAAAAAAATTAGTTTTAGGTTTCAGAGAGTAGATTCCTGAACAAAAATGTGTTTGTTTTATGAAAAATCTGAGTGTGTTACTGCAAAAAATTTGATTTAAATTTCGTTTTTGGATAAGGGTGATTGCAATATTTCAACAAGTTAATTGAAATTTTCTTGCAAGAATAGGGACAGTGGATGCCTAGAAAGATGTTTTTAAAAAATTAGTATTAGGTTCCAGAGAGTGGATTCCGGAAAAAAAAATTGTTTGTTTTATAAAAAAATGTGAGTGTCTTTCTGCAAAAAAGTTGATTAAAATTTAGTTTCAGGATAGGCGTGAATGCATCAATTCAACAAGTTAATTGAAATTTTCTTGCAAGATTAGGGAGAGTGGATGCCTAGAAAGAAGTTTATTTAAAATTAGTTTTAGGTTTCAGAGAGTAGATTCCTGAAAAAAAATGTGTTTGTTTTATGAAAAATGTGAGTGTGTTACTGCAAAAAGTTGTTTTAAATTTCGTTTTTGGATAATTAGTTTTAGGTTTCA
Source organism: Lissotriton vulgaris (assembly GCF_964263255.1). Taxonomy (NCBI): domain Eukaryota; kingdom Metazoa; phylum Chordata; class Amphibia; order Caudata; family Salamandridae; genus Lissotriton; species Lissotriton vulgaris. The sequence goes on along the minus strand of NC_141688.1, from coordinate 244,272,543 downwards.
GAGAGTAGATTCCTGAAAAAAAATGTGTTTGTTTTATAAAAAATGTAAGTGTGTTACTGCAAAAAAGTTGATTTAAATTTTGTTTTTGAATAAGGGTGATTGCAATATTTCAACAAGTTAATTGATTAGGGAGAGTGGATGCCTAGAAAGAAGTTTATTTAAAATTAGTTTTAGGTTTCAGAGAGTAGATTCCTGAAAATAAATGTGTTTGTTTTATGAAAAATGTGAGTGTGTTACTGCAAAAAGTTGATTTAAATTTCGTTTTTGGATAAGGGTGATTGCAATATTTCAACTAGTTAATTGAAAATTTCTTGCACGATTAGGGAGAGTGGATACATAGAAAGATGTTTTTTTTAATTCGTTTTAGGTTCCAGAGAGTTGATTAAAAAAAAGGTGTTTTTTTCATGACAAATGTGAGTGTGTTACTGCAAAAAAGTTGATATAATTTCGTTTTCGGATAAGGGCGATTGCAATATTTCAACAAGTTAATTGAAATTTTCTTACAAAATTAGAGAGAGTGGATGCCTACAAAGATGTATTTTAAAAATTAGTTTTAGGTTCCAGAGAGTGGATTCCTGAAAAAATAATTGTTTGTTTTATGAAAAATGTGAGTATGTTACTGCAAAAAAGTTGATTTTAATTTAGTTTCAGGATAGGAGTGAATGCATCATTTCAACAAGTCAATTGAAATTTTCTTGCACGATCAGGGTTCAGTGGATGCCTAGAAAGATGTTTTTTTAAATTAGTTTTAGGTTTCAGAGAATAGATTCCTGAAAAAAAATGTGTTTGTTTTATGAAAAATGTGAGTGTGTTACTGCAAAAAAGTTGATTTAAATTTAGTTTTTGGATAAGGGGGATTGCAATATTTCAACAAGTTAATTGAAATTTTCTTGCAAGATTAGGGAGAGTGGATGCCTAGAAAGATGTTTTTTACAAATTCGTTTTAGGTTCCAGAGAGTGGATTCCTGAAAAAAATGTGTTTGTTTCATGAAAAATCTGAGTGTGTTACTGCAAAAAAGCTGATTTAAATTTAGTTTCAGGATAGGCGTGAATGCATCATTTCAACAAGTTAATTGAAATTTTCTTGCAAGATTAGGGAGATTGGATGCCTAGAAAGATGTTTTTTAAAAATTAGTTTTAGGTTTCAGAGAGTAGATTCCTGAACAAAAATGTGTTTGTTTTATGAAAAATGTGAGTGTGTTACTGCAAAAAATTTGATTTAAATTTAGTTTCAGGATAGGCGTGAATGCAATATTTCAACAAGTTAATTGAAATTTTCTTGCAAGATAAGGGAGAGTGGATGCCTAGAAAGATGTTTTTAAAAATTAGTTTTAGGTTTCAGAGAGTAGATTCCTGAACAAAAATGTGTTTGTTTAATGAAAAATGTGAGTGTGTTACTGCAAAAAATTTGAATTAAATTTCGTTTTTGGATAAGGGTGATTGCAATATTTCAACAAGTTAATTGAAATTTTATTGCAAGAATAGGGACAGTGGATGCCTAGAAAGATGTTTTTTAAAAATTAGTTTTAGGTTCCAGAGAGTGGAATCCTGAAAAAAAAAATTTTCTTTTATAAAAAAATGTGAGTGTGTTTCTGCAAAAAAGTTGATTTAAATTTAGTTTCAGGATAGGCGTGAATGCATCATTTCAACAAGTTAATTAAAATTTTCTTGCAAGATTAAGGAGAGTGGATGCCTAGAAAGAAGTTTATTTAAAATTAGTTTTAGGTTTCAGAGAGTAGATTCCTGAAAAAAAATGTGTTTGTTTTATGAAAAATGTGAGTGTGTTACTGCAAAAAGTTGATTTAAATTTTGTTTTTGGATAATTAGTTTTAGGTTTCAGAGAGTAGATTCCTGAAAAAAATGTGTTTGTTTTATAAAAAATGTGAGTGTGTTACTGCAAAAAAGTTGATTTAAATTTTGTTTTTGAATAAGGGTGATTGCAATATTTGAACAAGTTAATTGATTAGGGAGAGTGGATGCCTAGAAAGAATTTTTTTAAAAATTAGTTTTAGGTTTCAGAGAGTAGATTCCTGAAAAAAATGTGTTTGTTTTATGAAAAATGTGAGTGTGTTACTGCAAAAAGTTGATTTAAATTTCGTTTTTGGATAAGGGTGATTGCAATATTTCAACTAGTTAATTGAAATTTTCTTGCACGATTAGGGAGAGGGGATACATAGAAAGATGTTTTTTTAATTCGTTTTAGGTTCCAGAGTTGATTAAAAAAATGTGTTTTTTTCATGACAAATGTGAGTGTGTTACTGCAAAAAAGTTTATTTAAATTTTGTTTTCGGATAAGGGTGATTGCAATATTTCAACAAGTTAATTGAAATTTTCTTGCAAAATTAGGGAGAGTGGATGCCTACAAAGATGTATTTTAAAAATTAGTTTTAGGTTCCAGAGAGTGGATTCCTGAAAAAATAATTGTTTGTTTTCTGAAAAATGTGAGTGTGTTACTGCAAAAAAGTTGATTTTAATTTAGTTTCAGGATAGGAGTGAATGCATCATTTCAACAAGTCAATTGAAATTTTCTTGCACGATTAGTGACAGCGGATGCCTAGATTGATGTTTTTTTAAATTAGTTTTAGGTTTCAGATAGTAGATTCCTGAAAAAAATGTGTTTGTTTTATGAAAAATGTGAGTGTGTTACTGCAAAAAAGTTGATTTTAATTTAGTTTCAGGATAGGAGTGAATGCATCATTTCAACAAGTTAATTGAAATTTTCTTGCAAGATTAGGGAGAGTGGATGCCTAGAAAGATGTTTTTAAAAAATTAGTTTTAGGTTTCAGAGAGTAGATTCCTGAACAAAAATGTGTTTGTTTTATGAAAAATGTGAGTGTGTTACTGCAAAAAATTTGATTTAAATTTAGTTTCAGGATAGGCGTGAATGCAATATTTCAACAAGTTAATTGAAATTTTCTTGCAAGATTAGGGAGAGTGGATGCCTAGAAAGATGTTTTTTTTAAAAATTAGTAGAAGGTTTCATACAGTGGATTCCTGAAAAAAGTGTGTTTGTTTTATGAAAAATTTTAGTGTGTTACTACAAAAAAGTTGATTTAAATTTCGTTTTTGGATAAGGGTGATTGCAATATTTCAACAAGTTAATTGAAATTTTCTTTCAAGATTAGGGAGAGTGGAGGCCTAGAAAGATGTTTTAAAAAAATTAGTTTTAGGTTCCAGAGAGTGGATTCCTGAAAATAATTATTTTCTTTTATGAGAAATGTGAGTATGTTACTGCAAAAAAGTTGATTTAAATTTAGTTTCAGGATAGGCGTGAATGCATTATTTGACATTTTCTTGCAAGATTAGGGAGAGTGGATGCCTAGAAAGAAGTTTATTTAAAATTAGTTTTAGGTTTCAGAGAGTAGATTCCTGAAAAAAATGTGTTTGTTTTATGAAAAATGTGAGTGTGTTACTGAAAAAAGTTGATTTAAATTTCCTTTTTGGATAAGGGTGATTGCAATATTTCAACAAGTTAATTGAAATTTTCTTGCAAGATTAGGGAGAGTGGATGCCTAGAAAGATGTTTTTTACAAATTCGTTTTAGGTTCCAGAGAGTGGATTCCTGAAAAAAAATTGTTTGTTTCATGAAAAATCTGAGTGTGTTACTGCAAAAAAGCTGATTTAAATTTAGTTTCAGGATAGGCGTGAATGCATCATTTCAACAAGTTAATTGAAATTTTCTTGCAAGATTAGGGAGAGTGGATGCCTAGAAAGATGTTTTTAAAAAATTAGTTTTAGGTTTCAGAGAGTAGATTCCTGAACAAAAATGTGTTTGTTTTATGAAAAATGTGAGTGTGTTGCTGCAAAAAATTTGATTTAAATTTAGTTTCAGGATAGGCGTGAATGCAATATTTCAACAAGTTAATTGAAATTTTCTTGCAAGATAAGGGAGAGTGGATGCCTAGAAAGATGTTTTAAAAAAATTAGTTTTAGGTTTCAGAGAGTAGATTCCTGAACAAAAATGTGTTTGTTTTATGAAAAATCTGAGTGTGTTACTGCAAAAAATTTGATTTAAATTTCGTTTTTGGATAAGGGTGATTGCAATATTTCAACAAGTTAATTGAAATTTTCTTGCAAGAATAGGGACAGTGGATGCCTAGAAAGATGTTTTTAAAAAATTAGTATTAGGTTCCAGAGAGTGGATTCCGGAAAAAAAAATTGTTTGTTTTATAAAAAAATGTGAGTGTCTTTCTGCAAAAAAGTTGATTAAAATGTAGTTTCAGGATAGGCGTGAATGCATCAATTCAACAAGTTAATTGAAATTTTCTTGCAAGATTAGGGAGAGTGGATGCCTAGAAAGAAGTTTATTTAAAATTAGTTTTAGGTTTCAGAGAGTAGATTCCTGAAAAAAAATGTGTTTGTTTTATGAAAAATGTGAGTGTGTTACTGCAAAAAGTTGTTTTAAATTTCGTTTTTGGATAATTAGTTTTAGGTTTCAGAGAGTAGATTCCTGAAAAAAAATGTGTTTGTTTTATAAAAAATGTAAGTGTGTTACTGCAAAAAAGTTGATTTAAATTTTGTTTTTGAATAAGGGTGATTGCAATATTTCAACAAGTTAATTGATTAGGGAGAGTGGATGCCTAGAAAGAAGTTTATTTAAAATTAGTTTTAGGTTTCAGAGAGTAGATTCCTGAAAATAAATGTGTTTGTTTTATGAAAAATGTGAGTGTGTTACTGCAAAAAGTTGATTTAAATTTCGTTTTTGGATAAGGGTGATTGCAATATTTCAACTAGTTAATTGAAAATTTCTTGCACGATTAGGGAGAGTGGATACATAGAAAGATGTTTTTTTTAATTCGTTTTAGGTTCCAGAGAGTTGATTAAAAAAAAGGTGTTTTTTTCATGACAAATGTGAGTGTGTTACTGCAAAAAAGTTGATATAATTTCGTTTTCGGATAAGGGTGATTGCAATATTTCAACAAGTTAATTGAAATTTTCTTACAAAATTAGAGAGAGTGGATGCCTACAAAGATGTATTTTAAAAATTAGTTTTAGGTTCCAGAGAGTGGATTCCTGAAAAAATAATTGTTTGTTTTATGAAAAATGTGAGTATGTTACTGCAAAAAAGTTGATTTTAATTTAGTTTCAGGATAGGAGTGAATGCATCATTTCAACAAGTCAATTGAAATTTTCTTGCACGATCAGGGTTCAGTGGATGCCTAGAAAGATGTTTTTTTAAATTAGTTTTAGGTTTCAGAGAATAGATTCCTGAAAAAAAATGTGTTTGTTTTATGAAAAATGTGAGTGTGTTACTGCAAAAAAGTTGATTTAAATTTAGTTTTTGGATAAGGGGGATTGCAATATTTCAACAAGTTAATTGAAATTTTCTTGCAAGATTAGGGAGAGTGGATGCCTAGAAAGATGTTTTTTACAAATTCGTTTTAGGTTCCAGAGAGTGGATTCCTGAAAAAAATGTGTTTGTTTCATGAAAAATCTGAGTGTGTTACTGCAAAAAAGCTGATTTAAATTTAGTTTCAGGATAGGCGTGAATGCATCATTTCAACAAGTTAATTGAAATTTTCTTGCAAGATTAGGGAGATTGGATGCCTAGAAAGATGTTTTTTAAAAATTAGTTTTAGGTTTCAGAGAGTAGATTCCTGAACAAAAATGTGTTTGTTTTATGAAAAATGTGAGTGTGTTACAGCAAAAAATTTGATTTAAATTTAGTTTCAGGATAGGCGTGAATGCAATATTTCAACAAGTTAATTGAAATTTTCTTGCAAGATAAGGGAGAGTGGATGCCTAGAAAGATGTTTTTAAAAATTAGTTTTAGGTTTCAGAGAGTAGATTCCTGAACAAAAATGTGTTTGTTTAATGAAAAATGTGAGTGTGTTACTGCAAAAAATTTGAATTAAATTTCGTTTTTGGATAAGGGTGATTGCAATATTTCAACAAGTTAATTGAAATTTTATTGCAAGAATAGGGACAGTGGATGCCTAGAAAGATGTTTTTTAAAAATTAGTTTTAGGTTCCAGAGAGTGGAATCCTGAAAAAAAAAATTTTCTTTTATAAAAAAATGTGAGTGTGTTTCTGCAAAAAAGTTGATTTAAATTTAGTTTCAGGATAGGCGTGAATGCATCATTTCAACAAGTTAATTAAAATTTTCTTGCAAGATTAAGGAGAGTGGATGCCTAGAAAGAAGTTTATTTAAAATTAGTTTTAGGTTTCAGAGAGTAGATTCCTAAAAAAAAATGTGTTTGTTTTATGAAAAATGTGAGTGTGTTACTGCAAAAAGTTGATTTAAATTTTGTTTTTGGATAATTAGTTTTAGGTTTCAGAGAGTAGATTCCTGAAAAAAAATGTGTTTGTTTTATAAAAAATGTGAGTGTGTTACTGCAAAAAAGTTGATTTAAATTTTGTTTTTGAATAAGGGTGATTGCAATATTTGAACAAGTTAATTGATTAGGGAGAGTGGATGCCTAGAAAGAATTTTTTTTAAAATTAGTTTTAGGTTTCAGAGAGTAGATTCCTGAAAAAAATGTGTTTGTTTTATGAAAAATGTGAGTGTGTTACTGCAAAAAGTTGATTTAAATTTCGTTTTTGGATAAGGGTGATTGCAATATTTCAACTAGTTAATTGAAATTTTCTTGCACGATTAGGGAGAGGGGATACATAGAAAGATGTTTTTTTTAATTCGTTTTAGGTTCCAGAGTTGATTAAAAAAATGTGTTTTTTTCATGACAAATGTGAGTGTGTTACTGCAAAAAAGTTTATTTAAATTTTGTTTTCGGATAAGGGTGATTGCAATATTTCAACAAGTTAATTGAAATTTTCTTGCAAAATTAGGGAGAGTGGATGCCTACAAAGATGTATTTTAAAAATTAGTTTTAGGTTCCAGAGAGTGGATTCCTGAAAAAATAATTGTTTGTTTTCTGAAAAATGTGAGTGTGTTACTGCAAAAAAGTTGATTTTAATTTAGTTTCAGGATAGGAGTGAATGCATCATTTCAACAAGTCAATTGAAATTTTCTTGCACGATTAGTGACAGCGGATGCCTAGATTGATGTTTTTTTAAATTAGTTTTAGGTTTCAGATAGTAGATTCCTGAAAAAAATGTGTTTGTTTTATGAAAAATGTGAGTGTGTTACTGCAAAAAAGTTGATTTTAATTTAGTTTCAGGATAGGAGTGAATGCATCATTTCAACAAGTTAATTGAAATTTTCTTGCAAGATTAGGGAGAGTGGATGCCTAGAAAGATGTTTTTAAAAAATTAGTTTTAGGTTTCAGAGAGTAGATTCCTGAACAAAAATGTGTTTGTTTTATGAAAAATGTGAGTGTGTTACTGCAAAAAATTTGATTTAAATTTAGTTTCAGGATAGGCGTGAATGCAATATTTCAACAAGTTAATTGAAATTTTCTTGCAAGATTAGGGAGAGTGGATGCCTAGAAAGATGTTTTTTTTAAAAATTAGTAGAAGGTTTCATACAGTGGATTCCTGAAAAAAGTGTGTTTGTTTTATGAAAAATTTTAGTGTGTTACTACAAAAAAGTTGATTTAAATTTCGTTTTTGGATAAGGGTGATTGCAATATTTCAACAAGTTAATTGAAATTTTCTTTCAAGATTAGGGAGAGTGGAGGCCTAGAAAGATGTTTTAAAAAAATTAGTTTTAGGTTCCAGAGAGTGGATTCCTGAAAATAATTATTTTGTTTCATGAGAAATGTGAGTATGTTACTGCAAAAAAGTTGATTTAAATTTAGTTTCAGGATAGGCGTGAATGCATTATTTGACATTTTCTTGCAAGATTAGGGAGAGTGGATGCCTAGAAAGAAGTTTATTTAAAATTAGTTTTAGGTTTCAGAGAGTAGATTCCTGAAAAAAATGTGTTTGTTTTATGAAAAATGTGAGTGTGTTACTGAAAAAAGTTGATTTAAATTTCCTTTTTGGATAAGGGTGATTGCAATATTTCAACAAGTTAATTGAAATTTTCTTGCAAGATTAGGGAGAGTGGATGCCTAGAAAGATGTTTTTTACAAATTCGTTTTAGGTTCCAGAGAGTGGATTCCTGAAAAAAAATTGTTTGTTTCATGAAAAATCTGAGTGTGTTACTGCAAAAAAGCTGATTTAAATTTAGTTTCAGGATAGGCGTGAATGCATCATTTCAACAAGTTAATTGAAATTTTCTTGCAAGATTAGGGAGAGTGGATGCCTAGAAAGATGTTTTTTAAAAATTAGTTTTAGGTTTCAGAGAGTAGATTCCTGAACAAAAATGTGTTCGTTTTATGAAAAATGTGAGTGTGTTACTGCAAAAAATTTGATTTAGATTTAGTTTCAGGATAGGCGTGAATGCAATATTTCAACAAGTTAATTGAAATTTTCTTGCAAGATGAGGGAGAGTGGATGCCTAGAAAGATGTTTTTTAAAAATTAGTTTTAGGTTTCAGAGAGTAGATTCCTGAACAAAAATGTGTTTGTTTTATGTAAAATGTGAGTGTGTTACTGCAAAAAATTTGATTAAAATTTTGTTTTTGGATAAGGGTGATTGCAATATTTCAACAAGTTAATTGAAATTTTCTTGCAAGAATAGGGACAGTGGATGCCTAGAAAGATGTTTTTTAAAAATTAGTTTTAGGTTCCAGAGAGTGGATTCCTGAAAAAAAATTGTTTGTTTTATAAAAAAATGTGAGTGTGTTTCTGCAAAAAAGTTGATGTAAATTTAGTTTCAGGATAGGCGTGAATGCATCATTTCAACAAGTTAATTGAAATTTTCTTGCAAGATTAGGGAGAGTGGATGCCTAGAAAGAAGTTTATTTAAAATTAGTTTTAGGTTTCAGAGAGTAGATTCCTGAAAACAAATGTGTTTGTTTTATGAAAAATGTGAGTGTGTTACTGCAAAAAGTTGATTTAAATTTCGTTTTTGGATAATTAGTTTTAGGTTTCAGAGAGTAGATTCCTGAAAAAAAATGTGTTTGTTTTATAAAAAATGTGAGTGTGTTACTGCAAAAAAGTTGATTTAAATTTTGTTTTTGAATAAGGGTGATTGCAATATTTCAACAAGTTAATTGATTAGGGAGAGTGGATGCCTAGAAAGAAGTTTATTTAAAATTAGTTTTAGGTTTCAGAGAGTAGATTCCTGAAAAAAAATGTTTTTGTTTTATGAAAAATGTGAGTGTGTTACTGCAAAAAGTTGATTTAAATTTCGTTTTTGGATAAGGGTGATTGCAATATTTCAACTAGTTAATTGAAATTTTCTTGCACGATTAGGGAGAGTGGATACATAGAAAGATGTTTTTTTTAATTCGTTTTAGGTTCCAGAGAGTTGATTAAAAAAATGTGTTTTTTTCATGACAAATGTGAGTGTGTTACTGCAAAAAAGTTGATTTAAATTTCGTTTTCGGATAAGGGTGATTGCAATATTTCAACAAGTTAATTGAAATTTTCTTGCAAAATTAGGGAGAGTGGATGCCTACAAAGATGTATTTTAAAAATTAGTTTTAGGTTCCAGAGAGTGGATTCCTGAAAAAATAATTGTTTGTTTTATGAAAAATGTGAGTGTGTTACTGCAAAAAAGTTGATTTTAATTTAGTTTCAGGATAGGAGTGAATGCATCATTTCAACAAGTCAATTGAAATTTTCTTGCACGATTAGGGACAGTGGATGCTTAGAAAGATGTTTTTTTAAATTAGTTTTAGGTTTCAGAGAGTAGATTCCTGAAAAAAAATGTGTTTGTTTTATGAAAAATGTGAGTGTGTTACTGCAAAAAAGTTGATTTAAATTTCGTTTTTGGATAAGGGGATTGCAATATTTCAACAAGTTAATTGAAATTTTCTTGCAAGATTAGGGAGAGTGGAGGCCTAGAAAGATGTTTTTAAAAAATTAGTTTTAGGTTCCAGAGAGTGGATTCCTGAAAAAAATTATTTTGTTTTATGAGAAATGTGAGTATGTTACTGCAAAAAAGTTGATTTAAATTTAGTTTCAGGATAGGCGTGAATGCATTATTTCAACAAGTTAATTGACATTTTCTTGCAAGATTAGGGAGAGTGGATGCCTAGAAAGAAGTTTATTTAAAATTAGTTTTAGGTTTCAGAGAGTAGATTCCTGAAAAAAATGTGTTTGTTTTATGAAAAATGTGAGTGTGTTACTGAAAAAAGATGATTTAAATTTCCTTTTTGGATAAGGGTGATTGCAATATTTCAACAAGTTAATTGAAATTTTCTTGCAAGATTAGGGAAAGTGGATGCCTAGAAAGATGTTTTTTTAAAAATTAGTAGAAAGTTTCATACAGTGGATTCCTGAAAAAAGTGTGTTTGTTTTATGAAAAATGTGAGTGTGTTACTACAAAAAAGTTGATTTAAATTTCGTTTTTGGATAAGGGTGATTGCAATATTTCAACAAGTTAATTGAAATTTTCTTTCAAGATTAGGGAGAGTGGAGGCCTAGAAAGATGTTTTAAAAAAATTAGTTTTAGGTTCCAGAGAGTGGATTCCTGAAAATAATTATTTTGTTTTATGAGAAATGTGAGTATGTTACTGCAAAAAAGTTGATTTAAATTTAGTTTCAGGATAGGCGTGAATGCATTATTTGACATTTTCTTGCAAGATTAGGGAGAGTGGATGCCTAGAAAGAAGTTTATTTAAAATTAGTTTTAGGTTTCAGAGAGTAGATTCCTGAAAAAAATGTGTTTGTTTTATGAAAAATGTGAGTGTGTTACTGAAAAAGGTTGATTTAAATTTCATTTTTGGATAAGGGTGATTGCAATATTTCAACAAGTTAATTGAAATTTTCTTGCACGATTAGGGAGAGTGGATACATAGAAAGATGTTTTTTTTAATTCGTTTTAGGTTCCAGAGAGTTGATTAAAAAAATTTGTTTTTTTCATGACAAATGTGAGTGTGTTACTGCAAAAAAGTTGATTTAAATTTCGTTTTCGGATAAGGGTGATTGCAATATTTCAACAAGTTAATTGAAATTTTCTTGCAAAATTAGGGAGAGTGGATGCCTACAAAGATGTATTTTAAAAATTAGTTTTAGGTTCCAGAGAGTGGATTCCTGAAAAAATAATTGTTTGTTTTATGAAAAATGTGAGTGTGTTACTGCAAAAAAGTTGATTTTAATTTAGTTTCAGGATAGGAGTGAATGCATCATTTCAACAAGTCAATTGAAATTTTCTTGCACGATTAGGGACAGTGGATGCTTAGAAAGATGTTTTTTTAAATTAGTTTTAGGTTTCAGAGAGTAGATTCCTGAAAAAAAAATGTGTTTGTTTTATGAAAAATGTGAGTGTGTTACTGCAAAAAAGTTGATTTAAATTTCGTTTTTGGATAAGGGGATTGCAATATTTCAACAAGTTAATTGAAATTTTCTTGCAAGATTAGGGAGAGTGGAGGCCTAGAAAGATGTTTTTAAAAAATTAGTTTTAGGTTCCAGAGAGTGGATTCCTGAAAAAAATTATTTTGTTTTATGAGAAATGTGAGTATGTTACTGCAAAAAAGTTGATTTAAATTTAGTTTCAGGATAGGCGTGAATGCATTATTTCAACAAGTTAATTGACATTTTCTTGCAAGATTAGGGAGAGTGGATGCCTAGAAAGAAGTTTATTTAAAATTAGTTTTAGGTTTCAGAGAGTAGATTCCTGAAAAAAATGTGTTTGTTTTATGAAAAATGTGAGTGTGTTACTGAAAAAAGATGATTTAAATTTCCTTTTTGGATAAGGGTGATTGCAATATTTCAACAAGTTAATTGAAATTTTCTTGCAAGATTAGGGAAAGTGGATGCCTAGAAAGATGTTTTTTTTAAAATTAGTAGAAAGTTTCATACAGTGGATTCCTGAAAAAAGTGTGTTTGTTTTATGAAAAATGTGAGTGTGTTACTACAAAAAAGTTGATTTAAATTTCGTTTTTGGATAAGGGTGATTGCAATATTTCAACAAGTTAATTGAAATTTTCTTTCAAGATTAGGGAGAGTGGAGGCCTAGAAAGATGTTTTAAAAAAATTAGTTTTAGGTTCCAGAGAGTGGATTCCTGAAAATAATTATTTTGTTTTATGAGAAATGTGAGTATGTTACTGCAAAAAAGTTGATTTAAATTTAGTTTCAGGATAGGCGTGAATGCATTATTTGACATTTTCTTGCAAGATTAGGGAGAGTGGATGCCTAGAAAGAAGTTTATTTAAAATTAGTTTTAGGTTTCAGAGAGTAGATTCCTGAAAAAAATGTGTTTGTTTTATGAAAAATGTGAGTGTGTTACTGAAAAAAGTTGATTTAAATTTCATTTTTGGATAAGGGTGATTGCAATATTTCAACAAGTTAATTGAAATTTTCTTCCAAGATTAGGGAGAGTGGATGCCTAGAAAGATGTTTTTTACAAATTCGTTTTAGGTTCCAGAGAGAGGATTCCTGAAAAAAAAATGTTTGTTTCATGAAAAATCTGAGTGTGTTACTGCAAAAAAGCTGATTTAAATTTAGTTTCAGGATAGGCGTGAATGCATCATTTCAACAAGTTAATTGAAATTTTCTTGCAAGATTAGGGAGAGTGGATGCCTAGAAAGATGTTTTTAAAAAATTAGTTTTAGGTTTCAGAGAGTAGATTCCTGAACAAAAATGTGTTTGTTTTATGAAAAATGTGAGTGTGTTGCTGCAAAAAATTTGATTTAAATTTAGTTTCAGGATAGGCGTGAATGCAATATTTCAACAAGTTAATTGAAATTTTCTTGCAAGATAAGGGAGAGTGGATGCCTAGAAAGATGTTTTAAAAAAATTAGTTTTAGGTTTCAGAGAGTAGATTCCTGAACAAAAATGTGTTTGTTTTATGAAAAATCTGAGTGTGTTTCTGCAAAAAATTTGATTTAAATTTCGTTTTTGGATAAGGGTGATTGCAATATTTCAACAAGTTAATTGAAATTTTCTTGCAAGAATAGGGACAGTGGATGCCTAGAAAGATGTTTTTAAAAAATTAGTATTAGGTTCCAGAGAGTGGATTCCGGAAAAAAAAATTGTTTGTTTTATAAAAAAATGTGAGTGTCTTTCTGCAAAAAAGTTGATTAAAATTTAGTTTCAGGATAGGCGTGAATGCATCAATTCAACAAGTTAATTGAAATTTTCTTGCAAGATTAGGGAGAGTGGATGCCTAGAAAGAAGTTTATTTAAAATTAGTTTTAGGTTTCAGAGAGTAGATTCCTGAAAAAAAATGTGTTTGTTTTATGAAAAATGTGAGTGTGTTACTGCAAAAAGTTGTTTTAAATTTCGTTTTTGGATAATTAGTTTTAGGTTTCAGAGAGTAGATTCCTGAAAAAAAATGTGTTTGTTTTATAAAAAATGTAAGTGTGTTACTGCAAAAAAGTTGATTTAAATTTTGTTTTTGAATAAGGGTGATTGCAATATTTCAACAAGTTAATTGATTAGGGAGAGTGGATGCCTAGAAAGAAGTTTATTTAAAATTTTTTTAGGTTTCAGAGAGTAGATTCCTGAAAATAAATGTGTTTGTTTTATGAAAAATGTGAGTGTGTTACTGCAAAAAGTTGATTTAAATTTCGTTTTTGGATAAGGGTGATTGCAATATTTCAACTAGTTAATTGAAAATTTCTTGCACGATTAGGGAGAGTGGATACATAGAAAGATGTTTTTTTTAATTCGTTTTAGGTTCCAGAGAGTTGATTAAAAAAAGGTGTTTTTTTCATGACAAATGTGAGTGTGTTACTGCAAAAAAGTTGATTTAAATTTCGTTTTCGGATAAGGGTGATTGCAATATTTCAACAAGTTAATTGAAATTTTCTTACAAAATTAGAGAGAGTGGATGCCTACAAAGATGTATTTTAAAAATTAGTTTTAGGTTCCAGAGAGTGGATTCCTGAAAAAATAATTGTTTGTTTTATGAAAAATGTGAGTATGTTACTGCAAAAAAGTTGATTTTAATTTAGTTTCAGGATAGGAGTGAATGCATCATTTCAACAAGTCAATTGAAATTTTCTTGCACGATCAGGGTTCAGTGGATGCCTAGAAAGATGTTTTTTTAAATTAGTTTTAGGTTTCAGAGAATAGATTCCTGAAAAAAAATGTGTTTGTTTTATGAAAAATGTGAGTGTGTTACTGCAAAAAAGTTGATTTAAATTTAGTTTTTGGATAAGGGGGATTGCAATATTTCAACAAGTTAATTGAAATTTTCTTGCAAGATTAGGGAGAGTGGATGCCTAGAAAGATGTTTTTTACAAATTCGTTTTAGGTTCCAGAGAGTGGATTCCTGAAAAAAATGTGTTTGTTTCATGAAAAATCTGAGTGTGTTACTGCAAAAAAGCTGATTTAAATTTAGTTTCAGGATAGGCGTGAATGCATCATTTCAACAAGTTAATTGAAATTTTCTTGCAAGATTAGGGAGATTGGATGCCTAGAAAGATGTTTTTTAAAAATTAGTTTTAGGTTTCAGAGAGTAGATTCCTGAACAAAAATGTGTTTGTTTTATGAAAAATGTGAGTGTGTTACTGCAAAAAATTTGATTTAAATTTAGTTTCAGGATAGGCGTGAATGCAATATTTCAACAAGTTAATTGAAATTTTCTTGCAAGATAAGGGAGAGTGGATGCCTAGAAAGATGTTTTTAAAAATTAGTTTTAGGTTTCAGAGAGTAGATTCCTGAACAAAAATGTGTTTGTTTAATGAAAAATGTGAGTGTGTTACTGCAAAAAATTTGAATTAAATTTCGTTTTTGGATAAGGGTGATTGCAATATTTCAACAAGTTAATTGAAATTTTATTGCAAGAATAGGCACAGTGGATGCCTAGAAAGATGTTTTTTAAAAATTAGTTTTAGGTTCCAGAGAGTGGAATCCTGAAAAAAAAAAATTTCTTTTATAAAAAAATGTGAGTGTGTTTCTGCAAAAAAGTTGATTTAAATTTAGTTTCAGGATAGGCGTGAATGCATCATTTCAACAAGTTAATTAAAATTTTCTTGCAAGATTAAGGAGAGTGGATGCCTAGAAAGAAGTTTATTTAAAATTAGTTTTAGGTTTCAGAGAGTAGATTCCTGAAAAAAAATGTGTTTGTTTTATGAAAAATGTGAGTGTGTTACTGCAAAAAGTTGATTTAAATTTTGTTTTTGGATAATTAGTTTTAGGTTTCAGAGAGTAGATTCCTGAAAAAAAATGTGTTTGTTTTATAAAAAATGTGAGTGTGTTACTGCAAAAAAGTTGATTTAAATTTTGTTTTTGAATAAGGGTGATTGCAATATTTGAACAAGTTAATTGATTAGGGAGAGTGGATGCCTAGAAAGAATTTTTTAAAAAATTAGTTTTAGGTTTCAGAGAGTAGATTCCTGAAAAAAATGTGTTTGTTTTATGAAAAATGTGAGTGTGTTACTGCAAAAAGTTGATTTAAATTTCGTTTTTGGATAAGGGTGATTGCAATATTTCAACTAGTTAATTGAAATTTTCTTGCACGATTAGGGAGAGGGGATACATAGAAAGATGCTTTTTTTAATTCGTTTTAGGTTCCAGAGTTGATTAAAAAAATGTGTTTTTTTCATGACAAATGTGAGTGTGTTACTGCAAAAAAGTTTATTTAAATTTTGTTTTCGGATAAGGGTGATTGCAATATTTCAACAAGTTAATTGAAATTTTCTTGCAAAATTAGGGAGAGTGGATGCCTACAAAGATGTATTTTAAAAATTAGTTTTAGGTTCCAGAGAGTGGATTCCTGAAAAAATAATTGTTTGTTTTCTGAAAAATGTGAGTGTGTTACTGCAAAAAAGTTGATTTTAATTTAGTTTCAGGATAGGAGTGAATGCATCATTTCAACAAGTCAATTGAAATTTTCTTGCACGATTAGTGACAGCGGATGCCTAGATTGATGTTTTTTTAAATTAGTTTTAGGTTTCAGATAGTAGATTCCTGAAAAAAATGTGTTTGTTTTATGAAAAATGTGAGTGTGTTACTGCAAAAAAGTTGATTTTAATTTAGTTTCAGGATAGGAGTGAATGCATCATTTCAACAAGTTAATTGAAATTTTCTTGCAAGATTAGGGAGAGTGGATGCCTAGAAAGATGTTTTTAAAAAATTAGTTTTAGGTTTCAGAGAGTAGATTCCTGAACAAAAATGTGTTTGTTTTATGAAAAATGTGAGTGTGTTACTGCAAAAAATTTGATTTAAATTTAGTTTCAGGATAGGCGTGAATGCAATATTTCAACAAGTTAATTGAAATTTTCTTGCAAGATTAGGGAGAGTGGATGCCTAGAAAGATGTTTTTTTTAAAAATTAGTAGAAGGTTTCATACAGTGGATTCCTGAAAAAAGTGTGTTTGTTTTATGAAAAATTTTAGTGTGTTACTACAAAAAAGTTGATTTAAATTTCGTTTTTGGATAAGGGTGATTGCAATATTTCAACAAGTTAATTGAAATTTTCTTTCAAGATTAGGGAGAGTGGAGGCCTAGAAAGATGTTTTTTTTAATTCGTTTTAGGTTCCAGAGAGTTGATTAAAAAAATGTGTTTTTTTCATGACAAATGTGAGTGTGTTACTGCAAAAAAGTTGATTTAAATTTCGTTTTCGGATAAGGGTGATTGCAATATTTCAACAAGTTAATTGAAATTTTCTTGCAAAATTAGGGAGAGTGGATGCCTACAAAGATGTATTTTAAAAATTAGTTTTAGGTTCCAGAGAGTGGATTCCTGAAAAAATAATTGTTTGTTTTATGAAAAATGTGAGTGTGTTACTGCAAAAAAGTTGATTTTAATTTAGTTTCAGGATAGGAGTGAATGCATCATTTCAACAAGTCAATTGAAATTTTCTTGCACGATTAGGGACAGTGGATGCTTAGAAAGATGTTTTTTTAAATTAGTTTTAGGTTTCAGAGAGTAGATTCCTGAAAAAAAATGTGTTTGTTTTATGAAAAATGTGAGTGTGTTACTGCAAAAAAGTTGATTTAAATTTCGTTTTTGGATAAGGGGATTGCAATATTTCAACAAGTTAATTGAAATTTTCTTGCAAGATTAGGGAGAGTGGAGGCCTAGAAAGATGTTTTTAAAAAATTAGTTTTAGGTTCCAGAGAGTGGATTCCTGAAAAAAATTATTTTGTTTTATGAGAAATGTGAGTATGTTACTGCAAAAAAGTTGATTTAAATTTAGTTTCAGGATAGGCGTGAATGCATTATTTCAACAAGTTAATTGACATTTTCTTGCAAGATTAGGGAGAGTGGATGCCTAGAAAGAAGTTTATTTAAAATTAGTTTTAGGTTTCAGAGAGTAGATTCCTGAAAAAAATGTGTTTGTTTTATGAAAAATGTGAGTGTGTTACTGAAAAAAGATGATTTAAATTTCCTTTTTGGATAAGGGTGATTGCAATATTTCAACAAGTTAATTGAAATTTTCTTGCAAGATTAGGGAAAGTGGATGCCTAGAAAGATGTTTTTTTAAAAATTAGTAGAAAGTTTCATACAGTGGATTCCTGAAAAAAGTGTGTTTGTTTTATGAAAAATGTGAGTGTGTTACTACAAAAAAGTTGATTTAAATTTCGTTTTTGGATAAGGGTGATTGCAATATTTCAACAAGTTAATTGAAATTTTCTTTCAAGATTAGGGAGAGTGGAGGCCTAGAAAGATGTTTTAAAAAAATTAGTTTTAGGTTCCAGAGAGTGGATTCCTGAAAATAATTATTTTGTTTTATGAGAAATGTGAGTATGTTACTGCAAAAAAGTTGATTTAAATTTAGTTTCAGGATAGGCGTGAATGCATTATTTGACATTTTCTTGCAAGATTAGGGAGAGTGGATGCCTAGAAAGAAGTTTATTTAAAATTAGTTTTAGGTTTCAGAGAGTAGATTCCTGAAAAAAATGTGTTTGTTTTATGAAAAATGTGAGTGTGTTACTGAAAAAAGTTGATTTAAATTTCATTTTTGGATAAGGGTGATTGCAATATTTCAACAAGTTAATTGAAATTTTCTTGCACGATTAGGGAGAGTGGATACATAGAAAGATGTTTTTTTTAATTCGTTTTAGGTTCCAGAGAGTTGATTAAAAAAATTTGTTTTTTTCATGACAAATGTGAGTGTGTTACTGCAAAAAAGTTGATTTAAATTTCGTTTTCGGATAAGGGTGATTGCAATATTTCAACAAGTTAATTGAAATTTTCTTGCAAAATTAGGGAGAGTGGATGCCTACAAAGATGTATTTTAAAAATTAGTTTTAGGTTCCAGAGAGTGGATTCCTGAAAAAATAATTGTTTGTTTTATGAAAAATGTGAGTGTGTTACTGCAAAAAAGTTGATTTTAATTTAGTTTCAGGATAGGAGTGAATGCATCATTTCAACAAGTCAATTGAAATTTTCTTGCACGATTAGGGACAGTGGATGCTTAGAAAGATGTTTTTTTAAATTAGTTTTAGGTTTCAGAGAGTAGATTCCTGAAAAAAAAATGTGTTTGTTTTATGAAAAATGTGAGTGTGTTACTGCAAAAAAGTTGATTTAAATTTCGTTTTTGGATAAGGGGATTGCAATATTTCAACAAGTTAATTGAAATTTTCTTGCAAGATTAGGGAGAGTGGAGGCCTAGAAAGATGTTTTTAAAAAATTAGTTTTAGGTTCCAGAGAGTGGATTCCTGAAAAAAATTATTTTGTTTTATGAGAAATGTGAGTATGTTACTGCAAAAAAGTTGATTTAAATTTAGTTTCAGGATAGGCGTGAATGCATTATTTCAACAAGTTAATTGACATTTTCTTGCAAGATTAGGGAGAGTGGATGCCTAGAAAGAAGTTTATTTAAAATTAGTTTTAGGTTTCAGAGAGTAGATTCCTGAAAAAAATGTGTTTGTTTTATGAAAAATGTGAGTGTGTTACTGAAAAAAGATGATTTAAATTTCCTTTTTGGATAAGGGTGATTGCAATATTTCAACAAGTTAATTGAAATTTTCTTGCAAGATTAGGGAAAGTGGATGCCTAGAAAGATGTTTTTTTTAAAATTAGTAGAAAGTTTCATACAGTGGATTCCTGAAAAAAGTGTGTTTGTTTTATGAAAAATGTGAGTGTGTTACTACAAAAAAGTTGATTTAAATTTCGTTTTTGGATAAGGGTGATTGCAATATTTCAACAAGTTAATTGAAATTTTCTTTCAAGATTAGGGAGAGTGGAGGCCTAGAAAGATGTTTTAAAAAAATTAGTTTTAGGTTCCAGAGAGTGGATTCCTGAAAATAATTATTTTGTTTTATGAGAAATGTGAGTATGTTACTGCAAAAAAGTTGATTTAAATTTAGTTTCAGGATAGGCGTGAATGCATTATTTGACATTTTCTTGCAAGATTAGGGAGAGTGGATGCCTAGAAAGAAGTTTATTTAAAATTAGTTTTAGGTTTCAGAGAGTAGATTCCTGAAAAAAATGTGTTTGTTTTATGAAAAATGTGAGTGTGTTACTGAAAAAAGTTGATTTAAATTTCATTTTTGGATAAGGGTGATTGCAATATTTCAACAAGTTAATTGAAATTTTCTTCCAAGATTAGGGAGAGTGGATGCCTAGAAAGATGTTTTTTACAAATTCGTTTTAGGTTCCAGAGAGAGGATTCCTGAAAAAAAAATGTTTGTTTCATGAAAAATCTGAGTGTGTTACTGCAAAAAAGCTGATTTAAATTTAGTTTCAGGATAGGCGTGAATGCAATATTTCAACAAGTTAATTGAAATTTTCTTGCAAGATAAGGGAGAGTGGATGCCTAGAAAGATGTTTTAAAAAAATTAGTTTTAGGTTTCAGAGAGTAGATTCCTGAACAAAAATGTGTTTGTTTTATGAAAAATCTGAGTGTGTTTCTGCAAAAAATTTGATTTAAATTTCGTTTTTGGATAAGGGTGATTGCAATATTTCAACAAGTTAATTGAAATTTTCTTGCAAGAATAGGGACAGTGGATGCCTAGAAAGATGTTTTTAAAAAATTAGTATTAGGTTCCAGAGAGTGGATTCCGGAAAAAAAAATTGTTTGTTTTATAAAAAAATGTGAGTGTCTTTCTGCAAAAAAGTTGATTAAAATTTAGTTTCAGGATAGGCGTGAATGCATCAATTCAACAAGTTAATTGAAATTTTCTTGCAAGATTAGGGAGAGTGGATGCCTAGAAAGAAGTTTATTTAAAATTAGTTTTAGGTTTCAGAGAGTAGATTCCTGAAAAAAAATGTGTTTGTTTTATGAAAAATGTGAGTGTGTTACTGCAAAAAGTTGTTTTAAATTTCGTTTTTGGATAATTAGTTTTAGGTTTCAGAGAGTAGATTCCTGAAAAAAAATGTGTTTGTTTTATAAAAAATGTAAGTGTGTTACTGCAAAAAAGTTGATTTAAATTTTGTTTTTGAATAAGGGTGATTGCAATATTTCAACAAGTTAATTGATTAGGGAGAGTGGATGCCTAGAAAGAAGTTTATTTACAATTTTTTTAGGTTTCAGAGAGTAGATTCCTGAAAATAAATGTGTTTGTTTTATGAAAAATGTGAGTGTGTTACTGCAAAAAGTTGATTTAAATTTCGTTTTTGGATAAGGGTGATTGCAATATTTCAACTAGTTAATTGAAAATTTCTTGCACGATTAGGGAGAGTGGATACATAGAAAGATGTTTTTTTTAATTCGTTTTAGGTTCCAGAGAGTTGATTAAAAAAAGGTGTTTTTTTCATGACAAATGTGAGTGTGTTACTGCAAAAAAGTTGATTTAAATTTCGTTTTCGGATAAGGGTGATTGCAATATTTCAACAAGTTAATTGAAATTTTCTTACAAAATTAGAGAGAGTGGATGCCTACAAAGATGTATTTTAAAAATTAGTTTTAGGTTCCAGAGAGTGGATTCCTGAAAAAATAATTGTTTGTTTTATGAAAAATGTGAGTATGTTACTGCAAAAAAGTTGATTTTAATTTAGTTTCAGGATAGGAGTGAATGCATCATTTCAACAAGTCAATTGAAATTTTCTTGCACGATCAGGGTTCAGTGGATGCCTAGAAAGATGTTTTTTTAAATTAGTTTTAGGTTTCAGAGAATAGATTCCTGAAAAAAAATGTGTTTGTTTTATGAAAAATGTGAGTGTGTTACTGCAAAAAAGTTGATTTAAATTTAGTTTTTGGATAAGGGGGATTGCAATATTTCAACAAGTTAATTGAAATTTTCTTGCAAGATTAGGGAGAGTGGATGCCTAGAAAGATGTTTTTTACAAATTCGTTTTAGGTTCCAGAGAGTGGATTCCTGAAAAAAATGTGTTTGTTTCATGAAAAATCTGAGTGTGTTACTGCAAAAAAGCTGATTTAAATTTAGTTTCAGGATAGGCGTGAATGCATCATTTCAACAAGTTAATTGAAATTTTCTTGCAAGATTAGGGAGATTGGATGCCTAGAAAGATGTTTTTTAAAAATTAGTTTTAGGTTTCAGAGAGTAGATTCCTGAACAAAAATGTGTTTGTTTTATGAAAAATGTGAGTGTGTTACTGCAAAAAATTTGATTTAAATTTAGTTTCAGGATAGGCGTGAATGCAATATTTCAACAAGTTAATTGAAATTTTCTTGCAAGATAAGGGAGAGTGGATGCCTAGAAAGATGTTTTTAAAAATTAGTTTTAGGTTTCAGAGAGTAGATTCCTGAACAAAAATGTGTTTGTTTAATGAAAAATGTGAGTGTGTTACTGCAAAAAATTTGAATTAAATTTCGTTTTTGGATAAGGGTGATTGCAATATTTCAACAAGTTAATTGAAATTTTATTGCAAGAATAGGCACAGTGGATGCCTAGAAAGATGTTTTTTAAAAATTAGTTTTAGGTTCCAGAGAGTGGAATCCTGAAAAAAAAAAATTTCTTTTATAAAAAAATGTGAGTGTGTTTCTGCAAAAAAGTTGATTTAAATTTAGTTTCAGGATAGGCGTGAATGCATCATTTCAACAAGTTAATTAAAATTTTCTTGCAAGATTAAGGAGAGTGGATGCCTAGAAAGAAGTTTATTTAAAATTAGTTTTAGGTTTCAGAGAGTAGATTCCTGAAAAAAAATGTGTTTGTTTTATGAAAAATGTGAGTGTGTTACTGCAAAAAGTTGATTTAAATTTTGTTTTTGGATAATTAGTTTTAGGTTTCAGAGAGTAGATTCCTGAAAAAAAATGTGTTTGTTTTATAAAAAATGTGAGTGTGTTACTGCAAAAAAGTTGATTTAAATTTTGTTTTTGAATAAGGGTGATTGCAATATTTGAACAAGTTAATTGATTAGGGAGAGTGGATGCCTAGAAAGAATTTTTTTAAAAATTAGTTTTAGGTTTCAGAGAGTAGATTCCTGAAAAAAATGTGTTTGTTTTATGAAAAATGTGAGTGTGTTACTGCAAAAAGTTGATTTAAATTTCGTTTTTGGATAAGGGTGATTGCAATATTTCAACTAGTTAATTGAAATTTTCTTGCACGATTAGGGAGAGGGGATACATAGAAAGATGTTTTTTTTAATTCGTTTTAGGTTCCAGAGTTGATTAAAAAAATGTGTTTTTTTCATGACAAATGTGAGTGTGTTACTGCAAAAAAGTTTATTTAAATTTTGTTTTCGGATAAGGGTGATTGCAATATTTCAACAAGTTAATTGAAATTTTCTTGCAAAATTAGGGAGAGTGGATGCCTACAAAGATGTATTTTAAAAATTAGTTTTAGGTTCCAGAGAGTGGATTCCTGAAAAAATAATTGTTTGTTTTCTGAAAAATGTGAGTGTGTTACTGCAAAAAAGTTGATTTTAATTTAGTTTCAGGATAGGAGTGAATGCATCATTTCAACAAGTCAATTGAAATTTTCTTGCACGATTAGTGACAGCGGATGCCTAGATTGATGTTTTTTTAAATTAGTTTTAGGTTTCAGATAGTAGATTCCTGAAAAAAATGTGTTTGTTTTATGAAAAATGTGAGTGTGTTACTGCAAAAAAGTTGATTTTAATTTAGTTTCAGGATAGGAGTGAATGCATCATTTCAACAAGTTAATTGAAATTTTCTTGCAAGATTAGGGAGAGTGGATGCCTAGAAAGATGTTTTTAAAAAATTAGTTTTAGGTTTCAGAGAGTAGATTCCTGAACAAAAATGTGTTTGTTTTATGAAAAATGTGAGTGTGTTACTGCAAAAAATTTGATTTAAATTTAGTTTCAGGATAGGCGTGAATGCAATATTTCAACAAGTTAATTGAAATTTTCTTGCAAGATTAGGGAGAGTGGATGCCTAGAAAGATGTTTTTTTTAAAAATTAGTAGAAGGTTTCATACAGTGGATTCCTGAAAAAAGTGTGTTTGTTTTATGAAAAATTTTAGTGTGTTACTACAAAAAAGTTGATTTAAATTTCGTTTTTGGATAAGGGTGATTGCAATATTTCAACAAGTTAATTGAAATTTTCTTTCAAGATTAGGGAGAGTGGAGGCCTAGAAAGATGTTATAAAAAAATTAGTTTTAGGTTCCAGAGAGTGGATTCCTGAAAATAATTATTTTGTTTTATGAGAAATGTGAGTATGTTACTGCAAAAAAGTTGATTTAAATTTAGTTTCAGGATAGGCGTGAATGCATTATTTCAACAAGTTAATTGACATTTTCTTGCAAGATTAGGGAGAGTGGATGCCTAGAAAGAAGTTTATTTAAAATTAGTTTTAGGTTTCAGAGAGTAGATTCCTGAAAAAAATGTGTTTGTTTTATGAAAAATGTGAGTGTGTTACTGAAAAAAGATGATTTAAATTTCCTTTTTGGATAAGGGTGATTGCAATATTTCAACTAGTTAATTGAAATTTTCTTGCACGATTAGGGAGAGGGGATACATAGAAAGATGTTTTTTTTAATTCGTTTTAGGTTCCAGAGTTGATTAAAAAAATGTGTTTTTTTCATGACAAATGTGAGTGTGTTACTGCAAAAAAGTTTATTTAAATTTTGTTTTCGGATAAGGGTGATTGCAATATTTCAACAAGTTAATTGAAATTTTCTTGCAAAATTAGGGAGAGTGGATGCCTACAAAGATGTATTTTAAAAATTAGTTTTAGGTTCCAGAGAGTGGATTCCTGAAAAAATAATTGTTTGTTTTCTGAAAAATGTGAGTGTGTTACTGCAAAAAAGTTGATTTTAATTTAGTTTCAGGATAGGAGTGAATGCATCATTTCAACAAGTCAATTGAAATTTTCTTGCACGATTAGTGACAGCGGATGCCTAGATTGATGTTTTTTTAAATTAGTTTTAGGTTTCAGATAGTAGATTCCTGAAAAAAATGTGTTTGTTTTATGAAAAATGTGAGTGTGTTACTGCAAAAAAGTTGATTTTAATTTAGTTTCAGGATAGGAGTGAATGCATCATTTCAACAAGTTAATTGAAATTTTCTTGCAAGATTAGGGAGAGTGGATGCCTAGAAAGATGTTTTTAAAAAATTAGTTTTAGGTTTCAGAGAGTAGATTCCTGAACAAAAATGTGTTTGTTTTATGAAAAATGTGAGTGTGTTACTGCAAAAAATTTGATTTAAATTTAGTTTCAGGATAGGCGTGAATGCAATATTTCAACAAGTTAATTGAAATTTTCTTGCAAGATTAGGGAGAGTGGATGCCTAGAAAGATGTTTTTTTTAAAAATTAGTAGAAGGTTTCATACAGTGGATTCCTGAAAAAAGTGTGTTTGTTTTATGAAAAATTTTAGTGTGTTACTACAAAAAAGTTGATTTAAATTTCGTTTTTGGATAAGGGTGATTGCAATATTTCAACAAGTTAATTGAAATTTTCTTTCAAGATTAGGGAGAGTGGAGGCCTAGAAAGATGTTATAAAAAAATTAGTTTTAGGTTCCAGAGAGTGGATTCCTGAAAATAATTATTTTGTTTTATGAGAAATGTGAGTATGTTACTGCAAAAAAGTTGATTTAAATTTAGTTTCAGGATAGGCGTGAATGCATTATTTCAACAAGTTAATTGACATTTTCTTGCAAGATTAGGGAGAGTGGATGCCTAGAAAGAAGTTTATTTAAAATTAGTTTTAGGTTTCAGAGAGTAGATTCCTGAAAAAAATGTGTTTGTTTTATGAAAAATGTGAGTGTGTTACTGAAAAAAGATGATTTAAATTTCCTTTTTGGATAAGGGTGATTGCAATATTTCAACAAGTTAATTGAAATTTTCTTGCAAGATTAGGGAAAGTGGATGCCTAGAAAGATGTTTTTTTAAAAATTAGTAGAAAGTTTCATACAGTGGATTCCTGAAAAAAGTGTGTTTGTTTTATGAAAAATGTGAGTGTGTTACTACAAAAAAGTTGATTTAAATTTCGTTTTTGGATAAGGGTGATTGCAATATTTCAACAAGTTAATTGAAATTTTCTTTCAAGATTAGGGAGAGTGGAGGCCTAGAAAGATGTTTTAAAAAAATTAGTTTTAGGTTCCAGAGAGTGGATTCCTGAAAATAATTATTTTGTTTTATGAGAAATGTGAGTATGTTACTGCAAAAAAGTTGATTTAAATTTAGTTTCAGGATAGGCGTGAATGCATTATTTGACATTTTCTTGCAAGATTAGGGAGAGTGGATGCCTAGAAAGAAGTTTATTTAAAATTAGTTTTAGGTTTCAGAGAGTAGATTCCTGAAAAAAATGTGTTTGTTTTATGAAAAATGTGAGTGTGTTACTGAAAAAAGTTGATTTAAATTTCATTTTTGGATAAGGGTGATTGCAATATTTCAACAAGTTAATTGAAATTTTCTTGCACGATTAGGGAGAGTGGATACATAGAAAGATGTTTTTTTTAATTCGTTTTAGGTTCCAGAGAGTTGATTAAAAAAATTTGTTTTTTTCATGACAAATGTGAGTGTGTTACTGCAAAAAAGTTGATTTAAATTTCGTTTTCGGATAAGGGTGATTGCAATATTTCAACAAGTTAATTGAAATTTTCTTGCAAAATTAGGGAGAGTGGATGCCTACAAAGATGTATTTTAAAAATTAGTTTTAGGTTCCAGAGAGTGGATTCCTGAAAAAATAATTGTTTGTTTTATGAAAAATGTGAGTGTGTTACTGCAAAAAAGTTGATTTTAATTTAGTTTCAGGATAGGAGTGAATGCATCATTTCAACAAGTCAATTGAAATTTTCTTGCACGATTAGGGACAGTGGATGCTTAGAAAGATGTTTTTTTAAATTAGTTTTAGGTTTCAGAGAGTAGATTCCTGAAAAAAAAATGTGTTTGTTTTATGAAAAATGTGAGTGTGTTACTGCAAAAAAGTTGATTTAAATTTCGTTTTTGGATAAGGGGATTGCAATATTTCAACAAGTTAATTGAAATTTTCTTGCAAGATTAGGGAGAGTGGAGGCCTAGAAAGATGTTTTTAAAAAATTAGTTTTAGGTTCCAGAGAGTGGATTCCTGAAAAAAATTATTTTGTTTTATGAGAAATGTGAGTATGTTACTGCAAAAAAGTTGATTTAAATTTAGTTTCAGGATAGGCGTGAATGCATTATTTCAACAAGTTAATTGACATTTTCTTGCAAGATTAGGGAGAGTGGATGCCTAGAAAGAAGTTTATTTAAAATTAGTTTTAGGTTTCAGAGAGTAGATTCCTGAAAAAAATGTGTTTGTTTTATGAAAAATGTGAGTGTGTTACTGAAAAAAGATGATTTAAATTTCCTTTTTGGATAAGGGTGATTGCAATATTTCAACAAGTTAATTGAAATTTTCTTGCAAGATTAGGGAAAGTGGATGCCTAGAAAGATGTTTTTTTTAAAATTAGTAGAAAGTTTCATACAGTGGATTCCTGAAAAAAGTGTGTTTGTTTTATGAAAAATGTGAGTGTGTTACTACAAAAAAGTTGATTTAAATTTCGTTTTTGGATAAGGGTGATTGCAATATTTCAACAAGTTAATTGAAATTTTCTTTCAAGATTAGGGAGAGTGGAGGCCTAGAAAGATGTTTTAAAAAAATTAGTTTTAGGTTCCAGAGAGTGGATTCCTGAAAATAATTATTTTGTTTTATGAGAAATGTGAGTATGTTACTGCAAAAAAGTTGATTTAAATTTAGTTTCAGGATAGGCGTGAATGCATTATTTGACATTTTCTTGCAAGATTAGGGAGAGTGGATGCCTAGAAAGAAGTTTATTTAAAATTAGTTTTAGGTTTCAGAGAGTAGATTCCTGAAAAAAATGTGTTTGTTTTATGAAAAATGTGAGTGTGTTACTGAAAAAAGTTGATTTAAATTTCATTTTTGGATAAGGGTGATTGCAATATTTCAACAAGTTAATTGAAATTTTCTTCCAAGATTAGGGAGAGTGGATGCCTAGAAAGATGTTTTTAAAAAATTAGTATTAGGTTCCAGAGAGTGGATTCCGGAAAAAAAAATTGTTTGTTTTATAAAAAAATGTGAGTGTCTTTCTGCAAAAAAGTTGATTAAAATTTAGTTTCAGGATAGGCGTGAATGCATCAATTCAACAAGTTAATTGAAATTTTCTTGCAAGATTAGGGAGAGTGGATGCCTAGAAAGAAGTTTATTTAAAATTAGTTTTAGGTTTCAGAGAGTAGATTCCTGAAAAAAAATGTGTTTGTTTTATGAAAAATGTGAGTGTGTTACTGCAAAAAGTTGTTTTAAATTTCGTTTTTGGATAATTAGTTTTAGGTTTCAGAGAGTAGATTCCTGAAAAAAAATGTGTTTGTTTTATAAAAAATGTAAGTGTGTTACTGCAAAAAAGTTGATTTAAATTTTGTTTTTGAATAAGGGTGATTGCAATATTTCAACAAGTTAATTGATTAGGGAGAGTGGATGCCTAGAAAGAAGTTTATTTAAAATTTTTTTAGGTTTCAGAGAGTAGATTCCTGAAAATAAATGTGTTTGTTTTATGAAAAATGTGAGTGTGTTACTGCAAAAAGTTGATTTAAATTTCGTTTTTGGATAAGGGTGATTGCAATATTTCAACTAGTTAATTGAAAATTTCTTGCACGATTAGGGAGAGTGGATACATAGAAAGATGTTTTTTTTAATTCGTTTTAGGTTCCAGAGAGTTGATTAAAAAAAGGTGTTTTTTTCATGACAAATGTGAGTGTGTTACTGCAAAAAAGTTGATTTAAATTTCGTTTTCGGATAAGGGTGATTGCAATATTTCAACAAGTTAATTGAAATTTTCTTACAAAATTAGAGAGAGTGGATGCCTACAAAGATGTATTTTAAAAATTAGTTTTAGGTTCCAGAGAGTGGATTCCTGAAAAAATAATTGTTTGTTTTATGAAAAATGTGAGTATGTTACTGCAAAAAAGTTGATTTTAATTTAGTTTCAGGATAGGAGTGAATGCATCATTTCAACAAGTCAATTGAAATTTTCTTGCACGATCAGGGTTCAGTGGATGCCTAGAAAGATGTTTTTTTAAATTAGTTTTAGGTTTCAGAGAATAGATTCCTGAAAAAAAATGTGTTTGTTTTATGAAAAATGTGAGTGTGTTACTGCAAAAAAGTTGATTTAAATTTAGTTTTTGGATAAGGGGGATTGCAATATTTCAACAAGTTAATTGAAATTTTCTTGCAAGATTAGGGAGAGTGGATGCCTAGAAAGATGTTTTTTACAAATTCGTTTTAGGTTCCAGAGAGTGGATTCCTGAAAAAAATGTGTTTGTTTCATGAAAAATCTGAGTGTGTTACTGCAAAAAAGCTGATTTAAATTTAGTTTCAGGATAGGCGTGAATGCATCATTTCAACAAGTTAATTGAAATTTTCTTGCAAGATTAGGGAGATTGGATGCCTAGAAAGATGTTTTTTAAAAATTAGTTTTAGGTTTCAGAGAGTAGATTCCTGAACAAAAATGTGTTTGTTTTATGAAAAATGTGAGTGTGTTACTGCAAAAAATTTGATTTAAAAATAGTTTCAGGATAGGCGTGAATGCAATATTTCAACAAGTTAATTGAAATTTTCTTGCAAGATAAGGGAGAGTGGATGCCTAGAAAGATGTTTTTAAAAATTAGTTTTAGGTTTCAGAGAGTAGATTCCTGAACAAAAATGTGTTTGTTTAATGAAAAATGTGAGTGTGTTACTGCAAAAAATTTGAATTAAATTTCGTTTTTGGATAAGGGTGATTGCAATATTTCAACAAGTTAATTGAAATTTTATTGCAAGAATAGGCACAGTGGATGCCTAGAAAGATGTTTTTTAAAAATTAGTTTTAGGTTCCAGAGAGTGGAATCCTGAAAAAAAAAATTTTCTTTTATAAAAAAATGTGAGTGTGTTTCTGCAAAAAAGTTGATTTAAATTTAGTTTCAGGATAGGCGTGAATGCATCATTTCAACAAGTTAATTAAAATTTTCTTGCAAGATTAAGGAGAGTGGATGCCTAGAAAGAAGTTTATTTAAAATTAGTTTTAGGTTTCAGAGAGTAGATTCCTGAAAAAAAATGTGTTTGTTTTATGAAAAATGTGAGTGTGTTACTGCAAAAAGTTGATTTAAATTTAGTTTTTGGATAATTAGTTTTAGGTTTCAGAGAGTAGATTCCTGAAAAAAAATGTGTTTGTTTTATAAAAAATGTGAGTGTGTTACTGCAAAAAAGTTGATTTAAATTTTGTTTTTGAATAAGGGTGATTGCAATATTTGAACAAGTTAATTGATTAGGGAGAGTGGATGCCTAGAAAGAATTTTTTTAAAAATTAGTTTTAGGTTTCAGAGAGTAGATTCCTGAAAAAAATGTGTTTGTTTTATGAAAAATGTGAGTGTGTTACTGCAAAAAGTTGATTTAAATTTCGTTTTTGGATAAGGGTGATTGCAATATTTCAACTAGTTAATTGAAATTTTCTTGCACGATTAGGGAGAGGGGATACATAGAAAGATGTTTTTTTTAATTCGTTTTAGGTTCCAGAGTTGATTAAAAAAATGTGTTTTTTTCATGACAAATGTGAGTGTGTTACTGCAAAAAAGTTTATTTAAATTTTGTTTTCGGATAAGGGTGATTGCAATATTTCAACAAGTTAATTGAAATTTTCTTGCAAAATTAGGGAGAGTGGATGCCTACAAAGATGTATTTTAAAAATTAGTTTTAGGTTCCAGAGAGTGGATTCCTGAAAAAATAATTGTTTGTTTTCTGAAAAATGTGAGTGTGTTACTGCAAAAAAGTTGATTTTAATTTAGTTTCAGGATAGGAGTGAATGCATCATTTCAACAAGTCAATTGAAATTTTCTTGCACGATTAGTGACAGCGGATGCCTAGATTGATGTTTTTTTAAATTAGTTTTAGGTTTCAGATAGTAGATTCCTGAAAAAAATGTGTTTGTTTTATGAAAAATGTGAGTGTGTTACTGCAAAAAAGTTGATTTTAATTTAGTTTCAGGATAGGAGTGAATGCATCATTTCAACAAGTTAATTGAAATTTTCTTGCAAGATTAGGGAGAGTGGATGCCTAGAAAGATGTTTTTAAAAAATTAGTTTTAGGTTTCAGAGAGTAGATTCCTGAACAAAAATGTGTTTGTTTTATGAAAAATGTGAGTGTGTTACTGCAAAAAATTTGATTTAAATTTAGTTTCAGGATAGGCGTGAATGCAATATTTCAACAAGTTAATTGAAATTTTCTTGCAAGATTAGGGAGAGTGGATGCCTAGAAAGATGTTTTTTTTAAAAATTAGTAGAAGGTTTCATACAGTGGATTCCTGAAAAAAGTGTGTTTGTTTTATGAAAAATTTTAGTGTGTTACTACAAAAAAGTTGATTTAAATTTCGTTTTTGGATAAGGGTGATTGCAATATTTCAACAAGTTAATTGAAATTTTCTTTCAAGATTAGGGAGAGTGGAGGCCTAGAAAGATGTTTTAAAAAAATTAGTTTTAGGTTCCAGAGAGTGGATTCCTGAAAATAATTATTTTGTTTTATGAGAAATGTGAGTATGTTACTGCAAAAAAGTTGATTTAAATTTAGTTTCAGGATAGGCGTGAATGCATTATTTGACATTTTCTTGCAAGATTAGGGAGAGTGGATGCCTAGAAAGAAGTTTATTTAAAATTAGTTTTAGGTTTCAGAGAGTAGATTCCTGAAAAAAATGTGTTTGTTTTATGAAAAATGTGAGTGTGTTACTGAAAAAAGTTGATTTAAATTTCCTTTTTGGATAAGGGTGATTGCAATATTTCAACAAGTTAATTGAAATTTTCTTGCAAGATTAGGGAGAGTGGATGCCTAGAAAGATGTTTTTTACAAATTCGTTTTAGGTTCCAGAGAGTGGATTCCTGAAAAAAAATTGTTTGTTTCATGAAAAATCTGAGTGTGTTACTGCAAAAAAGCTGATTTAAATTTAGTTTCAGGATAGGCGTGAATGCATCATTTCAACAAGTTAATTGAAATTTTCTTGCAAGATTAGGGAGAGTGGATGCCTAGAAAGATGTTTTTTAAAAATTAGTTTTAGGTTTCAGAGAGTAGATTCCTGAACAAAAATGTGTTCGTTTTATGAAAAATGTGAGTGTGTTACTGCAAAAAATTTGATTTAGATTTAGTTTCAGGATAGGCGTGAATGCAATATTTCAACAAGTTAATTGAAATTTTCTTGCAAGATGAGGGAGAGTGGATGCCTAGAAAGATGTTTTTTAAAAATTAGTTTTAGGTTTCAGAGAGTAGATTCCTGAACAAAAATGTGTTTGTTTTATGTAAAATGTGAGTGTGTTACTGCAAAAAATTTGATTTAAATTTTGTTTTTGGATAAGGGTGATTGCAATATTTCAACAAGTTAATTGAAATTTTCTTGCAAGAATAGGGACAGTGGATGCCTAGAAAGATGTTTTTTAAAAATTAGTTTTAGGTTCCAGAGAGTGGATTCCTGAAAAAAAATTGTTTGTTTTATAAAAAAATGTGAGTGTGTTTCTGCAAAAAAGTTGATGTAAATTTAGTTTCAGGATAGGCGTGAATGCATCATTTCAACAAGTTAATTGAAATTTTCTTGCAAGATTAGGGAGAGTGGATGCCTAGAAAGAAGTTTATTTAAAATTAGTTTTAGGTTTCAGAGAGTAGATTCCTGAAAAAAAATGTGTTTGTTTTATAAAAAATGTGAGTGTGTTACTGCAAAAAAGTTGATTTAAATTTTGTTTTTGAATAAGGGTGATTGCAATATTTCAACAAGTTAATTGATTAGGGAGAGTGGATGCCTAGAAAGAAGTTTATTTAAAATTAGTTTTAGGTTTCAGAGAGTAGATTCCTGAAAAAAAATGTTTTTGTTTTATGAAAAATGTGAGTGTGTTACTGCAAAAAGTTGATTTAAATTTCGTTTTTGGATAAGGGTGATTGCAATATTTCAACTAGTTAATTGAAATTTTCTTGCACGATTAGGGAGAGTGGATACATAGAAAGATGTTTTTTTTAATTCGTTTTAGGTTCCAGAGAGTTGATTAAAAAAATGTGTTTTTTTCATGACAAATGTGAGTGTGTTACTGCAAAAAAGTTGATTTAAATTTCGTTTTCGGATAAGGGTGATTGCAATATTTCAACAAGTTAATTGAAATTTTCTTACAAAATTAGAGAGAGTGGATGCCTACAAAGATGTATTTTAAAAATTAGTTTTAGGTTCCAGAGAGTGGATTCCTGAAAAAATAATTGTTTGTTTTATGAAAAATGTGAGTATGTTACTGCAAAAAAGTTGATTTTAATTTAGTTTCAGGATAGGAGTGAATGCATCATTTCAACAAGTCAATTGAAATTTTCTTGCACGATCAGGGTTCAGTGGATGCCTAGAAAGATGTTTTTTTAAATTAGTTTTAGGTTTCAGAGAATAGATTCCTGAAAAAAAATGTGTTTGTTTTATGAAAAATGTGAGTGTGTTACTGCAAAAAAGTTGATTTAAATTTAGTTTTTGGATAAGGGGGATTGCAATATTTCAACAAGTTAATTGAAATTTTCTTGCAAGATTAGGGAGAGTGGATGCCTAGAAAGATGTTTTTTACAAATTCGTTTTAGGTTCCAGAGAGTGGATTCCTGAAAAAAATGTGTTTGTTTCATGAAAAATCTGAGTGTGTTACTGCAAAAAAGCTGATTTAAATTTAGTTTCAGGATAGGCGTGAATGCATCATTTCAACAAGTTAATTGAAATTTTCTTGCAAGATTAGGGAGATTGGATGCCTAGAAAGATGTTTTTTAAAAATTAGTTTTAGGTTTCAGAGAGTAGATTCCTGAACAAAAATGTGTTTGTTTTATGAAAAATGTGAGTGTGTTACTGCAAAAAATTTGATTTAAATTTAGTTTCAGGATAGGCGTGAATGCAATATTTCAACAAGTTAATTGAAATTTTCTTGCAAGATAAGGGAGAGTGGATGCCTAGAAAGAAGTTTATTTAAAATTAGTTTTAGGTTTCAGAGAGTAGATTCCTGAACAAAAATGTGTTTGTTTAATGAAAAATGTGAGTGTGTTACTGCAAAAAATTTGAATTAAATTTCGTTTTTGGATAAGGGTGATTGCAATATTTCAACAAGTTAATTGAAATTTTATTGCAAGAATAGGGACAGTGGATGCCTAGAAAGATGTTTTTTAAAAATTAGTTTTAGGTTCCAGAGAGTGGAATCCTGAAAAAAAAAATGTTCTTTTATAAAAAAATGTGAGTGTGTTTCTGCAAAAAAGTTGATTTAAATTTAGTTTCAGGATAGGCGTGAATGCATCATTTCAACAAGTTAATTAAAATTTTCTTGCAAGATTAAGGAGAGTGGATGCCTAGAAAGAAGTTTATTTAAAATTAGTTTTAGGTTTCAGAGAGTAGATTCCTGAAAAAAAATGTGTTTGTTTTATGAAAAATGTGAGTGTGTTACTGCAAAAAGTTGATTTAAATTTTGTTTTTGGATAATTAGTTTTAGGTTTCAGAGAGTAGATTCCTGAAAAAAAATGTGTTTGTTTTATAAAAAATGTGAGTGTGTTACTGCAAAAAAGTTGATTTAAATTTTGTTTTTGAATAAGGGTGATTGCAATATTTGAACAAGTTAATTGATTAGGGAGAGTGGATGCCTAGAAAGAATTTTTTTAAAAATTAGTTTTAGGTTTCAGAGAGTAGATTCCTGAAAAAAATGTGTTTGTTTTATGAAAAATGTGAGTGTGTTACTGCAAAAAGTTGATTTAAATTTCGTTTTTGGATAAGGGTGATTGCAATATTTCAACTAGTTAATTGAAATTTTCTTGCACGATTAGGGAGAGGGGATACATAGAAAGATGTTTTTTTTAATTCGTTTTAGGTTCCAGAGTTGATTAAAAAAATGTGTTTTTTTCATGACAAATGTGAGTGTGTTACTGCAAAAAAGTTTATTTAAATTTTGTTTTCGGATAAGGGTGATTGCAATATTTCAACAAGTTAATTGAAATTTTCTTGCAAAATTAGGGAGAGTGGATGCCTACAAAGATGTATTTTAAAAATTAGTTTTAGGTTCCAGAGAGTGGATTCCTGAAAAAATAATTGTTTGTTTTCTGAAAAATGTGAGTGTGTTACTGCAAAAAAGTTGATTTTAATTTAGTTTCAGGATAGGAGTGAATGCATCATTTCAACAAGTCAATTGAAATTTTCTTGCACGATTAGTGACAGCGGATGCCTAGATTGATGTTTTTTTAAATTAGTTTTAGGTTTCAGATAGTAGATTCCTGAAAAAAATGTGTTTGTTTTATGAAAAATGTGAGTGTGTTACTGCAAAAAAGTTGATTTTAATTTAGTTTCAGGATAGGAGTGAATGCATCATTTCAACAAGTTAATTGAAATTTTCTTGCAAGATTATCGAGAGTGGATGCCTAGAAAGATGTTTTTAAAAAATTAGTTTTAGGTTTCAGAGAGTAGATTCCTGAACAAAAATGTGTTTGTTTTATGAAAAATGTGAGTGTGTTACTGCAAAAAATTTGATTTAAATTTAGTTTCAGGATAGGCGTGAATGCAATATTTCAACAAGTTAATTGAAATTTTCTTGCAAGATTAGGGAGAGTGGATGCCTAGAAAGATGTTTTTTTTAAAAATTAGTAGAAGGTTTCATACAGTGGATTCCTGAAAAAAGTGTGTTTGTTTTATGAAAAATTTTAGTGTGTTACTACAAAAAAGTTGATTTAAATTTCGTTTTTGGATAAGGGTGATTGCAATATTTCAACAAGTTAATTGAAATTTTCTTTCAAGATTAGGGAGAGTGGAGGCCTAGAAAGATGTTTTAAAAAAATTAGTTTTAGGTTCCAGAGAGTGGATTCCTGAAAATAATTATTTTGTTTTATGAGAAATGTGAGTATGTTACTGCAAAAAAGTTGATTTAAATTTAGTTTCAGGATAGGCGTGAATGCATTATTTGACATTTTCTTGCAAGATTAGGGAGAGTGGATGCCTAGAAAGAAGTTTATTTAAAATTAGTTTTAGGTTTCAGAGAGTAGATTCCTGAAAAAAATGTGTTTGTTTTATGAAAAATGTGAGTGTGTTACTGAAAAAAGTTGATTTAAATTTCCTTTTTGGATAAGGGTGATTGCAATATTTCAACAAGTTAATTGAAATTTTCTTGCAAGATTAGGGAGAGTGGATGCCTAGAAAGATGTTTTTTACAAATTCGTTTTAGGTTCCAGAGAGTGGATTCCTGAAAAAAAATTGTTTGTTTCATGAAAAATCTGAGTGTGTTACTGCAAAAAAGCTGATTTAAATTTAGTTTCAGGATAGGCGTGAATGCATCATTTCAACAAGTTAATTGAAATTTTCTTGCAAGATTAGGGAGAGTGGATGCCTAGAAAGATGTTTTTAAAAAATTAGTTTTAGGTTTCAGAGAGTAGATTCCTGAACAAAAATGTGTTCGTTTTATGAAAAATGTGAGTGTGTTACTGCAAAAAATTTGATTTAGATTTAGTTTCAGGATAGGCGTGAATGCAATATTTCAACAAGTTAATTGAAATTTTCTTGCAAGATGAGGGAGAGTGGATGCCTAGAAAGATGTTTTTTAAAAATTAGTTTTAGGTTTCAGAGAGTAGATTCCTGAACAAAAATGTGTTTGTTTTATGTAAAATGTGAGTGTGTTACTGCAAAAAATTTGATTTAAATTTTGTTTTTGGATAAGGGTGATTGCAATATTTCAACAAGTTAATTGAAATTTTCTTGCAAGAATAGGGACAGTGGATGCCTATAAAGATGTTTTTTAAAAATTAGTTTTAGGTTCCAGAGAGTGGATTCCTGAAAAAAAATTGTTTGTTTTATAAAAAAATGTGAGTGTGTTTCTGCAAAAAAGTTGATGTAAATTTAGTTTCAGGATAGGCGTGAATGCATCATTTCAACAAGTTAATTGAAATTTTCTTGCAAGATTAGGGAGAGTGGATGCCTAGAAAGAAGTTTATTTAAAATTAGTTTTAGGTTTCAGAGAGTAGATTCCTGAAAACAAATGTGTTTGTTTTATGAAAAATGTGAGTGTGTTACTGCAAAAAGTTGATTTAAATTTCGTTTTTGGATAATTAGTTTTAGGTTTCAGAGAGTAGATTCCTGAAAAAAAATGTGTTTGTTTTATAAAAAATGCGAGTGTGTTACTGCAAAAAAGTTGATTTAAATTTTGTTTTTGAATAAGGGTGATTGCAATATTTCAACAAGTTAATTGATTAGGGAGAGTGGATGCCTAGAAAGAAGTTTATTTAAAATTAGTTTTAGGTTTCAGAGAGTAGATTCCTGAAAAAAAATGTTTTTGTTTTATGTAAAATGTGAGTGTGTTACTGCAAAAAGTTGATTTAAATTTCGTTTTTGGATAAGGGTGATTGCAATATTTCAACTAGTTAATTGAAATTTTCTTGCACGATTAGGGAGAGTGGATACATAGAAAGATGTTTTTTTTAATTCGTTTTAGGTTCCAGAGAGTTGATTAAAAAAATGTGTTTTTTTCATGACAAATGTGAGTGTGTTACTGCAAAAAAGTTGATTTAAATTTCGTTTTCGGATAAGGGTGATTGCAATATTTCAACAAGTTAATTGAAATTTTCTTGCAAAATTAGGGAGAGTGGATGCCTACAAAGATGTATTTTAAAAATTAGTTTTAGGTTCCAGAGAGTGGATTCCTGAAAAAATAATTGTTTGTTTTATGAAAAATGTGAGTGTGTTACTGCAAAAAAGTTGATTTTAATTTAGTTTCAGGATAGGAGTGAATGCATCATTTCAACAAGTCAATTGAAATTTTCTTGCACGATTAGGGACAGTGGATGCTTAGAAAGATGTTTTTTTAAATTAGTTTTAGGTTTCAGAGAGTAGATTCCTGAAAAAAAATGTGTTTGTTTTATGAAAAATGTGAGTGTGTTACTGCAAAAAAGTTGATTTAAATTTCGTTTTTGGATAAGGGGATTGCAATATTTCAACAAGTTAATTGAAATTTTCTTGCAAGATTAGGGAGAGTGGAGGCCTAGAAAGATGTTTTTAAAAAATTAGTTTTAGGTTCCAGAGAGTGGATTCCTGAAAAAAATTATTTTGTTTTATGAGAAATGTGAGTATGTTACTGCAAAAAAGTTGATTTAAATTTAGTTTCAGGATAGGCGTGAATGCATTATTTCAACAAGTTAATTGACATTTTCTTGCAAGATTAGGGAGAGTGGATGCCTAGAAAGAAGTTTATTTAAAATTAGTTTTAGGTTTCAGAGAGTAGATTCCTGAACAAAAATGTGTTTGTTTTATGTAAAATGTGAGTGTGTTACTGCAAAAAATTTGATTTAAATTTTGTCTTTGGATAAGGGTGATTGCAATATTTCAACAAGTTAATTGAAATTTTCTTGCAAGAATAGGGACAGTGGATGCCTAGAAAGATGTTTTTTAAAAATTAGTTTTAGGTTCCAGAGAGTTGATTCCTGAAAAAAAATTGTTTGTTTTATAAAAAAATGTGAGTGTGTTTCTGCAAAAAAGTTGATGTAAATTTAGTTTCAGGATAGGCGTGAATGCATCATTTCAACAAGTTAATTGAAATTTTCTTGCAAGATTAGGGAGAGTGGATGCCTAGAAAGAAGTTTATTTAAAATTAGTTTTAGGTTTCAGAGAGTAGATTCCTGAAAACAAATGTGTTTGTTTTATGAAAAATGTGAGTGTGTTACTGCAAAAAGTTGATTTAAATTTCGTTTTTGGATAATTAGTTTTAGGTTTCAGAGAGTAGATTCCTGAAAAAAAATGTGTTTGTTTTATAAAAAATGTGAGTGTGTTACTGCAAAAAAGTTGATTTAAATTTTGTTTTTGAATAAGGGTGATTGCAATATTTCAACAAGTTAATTGATTAGGGAGAGTGGATGCCTAGAAAGAAGTTTATTTAAAATTAGTTTTAGGTTTCAGAGAGTAGATTCCTGAAAAAAAATGTTTTTGTTTTATGTAAAATGTGAGTGTGTTACTGCAAAAAGTTGATTTAAATTTCGTTTTTGGATAAGGGTGATTGCAATATTTCAACTAGTTAATTGAAATTTTCTTGCACGATTAGGGAGAGTGGATACATAGAAAGATGTTTTTTTTAATTCGTTTTAGGTTCCAGAGAGTTGATTAAAAAAATGTGTTTTTTTCATGACAAATGTGAGTGTGTTACTGCAAAAAAGTTGATTTAAATTTCGTTTTCGGATAAGGGTGATTGCAATATTTCAACAAGTTAATTGAAATTTTCTTGCAAAATTAGGGAGAGTGGATGCCTACAAAGATGTATTTTAAAAATTAGTTTTAGGTTCCAGAGAGTGGATTCCTGAAAAAATAATTGTTTGTTTTATGAAAAATGTGAGTGTGTTACTGCAAAAAAGTTGATTTTAATTTAGTTTCAGGATAGGAGTGAATGCATCATTTCAACAAGTCAATTGAAATTTTCTTGCACGATTAGGGACAGTGGATGCTTAGAAAGATGTTTTTTTAAATTAGTTTTAGGTTTCAGAGAGTAGATTCCTGAAAAAAAATGTGTTTGTTTTATGAAAAATGTGAGTGTGTTACTGCAAAAAAGTTGATTTAAATTTCGTTTTTGGATAAGGGGATTGCAATATTTCAACAAGTTAATTGAAATTTTCTTGCAAGATTAGGGAGAGTGGAGGCCTAGAAAGATGTTTTTAAAAAATTAGTTTTAGGTTCCAGAGAGTGGATTCCTGAAAAAAATTATTTTGTTTTATGAGAAATGTGAGTATGTTACTGCAAAAAAGTTGATTTAAATTTAGTTTCAGGATAGGCGTGAATGCATTATTTCAACAAGTTAATTGACATTTTCTTGCAAGATTAGGGAGAGTGGATGCCTAGAAAGAAGTTTATTTAAAATTAGTTTTAGGTTTCAGAGAGTAGATTCCTGAAAAAAATGTGTTT
Source organism: Lissotriton vulgaris (assembly GCF_964263255.1). NCBI lineage: Eukaryota > Metazoa > Chordata > Amphibia > Caudata > Salamandridae > Lissotriton > Lissotriton vulgaris. Next base: position 244,233,489 of record NC_141688.1, on the reverse strand, counting down.
GTTTTATGAAAAATGTGAGTGTGTTACTGAAAAAAGATGATTTAAATTTCCTTTTTGGATAAGGGTGATTGCAATATTTCAACAAGTTAATTGAAATTTTCTTGCAAGATTAGGGAAAGTGGATGCCTAGAAAGATGTTTTTTTTAAAATTAGTAGAAAGTTTCATACAGTGGATTCCTGAAAAAAGTGTGTTTGTTTTATGAAAAATGTGAGTGTGTTACTACAAAAAAGTTGATTTAAATTTCGTTTTTGGATAAGGGTGATTGCAATATTTCAACAAGTTAATTGAAATTTTCTTTCAAGATTAGGGAGAGTGGAGGCCTAGAAAGATGTTTTAAAAAAATTAGTTTTAGGTTCCAGAGAGTGGATTCCTGAAAATAATTATTTTGTTTTATGAGAAATGTGAGTATGTTACTGCAAAAAAGTTGATTTAAATTTAGTTTCAGGATAGGCGTGAATGCATTATTTGACATTTTCTTGCAAGATTAGGGAGAGTGGATGCCTAGAAAGAAGTTTATTTAAAATTAGTTTTAGGTTTCAGAGAGTAGATTCCTGAAAAAAATGTGTTTGTTTTATGAAAAATGTGAGTGTGTTACTGAAAAAAGTTGATTTAAATTTCATTTTTGGATAAGGGTGATTGCAATATTTCAACAAGTTAATTGAAATTTTCTTGCACGATTAGGGAGAGTGGATACATAGAAAGATGTTTTTTACAAATTCGTTTTAGGTTCCATAGAGAGGATTCCTGAAAAAAAATTGTTTGTTTCATGAAAAATCTGAGTGTGTTACTGCAAAAAAGCTGATTTAAATTTAGTTTCAGGATAGGCGTGAATGCATCATTTCAACAAGTTAATTGAAATTTTCTTGCAAGATTAGGGAGAGTGGATGCCTAGAAAGATGTTTTTTAAAAATTAGTTTTAGGTTTCAGAGAGTAGATTCCTGAACAAAAATGTGTTTGTTTTATGAAAAATGTGAGTGTGTTGCTGCAAAAAATTTGATTTAAATTTAGTTTCAGGATAGGCGTGAATGCAATATTTCAACAAGTTAATTGAAATTTTCTTGCAAGATAAGGGAGAGTGGATGCCTAGAAAGATGTTTTTTAAAAATTAGTTTTAGGTTTCAGAGAGTAGATTCCTGAACAAAAATGTGTTTGTTTTATGAAAAATCTGAGTGTGTTACTGCAAAAAATTTGATTTAAATTTCGTTTTTGGATAAGGGTGATTGCAATATTTCAACAAGTTAATTGAAATTTTCTTGCAAGAATAGGGACAGTGGATGCCTAGAAAGATGTTTTTAAAAAATTAGTATTAGGTTCCAGAGAGTGGATTCCGGAAAAAAAAATTGTTTGTTTTATAAAAAAATGTGAGTGTCTTTCTGCAAAAAAGTTGATTTAAATTTAGTTTCAGGATAGGCGTGAATGCATCAATTCAACAAGTTAATTGAAATTTTCTTGCAAGATTAGAGAGAGTGGATGCCTAGAAAGAAGTTTATTTAAAATTAGTTTTAGGTTTCAGAGAGTAGATTCCTGAAAAAAAATGTGTTTGTTTTATGAAAAATGTGAGTGCGTTACTGCAAAAAGTTGATTTAAATTTCGTTTTTGGATAATTAGTTTTAGGTTTCAGAGAGTAGATTCCTGAAAAAAAATGTGTTTGTTTTATAAAAAATGTAAGTGTGTTACTGCAAAAAAGTTGATTTAAATTTTGTTTTTGAATAAGGGTGATTGCAATATTTCAACTAGTTAATTGAAAATTTCTTGCACGATTAGGGAGAGTGGATACATAGAAAGATGTTTTTTTTTAGTTCGTTTTAGGTTCCAGAGAGTTGATTAAAAAAAATGTGTTTTTTTCATGACAAATGTGAGTGTGTTACTGCAAAAAAGTTGATTTAAATTTCGTTTTCGGATAAGGGTGATTGCAATATTTCAACAAGTTAATTGAAATTTTCTTACAAAATTAGAGAGAGTGGATGCCTACAAAGATGTATTTTAAAAATTAGTTTTAGGTTCCAGAGAGTGGATTCCTGAAAAAATAATTGTTTGTTTTATGAAAAATGTGAGTATGTTACTGCAAAAAAGTTGATTTTAATTTAGTTTCAGGATAGGAGTGAATGCATCATTTCAACAAGTCAATTGAAATTTTCTTGCACGATCAGGGTTCAGTGGATGCCCAGAAAGATGTTTTTTTAAATTAGTTTTAGGTTTCAGAGAGTAGATTCCTGAAAAAAAATTTGTTTGTTTTATGAAAAATGTGAGTGTGTTACTGTAAAAAATTTGAATTAAATTTCGTTTTTGGATAAGGGTGATTGCAATATTTCAACAAGTTAATTGAAATTTTATTGCAAGAATAGGGACAGTGGATGCCTAGAAAGATGTTTTTTAAAAATTAGTTTTAGGTTCCAGAGAGTGGATTCCTGAAAAAAAAAAAATTCTTTTATAAAAAAATGTGAGTGTGTTTCTGCAAAAAAGTTGATTTAAATTTAGTTTCAGGATAGGCGTGAATGCATCATTTCAACAAGTTAATTGAAATTTTCTTGCAAGATTAAGGAGAGTGGATGCCTAGAAAGAAGTTTATTTAAAATTAGTTTTAGGTTTCAGAGAGTAGATTCCTGAAAAAAAATGTGTTTGTTTTATGAAAAATGTGAGTGTGTTACTGCAAAAAGTTGATTTAAATTTTGTTTTTGGATAATTAGTTTTAGGTTTCAGAGAGTAGATTCCTGAAAAAAAATGTGTTTGTTTTATAAAAAATGTGAGTGTGTTACTGCAAAAAAGTTGATTTAAATTTTGTTTTTGAATAAGGGTGATTGCAATATTTCAACAAGTTAATTGATTAGGGAGAGTGGATGCCTAGAAAGAATTTTTTTAAAAATTAGTTTTAGGTTTCAGAGAGTAGATTCCTGAAAAAAATGTGTTTGTTTTATGAAAAATGTGAGTGTGTTACTGCAAAAAGTTGATTTAAATTTTGTTTTTGGATAAGGGTGATTGCAATATTTCAACTAGTTAATTGAAATTTTCTTGCACGATTAGGGAGAGGGGATACATAGAAAGATGTTTTTTTTAATTCGTTTTAGGTTCCAGAGAGTTGATTAAAAAAATGTGTTTTTTTCATGACAAATGTGAGTGTGTTACTGCAAAAAAGTTGATTTAAATTTTGTTTTCGGATAAGGGTGATTGCAATATTTCAACAAGTTAATTGAAATTTTCTTGCAAAATTAGGGAGAGTGGATGCCTACAAAGATGTATTTTAAAAATTAGTTTTAGGTTCCAGAGAGTGGATTCCTGAAAATATAATTGTTTGTTTTCTGAAAAATGTGAGTGTGTTACTGCAAAAAAGTTGATTTTAATTTAGTTTCAGGATAGGCGTGATTGCAATATTTCAACAAGTTAATTGAAATTTTCTTTCAAGATTAGGGAGAGTGGAGGCCTAGAAAGATGTTTTAAAAAAATTAGTTTTAGGTTCCAGAGAGTGGATTCCTGAAAATAATTATTTTGTTTTATGAGAAATGTGAGTATGTTACTGCAAAAAAGTTGATTTAAATTTAGTTTCAGGATAGGCGTGAATGCATTATTTGACATTTTCTTGCAAGATTAGGGAGAGTGGATGCCTAGAAAGAAGTTTATTTAAAATTAGTTTTAGGTTTCAGAGAGTAGATTCCTGAAAAAAATGTGTTTGTTTGATGAAAAATGTGAGTGTGTTACTGAAAAAAGTTGATTTAAATTTCCTTTTTGGATAAGGGTGATTGCAATATTTCAACAAGTTAATTGAAATTTTCTTGCAAGATTAGGGAGAGTGGATGCCTAGAAAGATGTTTTTTACAAATTTGTTTTAGGTTCCAGAGAGTGGATTCCTGAAAAAAAATTGTTTGTTTCATGAAAAATCTGAGTGTGTTACTGCAAAAAAGCTGATTTAAATTTAGTTTCAGGATAGGCGTGAATGCATCATTTCAACAAGTTAATTGAAATTTTCTTGCAAGATTAGGGAGAGTGGATGCCTAGAAAGATGTTTTTAAAAAATTAGTTTTGGGTTTCAGAGAGTAGATTCCTGAACAAAAATGTGTTTGTTTTATGTAAAATGTGAGTGTGTTACTGCAAAAAATTTGATTTAAATTTTGTTTTTGGATAAGGGTGATTGCAATATTTCAACAAGTTAATTGAAATTTTCTTGCAAGAATAGGGACAGTGGATGCCTAGAAAGATGTTTTTAAAAAATTAGTTTTAGGTTCCAGAGAGTGGATTCCTGAAAAAAAATTGTTTGTTTTATAAAAAAACGTGAGTGTGTTTCTGCAAAAAAGTTGATTTAAATTTAGTTTCAGGATAGGCGTGAATGCATCATTTCAACAAGTTAATTGAAATTTTCTTGCAAGATTAGGGAGAGTGGATGCCTAGAAAGAAGTTTATTTAAAATTAGTTTTAGGTTTCAGAGAGTAGATTCCTGAAAAAAAAATGTTTGTTTTATGAAAAATGTGAGTGTGTTACTGCAAAAAGTTGATTCAAATTTCGTTTTTGGATAATTTGTTTTTAGGTTTCAGAGAGTAGATTCCTGAAAAAAAATGTGTTTGTTTTATAAAAAATGTGAGTGTGTTACTGCAAAAAAGTTGATTTAAATTTCGTTTTTGGATAAGGGGATTGCAATATTTCAACAAGTTAATTGAAATTTTCTTGCAAGATTAGGGAGAGTGGAGGCCTAGAAAGATGTTTTTAAAAAATTAGTTTTAGGTTCCAGAGAGTGGATTCCTGAAAAAAATTATTTAGTTTTATGAGAAATGTGAGTACCTTACTGCAAAAAAGTTGATTTAAATTCAGTTTCAGAATAGGCGTGAATGCATTATTTCAACAAGTTAATTGACATTTTCTTGCAAGATTAGGGAGAGTGGATGCCTAGAAAGAAGTTTATTTAAAATTAGTTTTAGGTTTCAGAGAGTAGATTCCTGAAAAAAATGTGTTTGTTTTATGAAAAATGTGAGTGTGTTACTGAAAAAAGATGATTTAAATTTCCTTTTTGGATAAGGGTGATTGCAATATTTCAACAAGTTAATTGAAATTTTCTTGCAAGATTAGGGAAAGTGGATGCCTAGAAAGATGTTTTTTTAAAAATTAGTAGAAGGTTTTATACAGTGGATTCCTGAAAAAAGTGTGTTTGTTTTATGAAAAATGTGAGTGTGTTACTACAAAAAAGTTGATTTAAATTTCGTTTTTGGATAAGGGTGATTGCAATATTTCAACAAGTTAATTGAAATTTTCTTTCAAGATTAGGGAGAGTGGAGGCCTAGAAAGATGTTTTAAAAAAATTAGTTTTAGGTTCCAGAGAGTGGATTCCTGAAAATAATTATTTTGTTTTATGAGAAATGTGAGTATGTTACTGCAAAAAATTTGATTTAAATTTCGTTTTTGGATAAGGGTGATTGCAATATTTCAACAAGTTAATTGAAATTTTCTTGCAAGAATAGGGACAGTGGATGCCTAGAAAGATGTTTTTAAAAAATTAGTATTAGGTTCCAGAGAGTGGATTCCGGAAAAAAAAATTGTTTGTTTTATAAAAAAATGTGAGTGTCTTTCTGCAAAAAAGTTGATTTAAATTTAGTTTCAGGATAGGCGTGAATGCATCAATTCAACAAGTTAATTGAAATTTTCTTGCAAGATTAGGGAGAGTGGATGCCTAGAAAGAAGTTTATTTAAAATTAGTTTTAGGTTTCAGAGAGTAGATTCCTGAAAAAAAATGTGTTTGTTTTATGAAAAATGTGAGTGTGTTACTGCAAAAAGTTGTTTTAAATTTCGTTTTTGGATAATTAGTTTTAGGTTTCAGAGAGTAGATTCCTGAAAAAAAATGTGTTTGTTTTATAAAAAATGTAAGTGTGTTACTGCAAAAAAGTTGATTTAAATTTTGTTTTTGAATAAGGGTGATTGCAATATTTCAACAAGTTAATTGATTAGGGAGAGTGGATGCCTAGAAAGAAGTTTATTTAAAATTAGTTTTAGGTTTCAGAGAGTAGATTCCTGAAAATAAATGTGTTTGTTTTATGAAAAATGTGAGTGTGTTACTGCAAAAAGTTGATTTAAATTTCGTTTTTGGATAAGGGTGATTGCAATATTTCAACTAGTTAATTGAAAATTTCTTGCACGATTAGGGAGAGTGGATACATAGAAAGATGTTTTTTTAAATTCGTTTTAGGTTCCAGAGAGTTGATTAAAAAAAATGTGTTTTTTTCATGACAAATGTGAGTGTGTTACTGCAAAAAAGTTGATTTAAATTTCGTTTTCGGATAAGGGTGATTGCAATATTTCAACAAGTTAATTGAAATTTTCTTACAAAATTAGAGAGAGTGGATGCCTACAAAGATGTATTTTAAAAATTAGTTTTAGGTTCCAGAGAGTGGATTCCTGAAAAAATAATTGTTTGTTTTATGAAAAATTTGAGTATGTTACTGCAAAAAAGTTGATTTTAATTTAGTTTCAGGATAGGAGTGAATGCATCATTTCAACAAGTCAATTGAAATTTTCTTGCACGATCAGGGTTCAGTGGATGCCTAGAAAGATGTTTTTTTAAATTAGTTTTAGGTTTCAGAGAATAGATTCCTGAAAAAAAATGTGTTTGTTTTATGAAAAATGTGAGTGTGTTACTGCAAAAAAGTTGATTTAAATTTAGTTTTTGGATAAGGGGGATTGCAATATTTCAACAAGTTAATTGAAATTTTCTTGCAAGATTAGGGAGAGTGGATGCCTAGAAAGATGTTTTTTACAAATTCGTTTTAGGTTCCAGAGAGTGGATTCCTGAAAAAAATGTGTTTGTTTCATGAAAAATCTGAGTGTGTTACTGCAAAAAAGCTGATTTAAATTTAGTTTCAGGATAGGCGTGAATGCATCATTTCAACAAGTTAATTGAAATTTTCTTGCAAGATTAGGGAGATTGGATGCCTAGAAAGATGTTTTTTAAAAATTAGTTTTAGGTTTCAGAGAGTAGATTCCTGAACAAAAATGTGTTTGTTTTATGAAAAATGTGAGTGTGTTACTGCAAAAAATTTGATTTAAATTTAGTTTCAGGATAGGCGTGAATGCAATATTTCAACAAGTTAATTGAAATTTTCTTGCAAGATAAGGGAGAGTGGATGCCTAGAAAGATGTTTTTAAAAATTAGTTTTAGGTTTCAGAGAGTAGATTCCTGAACAAAAATGTGTTTGTTTAATGAAAAATGTGAGTGTGTTACTGCAAAAAATTTGAATTAAATTTCGTTTTTGGATAAGGGTGATTGCAATATTTCAACAAGTTAATTGAAATTTTATTGCAAGAATAGGGACAGTGGATGCCTAGAAAGATGTTTTTTAAAAATTAGTTTTAGGTTCCAGAGAGTGGAATCCTGAAAAAAAAAATTTTCTTTTATAAAAAAATGTGAGTGTGTTTCTGCAAAAAAGTTGATTTAAATTTAGTTTCAGGATAGGCGTGAATGCATCATTTCAACAAGTTAATTAACATTTTCTTGCAAGATTAAGGAGAGTGGATGCCTAGAAAGAAGTTTATTTAAAATTAGTTTTAGGTTTCAGAGAGTAGATTCCTGAAAAAAAATGTGTTTGTTTTATGAAAAATGTGAGTGTGTTACTGCAAAAAGTTGATTTAAATTTTGTTTTTGGATAATTAGTTTTAGGTTTCAGAGAGTAGATTCCTGAAAAAAAATGTGTTTGTTTTATAAAAAATGTGAGTGTGTTACTGCAAAAAAGTTGATTTAAATTTTGTTTTTGAATAAGGGTGATTGCAATATTTGAACAAGTTAATTGATTAGGGAGAGTGGATGCCTAGAAAGAATTTTTTAAAAAATTAGTTTTTGGTTTCAGAGAGTAGATTCCTGAAAAAAATGTGTTTGTTTTATGAAAAATGTGAGTGTGTTACTGCAAAAAGTTGATTTAAATTTCGTTTTTGGATAAGGGTGATTGCAATATTTCAACTAGTTAATTGAAATTTTCTTGCACGATTAGGGAGAGGGGATACATAGAAAGATGTTTTTTTTAATTCGTTTTAGGTTCCAGAGAGTTGATTAAAAAAATGTGTTTTTTTCATGACAAATGTGAGTGTGTTACTGCAAAAAAGTTTATTTAAATTTTGTTTTCGGATAAGGGTGATTGCAATATTTCAACAAGTTAATTGAAATTTTCTTGCAAAATTAGGGAGAGTGGATGCCTACAAAGATGTATTTTAAAAATTAGTTTTAGGTTCCAGAGAGTGGATTCCTGAAAAAATAATTGTTTGTTTTCTGAAAAATGTGAGTGTGTTACTGCAAAAAAGTTGATTTTAATTTAGTTTCAGGATAGGAGTGAATGCATCATTTCAACAAGTCAATTGAAATTTTCTTGCACGATTAGTGACAGCGGATGCCTAGATTGATGTTTTTTTAAATTAGTTTTAGGTTTCAGATAGTAGATTCCTGAAAAAAATGTGTTTGTTTTATGAAAAATGTGAGTGTGTTACTGCAAAAAAGTTGATTTTAATTTAGTTTCAGGATAGGAGTGAATGCATCATTTCAACAAGTTAATTGAAATTTTCTTGCAAGATTAGGGAGAGTGGATGCCTAGAAAGATGTTTTTAAAAAATTAGTTTTAGGTTTCAGAGAGTAGATTCCTGAACAAAAATGTGTTTGTTTTATGAAAAATGTGAGTGTGTTACTGCAAAAAATTTGATTTAAATTTCGTTTTTGGATAAGGGTGATTGCAATATTTCAACAAGTTAATTGAAATTTTCTTTCAAGATTAGGGAGAGTGGAGGCCTAGAAAGATGTTTTAAAAAAATTAGTTTTAGGTTCCAGAGAGTGGATTCCTGAAAATAATTATTTTGTTTTATGAGAAATGTGAGTATGTTACTGCAAAAAAGTTGATTTAAATTTAGTTTCAGGATAGGCGTGAATGCATTATTTGACATTTTCTTGCAAGATTAGGGAGAGTGGATGCCTAGAAAGAAGTTTATTTAAAATTAGTTTTAGGTTTCAGAGAGTAGATTCCTGAAAAAAATGTGTTTGTTTTATGAAAAATGTGAGTGTGTTACTGAAAAAAGTTGATTTAAATTTCCTTTTTGGATAAGGGTGATTGCAATATTTCAACAAGTTAATTGAAATTTTCTTGCAAGATTAGGGAGAGTGGATGCCTAGAAAGATGTTTTTTACAAATTCGTTTTAGGTTCCAGAGAGTGGATTCCTGAAAAAAAATTGTTTGTTTCATGAAAAATCTGAGTGTGTTACTGCAAAAAAGCTGATTTAAATTTAGTTTCAGGATAGGCGTGAATGCATCATTTCAACAAGTTAATTGAAATTTTCTTGCAAGATTAGGGAGAGTGGATGCCTAGAAAGATGTTTTTTAAAAATTAGTTTTAGGTTTCAGAGAGTAGATTCCTGAACAAAAATGTGTTCGTTTTATGAAAAATGTGAGTGTGTTACTGCAAAAAATTTGATTTAGATTTAGTTTCAGGATAGGCGTGAATGCAATATTTCAACAAGTTAATTGAAATTTTCTTGCAAGATGAGGGAGAGTGGATGCCTAGAAAGATGTTTTTTAAAAATTAGTTTTAGGTTTCAGAGAGTAGATTCCTGAACAAAAATGTGTTTGTTTTATGTAAAATGTGAGTGTGTTACTGCAAAAAATTTGATTTAAATTTTGTTTTTGGATAAGGGTGATTGCAATATTTCAACAAGTTAATTGAAATTTTCTTGCAAGAATAGGGACAGTGGATGCCTAGAAAGATGTTTTTTAAAAATTAGTTTTAGGTTCCAGAGAGTGGATTCCTGAAAAAAAATTGTTTGTTTTATAAAAAAATGTGAGTGTGTTTCTGCAAAAAAGTTGATGTAAATTTAGTTTCAGGATAGGCGTGAATGCATCATTTCAACAAGTTAATTGAAATTTTCTTGCAAGATTAGGGAGAGTGGATGCCTAGAAAGAAGTTTATTTAAAATTAGTTTTAGGTTTCAGAGAGTAGATTCCTGAAAACAAATGTGTTTGTTTTATGAAAAATGTGAGTGTGTTACTGCAAAAAGTTGATTTAAATTTCGTTTTTGGATAATTAGTTTTAGGTTTCAGAGAGTAGATTCCTGAAAAAAAATGTGTTTGTTTTATAAAAAATGTGAGTGTGTTACTGCAAAAAAGTTGATTTAAATTTTGTTTTTGAATAAGGGTGATTGCAATATTTCAACAAGTTAATTGATTAGGGAGAGTGGATGCCTAGAAAGAAGTTTATTTAAAATTAGTTTTAGGTTTCAGAGAGTAGATTCCTGAAAAAAAATGTTTTTGTTTTATGAAAAATGTGAGTGTGTTACTGCAAAAAGTTGATTTAAATTTCGTTTTTGGATAAGGGTGATTGCAATATTTCAACTAGTTAATTGAAATTTTCTTGCACGATTAGGGAGAGTGGATACATAGAAAGATGTTTTTTTTAATTCGTTTTAGGTTCCAGAGAGTTGATTAAAAAAATGTGTTTTTTTCATGACAAATGTGAGTGTGTTACTGCAAAAAAGTTGATTTAAATTTCGTTTTCGGATAAGGGTGATTGCAATATTTCAACAAGTTAATTGAAATTTTCTTGCAAACTTAGGGAGAGTGGATGCCTACAAAGATGTATTTTAAAAATTAGTTTTAGGTTCCAGAGAGTGGATTCCTGAAAAAATAATTGTTTGTTTTATGAAAAATGTGAGTGTGTTACTGCAAAAAAGTTGATTTTAATTTAGTTTCAGGATAGGAGTGAATGCATCATTTCAACAAGTCAATTGAAATTTTCTTGCACGATTAGGGACAGTGGATGCTTAGAAAGATGTTTTTTTAAATTAGTTTTAGGTTTCAGAGAGTGGATTCCTGAAAAAAATTATTTTGTTTTATGAGAAATGTGAGTATGTTACTGCAAAAAAGTTGATTTAAATTTAGTTTCAGGATAGGCGTGAATGCATTATTTCAACAAGTTAATTGACATTTTCTTGCAAGATTAGGGAGAGTGGATGCCTAGAAAGAAGTTTATTTAAAATTAGTTTTAGGTTTCAGAGAGTAGATTCCTGAAAAAAATGTGTTTGTTTTATGAAAAATGTGAGTGTGTTACTGAAAAAAGATGATTTAAATTTCCTTTTTGGATAAGGGTGATTGCAATATTTCAACAAGTTAATTGAAATTTTCTTGCAAGATTAGGGAAAGTGGATGCCTAGAAAGATGTTTTTTTAAAAATTAGTAGAAAGTTTCATACAGTGGATTCCTGAAAAAAGTGTGTTTGTTTTATGAAAAATGTGAGTGTGTTACTACAAAAAAGTTGATTTAAATTTCGTTTTTGGATAAGGGTGATTGCAATATTTCAACAAGTTAATTGAAATTTTCTTTCAAGATTAGGGAGAGTGGAGGCCTAGAAAGATGTTTTAAAAAAATTAGTTTTAGGTTCCAGAGAGTGGATTCCTGAAAATAATTATTTTGTTTTATGAGAAATGTGAGTATGTTACTGCAAAAAAGTTGATTTAAATTTAGTTTCAGGATAGGCGTGAATGCATTATTTGACATTTTCTTGCAAGATTAGGGAGAGTGGATGCCTAGAAAGAAGTTTATTTAAAATTAGTTTTAGGTTTCAGAGAGTAGATTCCTGAAAAAAATGTGTTTGTTTTATGAAAAATGTGAGTGTGTTACTGAAAAAAGTTGATTTAAATTTCATTTTTGGATAAGGGTGATTGCAATATTTCAACAAGTTAATTGAAATTTTCTTGCACGATTAGGGAGAGTGGATACATAGAAAGATGTTTTTTTTAATTCATTTTAGGTTCCAGAGAGTTGATTAAAAAAATGTGTTTTTTTCATGACAAATGTGAGTGTGTTACTGCAAAAAAGTTGATTTAAATTTCGTTTTCGGATAAGGGTGATTGCAATATTTCAACAAGTTAATTGAAATTTTCTTGCAAAATTAGGGAGAGTGGATGCCTACAAAGATGTATTTTAAAAATTAGTTTTAGGTTCCAGAGAGTGGATTCCTGAAAAAATAATTGTTTGTTTTATGAAAAATGTGAGTGTGTTACTGCAAAAAAGTTGATTTTAATTTAGTTTCAGGATAGGAGTGAATGCATCATTTCAACAAGTCAATTGAAATTTTCTTGCACGATTAGGGACAGTGGATGCTTAGAAAGATGTTTTTTTAAATTAGTTTTAGGTTTCAGAGAGTAGATTCCTGAAAAAAAATGTGTTTGTTTTATGAAAAATGTGAGTGTGTTACTGCAAAAAAGTTGATTTAAATTTCGTTTTTGGATAAGGGGATTGCAATATTTCAACAAGTTAATTGAAATTTTCTTGCAAGATTAGGGAGAGTGGAGGCCTAGAAAGATGTTTTTAAAAAATTAGTTTTAGGTTCCAAGGAGTGGATTCCTGAAAAAAATTATTTTGTTTTATGAGAAATGTGAGTATGTTACTGCAAAAAAGTTGATTTAAATTTAGTTTCAGGATAGGCGTGAATCCATTATTTCAACAAGTTAATTGACATTTTCTTGCAAGATTAGGGAGAGTGGATGCCTAGAAAGAAGTTTATTTAAAATTAGTTTTAGGTTTCAGAGAGTAGATTCCTGAAAAAAATGTGTTTGTTTTATGAAAAATGTGAGTGTGTTACTGAAAAAAGATGATTTAAATTTCCTTTTTGGATAAGGGTGATTGCAATATTTCAACAAGTTAATTGAAATTTTCTTGCAAGATTAGGGAAAGTGGATGCCTAGAAAGATGTTTTTTTAAAAATTAGTAGAAAGTTTCATACAGTGGATTCCTGAAAAAAGTGTGTTTGTTTTATGAAAAATGTGAGTGTGTTACTACAAAAAAGTTGATTTAAATTTCGTTTTTGGATAAGGGTGATTGCAATATTTCAACAAGTTAATTGAAATTTTCTTTCAAGATTAGGGAGAGTGGAGGCCTAGAAAGATGTTTTAAAAAAATTAGTTTTAGGTTCCAGAGAGTGGATTCCTGAAAATAATTATTTTGTTTTATGAGAAATGTGAGTATGTTACTGCAAAAAAGTTGATTTAAATTTAGTTTCAGGATAGGCGTGAATGCATTATTTGACATTTTCTTGCAAGATTAGGGAGAGTGGATGCCTAGAAAGAAGTTTATTTAAAATTAGTTTTAGGTTTCAGAGAGTAGATTCCTGAAAAAAATGTGTTTGTTTTATGAAAAATGTGAGTGTGTTACTGAAAAAAGTTGATTTAAATTTCATTTTTGGATAAGGGTGATTGCAATATTTCAACAAGTTAATTGAAATTTTCTTCCAAGATTAGGGAGAGTGGATGCCTAGAAAGATGTTTTTTACAAATTCGTTTTAGGTTCCAGAGAGAGGATTCCTGAAAAAAAATTGTTTGTTTCATGAAAAATCTGAGTGTGTTACTGCAAAAAAGCTGATTTAAATTTAGTTTCAGGATAGGCGTGAATGCATCATTTCAACAAGTTAATTGAAATTTTCTTGCAAGATTAGGGAGAGTGGATGCCTAGAAAGATGTTTTTTAAAAATTAGTTTTAGGTTTCAGAGAGTAGATTCCTGAACAAAAATGTGTTTGTTTTATGAAAAATGTGAGTGTGTTGCTGCAAAAAATTTGATTTAAATTTAGTTTCAGGATAGGCGTGAATGCAATATTTCAACAAGTTAATTGAAATTTTCTTGCAAGATAAGGGAGAGTGGATGCCTAGAAAGATGTTTTTTAAAAATTAGTTTTAGGTTTCAGAGAGTAGATTCCTGAACAAAAATGTGTTTGTTTTATGAAAAATCTGAGTGTGTTACTGCAAAAAATTTGATTTAAATTTCGTTTTTGGATAAGGGTGATTGCAATATTTCAACAAGTTAATTGAAATTTTCTTGCAAGAATAGGGACAGTGGATGCCTAGAAAGATGTTTTTAAAAAATTAGTATTAGGTTCCAGAGAGTGGATTCCGGAAAAAAAAATTGTTTGTTTTATAAAAAAATGTGAGTGTCTTTCTGCAAAAAAGTTGATTTAAATTTAGTTTCAGGATAGGCGTGAATGCATCAATTCAACAAGTTAATTGAAATTTTCTTGCAAGATTAGGGAGAGTGGATGCCTAGAAAGAAGTTTATTTAAAATTAGTTTTAGGTTTCAGAGAGTAGATTCCTGAAAAAAAATGTGTTTGTTTTATGAAAAATGTGAGTGTGTTACTGCAAAAAGTTGATTTAAATTTCGTTTTTGGATAATTAGTTTTAGGTTTCAGAGAGTAGATTCCTGAAAAAAATGTGTTTGTTTTATAAAAAATGTAAGTGTGTTACTGCAAAAAAGTTGATTTAAATTTTGTTTTTGAATAAGGGTGATTGCAATATTTCAACAAGTTAATTGATTAGGGAGAGTGGATGCCTAGAAAGAAGTTGATTTAAAATTAGTTTTAGGTTTCAGAGAGTAGATTCCTGAAAATAAATGTGTTTGTTTTAATTAAAAATGTGAGTGTGTTACTGCAAAAAGTTGATTTAAATTTCGTTTTTGGATAAGGGTGATTGCAATATTTCAACTAGTTAATTGAAAATTTCTTGCACGATTAGGGAGAGTGGATACATAGAAAGATGTTTTTTTTAATTCGTTTTAGGTTCCAGAGAGTTGATTAAAAAAAATGTGTTTTTTTCATGACAAATGTGAGTGTGTTACTGCAAAAAAGTTGATTTAAATTTCGTTTTCGGATAAGGGTGATTGCAATATTTCAACAAGTTAATTGAAATTTTCTTACAAAATTAGAGAGAGTGGATGCCTACAAAGATGTATTTTAAAAATTAGTTTTAGGTTCCAGAGAGTGGATTCCTGAAAAAATAATTGTTTGTTTTATGAAAAATGTGAGTATGTTACTGCAAAAAAGTTGATTTTAATTTAGTTTCAGGATAGGAGTGAATGCATCATTTCAACAAGTCAATTGAAATTTTCTTGCACGATCAGGGTTCAGTGGATGCCCAGAAAGATGTTTTTTTAAATTAGTTTTAGGTTTCAGAGAGTAGATTCCTGAAAAAAAATTTGTTTGTTTTATGAAAAATGTGAGTGTGTTACTGCAAAAAATTTGAATTAAATTTCGTTTTTGGATAAGGGTGATTGCAATATTTCAACAAGTTAATTGAAATTTTATTGCAAGAATAGGGACAGTGGATGCCTAGAAAGATGTTTTTTAAAAATTAGTTTTAGGTTCCAGAGAGTGGATTCCTGAAAAAAAAAATCTTCTTTTATAAAAAAATGTGAGTGTGTTTCTGCAAAAAAGTTGATTTAAATTTAGTTTCAGGATAGGCGTGAATGCATCATTTCAACAAGTTAATTGAAATTTTCTTGCAAGATTAAGGAGAGTGGATGCCTAGAAAGAAGTTTATTTAAAATTAGTTTTAGGTTTCAGAGAGTAGATTCCTGAAAAAAAATGTGTTTGTTTTATGAAAAATGTGAGTGTGTTACTGCAAAAAGTTGATTTAAATTTTGTTTTTGGATAATTAGTTTTAGGTTTCAGAGAGTAGATTCCTGAAAAAAAATGTGTTTGTTTTATAAAAAATGTGAGTGTGTTACTGCAAAAAAGTTGATTTAAATTTTGTTTTTGAATAAGGGTGATTGCAATATTTCAACAAGTTAATTGATTAGGGAGAGTGGATGCCTAGAAAGAATTTTTTTAAAAATTAGTTTTAGGTTTCAGAGAGTAGATTCCTGAAAA
Source organism: Lissotriton vulgaris (assembly GCF_964263255.1). Taxonomy (NCBI): domain Eukaryota; kingdom Metazoa; phylum Chordata; class Amphibia; order Caudata; family Salamandridae; genus Lissotriton; species Lissotriton vulgaris. The sequence goes on along the minus strand of NC_141688.1, from coordinate 244,217,856 downwards.
AAATGTGTTTGTTTTATGAAAAATGTGAGTGTGTTACTGCAAAAAGTTGATTTAAATTTTGTTTTTGGATAAGGGTGATTGCAATATTTCAACTAGTTAATTGAAATTTTCTTGCACGATTAGGGAGAGGGGATACATAGAAAGATGTTTTTTTTAATTCGTTTTAGGTTCCAGAGAGTTGATTAAAAAAATGTGTTTTTTTCATGACAAATGTGAGTGTGTTACTGCAAAAAAGTTGATTTAAATTTTGTTTTCGGATAAGGGTGATTGCAATATTTCAACAAGTTAATTGAAATTTTCTTGCAAAATTAGGGAGAGTGGATGCCTACAAAGATGTATTTTAAAAATTAGTTTTAGGTTCCAGAGAGTGGATTCCTGAAAAAATAATTGTTTGTTTTCTGAAAAATGTGAGTGTGTTACTGCAAAAAAGTTGATTTTAATTTAGTTTCAGGATAGGCGTGAATGCAATATTTCAACAAGTTAATTGAAATTTTCTTGCAAGATTAGGGAGAGTGGATGCCTAGAAAGATGTTTTTTTTAAAAATTAGTAGAAGGTTTCATACAGTGGATTCCTGAAAAAAGTGTGTTTGTTTTATGAAAAATTTGAGTGTGTTACTACAAAAAAGTTGATTTAAATTTCGTTTTTGGATAAGGGTGATTGCAATATTTCAACAAGTTAATTGAAATTTTCTTTCAAGATTAGGGAGAGTGGAGGCCTAGAAAGATGTTTTAAAAAAATTAGTTTTAGGTTCCAGAGAGTGGATTCCTGAAAATAATTATTTTGTTTTATGAGAAATGTGAGTATGTTACTGCAAAAAAGTTGATTTAAATTTAGTTTCAGGATAGGCGTGAATGCATTATTTGACATTTTCTTGCAAGATTAGGGAGAGTGGATGCCTAGAAAGAAGTTTATTTAAAATTAGTTTTAGGTTTCAGAGAGTAGATTCCTGAAAAAAATGTGTTTGTTTTATGAAAAATGTGAGTGTGTTACTGAAAAAAGTTGATTTAAATTTCCTTTTTGGATAAGGGTGATTGCAATATTTCAACAAGTTAATTGAAATTTTCTTGCAAGATTAGGGAGAGTGGATGCCTAGAAAGATGTTTTTTACAAATTCGTTTTAGGTTCCAGAGAGTGGATTCCTGAAAAAAAATTGTTTGTTTCATGAAAAATCTGAGTGTGTTACTGCAAAAAAGCTGATTTAAATTTAGTTTCAGGATAGGCGTGAATGCATCATTTCAACAAGTTAATTGAAATTTTCTTGCAAGATTAGGGAGAGTGGATGCCTAGAAAGATGTTTTCAAAAAATTAGTTTTGGGTTTCAGAGAGTAGATTCCTGAACAAAAATGTGTTTGTTTTATGTAAAATGTGAGTGTGTTACTGCAAAAAATTTGATTTAAATTTTGTTTTTGGATAAGGGTGATTGCAATATTTCAACAAGTTAATTGAAATTTTCTTGCAAGAATAGGGACAGTGGATGCCTAGAAAGATATTTTTTAAAAATTAGTTTTAGGTTCCAGAGAGTGGATTCCTGAAAAAAAATTGTTTGTTTTATAAAAAAACGTGAGTGTGTTTCTGCAAAAAAGTTGATTTAAATTTAGTTTCAGGATAGGCGTGAATGCATCATTTCAACAAGTTAATTGAAATTTTCTTGCAAGATTAGGGAGAGTGGATGCCTAGAAAGAAGCTTATTTAAAATTAGTTTTAGGTTTCAGAGAGTAGATTCCTGAAAAAAAATGTGTTTGTTTTATGAAAAATGTGAGTGTGTTACTGCAAAAAGTTGATTTAAATTTCGTTTTTGGATAATTAGTTTTAGGTTTCAGAGAGTAGATTCCTGAAAAAAAAATGTGTTTGTTTTATAAAAAATGTAAGTGTGTTAATGCAAAAAAGTTGATTTAAATTTTGTTTTTGAATAAGGGTGATTGCAATATTTCAACAAGTTAATTGATTAGGGAGAGTGGATGCCTAGAAAGAAGTTGATTTAAAATTAGTTTTAGGTTTCAGAGAGTAGATTCCTGAAAATAAATGTGTTTGTTTTATGAAAAATGTGAGTGTGTTACTGCAAAAAGTTGATTTAAATTTCGTTTTTGGATAAGGGTGATTGCAATATTTCAACTAGTTAATTGAAAATTTCTTGCACGATTAGGGAGAGTGGATACATAGAAAGATGTTTTTTTTAATTCGTTTTAGGTTCCAGAGAGTTGATTAAAAAAAATGTGTTTTTTTCATGACAAATGTGAGTGTGTTACTGCAAAAAAGTTGATTTAAATTTCGTTTTCGGATAAGGGTGATTGCAATATTTCAACAAGTTAATTGAAATTTTCTTACAAAATTAGAGAGAGTGGATGCCTACAAAGATGTATTTTAAAAATTAGTTTTAGGTTCCAGAGAGTGGATTCCTGAAAAAATAATTGTTTGTTTTATGAAAAATGTGAGTATGTTACTGCAAAAAAGTTGATTTTAATTTAGTTTCAGGATAGGAGTGAATGCATCATTTCAACAAGTCAATTGAAATTTTCTTGCACGATCAGGGTTCAGTGGATGCCCAGAAAGATGTTTTTTTAAATTAGTTTTAGGTTTCAGAGAGTAGATTCCTGAAAAAAAATTTGTTTGTTTTATGAAAAATGTGAGTGTGTTACTGCAAAAAATTTGAATTAAATTTCGTTTTTGGATAAGGGTGATTGCAATATTTCAACAAGTTAATTGAAATTTTATTGCAAGAATAGGGACAGTGGATGCCTAGAAAGATGTTTTTTAAAAATTAGTTTTAGGTTCCAGAGAGTGGATTCCTGAAAAAAAAAATTTTCTTTTATAAAAAAATGTGAGTGTGTTTCTGCAAAAAAGTTGATTTAAATTTAGTTTCAGGATAGGCGTGAATGCATCATTTCAACAAGTTAATTGAAATTTTCTTGCAAGATTAAGGAGAGTGGATGCCTAGAAAGAAGTTTATTTAAAATTAGTTTTAGGTTTCAGAGAGTAGATTCCTGAAAAAAAATGTGTTTGTTTTATGAAAAATGTGAGTGTGTTACTGCAAAAAGTTGATTTAAATTTTGTTTTTGGATAATTAGTTTTAGGTTTCAGAGAGTAGATTCCTGAAAAAAAATGTGTTTGTTTTATAAAAAATGTGAGTGTGTTACTGCAAAAAAGTTGATTTAAATTTTGTTTTTGAATAAGGGTGATTGCAATATTTCAACAAGTTAATTGATTAGGGAGAGTGGATGCCTAGAAAGAATTTTTTTAAAAATTAGTTTTAGGTTTCAGAGAGTAGATTCCTGAAAAAAATGTGTTTGTTTTATGAAAAATGTGAGTGTGTTACTGCAAAAAGTTGATTTAAATTTCGTTTTTGGATAAGGGTGATTGCAATATTTCAACTAGTTAATTGAAATTTTCTTGCACGATTAGGGAGAGGGGATACATAGAAAGATGTTTTTTTTAATTCGTTTTAGGTTCCAGAGAGTTGATTAAAAAAATGTGTTTTTTTCATGACAAATGTGAGTGTGTTACTGCAAAAAAGTTGATTTAAATTTTGTTTTCGGATAAGGGTGATTGCAATATTTCAACAAGTTAATTGAAATTTTCTTGCAAAATTAGGGAGAGTGGGTGCCTACAAAGATGTATTTTAAAAATTAGTTTTAGGTTCCAGAGAGTGGATTCCTGAAAAAATAATTGTTTGTTTTCTGAAAAATGTGAGTGTGTTACTGCAAAAAAGTTGATTTTAATTTAGTTTCAGGATAGGCGTGAATGCAATATTTCAACAAGTTAATTGAAATTTTCTTGCAAGATTAGGGAGAGTGGATGCCTAGAAAGATGTTTTTTTAAAAAATTAGTAGAAGGTTTCATACAGTGGATTCCTGAAAAAAGTGTGTTTGTTTTATGAAAAATTTGAGTGTGTTACTACAAAAAAGTTGATTTAAATTTCGTTTTTGGATAAGGGTGATTGCAATATTTCAACAAGTTAATTGAAATTTTCTTTCAAGATTAGGGAGAGTGGAGGCCTAGAAAGATGTTTTAAAAAAATTAGTTTTAGGTTCCAGAGAGTGGATTCCTGAAAATAATTATTTTGTTTTATGAGAAATGTGAGTATGTTACTGCAAAAAAGTTGATTTAAATTTAGTTTCAGGATAGGCGTGAATGCATTATTTGACATTTTCTTGCAAGATTAGGGAGAGTGGATGCCTAGAAAGAAGTTTATTTAAAATTAGTTTTAGGTTTCAGAGAGTAGATTCCTGAAAAAAATGTGTTTATTTTATGAAAAATGTGAGTGTGTTACTGAAAAAAGTTGATTTAAATTTCCTTTTTGGATAAGGGTGATTGCAATATTTCAACAAGTTAATTGAAATTTTCTTGCAAGATTAGGGAGAGTGGATGCCTAGAAAGATGTTTTTTACAAATTCGTTTTAGGTTCCAGAGAGTGGATTCCTGAAAAAAAATTGTTTGTTTCATGAAAAATCTGAGTGTGTTACTGCAAAAAAGCTGATTTAAATTTAGTTTCAGGATAGGCGTGAATGCATCATTTCAACAAGTTAATTGAAATTTTCTTGCAAGATTAGGGAGAGTGGATGCCTAGAAAGATGTTTTTAAAAAATTAGTTTTGGGTTTCAGAGAGTAGATTCCTGAACAAAAATGTGTTTGTTTTATGTAAAATGTGAGTGTGTTACTGCAAAAAATTTGATTTAAATTTTGTTTTTGGATAAGGGTGATTGCAATATTTCAACAAGTTAATTGAAATTTTCTTGCAAGAATAGGGACAGTGGATGCCTAGAAAGATGTTTTTTAAAAATTAGTTTTAGGTTCCAGAGAGTGGATTCCTGAAAAAAAATTGTTTGTTTTATAAAAAAACGTGAGTGTGTTTCTGCAAAAAAGTTGATTTAAATTTAGTTTCAGGATAGGCGTGAATGCATCATTTCAACAAGTTAATTGAAATTTTCTTGCAAGATTAGGGAGAGTGGATGCCTAGAAAGATGTTTTTTAAAAATTAGTTTTAGGTTTCAGAGAGTAGATTCCTGAACAAAAATGTGTTTGTTTTATGAAAAATGTGAGTGTGTTACTGCAAAAAATTTGATTTAAATTTAGTTTCAGGATAGGCGTGAATCCAATATTTCAACAAGTTAATTGAAATTTTCTTGCAAGATTAGGGAGAGTGGATGCCTAGAAAGATGTTTTTTTTAAAAATTAGTAGAAGGTTTCATACAGTGGATTCCTGAAAAAAGTGTGTTTGTTTTATGAAAAATTTGAGTGTGTTACTACAAAAAAGTTGATTTAAATTTCGTTTTTGGATAAGGGTGATTGCAATATTTCAACAAGTTAATTGAAATTTTCTTTCAAGATTAGGGAGAGTGGAGGCCTAGAAAGATGTTTTAAAAAAATTTGTTTTAGGTTCCAGAGAGTGGATTCCTGAAAATAATTATTTTGTTTTATGAGAAATGTGAGTATGTTACTGCAAAAAAGTTGATTTAAATTTAGTTTCAGGATAGGCGTGAATGCATTATTTGACATTTTCTTGCAAGATTAGGGAGAGTGGATGCCTAGAAAGAAGTTTATTTAAAATTAGTTTTAGGTTTCAGAGAGTAGATTCCTGAAAAAAATGTGTTTGTTTTATGAAAAATGTGAGTGTGTTACTGAAAAAAGTTGATTTAAATTTCCTTTTTGGATAAGGGTGATTGCAATATTTCAACAAGTTAATTGAAATTTTCTTGCAAGATTAGGGAGAGTGGATGCCTAGAAAGATGTTTTTTACAAATTCGTTTTAGGTTCCAGAGAGTGGATTCCTGAAAAAAAATTGTTTGTTTCATGAAAAATCTGAGTGTGTTACTGCAAAAAAGCTGATTTAAATTTAGTTTCAGGATAGGCGTGAATGCCTCATTTCAACAAGTTAATTGAAATTTTCTTGCAAGATTAGGGAGAGTGGATGCCTAGAAAGATGTTTTTTAAAAATTAGTTTTAGGTTTCAGAGAGTAGATTCCTGAACAAAAATGTGTTCGTTTTATGAAAAATGTGAGTGTGTTACTGCAAAAAATTAGATTTAGATTTAGTTTCAGGATAGGCGTGAATGCAATATTTCAACAAGTTAATTGAAATTTTCTTGCAAGATGAGGGAGAGTGGATGCCTAGAAAGATGTTTTTTAAAAATTAGTTTTAGGTTTCAGAGAGTAGATTCCTGAACAAAAATGTGTTTGTTTTATGTAAAATGTGAGTGTGTTACTGCAAAAAATTTGATTTAAATTTTGTTTTTGGATAAGGGTGATTGCAATATTTCAACAAGTTAATTGAAATTTTCTTGCAAGAATAGGGACAGTGGATGCCTAGAAAGATGTTTTTTAAAAATTAGTTTTAGGTTCCAGAGAGTGGATTCCTGAAAAAAAATTGTTTGTTTTATAAAAAAATGTGAGTGTGTTTCTGCAAAAAAGTTGATTTAAATTTAGTTTCAGGATAGGCGTGAATGCATCATTTCAACAAGTTAATTGAAATTTTCTTGCAAGATTAGGGAGAGTGGATGCCTAGAAAGAAGTTTATTTAAAATTAGTTTTAGGTTTCAGAGAGTAGATTCCTGAAAAAAATGTGTTTGTTTTATGAAAAATGTGAGTGTGTTACTGCAAAAAGTTGATTTAAATTTCGTTTTTGGATAATTAGTTTTAGGTTTCAGAGAGTAGATTCCTGAAAAAAAATGTGTTTGTTTTATAAAAAATGTGAGTGTGTTACTGCAAAAAAGTTGATTTAAATTTTGTTTTTGAATAAGGGTGATTGCAATATTTCAACAAGTTAATTGATTAGGGAGAGTGGATGCCTAGAAAGAAGTTTATTTAAAATTAGTTTTAGGTTTCAGAGAGTAGATTCCTGAAAAAAAATGTGTTTGTTTTATGAAAAATGTGAGTGTGTTACTGCAAAAAGTTGATTTAAATTTCGTTTTTGGATAATTAGTTTTAGGTTTCAGAGAGTAGATTCCTGAAAAAAAATGTGTTTGTTTTATAAAAAATGTGAGTGTGTTACTGCAAAAAAGTTGATTTAAATTTTGTTTTTGAATAAGGGTGATTGCAATATTTCAACAAGTTAATTGATTAGGGAGAGTGGATGCCTAGAAAGAAGTTTATTTAAAATTAGTTTTAGGTTTCAGAGAGTAGATTCCTGAAAAAAAATGTTTTTGTTTTATGAAAAATGTGAGTGTGTTACTGCAAAAAGTTGATTTAAATTTCGTTTTTGGATAAGGGTGATTGCAATATTTCAACTAGTTAATTGAAATTTTCTTGCACGATTAGGGAGAGTGGATACATGGAAAGATGTTTTTTTTAATTCGTTTTAGGTTCCAGAGAGTTGATTAAAAAAATGTGTTTTTTTCATGATAAATGTGAGTGTGTTACTGCAAAAAAGTTGATTTAAATTTCGTTTTCGGATAAGGGTGATTGCAATATTTCAACAAGTTAATTGAAATTTTCTTGCAAAATTAGGGAGAGTGGATGCCTACAAAGATGTATTTTAAAAATTAGTTTTAGGTTCCAGAGAGTGGATTCCTGAAAAAATAATTGTTTGTTTTATGAAAAATGTGAGTGTGTTACTGCAAAAAAGTTGATTTTAATTTAGTTTCAGGATAGGAGTGAATGCATCATTTCAACAAGTCAATTGAAATTTTCTTGCACGATTAGGGACAGTGGATGCTTAGAAAGATGTTTTTTTAAATTAGTTTTAGGTTTCAGAGAGTAGATTCCTGAAAAAAAATGTGTTTGTTTTATGAAAAATGTGAGTGTGTTACTGCAAAAAAGTTGATTTAAATTTCGTTTTTGGATAAGGGGATTACAATATTTCAACAAGTTAATTGAAATTTTCTTGCAAGATTAGGGAGAGTGGAGGCCTAGAAAGATGTTTTTAAAAAATTAGTTTTAGGTTCCAGAGAGTGGATTCCTGAAAAAAATTATTTTGTTTTATGAGAAATGTGAGTATGTTACTGCAAAAAAGTTGATTTAAATTTAGTTTCAGGATAGGCGTGAATGCATTATTTCAACAAGTTAATTGACATTTTCTTGCAAGATTAGGGAGAGTGGATGCCTAGAAAGAAGTTTATTTAAAATTAGTTTTAGGTTTCAGAGAGTAGATTCCTGAAAAAAATGTGTTTGTTTTATGAAAAATGTGAGTGTGTTACTGAAAAAAGATGATTTAAGTTTCCTTTTTGGATAAGGGTGATTGCAATATTTCAACAAGTTAATTGAAATTTTCTTGCAAGATTAGGGAAAGTGGATGCCTAGAAAGATGTTTTTTTAAAAATTAGTAGAAGGTTTCATACAGTGGATTCCTGAAAAAAGTGTGTTTGTTTTATGAAAAATGTGAGTGTGTTACTACAAAAAAGTTGATTTAAATTTCGTTTTTGGATAAGGGTGATTGCAATATTTCAACAAGTTAATTGAAATTTTCTTTCAAGATTAGGGAGAGTGGAGGCCTAGAAAGATGTTTTAAAAAAATTAGTTTTAGGTTCCAGAGAGTGGATTCCTGAAAATAATTATTTTGTTTTATGAGAAATGTGAGTATGTTACTGCAAAAAAGTTGATTTAAATTTAGTTTCAGGATAGGCGTGAATGCATTATTTGACATTTTCTTGCAAGATTAGGGAGAGTGGATGTCTAGAAAGAAGTTTATTTAAAATTAGTTTTAGGTTTCAGAGAGTAGATTCCTGAAAAAAATGTGTTTGTTTTATGAAAAATGTGAGTGTGTTACTGAAAAAAGTTGATTTAAATTTCATTTTTGGATAAGGGTGATTGCAATATTTCAACAAGTTAATTGAAATTTTCTTGCAAGATTAGGGAGAGTGGATGCCTAGAAAGATGTTTTTTACAAATTCGTTTAAGGTTCCAGAGAGTGGATTCCTGAAAAAAAATTGTTTGTTTCATGAAAAATCTGAGTGTGTTACTGCAAAAAAGCTGATTTAAATTTAGTTTCAGGATAGGCGTGAATGCATCATTTCAACAAGTTAATTGAAATTTTCTTGCAAGATTAGGGAGAGTGGATGCCTAGAAAGATGTTTTTTAAAAATTAGTTTTAGGTTTCAGAGAGTAGATTCCTGAACAAAAATGTGTTTGTTTTATGAAAAATGTGAGTGTGTTACTGCAAAAAATTTGATTTAGATTTAGTTTCAGGGTGATTGCAATATTTCAACAAGTTAATTGAAATTTTCTTGCAAGATTAGGGAGAGTGGATGCCTAGAAAGATGTTTTTTACAAATTCGTTTAAGGTTCCAGAGAGTGGATTCCTGAAAAAAAATTGTTTGTTTCATGAAAAATCTGAGTGTGTTACTGCAAAAAAGCTGATTTAAATTTAGTTTCAGGATAGGCGTGAATGCAATATTTCAACAAGTTAATTGAAATTTTCTTGCAAGATGAGGGAGAGTGGATGCCTAGAAAGATGTTTTTTAAAAATTAGTTTTAGGTTTCAGAGAGTAGATTCCTGAACAAAAATGTGTTTGTTTTATGTAAAATGTGAGTGTGTTACTGCAAAAAATTTGATTTAAATTTCGTTTTTGGATAAGGGTGATTGCAATATTTCAACAAGTTAATTGAAATTTTCTTGCAAGAATAGGGACAGTGGATGCCTAGAAAGATGTTTTTTAAAAATTAGTTTTAGGTTCCAGAGAGTGGATTCCTGAAAAAAAAATTGTTTGTTTTATAAAAAAATGTGAGTGTGTTTCTGCAAAAAAGTTGATTTAAATTTAGTTTCAGGATAGGCGTGAATGCATCATTTCAACAATTTAATTGAAATTTTCTTGCAAGATTAGGGAGAGTGGATGCCTAGAAAGAAGTTTATTTAAAATTAGTTTTAGGTTTCAGAGAGTAGATTCCTGAAAAAAAATTAGTTTGTTTTATGAAAAATGTGAGTGTGCTACTGCAAAAAGTTGATTTAAATTTCGTTTTTGGATAATTAGTTTTAGGTTTCAGAGAGTAGATTCCTGAAAAAAAATGTGTTTGTTTTATAAAAAATGTGAGTGTGTTACTGCAAAAAAGTTGATTTAAATTTTGTTTTTGAATAAGGGTGATTGCAATATTTCAACAAGTTAATTGATTAGGGAGAGTGGATGCCTAGAAAGAAGTTTATTTAAAATTAGTTTTAGGTTTCAGAGAGTAGATTCCTGAAAAGAAATGTGTTTGTTTTATGAAAAATGTGAGTGTGTTACTGCAAAAAGTTGATTTAAATTTCGTTTTTGGATAAGGGTGATTGCAATATTTCAACTAGTTAATTGAAATTTTCTTGCACGATTAGGGAGAGTGGATACATAGAAAGATGTTTTTTTTAATTCGTTTTAGGTTCCAGAGAGTTGATTAAAAAATGTGTTTTTTTCATGACAAATGTGAGTGTGTTACTGCAAAAAAGTTGATTTAAATTTCGTTTTTGGATAAGGGTGATTGCAATATTTCAACAAGTTAATTGAAATTTTCTTGCAAGAATAGGGACAGTGGATGCCTAGAAAGATGTTTTTAAAAAATTAGTTTTAGGTTCCAGAGAGTGGATTCCGGAAAAAAAATTGTTTGTTTTATAAAAAAATGTGAGTGTCTTTCTGTAAAAAAGTTGATTTAAATTTAGTTTCAGGATAGGCGTGAATGCATCATTTCAACAAGTTAATTGAAATTTTCTTGCAAGATTAGGGAGAGTGGATGCCTAGAAAGAAGTTTATTTAAAATTAGTTTTAGGTTTCAGAGAGTAGATTCCTGAAAAAAAATGTGTTTGTTTTATGAAAAATGTGAGTGTGTTACTGCAAAAAGTTGATTTAAATTTCGTTTTTGGATAATTAGTTTTAGGTTTCAGAGAGTAGATTCCTGAAAAAAAAATGTGTTTGTTTGATAAAAAAAGGAAGTGTGTTACTGCAAAAAAGTTGATTTAAATTTTGTTTTTGAATAAGGGTGATTGCAATATTTCAACAAGTTAATTGATTAGGGAGAGTGGATGCCTAGAAAGAAGTTTATTTAAAATTAGTTTTAGGTTTCAGAGAGTAGATTCCTGAAAAAAAATGTGTTTGTTTTATGAAAAATGTGAGTGTGTTACTGCAAAAAGTTGATTTAAATTTCGTTTTTGGATAAGGGTGATTGCAATATTTCAACTAGTTAATTGAAATTTTCTTGCACGATTAGGGAGAGTGGATACATAGAAATATGTTTTTTTTAATTCGTTTTAGGTTCCAGAGAGTTGATTAAAAAAAATGTTTGTTTTATGAAAAATGTGAGTGTGTTACTGCAAAAAAGTTGATTTTAATTTAGTTTCAGGATAGGAGTGAATGCATCATTTCAACAAGTCAATTGAAATTTTCTTGCACGATCAGGGACAGTGGATGCCTAGAAAGATGTTTTTTTAAATTAGTTTTAGGTTTCAGAGAGTAGATTCCTGAAAAAAAATGTGTTTGTTTTATGAAAAATGTGAGTGTGTTACTGCAAAAAAGTTGATTTAAATTTCGTTTTTGGATAAGGGGATTGCAATATTTCAACAAGTTAATTGAAATTTTCTTGCAAGATTAGGGAGAGTGGAGGCCTAGAAAGATGTTTTTAAAAAATTAGTTTTAGGTTCCAGAGAGTGGATTCCTGAAAAAAATTATTTTGTTTTATGAGAAATGTGAGTATGTTACTGCAAAAAAGTTGATTTAAATTTAGTTTCAGGATAGGCGTGAATGCATTATTTCAACAAGTTAATTGACATTTTCTTGCAAGGTTAGGGAGAGTGGATGCCTAGAAAGAAGTTTATTTAAAATTAGTTTTAGGTTTCAGAGAGTAGATTCCTGAAAAAAATGTGTTTGTTTTATGAAAAATGTGAGTGTGTTACTGAAAAAAGTTGATTTAAATTTCCTTTTTGGATAAGGGTGATTGCAATATTTCAACAAGTTAATTGAAATTTTCTTGCAAGATTAGGGAGAGTGGATGCCTAGAAAGATGTTTTTTACAAATTCGTTTTAGGTTCCAGAGAGTGGATTCCTGAAAAAAAATTGTTTGTTTCATGAAAAATCTGAGTGTGTTACTGCAAAAAAGCTGATTTAAATTTAGTTTCAGGATAGGCGTGAATGCATCATTTCAACAAGTTAATTGAAATTTTCTTGCAAGATTAGGGAGAGTGGATGCCTAGAAAGATGTTTTTAAAAAATTAGTTTTAGGTTTCAGAGAGTAGATTCCTGAACAAAAATGTGTTTGTTTTATGAAAAATGTGAGTGTGTTGCTGCAAAAAATTTGATTTAAATTTAGTTTCAGGATAGGCGTGAATGCAATATTTCAACAAGTTAATTGAAATTTTCTTGCAAGATAAGGGAGAGTGGATGCCTAGAAAGATGTTTTTTAAAAATTAGTTTTAGGTTTCAGAGAGTAGATTCCTGACAAAAATGTGTTTGTTTTATGAAAATTGTGAGTGTGTTACTGCAAAAAATTTGATTTAAATTTCGTTTTTGGATAAGGGTGATTGCAATATTTCAACAAGTTAATTGAAATTTTCTTGCAAGAATAGGGACAGTGGATGCCTAGAAAGATGTTTTTAAAAAATTAGTATTAGGTTCCAGAGAGTGGATTCCGGCAAAAAAAATTGTTTGTTTTATAAAAAAATGTGAGTGTCTTTCTGCAAAAAAGTTGATTTAAATTTAGTTTCAGGATAGGCGTGAATGCATCAATTCAACAAGTTAATTGAAATTTTCTTGCAAGATTAGGGAGAGTGGATGCCTAGAAAGAAGTTTATTTAAAATTAGTTTTAGGTTTCAGAGAGTAGATTCCTGAAAAAAAAATGTGTTTGTTTTATGAAAAATGTGAGTGTGTTACTGCAAAAAGTTGATTTGAATTTCGTTTTTGGATAATTAGTTTTAGGTTTCAGAGAGTAGATTCCTGAAAAAAAATGTGTTTGTTTTATAAAAAATGTAAGTGTGTTACTGCAAAAAAGTTGATTTACATTTTGTTTTTGAATAAGGGTGATTGCAATATTTCAACAAGTTAATTGATTAGGGAGAGTGGATGCCTAGAAAGAAGTTTATTTAAAATTAGTTTTAGGTTTCAGAGAGTAGATTCCTGAAAAAAAATGTGTTTGTTTAATGAAAAATGTGAGTGTGTTACTGCAAAAAGTTGATTTAAATTTCGTTTTTGGATAAGGGTGATTGCAATATTTCAACTAGTTAATTGAAATTTTCTTGCACGATTAGGGAGAGTGGATACATAGAAAGATGTTTTTTTTATTCGTTTTAGGTTCCAGAGAGTTGATTAAAAAAAAAGTGTTTTTTTCATGACAAATGTGAGTGTGTTACTGCAAAAAAGTTGATTTAAATTTCGTTTTCGGATAAGGGTGATTGCAATATTTCAACAAGTTAATTGAAATTTTCTTACAAAATTAGAGAGAGTGGATGCCTACAAAGATGTATTTTAAAAATTAGTTTTAGGTTCCAGAGAGTGGATTCCTGAAAAAATAATTGTTTGTTTTATGAAAAATGTGAGTTTGTTACTGCAAAAATGTTGATTTTAATTTAGTTTCAGGATAGGAGTGAATGCATCATTTCAACAAGTCAATTGAAATTTTCTTGCACGATCAGGGTTCAGTGGATGCCTAGAAAGATGTTTTTATAAATTAGTTTTAGGTTTCAGAGAGTAGATTCCTGAAAAAAAATGTGTTTGTTTTATGAAAAATGTGAGTGTAATACTGCAAAAAAGTTGATTTAAATTTCGTTTTTGGATAAGGGGGATTGCAATATTTCAACAAGTTAATTGAAATTTTCTTGCAAGATTAGGGAGAGTGGATGCCTAGAAAGATGTTTTTTACAAATTCGTTTTAGGTTCCAGAGAGTGGATTCCTGAAAAAAAATTGTTTGTTTCATGAAAAATCTGAGTGTGTTACTGCAAAAAAGCTGATTTAAATTTAGTTTCAGGATAGGCGTGAATGCATCATTTCAACAAGTTAATTGAAATTTTCTTGCAAGATTAGGGAGATTGGATGCCTAGAAAGATGTTTTTTAAAAATTAGTTTTAGGTTTCAGAGAGTAGATTCCTGAACAAAAATGTGTTTGTTTTATGAAAAATGTGAGTGTGTTACTGCAAAAAATTTGATTTAAATTTAGTTTCAGGATAGGCGTGAATGCAATATTTCAACAATTGAAATTTTCTTGCACGATCAGGGTTCAGTGGATGCCCAGAAAGATGTTTTTTTAAATTAGTTTTAGGTTTCAGAGAGTAGATTCCTGAAAAAAAATGTGTTTGTTTTATGAAAAATGTGAGTGTGTTACTGCAAAAAATTTGAATTAAATTTCGTTTTTGGATAAGGGTGATTGCAATATTTCAACAAGTTAATTGAAATTTTATTGCAAGAATAGGGACAGTGGATGCCTAGAAAGATGTTTTTTAAAAATTAGTTTTAGGTTCCAGAGAGTGGATTCCTGAAAAAAAAAATTTTCTTTTATAAAAAAATGTGAGTGTGTTTCTGCAAAAAAGTTGATTTAAATTTAGTTTCAGGATAGGCGTGAATGCATCATTTCAACAAGTTAATTGAAATTTTCTTGCAAGATTAAGGAGAGTGGATGCCTAGAAAGAAGTTTATTTAAAATTAGTTTTAGGTTTCAGAGAGTAGATTCCTGAAAAAAAATGTGTTTGTTTTATGAAAAATGTGAGTGTGTTACTGCAAAAAGTTGATTTAAATTTTGTTTTTGGATAATTAGTTTTAGGTTTCAGAGAGTAGATTCCTGAAAAAAAATGTGTTTGTTTTATAAAAAATGTGAGTGTGTTACTGCAAAAAAGTTGATTTAAATTTTGTTTTTGAATAAGGGTGATTGCAATATTTCAACAAGTTAATTGATTAGGGAGAGTGGATGCCTAGAAAGAATTTTTTTAAAAATTAGTTTTAGGTTTCAGAGAGTAGATTCCTGAAAAAAATGTGTTTGTTTTATGAAAAATGTGAGTGTGTTACTGCAAAAAGTTGATTTAAATTTCGTTTTTGGATAAGGGTGATTGCAATATTTCAACTAGTTAATTGAAATTTTCTTGCACGATTAGGGAGAGGGGATACATAGAAAGATGTTTTTTTTAATTCGTTTTAGGTTCCAGAGAGTTGATTAAAAAAATGTGTTTTTTTCATGACAAATGTGAGTGTGTTACTGCAAAAAAGTTGATTTAAATTTTGTTTTCGGATAAGGGTGATTGCAATATTTCAACAAGTTAATTGAAATTTTCTTGCAAAATTAGGGAGAGTGGATGCCTACAAAGATGTATTTTAAAAATTAGTTTTAGGTTCCAGAGAGTGGATTCCTGAAAAAATAATTGTTTGTTTTCTGAAAAATGTGAGTGTGTTACTGCAAAAAAGTTGATTTTAATTTAGTTTCAGGATAGGCGTGAATGCAATATTTCAACAAGTTAATTGAAATTTTCTTGCAAGATTAGGGAGAGTGGATGCCTAGAAAGATGTTTTTTTAAAAAATTAGTAGAAGGTTTCATACAGTGGATTCCTGAAAAAAGTGTGTTTGTTTTATGAAAAATTTGAGTGTGTTACTACAAAAAAGTTGATTTAAATTTCGTTTTTGGATAAGGGTGATTGCAATATTTCAACAAGTTAATTGAAATTTTCTTTCAAGATTAGGGAGAGTGGAGGCCTAGAAAGATGTTTTAAAAAAATTAGTTTTAGGTTCCAGAGAGTGGATTCCTGAAAATAATTATTTTGTTTTATGAGAAATGTGAGTATGTTACTGCAAAAAAGTTGATTTAAATTTAGTTTCAGGATAGGCGTGAATGCATTATTTGACATTTTCTTGCAAGATTAGGGAGAGTGGATGCCTAGAAAGAAGTTTATTTAAAATTAGTTTTAGGTTTCAGAGAGTAGATTCCTGAAAAAAATGTGTTTGTTTTATGAAAAATGTGAGTGTGTTACTGAAAAAAGTTGATTTAAATTTCCTTTTTGGATAAGGGTGATTGCAATATTTCAACAAGTTAATTGAAATTTTCTTGCAAGATTAGGGAGAGTGGATGCCTAGAAAGATGTTTTTTACAAATTCGTTTTAGGTTCCAGAGAGTGGATTCCTGAAAAAAAATTGTTTGTTTCATGAAAAATCTGAGTGTGTTACTGCAAAAAAGCTGATTTAAATTTAGTTTCAGGATAGGCGTGAATGCATCATTTCAACAAGTTAATTGAAATTTTCTTGCAAGATTAGGGAGAGTGGATGCCTAGAAAGATGTTTTTAAAAAATTAGTTTTGGGTTTCAGAGAGTAGATTCCTGAACAAAAATGTGTTTGTTTTATGTAAAATGTGAGTGTGTTACTGCAAAAAATTTGATTTAAATTTTGTTTTTGGATAAGGGTGATTGCAATATTTCAACAAGTTAATTGAAATTTTCTTGCAAGAATAGGGACAGTGGATGCCTAGAAAGATGTTTTTTAAAAATTAGTTTTAGGTTCCAGAGAGTGGATTCCTGAAAAAAAATTGTTTGTTTTATAAAAAAACGTGAGTGTGTTTCTGCAAAAAAGTTGATTTAAATTTAGTTTCAGGATAGGCGTGAATGCATCATTTCAACAAGTTAATTGAAATTTTCTTGCAAGATTAGGGAGAGTGGATGCCTAGAAAGAAGTTTATTTAAAATTAGTTTTAGGTTTCAGAGAGTAGATTCCTGAAAAAAAAAATGTTTGTTTTATGAAAAATGTGAGTGTGTTACTGCAAAAAGTTGATTTAAATTTCGTTTTTGGATAATTAGTTTTAGGTTTCAGAGAGTAGATTCCTGAAAAAAAATGTGTTTGTTTTATAAAAAATGTGAGTGTGTTACTGCAAAAAAGTTGATTTAAATTTTGTTTTTGAATAAGGGTGATTGCAATATTTCAACAAGTTAATTGATTAGGGAGAGTGGATGCCTAGAAAGAAGTTTATTTAAAATTAGTTTTAGGTTTCAGAGAGTAGATTCCTGAAAAAAAATGTTTTTGTTTTATGAAAAATGTGAGTGTGTTACTGCAAAAAGTTGATTTAAATTTCGTTTTTGGATAAGGGTGATTGCAATATTTCAACTAGTTAATTGAAATTTTCTTGCACGATTAGGGAGAGTGGATACATAGAAAGAGGTTTTTTTTAATTCTTTTTAGGTTCCAGAGAGTTGATTAAAAAAATGTGTTTTTTTCATGACAAATGTGAGTGTGTTACTGCAAAAAAGTTGATTTAAATTTCGTTTTCGGATAAGGGTGATTGCAATATTTCAACAAGTTAATTGAAATTTTCTTGCAAAATTAGGGAGAGTGGATGCCTACAAAGATGTATTTTAAAAATTAGTTTTAGGTTCCAGAGAGTGGATTCCTGAAAAAATAATTGTTTGTTTTATGAAAAATGTGAGTGTGTTACTGCAAAAAAGTTGATTTTAATTTAGTTTCAGGATAGGAGTGAATGCATCATTTCAACAAGTCAATTGAAATTTTCTTGCACGATTAGGGACAGTGGATGCTTAGAAAGATGTTTTTTTAAATTAGTTTTAGGTTTCAGAGAGTAGATTCCTGAAAAAAAATGTGTTTGTTTTATGAAAAATGTGAGTGTGTTACTGCAAAAAAGTTGATTTAAATTTCGTTTTTGGATAAGGGGATTGCAATATTTCAACAAGTTAATTGAAATTTTCTTGCAAGATTAGGGAGAGTGGAGGCCTAGAAAGATGTTTTTAAAAAATTAGTTTTAGGTTCCAGAGAGTGGATTCCTGAAAAAAATTATTTTGTTTTATGAGAAATGTGAGTATGTTACTGCAAAAAAGTTGATTTAAATTTAGTTTCAGGATAGGCGTGAATGCATTATTTCAACAAGTTAATTGACATTTTCTTGCAAGATTAGGGAGAGTGGATGCCTAGAAAGAAGTTTATTTAAAATTAGTTTTAGGTTTCAGAGAGTAGATTCCTGAAAAAAATGTGTTTGTTTTATGAAAAATGTGAGTGTGTTACTGAAAAAAGATGATTTAAATTTCCTTTTTGGATAAGGGTGATTGCAATATTTCAACAAGTTAATTGAAATTTTCTTGCAAGATTAGGGAAAGTGGATGCCTAGAAAGATGTTTTTTTAAAAATTAGTAGAAGGTTTTATACAGTGGATTCCTGAAAAAAGTGTGTTTGTTTTATGAAAAATGTGAGTGTGTTACTACAAAAAAGTTGATTTAAATTTCGTTTTTGGATAAGGGTGATTGCAATATTTCAACAAGTTAATTGAAATTTTCTTTCAAGATTAGGGAGAGTGGAGGCCTAGAAAGATGTTTTAAAAAAATTAGTTTTAGGTTCCAGAGAGTGGATTCCTGAAAATAATTATTTTGTTTTATGAGAAATGTGAGTATGTTACTGCAAAAAATTTGATTTAAATTTCGTTTTTGGATAAGGGTGATTGCAATATTTCAACAAGTTAATTGAAATTTTCTTGCAAGAATAGGGACAGTGGATGCCTAGAAAGATGTTTTTAAAAAATTAGTATTAGGTTCCAGAGAGTGGATTCCGGAAAAAAAAATTGTTTGTTTTATAAAAAAAATGTGAGTGTCTTTCTGCAAAAAAGTTGATTTAAATTTAGTTTCAGGATAGGCGTGAATGCATCAATTCAACAAGTTAATTGAAATTTTCTTGCAAGATTAGGGAGAGTGGATGCCTAGAAAGAAGTTTATTTAAAATTAGTTTTAGGTTTCAGAGAGTAGATTCCTGAAAAAAAATGTGTTTGTTTTATGAAAAATGTGAGTGTGTTACTGCAAAAAGTTGATTTAAATTTCGTTTTTGGATAATTAGTTTTAGGTTTCAGAGAGTAGATTCCTGAAAAAAAATGTGTTTGTTTTATAAAAAATGTAAGTGTGTTACTGCAAAAAAGTTGATTTAAATTTTGTTTTTGAATAAGGGTGATTGCAATATTTCAACAAGTTAATTGATTAGGGAGAGTGGATGCCTAGAAAGAAGTTTATTTAAAATTAGTTTTAGGTTTCAGAGAGTAGATTCCTGAAAATAAATGTGTTTTATGAAAAATGTGAGTGTGTTACTGCAAAAAGTTGATTTAAATTTCGTTTTTGGATAAGGGTGATTGCAATATTTCAACTAGTTAATTGAAATTTTCTTGCACGATTAGGAAGAGTGGATACATAGAAAGATGTTTTTTTTAATTCGTTTTAGGTTCCAGAGAGTTGATTAAAAAAAATGTGTTTTTTTCATGACAAATGTGAGTGTGTTACTGCAAAAAAGTTGATTTAAATTTCGTTTTCGGATAAGGGTGATTGCAATATTTCAACAAGTTAATTGAAATTTTCTTACAAAATTAGAGAGAGTGGATGCCTACAAAGATGTATTTTAAAAATTAGTTTTAGGTTCCAGAGAGTGGATTCCTGAAAAAATAATTGTTTGTTTTATGAAAAATGTGAGTATGTTACTGCAAAAAAGTTGATTTTAATTTAGTTTCAGGATAGGAGTGAATGCATCATTTCAACAAGTCAATTGAAATTTTTTTGCACGATCAGGGTTCAGTGGATGCCTAGAAAGATGTTTTTTTAAATTAGTTTTAGGTTTCAGAG
This sequence comes from Lissotriton vulgaris, assembly GCF_964263255.1. Taxonomy (NCBI): domain Eukaryota; kingdom Metazoa; phylum Chordata; class Amphibia; order Caudata; family Salamandridae; genus Lissotriton; species Lissotriton vulgaris. Next base: position 244,198,405 of record NC_141688.1, on the reverse strand, counting down.
AGTAAATTCCTGAAAAAAAATGTGTTTGTTTTATGAAAAATGTGAGTGTGTTACTGCAAAAAAGTTGATTTAAATTTCGTTTTTGGATAAGGGGGATTGCAATATTTCAACAAGTTAATTGAAATTTTCTTGCAAGATTAGGGAGAGTGGATGCCTAGAAAGATGTTTTTTACAAATTCGTTTTAGGTTCCAGAGAGTGGATTCCTGAAAAAAAATTGTTTGTTTCATGAAAAATCTGAGTGTGTTACTGCAAAAAAGCTGATTTAAATTTAGTTTCAGGATAGGCGTGAATGCATCATTTCAACAAGTTAATTGAAATTTTCCTGCAAGATTAGGGAGATTGGATGCCTAGAAAGATGTTTTTTAAAAATTAGTTTTAGGTTTCAGAGAGTAGATTCCTGAACAAAAATGTGTTTGTTTTATGAAAAATGTGAGTGTGTTACTGCAAAAAATTTGATTTAAATTTAGTTTCAGGATAGGCGTGAATTTCAATATTTCAACAAGTTAATTGAAATTTTCTTGCAAGATAAGGGAGAGTGGATGCCTAGAAAGATGTTTTTAAAAATTAGTTTTAGGTTTCAGAGAGTAGATTCCTGAACAAAAATGTGTTTGTTTTATGAAAAATGTGAGTGTGTTACTGCAAAAAATTTGATTTAAATTTAGTTTCAGGATAGGCGTGAATGCAATATTTCAACAAGTTAATTGAAATTTTCTTGCAAGATAAGGGAGAGTGGATGCCTAGAAAGATGTTTTTTAAAAATTAGTTTTAGGTTCCAGAGAGTGGATTCCTGAAAAAAGAAAAAAAAAATTTTTATAAAAAAATGTGAGTGTGTTTCTGCAAAAAAGTTGATTTAAATTTAGTTTCAGGATAGGCGTGAATGCATCATTTCAACAAGTTAATTGAAATTTTCTTGCAAGATTAAGGAGAGTGGATGCCTAGAAAGAAGTTTATTTAAAATTAGTTTTAGGTTTCAGAGAGTAGATTCCTGAAAAAAATGTGTTTGTTTTATGAAAAATGTGAGTGTGTTACTGCAAAAAGTTGATTTAAATTTTGTTTTTGGATAATTAGTTTTAGGTTTCAGAGAGTAGATTCCTGAAAAAAAATGTGTTTGTTTTATAAAAAATGTGAGTGTGTTACTGCAAAAAAGTTGATTTAAATTTTGTTTTTGAATAAGGGTGGTTGCAATATTTCAACAAGTTAATTGATTAGGGAGAGTGGATGCCTAGAAAGAATTTTTTTAAAAATTAGTTTTAGGTTTCAGAGAGTAGATTCCTGAAAAAAATGTGTTTGTTTTATGAAAAATGTGAGTGTGTTACTGCAAAAAGTTGATTTAAATTTCGTTTTTGGATAAGGGTGATTGCAATATTTCAACTAGTTAATTGAAATTTTCTTGCACGATTTGGGAGAGGGGATACATAGAAAGATGTTTTTTTTAATTCGTTTTAGGTTCCAGAGAGTTGATTAAAAAAATGTGTTTTTTTCATGACAAATGTGAGTGTGTTACTGCAAAAAGTTGATTTAAATTTTGTTTTCGGATAAGGGTGATTGCAATATTTCAACAAGTTAATTGAAATTTTCTTGCAAAATTAGGGAGAGTGGATGTCTACAAAGATGTATTTTAAAAATTAGTTTTAGGTTCCAGAGAGTGGATTCCTGAAAAAATAATTGTTTGTTTTCTGAAAAATGTGAGTGTGTTACTGCAAAAAAGTTGATTTTAATTTAGTTTCAGGATAGGAGTGAATGCATCATTTCAACAAGTCAATTGAAATTTTCTTGCACGATTAGTGACAGCGGATGCCTAGATTGATGTTTTTTTAAATTAGTTTTAGGTTTCAGAGAGTAGATTCCTGAAAAAAATGTGTTTGTTTTATGAAAAATGTGAGTGTGTTACTGCAAAAAAGTTGATTTTAATTTAGTTTCAGGATAGGAGTGAATGCATCATTTCAACAAGTTAATTGAAATTTTCTTGCAAGATTAGGGAGAGTGGATGCCTAGAAAGATGTTTTTTAAAAATTAGTTTTAGGTTTCAGAGAGTAGATTCCTGAACAAAAATGTGTTTGTTTTATGAAAAATGTGAGTGTGTTACTGCAAAAAATTTGATTTAAATTTAGTTTCAGGATAGGCGTGAATCCAATATTTCAACAAGTTAATTGAAATTTTCTTGCAAGATTAGGGAGAGTGGATGCCTAGAAAGATGTTTTTTTTAAAAATTAGTAGAAGGTTTCATACAGTGGATTCCTGAAAAAAGTGTGTTTGTTTTATGAAAAATTTGAGTGTGTTACTACAAAAAAGTTGATTTAAATTTCGTTTTTGGATAAGGGTGATTGCAATATTTCAACAAGTTAATTGAAATTTTCTTTCAAGATTAGGGAGAGTGGAGGCCTAGAAAGATGTTTTAAAAAAATTTGTTTTAGGTTCCAGAGAGTGGATTCCTGAAAATAATTATTTTGTTTTATGAGAAATGTGAGTATGTTACTGCAAAAAAGTTGATTTAAATTTAGTTTCAGGATAGGCGTGAATGCATTATTTGACATTTTCTTGCAAGATTAGGGAGAGTGGATGCCTAGAAAGAAGTTTATTTAAAATTAGTTTTAGGTTTCAGAGAGTAGATTCCTGAAAAAAATGTGTTTGTTTTATGAAAAATGTGAGTGTGTTACTGAAAAAAGTTGATTTAAATTTCCTTTTTGGATAAGGGTGATTGCAATATTTCAACAAGTTAATTGAAATTTTCTTGCAAGATTAGGGAGAGTGGATGCCTAGAAAGATGTTTTTTACAAATTCGTTTTAGGTTCCAGAGAGTGGATTCCTGAAAAAAAATTGTTTGTTTCATGAAAAATCTGAGTGTGTTACTGCAAAAAAGCTGATTTAAATTTAGTTTCAGGATAGGCGTGAATGCATCATTTCAACAAGTTAATTGAAATTTTCTTGCAAGATTAGGGAGAGTGGATGCCTAGAAAGATGTTTTTTAAAAATTAGTTTTAGGTTTCAGAGAGTAGATTCCTGAACAAAAATGTGTTCGTTTTATGAAAAATGTGAGTGTGTTACTGCAAAAAATTTGATTTAGATTTAGTTTCAGGATAGGCGTGAATGCAATATTTCAACAAGTTAATTGAAATTTTCTTGCAAGATGAGGGAGAGTGGATGCCTAGAAAGATGTTTTTTAAAAATTAGTTTTAGGTTTCAGAGAGTAGATTCCTGAACAAAAATGTGTTTGTTTTATGTAAAATGTGAGTGTGTTACCGCAAAAAATTTGATTTAAATTTTGTTTTTGGATAAGGGTGATTGCAATATTTCAACAAGTTAATTGAAATTTTCTTGCAAGAATAGGGACAGTGGATGCCTAGAAAGATGTTTTTTAAAAATTAGTTTTAGGTTCCAGAGAGTGGATTCCTGAAAAAAAATTGTTTGTTTTATAAAAAAATGTGAGTGTGTTTCTGCAAAAAAGTTGATTTAAATTTAGTTTCAGGATAGGCGTGAATGCATCATTTCAACAAGTTAATTGAAATTTTCTTGCAAGATTAGGGAGAGTGGATGCCTAGAAAGAAGTTTATTTAAAATTAGTTTTAGGTTTCAGAGAGTAGATTCCTGAAAAAAATGTGTTTGTTTTATGAAAAATGTGAGTGTGTTACTGCAAAAAGTTGATTTAAATTTCGTTTTTGGATAATTAGTTTTAGGTTTCAGAGAGTAGATTCCTGAAAAAAAATGTGTTTGTTTTATAAAAAATGTGAGTGTGTTACTGCAAAAAAGTTGATTTAAATTTTGTTTTTGAATAAGGGTGATTGCAATATTTCAACAAGTTAATTGATTAGGGAGAGTGGATGCCTAGAAAGAAGTTTATTTAAAATTAGTTTTAGGTTTCAGAGAGTAGATTCCTGAAAAAAAATGTGTTTGTTTTATGAAAAATGTGAGTGTGTTACTGCAAAAAGTTGATTTAAATTTCGTTTTTGGATAATTAGTTTTAGGTTTCAGAGAGTAGATTCCTGAAAAAAAATGTGTTTGTTTTATAAAAAATGTGAGTGTGTTACTGCAAAAAAGTTGATTTAAATTTTGTTTTTGAATAAGGGTGATTGCAATATTTCAACAAGTTAATTGATTAGGGAGAGTGGATGCCTAGAAAGAAGTTTATTTAAAATTAGTTTTAGGTTTCAGAGAGTAGATTCCTGAAAAAAAATGTTTTTGTTTTATGAAAAATGTGAGTGTGTTACTGCAAAAAGTTGATTTAAATTTCGTTTTTGGATAAGGGTGATTGCAATATTTCAACTAGTTAATTGAAATTTTCTTGCACGATTAGGGAGAGTGGATACATGGAAAGATGTTTTTTTTAATTCGTTTTAGGTTCCAGAGAGTTGATTAAAAAAATGTGTTTTTTTCATGACAAATGTGAGTGTGTTACTGCAAAAAAGTTGATTTAAATTTCGTTTTCGGATAAGGGGGATTGCAATATTTCAACAAGTTAATTGAAATTTTCTTGCAAAATTAGGGAGAGTGGATGCCTACAAAGATGTATTTTAAAAATTAGTTTTAGGTTCCAGAGAGTGGATTCCTGAAAAAATAATTGTTTGTTTTATGAAAAATGTGAGTGTGTTACTGCAAAAAAGTTGATTTTAATTTAGTTTCAGGATAGGAGTGAATGCATCATTTCAACAAGTCAATTGAAATTTTCTTGCACGATTAGGGACAGTGGATGCTTAGAAAGATGTTTTTTTAAATTAGTTTTAGGTTTCAGAGAGTAGATTCCTGAAAAAAAATGTGTTTGTTTTATGAAAAATGTGAGTGTGTTACTGCAAAAAAGTTGATTTAAATTTCGTTTTTGGATAAGGGGATTACAATATTTCAACAAGTTAATTGAAATTTTCTTGCAAGATTAGGGAGAGTGGAGGCCTAGAAAGATGTTTTTAAAAAATTAGTTTTAGGTTCCAGAGAGTGGATTCCTGAAAAAAATTATTTTGTTTTATGAGAAATGTGAGTATGTTACTGCAAAAAAGTTGATTTAAATTTAGTTTCAGGATAGGCGTGAATGCATTATTTCAACAAGTTAATTGACATTTTCTTGCAAGATTAGGGAGAGTGGATGCCTAGAAAGAAGTTTATTTAAAATTAGTTTTAGGTTTCAGAGAGTAGATTCCTGAAAAAAATGTGTTTGTTTTATGAAAAATGTGAGTGTGTTACTGAAAAAAGATGATTTAAGTTTCCTTTTTGGATAAGGGTGATTGCAATATTTCAACAAGTTAATTGAAATTTTCTTGCAAGATTAGGGAAAGTGGATGCCTAGAAAGATGTTTTTTTAAAAATTAGTAGAAGGTTTCATACAGTGGATTCCTGAAAAAAGTGTGTTTGTTTTATGAAAAATGTGAGTGTGTTACTACAAAAAAGTTGATTTAAATTTCGTTTTTGGATAAGGGTGATTGCAATATTTCAACAAGTTAATTGAAATTTTCTTTCAAGATTAGGGAGAGTGGAGGCCTAGAAAGATGTTTTAAAAAAATTAGTTTTAGGTTCCAGAGAGTGGATTCCTGAAAATAATTATTTTGTTTTATGAGAAATGTGAGTATGTTACTGCAAAAAAGTTGATTTAAATTTAGTTTCAGGATAGGCGTGAATGCATTATTTGACATTTTCTTGCAAGATTAGGGAGAGTGGATTTCTAGAAAGAAGTTTATTTAAAATTAGTTTTAGGTTTCAGAGAGTAGATTCCTGAAAAAAATGTGTTTGTTTTATGAAAAATGTGAGTGTGTTACTGAAAAAAGTTGATTTAAATTTCATTTTTGGATAAGGGTGATTGCAATATTTCAACAAGTTAATTGAAATTTTCTTGCAAGATTAGGGAGAGTGGATGCCTAGAAAGATGTTTTTTACAAATTCGTTTAAGGTTCCAGAGAGTGGATTCCTGAAAAAAAATTGTTTGTTTCATGAAAAATCTGAGTGTGTTACTGCAAAAAAGCTGATTTAAATTTAGTTTCAGGATAGGCGTGAATGCATCATTTCAACAAGTTAATTGAAATTTTCTTGCAAGATTAGGGAGAGTGGATGCCTAGAAAGATGTTTTTTAAAAATTAGTTTTAGGTTTCAGAGAGTAGATTCCTGAACAAAAATGTGTTTGTTTTATGAAAAATGTGAGTGTGTTACTGCAAAAAATTTGATTTAGATTTAGTTTCAGGATAGGCGTGAATGCAATATTTCAACAAGTTAATTGAAATTTTCTTGCAAGATGAGGGAGAGTGGATGCCTAGAAAGATGTTTTTTAAAAATTAGTTTTAGGTTTCAGAGAGTAGATTCCTGAACAAAAATGTGTTTGTTTTATGAAAAATGTGAGTGTGTTACTGAAAAAAGATGATTTAAATTTCCTTTTTGGATAAGGGTGATTGCAATATTTCAACAAGTTAATTGAAATTTTCTTGCAAGATTAGGGAAAGTGGATGCCTAGAAAGATGTTTTTTTAAAAATTAGTAGAAGGTTTTATACAGTGGATTCCTGAAAAAAGTGTGTTTGTTTTATGAAAAATGTGAGTGTGTTACTACAAAAAAGTTGATTTAAATTTCGTTTTTGGATAAGGGTGATTGCAATATTTCAACAAGTTAATTGAAATTTTCTTTCAAGATTAGGGAGAGTGGAGGCCTAGAAAGATGTTTTAAAAAAATTAGTTTTAGGTTCCAGAGAGTGGATTCCTGAAAATAATTATTTTGTTTTATGAGAAATGTGAGTATGTTACTGCAAAAAATTTGATTTAAATTTCGTTTTTGGATAAGGGTGATTGCAATATTTCAACAAGTTAATTGAAATTTTCTTGCAAGAATAGGGACAGTGGATGCCTAGAAAGATGTTTTTAAAAAATTAGTATTAGGTTCCAGAGAGTGGATTCCGGAAAAAAAAATTGTTTGTTTTATAAAAAAAATGTGAGTGTCTTTCTGCAAAAAAGTTGATTTAAATTTAGTTTCAGGATAGGCGTGAATGCATCAATTCAACAAGTTAATTGAAATTTTCTTGCAAGATTAGGGAGAGTGGATGCCTAGAAAGAAGTTTATTTAAAATTAGTTTTAGGTTTCAGAGAGTAGATTCCTGAAAAAAAATGTGTTTGTTTTATGAAAAATGTGAGTGTGTTACTGCAAAAAGTTGATTTAAATTTCGTTTTTGGATAATTAGTTTTAGGTTTCAGAGAGTAGATTCCTGAAAAAAAATGTGTTTGTTTTATAAAAAATGTAAGTGTGTTACTGCAAAAAAGTTGATTTAAATTTTGTTTTTGAATAAGGGTGATTGCAATATTTCAACAAGTTAATTGATTAGGGAGAGTGGATGCCTAGAAAGAAGTTTATTTAAAATTAGTTTTAGGTTTCAGAGAGTAGATTCCTGAAAATAAATGTGTTTTATGAAAAATGTGAGTGTGTTACTGCAAAAAGTTGATTTAAATTTCGTTTTTGGATAAGGGTGATTGCAATATTTCAACTAGTTAATTGAAATTTTCTTGCACGATTAGGAAGAGTGGATACATAGAAAGATGTTTTTTTTAATTCGTTTTAGGTTCCAGAGAGTTGATTAAAAAAAATGTGTTTTTTTCATGACAAATGTGAGTGTGTTACTGCAAAAAAGTTGATTTAAATTTCGTTTTCGGATAAGGATGATTGCAATATTTCAACAAGTTAATTGAAATTTTCTTACAAAATTAGAGAGAGTGGATGCCTACAAAGATGTATTTTAAAAATTAGTTTTAGGTTCCAGAGAGTGGATTCCTGAAAAAATAATTGTTTGTTTTATGAAAAATGTGAGTATGTTACTGCAAAAAAGTTGATTTTAATTTAGTTTCAGGATAGGAGTGAATGCATCATTTCAACAAGTCAATTGAAATTTTCTTGCACGATCAGGGTTCAGTGGATGCCTAGAAAGATGTTTTTTTAAATTAGTTTTAGGTTTCAGAGAGTAGATTCCTGAAAAAAAATGTGTTTGTTTTATGAAAAATGTGAGTGTGTTACTGCAAAAAAGTTGATTTAAATTTCGTTTTTGGATAAGGGGGATTGCAATATTTCAACAAGTTAATTGAAATTTTCTTGCAAGATTAGGGAGAGTGGATGCCTAGAAAGATGTTTTTTACAAATTCGTTTTAGGTTCCAGAGAGTGGATTCCTGAAAAAAAATTGTTTGTTTCATGAAAAATCTGAGTGTGTTACTGCAAAAAAGCTGATTTAAATTTAGTTTCAGGATAGGCGTGAATGCATCATTTCAACAAGTTAATTGAAATTTTCCTGCAAGATTAGGGAGATTGGATGCCTAGAAAGATGTTTTTTAAAAATTAGTTTTAGGTTTCAGAGAGTAGATTCCTGAACAAAAATGTGTTTGTTTTATGAAAAATGTGAGTGTGTTACTGCAAAAAATTTGATTTAAATTTAGTTTCAGGATAGGCGTGAATTTCAATATTTCAACAAGTTAATTGAAATTTTCTTGCAAGATAAGGGAGAGTGGATGCCTAGAAAGATGTTTTTAAAAATTAGTTTTAGGTTTCAGAGAGTAGATTCCTGAACAAAAATGTGTTTGTTTTATGAAAAATGTGAGTGTGTTACTGCAAAAAATTTGATTTAAATTTAGTTTCAGGATAGGCGTGAATGCAATATTTCAACAAGTTAATTGAAATTTTCTTGCAAGATAAGGGAGAGTGGATGCCTAGAAAGATGTTTTTTAAAAATTAGTTTTAGGTTCCAGAGAGTGGATTCCTGAAAAAAGAAAAAAAAATTTTTTATAAAAAAATGTGAGTGTGTTTCTGCAAAAAAGTTGATTTAAATTTAGTTTCAGGATAGGCGTGAATGCATCATTTCAACAAGTTAATTGAAATTTTCTTGCAAGATTAAGGAGAGTGGATGCCTAGAAAGAAGTTTATTTAAAATTAGTTTTAGGTTTCAGAGAGTAGATTCCTGAAAAAAATGTGTTTGTTTTATGAAAAATGTGAGTGTGTTACTGCAAAAAGTTGATTTAAATTTTGTTTTTGGATAATTAGTTTTAGGTTTCAGAGAGTAGATTCCTGAAAAAAAATGTGTTTGTTTTATAAAAAATGTGAGTGTGTTACTGCAAAAAAGTTGATTTAAATTTTGTTTTTGAATAAGGGTGGTTGCAATATTTCAACAAGTTAATTGATTAGGGAGAGTGGATGCCTAGAAAGAATTTTTTTAAAAATTAGTTTTAGGTTTCAGAGAGTAGATTCCTGAAAAAAATGTGTTTGTTTTATGAAAAATGTGAGTGTGTTACTGCAAAAAGTTGATTTAAATTTCGTTTTTGGATAAGGGTGATTGCAATATTTCAACTAGTTAATTGAAATTTTCTTGCACGATTTGGGAGAGGGGATACATAGAAAGATGTTTTTTTTAATTCGTTTTAGGTTCCAGAGAGTTGATTAAAAAAATGTGTTTTTTTCATGACAAATGTGAGTGTGTTACTGCAAAAAGTTGATTTAAATTTTGTTTTCGGATAAGGGTGATTGCAATATTTCAACAAGTTAATTGAAATTTTCTTGCAAAATTAGGGAGAGTGGATGTCTACAAAGATGTATTTTAAAAATTAGTTTTAGGTTCCAGAGAGTGGATTCCTGAAAAAATAATTGTTTGTTTTCTGAAAAATGTGAGTGTGTTACTGCAAAAAAGTTGATTTTAATTTAGTTTCAGGATAGGAGTGAATGCATCATTTCAACAAGTCAATTGAAATTTTCTTGCACGATTAGTGACAGCGGATGCCTAGATTGATGTTTTTTTAAATTAGTTTTAGGTTTCAGAGAGTAGATTCCTGAAAAAAATGTGTTTGTTTTATGAAAAATGTGAGTGTGTTACTGCAAAAAAGTTGATTTTAATTTAGTTTCAGGATAGGAGTGAATGCATCATTTCAACAAGTTAATTGAAATTTTCTTGCAAGATTAGGGAGAGTGGATGCCTAGAAAGATGTTTTTTAAAAATTAGTTTTAGGTTTCAGAGAGTAGATTCCTGAACAAAAATGTGTTTGTTTTATGAAAAATGTGAGTGTGTTACTGCAAAAAATTTGATTTAAATTTAGTTTCAGGATAGGCGTGAATCCAATATTTCAACAAGTTAATTGAAATTTTCTTGCAAGATTAGGGAGAGTGGATGCCTAGAAAGATGTTTTTTTTAAAAATTAGTAGAAGGTTTCATACAGTGGATTCCTGAAAAAAGTGTGTTTGTTTTATGAAAAATTTGAGTGTGTTACTACAAAAAAGTTGATTTAAATTTCGTTTTTGGATAAGGGTGATTGCAATATTTCAACAAGTTAATTGAAATTTTCTTTCAAGATTAGGGAGAGTGGAGGCCTAGAAAGATGTTTTAAAAAAAATTGTTTTAGGTTCCAGAGAGTGGATTCCTGAAAATAATTATTTTGTTTTATGAGAAATGTGAGTATGTTACTGCAAAAAAGTTGATTTAAATTTAGTTTCAGGATAGGCGTGAATGCATTATTTGACATTTTCTTGCAAGATTAGGGAGAGTGGATGCCTAGAAAGAAGTTTATTTAAAATTAGTTTTAGGTTTCAGAGAGTAGATTCCTGAACAAAAATGTGTTCGTTTTATGAAAAATGTGAGTGTGTTACTGCAAAAAATTTGATTTAGATTTAGTTTCAGGATAGGCGTGAATGCAATATTTCAACAAGTTAATTGAAATTTTCTTGCAAGATGAGGGAGAGTGGATGCCTAGAAAGATGTTTTTTAAAAATTAGTTTTAGGTTTCAGAGAGTAGATTCCTGAACAAAAATGTGTTTGTTTTATGTAAAATGTGAGTGTGTTACTGCAAAAAATTTGATTTAAATTTCGTTTTTGGATAAGGGTGATTGCAATATTTCAACAAGTTAATTGAAATTTTCTTGCAAGAATAGGGACAGTGGATGCCTAGAAAGATGTTTTTTAAAAATTAGTTTTAGGTTCCAGAGAGTGGATTCCTGAAAAAAAAATTGTTTGTTTTATAAAAAAATGTGAGTGTGTTTCTGCAAAAAAGTTGATTTAAATTTAGTTTCAGGATAGGCGTGAATGCATCATTTCAACAATTTAATTGAAATTTTCTTGCAAGATTAGGGAGAGTGGATGCCTAGAAAGAAGTTTATTTAAAATTAGTTTTAGGTTTCAGAGAGTAGATTCCTGAAAAAAAATTAGTTTGTTTTATGAAAAATGTGAGTGTGCTACTGCAAAAAGTTGATTTAAATTTCGTTTTTGGATAATTAGTTTTAGGTTTCAGAGAGTAGATTCCTGAAAAAAAATGTGTTTGTTTTATAAAAAATGTGAGTGTGTTACTGCAAAAAAGTTGATTTAAATTTTGTTTTTGAATAAGGGTGATTGCAATATTTCAACAAGTTAATTGATTAGGGAGAGTGGATGCCTAGAAAGAAGTTTATTTAAAATTAGTTTTAGGTTTCAGAGAGTAGATTCCTGAAAAGAAATGTGTTTGTTTTATGAAAAATGTGAGTGTGTTACTGCAAAAAGTTGATTTAAATTTCGTTTTTGGATAAGGGTGATTGCAATATTTCAACTAGTTAATTGAAATTTTCTTGCACGATTAGGGAGAGTGGATACATAGAAAGATGTTTTTTTTAATTCGTTTTAGGTTCCAGAGAGTTGATTAAAAAATGTGTTTTTTTCATGACAAATGTGAGTGTGTTACTGCAAAAAAGTTGATTTAAATTTCGTTTTTGGATAAGGGTGATTGCAATATTTCAACAAGTTAATTGAAATTTTCTTGCAAGAATAGGGACAGTGGATGCCTAGAAAGATGTTTTTAAAAAATTAGTTTTAGGTTCCAGAGAGTGGATTCCGGAAAAAAAATTGTTTGTTTTATAAAAAAATGTGAGTGTCTTTCTGTAAAAAAGTTGATTTAAATTTAGTTTCAGGATAGGCGTGAATGCATCATTTCAACAAGTTAATTGAAATATTCTTGCAAGATTAGGGAGAGTAGATGCCTAGAAAGAAGTTTATTTAAAATTAGTTTTAGGTTTCAGAGAGTAGATTCCTGAAAAAAAATGTGTTTGTTTTATGAAAAATGTGAGTGTGTTACTGCAAAAAGTTGATTTAAATTTCGTTTTTGGATAATTAGTTTTAGGTTTCAGAGAGTAGATTCCTGAAAAAAAAATGTGTTTGTTTGATAAAAAAAGGAAGTGTGTTACTGCAAAAAAGTTGATTTAAATTTTGTTTTTGAATAAGGGTGATTGCAATATTTCAACAAGTTAATTGATTAGGGAGAGTGGATGCCTAGAAAGAAGTTTATTTAAAATTAGTTTTAGGTTTCAGAGAGTAGATTCCTGAAAAAAATGTGTTTGTTTTATGAAAAATGTGAGTGTGTTACTGCAAAAAGTTGATTTAAATTTCGTTTTTGGATAAGGGTGATTGCAATATTTCAACTAGTTAATTGAAATTTTCTTGCACGATTAGGGAGAGTGGATACATAGAAATATGTTTTTTTTAATTCGTTTTAGGTTCCAGAGAGTTGATTAAAAAAAATGTTTGTTTTATGAAAAATGTGAGTGTGTTACTGCAAAAAAGTTGATTTTAATTTAGTTTCAGGATAGGAGTGAATGCATCATTTCAACAAGTCAATTGAAATTTTCTTGCACGATCAGGGACAGTGGATGCCTAGAAAGATGTTTTTTTAAATTAGTTTTAGGTTTCAGAGAGTAGATTCCTGAAAAAAAATGTGTTTGTTTTATGAAAAATGTGAGTGTGTTACTGCAAAAAAGTTGATTTAAATTTCGTTTTTGGATAAGGGGATTGCAATATTTCAACAAGTTAATTGAAATTTTCTTGCAAGATTAGGGAGAGTGGAGGCCTAGAAAGATGTTTTTAAAAAATTAGTTTTAGGTTCCAGAGAGTGGATTCCTGAAAAAAATTATTTTGTTTTATGAGAAATGTGAGTATGTTACTGCAAAAAAGTTGATTTAAATTTAGTTTCAGGATAGGCGTGAATGCATTATTTCAACAAGTTAATTGACATTTTCTTGCAAGGTTAGGGAGAGTGGATGCCTAGAAAGAAGTTTATTTAAAATTAGTTTTAGGTTTCAGAGAGTAGATTCCTGAAAAAAATGTGTTTGTTTTATGAAAAATGTGAGTGTGTTACTGAAAAAAGTTGATTTAAATTTCCTTTTTGGATAAGGGTGATTGCAATATTTCAACAAGTTAATTGAAATTTTCTTGCAAGATTAGGGAGAGTGGATGCCTAGAAAGATGTTTTTTACAAATTCGTTTTAGGTTCCAGAGAGTGGATTCCTGAAAAAAAATTGTTTGTTTCATGAAAAATCTGAGTGTGTTACTGCAAAAAAGCTGATTTAAATTTAGTTTCAGGATAGGCGTGAATGCATCATTTCAACAAGTTAATTGAAATTTTCTTGCAAGATTAGGGAGAGTGGATGCCTAGAAAGATGTTTTTAAAAAATTAGTTTTAGGTTTCAGAGAGTAGATTCCTGAACAAACATGTGTTTGTTTTATGAAAAATGTGAGTGTGTTGCTGCAAAAAATTTGATTTAAATTTAGTTTCAGGATAGGCGTGAATGCAATATTTCAACAAGTTAATTGAAATTTTCTTGCAAGATAAGGGAGAGTGGATGCCTAGAAAGATGTTTTTTAAAAATTAGTTTTAGGTTTCAGAGAGTAGATTCCTGAACAAAAATGTGTTTGTTTTATGAAAAATCTGAGTGTGTTACTGCAAAAAATTTGATTTAAATTTCGTTTTTGGATAAGGGTGATTGCAATATTTCAACAAGTTAATTGAAATTTTCTTGCAAGAATAGGGACAGTGGATGCCTAGAAAGATGTTTTTAAAAAATTAGTATTAGGTTCCAGAGAGTGGATTCCGGCAAAAAAAATTGTTTGTTTTATAAAAAAATGTGAGTGTCTTTCTGCAAAAAAGTTGATTTAAATTTAGTTTCAGGATAGGCGTGAATGCATCAATTCAACAAGTTAATTGAAATTTTCTTGCAAGATTAGGGAGAGTGGATGCCTAGAAAGAAGTTTATTTAAAATTAGTTTTAGGTTTCAGAGAGGAGATTCCTGAAAAAAAAATGTGTTTGTTTTATGAAAAATGTGAGTGTGTTACTGCAAAAAGTTGATTTGAATTTCGTTTTTGGATAATTAGTTTTAGGTTTCAGAGAGTAGATTCCTGAAAAAAAATGTGTTTGTTTTATAAAAAATGTAAGTGTGTTACTGCAAAAAAGTTGATTTACATTTTGTTTTTGAATAAGGGTGATTGCAATATTTCAACAAGTTAATTGATTAGGGAGAGTGGATGCCTAGAAAGAAGTTTATTTAAAATTAGTTTTAGGTTTCAGAGAGTAGATTCCTGAAAAAAAATGTGTTTGTTTAATGAAAAATGTGAGTGTGTTACTGCAAAAAGTTGATTTAAATTTCGTTTTTGGATAAGGGTGATTGCAATATTTCAACTAGTTAATTGAAATTTTCTTGCACGATTAGGGAGAGTGGATACATAGAAAGATGTTTTTTTTATTCGTTTTAGGTTCCAGAGAGTTGATTAAAAAAAAAGTGTTTTTTTCATGACAAATGTGAGTGTGTTACTGCAAAAAAGTTGATTTAAATTTCGTTTTCGGATAAGGGTGATTGCAATATTTCAACAAGTTAATTGAAATTTTCTTACAAAATTAGAGAGAGTGGATGCCTACAAAGATGTATTTTAAAAATTAGTTTTAGGTTCCAGAGAGTGGATTCCTGAAAAAATAATTGTTTGTTTTATGAAAAATGTGAGTTTGTTACTGCAAAAAAGTTGATTTTAATTTAGTTTCAGGATAGGAGTGAATGCATCATTTCAACAAGTCAATTGAAATTTTCTTGCACGATCAGGGTTCAGTGGATGCCTAGAAAGATGTTTTTATAAATTAGTTTTAGGTTTCAGAGAGTAGATTCCTGAAAAAAAATGTGTTTGTTTTATGAAAAATGTGAGTGTAATACTGCAAAAAAGTTGATTTAAATTTCGTTTTTGGATAAGGGGGATTGCAATATTTCAACAAGTTAATTGAAATTTTCTTGCAAGATTAGGGAGAGTGGATGCCTAGAAAGATGTTTTTTACAAATTCGTTTTAGGTTCCAGAGAGTGGATTCCTGAAAAAAAATTGTTTGTTTCATGAAAAATCTGAGTGTGTTACTGCAAAAAAGCTGATTTAAATTTAGTTTCAGGATAGGCGTGAATGCATCATTTCAACAAGTTAATTGAAATTTTCTTGCAAGATTAGGGAGATTGGATGCCTAGAAAGATGTTTTTTAAAAATTAGTTTTAGGTTTCAGAGAGTAGATTCCTGAACAAAAATGTGTTTGTTTTATGAAAAATGTGAGTGTGTTACTGCAAAAAATTTGATTTAAATTTAGTTTCAGGATAGGCGTGAATGCAATATTTCAACAATTGAAATTTTCTTGCACGATCAGGGTTCAGTGGATGCCCAGAAAGATGTTTTTTTAAATTAGTTTTAGGTTTCAGAGAGTAGATTCCTGAAAAAAAATGTGTTTGTTTTATGAAAAATGTGAGTGTGTTACTGCAAAAAATTTGAATTAAATTTCGTTTTTGGATAAGGGTGATTGCAATATTTCAACAAGTTAATTGAAATTTTATTGCAAGAATAGGGACAGTGGATGCCTAGAAAGATGTTTTTTAAAAATTAGTTTTAGGTTCCAGAGAGTGGATTCCTGAAAAAAAAAATTTTCTTTTATAAAAAAATGTGAGTGTGTTTCTGCAAAAAAGTTGATTTAAATTTAGTTTCAGGATAGGCGTGAATGCATCATTTCAACAAGTTAATTGAAATTTTCTTGCAAGATTAAGGAGAGTGGATGCCTAGAAAGAAGTTTATTTAAAATTAGTTTTAGGTTTCAGAGAGTAGATTCCTGAAAAAAAATGTGTTTGTTTTATGAAAAATGTGAGTGTGTTACTGCAAAAAGTTGATTTAAATTTTGTTTTTGGATAATTAGTTTTAGGTTTCAGAGAGTAGATTCCTGAAAAAAAATGTGTTTGTTTTATAAAAAATGTGAGTGTGTTACTGCAAAAAAGTTGATTTAAATTTTGTTTTTGAATAAGGGTGATTGCAATATTTCAACAAGTTAATTGATTAGGGAGAGTGGATGCCTAGAAAGAATTTTTTTAAAAATTAGTTTTAGGTTTCAGAGAATAGATTCCTGAAAAAAATGTGTTTGTTTTATGAAAAATGTGAGTGTGTTACTGCAAAAAGTTGATTTAAATTTCGTTTTTGGATAAGGGTGATTGCAATATTTCAACTAGTTAATTGAAATTTTCTTGCACGATTAGGGAGAGGGGATACATAGAAAGATGTTTTTTTTAATTCGTTTTAGGTTCCAGAGAGTTGATTAAAAAAATGTGTTTTTTTCATGACAAATGTGAGTGTGTTACTGCAAAAAAGTTGATTTAAATGTTGTTTTCGGATAAGGGTGATTGCAATATTTCAACAAGTTAATTGAAATTTTCTTGCAAAATTAGGGAGAGTGGATGCCTACAAAGATGTATTTTAAAAATTAGTTTTAGGTTCCAGAGAGTGGATTCCTGAAAAAATAATTGTTTGTTTTCTGAAAAATGTGAGTGTGTTACTGCAAAAAAGTTGATTTTAATTTAGTTTCAGGATAGGCGTGAATGCAATATTTCAACAAGTTAATTGAAATTTTCTTGCAAGATTAGGGAGAGTGGATGCCTAGAAAGATGTTTTTTTAAAAAATTAGTAGAAGGTTTCATACAGTGGATTCCTGAAAAAAGTGTGTTTGTTTTATGAAAAATTTGAGTGTGTTACTACAAAAAAGTTGATTTAAATTTCGTTTTTGGATAAGGGTGATTGCAATATTTCAACAAGTTAATTGAAATTTTCTTGCAAGATTAGGGAGAGTGGATGCCTAGAAAGAAGTTTATTTAAAATTAGTTTTAGGTTTCAGAGAGTAGATTCCTGAAAAAAATGTGTTTGTTTTATGAAAAATGTGAGTGTGTTACTGAAAAAAGTTGATTTAAATTTCCTTTTTGGATAAGGGTGATTGCAATATTTCAACAAGTTAATTGAAATTTTCTTGCAAGATTAGGGAGAGTGGATGCCTAGAAAGATGTTTTTTACAAATTCGTTTTAGGTTCCAGAGAGTGGATTCCTGAAAAAAAATTGTTTGTTTCATGAAAAATCTGAGTGTGTTACTGCAAAAAAGCTGATTTAAATTTAGTTTCAGGATAGGCGTGAATGCATCATTTCAACAAGTTAATTGAAATTTTCTTGCAAGATTAGGGAGAGTGGATGCCTAGAAAGATGTTTTTAAAAAATTAGTTTTGGGTTTCAGAGAGTAGATTCCTGAACAAAAATGTGTTTGTTTTATGTAAAATGTGAGTGTGTTACTGCAAAAAATTTGATTTAAATTTTGTTTTTGGATAAGGGTGATTGCAATATTTCAACAAGTTAATTGAAATTTTCTTGCAAGAATAGGGACAGTGGATGCCTAGAAAGATGTTTTTTAAAAATTAGTTTTAGGTTCCAGAGAGTGGATTCCTGAAAAAAAATTGTTTGTTTTATAAAAAAACGTGAGTGTGTTTCTGCAAAAAAGTTGATTTAAATTTAGTTTCAGGATAGGCGTGAATGCATCATTTCAACAAGTTAATTGAAATTTTCTTGCAAGATTAGGGAGAGTGGATGCCTAGAAAGAAGTTTATTTAAAATTAGTTTTAGGTTTCAGAGAGTAGATTCCTGAAAAAAAAAATGTTTGTTTTATGAAAAATGTGAGTGTGTTACTGCAAAAAGTTGATTTAAATTTCGTTTTTGGATAATTAGTTTTAGGTTTCAGAGAGTAGATTCCTGAAAAAAAATGTGTTTGTTTTATAAAAAATGTGAGTGTGTTACTGCAAAAAAGTTGATTTAAATTTTGTTTTTGAATAAGGGTGATTGCAATATTTCAACAAGTTAATTGATTAGGGAGAGTGGATGCCTAGAAAGAAGTTTATTTAAAATTAGTTTTAGGTTTCAGAGAGTAGATTCCTGAAAAAAAATGTTTTTGTTTTATGAAAAATGTGAGTGTGTTACTGCAAAAAGTTGATTTAAATTTCGTTTTTGGATAAGGGTGATTGCAATATTTCAACTAGTTAATTGAAATTTTCTTGCACGATTAGGGAGAGTGGATACATAGAAAGAGGTTTTTTTTAATTCTTTTTAGGTTCCAGAGAGTTGATTAAAAAAATGTGTTTTTTTCATGACAAATGTGAGTGTGTTACTGCAAAAAAGTTGATTTAAATTTCGTTTTCGGATAAGGGTGATTGCAATATTTCAACAAGTTAATTGAAATTTTCTTGCAAAATTAGGGAGAGTGGATGCCTACAAAGATGTATTTTAAAAATTAGTTTTAGGTTCCAGAGAGTGGATTCCTGAAAAAATAATTGTTTGTTTTATGAAAAATGTGAGTGTGTTACTGCAAAAAAGTTGATTTTAATTTAGTTTCAGGATAGGAGTGAATGCATCATTTCAACAAGTCAATTGAAATTTTCTTGCACGATTAGGGACAGTGGATGCTTAGAAAGATGTTTTTTTAAATTAGTTTTAGGTTTCAGAGAGTAGATTCCTGAAAAAAAATGTGTTTGTTTTATGAAAAATGTGAGTGTGTTACTGCAAAAAAGTTGATTTAAATTTCGTTTTTGGATAAGGGGATTGCAATATTTCAACAAGTTAATTGAAATTTTCTTGCAAGATTAGGGAGAGTGGAGGCCTAGAAAGATGTTTTTAAAAAATTAGTTTTAGGTTCCAGAGAGTGGATTCCTGAAAAAAATTATTTTGTTTTATGAGAAATGTGAGTATGTTACTGCAAAAAAGTTGATTTAAATTTAGTTTCAGGATAGGCGTGAATGCATTATTTCAACAAGTTAATTGACATTTTCTTGCAAGATTAGGGAGAGTGGATGCCTAGAAAGAAGTTTATTTAAAATTAGTTTTAGGTTTCAGAGAGTAGATTCCTGAAAAAAATGTGTTTGTTTTATGAAAAATGTGAGTGTGTTACTGAAAAAAGATGATTTAAATTTCCTTTTTGGATAAGGGTGATTGCAATATTTCAACAAGTTAATTGAAATTTTCTTGCAAGATTAGGGAAAGTGGATGCCTAGAAAGATGTTTTTTTAAAAATTAGTAGAAGGTTTTATACAGTGGATTCCTGAAAAAAGTGTGTTTGTTTTATGAAAAATGTGAGTGTGTTACTACAAAAAAGTTGATTTAAATTTCGTTTTTGGATAAGGGTGATTGCAATATTTCAACAAGTTAATTGAAATTTTCTTTCAAGATTAGGGAGAGTGGAGGCCTAGAAAGATGTTTTAAAAAAATTAGTTTTAGGTTCCAGAGAGTGGATTCCTGAAAATAATTATTTTGTTTTATGAGAAATGTGAGTATGTTACTGCAAAAAATTTGATTTAAATTTCGTTTTTGGATAAGGGTGATTGCAATATTTCAACAAGTTAATTGAAATTTTCTTGCAAGAATAGGGACAGTGGATGCCTAGAAAGATGTTTTTAAAAAATTAGTATTAGGTTCCAGAGAGTGGATTCCGGAAAAAAAAATTGTTTGTTTTATAAAAAAAATGTGAGTGTCTTTCTGCAAAAAAGTTGATTTAAATTTAGTTTCAGGATAGGCGTGAATGCATCAATTCAACAAGTTAATTGAAATTTTCTTGCAAGATTAGGGAGAGTGGATGCCTAGAAAGAAGTTTATTTAAAATTAGTTTTAGGTTTCAGAGAGTAGATTCCTGAAAAAAAATGTGTTTGTTTTATGAAAAATGTGAGTGTGTTACTGCAAAAAGTTGATTTAAATTTCGTTTTTGGATAATTAGTTTTAGGTTTCAGAGAGTAGATTCCTGAAAAAAAATGTGTTTGTTTTATAAAAAATGTAAGTGTGTTACTGCAAAAAAGTTGATTTAAATTTTGTTTTTGAATAAGGGTGATTGCAATATTTCAACAAGTTAATTGATTAGGGAGAGTGGATGCCTAGAAAGAAGTTTATTTAAAATTAGTTTTAGGTTTCAGAGAGTAGATTCCTGAAAATAAATGTGTTTTATGAAAAATGTGAGTGTGTTACTGCAAAAAGTTGATTTAAATTTCGTTTTTGGATAAGGGTGATTGCAATATTTCAACTAGTTAATTGAAATTTTCTTGCACGATTAGGAAGAGTGGATACATAGAAAGATGTTTTTTTTAATTCGTTTTAGGTTCCAGAGAGTTGATTAAAAAAAATGTGTTTTTTTCATGACAAATGTGAGTGTGTTACTGCAAAAAAGTTGATTTAAATTTCGTTTTCGGATAAGGGTGATTGCAATATTTCAACAAGTTAATTGAAATTTTCTTACAAAATTAGAGAGAGTGGATGCCTACAAAGATGTATTTTAAAAATTAGTTTTAGGTTCCAGAGAGTGGATTCCTGAAAAAATAATTGTTTGTTTTATGAAAAATGTGAGTATGTTACTGCAAAAAAGTTGATTTTAATTTAGTTTCAGGATAGGAGTGAATGCATCATTTCAACAAGTCAATTGAAATTTTCTTGCACGATCAGGGTTCAGTGGATGCCTAGAAAGATGTTTTTTTAAATTAGTTTTAGGTTTCAGAGAGTAGATTCCTGAAAAAAAATGTGTTTGTTTTATGAAAAATGTGAGTGTGTTACTGCAAAAAAGTTGATTTAAATTTCGTTTTTGGATAAGGGGGATTGCAATATTTCAACAAGTTAATTGAAATTTTCTTGCAAGATTAGGGAGAGTGGATGCCTAGAAAGATGTTTTTTACAAATTCGTTTTAGGTTCCAGAGAGTGGATTCCTGAAAAAAAATTGTTTGTTTCATGAAAAATCTGAGTGTGTTACTGCAAAAAAGCTGATTTAAATTTAGTTTCAGGATAGGCGTGAATGCATCATTTCAACAAGTTAATTGAAATTTTCCTGCAAGATTAGGGAGATTGGATGCCTAGAAAGATGTTTTTTAAAAATTAGTTTTAGGTTTCAGAGAGTAGATTCCTGAACAAAAATGTGTTTGTTTTATGAAAAATGTGAGTGTGTTACTGCAAAAAATTTGATTTAAATTTAGTTTCAGGATAGGCGTGAATTTCAATATTTCAACAAGTTAATTGAAATTTTCTTGCAAGATAAGGGAGAGTGGATGCCTAGAAAGATGTTTTTAAAAATTAGTTTTAGGTTTCAGAGAGTAGATTCCTGAACAAAAATGTGTTTGTTTTATGAAAAATGTGAGTGTGTTACTGCAAAAAATTTGATTTAAATTTAGTTTCAGGATAGGCGTGAATGCAATATTTCAACAAGTTAATTGAAATTTTCTTGCAAGATAAGGGAGAGTGGATGCCTAGAAAGATGTTTTTTAAAAATTAGTTTTAGGTTCCAGAGAGTGGATTCCTGAAAAAAGAAAAAAAAATTTTTTATAAAAAAATGTGAGTGTGTTTCTGCAAAAAAGTTGATTTAAATTTAGTTTCAGGATAGGCGTGAATGCATCATTTCAACAAGTTAATTGAAATTTTCTTGCAAGATTAAGGAGAGTGGATGCCTAGAAAGAAGTTTATTTAAAATTAGTTTTAGGTTTCAGAGAGTAGATTCCTGAAAAAAATGTGTTTGTTTTATGAAAAATGTGAGTGTGTTACTGCAAAAAGTTGATTTAAATTTTGTTTTTGGATAATTAGTTTTAGGTTTCAGAGAGTAGATTCCTGAAAAAAAATGTGTTTGTTTTATAAAAAATGTGAGTGTGTTACTGCAAAAAAGTTGATTTAAATTTTGTTTTTGAATAAGGGTGGTTGCAATATTTCAACAAGTTAATTGATTAGGGAGAGTGGATGCCTAGAAAGAATTTTTTTAAAAATTAGTTTTAGGTTTCAGAGAGTAGATTCCTGAAAAAAATGTGTTTGTTTTATGAAAAATGTGAGTGTGTTACTGCAAAAAGTTGATTTAAATTTCGTTTTTGGATAAGGGTGATTGCAATATTTCAACTAGTTAATTGAAATTTTCTTGCACGATTTGGGAGAGGGGATACATAGAAAGATGTTTTTTTTAATTCGTTTTAGGTTCCAGAGAGTTGATTAAAAAAATGTGTTTTTTTCATGACAAATGTGAGTGTGTTACTGCAAAAAGTTGATTTAAATTTTGTTTTCGGATAAGGGTGATTGCAATATTTCAACAAGTTAATTGAAATTTTCTTGCAAAATTAGGGAGAGTGGATGTCTACAAAGATGTATTTTAAAAATTAGTTTTAGGTTCCAGAGAGTGGATTCCTGAAAAAATAATTGTTTGTTTTCTGAAAAATGTGAGTGTGTTACTGCAAAAAAGTTGATTTTAATTTAGTTTCAGGATAGGAGTGAATGCATCATTTCAACAAGTCAATTGAAATTTTCTTGCACGATTAGTGACAGCGGATGCCTAGATTGATGTTTTTTTAAATTAGTTTTAGGTTTCAGAGAGTAGATTCCTGAAAAAAATGTGTTTGTTTTATGAAAAATGTGAGTGTGTTACTGCAAAAAAGTTGATTTTAATTTAGTTTCAGGATAGGAGTGAATGCATCATTTCAACAAGTTAATTGAAATTTTCTTGCAAGATTAGGGAGAGTGGATGCCTAGAAAGATGTTTTTTAAAAATTAGTTTTAGGTTTCAGAGAGTAGATTCCTGAACAAAAATGTGTTTGTTTTATGAAAAATGTGAGTGTGTTACTGCAAAAAATTTGATTTAAATTTAGTTTCAGGATAGGCGTGAATCCAATATTTCAACAAGTTAATTGAAATTTTCTTGCAAGATTAGGGAGAGTGGATGCCTAGAAAGATGTTTTTTTTAAAAATTAGTAGAAGGTTTCATACAGTGGATTCCTGAAAAAAGTGTGTTTGTTTTATGAAAAATTTGAGTGTGTTACTACAAAAAAGTTGATTTAAATTTCGTTTTTGGATAAGGGTGATTGCAATATTTCAACAAGTTAATTGAAATTTTCTTTCAAGATTAGGGAGAGTGGAGGCCTAGAAAGATGTTTTAAAAAAAATTGTTTTAGGTTCCAGAGAGTGGATTCCTGAAAATAATTATTTTGTTTTATGAGAAATGTGAGTATGTTACTGCAAAAAAGTTGATTTAAATTTAGTTTCAGGATAGGCGTGAATGCATTATTTGACATTTTCTTGCAAGATTAGGGAGAGTGGATGCCTAGAAAGAAGTTTATTTAAAATTAGTTTTAGGTTTCAGAGAGTAGATTCCTGAAAAAAATGTGTTTGTTTTATGAAAAATGTGAGTGTGTTACTGAAAAAAGTTGATTTAAATTTCCTTTTTGGATAAGGGTGATTGCAATATTTCAACAAGTTAATTGAAATTTTCTTGCAAGATTAGGGAGAGTGGATGCCTAGAAAGATGTTTTTTACAAATTCGTTTTAGGTTCCAGAGAGTGGATTCCTGAAAAAAAATTGTTTGTTTCATGAAAAATCTGAGTGTGTTACTGCAAAAAAGCTGATTTAAATTTAGTTTCAGGATAGGCGTGAATGCATCATTTCAACAAGTTAATTGAAATTTTCTTGCAAGATTAGGGAGAGTGGATGCCTAGAAAGATGTTTTTTAAAAATTAGTTTTAGGTTTCAGAGAGTAGATTCCTGAACAAAAATGTGTTCGTTTTATGAAAAATGTGAGTGTGTTACTGCAAAAAATTTGATTTAGATTTAGTTTCAGGATAGGCGTGAATGCAATATTTCAACAAGTTAATTGAAATTTTCTTGCAAGATGAGGGAGAGTGGATGCCTAGAAAGATGTTTTTTAAAAATTAGTTTTAGGTTTCAGAGAGTAGATTCCTGAACAAAAATGTGTTTGTTTTATGTAAAATGTGAGTGTGTTACCGCAAAAAATTTGATTTAAATTTTGTTTTTGGATAAGGGTGATTGCAATATTTCAACAAGTTAATTGAAATTTTCTTGCAAGAATAGGGACAGTGGATGCCTAGAAAGATGTTTTTTAAAAATTAGTTTTAGGTTCCAGAGAGTGGATTCCTGAAAAAAAATTGTTTGTTTTATAAAAAAATGTGAGTGTGTTTCTGCAAAAAAGTTGATTTAAATTTAGTTTCAGGATAGGCGTGAATGCATCATTTCAACAAGTTAATTGAAATTTTCTTGCAAGATTAGGGAGAGTGGATGCCTAGAAAGAAGTTTATTTAAAATTAGTTTTAGGTTTCAGAGAGTAGATTCCTGAAAAAAATGTGTTTGTTTTATGAAAAATGTGAGTGTGTTACTGCAAAAAGTTGATTTAAATTTCGTTTTTGGATAATTAGTTTTAGGTTTCAGAGAGTAGATTCCTGAAAAAAAATGTGTTTGTTTTATAAAAAATGTGAGTGTGTTACTGCAAAAAAGTTGATTTAAATTTTGTTTTTGAATAAGGGTGATTGCAATATTTCAACAAGTTAATTGATTAGGGAGAGTGGATGCCTAGAAAGAAGTTTATTTAAAATTAGTTTTAGGTTTCAGAGAGTAGATTCCTGAAAAAAAATGTGTTTGTTTTATGAAAAATGTGAGTGTGTTACTGCAAAAAGTTGATTTAAATTTCGTTTTTGGATAATTAGTTTTAGGTTTCAGAGAGTAGATTCCTGAAAAAAAATGTGTTTGTTTTATAAAAAATGTGAGTGTGTTACTGCAAAAAAGTTGATTTAAATTTTGTTTTTGAATAAGGGTGATTGCAATATTTCAACAAGTTAATTGATTAGGGAGAGTGGATGCCTAGAAAGAAGTTTATTTAAAATTAGTTTTAGGTTTCAGAGAGTAGATTCCTGAAAAAAAATGTTTTTGTTTTATGAAAAATGTGAGTGTGTTACTGCAAAAAGTTGATTTAAATTTCGTTTTTGGATAAGGGTGATTGCAATATTTCAACTAGTTAATTGAAATTTTCTTGCACGATTAGGGAGAGTGGATACATGGAAAGATGTTTTTTTTAATTCGTTTTAGGTTCCAGAGAGTTGATTAAAAAAATGGGTTTTTTTCATGACAAATGTGAGTGTGTTACTGCAAAAAAGTTGATTTAAATTTCGTTTTCGGATAAGGGTGATTGCAATATTTCAACAAGTTAATTGAAATTTTCTTGCAAAATTAGGGAGAGTGGATGCCTACAAAGATGTATTTTAAAAATTAGTTTTAGGTTCCAGAGAGTGGATTCCTGAAAAAATAATTGTTTGTTTTATGAAAAATGTGAGTGTGTTACTGCAAAAAAGTTGATTTTAATTTAGTTTCAGGATAGGAGTGAATGCATCATTTCAACAAGTCAATTGAAATTTTCTTGCACGATTAGGGACAGTGGATGCTTAGAAAGATGTTTTTTTAAATTAGTTTTAGGTTTCAGAGAGTAGATTCCTGAAAAAAATGTGTTTGTTTTATGAAAAATGTGAGTGTGTTACTGCAAAAAAGTTGATTTAAATTTCGTTTTTGGATAAGGGGATTACAATATTTCAACAAGTTAATTGAAATTTTCTTGCAAGATTAGGGAGAGTGGAGGCCTAGAAAGATGTTTTTAAAAAATTAGTTTTAGGTTCCAGAGAGTGGATTCCTGAAAAAAATTATTTTGTTTTATGAGAAATGTGAGTATGTTACTGCAAAAAAGTTGATTTAAATTTAGTTTCAGGATAGGCGTGAATGCATTATTTCAACAAGTTAATTGACATTTTCTTGCAAGATTAGGGAGAGTGGATGCCTAGAAAGAAGTTTATTTAAAATTAGTTTTAGGTTTCAGAGAGTAGATTCCTGAAAAAAATGTGTTTGTTTTATGAAAAATGTGAGTGTGTTACTGAAAAAAGATGATTTAAGTTTCCTTTTTGGATAAGGGTGATTGCAATATTTCAACAAGTTAATTGAAATTTTCTTGCAAGATTAGGGAAAGTGGATGCCTAGAAAGATGTTTTTTTAAAAATTAGTAGAAGGTTTCATACAGTGGATTCCTGAAAAAAGTGTGTTTGTTTTATGAAAAATGTGAGTGTGTTACTACAAAAAAGTTGATTTAAATTTCGTTTTTGGATAAGGGTGATTGCAATATTTCAACAAGTTAATTGAAATTTTCTTTCAAGATTAGGGAGAGTGGAGGCCTAGAAAGATGTTTTAAAAAAATTAGTTTTAGGTTCCAGAGAGTGGATTCCTGAAAATAATTATTTTGTTTTATGAGAAATGTGAGTATGTTACTGCAAAAAAGTTGATTTAAATTTAGTTTCAGGATAGGCGTGAATGCATTATTTGACATTTTCTTGCAAGATTAGGGAGAGTGGATGTCTAGAAAGAAGTTTATTTAAAATTAGTTTTAGGTTTCAGAGAGTAGATTCCTGAAAAAAATGTGTTTGTTTTATGAAAAATGTGAGTGTGTTACTGAAAAAAGTTGATTTAAATTTCATTTTTGGATAAGGGTGATTGCAATATTTCAACAAGTTAATTGAAATTTTCTTGCAAGATTAGGGAGAGTGGATGCCTAGAAAGATGTTTTTTACAAATTCGTTTAAGGTTCCAGAGAGTGGATTCCTGAAAAAAAATTGTTTGTTTCATGAAAAATCTGAGTGTGTTACTGCAAAAAAGCTGATTTAAATTTAGTTTCAGGATAGGCGTGAATGCATCATTTCAACAAGTTAATTGAAATTTTCTTGCAAGATTAGGGAGAGTGGATGCCTAGAAAGATGTTTTTTAAAAATTAGTTTTAGGTTTCAGAGAGTAGATTCCTGAACAAAAATGTGTTTGTTTTATGAAAAATGTGAGTGTGTTACTGCAAAAAATTTGATTTAGATTTAGTTTCAGGATAGGCGTGAATGCAATATTTCAACAAGTTAATTGAAATTTTCTTGCAAGATGAGGGAGAGTGGATGCCTAGAAAGATGTTTTTTAAAAATTAGTTTTAGGTTTCAGAGAGTAGATTCCTGAACAAAAATGTGTTTGTTTTATGTAAAATGTGAGTGTGTTACTGCAAAAAATTTGATTTAAATTTCGTTTTTGGATAAGGGTGATTGCAATATTTCAACAAGTTAATTGAAATTTTCTTGCAAGAATAGGGACAGTGGATGCCTAGAAAGATGTTTTTTAAAAATTAGTTTTAGGTTCCAGAGAGTGGATTCCTGAAAAAAAAATTGTTTGTTTTATAAAAAAATGTGAGTGTGTTTCTGCAAAAAAGTTGATTTAAATTTAGTTTCAGGATAGGCGTGAATGCATCATTTCAACAATTTAATTGAAATTTTCTTGCAAGATTAGGGAGAGTGGATGCCTAGAAAGAAGTTTATTTAAAATTAGTTTTAGGTTTCAGAGAGTAGATTCCTGAAAAAAAATTAGTTTGTTTTATGAAAAATGTGAGTGTGCTACTGCAAAAAGTTGATTTAAATTTCGTTTTTGGATAATTAGTTTTAGGTTTCAGAGAGTAGATTCCTGAAAAAAAATGTGTTTGTTTTATAAAAAATGTGAGTGTGTTACTGCAAAAAAGTTGATTTAAATTTTGTTTTTGAATAAGGGTGATTGCAATATTTCAACAAGTTAATTGATTAGGGAGAGTGGATGCCTAGAAAGAAGTTTATTTAAAATTAGTTTTAGGTTTCAGAGAGTAGATTCCTGAAAAGAAATGTGTTTGTTTTATGAAAAATGTGAGTGTGTTACTGCAAAAAGTTGATTTAAATTTCGTTTTTGGATAAGGGTGATTGCAATATTTCAACTAGTTAATTGAAATTTTCTTGCACGATTAGGGAGAGTGGATACATAGAAAGATGTTTTTTTTAATTCGTTTTAGGTTCCAGAGAGTTGATTAAAAAATGTGTTTTTTTCATGACAAATGTGAGTGTGTTACTGCAAAAAAGTTGATTTAAATTTCGTTTTCGGATAAGGGTGATTGCAATATTTCAACAAGTTAATTGAAATTTTCTTGCAAAATTAGGGAGAGTGGATGCCTAAAAAGATGTATTTTAAAAATTAGTTTTAGGTTCCAGAGAGTGGATTCCTGAAAAAATAATTGTTTGTTTTATGAAAAATGTGTGTGTTACTGCAAAAAAGTTGATTTTAATTTAGTTTCAGGATAGGAGTGAATGCATCATTTCAACAAGTCAATTGAAATTTTCTTGCACGATTAGGGACAGTGGATGCTTAGAAAGATGTTTTTTTAAATTAGTTTTAGGTTTCAGAGAGTAGGTTCCTGAAAAAAAATGTGTTTGTTTTATGAAAAATGTGAGTGTGTTACTGCAAAAAAGTTGATTCAAATTTCGTTTTTGGATAAGGGGATTGCAATATTTCAACAAGTTAATTGAAATTTTCTTGCAAGATTAGGGAGAGTGGAGGCCTAGAAAGATGTTTTAAAAAAATTAGTTTTAGGTTCCAGAGAGTGGATTCCTGAAAAAAATTATTTTGTTTTATGAGAAATGTGAGTATGTTACTGCAAAAAAGTTGATTTAAATTTAGTTTTAGGATAGGCGTGAATGCATTATTTCAACAAGTTAATTGACATTTTCTTGCAAGATTAGGGAGAGTGGATGCCTAGAAAGAAGTTTATTTAAAATTAGTTTTAGGTTTCAGAGAGTAGATTCCTGAAAAAAATGTGTTTGTTTTATGAAAAATGTGAGTGTGTTACTGAAAAAAGTTGATTTAAATTTCCTTTTTGGATAAGGGTGATTGCAATATTTCAACAAGTTAATTGAAATTTTCTTGCAAGATTAGGGAGAGTGAATGCCTAGAAAGATGTTTTTTACAAATTCGTTTTAGGTTCCAGAGACTGGATTCCTGAAAAAAAATTGTTTGTTTCATGAAAAATCTGAGTGTGTTACTGCAAAAAAGCTGATTTAAATTTAGTTTCAGGATAGGCATGAATGCATCATTTCAACAAGTTAATTGAAATTTTCTTGCAAGATTAGGGAGAGTGGATGCCTAGAAAGATGTTTTTTAAAAATTAGTTTTAGGTTTCAGAGAGTAGATTCCTGAACAAAAATGTGTTTGTTTTATGAAAAATGTGAGTGTGTTACTGCAAAAATTTTTATTTAAATTTAGTTTCAGGATAGGCGTGAATGCAATATTTCAACAAGTTAATTGAAATTTTCTTGCAAGATAAGGGAGAGTGGATGCCTAGAAAGATGTTTTTTAAAAATTAGTTTTAGGTTTCCGAGAGTAGATTCCTGAACAAAAATGTGTTTGTTTTATGAAAAATCTGAGTGTGTTACTGCAAAAAATTTGATTTAAATTTCGTTTTTGGATAAGGGTGATTGCAATATTTCAACAAGTTAATTGAAATTTTCTTGCAAGAATAGGGACAGTGGATGCCTAGAAAGATGTTTTTAAAAAATTAGTTTTAGGTTCCAGAGAGTGGATTCCGGAAAAAAAATTGTTTGTTTTATAAAAAAATGTGAGTGTCTTTCTGTAAAAAAGTTGATTTAAATTTAGTTTCAGGATAGGCGTGAATGCATCATTTCAACAAGTTAATTGAAATTTTCTTGCAAGATTAGGGAGAGTGGATGCCTAGAAAGAAGTTTATTTAAAATTAGTTTTAGGTTTCAGAGAGTAGATTCCTGAAAAAAAATGTGTTTGTTTTATGAAAAATGTGAGTGTGTTACTGCAAAAAGTTGATTTAAATTTCGTTTTTGGATAATTAGTTTTAGGTTTCAGAGAGTAGATTCCTGAAAAAAAAATGTGTTTGTTTTATAAAAAATGTAAGTGTGTTACTGCAAAAAAGTTGATTTAAATTTTGTTTTTGAATAAGGGTGATTGCAATATTTCAACAAGTTAATTGATTAGGGAGAGTGGATGCCTAGAAAGAAGTTTATTTAAAATTAGTTTTAGGTTTCAGAGAGTAGATTCCTGAAAAAAAATGTGTTTGTTTTATGAAAAATGTGAGTGTGTTACTGCAAAAAGTTGATTTAAATTTCGTTTTTGGATAAGGGTGATTGCAATATTTCAACTAGTTAATTGAAATTTTCTTGCACGATTAGGGAGAGTGGATACATAGAAATATGTTTTTTTTAATTCGTTTTAGGTTCCAGAGAGTTGATTAAAAAAAATGTTTGTTTTATGAAAAATGTGAGTGTGTTACTGCAAAAAAGTTGATTTTAATTTAGTTTCAGGATAGGAGTGAATGCATCATTTCAACAAGTCAATTGAAATTTTCTTGCACGATCAGGGACAGTGGATGCCTAGAAAGATGTTTTTTTAAATTAGTTTTAGGTTTCAGAGAGTAGATTCCTGAAAAAAATGTGTTTGTTTTATGAAAAATGTGAGTGTGTTACTGAAAAAAGTTGATTTAAATTTCCTTTTTGAATAAGGGTGATTGCAATATTTCAACAAGTTAATTGAAATTTTCTTGCAAGATTAGGGAGAGTGGATGCCTAGAAAGATGTTTTTTACAAATTCGTTTTAGGTTCCAGAGAGTGGATTCCTGAAAAAAAATTGTTTGTTTCATGAAAAATCTGAGTGTGTTACTGCAAAAAAGCTGATTTAAATTTAGTTTCAGGATAGGCGTGAATGCATCATTTCAACAAGTTAATTGAAATTTTCTTGCAAGATTAGGGAGAGTGGATGCCTAGAAAGATGTTTTTAAAAAATTAGTTTTAGGTTTCAGAGAGTAGATTCCTGAACAAAAATGTGTTTGTTTTATGAAAAATGTGAGTGTGTTGCTGCAAAAAATTTGATTTAAATTTAGTTTCAGGATAGGCGTGAATGCAATATTTCAACAAGTTAATTGAAATTTTCTTGCAAGATAAGGGAGAGTGGATGCCTAGAAAGATGTTTTTTAAAAATTAGTTTTAGGTTTCAGAGAGTAGATTCCTGAACAAAAATGTGTTTGTTTTATGAAAAATCTGAGTGTGTTACTGCAAAAAATTTGATTTAAATTTCGTTTTTGGATAAGGGTGATTGCAATATTTCAACAAGTTAATTGAAATTTTCTTGCAAGAATAGGGACAGTGGATGCCTAGAAAGATGTTTTTAAAAAATTAGTATTAGGTTCCAGAGAGTGGATTCCGGAAAAAAAAATTGTTTGTTTTATAAAAAAATGTGAGTGTCTTTCTGCAAAAAAGTTGATTTAAATTTAGTTTCAGGATAGGCGTGAATGCATCAATTCAACAAGTTAATTGAAATTTTCTTGCAAGATTAGGGAGAGTGGATGCCTAGAAAGAAGTTTATTTAAAATTAGTTTTAGGTTTCAGAGAGTAGATTCCTGAAAAAAAATGTGTTTGTTTTATGAAAAATGTGAGTGTGTTACTGCAAAAAGTTGATTTGAATTTCGTTTTTGGATAATTAGTTTTAGGTTTCAGAGAGTAGATTCCTGAAAAAAAATGTGTTTGTTTTATAAAAAATGTAAGTGTGTTACTGCAAAAAAGTTGATTTAAATTTTGTTTTTGAATAAGGGTGATTGCAATATTTCAACAAGTTAATTGATTAGGGAGAGTGGATGCCTAGAAAGAAGTTTATTTAAAATTAGTTTTAGGTTTCAGAGAGTAGATTCCTGAAAAAAAATGTGTTTGTTTAATGAAAAATGTGAGTGTGTTACTGCAAAAAGTTGATTTAAATTTCGTTTTTGGATAAGGGTGATTGCAATATTTCAACTAGTTAATTGAAATTTTCTTGCACGATTAGGGAGAGTGGATACATAGAAAGATGTTTTTTTTATTCGTTTTAGGTTCCAGAGAGTTGATTAAAAAAAAAGTGTTTTTTTCATGACAAATGTGAGTGTGTTACTGCAAAAAAGTTGATTTAAATTTCGTTTTCGGATAAGGGTGATTGCAATATTTCAACAAGTTAATTGAAATTTTCTTACAAAATTAGAGAGAGTGGATGCCTACAAAGATGTATTTTAAAAATTAGTTTTAGGTTCCAGAGAGTGGATTCCTGAAAAAATAATTGTTTGTTTTATGAAAAATGTGAGTTTGTTACTGCAAAAAAGTTGATTTTAATTTAGTTTCAGGATAGGAGTGAATGCATCATTTCAACAAGTCAATTGAAATTTTCTTGCACGATCAGGGTTCAGTGGATGCCTAGAAAGATGTTTTTATAAATTAGTTTTAGGTTTCAGAGAGTAGATTCCTGAAAAAAAATGTGTTTGTTTTATGAAAAATGTGAGTGTAATACTGCAAAAAAGTTGATTTAAATTTCGTTTTTGGATAAGGGGGATTGCAATATTTCAACAAGTTAATTGAAATTTTCTTGCAAGATTAGGGAGAGTGGATGCCTAGAAAGATGTTTTTTACAAATTCGTTTTAGGTTCCAGAGAGTGGATTCCTGAAAAAAAATTGTTTGTTTCATGAAAAATCTGAGTGTGTTACTGCAAAAAAGCTGATTTAAATTTAGTTTCAGGATAGGCGTGAATGCATCATTTCAACAAGTTAATTGAAATTTTCTTGCAAGATTAGGGAGATTGGATGCCTAGAAAGATGTTTTTTAAAAATTAGTTTTAGGTTTCAGAGAGTAGATTCCTGAACAAAAATGTGTTTGTTTTATGAAAAATGTGAGTGTGTTACTGCAAAAAATTTGATTTAAATTTAGTTTCAGGATAGGCGTGAATGCAATATTTCAACAATTGAAATTTTCTTGCAAGATAAGGGAGAGTGGATGCCTAGAAAGATGTTTTTAAAAATTAGTTTTAGGTTTCAGAGAGTAGATTCCTGAACAAAAATGTGTTTGTTTAATGAAAAATGTGAGTGTGTTACTGCAAAAAATTTGAATTAAATTTCGTTTTTGGATAAGGGTGATTGCAATATTTCAACAAGTTAATTGAAATTTTATTGCAAGAATAGGGACAGTGGATGCCTAGAAAGATGTTTTTTAAAAATTAGTTTTAGGTTCCAGAGAGTGGATTCCTGAAAAAAAAAAATTTCTTTTATAAAAAAATGTGAGTGTGTTTCTGCAAAAAAGTTGATTTAAATTTAGTTTCAGGATAGGCGTGAATGCATCATTTCAACAAGTTAATTGAAATTTTCTTGCAAGATTAAGGAGAGTGGATGCCTAGAAAGAAGTTTATTTAAAATTAGTTTTAGGTTTCAGAGAGTAGATTCCTGAAAAAAAATGTGTTTGTTTTATGAAAAATGTGAGTGTGTTACTGCAAAAAGTTGATTTAAATTTTGTTTTTGGATAATTAGTTTTAGGTTTCAGAGAGTAGATTCCTGAAAAAAAAATGTGTTTGTTTTATAAAAAATGTGAGTGTGTTACTGCAAAAAAGTTGATTTAAATTTTGTTTTTGAATAAGGGTGATTGCAATATTTCAACAAGTTAATTGATTAGGGAGAGTGGATGCCTAGAAAGAATTTTTTTAAAAATTAGTTTTAGGTTTCAGAGAGTAGATTCCTGAAAAAAATGTGTTTGTTTTATGAAAAATGTGAGTGTGTTACTGCAAAAAGTTGATTTAAATTTCGTTTTTGGATAAGGGTGATTGCAATATTTCAACTAGTTAATTGAAATTTTCTTGCACGATTAGGGAGAGGGGATACATAGAAAGATGTTTTTTTAATTCGTTTAAGGTTCCAGAGAGTTGATTAAAAAAATGTGTTTTTTTCATGACAAATGTGAGTGTGTTACTGCAAAAAAGTTGATTTAAATTTTGTTTTCGGATAAGGGTGATTGCAATATTTCAACAAGTTAATTGAAATTTTCTTGCAAAATTAGGGAGAGTGGATGCCTACAAAGATGTATTTTAAAAATTAGTTTTAGGTTCCAGAGAGTGGATTCCTGAAAAAATAATTGTTTGTTTTATCAAAAATGTGAGTGTGTTACTGCAAAAAAGTTAATTTTAATTTAGTTTCAGGATAGGAGTGAATGCATCATTTCAACAAGTCAATTGAAATTTTCTTGCACGATTATGACAGCGGATGCCTAGATTGATGTTTTTTTAAATTAGTTTTAGGTTTCAGAGAGTAGATTCCTGAAAAAAATGTGTTTGTTTTATGAAAAATGTGAGTGTGTTACTGCAAAAAAGTTGATTTTAATTTAGTTTCAGGATAGGAGTGAATGCATCATTTCAACAAGTTAATTGAAATTTTCTTGCAAGATTAGGGAGAGTGGATGCCTAGAAAGATGTTTTTTAAAAATTAGTTTTAGGTTTCAGAGAGTAGATTCCTGAACAAAAATGTGTTTGTTTTATAAAAAATGTGAGTGTGTTACTGCAAAAAATGTGATTTAAATTTAGTTTCAGGATAGGCGTGAATGCAATATTTCAACAAGTTAATTGAAATTTTCTTGCAAGATTAGGGAGAGTGGATGCCTAGAAAGATTTTTTTTAAAAAATTAGTAGAAGGTTTCATACAGTGGATTCCTGAAAAAAGTGTGTTTGTTTTATGAAAAATTTGAGTGTGTTACTACAAAAAAGTTGATTTAAATTTCGTTTTTGGATAAGGGTGATTGCAATATTTCAACAAGTTAATTGAAATTTTCTTTCAAGATTAGGGAGAGTGGAGGCCTAGAAAGATGTTTTAAAAAAATTAGTTTTAGGTTCCAGAGAGTGGATTCCTGAAAATAATTATTTTGTTTTATGAGAAATGTGAGTATGTTACTGCAAAAAAGTTGATTTAAATTTAGTTTCAGGATAGGCGTGAATGCATTATTTGACATTTTCTTGCAAGATTAGGGAGGGTGGATGCCTAGAAAGAAGTTTATTTAAAATTAGTTTTAGGTTTCAGAGAGTAGATTCCTGAAAAAAATGTGTTTGTTTTATGAAAAATGTGAGTGTGTTACTGAAAAAAGTTGATTTAAATTTCCTTTTTGGATAAGGGTGATTGCAATATTTCAACAAGTTAATTGAAATTTTCTTGCAAGATTAGGGAGAGTGGATGCCTAGAAAGATGTTTTTTTTAAATTCGTTTTAGGTTCCAGAGAGTGGATTCCTGAAAAAAAATTGTTTGTTTCATGAAAAATCTGAGTGTGTTACTGCAAAAAAGCTGATTTAAATTTAGTTTCAGGATAGGCGTGAATGCATCATTTCAACAAGTTAATTGAAATTTTCTTGCAAGATTAGGGAGAGTGGATGCCTAGAAAGATGTTTTTTAAAAATTAGTTTTAGGTTTCAGAGAGTAGATTCCTGAACAAAAATGTGTTCGTTTTATGAAAAATGTGAGTGTGTTACTGCAAAAAATTTGATTTAGATTTAGTTTCAGGATAGGCGTGAATGCAATATTTCAACAAGTTAATTGAAATTTTCTTGCAAGATGAGGGAGAGTGGATGCCTAGAAAGATGTTTTTAAAAAATTAGTTTTAGGTTTCAGAGAGTAGATTCCTGAACAAAAATGTGTTTGTTTTATGTAAAATGTGAGTGTGTTACTGCAAAAAATTTGATTTAAATTTCGTTTTTGGATAAGGGTGATTGCAATATTTCAACAAGTTAATTGAAATTTTCTTGCAAGAATAGGGACAGTGGATGCCTAGAAAGATGTTTTTTAAAAATTAGTTTTAGGTTCCAGAGAGTGGATTCCTGAAAAAAAAATTGTTTGTTTTATAAAAAAATGTGAGTGTGCTACTGCAAAAAGTTGATTTAAATTTCGTTTTTGGATAATTAGTTTTAGGTTTCAGAGAGTAGATTCCTGAAAAAAAAAATGTGTTTGTTTTATAAAAAATGTGAGTGTGTTACTGCAAAAAAGTTGATTTAAATTTTGTTTTTGAATAAGGGTGATTGCAATATTTCAACAAGTTAATTGATTAGGGAGAGTGGATGCCTAGAAAGAAGTTTATTTAAAATTAGTTTTAGGTTTCAGAGAGTAGATTCCTGAAAAAAATGTGTTTGTTTTATGAAAAATGTGAGTGTGTTACTGCAAAAAGTTGATTTAAATTTCGTTTTTGGATAAGGGTGATTGCAATATTTCAACTAGTTAATTGAAATTTTCTTGCACGATTAGGGAGAGTGGATACATAGAAAGATGTTTTTTTAATTCGTTTTAGGTTCCAGAGAGTTGATTAAAAAAATGTGTTTTTTTCATGACAAATGTGAGTGTGTTACTGCAAAAAAGTTGATTTAAATTTCGTTTTCGGATAAGGGTGATTGCAATATTTCAACAAGTTAATTGAAATTTTCTTGCAAAATTAGGGAGAGTGGATGCCTACAAAGATGTATTTTAAAAATTAGTTTTAGGTTTCAGAGAGTGGATTCCTGAAAAAATAATTGTTTGTTTTATGAAAAATGTGAGTGTGTTACTGCAAAAAAGTTGATTTTAATTTAGTTTCAGGATAGGAGTGAATGCATCATTTCAACAAGTCAATTGAAATTTTCTTGCACGATTAGGGACAGTGGATGCTTAGAAAGATGTTTTTTTAAATTAGTTTTAGGTTTCAGAGAGTAGGTTCCTGAAAAAAATGTGTTTGTTTTATGAAAAATGTGAGTGTGTTACTGCAAAAAAGTTGATTTAAATTTCGTTTTTGGATAAGGGGATTGCAATATTTCAACAAGTTAATTGAAATTTTCTTGCAAAATTAGGGAGAGTGGAGGCCTAGAAAGATGTTTTTAAAAAATTAGTTTTAGGTTTCAGAGAGTAGATTCCTGAAAAAAATGTGTTTGTTTTATGAAAAATGTGAGTGTGTTACTGAAAAAAGTTGATTTAAATTTCCTTTTTGGATAAGGATGATTGCAATATTTCAACAAGTTAATTGAAATTTTCTTGCAAGATTAGGGAGAGTGAATGCCTAGAAAGATGTTTTTTACAAATTCGTTTTAGGTTCCAGAGAGTGGATTCCTGAAAAAAAATTGTTTGTTTCATGAAAAATCTGAGTGTGTTACTGCAAAAAAGCTGATTTAAATTTAGTTTCAGGATAGGCATGAATGCATCATTTCAACAAGTTAATTGACATTTTCTTGCAAGATTAGGGAGAGTGGATGCCTAGAAAGATGTTTTTTAAAAATTAGTTTTAGGTTTCAGAGAGTAGATTCCTGAACAAAAATGTGTTTGTTTTATGAAAAATGTGAGTGTGTTACTGCAAAAAATTTGATTTAAATTTAGTTTCAGGATAGGCGTGAATGCAATATTTCAACAAGTGAATTGAAATTTTCTTGCAAGATAAGGGAGAGTGGATGCCTAGAAAGATGTTTTTTAAAAATTAGTTTTAGGTTTCAGAGAGTAGATTCCTGAACTAAAATGTGTTTGTTTTATGAAAAATCTGAGTGTGTTACTGCAAAAAATTTGATTTAAATTTCGTTTTTGGATAAGGGTGATTGCAATATTTCAACAAGTTAATTGAAATTTTCTTGCAAGAATAGGGACAGTGGATGCCTAGAAAGATGTTTTTAAAAAATTAGTTTTAGGTTCCAGAGAGTGGATTCCGGAAAAAAAATTGTTTGTTTTATAAAAAAATGTGAGTGTCTTTCTGTAAAAAAGTTGATTTAAATTTAGTTTCAGGATAGGCGTGAATGCATCATTTCAACAAGTTAATTGAAATTTTCTTGCAAGATTAGGTAGAGTGGATGCCTAGAAAGAAGTTTATTTAAAATTAGTTTTAGGTTTCAGAGAGTAGATTCCTGAAAAAAAATGTGTTTGTTTTATGAAAAATGTGAGTGTGTTACTGCAAAAAGTTGATTTAAATTTCGTTTTTGGATAATTAGTTTTAGGTTTCAGAGAGTAGATTCCTGAAAAAAAAATGTGTTTGTTTTATAAAAAATGTAAGTGTGTTACTGCAAAAAAGTTGATTTAAATTTTGTTTTTGAATAAGGGTGATTGCAATATTTCAACAAGTTAATTGATTAGGGAGAGTGGATGCCTAGAAAGAAGTTTATTTAAAATTAGTTTTAGGTTTCAGAGAGTAGATTCCTGAAAAAAATGTGTTTGTTTTATGAAAAATGTGAGTGTGTTACTGCAAAAAGTTGATTTAAATTTCGTTTTTGGATAAGGGTGATTGCAATATTTCAACTAGTTAATTGAAATTTTCTTGCACAATTAGGGAGAGTGGATACATAGAAAGATGTTTTTTTTAATTTGTTTTAGGTTCCAGAGAGTTGATTAAAAAAAATGTTTTTTTTTCATGACAAATGTGAGTGTGTTACTGCAAAAAAGTTGATTTAAATTTCGTTTTCGGATAAGGGTGATTGCAATATTTCAACAAGTTAATTGAAATTTTCTTGCAAAATTAGGGAGAGTGGATGCCTACAAAGATGTATTTTAAAAATTAGTTTTAGGTTCCAGAGAGTGGATTCCTGAAAAAATAATTGTTTGTTTTATGAAAAATGTGAGTGTGTTACTGCAAAAAAGTTGATTTTAATTTAGTTTCAGGATAGGAGTGAATGCATCATTTCAACAAGTCAATTGAAATTTTCTTGCACGATCAGGGACAGTGGATGCCTAGAAAGATGTTTTTTTAAATTAGTTTTAGGTTTCAGAGAGTAGATTCCTGAAAAAAAATGTGTTTGTTTTATGAAAAATGTGAGTGTGTTACTGCAAAAAAGTTGATTTAAATTTCGTTTTTGGATAAGGGGGATTGCAATATTTCAACAAGTTAATTGAAATTTTCTTGCAAGATTAGGGAGAGTGGATGCCTAGAAAGATGTTTTTTACAAATTCGTTTTAGGTTCCAGAGAGTGCATTCCTGAAAAAAAATTGTTTGTTTCATGAAAAATCTGAGTGTGTTACTGCAAAAAAGTTGATTTAAATTTAGTTTCAGGATAGGCGTGAATGCATCATTTCAACAAGTTAATTGAAATTTTCTTGCAAGATTAGGGAGATTGGATGCCTAGAAAGATGTTTTTTAAAAATTAGTTTTAGGTTTCAGAGAGTAGATTCCTGAACAAAAATGTGTTTGTTTTATGAAAAATGTGAGTGTGTTACTGCAAAAAATTTGATTTAAATTTAGTTTCAGGATAGGCGTGAATGCAATATTTCAACAATTGAAATTTTCTTGCAAGATAAGGGAGAGTGGATGCCTAGAAAGATGTTTTTAAAAATTAGTTTTAGGTTTCAGAGAGTAGATTTCTGAACAAAAATGTGTTTGTTTAATGAAAAATGTGAGTGTGTTACTGCAAAAAATTTGAATTAAATTTCGTTTTTGGATAAGGGTGATTGCAATATTTCAACAAGTTAATTGAAATTTTATTGCAAGAATAGGGACAGTGGATGCCTAGAAAGATGTTTTTTAAAAATTAGTTTTAGGTTCCAGAGAGTGGATTCCTGAAAAAAAAAATTTTCTTTTATAAAAAAATGTGAGTGTGTTTCTGCAAAAAAGTTGATTTAAATTTAGTTTCAGGATAGGCGTGAATGCATCATTTCAACAAATTAATTGAAATTTTCTGGCAAGATTAAGGAGAGTGGATGCCTAGAAAGAAGTTTATTTAAAATTAGTTTTAGGTTTCAGAGAGTAGATTCCTGAAAAAAAATGTGTTTGTTTTATGAAAAATGTGAGTGTTACTGCAAAAAGTTGATTTAAATTTTGTTTTTGGATAATTAGTTTTAGGTTTCAGAGAGTAGATTCCTGAAAAAAAATGTGTTTGTTTTATAAAAAATGTGAGTGTGTTACTGCAAAAAAGTTGATTTAAATTTTGTTTTTGAATAAGGGTGATTGCAATATTTCAACAAGTTAATTGATTAGGGAGAGTGGATGCCTAGAAAGAATTTTTGTAAAAATTAGTTTTAGGTTTCAGAGAGTAGATTCCTGAAAAAAATGTGTTTGTTTTATGAAAAATGTGAGTGTGTTACTGCAAAAAGTTGATTTAAATTTCGTTTTTGGATAAGGGTGATTGCAATATTTCAACTAGTTAATTGAAATTTTCTTGCACGATTAGGGAGAGGGGATACATAGAAAGATGTTTTTTTTTATTCGTTTTAGGTTCCAGAGAGTTGATTAAAAAAATGTGTTTTTTTCATGACAAATGTGAGTGTGTTACTGCAAAAAAGTTGATTTAAATTTTGTTTTCGGATAAGGGTGATTGCAATATTTCAACAAGTTAATTGAAATTTTCTTGCAAAATTAGGGAGAGTGGATGCCTACAAAGATGTATTTTAAAAATTAGTTTTAGGTTCCAGAGAGTGGATTCCTGAAAAAATAATTGTTTGTTTTCTGAAAAATGTGAGTGTGTTACTGCAAAAAAGTTGATTTTAATTTAGTTTCAGGATAGGAGTGAATGCATCATTTCAACAAGTCAATTGAAATTTTCTTGCACGATTAGTGACAGCAGATGCCTAGATTGATGTTTTTTTAAATTAGTTTTAGGTTTCAGAGAGTAGATTCCTGAAAAAAATGTGTTTGTTTTATGAAAAATGTGAGTGTGTTACTGCAAAAAAGTTGATTTTAATTTCGTTTCAGGATAGGAGTGAATGCATCATTTCAACAAGTTAATTGAAATTTTCTTGCAAGATTAGGGAGAGTGGATGCCTAGAAAGATGTTTTTTAAAAATTAGTTTTAGGTTTCAGAGAGTAGATTCCTGAACAAAAATGTGTTTGTTTTATGAAAAATGAGAGTGTGTTACTGCAAAAAATTTGATTTAAATTTAGTTTCAGGATAGGCGTGAATGCAATATTTCAACAAGTTAATTGAAATTTTCTTGCACGATTAGGGAGAGTGGATGCCTAGAAAGATGTTTTTTTAAAAAATTAGTAGAAGGTTTCATACAGTGGATTCCTGAAAAAAGTGTGTTTGTTTTATGAAAAATTTGAGTGTGTTACTACAAAAAAGTTGATTTAAATTTCGTTTTTGGATAAGGGTGATTGCAATATTTCAACAAGTTAATTGAAATTTTCTTTCAAGATTAGGGAGAGTGGAGGCCTAGAAAGATGTTTTAAAAAAATTAGTTTTAGGTTCCAGAGAGTGGATTCCTGAAAATAATTATTTTGTTTTATGAGAAATGTGAGTATGTTACTGCAAAAAAGTTCATTTAAATTTAGTTTCAGGATAGGCGTGAATGCATTATTTGACATTTTCTTGCAAGATTAGGGAGAGTGGATGCCTAGAAAGAAGTTTATTTAAAATTAGTTTTAGGTTTCAGAGAGTAGATTCCTGAAAAAAATGTCTTTGTTTTCTGAAAAATGTGAGTGTGTTACTGCAAAAAAGTTGATTTTAATTTAGTTTCAGGATAGGAGTGAATGCATCATTTCAACAAGTCAATTGAAATTTTCTTGCACGATTAGTGACAGCGGATGCCTAGATTGATTTTTTTTAAATTAGTTTTAGGTTTCAGAGAGTAGATTCCTGAAAAAAATGTGTTTGTTTTATGAAAAATGTGAGTGTGTTACTGCAAAAAAGTTGATTTTAATTTAGTTTCAGGATAGGAGTGAATGCATCATTTCAACAAGTTAATTGAAATTTTCTTGCAAGATTAGGGAGAGTGGATGCCTAGAAAGATGTTTTTTAAAAATTAGTTTTAGGTTTCAGAGAGTAGATTCCTGAACAAAAATGTGTTTGTTTTATGAAAAATGTGAGTGTGTTACTGCAAAAAATTTGATTTAAATTTAGTTTCAGGATAGGCGTGAATGCAATATTTCAACAAGTTAATTGAAATTTTCTTGCACGATTAGGGAGAGTGGATGCCTAGAAAGATGTTTTTTTTAAAAATTAGTAGAAGGTTTCATACAGTGGATTCCTGAAAAAAGTGTGTTTGTTTTATGAAAAATTTGAGTGTGTTACTACAAAAAAGTTGATTTAAATTTCGTATTTGGATAAGGGTGATTGCAATATTTCAACAAGTTAATTGAAATTTTCTTGCAAGATTAGGGAGAGTGGATGCCTAGAAAGATGTTTTTTACAAATTCGTTTTAGGTTCCAGAGAGTGGATTCCTGAAAAAAAATTGTTTGTTTCATGAAAAATCTGAGTGTGTTACTGCAAAAAAGCTGATTTAAATTTAGTTTCAGGATAGGCGTGAATGCATCATTTCAACAAGTTAATTGAAATTTTCTTGCAAGATGAGGGAGAGTGGATGCCTAGAAAGATGTTTTTTAAAAATTAGTTTTAGGTTTCAGAGAGTAGATTCCTGAACAAAAATGTGTTTGTTTCATGTAAAATGTGAGTGTGTTACTGCAAAAAATTTGATTTAAATTTTGTTTTTGGATAAGGGTGATTGCAATATTTCAACAAGTTAATTGAAATTTTCTTGCAAGAATAGGGACAGTCGATGCCTATAAAGATGTTTTTTAAAAATTAGTTTTAGGTTCCAGAGAGTGGATTCCTGAAAAAAAATTGTTTGTTTTATAAAAAAATGTGAGTGTGTTTCTGCAAAAAAGTTGATTTAAATTTAGTTTCAGGATAGGCGTGAATGCATCATTTCAACAAGTTAATTGAAATTTTCTTGCAAGATTAAGGAGAGTGGATGCCTAGAAAGAAGTTTATTTAAAATTAGTTTTAGGTTTCAGAGAGTAGATTCCTGAAAAAAAATGTGTTTGTTTTATGAAAAATGTGAGTGTGTTACTGCAAAAAGTTGATTTAAATTTCGTTTTTGGATAATTAGTTTTAGGTTTCAGAGAGTAGATTCCTGAAAAAAAATGTGTTTGTTTTATAAAAAATGTGAGTGTGTTACTGCAAAAAAGTTGATTTAAATTTTGTTTTTGAATAAGGGTGATTGCAATAATTCAACAAGTTAATTGATTAGGGAGAGTGGATGCCTAGAAAGAAGTTTATTTAAAATTAGTTTTAGGTTTCAGAGAGTAGATTCCTGAAAAAAAATGTTTTTGTTTTATGAAAAATGTGAGTGTGTTACTACAAAAAGTTGATTTAAATTTCGTTTTTGGATAAGGGTGATTGCAATATTTCAACTAGTTAATTGAAATTTTCTTGCACGATTAGGGAGAGTGGATACATAGAAAGATGTTTTTTTTAATTCGTTTTAGGTTCCAGAGAGTTGTTAAAAAAATGTGTTTTTTTCATGACAAATGTGAGTGTGTTACTGCAAAAAAGTTGATTTAAATTTCGTTTTCGGATAAGGGTGATTGCAATATTTCAACAAGTTAATTGAAATTTTCTTGCAAAATTAGGGAGAGTGGATGCCTACAAAGATGTATTTTAAAAATTAGTTTTAGGTTCCAGAGAGTGGATTCCTGAAAAAATAATTGTTTGTTTTATGAAAAATGTGAGTGTGTTACTGCAAAAAAGTTGATTTTAATTTAGTTTCAGGATAGGAGTGAATGCATCATTTCAACAAGTCAATTGAAATTTTCTTGCATGATTAGGGACAGTGGATGCTTAGAAAGATGTTTTTTTAAATTAGTTTTAGGTTTCAGAGAGTAG
Source organism: Lissotriton vulgaris (assembly GCF_964263255.1). Classification (NCBI taxonomy): domain Eukaryota; kingdom Metazoa; phylum Chordata; class Amphibia; order Caudata; family Salamandridae; genus Lissotriton; species Lissotriton vulgaris. Next base: position 244,155,354 of record NC_141688.1, on the reverse strand, counting down.
GTTCCTGAAAAAAATGTGTTTGTTTTATGAAAAATGTGAGTGTGTTACTGCAAAAAAGTTGATTTAAATTTCGTTTTTGGATAAGGGGATTGCAATATTTCAACAAGTCAATTGAAATTTTCTTGCATGATTAGGGACAGTGGATGCTTAGAAAGATGTTTTTTTAAATTAGTTTTAGGTTTCAGAGAGTAGGTTCCTGAAAAAAATGTGTTTGTTTTATGAAAAATGTGAGTGTGTTACTGCAAAAAAGTTGATTTAAATTTCGTTTTTGGATAAGGGGATTGCAATATTTCAACAAGTTAATTGAAATTTTCTTGCAAGATTAGGGAGAGTGGAGGCCTAGAAAGATGTTTTTAAAAAATTAGTTTTAGGTTCCAGAGAGTGGATTCCTGAAAAAAATTATTTTGTTTTATGAGAAATGTGAGTATGTTACTGCAAAAAAGTTGATTTAAATTTAGTTTTAGGATAGGCGTGAATGCATTATTTCAACAAGTTAATTGACATTTTCTTGCAAGATTAGGGAGAGTGGATGCCTAGAAAGAAGTTTATTTAAAATTAGTTTTAGGTTTCAGAGAGTAGATTCCTGAAAAAAATGTGTTTGTTTTATGAAAAATGTGAGTGTGTTACTGAAAAAAGTTGATTTAAATTTCCTTTTTGGATAAGGGTGATTGCAATATTTCAACAAGTTAATTGAAATTTTCTTGCAAGATTAGGGAGAGTGAATGCCTAGAAAGATGTTTTTTACAAATTCGTTTTAGGTTCCAGAGAGTAGATTCCTGAAAAAAATGTGTTTGTTTTATGAAAAATGTGAGTGTGTTACTGCAAAAAAAGTTGATTTAAATTTCGTTTTTGGATAAGGGGATTGCAATATTTCAACAAGTTAATTGAAATTTTCTTGCAAGATTAGGGAGAGTGCAGGCCTAGAAAGATGTTTTTAAAAAATTAGTTTTAGGTTCCAGAGAGTGGATTCCTGAAAAAAATTATTTTGTTTTATGAGAAATGTGAGTATGTTACTGCAAAAAAGTTGATTTAAATTTAGTTTCAGGATAGGCGTGAATGCATTATTTCAACAAGTTAATTGACATTTTCTTGCAAGATTAGGGAGAGTGGATGCCTAGAAAGAAGTTTATTTAAAATTAGTTTTAGGTTTCAGAGAGTAGATTCCTGAAAAAAATGTGTTTGTTTTATGAAAAATGTGAGTGTGTTACTGAAAAAAGATGATTTAAATTTCCTTTTTGGATAAGGGTGATTGCAATATTTCAACAAGTTAATTGAAATTTTCTTGCAAGATTAGGGAGAGTGGATGCCTAGAAAGATGTTGTTTTAAAAATTAGTAGAAGGTTTCATACAGTGGATTCCTGAAAAAAGTGTGTTTGTTTTATGAAAAATGTGAGTGTGTTACTACAAAAAAGTTGATTTAAATTTCGTTTTTGGATAAGGGTGATTGCAATATTTCAACAAGTTAATTGAAATTTTCTTTCAAGATTAGGGAGAGTGGAGGCCTAGAAAGATGTTTTAAAAAAATTAGTTTTAGGTTCCAGAGAGTGGATTCCTGAAAATAATTATTTTGTTTTATGAGAAATGTGAGTATGTTACTGCAAAAAAGTTGATTTAAATTTAGTTTCAGGATAGGCGTGAATGCATTATTTGACATTTTCTTGCAAGATTAGGGAGAGTGGATGCCTAGAAAAAATTTATTTAAAATTAGTTTTAGGTTTCAGAGAGTAGATTCCTGAAAAAAATGTGTTTGTTTTATGAAAAATGTGAGTGTGTTACTGAAAAAAGTTGATTTAAATTTCATTTTTGGATAAGGGTGATTGCAATATTTCAACAAGTTAATTGAAATTTTCTTGCAAGATTAGGGAGAGTGGATGCCTAGAAAGATGTTTTTTACAAATTCGTTTTAGGTTCCAGAGAGTGGATTCCTGAAAAAAAATTGTTTGTTTCATGAAAAATCTGAATGTGTTACTGCAAAAAAGCTGATTTAAATTTAGTTTCAGGATAGGCGTGAATGCATCATTTCAACAAGTTAATTGAAATTTTCTTGCAAGATTAGGGAGAGTGGATGCCTAGAAAGATGTTTTTTAAAAATTAGTTTTAGGTTTCAGAGAGTAGATTCCTGAACAAAAATGTGTTTGTTTTATGAAAAATGTGAGTGTGTTACTGCAAAAAATTTGATTTAGATTTAGTTTCAGGATAGGCGTGAATGCAATATTTCAACAAGTTAATTGAAATTTTCTTGCAAGATGAGGGAGAGTGGATGCCTAGAAAGATGTTTTTTAAAAATTAGTTTTAGGTTTCAGAGAGTAGATTCCTGAACAAAAATGTGTTTGTTTTATGTAAAATGTGAGTGTGTTACTGCAAAAAATTTGATTTAAATTTCGTTTTTGGATAAGGGTGATTGCAATATTTCAACAAGTTAATTGAAATTTTCTTGCAAGAATAGGGACAGTGGATGCCTAGAAAGATGTTTTTTAAAAATTAGTTTTAGGTTCCAGAGAGTGGATTCCTGAAAAAAAAATTGTTTGTTTTATAAAAAAATTTGAGTGTGTTTCTGCAAAAGAAGTTGATTTAAATTTAGTTTCAGGATAGGCGTGAATGCATCATTTCAACAAGTTAATTGAATTTTTCTTGCAAGATTAGGGAGAGTGGATGCCTAGAAAGAAGTTTATTTAAAATTAGTTTTAGGTTTCAGAGAGTAGATTCCTGAAAAAAAATGTGTTTGTTTTATGAAAAATGTGAGTGTGTTACTGCAAAAAAGTTGATTTAAATTTCGTTTTTGGATAAGGGGATTGCAATATTTCAACAAGTTAATTGAAATTTTCTTGCAAGATTAGGGAGAGTGGAGGCCTAGAAAGATGTTTTTAAAAAATTAGTTTTAGGTTCCAGAGAGTGGATTCCTGAAAAAAAATATTTTGTTTTATGAGAAATGTGAGTATGTTACTGCAAAAAAGTTGATTTAAATTTAGTTTTAGGATAGGCGTGAATGCATTATTTCAACAAGTTAATTGACATTTTCTTGCAAGATTAGGGAGAGTGGATGCCTAGAAAGAAGTTTATTTAAAATTAGTTTTAGGTTTCAGACAGTAGATTCCTGAAAAAAATGTGTTTGTTTTATGAAAAATGTGAGTGTGTTACTGAAAAAAGTTGATTTAAATTTCCTTTTTGGATAAGGGTGATTGCAATATTTCAACAAGTTAATTGAAATTTTCTTGCAAGATTAGGGAGAGTGAATGCCTAGAAAGATGTTTTTTACAAATTCGTTTTAGGTTCCAGAGAGTGGATTCCTGAAAAAAAATTGTTTGTTTCATGAAAAATCTGAGTGTGTTACTGCAAAAAAGCTGATTTAAATTTAGTTTCAGGATAGGCATGAATGCATCATTTCAACAAGTTAATTGAAATTTTCTTGCAAGATTAGGGAGAGTGGATGCCTAGAAAGATGTTTTTTAAAAATTAGTTTTAGGTTTCAGAGAGTAGATTCCTGAACAAAAATGTGTTTGTTTTATGAAAAATGTGAGTGTGTTACTGCAAAAAATTTGATTTAAATTTAGTTTCAGGATAGGCGTGAATGCAATATTTCAACAAGTTAATTGAAATTTTCTTGCAAGATAAGGGAGAGTGGATGCCTAGAAAGATGTTTTTTAAAAATTAGTTTTAGGTTTCAGAGAGTAGATTCCTGAACAAAAATGTGTTTGTTTTATGAAAAATGTGAGTGTGTTACTGCAAAAAATTTGATTTAAATTTAGTTTCAGGATAGGCGTGAATGCAATATTTCAACAAGTTAATTGAAATTTTCTTGCAAGATAAGGGAGAGTGGATGCCTAGAAAGATGTTTTTTAAAAATTAGTTTTAGGTTTCAGAGAGTAGATTCCTGAAAAAAAATGTGTTTGTTTTATGAAAAATGTGAGTGTGTTACTGCAAAAAGTTGATTTAAATTTCGTTTTTGGATAATTAGTTTTAGGTTTCAGAGAGTAGATTCCTGAAAAAAAATGTGTTTGGTTTATAAAAAATGTAAGTGTGTTACTGCAAAAAAATTGATTTAAATTTTGTTTTTGAATAAGGGTGATTGCAATATTTCAACAAGTTAATTGATTAGGGAGAATGGATGCCTAGAAAGAAGTTTATTTAAAATTAGTTTTAGGTTTCAGAGAGTAGATTCCTGAAAAAAAATGTGTTTGTTTTATGAAAAATGTGAGTGTGTTACTGCAAAAAGTTGATTTAAATTTCGTTTTTGGATAAGGGTGATTGCAATATTTCAACTAGTTAATTGAAATTTTCTTGCACGATTAGGGAGAGTGGATACATAGAACGATGTTTTTTTTAATTCGTTTTAGGTTCCAGAGAGTTGATTAAAAAAAATGTGTTTTTTTCATGACAAATGTGAGTGTGTTACTGCAAAAAAGTTGATTTAAATTTCGTTTTCGGATAAGGGTGATTGCAATATTTCAACAAGTTAATTGAAATTTTCTTGCAAAATTAGGGAGAGTGGATGCCTACAAAGATGTATTTTAAAAATTAGTTTTAGGTTCCAGAGAGTGGATTCCTGAAAAAATAATTGTTTGTTTTATGAAAAATGTGAATGTGTTACTGCAAAAAAGTTGATTTTAATTTAGTTTCAGGATAGGAGTGAATGCATCATTTCAACAAGTCAATTGAAATTTTCTTGCACGATCAGGAACAGTGGATGCCTAGAAAGATGTTTTTTTAAATTAGTTTTAGGTTTCAGAGAGTAGATTCCTGAAAAAAATATGTTTGTTTTATGAAAAATGGGAGTGTGTTACTGCAAAAAAGTTGATTTAAATTTCGTTTTTGGAAAAGGGGGATTGCAATATTTCAACAAGTTAATTGAAATTTTCTTGCAAGATTAGGGAGAGTGGATGCCTAGAAAGATGTTTTTTACAAATTTGTTTTAGGTTCCAGAGAGTGGATTCCTGAAAAAAAAATTGTTTGTTTCATGAAAAATCTGAGTGTGTTACTGCAAAAAAGCTGATTTAAATTTAGTTTCAGGATAGGCGTGAATGCATCATTTCAACAAGTTAATTGAAATTTTCTTGCAAGATTAGGGAGATTGGATGCCTAGAAAGATGTTTTTTACAAATTAGTTTTAGGTTTCAGAGAGTAGATTCCTGAACAAAAATGTGCTTGTTTTATAAAAAAAGGTGAGTGTGTTACTGCAAAAAATTTGATTTAAATTTAGTTTCAGGATAGGGGTGATTGCAATATTTCAACAAGTTAATTGAAATTTTATTGCAAGAATAGGGACAGTGGATGCCTAGAAAGATGTTTTTAAAAAATTAGTTTTAGGTTCCAGAGAGTGGATTCCTGAAAAAAAAATTTTTGTTTTATAAAAAAATGTGAGTGTGTTTCTGCAAAAAAGTTGATTTAAATTTAGTTTCAGGATAGGCGTGAATGCATCATTTCAACAAGTTAATTGAAATTTTCTTGCAAGATTAAGGAGAGTGGATGCCTAGAAAGAAGTTTATTTAAAATTAGTTTTAGGTTTCAGAGAGTAGATTCCTGAAAAAAAATGTGTTTGTTTTATGAAAAATGTGAGTGTGTTACTGCAAAAAGTTGATTTAAATTTTGTTTTTGGATAATTAGTTTTAGGTTTCAGAGAGTAGATTCCTGAAAAAAAATGTGTTTGTTTTATAAAAAATGTGAGTGTGTTACTGCAAAAAAGTTGATTTAAATTTTGTTTTTGAATAAGGGTGATTGCAATATTTCAACAAGTTAATTGATTAGGGAGAGTGGATGCCTAGAAAGAATTTTTTTTAAAATTAATTTTAGGTTTCAGAGAGTAGATTCCTGAAAAAAATGTGTTTGTTTTATGAAAAATGTGAGTGTGTTACTGCAAAAAGTTGATTTAAATTTCGTTTTTGGATAAGGGTGATTGCAATATTTCAACTAGTTAATTGAAATTTTCTTGCACGATTAGGGAGAGTGGATACATAGAAAGATGTTTTTTTTAATTTGTTTTAGGTTCCAGAGAGTTGATTAAAAAATGTGTTTTTTTCATGACAAATGTGAGTGTGTTACTGCAAAAAAGTTGATTTAAATTTCGTTTTCGGATAAGGGTGATTGCAATATTTCAACAAGTTAATTGAAATTTTCTTGCAAAATTAGGGAGAGTGGATGCCTACAAAGATGTATTTTAAAAATTAGTTTTAGGTTCCAGAGAGTGGATTCCTGAAAAAATAATTGTTTGTTTTATGAAAAATGTGAGTGTGTTACTGCAAAAAAGTTGATTTTAATTTAGTTTCAGGATAGGAGTGAATGCATCATTTCAACAAGTCAATTGAAATTTTCTTGCACGATTAGTGACAGCGGATGCCTAGATTGATGTTTTTTTAAATTAGTTTTAGGTTTCAGAGAGTAGATTCCTGAAAAAAATGTGTTTGTTTTATGAAAATTGTGAGTGTGTTACTGCAAAAAAGTTGATTTTAATTTAGTTTCAGGATAGGAGTGAATGCATCATTTCAACAAGTTAATTGAAATTTTCTTGCAAGATTAGGGAGAGTGGATGCCTAGAAAGATGTTTTTTTAAAATTAGTTTTAGGTTTCAGAGAGTAGATTCCTGAAAAAAATGTGTTTGTTTTATGAAAAATGTGAGTGTGTTACTGCTAAAAAGTTGATTTAAATTTCGTTTTTGGATAAGGGTGATTGCAATATTTGAACAAGTTAATTGAAATTTTCTTGCAAGATTAGGGAGAGTGGATGCCTAGAAAGACATTTTTAAAAAATTAGTAGAAGGATTCAGAGAGTGGATTCCTGAAAAAAAATGTGTTTGTTTTATGAAAAATGTGAGTGTGTTACTGCAAAAAAGTTGATTTAAATGTCGTTTTTGGATAAGGGTGATTGCAATATTTCAACAAGTTAATTGAAATTTTCTTGCAAGATTAAGGAGAGTGGATGCCTAGAAAGAAATTTTAAAAAAATGAGTAGAAGGATTCAGAGAGTGGATTCCTGAAAAAAATGTGTTTGTTTTATAAAAAATGTGAGTGTGTTACTGCAAAAAAGTTGATTTAAATTTCGTTTTTGGATAAGGGTGATTGCAATATTTCAACAAGTTAATTGAAATTTTCTTGCAAGATTAGGGAGAAGGGATGCCTAGAAAGAAGATTATTTAAAATTAGTTTTAGGTTTCAGAGAGTAGATTCCTGAAAAAAAATGTGTTTGTTTTATGAAAAATGTGAGTGTGTTACTGCAAAAAAGTTGATTTAAATGTCGTTTTTGGATAAGCGTGATTGCAATATTTGAACAAGTTAATTGAAATTTTCTTGCAAGATTAGGGAGAGTGGATGCCTAAAAAGAAGTTTTTTAAAAATGAGTAGAAGGATTCAGAGAGTGGATTCCTGAAAAAAATGTGTTTGTTTTATGAAAAATGTGAGTGTGTTAATGCAAAAAAGTTGATTTAAATGTCATTTTTGGATAAGGGTGATTGCAATATTTCAACAAGTTAATTGAAATTTTCTTGCAAGATTAGGGAGAGTGGATGCCTAGAAAGATGTTTTTAAAAAATTAGTTTTAGGTTTCAGAGAGCAGATTCCTGAACAAAAATGTGTTTCTTTTTGAAAAATGTGAGTGTGTTACCGCAAAAAATTTGATTTAAATTTCGTTTTTGGATAAGTGTGATTGCAATATTTCAACAAGTTAATTGAAATTTTCTTGCAAGATTAGGGACAGTGGATGCCTAGAAAGATGTTTTTTAAAAATTAGTTTTAGGTTCCAGCGAGTGGATTCCTGAAAAAAAATTGTTTGTTTTATGAAAAATGTGAGTGTGTTACTGCAAAAAAGTTGATTTAAATTTAGTTTCAGGATAGGCGTGAATGCATCATTTCAACAAGTTAATTGAAATTTTCTTGTAAGATTAGGGAGAGTGGATGCCTAGAAAGCAATTTTTAAAAAATTAGTAGAAGGATTCAGAGAGTGGATTCCTGAAAAACAATGTGTTTGTTTTATGAAAATTGTGAGTGTGTTAATGCAAAAAAGTTGATTTAAATATAGTTTCAGGATAGGCGTGAATGCAATATTTCAACAAGTTCATTGAAATTTTCTTGCAAGATTAGGGAGAGTGGATGCCTAGAAAGATGTTTTTAAAAAATTAGTTTTAGGTTTCAGAGAGTAGATTCCTGAACAAAAATGTATTTGTTTTATGAAAAATGTGAGTGTGTTACTGCAAAAAAGTTGATTTAAATTTTGTTTTTGGATAAGGGTGATTGCTATATTTCAACAAGTTCATTGACATTTTCTTGCAAGATTAGGGAGAGTGGATGCCTAGAAAGATGTTTTTAAAAAATTAGTTTTAGGTTTCAGAGAGTTGATTCCTGAAAAAAATGTGTTTGTTTTATGAAAAATGTGAGTGTGTTACTGCAAAAAAGTTGATTTAAATTTCGTTTTTGGATAAGGGTGATTGCAATATTTCAACAAGTTAATTGAAATTTTCTTGCAAGATTAGGGAGAAGGGATGCCTAGAAAAAAGTTTATTTAAAATTAGTTTTAGGTTTCAGAGAGTAGATTCCTGAAAAAAAATGTGTTTGTTTTATGAAAAATGTGAGTGTGTTACTGCAAAAAAGTTGATTTAAATGTCGTTTTTGGATAAGGGTGATTGCAATATTTGAACAAGTTAATTGAAATTTTCTTGCAAGATTAGGGAGAGTGGATGCCTAGAAAGAAATTTTTAAAAAATGAGTAGAAGGATTCAGAGAGTGGATTCCTGAAAAAAAATGTGTTTGTTTTATGAAAAATGTGAGTGTGTTACTGCAAAAAAGTTGATTTAAATGTCGTTTTTGGATAAGGGTGATTGCAATATTTCAACAAGTTAATTGAAATTTTCTTGCAAGATTAGGGAGAGTGGATGCCTAGAAAGATGTTTTTAAAAAATTAGTTTTAGGTTTCAGAGAGCAGATTCCTGAACAAAAATGTGTTTCTTTTTGAAAAATGTGAGTGTGTTACTGCAAAAAAGTTGATTTAAATTTCGTTTTTGGATAAGTGTGATTGCAATATTTCAACAAGTTAATTGAAATTTTCTTGCAAGATTAGGGACAGTGGATGCCTAGAAAGATGTTTTTAAAAAATTAGTTTTAGGTTCCAGCGAGTGGATTCCTGAAAAAAAATTGTTTGTTTTACGAAAAATGTGAGTGTGTTACTGTGCAAAAAAGTTGATTTAAATTTAGTTTCAGGATAGGCGTGAATGCATCATTTCAACAAGTTAATTGAAATTTTCTTGCAAGATTAGGGAGAGTGGATACCTAGAAAGCAATTTTTAAAAAATTAGTAGAAGGATTCAGAGAGTGGATTCCTGAAAAAAAATGTGTTTGTTTTATGAAAATTGTGAGTGTGTTAATGCAAAAAAGTTGATTTAAATATAGTTTCAGGATAGGCGTGAATGTAATATTTCAACAAGTTCATTGAAATTTTCTTGCAAGATTAGGGAGAGTGGATGCCTAGAAAGATGTTTTTAAAAAATTAGTTTTAGGTTTCAGAGAGTAGATTCCTGAACAAAAATGTATTTGTTTTATGAAAAATGTGAGTGTGTTACTGCAAAAAAGTTGATTTAAATTTTGTTTTTGGATAAGGGTGATTGCAGTATTTCAACAAGTTCATTAAAATTTTCTTGCAAGATTAGGGAGAGTGGATGCCTAGAAAGATGTTTTAAAAAAATTAGTTTTAGGTTTCAGAGAGTTGATTCCTGAAAAAAATGTGTTTGTTTTATGAAAAATGTGAGTTTGTTAATGCAAAAAATTTGATTTAAATTTCGTTTTTGGATAAGGGTGATTGCATTATTTCAACAAGTTAATAAAAATTTTCTTGCAAGATTAGGGAGAGTGGATGGCTAGAAAGATGTTTTTTAAAAATTAGTTTAGGTTCCAGCGAGTGGATTCCTGAAAAAAAATTGTTTGTTGTATGAAAAATGTGAGTGTGTTACTGCAAAAAAGTTGATTTAAATTTAGTTTCAGGATAGGCATGAATGATTCATTTCAACAAGTTAATTGAAATGTTCTTGCAAGATTAGGGAGAGTGGATGCGTAGAAAGAAATTTTTTAAAAATGAGTAGAAGGTTTCAGAGAGTGGATTCCTGAAAAAAATGTGTTTGTTTTATGAAAAATGTGAGTGTGTTACTGCAAAAATGTTGATTTAAATTTAGTTTCAGGATAGGCATGAATGCATTATTTCAACAAGTTAATTGACATTTTTTTGCAAGATTAGGGAGAGTGGATGCCTAGAAAGAAGTTTATTTAAAATTAGTTTCAGGTTTCAGAGAGTGTATTCCTGAAATAAAATCTGGTCATTTTATGAAAAATGTGAGTGTGTTACTGCTAAAAAGTTGATTTAAATTTCGTTTTTGGATAAGGGTGATTGCAATATTTCAACAAGTCAATTGAAATTTTCTTGCACGATTAGGGACAGTGGATGCCTAGAAAGATGTTTTTTTAAAATTAGTTTTAGGTTTCAGAGAGTAGATTCCTGAAAAAAATGTGTTTGTTTTATGAAAAATGTGAGTGTGTTACTGCAAAAAGTTGATTTAAATTTCGTTTTTGGATAAGGGTGATTGCAATATTTCAACAAGTTAATTGAAATTTTCTTGCAAGATTAGGGAGAGTGGATGCCTTGAAAGATGTTTTTTACAAATTCGTTATAGGTTCCAGAGAGTGAATTCCTGAAAAAAAAATTATTTGTTTCATGAAAAATGTGAGTGTGTTACTGCAAAAAAGTTGATTTAAATTTAGTTTCAGGATAGGCGTGAATGCATCATTTCAACAAGTTAATTGAAATTTTCTTGCAAGATTAGGGAGAGTGGATGCCTAGAAAGAAATTTTAAAAAAATGAGTAGAAGGTTTCAGAGAGTGGATTCCTGAAAAAAATGTTGTTTGTTTTATAAAAAATGTGAATGTGTTACTGCAAAAATGTTGATTTAAATTTAGTTTCAGGATAAGGGTGATTGCATCATTTCAACAAGTTAATTGACATTTTCTTGCAAGATTAGGGAGAGTGGATGCCTAGAAAGAAGTTTACTTAAAATTAGTTTTAGGTTTCAGAGAGTAGATTCCTGAAAAAAAATGTGTTTGTTTTATGAAAAATGTGAGTGTGTTACTGCAAAAAGTTGATTTAAATTTCGTTTTTGGATAATTAGTTTTAGGTTTCAGAGAGTAGATTCCTGAAAAAAAATGTGTTTGGTTTATAAAAAATGTAAGTGTGTTACTGCAAAAAAGTTGATTTAAATTTTGTTTTTGAATAAGGGTGATTGCAATATTTCAACAAGTTAATTGATTAGGGAGAATGGATGCCTAGAAAGAAGTTTATTTAAAATTAGTTTTAGGTTTCAGAGAGTAGATTCCTGAAAAAAAATGTGTTTGTTTTATGAAAAATGTGAGTGTGTTACTGCAAAAAGTTGATTTAAATTTCGTTTTTGGATAAGGGTGATTGCAATATTTCAACTAGTTAATTGAAATTTTCTTGCACGATTAGGGAGAGTGGATACATAGAACGATGTTTTTTTTAATTCGTTTTAGGTTCCAGAGAGTTGATTAAAAAAAATGTGTTTTTTTCATGACAAATGTGAGTGTGTTACTGCAAAAAAGTTGATTTAAATTTCGTTTTCGGATAAGGGTGATTGCAATATTTCAACAAGTTAATTGAAATTTTCTTGCAAAATTAGGGAGAGTGGATGCCTACAAAGATGTATTTTAAAAATTAGTTTTAGGTTCCAGAGAGTGGATTCCTGAAAAAATAATTGTTTGTTTTATGAAAAATGTGAGTGTGTTACTGCAAAAAAGTTGATTTTAATTTAGTTTCAGGATAGGAGTGAATGCATCATTTCAACAAGTCAATTGAAATTTTCTTGCACGATCAGGAACAGTGGATGCCTAGAAAGATGTTTTTTTAAATTAGTTTTAGGTTTCAGAGAGTAGATTCCTGAAAAAAATATGTTTGTTTTATGAAAAATGGGAGTGTGTTACTGCAAAAAAGTTGATTTAAATTTCGTTTTTGGAAAAGGGGGATTGCAATATTTCAACAAGTTAATTGAAATTTTCTTGCAAGATTAGGGAGAGTGGATGCCTAGAAAGATGTTTTTTACAAATTTGTTTTAGGTTCCAGAGAGTGGATTCCTGAAAAAAAAATTGTTTGTTTCATGAAAAATCTGAGTGTGTTACTGCAAAAAAGCTGATTTAAATTTAGTTTCAGGATAGGCGTGAATGCATCATTTCAACAAGTTAATTGAAATTTTCTTGCAAGATTAGGGAGATTGGATGCCTAGAAAGATGTTTTTTACAAATTAGTTTTAGGTTTCAGAGAGTAGATTCCTGAACAAAAATGTGCTTGTTTTATAAAAAAAGGTGAGTGTGTTACTGCAAAAAATTTGATTTAAATTTAGTTTCAGGATAGGGGTGATTGCAATATTTCAACAAGTTAATTGAAATTTTATTGCAAGAATAGGGACAGTGGATGCCTAGAAAGATGTTTTTTAAAAATTAGTTTTAGGTTCCAGAGAGTGGATTCCTGAAAAAAAAATTTTTGTTTTATAAAAAAATGTGAGTGTGTTTCTGCAAAAAAGTTGATTTAAATTTAGTTTCAGGATAGGCGTGAATGCATCATTTCAACAAGTTAATTGAAATTTTCTTGCAAGATTAAGGAGAGTGGATGCCTAGAAAGAAGTTTATTTAAAATTAGTTTTAGGTTTCAGAGAGTAGATTCCTGAAAAAAAATGTGTTTGTTTTATGAAAAATGTGAGTGTGTTACTGCAAAAAGTTGATTTAAATTTTGTTTTTGGATAATTAGTTTTAGGTTTCAGAGAGTAGATTCCTGAAAAAAAATGTGTTTGTTTTATAAAAAATGTGAGTGTGTTACTGCAAAAAAGTTAATTTAAATTTTGTTTTTGAATAAGGGTGATTGCAATATTTCAACAAGTTAATTGATTAGGGAGAGTGGATGCCTAGAAAGAATTTTTTTAAAAATTAATTTTAGGTTTCAGAGAGTAGATTCCTGAAAAAAATGTGTTTGTTTTATGAAAAATGTGAGTGTGTTACTGCAAAAAGTTGATTTAAATTTCGTTTTTGGATAAGGGTGATTGCAATATTTCAACTAGTTAATTGAAATTTTCTTGCACGATTAGGGAGAGTGGATACATAGAAAGATGTTTTTTTTAATTTGTTTTAGGTTCCAGAGAGTTGATTAAAAAATGTGTTTTTTTCATGACAAATGTGAGTGTGTTACTGCAAAAAAGTTGATTTAAATTTCGTTTTCGGATAAGGGTGATTGCAATATTTCAACAAGTTAATTGAAATTTTCTTGCAAAATTAGGGAGAGTGGATGCCTACAAAGATGTATTTTAAAAATTAGTTTTAGGTTCCAGAGAGTGGATTCCTGAAAAAATAATTGTTTGTTTTATGAAAAATGTGAGTGTGTTACTGCAAAAAAGTTGATTTTAATTTAGTTTCAGGATAGGAGTGAATGCATCATTTCAACAAGTCAATTGAAATTTTCTTGCACGATTAGTGACAGCGGATGCCTAGATTGATGTTTTTTTAAATTAGTTTTAGGTTTCAGAGAGTAGATTCCTGAAAAAAATGTGTTTGTTTTATGAAAATTGTGAGTGTGTTACTGCAAAAAAGTTGATTTTAATTTAGTTTCAGGATAGGAGTGAATGCATCATTTCAACAAGTTAATTGAAATTTTCTTGCAAGATTAGGGAGAGTGGATGCCTAGAAAGATGTTTTTTTAAAATTAGTTTTAGGTTTCAGAGAGTAGATTCCTGAAAAAAATGTGTTTGTTTTATGAAAAATGTGAGTGTGTTACTGCTAAAAAGTTGATTTAAATTTCGTTTTTGGATAAGGGTGATTGCAATATTTGAACAAGTTAATTGAAATTTTCTTGCAAGATTAGGGAGAGTGGATGCCTAGAAAGACATTTTTAAAAAATTAGTAGAAGGATTCAGAGAGTGGATTCCTGAAAAAAAATGTGTTTGTTTTATGAAAAATGTGAGTGTGTTACTGCAAAAAAGTTGATTTAAATGTCGTTTTTGGATAAGGGTGATTGCAATATTTCAACAAGTTAATTGAAATTTTCTTGCAAGATTAAGGAGAGTGGATGCCTAGAAAGAAATTTTAAAAAAATGAGTAGAAGGATTCAGAGAGTGGATTCCTGAAAAAAATGTGTTTGTTTTATAAAAAATGTGAGTGTGTTACTGCAAAAAAGTTGATTTAAATTTCGTTTTTGGATAAGGGTGATTGCAATATTTCAACAAGTTAATTGAAATTTTCTTGCAAGATTAGGGAGAAGGGATGCCTAGAAAGAAGATTATTTAAAATTAGTTTTAGGTTTCAGAGAGAAGATTCCTGAAAAAAAATGTGTTTGTTTTATGAAAAATGTGAGTGTGTTACTGCAAAAAAGTTGATTTAAATGTCGTTTTTGGATAAGCGTGATTGCAATATTTGAACAAGTTAATTGAAATTTTCTTGCAAGATTAGGGAGAGTGGATGCCTAAAAAGAAGTTTTTTAAAAATGAGTAGAAGGATTCAGAGAGTGGATTCCTGAAAAAAATGTGTTTGTTTTATGAAAAATGTGAGTGTGTTAATGCAAAAAAGTTGATTTAAATGTCATTTTTGGATAAGGGTGATTGCAATATTTCAACAAGTTAATTGAAATTTTCTTGCAAGATTAGGGAGAGTGGATGCCTAGAAAGATGTTTTTAAAAAATTAGTTTTAGGTTTCAGAGAGCAGATTCCTGAACAAAAATGTGTTTCTTTTTGAAAAATGTGAGTGTGTTACCGCAAAAAATTTGATTTAAATTTCGTTTTTGGATAAGTGTGATTGCAATATTTCAACAAGTTAATTGAAATTTTCTTGCAAGATTAGGGAGAGTGGATGCCTAGAAAGATGTTTTTAAAAAATTAGTTTTAGGTTTCAGAGAGTAGATTCCTGAACAAAAATGTATTTGTTTTATGAAAAATGTGAGTGTGTTACTGCAAAAAAGTTGATTTAAATTTTGTTTTTGGATAAGGGTGATTGCTATATTTCAACAAGTTCATTGACATTTTCTTGCAAGATTAGGGAGAGTGGATGCCTAGAAAGATGTTTTTAAAAAATTAGTTTTAGGTTTCAGAGAGTTGATTCCTGAAAAAAATGTGTTTGTTTTATGAAAAATGTGAGTGTGTTACTGCAAAAAAGTTGATTTAAATTTCGTTTTTGGATAAGGGTGATTGCAATATTTCAACAAGTTAATTGAAATTTTCTTGCAAGATTAGGGAGAAGGGATGCCTAGAAAAAAGTTTATTTAAAATTAGTTTTAGGTTTCAGAGAGTAGATTCCTGAAAAAAAATGTGTTTGTTTTATGAAAAATGTGAGTGTGTTACTGCAAAAAAGTTGATTTAAATGTCGTTTTTGGATAAGGGTGATTGCAATATTTGAACAAGTTAATTGAAATTTTCTTGCAAGATTAGGGAGAGTGGATGCCTAGAAAGAAATTTTTAAAAAATGAGTAGAAGGATTCAGAGAGTGGATTCCTGAAAAAAAATGTGTTTGTTTTATGAAAAATGTGAGTGTGTTACTGCAAAAAAGTTGATTTAAATGTCGTTTTTGGATAAGGGTGATTGCAATATTTCAACAAGTTAATTGAAATTTTCTTGCAAGATTAGGGAGAGTGGATGCCTAGAAAGATGTTTTTAAAAAATTAGTTTTAGGTTTCAGAGAGCAGATTCCTGAACAAAAATGTGTTTCTTTTTGAAAAATGTGAGTGTGTTACTGCAAAAAAGTTGATTTAAATTTCGTTTTTGGATAAGTGTGATTGCAATATTTCAACAAGTTAATTGAAATTTTCTTGCAAGATTAGGGACAGTGGATGCCTAGAAAGATGTTTTTAAAAAATTAGTTTTAGGTTCCAGCGAGTGGATTCCTGAAAAAAAATTGTTTGTTTTACGAAAAATGTGAGTGTGTTACTGCAAAAAAGTTGATTTAAATTTAGTTTCAGGATAGGCGTGAATGCATCATTTCAACAAGTTAATTGAAATTTTCTTGCAAGATTAGGGAGAGTGGATACCTAGAAAGCAATTTTTAAAAAATTAGTAGAAGGATTCAGAGAGTGGATTCCTGAAAAAAAATGTGTTTGTTTTATGAAAATTGTGAGTGTGTTAATGCAAAAAAGTTGATTTAAATATAGTTTCAGGATAGGCGTGAATGTAATATTTCAACAAGTTCATTGAAATTTTCTTGCAAGATTAGGGAGAGTGGATGCCTAGAAAGATGTTTTTAAAAAATTAGTTTTAGGTTTCAGAGAGTAGATTCCTGAACAAAAATGTATTTGTTTTATGAAAAATGTGAGTGTGTTACTGCAAAAAAGTTGATTTAAATTTTGTTTTTGGATAAGGGTGATTGCAGTATTTCAACAAGTTCATTGAAATTTTCTTGCAAGATTAGGGAGAGTGGATGCCTAGAAAGATGTTTTAAAAAAATTAGTTTTAGGTTTCAGAGAGTTGATTCCTGAAAAAAATGTGTTTGTTTTATGAAAAATGTGAGTTTGTTAATGCAAAAAATTTGATTTAAATTTCGTTTTTGGATAAGGGTGATTGCATTATTTCAACAAGTTAATAAAAATTTTCTTGCAAGATTAGGGAGAGTGGATGCCTAGAAAGATGTTTTTTAAAAATTAGTTTAGGTTCCAGCGAGTGGATTCCTGAAAAAAAATTGTTTGTTGTATGAAAAATGTGAGTGTGTTACTGCAAAAAAGTTGATTTAAATTTAGTTTCAGGATAGGCGTGAGTGATTCATTTCAACAAGTTAATTGAAATGTTCTTGCAAGATTAGGGAGAGTGGATGCGTAGAAAGAAATTTTTTAAAAATGAGTAGAAGGTTTCAGAGAGTGGATTCCTGAAAAAAATGTGTTTGTTTTATGAAAAATGTGAGTGTGTTACTGCAAAAATGTTGATTTAAATTTAGTTTCAGGATAGGCATGAATGCATTATTTCAACAAGTTAATTGACATTTTTTTGCAAGATTAGGGAGAGTGGATGCCTAGAAAGAAGTTTATTTAAAATTAGTTTCAGGTTTCAGAGAGTGTATTCCTGAAATAAAATCTGGTCATTTTATGAAAAATGTGAGTGTGTTACTGCTAAAAAGTTGATTTAAATTTCGTTTTTGGATAAGGGTGATTGCAATATTTCAACAAGTCAATTGAAATTTTCTTGCACGATTAGGGACAGTGGATGCCTAGAAAGATGTTTTTTTAAAATTAGTTTTAGGTTTCAGAGAGTAGATTCCTGAAAAAAATGTGTTTGTTTTATGAAAAATGTGAGTGTGTTACTGCAAAAAGTTGATTTAAATTTCGTTTTTGGATAAGGGTGATTGCAATATTTCAACAAGTTAATTGAAATTTTCTTGCAAGATTAGGGAGAGTGGATGCCTTGAAAGATGTTTTTTACAAATTCGTTATAGGTTCCAGAGAGTGAATTCCTGAAAAAAAAATTCTTTGTTTCATGAAAAATGTGAGTGTGTTACTGCAAAAAAGTTGATTTAAATTTAGTTTCAGGATAGGCGTGAATGCATCATTTCAACAAGTTAATTGAAATTTTCTTGCAAGATTAGGGAGAGTGGATGCCTAGAAAGAAATTTAAAAAAAATGAGTAGAAGGTTTCAGAGAGTGGATTCCTGAAAAAAATGTTGTTTGTTTTATAAAAAATGTGAATGTGTTACTGCGAAAATGTTGATTTAAATTTAGTTTCAGGATAAGGGTGATTGCATCATTTCAACAAGTTAATTGACATTTTCTTGCAAGATTAGGGAGAGTGGATGCCTAGAAAGAAGTTTACTTAAAATTAGTTTTAGGTTTCAGAGAGTAGATTCCTGAAAAAAAATGTGTTTGTTTTATGAAAAATGTGAGTGTGTTACTGCAAAAAGTTGATTTAAATTTCGTTTTTGGATAAGGGTGATTGCAATATTGCAACAAGTAAATTGAAATTTTCTTGCAAGATTAGGGAGAGTGGATGCCTAGAAAGATGTTTTTTACAAATTCGTTTTAGGTTCCAGAGAGTGGATTCCTGAAAAAAAAAATTTTGTTTCATGAAAAATGTGAGTGTGTTACTGCAAAAAGTTGATTTAAATTTCGTTTTTGGATAAGGGTGATTGCAATATTTCAACAAGTCAATTGAAATTTTCTTGCACAATTAGGGACAGTGGATGCCTAGAAAGATGTTTTTTTAAAATTAGTTTTAGGTTCCAGAGAGTGGATTCCTGAAAAAATTATTGTTTGTTTTATGAAAAATGTGAGTGTGTTACTGCAAACAAGTTGATTTTAATCTAGTTTCAGGATACGCGTGAATGCATCATTTCAACAAGTCAATTGAAATTTTCTTGCACGATTAGGGACAGTGGATGCCTAGAAAGATGTTTTTTTTAAATTAGTTTTAGGTTTCAGAGAGTAGATTCCTGAAAAAAAGTTGCTTGTTTTATGAAAAATGTGAGTGTGTTACTGCTAAAAAGTTGATTTAAATTTCGTTTTTGGATAAGGGTGATTGCAATATTTCAACAAGTTAATTGAAATTTTCTTGCAAGATTAGGGAGAGTGGATGCCTAGAAAGATGTTTTTTTTAAATTAGTTTTAGGTTTCAGAGAGTAGATTCCTGAAAAAATGTGTTTGTTTTATGAAAAATGTGAGTGTTTTACAGCTAAAAAGTTGATTTAAATTTCGTTTTTGGATAAGGGTGATTGCAATATTTCAACAAGTTAATTGAACTTTTCTTGCAAAATTAGGGAGAGTGGATGCCTAGAAAGATGTTTTTGAAAAATTAGTTTTAGGTGCCAGAGAGTGGATTCCTGAAAAAATAATTGTTTGTTTTATGAAAAATGTGAGTGTGTTACTGCAAAAAAGTTGATTTTAATTTAGTTTCAGGATAGGCGTGAATGCATCATTTCAACAAGTTAATTAAAATTTTCTTGCAAGATTAGGGAGAGTGGATGCCTAGAAAGAAATTTTTTAAAAAATCAGTAGAAGGTTTCAGAGAGTGGATTCCTGAAAAAAATGTGTTTGTTTTATGAAAAATGTGAGTGTGTTACTGCAAAAAAGTTTATTTAAATTTAGCTTCAGGATAGGCGTGATTGCATTATTTCAACTAGTTAATTGAAATTTTCTTGCACGATTAGGGAGAGTGGATGCATAGAAAGATTTTTTTTATATTTGTTTTAGGTTCCAGAGAGTTGATTCCTGAAAAAAATGTGTTTGTTTTATGAAAAATGTGAGTGTGTTACTGCTAAAACGTTGATTTAAATTTAGTATTTGGATAAGGGTGATTGCAATATTTCAACAAGTCAATTGAAATTTTCTTGCACGATTAGGGACAGTGGATGCCTAGAAAGATTTTTTTTAAATTAGTTTCAGGTTTCAGAGAGTAGATTCCTGAAAAAAATGTGTTTGTTTTATGAAAAATGTGAGTGTGTTACTGCAAAAAAGTTGATTTAAATATCGTTTTTGGATAAGGGTGATTGCAATATTTCAATAAGTTAATTGAAATTTTCTTGGAAGATTAGGGAGAGTGGATGCCTAGAAAGATTTTTTTTTTAAATTAGTTTTAGGTTTCAGAGAGTAGATTCCTGAAAAAAATATGTTTGTTTTATGAAAAATGTGAGTGTGTTATTGCTAAAAAGTTGATTTAAATTTCGTTTTTGGATAGGGTGATTGCAATATTTCAACAAGTTAATTGAACTTTTCTTGCAAAATTAGGGAGAGTGGATGCCTAGAAAGATGTTTTTTAAAAATTAGTTTTAGGTTCCAGAGAGAGGATTCCTGAAAAAAGAATTGTTTGTTTTATGAAAAATGTGAGTGTGTTCCTGAAAAAAAGTTGATTTTAATTTAGTTTTGGGATAGGCGTGAATGCATCATTTCAACAAGTCAATTGAAATTTTCTTGCACGATTTGGGACAGTGGATGCCTAGAAAGATGTTTTTTTAAAATTAGTTTTAGGTTTCAGAGAGTAGATTCCTGAAAAAAATGTGTTTGTTTTGTTAAAAATGTGAATGTGTTACTGCAAAAATATTGATTTAAATTTAGTTTCAGGATAAGGGTGATTGCATCATTTCAACAAGTTAATTGACATTTTCTTGCAAGATTAGGGAGAGTGGATGCCTAGAAAGAAGTTTATTTAAAATTAGTTTTAGGTTTCAGAGAGTAGATTCCTGAAAAAAAATGTTTTTGTTTTATGAAAAATGTGAGTGTGTTACTACAAAAAAGTTGATTTAAATTTCGTTTTTGGATAAGGGTGATTGCAATATTTCAACAAGTTAATTGAAATTTTCTTTCAAGATTAGGGAGAGTGGAGGCCTAGAAAGATGTTTTAAAAAAATTAGTTTTAGGTTCCAGAGAGTGGATTCCTGAAAATAATTATTTTGTTTTATGAGAAATGTGAGTATGTTACTGCAAAAAAGTTGATTTAAATTTAGTTTCAGGATAGGCGTGAATGCATTATTTGACATTTTCTTGCAAGATTAGGGAGAGTGGATGCCTAGAAAGAAATTTATTTAAAATTAGTTTTAGGTTTCAGAGAGTAGATTCCTGAAAAAAATGTGTTTGTTTTATGAAAAATGTGAGTGTGTTACTGAAAAAAGTTGATTTAAATTTCATTTTTGGATAAGGGTGATTGCAATATTTCAACAAGTTAATTGAAATTTTCTTGCAAGATTAGGGAGAGTGGATGCCTAGAAAGATGTTTTTTACAAATTCGTTTTAGGTTCCAGAGAGTGGATTCCTGAAAAAAAATTGTTTGTTTCATGAAAAATCTGAATGTGTTACTGCAAAAAAGCTGATTTAAATTTAGTTTCAGGATAGGCGTGAATGCATCATTTCAACAAGTTAATTGAAATTTTCTTGCAAGATTAGGGAGAGTGGATGCCTAGAAAGATGTTTTTTAAAAATTAGTTTTAGGTTTCAGAGAGTAGATTCCTGAACAAAAATGTGTTTGTTTTTTGAAAAATGTGAGTGTGTTACTGCAAAAAATTTGATTTAGATTTAGTTTCAGGATAGGCGTGAATGCAATATTTCAACAAGTTAATTGAAATTTTCTTGCAAGATGAGGGAGAGTGGATGCCTAGAAAGATGTTTTTTAAAAATTAGTTTTAGGTTTCAGAGAGTAGATTCCTGAACAAAAATGTGTTTGTTTTATGTAAAATGTGAGTGTGTTACTGCAAAAAATTTGATTTAAATTTCGTTTTTGGATAAGGGTGATTGCAATATTTCAACAAGTTAATTGAAATTTTCTTGCAAGAATAGGGACAGTGGATGCCTAGAAAGATGTTTTTTAAAAATTAGTTTTAGGTTCCAGAGAGTGGATTCCTGAAAAAAAAATTGTTTGTTTTATAAAAAAATGTGAGTGTGTTTCTGCAAAAGAAGTTGATTTAAATTTAGTTTCAGGATAGGCGTGAATGCATCATTTCAACAAGTTAATTGAAATTTTCTTGCAAGATTAGGGAGAGTGGATGCCTAGAAAGAAGTTTATTTAAAATTAGTTTTAGGTTTCAGAGAGTAGATTCCTGAAAAAAAATGTGTTTGTTTTATGAAAAATGTGAGTGTGTTACTGCAAAAAAGTTGATTTAAATTTCGTTTTTGGATAAGGGGATTGCAATATTTCAACAAGTTAATTGAAATTTTCTTGCAAGATTAGGGAGAGTGGAGGCCTAGAAAGATGTTTTTAAAAAATTAGTTTTAGGTTCCAGAGAGTGGATTCCTGAAAAAAAATATTTTGTTTTATGAGAAATGTGAGTATGTTACTGCAAAAAAGTTGATTTAAATTTAGTTTTAGGATAGGCGTGAATGCATTATTTCAACAAGTTAATTGACATTTTCTTGCAAGATTAGGGAGAGTGGATGCCTAGAAAGAAGTTTATTTAAAATTAGTTTTAGGTTTCAGACAGTAGATTCCTGAAAAAAATGTGTTTGTTTTATGAAAAATGTGAGTGTGTTACTGAAAAAAGTTGATTTAAATTTCCTTTTTGGATAAGGGTGATTGCAATATTTCAACAAGTTAATTGAAATTTTCTTGCAAGATTAGGGAGAGTGAATGCCTAGAAAGATGTTTTTTACAAATTCGTTTTAGGTTCCAGAGAGTGGATTCCTGAAAAAAAATTGTTTGTTTCATGAAAAATCTGAGTGTGTTACTGCAAAAAAGCTGATTTAAATTTAGTTTCAGGATAGGCATGAATGCATCATTTCAACAAGTTAATTGAAATTTTCTTGCAAGATTAGGGAGAGTGGATGCCTAGAAAGATGTTTTTTAAAAATTAGTTTTAGGTTTCAGAGAGTAGATTCCTGAACAAAAATGTGTTTGTTTTATGAAAAATGTGAGTGTGTTACTGCAAAAAATTTGATTTAAATTTAGTTTCAGGATAGGCGTGAATGCAATATTTCAACAAGTTAATTGAAATTTTCTTGCAAGATAAGGGAGAGTGGATGCCTAGAAAGATGTTTTTTAAAAATTAGTTTTAGGTTTCAGAGAGTAGATTCCTGAACAAAAATGTGTTTGTTTTATGAAAAATCTGAGTGTGTTACTGCAAAAAATTTGATTTAAATTTCGTTTTTGGATAAGGGTGATTGCAATATTTCAACAAGTTAATTGAAATTTTCTTGCAAGAATAGGGACAGTGGATGCCTAGAAAGATGTTTTTTAAAAATTAGTTTTAGGTTCCAGAGAGTGGATTCCGGAAAAAAAATTGTTTGTTTTATAAAAAAATGTGAGTGTCTTTCTGTAAAAAAGTTGATTTAAATTTAGTTTCAGGATAGGCGTGAATGCATCATTTCAACAAGTTAATTGAAATTTTCTTGCAAGATTAGGGAGAGTGGATGCCTAGAAAGAAGTTTATTTAAAATTAGTTTTAGGTTTCAGAGAGTAGATTCCTGATAAAAATGTGTTTGTTTTATGAAAAATGTGAGTGTGTTACTGCAAAAAGTTGATTTAAATTTCGTTTTTGGATAAGGGTGATTGCAATATTTCAACTAGTTAATTGAAATTTTCTTGCACGATTAGGGAGAGTGGATACATAGAAAGATGTTTTTTTTAATTCGTTTTAGGTTCCAGAGAGTTGATTAAAAAAAATGTGTTTTTTTCATGACAAATGTGAGTGTGTTACTGCAAAAAAGTTGATTTAAATTTCGTTTTCGGATAAGGGTGATTGCAATATTTCAACAAGTTAATTGAAATTTTCTTGCAAAATTAGGGAGAGTGGATGCCTACAAAGATGTATTTTAAAAATTAGTTTTAGGTTTCAGAGAGTGGATTCCTGTAAAAATAATTGTTTGTTTTATGAAAAATGTGAGTGTGTTACTGCAAAAAAGTTGATTTTAATTTAGTTTCAGGATAGGAGTGAATGCATCATTTCAACAAGTCAATTGAAATTTTCTTGCACGATCAGGAACAGTGGATGCCTAGAAAGATGTTTTTTTAAATTAGTTTTAGGTTTCAGAGAGTAGATTCCTGAAAAAAAATGTTTTTGTTTTATGAAAAATGTGAGTGTGTTACTACAAAAAAGTTGATTTAAATTTCGTTTTTGGATAAGGGTGATTGCAATATTTCAACAAGTTAATTGAAATTTTCTTTCAAGATTAGGGAGAGTGGAGGCCTAGAAAGATGTTTTAAAAAAATTAGTTTTAGGTTCCAGAGAGTGGATTCCTGAAAATAATTATTTTGTTTTATGAGAAATGTGAGTATGTTACTGCAAAAAAGTTGATTTAAATTTAGTTTCAGGATAGGCGTGAATGCATTATTTGACATTTTCTTGCAAGATTAGGGAGAGTGGATGCCTAG
The DNA here is from genome assembly GCF_964263255.1 of Lissotriton vulgaris. Lineage (NCBI taxonomy): Eukaryota > Metazoa > Chordata > Amphibia > Caudata > Salamandridae > Lissotriton > Lissotriton vulgaris. Next base: position 244,131,580 of record NC_141688.1, on the reverse strand, counting down.
AAAGAAATTTATTTAAAATTAGTTTTAGGTTTCAGAGAGTAGATTCCTGAAAAAAATGTGTTTGTTTTATGAAAAATGTGAGTGTGTTACTGAAAAAAGTTGATTTAAATTTCATTTTTGGATAAGGGTGATTGCAATATTTCAACAAGTTAATTGAAATTTTCTTGCAAGATTAGGGAGAGTGGATGCCTAGAAAGATGTTTTTTACAAATTCGTTTTAGGTTCCAGAGAGTGGATTCCTGAAAAAAAATTGTTTGTTTCATGAAAAATCTGAATGTGTTACTGCAAAAAAGCTGATTTAAATTTAGTTTCAGGATAGGCGTGAATGCATCATTTCAACAAGTTAATTGAAATTTTCTTGCAAGATTAGGGAGAGTGGATGCCTAGAAAGATGTTTTTTAAAAATTAGTTTTAGGTTTCAGAGAGTAGATTCCTGAACAAAAATGTGTTTGTTTTTTGAAAAATGTGAGTGTGTTACTGCAAAAAATTTGATTTAGATTTAGTTTCAGGATAGGCGTGAATGCAATATTTCAACAAGTTAATTGAAATTTTCTTGCAAGATGAGGGAGAGTGGATGCCTAGAAAGATGTTTTTTAAAAATTAGTTTTAGGTTTCAGAGAGTAGATTCCTGAACAAAAATGTGTTTGTTTTATGTAAAATGTGAGTGTGTTACTGCAAAAAATTTGATTTAAATTTCGTTTTTGGATAAGGGTGATTGCAATATTTCAACAAGTTAATTGAAATTTTCTTGCAAGAATAGGGACAGTGGATGCCTAGAAAGATGTTTTTTAAAAATTAGTTTTAGGTTCCAGAGAGTGGATTCCTGAAAAAAAAATTGTTTGTTTTATAAAAAAATGTGAGTGTGTTTCTGCAAAAGAAGTTGATTTAAATTTAGTTTCAGGATAGGCGTGAATGCATCATTTCAACAAGTTAATTGAAATTTTCTTGCAAGATTAGGGAGAGTGGATGCCTAGAAAGAAGTTTATTTAAAATTAGTTTTAGGTTTCAGAGAGTAGATTCCTGAAAAAAAATGTGTTTGTTTTATGAAAAATGTGAGTGTGTTACTGCAAAAAAGTTGATTTAAATTTCGTTTTTGGATAAGGGGATTGCAATATTTCAACAAGTTAATTGAAATTTTCTTGCAAGATTAGGGAGAGTGGAGGCCTAGAAAGATGTTTTTAAAAAATTAGTTTTAGGTTCCAGAGAGTGGATTCCTGAAAAAAAATATTTTGTTTTATGAGAAATGTGAGTATGTTACTGCAAAAAAGTTGATTTAAATTTAGTTTTAGGATAGGCGTGAATGCATTATTTCAACAAGTTAATTGACATTTTCTTGCAAGATTAGGGAGAGTGGATGCCTAGAAAGAAGTTTATTTAAAATTAGTTTTAGGTTTCAGACAGTAGATTCCTGAAAAAAATGTGTTTGTTTTATGAAAAATGTGAGTGTGTTACTGAAAAAAGTTGATTTAAATTTCCTTTTTGGATAAGGGTGATTGCAATATTTCAACAAGTTAATTGAAATTTTCTTGCAAGATTAGGGAGAGTGAATGCCTAGAAAGATGTTTTTTACAAATTCGTTTTAGGTTCCAGAGAGTGGATTCCTGAAAAAAAATTGTTTGTTTCATGAAAAATCTGAGTGTGTTACTGCAAAAAAGCTGATTTAAATTTAGTTTCAGGATAGGCATGAATGCATCATTTCAACAAGTTAATTGAAATTTTCTTGCAAGATTAGGGAGAGTGGATGCCTAGAAAGATGTTTTTTAAAAATTAGTTTTAGGTTTCAGAGAGTAGATTCCTGAACAAAAATGTGTTTGTTTTATGAAAAATGTGAGTGTGTTACTGCAAAAAATTTGATTTAAATTTAGTTTCAGGATAGGCGTGAATGCAATATTTCAACAAGTTAATTGAAATTTTCTTGCAAGATAAGGGAGAGTGGATGCCTAGAAAGATGTTTTTTAAAAATTAGTTTTAGGTTTCAGAGAGTAGATTCCTGAACAAAAATGTGTTTGTTTTATGAAAAATCTGAGTGTGTTACTGCAAAAAATTTGATTTAAATTTCGTTTTTGGATAAGGGTGATTGCAATATTTCAACAAGTTAATTGAAATTTTCTTGCAAGAATAGGGACAGTGGATGCCTAGAAAGATGTTTTTTAAAAATTAGTTTTAGGTTCCAGAGAGTGGATTCCGGAAAAAAAATTGTTTGTTTTATAAAAAAATGTGAGTGTCTTTCTGTAAAAAAGTTGATTTAAATTTAGTTTCAGGATAGGCGTGAATGCATCATTTCAACAAGTTAATTGAAATTTTCTTGCAAGATTAGGGAGAGTGGATGCCTAGAAAGAAGTTTATTTAAAATTAGTTTTAGGTTTCAGAGAGTAGATTCCTGATAAAAATGTGTTTGTTTTATGAAAAATGTGAGTGTGTTACTGCAAAAAGTTGATTTAAATTTCGTTTTTGGATAAGGGTGATTGCAATATTTCAACTAGTTAATTGAAATTTTCTTGCACGATTAGGGAGAGTGGATACATAGAAAGATGTTTTTTTTAATTCGTTTTAGGTTCCAGAGAGTTGATTAAAAAAAATGTGTTTTTTTCATGACAAATGTGAGTGTGTTACTGCAAAAAAGTTGATTTAAATTTCGTTTTCGGATAAGGGTGATTGCAATATTTCAACAAGTTAATTGAAATTTTCTTGCAAAATTAGGGAGAGTGGATGCCTACAAAGATGTATTTTAAAAATTAGTTTTAGGTTTCAGAGAGTGGATTCCTGTAAAAATAATTGTTTGTTTTATGAAAAATGTGAGTGTGTTACTGCAAAAAAGTTGATTTTAATTTAGTTTCAGGATAGGAGTGAATGCATCATTTCAACAAGTCAATTGAAATTTTCTTGCACGATCAGGAACAGTGGATGCCTAGAAAGATGTTTTTTTAAATTAGTTTTAGGTTTCAGAGAGTAGATTCCTGAAAAAAATGTGTTTGTTTTATGAAAAATGTGAGTGTGTTACTGCAAAAAAGTTGATTTAAATTTCGTTTTTGGAAAAGGGGGATTGCAATATTTCAACAAGTTAATTGAAATTTTCTTGCAAGATTAGGGAGAGTGGATCCCTAGAAAGATGTTTTTTACAAATTTGTTTTAGGTTCCAGAGAGTGGATTCCTGAAAAAAAATTGTTTGTTTCATGAAAAATCTGAGTGTGTTACTGCAAAAAAGCTGATTTAAATTTAGTTTCAGGATAGGCGTGAATGCATCATTTCAACAAGTTAATTGAAATTTTCTTGCAAGATTAGGGAGATTGGATGCCTAGAAAGATGTTTTTTAAAAATTAGTTTTAGGTTTCAGAGAGTAGATTCCTGAACAAAAATGTGCTTGTTTTATAAAAAAAGGTGAGTGTGTTACTGCAAAAAATTTGATTTAAATTTAGTTTCAGGATAGGGGTGATTGCAATATTTCAACAAGTTAATTGAAATTTTATTGCAAGAATAGGGACAGTGGATGCCTAGAAAGATGTTTTTTAAAAATTAGTTTTAGGTTCCAGAGAGTGGATTCCTGAAAAAAAAAATTTTGTTTTATAAAAAAATGTGAGTGTGTTTCTGCAAAAAAGTTGATTTAAATTTAGTTTCAGGATAGGCGTGAATGCATCATTTCAACAAGTTAATTGAAATTTTCTTGCAAGATTAAGGAGAGTGGATGCCTAGAAAGAAGTTTATTTAAAATTAGTTTTAGGTTTCAGAGAGTAGATTCCTGAAAAAAATGTGTTTGTTTTATGAAAAATGTGAGTGTGTTACTGCAAAAAGTTGATTTAAATTTTGTTTTTGGATAATTAGTTTTAGGTTTCAGAGAGTAGATTCCTGAAAAAAAATGTGTTTGTTTTATGAAAAATGTGAGTGTGTTACTGCAAAAAGTTGATTTAAATTTCGTTTTTGGATAAGGGTGATTGCAATATTTCAACAAGTTAATTGAAATTTTCTTGCAAGATTAGGGAGAGTGGATGCCTAGAAAGATGTTTTTTACAAATTCGTTATAGGTTCCAGAGAGTGAATTCCTGAAAAAAAAATTATTTGTTTCATGAAAAATGTGAGTGTGTTACTGCAAAAAAGTTGATTTAAATTTAGTTTCAGGATAGGCGTGAATGCATCATTTCAACAAGTTAATTGAAATTTTCTTGCAAGATTAGGGAGAGTGGATGCCTAGAAAGAAATTTAAAAAAAATGAGTAGAAGGTTTCAGAGAGTGGATTCCTGAAAAAAATGTTGTTTGTTTTATAAAAAATGTGAATGTGTTACTGCAAAAATGTTGATTTAAATTTAGTTTCAGGATAAGGGTGATTGCATCATTTCAACAAGTTAATTGACATTTTCTTGCAAGATTAGGGAGAGTGGATGCCTAGAAAGAAGTTTACTTAAAATTAGTTTTAGGTTTCAGAGAGTTGATTCCTGAAAAAAAATGTGTTTGTTTTATGAAAAATGTGAGTGTGTTACTGCAAAAAGTTGATTTAAATTTCGTTTTTGGATAAGGGTGATTGCAATATTGCAACAAGTAAATTGAAATTTTCTTGCAAGATTAGGGAGAGTGGATGCCTAGAAAGATGTTTTTTACAAATTCGTTTTAGGTTCCAGAGAGTGGATTCCTGAAAAAAAAAAATTTGTTTCATGAAAAATGTGAGTGTGTTACTGCAAAAAAGCTGATTTAAATTTAGTTTCAGGATAGGCGTGAATGCATCATTTCAACAAGTTAATTGAAATTTTCTTGCAGGATTAGGGCGAGTGGACGCCTAGAAAGAAATTTTTAAAAAATTAGTAGAAGGTTTCACAGAGTGGATTCCTGAAAAAAAATGTGTTTGTTTTATGAAAAATGTGAGTGTGTTACTGCAAAAAAGTTGATTTAAATTTAGTTTCAGGATAGGCGTGATTGCATTATTTCAACTAGTTAATTGAAATTTTCTTGCACGATTAGGGAGAGTGGATGCATAGAAAGAGGTTTTTTTAAAATTCGTTTTAGGCTCCAGAGAGTTGATTCCTGAAAAAAAAATGTGTTTTGTTCATGAAAAATGTGAGTGTGTTACTGCAAAAAAGTTGATTAAAATGTTGTTTTTGGATAAGGGTAATTGCAATATTTCAATAAGTTAATTGAAATTTTCTTGCACGATTAGGGAGAGTGGATGCCTAGAAAGATGTTTTTTTAAATTAGTTTTAGATTTCAGAGAGTAGATTCCTGAAAAAATAATTGTTTGTTTTATGAAAAATGTGAGTGTGTTACTGCAAAAAAGTTGATTTTAATTTAGTTTCAGGATAGGCGTGAATGCATCATTTCAAAAAGTCAATTAAAATTTTCTTGCACGATTAGGGACAGTGGATGCCTAGAAAGATGTTTTTTTAAAATTAGTTTTAGGTTTCAGAGAGTAGATTCCTGAAAAAAATTTGTTTGTTTGATGAAAAATGTGAGTGTGTTACTGCTAAAAAGTTGATTTAAATTTCGTTTATGAATAAGGGTGATTGCAATATTTCAACAAGTCAATTGAAATTTTCTTGCACGATTAGGGACAGTGGATGCCTAGAAAGATGTTTTTTTTCAAAATTAGTTTTAGGTTTCAGAGAGTAGATTCCTGAAAAAAATGTGTTTGTTTTGTGAAAAATGTGAGTGTGTTACTGCTAAAAAGTTGATTTAAATTTCGTTTTTGGATAAGGGTGATTGCAATATTTCAACAAGTCAATTGAAATTTTCTTGCACAATTAGGGACAGTGGATGCCTAGAAAGATGTTTTTTTAAAATTAGTTTTAGGTTCCAGAGAGTGGATTCCTGAAAAAATTATTGTTTGTTTTATGAAAAATGTGAGTGTGTTACTGCAAACAAGTTGATTTTAATTTAGTTTCAGGATACGCGTGAATGCATCATTTCAACAAGTCAATTGAAATTTTCTTGCACTATTAGGGACAGTGGATGCCTAGAAAGAAGTTTATTTAAAATTAGTTTCAGGTTTCAGAGAGTGTATTCCTGAAATAAAATCTGGTCATTTTATGAAAAATGTGAGTGTGTTACTGCTAAAAAGTTGATTTAAATTTCGTTTTTGGATAAGGGTGATTGCAATATTTCAACAAGTCAATTGAAATTTTCTTGCACGATTAGGGACAGTGGATGCCTAGAAAGATGTTTTTTTAAAATTAGTTTTAGGTTTCAGAGAGTAGATTCCTGAAAAAAATGTGTTTGTTTTATGAAAAATGTGAGTGTGTTACTGCAAAAAGTTGATTTAAATTTCGTTTTTGGATAAGGGTGATTGCAATATTTCAACAAGTTAATTGAAATTTTCTTGCAAGATTAGGGAGAGTGGATGCCTAGAAAGATGTTTTTTACAAATTCGTTATAGGTTCCAGAGAGTGAATTCCTGAAAAAAAAATTATTTGTTTCATGAAAAATGTGAGTGTGTTACTGCAAAAAAGTTGATTTAAATTTAGTTTCAGGATAGGCGTGAATGCATCATTTCAACAAGTTAATTGAAATTTTCTTGCAAGATTAGGGAGAGTGGATGCCTAGAAAGAAATTTAAAAAAAATGAGTAGAAGGTTTCAGAGAGTGGATTCCTGAAAAAAATGTTGTTTGTTTTATAAAAAATGTGAATGTGTTACTGCAAAAATGTTGATTTAAATTTAGTTTCAGGATAAGGGTGATTGCATCATTTCAACAAGTTAATTGACATTTTCTTGCAAGATTAGGGAGAGTGGATGCCTAGAAAGAAGTTTACTTAAAATTAGTTTTAGGTTTCAGAGAGTAGATTCCTGAAAAAAAATGTGTTTGTTTTATGAAAAATGTGAGTGTGTTACTGCAAAAAGTTGATTTAAATTTCGTTTTTGGATAAGGGTGATTGCAATATTGCAACAAGTAAATTGAAATTTTCTTGCAAGATTAGGGAGAGTGGATGCCTAGAAAGATGTTTTTTACAAATTCGTTTTAGGTTCCAGAGAGTGGATTCCTGAAAAAAAAAATTTTGTTTCATGAAAAATGTGAGTGTGTTACTGCAAAAAAGCTGATTTAAATTTAGTTTCAGGATAGGCGTGAATGCATCATTTCAACAAGTTAATTGAAATTTTCTTGCAGGATTAGGGCGAGTGGACGCCTAGAAAGAAATTTTTAAAAAATTAGTAGAAGGTTTCACAGAGTGGATTCCTGAAAAAAAATGTGTTTGTTTTATGAAAAATGTGAGTGTGTTACTGCAAAAAAGTTGATTTAAATTTAGTTTCAGGATAGGCGTGATTGCATTATTTCAACTAGTTAATTGAAATTTTCTTGCACGATTAGGGAGAGTGGATGCATAGAAAGAGGTTTTTTTAAAATTCGTTTTAGGCTCCAGAGAGTTGATTCCTGAAAAAAAAATGTGTTTTGTTCATGAAAAATGTGAGTGTGTTACTGCAAAAAAGTTGATTAAAATGTTGTTTTTGGATAAGGGTAATTGCAATATTTCAATAAGTTAATTGAAATTTTCTTGCACGATTAGGGAGAGTGGATGCCTAGAAAGATGTTTTTTTAAATTAGTTTTAGATTTCAGAGAGTAGATTCCTGAAAAATTAATTGTTTGTTTTATGAAAAATGTGAGTGTGTTACTGCAAAAAAGTTGATTTTAATTTAGTTTCAGGATAGGCGTGAATGCATCATTTCAAAAAGTCAATTAAAATTTTCTTGCACGATTAGGGACAGTGGATGCCTAGAAAGATGTTTTTTTTAAATTAGTTTTAGGTTTCAGAGAGTAGATTCCTGAAAAAAATTTGTTTGTTTGATGAAAAATGTGAGTGTGTTACTGCTAAAAAGTTGATTTAAATTTCGTTTATGAATAAGGGTGATTGCAATATTTCAACAAGTCAATTGAAATTTTCTTGCACGATTAGGGACAGTGGATGCCTAGAAAGATGTTTTTTTTCAAAATTAGTTTTAGGTTTCAGAGAGTAGATTCCTGAAAAAAATGTGTTTGTTTTGTGAAAAATGTGAGTGTGTTACTGCTAAAAAGTTGATTTAAATTTCGTTTTTGGATAAGGGTGATTGCAATATTTCAACAAGTCAATTGAAATTTTCTTGCACAATTAGGGACAGTGGATGCCTAGAAAGATGTTTTTTTAAAATTAGTTTTAGGTTCCAGAGAGTGGATTCCTGAAAAAATTATTGTTTGTTTTATGAAAAATGTGAGTGTGTTACTGCAAACAAGTTGATTTTAATTTAGTTTCAGGATACGCGTGAATGCATCATTTCAACAAGTCAATTGAAATTTTCTTGCACGATTAGGGACAGTGGATGCCTAGAAAGATGTTTTTTTAAAATTAGTTTTAGGTTTCAGAGAGTAGATTCCTGAAAAAAAGTTGCTTGTTTTATGAAAAATGTGAGTGTGTTACTGCTAAAAAGTTGATTTAAATTTCGTTTTTGGATAAGGGTGATTGCAATATTTCAACAAGTTAATTGAAATTTTCTTGCAAGATTAGGGAGAGTGGATGCCTAGAAAGATGTTTTTTTTAAATTAGTTTTAGGTTTCAGAGAGTAGATTCCTGAAAAAATGTGTTTGTTTTATGAAAAATGTGAGTGTTTTACAGCTAAAAAGTTGATTTAAATTTCGTTTTTGGATAAGGGTGATTGCAATATTTCAACAAGTTAATTGAACTTTTCTTGCAAAATTAGGGAGAGTGGATGCCTAGAAAGATGTTTTTGAAAAATTAGTTTTAGGTGCCAGAGAGTGGATTCCTGAAAAAATAATTGTTTGTTTTATGAAAAATGTGAGTGTGTTACTGCAAAAAAGTTGATTTTAATTTAGTTTCAGGATAGGCGTGAATGCATCATTTCAACAAGTTAATTAAAATTTTCTTGCAAGATTAGGGAGAGTGGATGCCTAGAAAGAAATTTTTTAAAAAATCAGTAGAAGGTTTCAGAGAGTGGATTCCTGAAAAAAAATGTGTTTGTTTTATGAAAAATGTGAGTGTGTTACTGCAAAAAAGTTTATTTAAATTTAGCTTCAGGATAGGCGTGATTGCATTATTTCAACTAGTTAATTGAAATTTTCTTGCACGATTAGGGAGAGTGGATGCATAGAAAGATTTTTTTTTATATTTGTTTTAGGTTCCAGAGAGTTGATTCCTGAAAAAAATGTGTTTGTTTTATGAAAAATGTGAGTGTGTTACTGCTAAAACGTTGATTTAAATTTAGTATTTGGATAAGGGTGATTGCAATATTTCAACAAGTCAATTGAAATTTTCTTGCACGATTAGGGACAGTGGATGCCTAGAAAGATTTTTTTTAAATTAGTTTCAGGTTTCAGAGAGTAGATTCCTGAAAAAAATGTGTTTGTTTTATGAAAAATGTGAGTGTGTTACTGCAAAAAAGTTGATTTAAATATCGTTTTTGGATAAGGGTGATTGCAATATTTCGATAAGTTAATTGAAATTTTCTTGGAAGATTAGGGAGAGTGGATGCCTAGAAAGATGTTTTTTTTAAATTAGTTTTAGGTTTCAGAGAGTAGATTCCTGAAAAAAATATGTTTGTTTTATGAAAAATGTGAGTGTGTTATTGCTAAAAAGTTGATTTAAATTTCGTTTTTGGATAGGGTGATTGCAATATTTCAACAAGTTAATTGAACTTTTCTTGCAAAATTAGGGAGAGTGGATGCCTAGAAAGATGTTTTTTAAAAATTAGTTTTAGGTTCCAGAGAGAGGATTCCTGAAAAAAGAATTGTTTGTTTTATGAAAAATGTGAGTGTGTTCCTGAAAAAAAGTTGATTTTAATTTAGTTTTGGGATAGGCGTGAATGCATCATTTCAACAAGTCAATTGAAATTTTCTTGCACGATTTGGGACAGTGGATGCCTAGAAAGATGTTTTTTTTAAATTAGTTTTAGGTTTCAGAGAGTAGATTCCTGAAAAAAATGTGTTTGTTTTGTTAAAAATGTGAATGTGTTACTGCAAAAATATTGATTTAAATTTAGTTTCAGGATAAGGGTGATTGCATCATTTCAACAAGTTAATTGACATTTTCTTGCAAGATTAGGGAGAGTGGATGCCTAGAAAGAAGTTTATTTAAAATTAGTTTTAGGTTTCAGAGAGTAGATTCCTGAAAAATAATGTTTTTGTTTTATGAAAAATGTGAGTGTGTTACTACAAAAAAGTTGATTTAAATTTCGTTTTTGGATAAGGGTGATTGCAATATTTCAACAAGTTAATTGGAATTTTCTTGCAAGATTAGGGAGAGTGGAGGCCTAGAAAGATGTTTTTAAAAAATTAGTTTTAGGTTCCAGAGAGTGGATTCCTAAAAAAAAAAATGTGTTTTATGAGAAATGTGAGTATGTTACTGCAAAAAAATTGATTTAAATTTAGTTTCAGGATAGGCATGAATGCATTATTTCAACAAGTTAATTGACATTTTCTTGCAAGATTAGGGAGAGTGGATGCCTAGAAAGAAGTTTATTTAAAATTAGTTTTAGGTTTCAGAGAGTAGATTCCTGAAAAAAAATGTGTTTGCTTTATGAAAAATGTGAGTGTGTTACTGCAAAAAGTTGATTGAAATTTCCTTTTTGGATAAGGGTGACTGCAATATTTCAACAAGTTAATTGGAATTTTCTTGTAAGATTAGGGAGAGTGGATGCCTAGAAAGATGTTTTTTACAAATTCGTTTTAAGTTCCAGAGAGTGGATTCCTGAAAAAAAATGTGTTTGTTTTATGAAAAATGTGAGTGTGTTACTGCAAAAAAGTTGATTTAAATTTAGTTTCAGGATAGGCGTGATTGCATTATTTCAACTAGTTAATTGAAATTTTCTTGCACGATTAGGGAGAGTGGATGCATAGAAAGATGTTTTTTTAAAATTCATTTTAGGCTCCAGAGAGTTGATTCCTGAAAAAAAAAATGTGTTTTGTTCATGAAAAATGTGAGTGTGTTACTGCAAAAAAGTTGATTAAAATGTATTTTTTGGATAAGGGTGATTGCAATATTTCAACAAGTTAATTGAAATTTTCTTGCAAAATTAGGGAGAGTGGATGCCTAGAAAGATGTTTTTTAAAAATTAGTTTTAGGTTCCAGAGAGTGGATTCCTGAAAAAAATAATTGTTTGTTTTATGAAAAATGTGAGTGTGTTACTGCAAAAAAGTTGATTTTAATTTAGTTTCAGGATAGGCGTGAATGCATCATTTCAACAACTCAATTGAAATTTTCTTGCACGATTAGGGACAGTGAATGCCTAGAAAGATGTTTTTTTTAAATTAGTTTTAGGTTTCAGAGAGTAGATTCCTGAAAAAAATTTGTTTGTTTTATGAAAAATGTGAGTGTGTTACTGCAAAAAAGTTGATTTAAATTTTGTTTTTGGATAAGGGTGATTGCAATATTTCAACAAGTTAATTGAAATTTTCTTGCAAGATTAGGGAGAGTGGATGCCTAGAAAGATGTTTTTTACAAATTCGTTATAGGTTCCAGTGAGTGGATTCCTGAAAATAAAATGTGTTTGTTTTATGAAAAATGTGAGTGTGTTACTGCAAAAAAGTTGATTTTAATTTATTTTCAGGATAGCCGTGAATGCATTATTTCAACAAGGTAATTTACATTTTCTTGCAAGATTAGGGAGAGTGGATGCCTAGAAAGAAGTTTATTTAAAATTAGTTTTAGGTTTCAGAGAGTAGATTCCTGAAAAAAAATGTGTTTGTTTTATGAAAAATGTGAGTGTGTTACTGCAAAAAGTTGATTTAAATTTCGTTTTTGGATAAGGGTGATTGCAATATTTCACCAAGTTAATTGAAATTTTCTTTCAAGAGTAGGGAGAGTGGATGCCTAGAAAGATGTTTTTTACAAATTCGTTTTAGGTTCCAGAGAGTGGATTCCTGAAAAAAAAATTATTTGTTTCAAGTAAAATGTGAGTGTTTTACTGCAAATAAGTTGATTTAAATTTAGTTTCAGGATAGGCGTGAATGCATCATTTTAACAAGTTAATTGAAATTTTCTTGCAAGATTAGGGAGAGTGGATGCCTAGAAAGAAATTTTAAAAAAATGAGTAGAAGGTTTCAGAGAGTGGATTCCTGAAAAAATTTTTGTTTGTTTTATAAAAAATGTGAATGTGTTACTGCAAAAATGTTGATTTAAATTTAGTTTCAGGATAAGGGTGATTGCATCATTTCAACAAGTTAATTGACATTTTCTTGCAAGATTAGGGAGAGTGGATGCCTAGAAAGAAGTTTATTTAAAATTAGTTTTAGGTTTCAGAGAGTAGATTCCTGAAAAAAAATGTGTTTGTTTTATGAAAAATGTGAGTGTGTTACTGCAAAAAGTTGATTTAAATTTCGTTTTTGGATAAGGGTGATTGCAATATTGCAACAAGTAAATTGACATTTTCTTGCAAGATTAGGGAGAGTGGATGCCTAGAAAGATGTTTTTTACAAATTCGTTTTAGGTTCCAGAGAGTGGATTCCTGAAAAAAAAATTTTTGTTTCATGAAAAATGTGAGTGTGTTACTGCAAAAAAGCTGATTTAAATTTAGTTTCAGGATAGGCGTGAATGCATCATTTCAACAAGATAATTGAAATTTTCTTGCAAGATTAGGGAGAGTGGATGCCTAGAAAGAAATTTTTAAAAAATTAGTAGAAGGTTTCAGAGAGTGGATTCCTGAAAAAAAATGTGTTTGTTTTATGAAAAATGTGAGTGTGTTACTTCAAAAAAGTTGATTTAAATTTAGTTTCAGGATAGGCGTGATTGCATTATTTCAACTACTTAATTGAAATTTTCTTGCACGATTAGGGAGAGTGGATGCATAGAAAGATGTTTTTTTAAAATTCGTTTTAGGCTCCAGAGAGTTGATTCCTGAAAAAAAAAATGTGTTTTGTTCATGAAAAATGTGAGTGTGTTACTGCAAAAAAGTTGATTAAAATGTTGTTTTTGGATAAGGGTAATTGCAATATTTCAATAAGTTAATTGAAATTTTCTTGCAAGATTAGGGAGAGTGGATGCCTAGAAAGATGTTTTTTTAAATTAGTTTTAGGTTTCTGAGAGTAGATTCCTGAAAAAATAATTGTTTGTTTTATGAAAAATGTGAGTGTGTTACTGCAAAAAAGTTGATTTTAATTTAGTTTCAGGATAGGCGTGAATGCATCATTTCAACAAGTCAATTGAAATTTTCTTGCACGATTAGGGACAGTGGATGCCTAGAAAGATGTTTTTTTAAAATTAGTTTTAGGTTTCAGAGAGTAGATTCCTGAAAAAAATGTGTTTGCTTTATGAAAAATGTGAGTGTGTTACTGCTAAAAAGTTGATTTAAATTTCGTTTTTGGATAAGAGTGATTGCAATATTTCAACAAGTCAATTGAAATTTTCTTGCACAATTAGGGACAGTGGATGCCTAGAAAGATCTTTTTTTTAAATTAGTTTTAGGTTCCAGAGAGTGGATTCCTGAAAAAGTATTGTTTGTTTTATGAAAAATGTGAGTGTGTTACTGCAAACAAGTTGATTTTAATTTAGTTTCAGGATAGGCGTGAATGCATCATTTCAACAAGTCAATTGAAATTTTCTTGCACGATTAGGGACAGTGGATGCCTAGAAAGATGTTTTTTTTAAATTAGTTTTAGGTTTCAGAGAGTAGATTCCTGAAAAAATGTGTTTGTTTTATGAAAAATGTGAGTGTGTTACTGCTAAAAAGTTGATTTAAATTTCGTTTTTGGATAAGGGTGATTGCAATATTTCAACAAGTTAATTGAAATTTTCTTGCAAGATTAGGGAGAGTGGATGCCTAGAAAGACATTTTTAAAAAATTAGTAGAAGGATTCAGAGAGTGGATTCCTGAAAAAAAATGTGTTTGTTTTATGAAAAATGTGAGTGTGTTACTGCAAAAAAGTTGATTTAAATGTCGTTTTTGGATAAGGGTGATTGCAATATTTCAACAAGTTAATTGAAATTTTCTTGCAAGATTAAGGAGAGTGGATGCCTAGAAAGAAATTTTAAAAAAATGAGTAGAAGGATTCAGAGAGTGGATTCCTGAAAAAAATGTGTTTGTTTTATAAAAAATGTGAGTGTGTTACTGCAAAAAAGTTGATTTAAATTTCGTTTTTGGATAAGGGTGATTGCAATATTTCAACAAGTTAATTGAAATTTTCTTGCAAGATTAGGGAGAAGGGATGCCTAGAAAGAAGTTTATTTAAAATTAGTTTTAGGTTTCAGAGAGTAGATTCCTGAAAAAAAATGTGTTTGTTTTATGAAAAATGTGAGTGTGTTACTGCAAAAAAGTTGATTTAAATGTCGTTTTTGGATAAGCGTGATTGCAATATTTGAACAAGTTAATTGAAATTTTCTTGCAAGATTAGGGAGAGTGGATGCCTAAAAAGAAGTTTTTTAAAAATGAGTAGAAGGATTCAGAGAGTGGATTCCTGAAAAAAATGTGTTTGTTTTATGAAAAATGTGAGTGTGTTAATGCAAAAAAGTTGATTTAAATGTCATTTTTGGATAAGGGTGATTGCAATATTTCAACAAGTTAATTGAAATTTTCTTGCAAGATTAGGGAGAGTGGATGCCTAGAAAGATGTTTTTAAAAAATTAGTTTTAGGTTTCAGAGAGCAGATTCCTGAACAAAAATGTGTTTCTTTTTGAAAAATGTGAGTGTGTTACCGCAAAAAATTTGATTTAAATTTCGTTTTTGGATAAGTGTGATTGCAATATTTCAACAAGTTAATTGAAATTTTCTTGCAAGATTAGGGACAGTGGATGCCTAGAAAGATGTTTTTTAAAAATTAGTTTTAGGTTCCAGCGAGTGGATTCCTGAAAAAAAATTGTTTGTTTTATGAAAAATGTGAGTGTGTTACTGCAAAAAAGTTGATTTAAATTTAGTTTCAGGATAGGCGTGAATGCATCATTTCAACAAGTTAATTGAAATTTTCTTGCAAGATTAGGGAGAGTGGATGCCTAGAAAGCAATTTTTAAAAAATTAGTAGAAGGATTCAGAGAGTGGATTCCTGAAAAAAAATGTGTTTGTTTTATGAAAATTGTGAGTGTGTTAATGCAAAAAAGTTGATTTAAATATAGTTTCAGGATAGGCGTGAATGCAATATTTCAACAAGTTCATTGAAATTTTCTTGCAAGATTAGGGAGAGTGGATGCCTAGAAAGATGTTTTTAAAAAATTAGTTTTAGGTTTCAGAGAGTAGATTCCTGAACAAAAATGTATTTTGTTTTATGAAAAATGTGAGTGTGTTACTGCAAAAAAGTTGATTTAAATTTTGTTTTTGGATAAGGGTGATTGCTATATTTCAACAAGTTCATTGACATTTTCTTGCAAGATTAGGGAGAGTGGATGCCTAGAAAGATGTTTTTAAAAAATTAGTTTTAGGTTTCAGAGAGTTGATTCCTGAAAAAAATGTGTTTGTTTTATGAAAAATGTGAGTGTGTTACTGCAAAAAAGTTGATTTAAATTTCGTTTTTGGATAAGGGTGATTGCAATATTTCAACAAGTTAATTGAAATTTTCTTGCAAGATTAGGGAGAAGGGATGCCTAGAAAGAAGTTTATTTAAAATTAGTTTTAGGTTTCAGAGAGTAGATTCCTGAAAAAAAATGTGTTTGTTTTATGAAAAATGTGAGTGTGTTACTGCAAAAAAGTTGATTTAAATGTCGTTTTTGGATAAGGGTGATTGCAATATTTGAACAAGTTAATTGAAATTTTCTTGCAAGATTAGGGAGAGTGGATGCCTAGAAAAAATTTTTTAAAAAATGAGTAGAAGGATTCAGAGAGTGGATTCCTGAAAAAAAATGTGTTTGTTTTATGAAAAATGTGAGTGTGTTACTGCAAAAAAGTTGATTTAAATGTCGTTTTTGGATAAGGGTGATTGCAATATTTCAACAAGTTAATTGAAATTTTCTTGCAAGATTAGGGAGAGTGGATGCCTAGAAAGATGTTTTTAAAAAATTAGTTTTAGGTTTCAGAGAGCAGATTCCTGAACAAAAATGTGTTTCTTTTTGAAAAATGTGAGTGTGTTACTGCAAAAAAGTTGATTTAAATTTCGTTTTTGGATAAGTGTGATTGCAATATTTCAACAAGTTAATTGAAATTTTCTTGCAAGATTAGGGACAGTGGATGCCTAGAAAGATGTTTTTAAAAAATTAGTTTTAGGTTCCAGCGAGTGGATTCCTGAAAAAAAATTGTTTGTTTTACGAAAAATGTGAGTGTGTTACTGCAAAAAAGTTGATTTAAATTTAGTTTCAGGATAGGCGTGAATGCATCATTTCAACAAGTTAATTGAAATTTTCTTGCAAGATTAGGGAGAGTGGATACCTAGAAAGCAATTTTTAAAAAATTAGTAGAAGGATTCAGAGAGTGGATTCCTGAAAAAAAATGTGTTTGTTTTATGAAAATTGTGAGTGTGTTAATGCAAAAAAGTTGATTTAAATATAGTTTCAGGATAGGCGTGAATGTAATATTTCAACAAGTTCATTGAAATTTTCTTGCAAGATTAGGGAGAGTGGATGCCTAGAAAGAAATTTTAAAAAAATGAGTAGAAGGTTTCAGAGAGTGGATTCCTGAAAAAAATTTTGTTTGTTTTATAAAAAATGTGAATGTGTTACTGCAAAAATGTTGATTTAAATTTAGTTTCAGGATAAGGGTGATTGCATCATTTCAACAAGTTAATTGACATTTTCTTGCAAGATTAGGGAGAGTGGATGCCTAGAAAGAAGTTTATTTAAAATTAGTTTTAGGTTTCAGAGAGTAGATTCCTGAAAAAAAATGTGTTTGTTTTATGAAAAATGTGAGTGTGTTACTGCAAAAAGTTGATTTAAATTTCGTTTTTGGATAAGGGTGATTGCAATATTGCAACAAGTAAATTGAAATTTTCTTGCAAGATTAGGGAGAGTGGATGCCTAGAAAGATGTTTTTTACAAATTCGTTTTAGGTTCCAGAGAGTGGATTCCTGAAAAAAAAATTTTTGTTTCATGAAAAATGTGAGTGTGTTACTGCAAAAAAGCTGATTTAAATTTAGTTTCAGGATAGGCGTGAATGCATCATTTCAACAAGATAATTGAAATTTTCTTGCAAGATTAGGGAGAGTGGATGCCTAGAAAGAAATTTTTAAAAAATTAGTAGAAGGTTTCAGAGAGTGGATTCCTGAAAAAAAATGTGTTTGTTTTATGAAAAATGTGAGTGTGTTACTTCAAAAAAGTTGATTTAAATTTAGTTTCAGGATAGGCGTGATTGCATTATTTCAACTAGTTAATTGAAATTTTCTTGCACGATTAGGGAGAGTGGATGCATAGAAAGATGTTTTTTTAAAATTCGTTTTAGGCTCCAGAGAGTTGATCCCTGAAAAAAAAAATGTGTTTTGTTCATGAAAAATGTGAGTGTGTTACTGCAAAAAAGTTGATTAAAATGTTGTTTTTGGATAAGGGTAATTGCAATATTTCAATAAGTTAATTGAAATTTTCTTGCAAGATTAGGGAGAGTGGATGCCTAGAAAGATGTTTTTTTTAAATTAGTTTTAGGTTTCTGAGAGTAGATTCCTGAAAAAATAATTGTTTGTTTTATGAAAAATGTGAGTGTGTTACTGCAAAAAAGTTGATTTTAATTTAGTTTCAGGATAGGCGTGAATGCATCATTTCAACAAGTCAATTGAAATTTTCTTGCACGATTAGGGACAGTGGATGCCTAGAAAGATGTTTTTTTAAAATTAGTTTTAGGTTTCAGAGAGTAGATTCCTGAAAAAAATGTGTTTGCTTTATGAAAAATGTGAGTGTGTTACTGCTAAAAAGTTGATTTAAATTTCGTTTTTGGATAAGAGTGATTGCAATATTTCAACAAGTCAATTGAAATTTTCTTGCACAATTAGGGACAGTGGATGCCTAGAAAGATCTTTTTTTTAAATTAGTTTTAGGTTCCAGAGAGTGGATTCCTGAAAAAGTATTGTTTGTTTTATGAAAAATGTGAGTGTGTTACTGCAAACAAGTTGATTTTAATTTAGTTTCAGGATAGGCGTGAATGCATCATTTCAACAAGTCAATTGAAATTTTCTTGCACGATTAGGGACAGTGGATGCCTAGAAAGATGTTTTTTTTAAATTAGTTTTAGGTTTCAGAGAGTAGATTCCTGAAAAAATGTGTTTGTTTTATGAAAAATGTGAGTGTGTTACTGCTAAAAAGTTGATTTAAATTTCGTTTTTGGATAAGGGTGATTGCAATATTTCAACAAGTTAATTGAAATTTTCTTGCAAGATTAGGGAGAGTGGATGCCTAGAAAGACATTTTTAAAAAATTAGTAGAAGGATTCAGAGAGTGGATTCCTGAAAAAAAATGTGTTTGTTTTATGAAAAATGTGAGTGTGTTACTGCAAAAAAGTTGATTTAAATGTCGTTTTTGGATAAGGGTGATTGCAATATTTCAACAAGTTAATTGAAATTTTCTTGCAAGATTAAGGAGAGTGGATGCCTAGAAAGAAATTTTAAAAAAATGAGTAGAAGGATTCAGAGAGTGGATTCCTGAAAAAAATGTGTTTGTTTTATAAAAAATGTGAGTGTGTTACTGCAAAAAAGTTGATTTAAATTTCGTTTTTGGATAAGGGTGATTGCAATATTTCAACAAGTTAATTGAAATTTTCTTGCAAGATTAGGGAGAAGGGATGCCTAGAAAGAAGTTTATTTAAAATTAGTTTTAGGTTTCAGAGAGTAGATTCCTGAAAAAAAATGTGTTTGTTTTATGAAAAATGTGAGTGTGTTACTGCAAAAAAGTTGATTTAAATGTCGTTTTTGGATAAGCGTGATTGCAATATTTGAACAAGTTAATTGAAATTTTCTTGCAAGATTAGGGAGAGTGGATGCCTAAAAAGAAGTTTTTTAAAAATGAGTAGAAGGATTCAGAGAGTGGATTCCTGAAAAAAATGTGTTTGTTTTATGAAAAATGTGAGTGTGTTAATGCAAAAAAGTTGATTTAAATGTCATTTTTGGATAAGGGTGATTGCAATATTTCAACAAGTTAATTGAAATTTTCTTGCAAGATTAGGGAGAGTGGATGCCTAGAAAGATGTTTTTAAAAAATTAGTTTTAGGTTTCAGAGAGCAGATTCCTGAACAAAAATGTGTTTCTTTTTGAAAAATGTGAGTGTGTTACCGCAAAAAATTTGATTTAAATTTCGTTTTTGGATAAGTGTGATTGCAATATTTCAACAAGTTAATTGAAATTTTCTTGCAAGATTAGGGACAGTGGATGCCTAGAAAGATGTTTTTTAAAAATTAGTTTTAGGTTCCAGCGAGTGGATTCCTGAAAAAAAATTGTTTGTTTTATGAAAAATGTGAGTGTGTTACTGCAAAAAAGTTGATTTAAATTTAGTTTCAGGATAGGCGTGAATGCATCATTTCAACAAGTTAATTGAAATTTTCTTGCAAGATTAGGGAGAGTGGATGCCTAGAAAGCAATTTTTAAAAAATTAGTAGAAGGATTCAGAGAGTGGATTCCTGAAAAAAAATGTGTTTGTTTTATGAAAATTGTGAGTGTGTTAATGCAAAAAAGTTGATTTAAATATAGTTTCAGGATAGGCGTGAATGCAATATTTCAACAAGTTCATTGAAATTTTCTTGCAAGATTAGGGAGAGTGGATGCCTAGAAAGATGTTTTTAAAAAATTAGTTTTAGGTTTCAGAGAGTAGATTCCTGAACAAAAATGTATTTGTTTTATGAAAAATGTGAGTGTGTTACTGCAAAAAAGTTGATTTAAATTTTGTTTTTGGATAAGGGTGATTGCTATATTTCAACAAGTTCATTGACATTTTCTTGCAAGATTAGGGAGAGTGGATGCCTAGAAAGATGTTTTTAAAAAATTAGTTTTAGGTTTCAGAGAGTTGATTCCTGAAAAAAATGTGTTTGTTTTATGAAAAATGTGAGTGTGTTACTGCAAAAAAGTTGATTTAAATTTCGTTTTTGGATAAGGGTGATTGCAATATTTCAACAAGTTAATTGAAATTTTCTTGCAAGATTAGGGAGAAGGGATGCCTAGAAAGAAGTTTATTTAAAATTAGTTTTAGGTTTCAGAGAGTAGATTCCTGAAAAAAAATGTGTTTGTTTTATGAAAAATGTGAGTGTGTTACTGCAAAAAAGTTGATTTAAATGTCGTTTTTGGATAAGGGTGATTGCAATATTTGAACAAGTTAATTGAAATTTTCTTGCAAGATTAGGGAGAGTGGATGCCTAGAAAAAAATTTTTAAAAAATGAGTAGAAGGATTCAGAGAGTGGATTCCTGAAAAAAAATGTGTTTGTTTTATGAAAAATGTGAGTGTGTTACTGCAAAAAAGTTGATTTAAATGTCGTTTTTGGATAAGGGTGATTGCAATATTTCAACAAGTTAATTGAAATTTTCTTGCAAGATTAGGGAGAGTGGATGCCTAGAAAGATGTTTTTAAAAAATTAGTTTTAGGTTTCAGAGAGCAGATTCCTGAACAAAAATGTGTTTCTTTTTGAAAAATGTGAGTGTGTTACTGCAAAAAAGTTGATTTAAATTTCGTTTTTGGATAAGTGTGATTGCAATATTTCAACAAGTTAATTGAAATTTTCTTGCAAGATTAGGGACAGTGGATGCCTAGAAAGATGTTTTTAAAAAATTAGTTTTAGGTTCCAGCGAGTGGATTCCTGAAAAAAAATTGTTTGTTTTACGAAAAATGTGAGTGTGTTACTGCAAAAAAGTTGATTTAAATTTAGTTTCAGGATAGGCGTGAATGCATCATTTCAACAAGTTAATTGAAATTTTCTTGCAAGATTAGGGAGAGTGGATACCTAGAAAGCAATTTTTAAAAAATTAGTAGAAGGATTCAGAGAGTGGATTCCTGAAAAAAAATGTGTTTGTTTTATGAAAATTGTGAGTGTGTTAATGCAAAAAAGTTGATTTAAATATAGTTTCAGGATAGGCGTGAATGTAATATTTCAACAAGTTCATTGAAATTTTCTTGCAAGATTAGGGAGAGTGGATGCCTAGAAAGATGTTTTTAAAAAATTAGTTTTAGGTTTCAGAGAGTAGATTCCTGAACAAAAATGTATTTGTTTTATGAAAAATGTGAGTGTGTTACTGCAAAAAAGTTGATTTAAATTTTGTTTTTGGATAAGGGTGATTGCAGTATTTCAACAAGTTCATTGAAATTTTCTTGCAAGATTAGGGAGAGTGGATGCCTAGAAAGATGTTTTAAAAAAATTAGTTTTAGGTTTCAGAGAGTTGATTCCTGAAAAAAATGTGTTTGTTTTATGAAAAATGTGAGTGTGTTAATGCAAAAAATTTGATTTAAATTTCGTTTTTGGATAAGGGTGATTGCATTATTTCAACAAGTTAATAAAAATTTTCTTGCAAGATTAGGGAGAGTGGATGCCTAGAAAGATGTTTTTTAAAAATTAGTTTAGGTTCCAGCGAGTGGATTCCTGAAAAAAAATTGTTTGTTGTATGAAAAATGTGAGTGTGTTACTGCAAAAAAGTTGATTTAAATTTAGTTTCAGGATAGGCGTGAATGATTCATTTCAACAAGTTAATTGAAATGTTCTTGCAAGATTAGGGAGAGTGGATGCGTAGAAAGAAATTTTTTAAAAATGAGTAGAAGTTTTCAGAGAGTGGATTCCTGAAAAAAATGTGTTTGTTTTATGAAAAATGTGAGTGTGTTACTGCAAAAATGTTGATTTAAATTTAGTTTCAGGATAGGCATGAATGCATTATTTCAACAAGTTAATTGACATTTTTTTGCAAGATTAGGGAGAGTGGATGCCTAGAAAGAAGTTTATTTAAAATTAGTTTCAGGTTTCAGAGAGTGTATTCCTGAAATAAAATCTGGTCATTTTATGAAAAATGTGAGTGTGTTACTGCTAAAAAGTTGATTTAAATTTTGTTTTTGGATAAGGGTGATTGCAATATTTCAACAAGTCAATTGAAATTTTCTTGCACGATTAGGGACAGTGGATGCCTAGAAAGATGTTTTTTTAAAATTAGTTTTAGGTTTCAGAGAGTAGATTCCTGAAAAAAATGTGTTTGTTTTATGAAAAATGTGAGTGTGTTACTGCAAAAAGTTGATTTAAATTTCGTTTTTGGATAAGGGTGATTGCAATATTTCAACAAGTTAATTGAAATTTTCTTGCAAGATTAGGGAGAGTGGATGCCTAGAAAGATGTTTTTTACAAATTCGTTATAGGTTCCAGAGAGTGAATTCCTGAAAAAAAAATTATTTGTTTCATGAAAAATGTGAGTGTGTTACTGCAAAAAAGTTGATTTAAATTTAGTTTCAGGATAGGCGTGAATGCATCATTTCAACAAGTTAATTGAAATTTTCTTGCAAGATTAGGGAGAGTGGATGCCTAGAAAGAAATTTAAAAAAAATGAGTAGAAGGTTTCAGAGAGTGGATTCCTGAAAAAAATGTTGTTTGTTTTATAAAAAATGTGAATGTGTTACTGCAAAAATGTTGATTTAAATTTAGTTTCAGGATAAGGGTGATTGCATCATTTCAACAAGTTAATTGACATTTTCTTGCAAGATTAGGGAGAGTGGATGCCTAGAAAGAAGTTTACTTAAAATTAGTTTTAGGTTTCAGAGAGTAGATTCCTGAAAAAAAATGTGTTTGTTTTATGAAAAATGTGAGTGTGTTACTGCAAAAAGTTGATTTAAATTTCGTTTTTGGATAAGGGTGATTGCAATATTGCAACAAGTAAATTGAAATTTTCTTGCAAGATTAGGGAGAGTGGATGCCTAGAAAGATGTTTTTTACAAATTCGTTTTAGGTTCCAGAGAGTGGATTCCTGAAAAAAAAAATTTTGTTTCATGAAAAATGTGAGTGTGTTACTGCAAAAAGTTGATTTAAATTTCGTTTTTGGATAAGGGTGATTGCAATATTTCAACAAGTCAATTGAAATTTTCTTGCACAATTAGGGACAGTGGATGCCTAGAAAGATGTTTTTTTAAAATTAGTTTTAGGTTCCAGAGAGTGGATTCCTGAAAAAATTATTGTTTGTTTTATGAAAAATGTGAGTGTGTTACTGCAAACAAGTTGATTTTAATTTAGTTTCAGGATACGCGTGAATGCATCATTTCAACAAGTCAATTGAAATTTTCTTGCACGATTAGGGACAGTGGATGCCTAGAAAGATGTTTTTTTTAAATTAGTTTTAGGTTTCAGAGAGTAGATTCCTGAAAAAAAGTTGCTTGTTTTATGAAAAATGTGAGTGTGTTACTGCTAAAAAGTTGATTTAAATTTCGTTTTTGGATAAGGGTGATTGCAATATTTCAACAAGTTAATTGAAATTTTCTTGCAAGATTAGGGAGAGTGGATGCCTAGAAAGATGTTTTTTTTAAATTAGTTTTAGGTTTCAGAGAGTAGATTCCTGAAAAAATGTGTTTGTTTTATGAAAAATGTGAGTGTTTTACAGCTAAAAAGTTGATTTAAATTTCGTTTTTGGATAAGGGTGATTGCAATATTTCAACAAGTTAATTGAACTTTTCTTGCAAAATTAGGGAGAGTGGATGCCTAGAAAGATGTTTTTGAAAAATTAGTTTTAGGTGCCAGAGAGTGGATTCCTGAAAAAATAATTGTTTGTTTTATGAAAAATGTGAGTGTGTTACTGCAAAAAAGTTGATTTTAATTTAGTTTCAGGATAGGCGTGAATGCATCATTTCAACAAGTTAATTAAAATTTTCTTGCAAGATTAGGGAGAGTGGATGCCTAGAAAGAAATTTTTTAAAAAATCAGTAGAAGGTTTCAGAGAGTGGATTCCTGAAAAAAAATGTGTTTGTTTTATGAAAAATGTGAGTGTGTTACTGCAAAAAAGTTTATTTAAATTTAGCTTCAGGATAGGCGTGATTGCTTTATTTCAACTAGTTAATTGAAATTTTCTTGCACGATTAGGGAGAGTGGATGCATAGAAAGATTTTTTTTTATATTTGTTTTAGGTTCCAGAGAGTTGATTCCTGAAAAAAATGTGTTTGTTTTATGAAAAATGTGAGTGTGTTACTGCTAAAACGTTGATTTAAATTTAGTATTTGGATAAGGGTGATTGCAATATTTCAACAAGTCAATTGAAATTTTCTTGCACGATTAGGGACAGTGGATGCCTAGAAAGATTTTTTTTAAATTAGTTTCAGGTTTCAGAGAGTAGATTCCTGAAAAAAATGTGTTTGTTTTATGAAAAATGTGAGTGTGTTACTGCAAAAAAGTTGATTTAAATATCGTTTTTGGATAAGGGTGATTGCAATATTTCAATAAGTTAATTGAAATTTTCTTGGAAGATTAGGGAGAGTGGATGCCTAGAAAGATGTTTTTTTTAAATTAGTTTTAGGTTTCAGAGAGTAGATTCCTGAAAAAAATATGTTTGTTTTATGAAAAATGTGAGTGTGTTATTGCTAAAAAGTTGATTTAAATTTCGTTTTTGGATAGGGTGATTGCAATATTTCAACAAGTTAATTGAACTTTTCTTGCAAAATTAGGGAGAGTGGATGCCTAGAAAGATGTTTTTTAAAAATTAGTTTTAGGTTCCAGAGAGAGGATTCCTGAAAAAAGAATTGTTTGTTTTATGAAAAATGTGAGTGTGTTCCTGAAAAAAAGTTGATTTTAATTTAGTTTTGGGATAGGCGTGAATGCATCATTTCAACAAGTCAATTGAAATTTTCTTGCACGATTTGGGACAGTGGATGCCTAGAAAGATCTTTTTTTTAAATTAGTTTTAGGTTTCAGAGAGTAGATTCCTGAAAAAAATGTGTTTGTTTTGTTAAAAATGTGAATGTGTTACTGCAAAAATATTGATTTAAATTTAGTTTCAGGATAAGGGTGATTGCATCATTTCAACAAGTTAATTGACATTTGCTTGCAAGATTAGGGAGAGTGGATGCCTAGAAAGAAGTTTATTTAAAATTAGTTTTAGGTTTCAGAGAGTAGATTCCTGAAAAAAAATGTTTTTGTTTTATGAAAAATGTGAGTGTGTTACTACAAAAAAGTTGATTTAAATTTCGTTTTTGGATAAGGGTGATTGCAATATTTCAACAAGTTAATTGAAATTTTCTTTCAAGATTAGGGAGAGTGGAGGCCTAGAAAGATGTTTTAAAAAAATTAGTTTTAGGTTCCAGAGAGTGGATTCCTGAAAATAATTATTTTGTTTTATGAGAAATGTGAGTATGTTACTGCAAAAAAGTTGATTTAAATTTAGTTTCAGGATAGGCGTGAATGCATTATTTGACATTTTCTTGCAAGATTAGGGAGAGTGGATGCCTAGAAAGAAATTTATTTAAAATTAGTTTTAGGTTTCAGAGAGTAGATTCCTGAAAAAAATGTGTTTGTTTTATGAAAAATGTGAGTGTGTTACTGAAAAAAGTTGATTTAAATTTCATTTTTGGATAAGGGTGATTGCAATATTTCAACAAGTTAATTGAAATTTTCTTGCAAGATTAGGGAGAGTGGATGCCTAGAAAGATGTTTTTTACAAATTCGTTTTAGGTTCCAGAGAGTGGATTCCTGAAAAAAAATTGTTTGTTTCATGAAAAATCTGAATGTGTTACTGCAAAAAAGCTGATTTAAATTTAGTTTCAGGATAGGCGTGAATGCATCATTTCAACAAGTTAATTGAAATTTTCTTGCAAGATTAGGGAGAGTGGATGCCTAGAAAGATGTTTTTTAAAAATTAGTTTTAGGTTTCAGAGAGTAGATTCCTGAACAAAAATGTGTTTGTTTTATGAAAAATGTGAGTGTGTTACTGCAAAAAATTTGATTTAGATTTAGTTTCAGGATAGGCGTGAATGCAATATTTCAACAAGTTAATTGAAATTTTCTTGCAAGATGAGGGAGAGTGGATGCCTAGAAAGATGTTTTTTAAAAATTAGTTTTAGGTTTCAGAGAGTAGATTCCTGAACAAAAATGTGTTTGTTTTATGTAAAATGTGAGTGTGTTACTGCAAAAAATTTGATTTAAATTTCGTTTTTGGATAAGGGTGATTGCAATATTTCAACAAGTTAATTGAAATTTTCTTGCAAGAATAGGGACAGTGGATGCCTAGAAAGATGTTTTTTAAAAATTAGTTTTAGGTTCCAGAGAGTGGATTCCTGAAAAAAAAATTGTTTGTTTTATAAAAAAATGTGAGTGTGTTTCTGCAAAAGAAGTTGATTTAAATTTAGTTTCAGGATAGGCGTGAATGCATCATTTCAACAAGTTAATTGAAATTTTCTTGCAAGATTAGGGAGAGTGGATGCCTAGAAAGAAGTTTATTTAAAATTAGTTTTAGGTTTCAGAGAGTAGATTCCTGAAAAAAAATGTTTTTGTTTTATGAAAAATGTGAGTGTGTTACTGCAAAAAAGTTGATTTAAATTTCGTTTTTGGATAAGGGGATTGCAATATTTCAACAAGTTAATTGAAATTTTCTTGCAAGATTAGGGAGAGTGGAGGCCTAGAAAGATGTTTTTAAAAAATTAGTTTTAGGTTCCAGAGAGTGGATTCCTGAAAAAAAATATTTTGTTTTATGAGAAATGTGAGTATGTTACTGCAAAAAAGTTGATTTAAATTTAGTTTTAGGATAGGCGTGAATGCATTATTTCAACAAGTTAATTGACATTTTCTTGCAAGATTAGGGAGAGTGGATGCCTAGAAAGAAGTTTATTTAAAATTAGTTTTAGGTTTCAGACAGTAGATTCCTGAAAAAAATGTGTTTGTTTTATGAAAAATGTGAGTGTGTAACTGAAAAAAGTTGATTTAAATTTCCTTTTTGGATAAGGGTGTTTGCAATATTTCAACAAGTTAATTGAAATTTTCTTGCAAGATTAGGGAGAGTGAATGCCTAGAAAGATGTTTTTTACAAATTCGTTTTAGGTTCCAGAGAGTGGATTCCTGAAAAAAAATTGTTTGTTTCATGAAAAATCTGAGTGTGTTACTGCAAAAAAGCTGATTTAAATTTAGTTTCAGGATAGGCATGAATGCATCATTTCAACAAGTTAATTGAAATTTTCTTGCAAGATTAGGGAGAGTGGATGCCTAGAAAGATGTTTTTTAAAAATTAGTTTTAGGTTTCAGAGAGTAGATTCCTGAACAAAAATGTGTTTGTTTTATGAAAAATGTGAGTGTGTTACTGCAAAAAATTTGATTTAAATTTAGTTTCAGGATAGGCGTGAATGCAATATTTCAACAAGTTAATTGAAATTTTCTTGCAAGATAAGGGAGAGTGGATGCCTAGAAAGATGTTTTTTAAAAATTAGTTTTAGGTTTCAGAGAGTAGATTCCTGAACAAAAATGTGTTTGTTTTATGAAAAATCTGAGTGTGTTACTGCAAAAAATTTGATTTAAATTTCGTTTTTGGATAAGGGTGATTGCAATATTTCAACACGTTAATTGAAATTTTCCTGCAAGAATAGGGACAGTGGATGCCTAGAAAGATGTTTTTTAAAAATTAGTTTTAGGTTCCAGAGAGTGGATTCCGGAAAAAAAATTGTTTGTTTTATAAAAAAATGTGAGTGTCTTTCTGTAAAAAAGTTGATTTAAATTTAGTTTCAGGATAGGCGTGAATGCATCATTTCAACAAGTTAATTGAAATTTTCTTGCAAGATTAGGGAGAGTGGATGCCTAGAAAGAAGTTTATTTAAAATTAGTTTTAGGTTTCAGAGAGTAGATTCCTGAAAAAAATGTGTTTGTTTTATGAAAAATGTGAGTGTGTTACTGCAAAAAGTTGATTTAAATTTCGTTTTTGGATAAGGGTGATTGCAATATTTCAACTAGTTAATTGAAATTTTCTTGCACGATTAGGGAGAGTGGATACATAGAAAGATGTTTTTTTTAATTCGTTTTAGGTTCCAGAGAGTTGATTAAAAAAAATGTGTTTTTTTCATGACAAATGTGAGTGTGTTACTGCAAAAAAGTTGATTTAAATTTCGTTTTCGGATAAGGGTGATTGCAATATTTCAACAAGTTAATTGAAATTTTCTTGCAAAATTAGGGAGAGTGGATGCCTACAAAGATGTATTTTAAAAATTAGTTTTAGGTTCCAGAGAGTGGATTCCTGAAAATATAATTGTTTGTTTTATGAAAAATGTGAGTGTGTTACTGCAAAAAAGTTGATTTTAATTTAGTTTCAGGATAGGAGTGAATGCATCATTTCAACAAGTCAATTGAAATTTTCTTGCACGATCAGGAACAGTGGATGCCTAGAAAGATGTTTTTTTAAATTAGTTTTAGGTTTCAGAGAGTAGATTCCTGAAAAAAATGTGTTTGTTTTATGAAAAATGTGAGTGTGTTACTGCAAAAAAGTTGATTTAAATTTCGTTTTTGGAAAAGGGGGATTGCAATATTTCAACAAGTTAATTGAAATTTTCTTGCAAGATTAGGGAGAGTGGATGCCTAGAAAGATGTTTTTTACAAATTTGTTTTAGGTTCCAGAGAGTGGATTCCTGAAAAAAAATTGTTTGTTTCATGAAAAATCTGAGTGTGTTACTGCAAAAAAGCTGATTTAAATTTAGTTTCAGGATAGGAGTGAATGCATCATTTCAACAAGTTAATTGAAATTTTCTTGCAAGATTAGGGAGATTGGATGCCTAGAAAGATGTTTTTTAAAAATTAGTTTTAGGTTTCAGAGAGTAGATTCCTGAACAAAAATGTGCTTGTTTTATAAAAAAAGGTGAGTGTGTTACTGCAAAAAATTTGATTTAAATTTAGTTTCAGGATAGGGGTGATTGCAATATTTCAACAAGTTAATTGAAATTTTATTGCAAGAATAGGGACAGTGGATGCCTAGAAAGATGTTTTTTAAAAATTAGTTTTAGGTTCCAGAGAGTGGATTCCTGAAAAAAAAATTTTTGTTTTATAAAAAAAATGTGAGTGTGTTTCTGCAAAAAAGTTGATTTAAATTTAGTTTCAGGATAGGCGTGAATGCATCATTTCAACAAGTTAATTGAAATTTTCTTGCAAGATTAAGGAGAGTGGATGCCTAGAAAGAAGTTTATTTAAAATTAGTTTTAGGTTTCAGAGAGTAGATTCCTGAAAAAAAATGTGTTTGTTTTATGAAAAATGTGAGTGTGTTACTGCAAAAAGTTGATTTAAATTTTGTTTTTGGATAATTAGTTTTAGGTTTCAGAGAGTAGATTCCTGAAAAAAAATGTGTTTGTTTTATAAAAAATGTGAGTGTGTTACTGCAAAAAAGTTGATTTAAATTTTGTTTTTGAATAAGGGTGATTGCAATATTTCAACAAGTTAATTGATTAGGGAGAGTGGATGCCTAGAAAGAATTTTTTTAAAAATTAATTTTAGGTTTCAGAGAGTAGATTCCTGAAAAAAATGTGTTTGTTTTATGAAAAATGTGAGTGTGTTACTGCAAAAAGTTGATTTAAATTTCGTTTTTGGATAAGGGTGATTGCAATATTTCAACTAGTTAATTGAAATTTTCTTGCACGATTAGGGAGAGTGGATACATAGAAAGATGTTTTTTTAAATTTGTTTTAGGTTCCAGAGAGTTGATTAAAGAAATGTGTTTTTTTCATGACAAATGTGAGTGTGTTACTGCAAAAAAGTTGATTTAAATTTCGTTTTCGGATAAGGGTGATTGCAATATTTCAACAAGTTAATTGAAATTTTCTTGCAAAATTAGGGAGAGTGGATGCCTACAAAGATGTATTTTAAAAATTAGTTTTAGGTTCCAGAGAGTGGATTCCTGAAAAAATAATTGTTTGTTTTATGAAAAATGTGAGTGTGTTACTGCAAAAAAGTTGATTTTAATTTAGTTTCAGGATAGGAGTGAATGCATCATTTCAACAAGTCAATTGAAATTTTCTTGCACGATTAGTGACAGCGGATGCCTAGATTGATGTTTTTTTAAATTAGTTTTAGGTTTCAGAGAGTAGATTCCTAAAAAAATGTGTTTGTTTTATGAAAATTGTGAGTGTGTTACTGCAAAAAAGTTGATTTTAATTTAGTTTCAGGATAGGAGTGAATGCATCATTTCAACAAGTTAATTGAAATTTTCTTGCAAGATTAGGGAGAGTGGATGCCTAGAAAGATGTTTTTTTAAAATTAGTTTTAGGTTTCAGAGAGTAGATTCCTGAAAAAAATGTGTTTGTTTTATGAAAAATGTGAGTGTGTTACTGCAAAAAGTTGATTTAAATTTCGTTTTTGGATAAGGGTGATTGCAATATTTCAACAAGTTAATTGAAATTTTCTTGCAAGATTAGGGAGAGTGGATGCCTAGAAAGACATTTTTAAAAAATTAGTAGAAGGATTCAGAGAGTGGATTCCTGAAAAAAAATGTGTTTGTTTTATGAAAAATGTGAGTGTGTTACTGCAAAAAAGTTGATTTAAATGTCGTTTTTGGATAAGGGTGATTGCAATATTTCAACAAGTTAATTGAAATTTTCTTGCAAGATTAAGGAGAGTGGATGCCTAGAAAGAAATTTTAAAAAAATGAGTAGAAGGATTCAGAGAGTGGATTCCTGAAAAAAATGTGTTTGTTTTATAAAAAATGTGAGTGTGTTACTGCAAAAAAGTTGATTTAAATTTCGTTTTTGGATAAGGGTGATTGCAATATTTCAACAAGTTAATTGAAATTTTCTTGCAAGATTAGGGAGAAGGGATGCCTAGAAAGAAGTTTATTTAAAATTAGTTTTAGGTTTCAGAGAGTAGATTCCTGAAAAAAAATGTGTTTGTTTTATGAAAAATGTGAGTGTGTTACTGCAAAAAAGTTGATTTAAATGTCGTTTTTGGATAAGCGTGATTGCAATATTTGAACAAGTTAATTGAAATTTTCTTGCAAGATTAGGGAGAGTGGATGCCTAAAAAGAAGTTTTTTAAAAATGAGTAGAAGGATTCAGAGAGTGGATTCCTGAAAAAAATGTGTTTGTTTTATGAAAAATGTGAGTGTGTTAATGCAAAAAAGTTGATTTAAATGTCATTTTTGGATAAGGGTGATTGCAATATTTCAACAAGTTAATTGAAATTTTCTTGCAAGATTAGGGAGAGTGGATGCCTAGAAAGATGTTTTTAAAAAATTTGTTTTAGGTTTCAGAGAGCAGATTCCTGAACAAAAATGTGTTTCTTTTTGAAAAATGTGAGTGTGTTACCGCAAAAAATTTGATTTAAATTTCGTTTTTGGATAAGTGTGATTGCAATATTTCAACAAGTTAATTGAAATTTTCTTGCAAGATTAGGGACAGTGGATGCCTAGAAAGATGTTTTTTAAAAATTAGTTTTAGGTTCCAGCGAGTGGATTCCTGAAAAAAAATTGTTTGTTTTATGAAAAATGTGAGTGTGTTACTGCAAAAAAGTTGATTTAAATTTAGTTTCAGGATAGGCGTGAATGCATCATTTCAACAAGTTAATTGAAATTTTCTTGCAAGATTAGGGAGAGTGGATGCCTAGAAAGCAATTTTTAAAAAATTAGTAGAAGGATTCAGAGAGTGGATTCCTGAAAAAAAATGTGTTTGTTTTATGAAAATTGTGAGTGTGTTAATGCAAAAAAGTTGATTTAAATATAGTTTCAGGATAGGCGTGAATGCAATATTTCAACAAGTTCATTGAAATTTTCTTGCAAGATTAGGGAGAGTGGATGCCTAGAAAGATGTTTTTAAAAAATTAGTTTTAGGTTTCAGAGAGTAGATTCCTGAACAAAAATGTATTTGTTTTATGAAAAATGTGAGTGTGTTACTGCAAAAAAGTTGATTTAAATTTTGTTTTTGGATAAGGGTGATTGCTATATTTCAACAAGTTCATTGACATTTTCTTGCAAGATTAGGGAGAGTGGATGCCTAGAAAGATGTTTTTAAAAAATTAGTTTTAGGTTTCAGAGAGTTGATTCCTGAAAAAAATGTGTTTGTTTTATGAAAAATGTGAGTGTGTTACTGCAAAAAAGTTGATTTAAATTTCGTTTTTGGATAAGGGTGATTGCAATATTTCAACAAGTTAATTGAAATTTTCTTGCAAGATTAGGGAGAAGGGATGCCTAGAAAGAAGTTTATTTAAAATTAGTTTTAGGTTTCAGAGAGTAGATTCCTGAAAAAAAATGTGTTTGTTTTATGAAAAATGTGAGTGTGTTACTGCAAAAAAGTTGATTTAAATGTCGTTTTTGGATAAGGGTGATTGCAATATTTGAACAAGTTAATTGAAATTTTCTTGCAAGATTAGGGAGAGTGGATGCCTAGAAAAAATTTTTTAAAAAATGAGTAGAAGGATTCAGAGAGTGGATTCCTGAAAAAAAATGTGTTTGTTTTATGAAAAATGTGAGTGTGTTACTGCAAAAAAGTTGATTTAAATGTCGTTTTTGGATAAGGGTGATTGCAATATTTCAACAAGTTAATTGAAATTTTCTTGCAAGATTAGGGAGAGTGGATGCCTAGAAAGATGTTTTAAAAAAATTAGTTTTAGGTTTCAGAGAGCAGATTCCTGAACAAAAATGTGTTTCTTTTTGAAAAATGTGAGTGTGTTACTGCAAAAAAGTTGATTTAAATTTCGTTTTTGGATAAGTGTGATTGCAATATTTCAACAAGTTAATTGAAATTTTCTTGCAAGATTAGGGACAGTGGATGCCTAGAAAGATGTTTTAAAAAAATTAGTTTTAGGTTCCAGCGAGTGGATTCCTGAAAAAAAATTGTTTGTTTTACGAAAAATGTGAGTGTGTTACTGCAAAAAAGTTGATTTAAATTTAGTTTCAGGATAGGCGTGAATGCATCATTTCAACAAGTTAATTGAAATTTTCTTGCAAGATTAGGGAGAGTGGATACCTAGAAAGCAATTTTTAAAAAATTAGTAGAAGGATTCAGAGAGTGGATTCCTGAAAAAAAATGTGTTTGTTTTATGAAAATTGTGAGTGTGTTAATGCAAAAAAGTTGATTTAAATATAGTTTCAGGATAGGCGTGAATGTAATATTTCAACAAGTTCATTGAAATTTTCTTGCAAGATTAGGGAGAGTGGATGCCTAGAAAGATGTTTTTAAAAAATTAGTTTTAGGTTTCAGAGAGTAGATTCCTGAACAAAAATGTATTTGTTTTATGAAAAATGTGAGTGTGTTACTGCAAAAAAGTTGATTTAAATTTTGTTTTTGGATAAGGGTGATTGCAGTATTTCAACAAGTTCATTGAAATTTTCTTGCAAGATTAGGGAGAGTGGATGCCTAGAAAGATGTTTTAAAAAAATTAGTTTTAGGTTTCAGAGAGTTGATTCCTGAAAAAAATGTGTTTGTTTTATGAAAAATGTGAGTGTGTTAATGCAAAAAATTTGATTTAAATTTCGTTTTTGGATAAGGGTGATTGCATTATTTCAACAAGTTAATAAAAATTTTCTTGCAAGATTAGGGAGAGTGGATGCCTAGAAAGATGTTTTTTAAAAATTAGTTTAGGTTCCAGCGAGTGGATTCCTGAAAAAAAATTGTTTGTTGTATGAAAAATGTGAGTGTGTTACTGCAAAAAAGTTGATTTAAATTTAGTTTCAGGATAGGCGTGAATGATTCATTTCAACAAGTTAATTGAAATGTTCTTGCAAGATTAGGGAGAGTGGATGCGTAGAAAGAAATTTTTTAAAAATGAGTAGAAGGTTTCAGAGAGTGGATTCCTGAAAAAAATGTGTTTGTTTTATGAAAAATGTGAGTGTGTTACTGCAAAAATGTTGATTTAAATTTAGTTTCAGGATAGGCATGAATGCATTATTTCAACAAGTTAATTGACATTTTTTTGCAAGATTAGGGAGAGTGGATGCCTAGAAAGAAGTTTATTTAAAATTAGTTTCAGGTTTCAGAGAGTGTATTCCTGAAATAAAATCTGGTCATTTTATGAAAAATGTGAGTGTGTTACTGCTAAAAAGTTGATTTAAATTTCGTTTTTGGATAAGGGTGATTGCAATATTTCAACAAGTCAATTGAAATTTTCTTGCACGATTAGGGACAGTGGATGCCTAGAAAGATGTTTTTTTAAAATTCGTTATAGGTTCCAGAGAGTGAATTCCTGAAAAAAAAATTATTTGTTTCATGAAAAATGTGAGTGTGTTACTGCAAAAAAGTTGATTTAAATTTAGTTTCAGGATAGGCGTGAATGCATCATTTCAACAAGTTAATTGAAATTTTCTTGCAAGATTAGGGAGAGTGGATGCCTAGAAAGAAATTTAAAAAAAATGAGTAGAAGGTTTCAGAGAGTGGATTCCTGAAAAAAATGTTGCTTGTTTTATAAAAAATGTGAATGTGTTACTGCAAAAATGTTGATTTAAATTTAGTTTCAGGATAAGGGTGATTGCATCATTTCAACAAGTTAATTGACATTTTCTTGCAAGATTAGGGAGAGTGGATGCCTAGAAAGAAGTTTACTTAAAATTAGTTTTAGGTTTCAGAGAGTAGATTCCTGAAAAAAAATGTGTTTGTTTTATGAAAAATGTGAGTGTGTTACTGCAAAAAGTTGATTTAAATTTCGTTTTTGGATAAGGGTGATTGCAATATTGCAACAAGTAAATTGAAATTTTCTTGCAAGATTAGGGAGAGTGGATGCCTAGAAAGATGTTTTTTACAAATTCGTTTTAGGTTCCAGAGAGTGGATTCCTGAAAAAAAAAATGTTGTTTCATGAAAAATGTGAGTGTGTTACTGCAAAAAGTTGATTTAAATTTCGTTTTTGGATAAGGGTGATTGCAATATTTCAACAAGTCAATTGAAATTTTCTTGCACAATTAGGGACAGTGGATGCCTAGAAAGATGTTTTTTTAAAATTAGTTTTAGGTTCCAGAGAGTGGATTCCTGAAAAAATTATTGTTTGTTTTATGAAAAATGTGAGTGTGTTACTGCAAACAAGTTGATTTTAATTTAGTTTCAGGATACGCGTGAATGCATCATTTCAACAAGTCAATTGAAATTTTCTTGCACGATTAGGGACAGTGGATGCCTAGAAAGATTTTTTTTTTAAATTAGTTTTAGGTTTCAGAGAGTAGATTCCTGAAAAAAAGTTGCTTGTTTTATGAAAAATGTGAGTGTGTTACTGCTAAAAAGTTGATTTAAATTTCGTTTTTGGATAAGGGTGATTGCAATATTTCAACAAGTTAATTGAAATTTTCTTGCAAGATTAGGGAGAGTGGATGCCTAGAAAGATGTTTTTTTTAAATTAGTTTTAGGTTTCAGAGAGTAGATTCCTGAAAAAATGTGTTTGTTTTATGAAAAATGTGAGTGTTTTACAGCTAAAAAGTTGATTTAAATTTCGTTTTTGGATAAGGGTGATTGCAATATTTCAACAAGTTAATTGAACTTTTCTTGCAAAATTAGGGAGAGTGGATGCCTAGAAAGATGTTTTTGAAAAATTAGTTTTAGGTGCCAGAGAGTGGATTCCTGAAAAAATAATTGTTTGTTTTATGAAAAATGTGAGTGTGTTACTGCAAAAAAGTTGATTTTAATTTAGTTTCAGGATAGGCGTGAATGCATCATTTCAACAAGTTAATTAAAATTTTCTTGCAAGATTAGGGAGAGTGGATGCCTAGAAAGAAATTTTTAAAAAAATCAGTAGAAGGTTTCAGAGAGTGGATTCCTGAAAAAAAATGTGTTTGTTTTATGAAAAATGTGAGTGTGTTACTGCAAAAAAGTTTATTTAAATTTAGCTTCAGGATAGGCGTGATTGCTTTATTTCAACTAGTTAATTGAAATTTTCTTGCACGATTAGGGAGAGTGGATGCATAGAAAGATTTTTTTTTATATTTGTTTTAGGTTCCAGAGAGTTGATTCCTGAAAAAAATGTGTTTGTTTTATGAAAAATGTGAGTGTGTTACTGCTAAAACGTTGATTTAAATTTAGTATTTGGATAAGGGTGATTGCAATATTTCAACAAGTCAATTGAAATTTTCTTGCACGATTAGGGACAGTGGATGCCTAGAAAGATTTTTTTTAAATTAGTTTCAGGTTTCAGAGAGTAGATTCCTGAAAAAAATGTGTTTGTTTTATGAAAAATGTGAGTGTGTTACTGCAAAAAAGTTGATTTAAATATCGTTTTTGGATAAGGGTGATTGCAATATTTCAATAAGTTAATTGAAATTTTCTTGGAAGATTAGGGAGAGTGGATGCCTAGAAAGATGTTTTTTTTAAATTAGTTTTAGGTTTCAGAGAGTAGATTCCTGAAAAAAATATGTTTGTTTTATGAAAAATGTGAGTGTGTTATTGCTAAAAAGTTGATTTAAATTTCGTTTTTGGATAGGGTGATTGCAATATTTCAACAAGTTAATTGAACTTTTCTTGCAAAATTAGGGAGAGTGGATGCCTAGAAAGATGTTTTTTAAAAATTAGTTTTAGGTTCCAGAGAGAGGATTCCTGAAAAAAGAATTGTTTGTTTTATGAAAAATGTGAGTGTGTTCCTGAAAAAAAGTTGATTTTAATTTAGTTTTGGGATAGGCGTGAATGCATCATTTCAACAAGTCAATTGAAATTTTCTTGCACGATTTGGGACAGTGGATGCCTAGAAAGATCTTTTTTTTAAATTAGTTTTAGGTTTCAGAGAGTAGATTCCTGAAAAAAATGTGTTTGTTTTGTTAAAAATGTGAATGTGTTACTGCAAAAATATTGATTTAAATTTAGTTTCAGGATAAGGGTGATTGCATCATTTCAACAAGTTAATTGACATTTTCTTGCAAGATTAGGGAGAGTGGATGCCTAGAAAGAAGTTTATTTAAAATTAGTTTTAGGTTTCAGAGAGTAGATTCCTGAAAAAAAATGTTTTTGTTTTATGAAAAATGTGAGTGTGTTACTACAAAAAAGTTGATTTAAATTTCGTTTTTGGATAAGGGTGATTGCAATATTTCAACAAGTTAATTGAAATTTTCTTTCAAGATTAGGGAGAGTGGAGGCCTAGAAAGATGTTTTAAAAAAATTAGTTTTAGGTTCCAGAGAGTGGATTCCTGAAAATAATTATTTTGTTTTATGAGAAATGTGAGTATGTTACTGCAAAAAAGTTGATTTAAATTTAGTTTCAGGATAGGCGTGAATGCATTATTTGACATTTTCTTGCAAGATTAGGGAGAGTGGATGCCTAGAAAGAAATTTATTTAAAATTAGTTTTAGGTTTCAGAGAGTAGATTCCTGAAAAAAATGTGTTTGTTTTATGAAAAATGTGAGTGTGTTACTGAAAAAAGTTGATTTAAATTTCATTTTTGGATAAGGGTGATTGCAATATTTCAACAAGTTAATTGAAATTTTCTTGCAAGATTAGGGAGAGTGGATGCCTAGAAAGATGTTTTTTACAAATTCGTTTTAGGTTCCAGAGAGTGGATTCCTGAAAAAAAATTGTTTGTTTCATGAAAAATCTGAATGTGTTACTGCAAAAAAGCTGATTTAAATTTAGTTTCAGGATAGGCGTGTATGCATCATTTCAACAAGTTAATTGAAATTTTCTTGCAAGATTAGGGAGAGTGGATGCCTAGAAAGATGTTTTTTAAAAATTAGTTTTAGGTTTCAGAGAGTAGATTCCTGAACAAAAATGTGTTTGTTTTATGAAAAATGTGAGTGTGTTACTGCAAAAAATTTGATTTAGATTTAGTTTCAGGATAGGCGTGAATGCAATATTTCAACAAGTTAATTGAAATTTTCTTGCAAGATGAGGGAGAGTGGATGCCTAGAAAGATGTTTTTTAAAAATTAGTTTTAGGTTTCAGAGAGTAGATTCCTGAACAAAAATGTGTTTGTTTTATGTAAAATGTGAGTGTGTTACTGCAAAAAATTTGATTTAAATTTCGTTTTTGGATAAGGGTGATTGCAATATTTCAACAAGTTAATTGAAATTTTCTTGCAAGAATAGGGACAGTGGATGCCTAGAAAGATGTTTTTTAAAAATTAGTTTTAGGTTCCAGAGAGTGGATTCCTGAAAAAAAAATTGTTTGTTTTATAAAAAAATGTGAGTGTGTTTCTGCAAAAGAAGTTGATTTAAATTTAGTTTCAGGATAGGCGTGAATGCATCATTTCAACAAGTTAATTGAAATTTTCTTGCAAGATTAGGGAGAGTGGATGCCTAGAAAGAAGTTTATTTAAAATTAGTTTTAGGTTTCAGAGAGTAGATTCCTGAAAAAAAATGTTTTTGTTTTATGAAAAATGTGAGTGTGTTACTGCAAAAAAGTTGATTTAAATTTCGTTTTTGGATAAGGGGATTGCAATATTTCAACAAGTTAATTGAAATTTTCTTGCAAGATTAGGGAGAGTGGAGGCCTAGAAAGATGTTTTTAAAAAATTAGTTTTAGGTTCCAGAGAGTGGATTCCTGAAAAAAAATATTTTGTTTTATGAGAAATGTGAGTATGTTACTGCAAAAAAGTTGATTTAAATTTAGTTTTAGGATAGGCGTGAATGCATTATTTCAACAAGTTAATTGACATTTTCTTGCAAGATTAGGGAGAGTGGATGCCTAGAAAGAAGTTTATTTAAAATTAGTTTTAGGTTTCAGACAGTAGATTCCTGAAAAAAATGTGTTTGTTTTATGAAAAATGTGAGTGTGTTACTGAA
Source organism: Lissotriton vulgaris (assembly GCF_964263255.1). NCBI lineage: Eukaryota > Metazoa > Chordata > Amphibia > Caudata > Salamandridae > Lissotriton > Lissotriton vulgaris. The sequence goes on along the minus strand of NC_141688.1, from coordinate 244,093,222 downwards.
AAAAGTTGATTTAAATTTCCTTTTTGGATAAGGGTGATTGCAATATTTCAACAAGTTAATTGAAATTTTCTTGCAAGATTAGGGAGAGTGAATGCCTAGAAAGATGTTTTTTACAAATTCGTTTTAGGTTCCAGAGAGTGGATTCCTGAAAAAAAATTGTTTGTTTCATGAAAAATCTGAGTGTGTTACTGCAAAAAAGCTGATTTAAATTTAGTTTCAGGATAGGCATGAATGCATCATTTCAACAAGTTAATTGAAATTTTCTTGCAAGATTAGGGAGAGTGGATGCCTAGAAAGATGTTTTTTAAAAATTAGTTTTAGGTTTCAGAGAGTAGATTCCTGAACAAAAATGTGTTTGTTTTATGAAAAATGTGAGTGTGTTACTGCAAAAAATTTGATTTAAATTTAGTTTCAGGATAGGCGTGAATGCAATATTTCAACAAGTTAATTGAAATTTTCTTGCAAGATAAGGGAGAGTGGATGCCTAGAAAGATGTTTTTTAAAAATTAGTTTTAGGTTTCAGAGAGTAGATTCCTGAACAAAAATGTGTTTGTTTTATGAAAAATGTGAGTGTGTTACTGCAAAAAGTTGATTTAAATTTCGTTTTTGGATAAGGGTGATTGCAATATTTCAACTAGTTAATTGAAATTTTCTTGCACGATTAGGGAGAGTGGATGCCTAGAAAGATGTTTTTTAAAAATTAGTTTTAGGTTCCAGAGAGTGGATTCCGGAAAAAAAATTGTTTGTTTTATAAAAAAATGTGAGTGTCTTTCTGTAAAAAAGTTGATTTAAATTTAGTTTCAGGATAGGCGTGAATGCATCATTTCAACAAGTTAATTGAAATTTTCTTGCAAGATTAGGGAGAGTGGATGCCTAGAAAGAAGTTTATTTAAAATTAGTTTTAGGTTTCAGAGAGTAGATTCCTGAAAAAAATGTGTTTGTTTTATGAAAAATGTGAGTGTGTTACTGCAAAAAGTTGATTTAAATTTCGTTTTTGGATAAGGGTGATTGCAATATTTCAACTAGTTAATTGAAATTTTCTTGCACGATTAGGGAGAGTGGATACATAGAAAGATGTTTTTTTTAATTCGTTTTAGGTTCCAGAGAGTTGATTAAAAAAAATGTGTTTTTTTCATGACAAATGTGAGTGTGTTACTGCAAAAAAGTTGATTTAAATTTCGTTTTCGGATAAGGGTGATTGCAATATTTCAACAAGTTAATTGAAATTTTCTTGCAAAATTAGGGAGAGTGGATGCCTACAAAGATGTATTTTAAAAATTAGTTTTAGGTTCCAGAGAGTGGATTCCTGAAAATATAATTGTTTGTTTTATGAAAAATGTGAGTGTGTTACTGCAAAAAAGTTGATTTTAATTTAGTTTCAGGATAGGAGTGAATGCATCATTTCAACAAGTCAATTGAAATTTTCTTGCACGATCAGGAACAGTTGATGCCTAGAAAGATGTTTTTTTAAATTAGTTTTAGGTTTCAGAGAGTAGATTCCTGAAAAAAATGTGTTTGTTTTATGAAAAATGTGAGTGTGTTACTGCAAAAAAGTTGATTTAAATTTCGTTTTTGGAAAAGGGGGATTGCAATATTTCAACAAGTTAATTGAAATTTTCTTGCAAGATTAGGGAGAGTGGATGCCTAGAAAGATGTTTTTTACAAATTTGTTTTAGGTTCCAGAGAGTGGATTCCTGAAAAAAAATTGTTTGTTTCATGAAAAATCTGAGTGTGTTACTGCAAAAAAGCTGATTTAAATTTAGTTTCAGGATAGGCGTGAATGCATCATTTCAACAAGTTAATTGAAATTTTCTTGCAAGATTAGGGAGATTGGATGCCTAGAAAGATGTTTTTTAAAAATTAGTTTTAGGTTTCAGAGAGTAGATTCCTGAACAAAAATGTGCTTGTTTTATAAAAAAAGGTGAGTGTGTTACTGCAAAAAATTTGATTTAAATTTAGTTTCAGGATAGGGGTGATTGCAATATTTCAACAAGTTAATTGAAATTTTATTGCAAGAATAGGGACAGTGGATGCCTAGAAAGATGTTTTTTAAAAATTAGTTTTAGGTTCCAGAGAGTGGATTCCTGAAAAAAAAAATTTTGTTTTATAAAAAAAATGTGAGTGTGTTTCTGCAAAAAAGTTGATTTAAATTTAGTTTCAGGATAGGCGTGAATGCATCATTTCAACAAGTTAATTGAAATTTTCTTGCAAGATTAAGGAGAGTGGATGCCTAGAAAGAAGTTTATTTAAAATTAGTTTTAGGTTTCAGAGAGTAGATTCCTGGAAAAAAATGTGTTTGTTTTATGAAAAATGTGAGTGTGTTACTGCAAAAAGTTGATTTAAATTTTGTTTTTGGATAATTAGTTTTAGGTTTCAGAGAGTAGATTCCTGAAAAAAAATGTGTTTGTTTTATAAAAAATGTGAGTGTGTTACTGCAAAAAAGTTGATTTAAATTTTGTTTTTGAATAAGGGTGATTGCAATATTTCAACAAGTTAATTGATTAGGGAGAGTGGATGCCTAGAAAGAATTTTTTTAAAAATTAATTTTAGGTTTCAGAGAGTAGATTCCTGAAAAAAATGTGTTTGTTTTATGAAAAATGTGAGTGTGTTACTGCAAAAAGTTGATTTAAATTTCGTTTTTGGATAAGGGTGATTGCAATATTTCAACTAGTTAATTGAAATTTTCTTGCACGATTAGGGAGAGTGGATACATAGAAAGATGTTTTTTTAAATTTGTTTTAGGTTCCAGAGAGTTGATTAAAGAAATGTGTTTTTTTCATGACAAATGTGAGTGTGTTACTGCAAAAAAGTTGATTTAAATTTCGTTTTCGGATAAGGGTGATTGCAATATTTCAACAAGTTAATTGAAATTTTCTTGCAAAATTAGGGAGAGTGGATGCCTACAAAGATGTATTTTAAAAATTAGTTTTAGGTTCCAGAGAGTGGATTCCTGAAAAAATAATTGTTTGTTTTATGAAAAATGTGAGTGTGTTACTGCAAAAAAGTTGATTTTAATTTAGTTTCAGGATAGGAGTGAATGCATCATTTCAACAAGTCAATTGAAATTTTCTTGCACGATTAGTGACAGCGGATGCCTAGATTGATGTTTTTTTAAATTAGTTTTAGGTTTCAGAGAGTAGATTCCTAAAAAAATGTGTTTGTTTTATGAAAATTGTGGGTGTGTTACTGCAAAAAAGTTGATTTTAATTTAGTTTCAGGATAGGAGTGAATGCATCATTTCAACAAGTTAATTGAAATTTTCTTGCAAGATTAGGGAGAGTGGATGCCTAGAAAGATGTTTTTTTAAAATTAGTTTTAGGTTTCAGAGAGTAGATTCCTGAAAAAAATGTGTTTGTTTTATGAAAAATGTGAGTGTGTTACTGCAAAAAGTTGATTTAAATTTCGTTTTTGGATAAGGGTGATTGCAATATTTCAACAAGTTAATTGAAATTTTCTTGCAAGATTAGGGAGAGTGGATGCCTAGAAAGATGTTTTTTACAAATTCGTTATAGGTTTCAGAGAGTGAATTCCTGAAAAAAAAATTATTTGTTTCATGAAAAATGTGAGTGTGTTACTGCAAAAAAGTTGATTTAAATTTAGTTTCAGGATAGGCGTGAATGCATCATTTCAACAAGTTAATTGAAATTTTCTTGCAAGATTAGGGAGAGTGGATGCCTAGAAAGAAATTTAAAAAAAATGAGTAGAAGGTTTCAGAGAGTGGATTCCTGAAAAAAATGTTGTTTGTTTTATAAAAAATGTGAATGTGTTACTGCAAAAATGTTGATTTAAATTTAGTTTCAGGATAAGGGTGATTGCATCATTTCAACAAGTTAATTGACATTTTCTTGCAAGATTAGGGAGAGTGGATGCCTAGAAAGAAGTTTACTTAAAATTAGTTTTAGGTTTCAGAGAGTAGATTCCTGAAAAAAAATGTGTTTGTTTTATGAAAAATGTGAGTGTGTTACTGCAAAAAGTTGATTTAAATTTCGTTTTTGGATAAGGGTGATTGCAATATTTCAACAAGTTAATTGAAATTTTCTTGCAAGATTAGGGAGAAGGGATGCCTAGAAAGAAGTTTATTTAAAATTAGTTTTAGGTCTCAGAGAGTAGATTCCTGAAAAAAAATGTGTTTGTTTTATGAAAAATGTGAGTGTGTTACTGCAAAAAAGTTGATTTAAATGTCGTTTTTGGATAAGGGTGATTGCAATATTTGAACAAGTTAATTGAAATTTTCTTGCAAGATTAGGGAGAGTGGATGCCTAAAAAGAAGTTTTTTAAAAATGAGTAGAAGGATTCAGAGAGTGGATTCCTGAAAAAAATGTGTTTGTTTTATGAAAAATGTGAGTGTGTTAATGCAAAAAAGTTGATTTAAATGTCATTTTTGGATAAGGGTGATTGCAATATTTCAACAAGTTAATTGAAATTTTCTTGCAAGATTAAGGAGAGTGGATGCCTAGAAAGATGTTTTTAAAAAATTAGTTTTAGGTTTCAGAGAGCAGATTCCTGAACAAAAATGTGTTTCTTTTTGAAAAATGTGAGTGTGTTACCACAAAAAATTTGATTTAAATTTCGTTTTTGGATAAGTGTGATTGCAATATTTCAACAAGTTAATTGAAATTTTCTTGCAAGATTAGGGACAGTGGATGCCTAGAAAGATGTTTTTTAAAAATTAGTTTTAGGTTCCAGCGAGTGGATTCCTGAAAAAAAATTGTTTGTTTTATGAAAAATGTGAGTGTGTTACTGCAAAAAAGTTGATTTAAATTTAGTTTCAGGATAGGCGTGAATGCATCATTTCAACAAGTTAATTGAAATTTTCTTGCAAGATTAGGGAGAGTGGATGCCTAGAAAGCAATTTTTAAAAAATTAGTAGAAGGATTCAGAGAGTGGATTCCTGAAAAAAAATGTGTTTGTTTTATGAAAATTGTGAGTGTGTTAATGCAAAAAAGTTGATTTAAATATAGTTTCAGGATAGGCGTGAATGCAATATTTCAACAAGTTCATTGAAATTTTCTTGCAAGATTAGGGAGAGTGGATGCCTAGAAAGATGTTTTTAAAAAATTAGTTTTAGGTTTCAGAGAGTAGATTCCTGAACAAAAATGTATTTGTTTTATGAAAAATGTGAGTGTGTTACTGCAAAAAAGTTGATTTAAATTTTGTTTTTGGATAAGGGTGATTGCTATATTTCAACAAGTTCATTGACATTTTCTTGCAAGATTAGGGAGAGTGGATGCCTAGAAAGATGTTTTTAAAAAATTAGTTTTAGGTTTCAGAGAGTTGATTCCTGAAAAAAATGTGTTTGTTTTATGAAAAATGTGAGTGTGTTACTGCAAAAAAGTTGATTTAAATTTCGTTTTTGGATAAGGGTGATTGCAATATTTCAACAAGTTAATTGAAATTTTCTTGCAAGATTAGGGAGAAGGGATGCCTAGAAAGAAGTTTATTTAAAATTAGTTTTAGGTTTCAGAGAGTAGATTCCTGAAAAAAAATGTGTTTGTTTTATGAAAAATGTGAGTGTGTTACTGCAAAAAAGTTGATTTAAATGTCGTTTTTGGATAAGGGTGATTGCAATATTTGAACAAGTTAATTGAAATTTTCTTGCAAGATTAGGGAGAGTGGATGCCTAGAAAGAAATTTTTAAAAAATGAGTAGAAGGATTCAGAGAGTGGATTCCTGAAAAAAAATGTGTTTGTTTTATGAAAAATGTGAGTGTGTTACTGCAAAAAAGTTGATTTAAATGTCGTTTTTGGATAAGGGTGATTGCAATATTTCAACAAGTTAATTGAAATTTTCTTGCAAGATTAGGGAGAGTGGATGCCTAGAAAGATGTTTTTAAAAAATTAGTTTTAGGTTTCAGAGAGCAGATTCCTGAACAAAAATGTGTTTCTTTTTGAAAAATGTGTGTGTTACTGCAAAAAAGTTGATTTAAATTTCGTTTTTGGATAAGTGTGATTGCAATATTTCAACAAGTTAATTGAAATTTTCTTGCAAGATTAGGGACAGTGGATGCCTAGAAAGATGTTTTTAAAAAATTAGTTTTAGGTTCCAGCGAGTGGATTCCTGAAAAAAAATTGTTTGTTTTACGAAAAATGTGAGTGTGTTACTGCAAAAAAGTTGATTTAAATTTAGTTTCAGGATAGGCGTGAATGCATCATTTCAACAAGTTAATTGAAATTTTCTTGCAAGATTAGGGAGAGTGGATACCTAGAAAGCAATTTTTAAAAAATTAGTAGAAGGATTCAGAGAGTGGATTCCTGAAAAAAAATGTGTTTGTTTTATGAAAATTGTGAGTGTGTTAATGCAAAAAAGTTGATTTAAATATAGTTTCAGGATAGGCGTGAATGCATCATTTCAACAAGTTAATTGAAATTTTCTTGCAAGATTAGGGAGAGTGGATACCTAGAAAGCAATTTTTAAAAAATTAGTAGAAGGATTCAGAGAGTGGATTCCTGAAAAAAAATGTGTTTGTTTTATGAAAATTGTGAGTGTGTTACTGCAAAAAAGTTGATTTAAATGTCGTTTTTGGATAAGGGTGATTGCAATATTTCAACAAGTTAATTGAAATTTTCTTGCAAGATTAGGGAGAGTGGATGCCTAGAAAGATGTTTTTAAAAAATTAGTTTTAGGTTTCAGAGAGCAGATTCCTGAACAAAAATGTGTTTCTTTTTGAAAAATGTGTGTGTTACTGCAAAAAAGTTGATTTAAATTTCGTTTTTGGATAAGTGTGATTGCAATATTTCAACAAGTTCATTGAAATTTTCTTGCAAGATTAGGGAGAGTGGATGCCTAGAAAGATGTTTTAAAAAAATTAGTTTTAGGTTTCAGAGAGTAGATTCCTGAACAAAAATGTATTTGTTTTATGAAAAATGTGAGTGTGTTACTGCAAAAAAGTTGATTTAAATTTTGTTTTTGGATAAGGGTGATTGCAGTATTTCAACAAGTTCATTGAAATTTTCTTGCAAGATTAGGGAGAGTGGATGCCTAGAAAGATGTTTTAAAAAAATTAGTTTTAGGTTTCAGAGAGTTGATTCCTGAAAAAAATGTGTTTGTTTTATGAAAAATGTGAGTGTGTTAATGCAAAAAATTTGATTTAAATTTCGTTTTTGGATAAGGGTGATTGCATTATTTCAACAAGTTAATAAAAATGTTCTTGCAAGATTAGGGAGAGTGGATGCCTAGAAAGATGTTTTTTAAAAATTAGTTTAGGTTCCAGCGAGTGGATTCCTGAAAAAAAATTGTTTGTTGTATGAAAAATGTGAGTGTGTTACTGCAAAAAAGTTGATTTAAATTTAGTTTCAGGATAGGCGTGAATGATTCATTTCAACAAGTTAATTGAAATGTTCTTGCAAGATTAGGGAGAGTGGATGCGTAGAAAGAAATTTTTTAAAAATGAGTAGAAGGTTTCAGAGAGTGGATTCCTGAAAAAAATGTGTTTGTTTTATGAAAAATGTGAGTGTGTTACTGCAAAAATGTTGATTTAAATTTAGTTTCAGGATAGGCATGAATGCATTATTTCAACAAGTTAATTGACATTTTTTTGCAAGATTAGGGAGAGTGGATGCCTAGAAAGAAGTTTATTTAAAATTAGTTTCAGGTTTCAGAGAGTGTATTCCTGAAATAAAATCTGGTAATTTTATGAAAAATGTGAGTGTGTTACTGCTAAAAAGTTGATTTAAATTTCGTTTTTGGATAAGGGTGATTGCAATATTTCAACAAGTCAATTGAAATTTTCTTGCACGATTAGGGACAGTGGATGCCTAGAAAGATGTTTTTTTAAAATTAGTTTTAGGTTTCAGAGAGTAGATTCCTGAAAAAAATGTGTTTGTTTTATGAAAAATGTGAGTGTGTTACTGCAAAAAGTTGATTTAAATTTCGTTTTTGGATAAGGGTGATTGCAATATTTCAACAAGTTAATTGAAATTTTCTTGCAAGATTAGGGAGAGTGGATGCCTAGAAAGATGTTTTTTACAAATTCGTTATAGGTTCCAGAGAGTGAATTCCTGAAAAAAAAATTATTTGTTTCATGAAAAATGTGAGTGTGTTACTGCAAAAAAGTTGATTTAAATTTAGTTTCAGGATAGGCGTGAATGCATCATTTCAACAAGTTAATTGAAATTTTCTTGCAAGATTAGGGAGAGTGGATGCCTAGAAAGAAATTTAAAAAAAATGAGTAGAAGGTTTCAGAGAGTGGATTCCTGAAAAAAATGTTGTTTGTTTTATAAAAAATGTGAATGTGTTACTGCAAAAATGTTGATTTAAATTTAGTTTCAGGATAAGGGTGATTGCATCATTTCAACAAGTTAATTGACATTTTCTTGCAAGATTAGGGAGAGTGGATGCCTAGAAAGAAGTTTACTTAAAATTAGTTTTAGGTTTCAGAGAGTAGATTCCTGAAAAAAAATGTGTTTGTTTTATGAAAAATGTGAGTGTGTTACTGCAAAAAGTTGATTTAAATTTCGTTTTTGGATAAGGGTGATTGCAATATTGCAACAAGTAAATTGAAATTTTCTTGCAAGATTAGGGAGAGTGGATGCCTAGAAAGATGTTTTTTACAAATTCGTTTTAGGTTCCAGAGAGTGGATTCCTGAAAAAAAAAATTTTGTTTCATGAAAAATGTGAGTGTGTTACTGCAAAAAAGCTGATTTAAATTTAGTTTCAGGATAGGCGTGAATGCATCATTTCAACAAGTTAATTGAAATTTTCTTGCAGGATTAGGGCGAGTGGATGCATAGAAAGAGGTTTTTTTAAAATTCGTTTTAGGCTCCAGAGAGTTGATTCCTGAAAAAAAAATGTGTTTTGTTCATGAAAAATGTGAGTGTGTTACTGCAAAAAAGTTGATTTAAATTTAGTTTCAGGATAGGCGTGATTGCATTATTTCAACTAGTTAATTGAAATTTTCTTGCACGATTAGGGAGAGTGGATGCATAGAAAGAGGTTTTTTTAAAATTCGTTTTAGGCTCCAGAGAGTTGATTCCTGAAAAAAAAATGTGTTTTGTTCATGAAAAATGTGAGTGTGTTACTGCAAAAAAGTTGATTAAAATGTTGTTTTTGGATAAGGGTAATTGCAATATTTCAATAAGTTAATTGAAATTTTCTTGCACGATTAGGGAGAGTGGATGCCTAGAAAGATGTTTTTTTAAATTAGTTTTAGATTTCAGAGAGTAGATTCCTGAAAAAATAATTGTTTGTTTTATGAAAAATGTGAGTGTGTTACTGCAAAAAAGTTGATTTTAATTTAGTTTCAGGATAGGCGTGAATGCATCATTTCAAAAAGTCAATTAAAATTTTCTTGCACGATTAGGGACAGTGGATGCCTAGAAAGATGTTTTTTTAAAATTAGTTTTAGGTTTCAGAGAGTAGATTCCTGAAAAAAATTTGTTTGTTTGATGAAAAATGTGAGTGTGTTACTGCTAAAAAGTTGATTTAAATTTTGTTTATGAATAAGGGTGATTGCAATATTTCAACAAGTCAATTGAAATTTTCTTGCACGATTAGGGACAGTGGATGCCTAGAAAGATGTTTTTTTTCAAAATTAGTTTTAGGTTTCAGAGAGTAGATTCCTGAAAAAAATGTGTTTGTTTTGTGAAAAATGTGAGTGTGTTACTGCTAAAAAGTTGATTTAAATTTCGTTTTTGGATAAGGGTGATTGCAATATTTCAACAAGTCAATTGAAATTTTCTTGCACAATTAGGGACAGTGGATGCCTAGAAAGATTTTTTTTTAAAATTAGTTTTAGGTTCCAAAGAGTGGATTCCTGAAAAAATTATTGTTTGTTTTATGAAAAATGTGAGTGTGTTACTGCAAACAAGTTGATTTTAATTTAGTTTCAGGATACGCGTGAATGCATCATTTCAACAAGTCAATTGAAATTTTCTTGCACGATTAGGGACAGTGGATGCCTAGAAAGAAGTTTATTTAAAATTAGTTTCAGGTTTCAGAGAGTGTATTCCTGAAATAAAATCTGGTCATTTTATGAAAAATGTGAGTGTGTTACTGCTAAAAAGTTGATTTAAATTTCGTTTTTGGATAAGGGTGATTGCAATATTTCAACAAGTCAATTGAAATTTTCTTGCACGATTAGGGACAGTGGATGCCTAGAAAGATGTTTTTTTAAAATTAGTTTTAGGTTTCAGAGAGTAGATTCCTGAAAAAAATGTGTTTGTTTTATGAAAAATGTGAGTGTGTTACTGCAAAAAGTTGATTTAAATTTCGTTTTTGGATAAGGGTGATTGCAATATTTCAACAAGTTAATTGAAATTTTCTTGCAAGGTTAGGGAGAGTGGATGCCTAGAAAGATGTTTTTTACAAATTCGTTATAGGTTCCAGAGAGTGAATTCCTGAAAAAAAAATTATTTGTTTCATGAAAAATGTGAGTGTGTTACTGCAAAAAAGTTGATTTAAATTTAGTTTCAGGATAGGCGTGAATGCATCATTTCAACAAGTTCATTGAAATTTTCTTGCAAGATTAGGGAGAGTGGATGCCTAGAAAGAAATTTAAAAAAAATGAGTAGAAGGTTTCAGAGAGTGGATTCCTGAAAAAAATGTTGTTTGTTTTATAAAAAATGTGAATGTGTTACTGCAAAAATGTTGATTTAAATTTAGTTTCAGGATAAGGGTGATTGCATCATTTCAACAAGTTAATTGACATTTTCTTGCAAGATTAGGGAGAGTGGATGCCTAGAAAGAAGTTTACTTAAAATTAGTTTTAGGTTTCAGAGAGTAGATTCCTGAAAAAAAATGTGTTTGTTTTATGAAAAATGTGAGTGTGTTACTGCAAAAAGTTGATTTAAATTTCGTTTTTGGATAAGGGTGATTGCAATATTGCAACAAGTAAATTGAAATTTTCTTGCAAGATTAGGGAGAGTGGATGCCTAGAAAGATGTTTTTTACAAATTCGTTTTAGGTTCCAGAGAGTGGATTCCTGAAAAAAAAATTTTGTTTCATGAAAAATGTGAGTGTGTTACTGCAAAAAAGCTGATTTAAATTTAGTTTCAGGATAGGCGTGAATGCATCATTTCAACAAGTTAATTGAAATTTTCTTGCAGGATTAGGGCGAGTGGACGCCTAGAAAGAAATTTTTAAAAAATTAGTAGAAGGTTTCACAGAGTGGATTCCTGAAAAAAAATGTGTTTGTTTTATGAAAAATGTGAGTGTGTTACTGCAAAAAAGTTGATTTAAATTTAGTTTCAGGATAGGCGTGATTGCATTATTTCAACTAGTTAATTGAAATTTTCTTGCACGATTAGGGAGAGTGGATGCATAGAAAGAGGTTTTTTTAAAATTCGTTTTAGGCTCCAGAGAGTTGATTCCTGAAAAAAAAAAGTGTTTTGTTCATGAAAAATGTGAGTGTGTTACTGCAAAAAAGTTGATTAAAATGTTGTTTTTGGATAAGGGTAATTGCAATATTTCAATAAGTTAATTGAAATTTTCTTGCACGATTAGGGAGAGTGGATGCCTAGAAAGATGTTTTTTTAAATTAGTTTTAGATTTCAGAGAGTAGATTCCTGAAAAAATAATTGTTTGTTTTATGAAAAATGTGAGTGTGTTACTGCAAAAAAGTTGATTTTAATTTAGTTTCAGGATAGGCGTGAATGCATCATTTCAAAAAGTCAATTAAAATTTTCTTGCACGATTAGGGACAGTGGATGCCTAGAAAGATGTTTTTTTTAAATTAGTTTTAGGTTTCAGAGAGTAGATTCCTGAAAAAAATGTGTTTGCTTTATGAAAAATGTGAGTGTGTTACTGCTAAAAAGTTGATTTAAATTTCGTTTTTGGATAAGAGTGATTGCAATATTTCAACAAGTCAATTGAAATTTTCTTGCACAATTAGGGACAGTGGATGCCTAGAAAGATCTTTTTTTTAAATTAGTTTTAGGTTCCAGAGAGTGGATTCCTGAAAAAGTATTGTTTGTTTTATGAAAAATGTGAGTGTGTTACTGCAAACAAGTTGATTTTAATTTAGTTTCAGGATAGGCGTGAATGCATCATTTCAACAAGTCAATTGAAATTTTCTTGCACGATTAGGGACAGTGGATGCCTAGAAAGATGTTTTTTTTAAATTAGTTTTAGGTTTCAGAGAGTAGATTCCTGAAAAAATGTGTTTGTTTTATGAAAAATGTGAGTGTGTTACTGCTAAAAAGTTGATTTAAATTTCGTTTTTGGATAAGGGTGATTGCAATATTTCAACTAGTTAATTGAAATTTTCTTGCACGATTAGGGAGAGTGGATACATAGAAAGATGTTTTTTTTAATTCGTTTTAGGTTCCAGAGAGTTGATTAAAAAAAATGTGTTTTTTTCATGACAAATGTGAGTGTGTTACTGCAAAAAAGTTGATTTAAATTTCGTTTTCGGATAAGGGTGATTGCAATATTTCAACAAGTTAATTGAAATTTTCTTGCAAAATTAGGGAGAGTGGATGCCTACAAAGATGTATTTTAAAAATTAGTTTTAGGTTCCAGAGAGTGGATTCCTGAAAAAATAATTGTTTGTTTTATGAAAAATGTGAGTGTGTTACTGCAAAAAAGTTGATTTTAATTTAGTTTCAGGATAGGAGTGAATGCATCATTTCAACAAGTCAATTGAAATTTTCTTGCACGATCAGGAACAGTGGATGCCTAGAAAGATGTTTTTTTAAATTAGTTTTAGGTTTCAGAGAGTAGATTCCTGAAAAAAATGTATTTGTATTATGAAAAATGTGAGTGTGTTACTGCAAAAAAGTTGATTTAAATTTCGTTTTTGGAAAAGGGGGATTGCAATATTTCAACAAGTTAATTGAAATTTTCTTGCAAGATTAGGGAGAGTGGATGCCTAGAAAGATGTTTTTTACAAATTTGTTTTAGGTTCCAGAGAGTGGATTCCTGAAAAAAAATTGTTTGTTTCATGAAAAATCTGAGTGTGTTACTGCAAAAAAGCTGATTTAAATTTAGTTTCAGGATAGGCGTGAATGCATCATTTCAACAAGTTAATTGAAATTTTCTTGCAAGATTAGGGAGATTGGATGCCTAGAAAGATGTTTTTTAAAAATTAGTTTTAGGTTTCAGAGAGTAGATTCCTGAACAAAAATGTGCTTGTTTTTTAAAAAAAAGGTGAGTGTGTTACTGCAAAAAATTTGATTTAAATTTAGTTTCAGGATAGGGGTGATTGCAATATTTCAACAAGTTAATTGAAATTTTATTGCAAGAATAGGGACAGTGGATGCCTAGAAAGATGTTTTTTAAAAATTAGTTTTAGGTTCCAGAGAGTGGATTCCTGAAAAAAAAATTTTTGTTTTATAAAAAAATGTGAGTGTGTTTCTGCAAAAAAGTTGATTTAAATTTAGTTTCAGGATAGGCGTGAATGCATCATTTCAACAAGTTAATTGAAATTTTCTTGCAAGATTAAGGAGAGTGGATGCCTAGAAAGAAGTTTATTTAAAATTAGTTTTAGGTTTCAGAGAGTAGATTCCTGAAAAAAAATGTGTTTGTTTTATGAAAAATGTGAGTGTGTTACTGCAAAAAGTTGATTTAAATTTTGTTTTTGGATAATTAGTTTTAGGTTTCAGAGAGTAGATTCCTGAAAAAAAATGTGTTTGTTTTATAAAAAATGTGAGTGTGTTACTGCAAAAAAGTTGATTTAAATTTTGTTTTTGAATAAGGGTGATTGCAATATTTCAACAAGTTAATTGATTAGGGAGAGTGGATGCCTAGAAAGAATTTTTTTAAAAATTAATTTTAGGTTTCAGAGAGTAGATTCCTGAAAAAATGTGTTTGTTTTATGAAAAATGTGAGTGTGTTACTGCAAAAAGTTGATTTAAATTTCGTTTTTGGATAAGGGTGATTGCAATATTTCAACTAGTTAATTGAAATTTTCTTGCACGATTAGGGAGTGTGGATACATAGAAAGATGTTTTTTTTAATTTCTTTTAGGTTCCAGAGAGTTGATTAAAAAAATGTGTTTTTTTCATGACAAATGTGAGTGTGTTACTGCAAAAAAGTTGATTTAAATTTCGTTTTCGGATAAGGGTGATTGCAATATTTCAACAAGTTAATTGAAATTTTCTTGCAAAATTAGGGAGAGTGGATGCCTACAAAGATGTATTTTAAAAATTAGTTTTAGGTTCCAGAGAGTGGATTCCTGAAAAAATAATTGTTTGTTTTATGAAAAATGTGAGTGTGTTACTGCAAAAAAGTTGATTTTAATTTAGTTTCAGGATAGGAGTGAATGCATCATTTCAACAAGTCAATTGAAATTTTCTTGCACGATTAGTGACAGCGGATGCCTAGATTGATGTTTTTTTAAATTAGTTTTAGGTTTCAGAGAGTAGATTCCTAAAAAAATGTGTTTGTTTTATGAAAATTGTGAGTGTGTTACTGCAAAAAAGTTGATTTTAATTTAGTTTCAGGATAGGAGTGAATGCATCATTTCAACAAGTTAATTGAAATTTTCTTGCAAGATTAGGGAGAGTGGATGCCTAGAAAGATGTTTTTTTTAAATTAGTTTTAGGTTTCAGAGAGTAGATTCCTGAAAAAAATGTGTTTGTTTTATGAAAAATGTGAGTGTGTTACTGCTAAAAAGTTGATTTAAATTTCGTTTTTGGATAAGGGTGATTGCAATATTTGAACAAGTTAATTGAAATTTTCTTGCAAGATTAGGGAGAGTGGATGCCTAGAAAGACATTTTAAAAAAATTAGTAGAAGGATTCAGAGAGTGGATTCCTGAAAAAAAATGTGTTTGTTTTATGAAAAATGTGAGTGTGTTACTGCAAAAAAGTTGATTTAAATGTAGTTTTTGGATAAGGGTGATTGCAATATTTCAACAAGTTAATTGAAATTTTCTTGCAAGATTAAGGAGAGTGGATGCCTAGAAAGAAATTTTAAAAAAATGAGTAGAAGGATTCAGAGAGTGGATTCCTGAAAAAAATGTGTTTGTTTTATAAAAAATGTGAGTGTGTTACTGCAAAAAAATTGATTTAAATTTCGTTTTTGGATAAGGGTGATTGCAATATTTCAACAAGTTAATTGAAATTTTCTTGCAAGATTAGGGAGAAGGGATGCCTAGAAAGAAGTTTATTTAAAATTAGTTTTAGGTCTCAGAGAGTAGATTCCTGAAAAAAAATGTGTTTGTTTTATGAAAAATGTGAGTGTGTTACTGCAAAAAAGTTGATTTAAATGTCGTTTTTGGATAAGGGTGATTGCAATATTTGAACAAGTTAATTGAAATTTTCTTGCAAGATTAGGGAGAGTGGATGCCTAAAAAGAAGTTTTTTAAAAATGAGTAGAAGGATTCAGAGAGTAGATTCCTGAAAAAAATGTGTTTGTTTTATGAAAAATGTGAGTGTGTTAATGCAAAAAAGTTGATTTAAATGTCATTTTTGGATAAGGGTGATTGCAATATTTCAACAAGTTAATTGAAATTTTCTTGCAAGATTAGGGAGAGTGGATGCCTAGAAAGAAATTTAAAAAAAATGAGTAGAAGGTTTCAGAGAGTGGATTCCTGAAAAAAATGTTGTTTGTTTTATAAAAAATGTGAATGTGTTACTGCAAAAATGTTGATTTAAATTTAGTTTCAGGATAAGGGTGATTGCATCATTTCAACAAGTTAATTGACATTTTCTTGCAAGATTAGGGAGAGTGGATGCCTAGAAAGAAGTTTACTTAAAATTAGTTTTAGGTTTCAGAGAGTAGATTCCTGAAAAAAAATGTGTTTGTTTTATGAAAAATGTGAGTGTGTTACTGCAAAAAGTTGATTTAAATTTCGTTTTTGGATAAGGGTGATTGCAATATTTCAACAAGTTAATTGAAATTTTCTTGCAAGATTAGGGAGAAGGGATGCCTAGAAAGAAGTTTATTTAAAATTAGTTTTAGGTCTCAGAGAGTAGATTCCTGAAAAAAAATGTGTTTGTTTTATGAAAAATGTGAGTGTGTTACTGCAAAAAAGTTGATTTAAATGTCGTTTTTGGATAAGGGTGATTGCAATATTTGAACAAGTTAATTGAAATTTTCTTGCAAGATTAGGGAGAGTGGATGCCTAAAAAGAAGTTTTTTAAAAATGAGTAGAAGGATTCAGAGAGTGGATTCCTGAAAAAAAATGTGTTTGTTTTATGAAAAATGTGAGTGTGTTACTGCAAAAAAGTTGATTTAAATGTCGTTTTTGGATAAGGGTGATTGCAATATTTCAACAAGTTAATTGAAATTTTCTTGCAAGATTAGGGAGAGTGGATGCCTAGAAAGATGTTTTTAAAAAATTAGTTTTAGGTTTCAGAGAGCAGATTCCTGAACAAAAATGTGTTTCTTTTTGAAAAATGTGTGTGTTACTGCAAAAAAGTTGATTTAAATTTCGTTTTTGGATAAGTGTGATTGCAATATTTCAACAAGTTAATTGAAATTTTCTTGCAAGATTAGGGACAGTGGATGCCTAGAAAGATGTTTTTAAAAAATTAGTTTTAGGTTCCAGCGAGTGGATTCCTGAAAAAAAATTGTTTGTTTTACGAAAAATGTGAGTGTGTTACTGCAAAAAAGTTGATTTAAATTTAGTTTCAGGATAGGCGTGAATGCATCATTTCAACAAGTTAATTGAAATTTTCTTGCAAGATTAGGGAGAGTGGATACCTAGAAAGCAATTTTTAAAAAATTAGTAGAAGGATTCAGAGAGTGGATTCCTGAAAAAAAATGTGTTTGTTTTATGAAAATTGTGAGTGTGTTAATGCAAAAAAGTTGATTTAAATATAGTTTCAGGATAGGCGTGAATGTAATATTTCAACAAGTTCATTGAAATTTTCTTGCAAGATTAGGGAGAGTGGATGCCTAGAAAGATGTTTTAAAAAAATTAGTTTTAGGTTTCAGAGAGTAGATTCCTGAACAAAAATGTATTTGTTTTATGAAAAATGTGAGTGTGTTACTGCAAAAAAGTTGATTTAAATTTTGTTTTTGGATAAGGGTGATTGCAGTATTTCAACAAGTTCATTGAAATTTTCTTGCAAGATTAGGGAGAGTGGATGCCTAGAAAGATGTTTTAAAAAAATTAGTTTTAGGTTTCAGAGAGTTGATTCCTGAAAAAAATGTGTTTGTTTTATGAAAAATGTGAGTGTGTTAATGCAAAAAATTTGATTTAAATTTCGTTTTTGGATAAGGGTGATTGCATTATTTCAACAAATTAATAAAAATGTTCTTGCAAGATTAGGGAGAGTGGATGCCTAGAAAGATGTTTTTTAAAAATTAGTTTAGGTTCCAGCGAGTGGATTCCTGAAAAAAAATTGTTTGTTGTATGAAAAATGTGAGTGTGTTACTGCAAAAAAGTTGATTTAAATTTAGTTTCAGGATAGGCGTGAATGATTCATTTCAACAAGTTAATTGAAATGTTCTTGCAAGATTAGGGAGAGTGGATGCGTAGAAAGAAATTTTTTAAAAATGAGTAGAAGGTTTCAGAGAGTGGATTCCTGAAAAAAATGTGTTTGTTTTATGAAAAATGTGAGTGTGTTACTGCAAAAATGTTGATTTAAATTTAGTTTCAGGATAGGCATGAATGCATTATTTCAACAAGTTAATTGACATTTTTTTGCAAGATTAGGGAGAGTGGATGCCTAGAAAGAAGTTTATTTAAAATTAGTTTCAGGTTTCAGAGAGTGTATTCCTGAAATAAAATCTGGTAATTTTATGAAAAATGTGAGTGTGTTACTGCTAAAAAGTTGATTTAAATTTCGTTTTTGGATAAGGGTGATTGCAATATTTCAACAAGTCAATTGAAATTTTCTTGCACGATTAGGGACAGTGGATGCCTAGAAAGATGTTTTTTTAAAATTAGTTTTAGGTTTCAGAGAGTAGATTCCTGAAAAAAATGTGTTTGTTTTATGAAAAATGTGAGTGTGTTACTGCAAAAAGTTGATTTAAATTTCGTTTTTGGATAAGGGTGATTGCAATATTTCAACAAGTTAATTGAAATTTTCTTGCAAGATTAGGGAGAGTGGATGCCTAGAAAGATGTTTTTTACAAATTCGTTATAGGTTCCAGAGAGTGAATTCCTGAAAAAAAAATTATTTGTTTCATGAAAAATGTGAGTGTGTTACTGCAAAAAAGTTGATTTAAATTTAGTTTCAGGATAGGCGTGAATGCATCATTTCAACAAGTTAATTGAAATTTTCTTGCAAGATTAGGGAGAGTGGATGCCTAGAAAGAAATTTAAAAAAAATGAGTAGAAGGTTTCAGAGAGTGGATTCCTGAAAAAAATGTTGTTTGTTTTATAAAAAATGTGAATGTGTTACTGCAAAAATGTTGATTTAAATTTAGTTTCAGGATAAGGGTGATTGCATCATTTCAACAAGTTAATTGACATTTTCTTGCAAGATTAGGGAGAGTGGATGCCTAGAAAGAAGTTTACTTAAAATTAGTTTTAGGTTTCAGAGAGTAGATTCCTGAAAAAAAATGTGTTTGTTTTATGAAAAATGTGAGTGTGTTACTGCAAAAAGTTGATTTAAATTTCGTTTTTGGATAAGGGTGATTGCAATATTGCAACAAGTAAATTGAAATTTTCTTGCAAGATTAGGGAGAGTGGATGCCTAGAAAGATGTTTTTTACAAATTCGTTTTAGGTTCCAGAGAGTGGATTCCTGAAAAAAAAAATTTTGTTTCATGAAAAATGTGAGTGTGTTACTGCAAAAAAGCTGATTTAAATTTAGTTTCAGGATAGGCGTGAATGCATCATTTCAACAAGTTAATTGAAATTTTCTTGCAGGATTAGGGCGAGTGGACGCCTAGAAAGAAATTTTTAAAAAATTAGTAGAAGGTTTCACAGAGTGGATTCCTGAAAAAAAATGTGTTTGTTTTATGAAAAATGTGAGTGTGTTACTGCAAAAAAGTTGATTTAAATTTAGTTTCAGGATAGGCGTGATTGCATTATTTCAACTAGTTAATTGAAATTTTCTTGCACGATTAGGGAGAGTGGATGCATAGAAAGAGGTTTTTTTAAAATTCGTTTTAGGCTCCAGAGAGTTGATTCCTGAAAAAAAAATGTGTTTTGTTCATGAAAAATGTGAGTGTGTTACTGCAAAAAAGTTGATTAAAATGTTGTTTTTGGATAAGGGTAATTGCAATATTTCAATAAGTTAATTGAAATTTTCTTGCACGATTAGGGAGAGTGGATGCCTAGAAAGATGTTTTTTTAAATTAGTTTTAGATTTCAGAGAGTAGATTCCTGAAAAAATAATTGTTTGTTTTA
The DNA here is from genome assembly GCF_964263255.1 of Lissotriton vulgaris. Classification (NCBI taxonomy): domain Eukaryota; kingdom Metazoa; phylum Chordata; class Amphibia; order Caudata; family Salamandridae; genus Lissotriton; species Lissotriton vulgaris. Next base: position 244,074,037 of record NC_141688.1, on the reverse strand, counting down.
TGAAAAATGTGAGTGTGTTACTGCAAAAAAGTTGATTTTAATTTAGTTTCAGGATAGGCGTGAATGCATCATTTCAAAAAGTCAATTAAAATTTTCTTGCACGATTAGGGACAGTGGATGCCTAGAAAGATGTTTTTTTAAAATTAGTTTTAGGTTTCAGAGAGTAGATTCCTGAAAAAAATTTGTTTGTTTGATGAAAAATGTGAGTGTGTTACTGCTAAAAAGTTGATTTAAATTTCGTTTATGAATAAGGGTGATTGCAATATTTCAACAAGTCAATTGAAATTTTCTTGCACGATTAGGGACAGTGGATGCCTAGAAAGATGTTTTTTTTCAAAATTAGTTTTAGGTTTCAGAGAGTAGATTCCTGAAAAAAATGTGTTTGTTTTGTGAAAAATGTGAGTGTGTTACTGCTAAAAAGTTGATTTAAATTTTGTTTTTGGATAAGGGTGATTGCAATATTTCAACAAGTCAATTGAAATTTTCTTGCACAATTAGGGACAGTGGATGCCTAGAAAGATGTTTTTTTAAAATTAGTTTTAGGTTCCAGAGAGTAGATTCCTGAAAAAATAATTGTTTGTTTTATGAAAAATGTGAGTGTGTTACTGCAAAAAAGTTGATTTTAATTTAGTTTCAGGATAGGCGTGAATGCATCATTTCAAAAAGTCAATTAAAATTTTCTTGCACGATTAGGGACAGTGGATGCCTAGAAAGATGTTTTTTTAAAATTAGTTTTAGGTTTCAGAGAGTAGATTCCTGAAAAAAATTTGTTTGTTTGATGAAAAATGTGAGTGTGTTACTGCTAAAAAGTTGATTTAAATTTCGTTTATGAATAAGGGTGATTGCAATATTTCAACAAGTCAATTGAAATTTTCTTGCACGATTAGGGACAGTGGATGCCTAGAAAGATGTTTTTTTTCAAAATTAGTTTTAGGTTTCAGAGAGTAGATTCCTGAAAAAAATGTGTTTGTTTTGTGAAAAATGTGAGTGTGTTACTGCTAAAAAGTTGATTTAAATTTTGTTTTTGGATAAGGGTGATTGCAATATTTCAACAAGTCAATTGAAATTTTCTTGCACAATTAGGGACAGTGGATGCCTAGAAAGATGTTTTTTTAAAATTAGTTTTAGGTTCCAGAGAGTGGATTCCTGAAAAAATTATTGTTTGTTTTATGAAAAATGTGAGTGTGTTACTGCAAACAAGTTGATTTTAATTTAGTTTCAGGATACGCGTGAATGCATCATTTCAACAAGTCAATTGAAATTTTCTTGCACGATTAGGGACAGTGGATGCCTAGAAAGAAGTTTATTTAAAATTAGTTTCAGGTTTCAGAGAGTGTATTCCTGAAATAAAATCTGGTCATTTTATGAAAAATGTGAGTGTGTTACTGCTAAAAAGTTGATTTAAATTTCGTTTTTGGATAAGGGTGATTGCAATATTTCAACAAGTCAATTGAAATTTTCTTGCACGATTAGGGACAGTGGATGCCTAGAAAGATGTTTTTTTAAAATTAGTTTTAGGTTTCAGAGAGTAGATTCCTGAAAAAAATGTGTTTGTTTTATGAAAAATGTGAGTGTGTTACTGCAAAAAGTTGATTTAAATTTCGTTTTTGGATAAGGGTGATTGCAATATTTCAACAAGTTAATTGAAATTTTCTTGCAAGATTAGGGAGAGTGGATGCCTAGAAAGATGTTTTTTACAAATTCGTTATAGGTTCCAGAGAGTGAATTCCTGAAAAAAAAATTATTTGTTTCATGAAAAATGTGAGTGTGTTACTGCAAAAAAGTTGATTTAAATTTAGTTTCAGGATAGGCGTGAATGCATCATTTCAACAAGTTAATTGAAATTTTCTTGCAAGATTAGGGAGAGTGGATGCCTAGAAAGAAATTTAAAAAAAATGAGTAGAAGGTTTCAGAGAGTGGATTCCTGAAAAAAATGTTGTTTGTTTTATAAAAAATGTGAATGTGTTACTGCAAAAATGTTGATTTAAATTTAGTTTCAGGATAAGGGTGATTGCATCATTTCAACAAGTTAATTGACATTTTCTTGCAAGATTAGGGAGAGTGGATGCCTAGAAAGAAGTTTACTTAAAATTAGTTTTAGGTTTCAGAGAGTAGATTCCTGAAAAAAAATGTGTTTGTTTTATGAAAAATGTGAGTGTGTTACTGCAAAAAGTTGATTTAAATTTCGTTTTTGGATAAGGGTGATTGCAATATTGCAACAAGTAAATTGAAATTTTCTTGCAAGATTAGGGAGAGTGGATGCCTAGAAAGATGTTTTTTACAAATTCGTTTTAGGTTCCAGAGAGTGGATTCCTGAAAAAAAAAATTTTGTTTCATGAAAAATGTGAGTGTGTTACTGCAAAAAAGCTGATTTAAATTTAGTTTCAGGATAGGCGTGAATGCATCATTTCAACAAGTTAATTGAAATTTTCTTGCAGGATTAGGGCGAGTGGACGCCTAGAAAGAAATTTTTAAAAAATTAGTAGAAGGTTTCACAGAGTGGATTCCTGAAAAAAAATGTGTTTGTTTTATGAAAAATGTGAGTGTGTTACTGCAAAAAAGTTGATTTAAATTTAGTTTCAGGATAGGCGTGATTGCATTATTTCAACTAGTTAATTGAAATTTTCTTGCACGATTAGGGAGAGTGGATGCATAGAAAGAGGTTTTTTTAAAATTCGTTTTAGGCTCCAGAGAGTTGATTCCTGAAAAAAAAAAGTGTTTTGTTCATGAAAAATGTGAGTGTGTTACTGCAAAAAAGTTGATTAAAATGTTGTTTTGGGATAAGGGTAATTGCAATATTTCAATAAGTTAATTGAAATTTTCTTGCACGATTAGGGAGAGTGGATGCCTAGAAAGATGTTTTTTTAAATTAGTTTTAGATTTCAGAGAGTAGATTCCTGAAAAAATAATTGTTTGTTTTATGAAAAATGTGAGTGTGTTACTGCAAAAAAGTTGATTTTAATTTAGTTTCAGGATAGGCGTGAATGCATCATTTCAAAAAGTCAATTAAAATTTTCTTGCACGATTAGGGACAGTGGATGCCTAGAAAGATGTTTTTTTTAAATTAGTTTTAGGTTTCAGAGAGTAGATTCCTGAAAAAAATGTGTTTGCTTTATGAAAAATGTGAGTGTGTTACTGCTAAAAAGTTGATTTAAATTTCGTTTTTGGATAAGAGTGATTGCAATATTTCAACAAGTCAATTGAAATTTTCTTGCACAATTAGGGACAGTGGATGCCTAGAAAGATCTTTTTTTTAAATTAGTTTTAGGTTCCAGAGAGTGGATTCCTGAAAAAGTATTGTTTGTTTTATGAAAAATGTGAGTGTGTTACTGCAAACAAGTTGATTTTAATTTAGTTTCAGGATAGGCGTGAATGCATCATTTCAACAAGTCAATTGAAATTTTCTTGCACGATTAGGGACAGTGGATGCCTAGAAAGATGTTTTTTTTAAATTAGTTTTAGGTTTCAGAGAGTAGATTCCTGAAAAAATGTGTTTGTTTTATGAAAAATGTGAGTGTGTTACTGCTAAAAAGTTGATTTAAATTTCGTTTTTGGATAAGGGTGATTGCAATATTTCAACTAGTTAATTGAAATTTTCTTGCACGATTAGGGAGAGTGGATACATAGAAAGATGTTTTTTTTAATTCGTTTTAGGTTCCAGAGAGTTGATTAAAAAAAATGTGTTTTTTTCATGACAAATGTGAGTGTGTTACTGCAAAAAAGTTGATTTAAATTTCGTTTTCGGATAAGGGTGATTGCAATATTTCAACAAGTTAATTGAAATTTTCTTGCAAAATTAGGGAGAGTGGATGCCTACAAAGATGTATTTTAAAAATTAGTTTTAGGTTCCAGAGAGTGGATTCCTGAAAAAATAATTGTTTGTTTTATGAAAAATGTGAGTGTGTTACTGCAAAAAAGTTGATTTTAATTTAGTTTCAGGATAGGAGTGAATGCATCATTTCAACAAGTCAATTGAAATTTTCTTGCACGATCAGGAACAGTGGATGCCTAGAAAGATGTTTTTTTAAATTAGTTTTAGGTTTCAGAGAGTAGATTCCTGAAAAAAATGTGTTTGTTTTATGAAAAATGTGAGTGTGTTACTGCAAAAAAGTTGATTTAAATTTTGTTTTTGGAAAAGGGGGATTGCAATATTTCAACAAGTTAATTGAAATTTTCTTGCAAGATTAGGGAGAGTGGATGCCTAGAAAGATGTTTTTTACAAATTTGTTTTAGGTTCCAGAGAGTGGATTCCTGAAAAAAAATTGTTTGTTTCATGAAAAATCTGAGTGTGTTACTGCAAAAAAGCTGATTTAAATTTAGTTTCAGGATAGGCGTGAATGCATCATTTCAACAAGTTAATTGAAATTTTCTTGCAAGATTAGGGAGATTGGATGCCTAGAAAGATGTTTTTTAAAAATTAGTTTTAGGTTTCAGAGAGTAGATTCCTGAACAAAAATGTGCTTGTTTTATAAAAAAAGGTGAGTGTGTTACTGCAAAAAATTTGATTTAAATTTAGTTTCAGGATAGGGGTGATTGCAATATTTCAACAAGTTAATTGAAATTTTATTGCAAGAATAGGGACAGTGGATGCCTAGAAAGATGTTTTTTAAAAATTAGTTTTAGGTTCCAGAGAGTGGATTCCTGAAAAAAAAAATTTTGTTTTATAAAAAAATGTGAGTGTGTTTCTGCAAAAAAGTTGATTTAAATTTAGTTTCAGGATAGGCGTGAATGCATCATTTCAACAAGTTAATTGAAATTTTCTTGCAAGATTAAGGAGAGTGGATGCCTAGAAAGAAGTTTATTTAAAATTAGTTTTAGGTTTCAGAGAGTAGATTCCTGAAAAAAAATGTGTTTGTTTTATGAAAAATGTGAGTGTGTTACTGCAAAAAGTTGATTTAAATTTTGTTTTTGGATAATTAGTTTTAGGTTTCAGAGAGTAGATTCCTGAAAAAAAATGTGTTTGTTTTATAAAAAATGTGAGTGTGTTACTGCAAAAAAGTTGATTTAAATTTTGTTTTCGGATAAGGGTGATTGCAATATTTCAACAAGTAAATTGAAATTTTCTTGCAAGATTAGGGAGAGTGGATGCCTAGAAAGATGTTTTTTACAAATTTGTTTTAGGTTCCAGAGAGTGGATTCCTGAAAAAAAAAATTTTGTTTCATGAAAAATGTGAGTGTGTTACTGCAAAAAAGCTGATTTAAATTTAGTTTCAGGATAGGCGTGAATGCATCATTTCAACAAGTTAATTGAAATTTTCTTGCACGATCAGGAACAGTGGATGCCTAGAAAGATGTTTTTTTAAATTAGTTTTAGGTTTCAGAGAGTAGATTCCTGAAAAAAAATGTGTTTGTTTTATGAAAAATGTGAGTGTGTTACTGCAAAAAAGTTGATTTAAATTTAGTTTCAGGATAGGCGTGATTGCATTATTTCAACTAGTTAATTGAAATTTTCTTGCACGATTAGGGAGAGTGGATGCATAGAAAGAGGTTTTTTTAAAATTCGTTTTAGGCTCCAGAGAGTTGATTCCTGAAAAAAAAATGTGTTTTGTTCATGAAAAATGTGAGTGTGTTACTGCAAAAAAGTTGATTAAAATGTTGTTTTTGGATAAGGGTAATTGCAATATTTCAATAAGTTAATTGAAATTTTCTTGCACGATTAGGGAGAGTGGATGCCTAGAAAGATGTTTTTTTAAATTAGTTTTAGATTTCAGAGAGTAGATTCCTGAAAAAATAATTGTTTGTTTTATGAAAAATGTGAGTGTGTTACTGCAAAAAAGTTGATTTTAATTTAGTTTCAGGATAGGCGTGAATGCATCATTTCAAAAAGTCAATTAACATTTTCTTGCACGATTAGGGACAGTGGATGCCTAGAAAGATGTTTTTTTAAAATTAGTTTTAGGTTTCAGAGAGTAGATTCCTGAAAAAAATTTGTTTGTTTGATGAAAAATGTGAGTGTGTTACTGCTAAAAAGTTGATTTAAATTTCGTTTATGAATAAGGGTGATTGCAATATTTCAACAAGTCAATTGAAATTTTCTTGCACGATTAGGGACAGTGGATGCCTAGAAAGATGTTTTTTTTCAAAATTAGTTTTAGGTTTCAGAGAGTAGATTCCTGAAAAAAATGTGTTTGTTTTGTGAAAAATGTGAGTGTGTTACTGCTAAAAAGTTGATTTAAATTTTGTTTTTGGATAAGGGTGATTGCAATATTTCAACAAGTCAATTGAAATTTTCTTGCACAATTAGGGACAGTGGATGCCTAGAAAGATGTTTTTTTAAAATTAGTTTTAGGTTCCAGAGAGTGGATTCCTGAAAAAATTATTGTTTGTTTTATGAAAAATGTGAGTGTGTTACTGCAAACAAGTTGATTTTAATTTAGTTTCAGGATACGCGTGAATGCATCATTTCAACAAGTCAATTGAAATTTTCTTGCACGATTAGGGACAGTGGATGCCTAGAAAGAAGTTTATTTAAAATTAGTTTCAGGTTTCAGAGAGTGTATTCCTGAAATAAAATCTGGTCATTTTATGAAAAATGTGAGTGTGTTACTGCTAAAAAGTTGATTTAAATTTCGTTTTTGGATAAGGGTGATTGCAATATTTCAACAAGTCAATTGAAATTTTCTTGCACGATTAGGGACAGTGGATGCCTAGAAAGATGTTTTTTTAAAATTAGTTTTAGGTTTCAGAGAGTAGATTCCTGAAAAAAATGTGTTTGTTTTATGAAAAATGTGAGTGTGTTACTGCAAAAAGTTGATTTAAATTTCGTTTTTGGATAAGGGTGATTGCAATATTTCAACAAGTTAATTGAAATTTTCTTGCAAGATTAGGGAGAGTGGATGCCTAGAAAGATGTTTTTTACAAATTCGTTATAGGTTCCAGAGAGTGAATTCCTGAAAAAAAAATTATTTGTTTCATGAAAAATGTGAGTGTGTTACTGCAAAAAAGTTGATTTAAATTTAGTTTCAGGATAGGCGTGAATGCATCATTTCAACAAGTTAATTGAAATTTTCTTGCAAGATTAGGGAGAGTGGATGCCTAGAAAGAAATTTAAAAAAAATGAGTAGAAGGTTTCAGAGAGTGGATTCCTGAAAAAAATGTTGTTTGTTTTATAAAAAATGTGAATGTGTTACTGCAAAAATGTTGATTTAAATTTAGTTTCAGGATAAGGGTGATTGCATCATTTCAACAAGTTAATTGACATTTTCTTGCAAGATTAGGGAAAGTGGATGCCTAGAAAGAAGTTTACTTAAAATTAGTTTTAGGTTTCAGAGAGTAGATTCCTGAAAAAAAATGTGTTTGTTTTATGAAAAATGTGAGTGTGTTACTGCAAAAAGTTGATTTAAATTTCGTTTTTGGATAAGGGTGATTGCAATATTGCAACAAGTAAATTGAAATTTTCTTGCAAGATTAGGGAGAGTGGATGCCTAGAAAGATGTTTTTTACAAATTCGTTTTAGGTTCCAGAGAGTGGATTCCTGAAAAAAAAAATTTTGTTTCATGAAAAATGTGAGTGTGTTACTGCAAAAAAGCTGATTTAAATTTAGTTTCAGGATAGGCGTGAATGCATCATTTCAACAGGTTAATTGAAATTTTCTTGCAGGATTAGGGCGAGTGGACGCCTAGAAAGAAATTTTTAAAAAATTAGTAGAAGGTTTCACAGAGTGGATTCCTGAAAAAAAATGTGTTTGTTTTATGAAAAATGTGAGTGTGTTACTGCAAAAAAGTTGATTTAAATTTAGTTTCAGGATAGGCGTGATTGCATTATTTCAACTAGTTAATTGAAATTTTCTTGCACGATTAGGGAGAGTGGATGCATAGAAAGAGGTTTTTTTAAAATTCGTTTTAGGCTCCAGAGAGTTGATTCCTGAAAAAAAAAAGTGTTTTGTTCATGAAAAATGTGAGTGTGTTACTGCAAAAAAGTTGATTAAAATGTTGTTTTTGGATAAGGGTAATTGCAATATTTCAATAAGTTAATTGAAATTTTCTTGCACGATTAGGGAGAGTGGATGCCTAGAAAGATGTTTTTTTAAATTAGTTTTAGATTTCAGAGAGTAGATTCCTGAAAAAATAATTGTTTGTTTTATGAAAAATGTGAGTGTGTTACTGCAAAAAAGTTGATTTTAATTTAGTTTCAGGATAGGCGTGAATGCATCATTTCAAAAAGTCAATTAAAATTTTCTTGCACGATTAGGGACAGTGGATGCCTAGAAAGATGTTTTTTTTAAATTAGTTTTAGGTTTCAGAGAGTAGATTCCTGAAAAAAATGTGTTTGCTTTATGAAAAATGTGAGTGTGTTACTGCTAAAAAGTTGATTTAAATTTCGTTTTTGGATAAGAGTGATTGCAATATTTCAACAAGTCAATTGAAATTTTCTTGCACAATTAGGGACAGTGGATGCCTAGAAAGATCTTTTTTTTAAATTAGTTTTAGGTTCCAGAGAGTGGATTCCTGAAAAAGTATTGTTTGTTTTATGAAAAATGTGAGTGTGTTACTGCAAACAAGTTGATTTTAATTTAGTTTCAGGATAGGCGTGAATGCATCATTTCAACAAGTCAATTGAAATTTTCTTGCACGATTAGGGACAGTGGATGCCTAGAAAGATGTTTTTTTTAAATTAGTTTTAGGTTTCAGAGAGTAGATTCCTGAAAAAATGTGTTTGTTTTATGAAAAATGTGAGTGTGTTACTGCTAAAAAGTTGATTTAAATTTCGTTTTTGGATAAGGGTGATTGCAATATTTCAACTAGTTAATTGAAATTTTCTTGCACGATTAGGGAGAGTGGATACATAGAAAGATGTTTTTTTTAATTCGTTTTAGGTTCCAGAGAGTTGATTAAAAAAAATGTGTTTTTTTCATGACAAATGTGAGTGTGTTACTGCAAAAAAGTTGATTTAAATTTCGTTTTCGGATAAGGGTGATTGCAATATTTCAACAAGTTAATTGAAATTTTCTTGCAAAATTAGGGAGAGTGGATGCCTACAAAGATGTATTTTAAAAATTAGTTTTAGGTTCCAGAGAGTGGATTCCTGAAAAAATAATTGTTTGTTTTATGAAAAATGTGAGTGTGTTACTGCAAAAAAGTTGATTTTAATTTAGTTTCAGGATAGGAGTGAATGCATCATTTCAACAAGTCAATTGAAATTTTCTTGCACGATCAGGAACAGTGGATGCCTAGAAAGATGTTTTTTTAAATTAGTTTTAGGTTTCAGAGAGTAGATTCCTGAAAAAAATGTGTTTGTTTTATGAAAAATGTGAGTGTGTTACTGCAAAAAAGTTGATTTAAATTTCGTTTTTGGAAAAGGGGGATTGCAATATTTCAACAAGTTAATTGAAATTTTCTTGCAAGATTAGGGAGAGTGGATGCCTAGAAAGATGTTTTTTACAAATTTGTTTTAGGTTCCAGAGAGTGGATTCCTGAAAAAAAATTGTTTGTTTCATGAAAAATCTGAGTGTGTTACTGCAAAAAAGCTGATTTCAATTTAGTTTCAGGATAGGCGTGAATGCATCATTTCAACAAGTTAATTGAAATTTTCTTGCAAGATTAGGGAGATTGGATGCCTAGAAAGATGTTTTTTAAAAATTAGTTTTAGGTTTCAGAGAGTAGATTCCTGAACAAAAATGTGCTTGTTTTATAAAAAAAGGTGAGTGTGTTACTGCAAAAAATTTGATTTAAATTTAGTTTCAGGATAGGGGTGATTGCAATATTTCAACAAGTTAATTGAAATTTTATTGCAAGAATAGGGACAGTGGATGCCTAGAAAGATGTTTTTTAAAAATTAGTTTTAGGTTCCAGAGAGTGGATTCCTGAAAAAAAAAATTTTGTTTTATAAAAAAATGTGAGTGTGTTTCTGCAAAAAAGTTGATTTAAATTTAGTTTCAGGATAGGCGTGAATGCATCATTTCAACAAGTTAATTGAAATTTTCTTGCAAGATTAAGGAGAGTGGATGCCTAGAAAGAAGTTTATTTAAAATTAGTTTTAGGTTTCAGAGAGTAGATTCCTGAAAAAAAATGTGTTTGTTTTATGAAAAATGTGAGTGTGTTACTGCAAAAAGTTGATTTAAATTTTGTTTTTGGATAATTAGTTTTAGGTTTCAGAGAGTAGATTCCTGAAAAAAAATGTGTTTGTTTTATAAAAAATGTGAGTGTGTTACTGCAAAAAAGTTGATTTAAATTTTGTTTTTGAATAAGGGTGATTGCAATATTTCAACAAGTTAATTGATTAGGGAGAGTGGATGCCTAGAAAGAATTTTTTTAAAAATTAATTTTAGGTTTCAGAGAGTAGATTCCTGAAAAAAATGTGTTTGTTTTATGAAAAATGTGAGTGTGTTACTGCAAAAAGTTGATTTAAATTTCGTTTTTGGATAAGGGTGATTGCAATATTTCAACTAGTTAATTGAAATTTTCTTGCACGATTAGGGAGAGTGGATACATAGAAAGATGTTTTTTTTAATTTGTTTTAGGTTCCAGAGAGTTGATTAAAAAAATGTGTTTTTTTCATGACAAATGTGAGTGTGTTACTGCAAAAAAGTTGATTTAAATTTCGTTTTCGGATAAGGGTGATTGCAATATTTCAACAAGTTAATTGAAATTTTCTTGCAAAATTAGGGAGAGTGGATGCCTACAAAGATGTATTTTAAAAATTAGTTTTAGGTTCCAGAGAGTGGATTCCTGAAAAAATAATTGTTTGTTTTATGAAAAATGTGAGTGTGTTACTGCAAAAAAGTTGATTTTAATTTAGTTTCAGGATAGGAGTGAATGCATCATTTCAACAAGTCAATTGAAATTTTCTTGCACGATTAGTGACAGCGGATGCCTAGATTGATGTTTTTTTAAATTAGTTTTAGGTTTCAGAGAGTAGATTCCTAAAAAAATGTGTTTGTTTTATGAAAATTGTGAGTGTGTTACTGCAAAAAAGTTGATTTTAATTTAGTTTCAGGATAGGAGTGAATGCATCATTTCAACAAGTTAATTGAAATTTTCTTGCAAGATTAGGGAGAGTGGATGCCTAGAAAGATGTTTTTTTAAAATTAGTTTTAGGTTTCAGAGAGTAGATTCCTGAAAAAAATGTGTTTGTTTTATGAAAAATGTGAGTGTGTTACTGCTAAAAAGTTGATTTAAATTTCGTTTTTGGATAAGGGTGATTGCAATATTTGAACAAGTTAATTGAAATTTTCTTGCAAGATTAGGGAGAGTGGATGCCTAGAAAGACATTTTAAAAAAATTAGTAGAAGGATTCAGAGAGTGGATTCCTGAAAAAAAATGTGTTTGTTTTATGAAAAATGTGAGTGTGTTACTGCAAAAAAGTTGATTTAAATGTAGTTTTTGGATAAGGGTGATTGCAATATTTCAACAAGTTAATTGAAATTTTCTTGCAAGATTAAGGAGAGTGGATGCCTAGAAAGAAATTTTAAAAAAATGAGTAGAAGGATTCAGAGAGTGGATTCCTGAAAAAAATGTGTTTGTTTTATAAAAAATGTGAGTGTGTTACTGCAAAAAAGTTGATTTAAATTTCGTTTTTGGATAAGGGTGATTGCAATATTTCAACAAGTTAATTGAAATTTTCTTGCAAGATTAGGGAGAAGGGATGCCTAGAAAGAAGTTTATTTAAAATTAGTTTTAGGTCTCAGAGAGTAGATTCCTGAAAAAAAATGTGTTTGTTTTATGAAAAATGTGAGTGTGTTACTGCAAAAAAGTTGATTTAAATGTCGTTTTTGGATAAGGGTGATTGCAATATTTGAACAAGTTAATTGAAATTTTCTTGCAAGATTAGGGAGAGTGGATGCCTAGAAAGATGTTTTTAAAAAATTAGTTTTAGGTTTCAGAGAGCAGATTCCTGAACAAAAATGTGTTTCTTTTTGAAAAATGTGTGTGTTACTGCAAAAAAGTTGATTTAAATTTCGTTTTTGGATAAGTGTGATTGCAATATTTCAACAAGTTAATTGAAATTTTCTTGCAAGATTAGGGACAGTGGATGCCTAGAAAGATGTTTTTAAAAAATTAGTTTTAGGTTCCAGCGAGTGGATTCCTGAAAAAAAATTGTTTGTTTTACGAAAAATGTGAGTGTGTTACTGCAAAAAAGTTGATTTAAATTTAGTTTCAGGATAGGCGTGAATGCATCATTTCAACAAGTTAATTGAAATTTTCTTGCAAGATTAGGGAGAGTGGATACCTAGAAAGCAATTTTTAAAAAATTAGTAGAAGGATTCAGAGAGTGGATTCCTGAAAAAAAATGTGTTTGTTTTATGAAAATTGTGAGTGTGTTAATGCAAAAAAGTTGATTTAAATATAGTTTCAGGATAGGCGTGAATGTAATATTTCAACAAGTTCATTGAAATTTTCTTGCAAGATTAGGGAGAGTGGATGCCTAGAAAGATGTTTTAAAAAAATTAGTTTTAGGTTTCAGAGAGTAGATTCCTGAACAAAAATGTATTTGTTTTATGAAAAATGTGAGTGTGTTACTGCAAAAAAGTTGATTTAAATTTTGTTTTTGGATAAGGGTGATTGCAGTATTTCAACAAGTTCATTGAAATTTTCTTGCAAGATTAGGGAGAGTGGATGCCTAGAAAGATGTTTTAAAAAAATTAGTTTTAGGTTTCAGAGAGTTGATTCCTGAAAAAAATGTGTTTGTTTTATGAAAAATGTGAGTGTGTTAATGCAAAAAATTTGATTTAAATTTCGTTTTTGGATAAGGGTGATTGCATTATTTCAAGAAGTTAATAAAAATTTTCTTGCAAGATTAGGGAGAGTGGATGCCTAGAAAGATGTTTTTTAAAAATTAGTTTAGGTTCCAGCGAGTGGATTCCTGAAAAAAAATTGTTTGTTGTATGAAAAATGTGAGTGTGTTACTGCAAAAAAGTTGATTTAAATTTAGTTTCAGGATAGGCGTGAATGATTCATTTCAACAAGTTAATTGAAATGTTCTTGCAAGATTAGGGAGAGTGGATGCGTAGAAAGAAATTTTTTAAAAATGAGTAGAAGGTTTCAGAGAGTGGATTCCTGAAAAAAATGTGTTTGTTTTATGAAAAATGTGAGTGTGTTACTGCAAAAATGTTGATTTAAATTTAGTTTCAGGATAGGCATGAATGCATTATTTCAACAAGTTAATTGACATTTTTTTGCAAGATTAGGGAGAGTGGATGCCTAGAAAGAAGTTTATTTAAAATTAGTTTCAGGTTTCAGAGAGTGTATTCCTGAAATAAAATCTGGTAATTTTATGAAAAATGTGAGTGTGTTACTGCTAAAAAGTTGATTTAAATTTCGTTTTTGGATAAGGGTGATTGCAATATTTCAACAAGTCAATTGAAATTTTCTTGCACGATTAGGGACAGTGGATGCCTAGAAAGATGTTTTTTTAAAATTAGTTTTAGGTTTCAGAGAGTAGATTCCTGAAAAAAATGTGTTTGTTTTATGAAAAATGTGAGTGTGTTACTGCAAAAAGTTGATTTAAATTTCGTTTTTGGATAAGGGTGATTGCAATATTTCAACAAGTTAATTGAAATTTTCTTGCAAGATTAGGGAGAGTGGATGCCTAGAAAGATGTTTTTTACAAATTCGTTATAGGTTCCAGAGAGTGAATTCCTGAAAAAAAAATTATTTGTTTCATGAAAAATGTGAGTGTGTTACTGCAAAAAAGTTGATTTAAATTTAGTTTCAGGATAGGCGTGAATGCATCATTTCAACAAGTTAATTGAAATTTTCTTGCAAGATTAGGGAGAGTGGATGCCTAGAAAGAAATTTAAAAAAAATGAGTAGAAGGTTTCAGAGAGTGGATTCCTGAAAAAAATGTTGTTTGTTTTATAAAAAATGTGAATGTGTTACTGCAAAAATGTTGATTTAAATTTAGTTTCAGGATAAGGGTGATTGCATCATTTCAACAAGTTAATTGACATTTTCTTGCAAGATTAGGGAGAGTGGATGCCTAGAAAGAAGTTTACTTAAAATTAGTTTTAGGTTTCAGAGAGTAGATTCCTGAAAAAAAATGTGTTTGTTTTATGAAAAATGTGAGTGTGTTACTGCAAAAAGTTGATTTAAATTTCGTTTTTGGATAAGGGTGATTGCAATATTGCAACAAGTAAATTGAAATTTTCTTGCAAGATTAGGGAGAGTGGATGCCTAGAAAGATGTTTTTTTAAATTAGTTTTAGATTTCACAGAGTAGATTCCTGAAAAAATAATTGTTTGTTTCATGAAAAATGTGAGTGTGTTACTGCAAAAAAGCTGATTTAAATTTAGTTTCAGGATAGGCGTGAATGCATCATTTCAACAAGTTAATTGAAATTTTCTTGCAGGATTAGGGCGAGTGGACGCCTAGAAAGAAATTTTTAAAAAATTAGTAGAAGGTTTCACAGAGTGGATTCCTGAAAAAAAATGTGTTTGTTTTATGAAAAATGTGAGTGTGTTACTGCAAAAAAGTTGATTTAAATTTAGTTTCAGGATAGGCGTGATTGCATTATTTCAACTAGTTAATTGAAATTTTCTTGCACGATTAGGGAGAGTGGATGCATAGAAAGAGGTTTTTTTAAAATTCGTTTTAGGCTCCAGAGAGTTGATTCCTGAAAAAAAAATGTGTTTTGTTCATGAAAAATGTGAGTGTGTTACTGCAAAAAAGTTGATTAAAATGTTGTTTTTGGATAAGGGTAATTGCAATATTTCAATAAGTTAATTGAAATTTTCTTGCACGATTAGGGAGAGTGGATGCCTAGAAAGATGTTTTTTTAAATTAGTTTTAGATTTCACAGAGTAGATTCCTGAAAAAATAATTGTTTGTTTTATGAAAAATGTGAGTGTGTTACTGCAAAAAAGTTGATTTTAATTTAGTTTCAGGATAGGCGTGAATGCATCATTTCAAAAAGTCAATTAAAATTTTCTTGCACGATTAGGGACAGTGGATGCCTAGAAAGATGTTTTTTTAAAATTAGTTTTAGGTTTCAGAGAGTAGATTCCTGAAAAAAATGTGTTTGTTTGATGAAAAATGTGAGTGTGTTACTGTTAAAAAGTTGATTTAAATTTCGTTTATGAATAAGGGTGATTGCAATATTTCAACAAGTCAATTGAAATTTTCTTGCACGATTAGGGACAGTGGATGCCTAGAAAGATGTTTTTTTTCAAAATTAGTTTTAGGTTTCAGAGAGTAGATTCCTGAAAAAAATGTGTTTGTTTTGTGAAAAATGTGAGTGTGTTACTGCTAAAAAGTTGATTTAAATTTCGTTTTTGGATAAGGGTGATTGCAATATTTCAACAAGTCAATTGAAATTTTCTTGCACAATTAGGGACAGTGGATGCCTAGAAAGATGTTTTTTTAAAATTAGTTTTAGGTTCCAGAGAGTGGATTCCTGAAAAAATTATTGTTTGTTTTATGAAAAATGTGAGTGTGTTACTGCAAACAAGCTGATTTTAATTTAGTTTCAGGATAAGCGTGAATGCATCATTTCAACAAGTCAATTGAAATTTTCTTGCACGATTAGGGACAGTGGATGCCTAGAAAGAAGTTTATTTAAAATTAGTTTCAGGTTTCAGAGAGTGTATTCCTGAAATAAAATCTGGTCATTTTATGAAAAATGTGAGTGTGTTACTGCTAAAAAGTTGATTTAAATTTCGTTTTTGGATAAGGGTGATTGCAATATTTCAACAAGTCAATTGAAATTTTCTTGCACGATTAGGGACAGTGGATGCCTAGAAAGATGTTTTTTTAAAATTAGTTTTAGGTTTCAGAGAGTAGATTCCTGAAAAAAATGTGTTTGTTTTATGAAAAATGTGAGTGTGTTACTGCAAAAAGTTGATTTAAATTTCGTTTTTGGATAAGGGTGATTGCAATATTTCAACAAGTTAATTGAAATTTTCTTGCAAGATTAGGGAGAGTGGATGCCTAGAAAGATGTTTTTTACAAATTCGTTATAGGTTCCAGAGAGTGAATTCCTGAAAAAAAAATTATTTGTTTCATGAAAAATGTGAGTGTGTTACTGCAAAAAAGTTGATTTAAATTTAGTTTCAGGATAGGCGTGAATGCATCATTTCAACAAGTTAATTGAAATTTTCTTGCAAGATTAGGGAGAGTGGATGCCTAGAAAGAAATTTAAAAAAAATGAGTAGAAGGTTTCAGAGAGTGGATTCCTGAAAAAAATGTTGTTTGTTTTATAAAAAATGTGAATGTGTTACTGCAAAAATGTTGATTTAAATTTAGTTTCAGGATAAGGGTGATTGCATCATTTCAACAAGTTAATTGACATTTTCTTGCAAGATTAGGGAGAGTGGATGCCTAGAAAGAAGTTTACTTAAAATTAGTTTTAGGTTTCAGAGAGTAGATTCCTGAAAAAAAATGTGTTTGTTTTATGAAAAATGTGAGTGTGTTACTGCAAAAAGTTGATTTAAATTTCGTTTTTGGATAAGGGTGATTGCAATATTGCAACAAGTAAATTGAAATTTTCTTGCAAGATTAGGGAGAGTGGATGCCTAGAAAGATGTTTTTTACAAATTCGTTTTAGGTTCCAGAGAGTGGATTCCTGAAAAAAAAAATTTTGTTTCATGAAAAATGTGAGTGTGTTACTGCAAAAAAGCTGATTTAAATTTAGTTTCAGGATAGGCGTGAATGCATCATTTCAACAAGTTAATTGAAATTTTCTTGCAGGATTAGGGCGAGTGGACGCCTAGAAAGAAATTTTTAAAAAATTAGTAGAAGGTTTCACAGAGTGGATTCCTGAAAAAAAATGTGTTTGTTTTATGAAAAATGTGAGTGTGTTACTGCAAAAAAGTTGATTTAAATTTAGTTTCAGGATAGGCGTGATTGCATTATTTCAACTAGTTAATTGAAATTTTCTTGCACGATTAGGGAGAGTGGATGCATAGAAAGAGGTTTTTTTAAAATTCGTTTTAGGCTCCAGAGAGTTGATTCCTGAAAAAAAAATGTGTTTTGTTCATGAAAAATGTGAGTGTGTTACTGCAAAAAAGTTGATTAAAATGTTGTTTTTGGATAAGGGTAATTGCAATATTTCAATAAGTTAATTGAAATTTTCTTGCACGATTAGGGAGAGTGGATGCCTAGAAAGATGTTTTTTTAAATTAGTTTTAGATTTCAGAGAGTAGATTCCTGAAAAAATAATTGTTTGTTTTATGAAAAATGTGAGTGTGTTACTGCAAAAAAGTTGATTTTAATTTAGTTTCAGGATAGGCGTGAATGCATCATTTCAAAAAGTCAATTAAAATTTTCTTGCACGATTAGGGACAGTGGATGCCTAGAAAGATGTTTTTTTAAAATTAGTTTTAGGTTTCAGAGAGTAGATTCCTGAAAAAAATGTGTTTGTTTTATGAAAAATGTGAGTGTGTTACTGCAAACAAGTTGATTTTAATTTAGTTTCAGGATAGGCGTGAATGCATCATTTCAACAAGTCAATTGAAATTTTCTTGCACGATTAGGGACAGTGGATGCCTAGAAAGATGTTTTTTTTAAATTAGTTTTAGGTTTCAGAGAGTAGATTCCTGAAAAAATGTGTTTGTTTTATGAAAAATGTGAGTGTGTTACTGCTAAAAAGTTGATTTAAATTTCGTTTTTGGATAAGGGTGATTGCAATATTTCAACAAGTTAATTGAAATTTTCTTGCAAGATTAGGGAGAGTGGATGCCTAGAAAGATGTTTTTTGTAAATTAGTTTTAGGTTTCAGAGAGTAGATTCCTGGAAAAATGTGTTTGTTTTATGAAAAATGTGAGTGTTTTACAGCTAAAAAGTTGATTTAAATTTCGTTTTTGGATAAGGGTGATTGCAATATTTCAACAAGTTAATTGAACTTTTCTTGCAAAATTAGGGAGAGTGGATGCCTAGAAAGATGTTTTTTAAAAATTAGTTTTAGGTTCCAGAGAGTGGATTCCTGAAAAAATAATTGTTTGTTTTATGAAAAATGTGAGTGTGTTACTGCAAAAAAGTTGATTTTAATTTAGTTTCAGGATAGGCGTGAATGCATCATTTCAACAAGTCAATTGAAATTTTCTTGCACGATTAGGGACAGTGGATGCCTAGAAAGATGTTTTTTTTAAATTAGTTTTAGGTTTCAGAGAGTAGATTCCTGAAAAAAATGTGTTTGTTTTATGAAAAATGTGAGTGTGTTACTGCTAAAAAGTTGATTTAAATTTCGTTTTTGGATAAGGGTGATTGCAATATTTCAACAAGTCATTTGAAATTTTCTTGCACGATTAGGGACAGTGGATGCCTAGAAAGATGTTTTTTTTAAATTAGTTTTAGGTTTCAGAGAGTAGATTCCTGAAAAAAAATGTCTTTGTTTTATGAAAAATGTGAGTATGTTCCTGCAAAAAGTTGATTTAAATATCGTTTTTGGATAAGAGTGATTGCAATATTTCAACAAGTTCATTGAAATTTTCTTGCAAGATTAGGGAGAGTGGATGCCTAGAAAGATGTTTTTTACAAATTCGTTATAGGTTTCAGAGAGTGGATTCCTGAAAAAAAAATTATTTGTTTCATGAAAAATGTGAGTGTGTTACTGCAAAAAAGTTGATTTAAATTTAGTTTCAGGATAGGCGTGAATGCATCATTTCAACAAGTTAATTGAAATTTTCTTCCAAGATTAGGGAGAGTGGATGCCTAGAAAGAAATTTTAAAAAAATGAGTAGAAGAATTCAGAGAGTGGATTCCTGAAAAAAATGTTGTTTGTTTTATAAAAAATGTGAATGTGTTACTACAAAAATGTTGATTTAAATTTCGTTTCAGGATAAGGGTGATTGCATCATTTCAACAAGTTAATTGACATTTTCTTGCAAGATTAGGGAGAGTGGATGCCTAGAAAGAAGTTTATTTAAAATTAGTTTTAGGTTTCAGAGAGTAGATTCCTGAAAAAAAATGTGTTTGTTTTATGAAAAATGTGAGTGTGTTACTGCAAAAAAGTTGATTTAAATTTAGTTTCAGGATAGGCGTGAATGCATCATTTCAACAAGTTAATTGAAATTTTCTTCCAAGATTAGGGAGAGTGGATGCCTAGAAAGAAATTTTAAAAAAATGAGTAGAAGAATTCAGAGAGTGGATTCCTGAAAAAAATGTTGTTTGTTTTATAAAAAATGTGAATGTGTTACTACAAAAATGTTGATTTAAATTTCGTTTCAGGATAAGGGTGATTGCATCATTTCAACAAGTTAATTGACATTTTCTTGCAAGATTAGGGAGAGTGGATGCCTAGAAAGAAGTTTATTTAAAATTAGTTTTAGGTTTCAGAGAGTAGATTCCTGAAAAAAAATGTGTTTGTTTTATGAAAAATGTGAGTGTGTTACTGCAAAAAAGTTGATTTAAATATCGTTTTTGGATAAGGGTGATTGCAATATTTCAACAAGTTAATTGAAATTTTCTTGCAAGATTAGGGAGAGTGGATGCCTAGAAAGATGTTTTTTACAAATTCGTTTTAGGTTCCAGAGAGTGGATTCCTGAAAAAAATAATTGTTTGTTTTATGAAAAATGTGAGTGTGTTACTGCAAAAAAGTTGATTTTAATTTAGTTTCAGGATAGGCGTGAATGCATCATTTCAACAACTCAATTGAAATTTTCTTGCACGATTAGGGACAGTGAATGCCTAGAAAGATGTTTTTTTAAATTAGTTTTAGGTTTCAGAGAGTAGATTCCTGAAAAAAATTTGTTTGTTTTATGAAAAATGTGAGTGTGTTACTGCAAAAAAGTTGATTTAAATTTTGTTTTTGGATAAGGGTGATTGCAATATTTCAACAAGTTAATTGAAATTTTCTTGCAAGATTAGGGAGAGTGGATGCCTAGAAAGATGTTTTTTACAAATTCGTTATAGGTTCCAGAGAGTGGATTCCTGAAAATAAAATGTGTTTGTTTTATGAAAAATGTGAGTGTGTTACTGCTAAAAAGTTGATTTAAATTTAGTTTCAGGATAGGCGTGAATGCATCATTTCAACAAGTTAATTGAAATTTTCTTGCAAGATTAGGGAGAGTGGATGCCTAGAAAGAAGTTTATTTAAAATTAGTTTTAGGTTTCAGAGAGTAGATTCCTGAAAAAAAATGTGTTTGTTTTATGAAAAATGTGAGTGTGTTACTGCAAAAAAGCTGATTTAAATTTCGTTTTTGGATAAGGGGATTGCAATATTTCAACAAGTTAATTGAAATTTTCTTGCAAGATTAGGGAGAGTGGAGGCCTAGAAAGATGTTTTTAAAAAATTAGTTTTAGGTTCCAGAGAGTGGATTCCTGAAAAAAAATATTTTGTTTTATGAGAAATGTGAGTATGTTACTGCAAAAAAGTTGATTTAAATTTAGTTTTAGGATAGGCGTGAATGCATTATTTCAACAAGTTAATTGACATTTTCTTGCAAGATTAGGGAGAGTGGATGCCTAGAAAGAAGTTTATTTAAAATTAGTTTTAGGTTTCAGACAGTAGATTCCTGAAAAAAATGTGTTTGTTTTATGAAAAATGTGAGTGTGTTACTGAAAAAAGTTGATTTAAATTTCCTTTTTGGATAAGGGTGATTGCAATATTTCAACAAGTTAATTGAAATTTTCTTGCAAGATTAGGGAGAGTGAATGCCTAGAAAGATGTTTTTTACAAATTCGTTTTAGGTTCCAGAGAGTGGATTCCTGAAAAAAAATTGTTTGTTTCATGAAAAATCTGAGTGTGTTACTGCAAAAAAGCTGATTTAAATTTAGTTTCAGGATAGGCATAAATGCATCATTTCAACAAGTTAATTGAAATTTTCTTGCAAGATTAGGGAGAGTGGATGCCTAGAAAGATGTTTTTTAAAAATTAGTTTTAGGTTTCAGAGAGTAGATTCCTGAACAAAAATGTGTTTGTTTTATGAAAAATGTGAGTGTGTTACTGCAAAAAATTTGATTTAAATTTAGTTTCAGGATAGGCGTGAATGCAATATTTCAACAAGTTAATTGAAATTTTCTTGCAAGATAAGGGAGAGTGGATGCCTAGAAAGATGTTTTTTAAAAATTAGTTTTAGGTTTCAGAGAGTAGATTCCTGAACAAAAATGTGTTTGTTTTATGAAAAATCTGAGTGTGTTACTGCAAAAAATTTGATTTAAATTTCGTTTTTGGATAAGGGTGATTGCAATATTTCAACAAGTTAATTGAAATTTTCTTGCAAGAATAGGGACAGTGGATGCCTAGAAAGATGTTTTTTAAAAATTAGTTTAAGGTTCCAGAGAGTGGATTCCGGAAAAAAAATTGTTTGTTTTATAAAAAAATGTGAGTGTCTTTCTGTAAAAAAGTTGATTTAAATTTAGTTTCAGGATAGGCGTGAATGCATCATTTCAACAAGTTAATTGAAATTTTCTTGCAAGATTAGGGAGAGTGGATGCCTAGAAAGAAGTTTATTTAAAATTAGTTTTAGGTTTCAGAGAGTAGATTCCTGAAAAAAAATGTGTTTGTTTTATGAAAAATGTGAGTGTGTTACTGCAAAAAGTTGATTTAAATTTCGTTTTTGGATAATTAGTTTTAGGTTTCAGAGAGTAGATTCCTGAAAAAAAATGTGTTTGTTTTATAAAAAATGTAAGTGTTACTGCAAAAAAGTTGATTTAAATTTTGTTTTTGAATAAGGGTGATTGCAATATTTCAACAAGTTAATTGATTAGGGAGAGTGGATGCCTAGAAAGAATTTTTTAAAAAATTAGTTTTAGGTTTCAGAGAGTAGATTCCTGAAAAAAAATGTGTTTGTTTTATGAAAAATGTGAGTGTGTTACTGCAAAAAGTTGATTTAAATTTCGTTTTTGGATAAGGGTGATTGCAATATTTCAACTAGTTAATTGAAATTTTCTTGCACGATTAGGGAGAGTGGATACATAGAAAGATGTTTTTTTTAATTCGTTTTAGGTTCCAGAGAGTTGATTAAAAAAAATGTGTTTTTTTCATGACAAATGTGAGTGTGTTACTGCAAAAAAGTTGATTTAAATTTCGTTTTCGGATAAGGGTGATTGCAATATTTCAACAAGTTAATTGAAATTTTCTTGCAAAATTAGGGAGAGTGGATGCCTACAAAGATGTATTTTAAAAATTAGTTTTAGGTTCCAGAGAGTGGATTCCTGAAAAAATAATTGTTTGTTTTATGAAAAATGTGAGTGTGTTACTGCAAAAAAGTTGATTTTAATTTAGTTTCAGGATAGGAGTGAATGCATCATTTCAACAAGTCAATTGAAATTTTCTTGCACGATTAGTGACAGCGGATGCCTAGATTGATGTTTTTTTAAATTAGTTTTAGGTTTCAGAGAGTAGATTCCTGAAAAAAATGTGTTTGTTTTATGAAAATTGTGAGTGTGTTACTGCAAAAAAGTTGATTTTAATTTAGTTTCAGGATAGGAGTGAATGCATCATTTCAACAAGTTAATTGAAATTTTCTTGCAAGATTAGGGAGAGTGGATGCCTAGAAAGATGTTTTTTTAAAATTAGTTTTAGGTTTCAGAGAGTAGATTCCTGAAAAAAATGTGTTTGTTTTATGAAAAATGTGAGTGTGTTACTGCTAAAAAGTTGATTTAAATTTCGTTTTTGGATAAGGGTGATTGCAATATTTGAACAAGTTAATTGAAATTTTCTTGCAAGATTAGGGAGAGTGGATGCCTAGAAAGACATTTTTAAAAAATTAGTAGAAGGATTCAGAGAGTGGATTCCTGAAAAAAAATGTGTTTGTTTTATGAAAAATGTGAGTGTGTTACTGCAAAAAAGTTGATTTAAATGTCGTTTTTGGATAAGGGTGATTGCAATATTTCAACAAGTTAATTGAAATTTTCTTGCAAGATTAAGGAGAGTGGATGCCTAGAAAGAAATTTTAAAAAAATGAGTAGAAGGATTCAGAGAGTGGATTCCTGAAAAAAATGTGTTTGTTTTATAAAAAATGTGAGTGTGTTACTGCAAAAAAGTTGATTTAAATTTCGTTTTTGGATAAGGGTGATTGCAATATTTCAACAAGTTAATTGAAATTTTCTTGCAAGATTAGGGAGAAGGGATGCCTAGAAAGAAGTTTATTTAAAATTAGTTTTAGGTTTCAGAGAGTAGATTCCTGAAAAAAAATGTGTTTGTTTTATGAAAAATGTGAGTGTGTTACTGCAAAAAAGTTGATTTAAATGTCGTTTTTGGATAAGGGTGATTGCAATATTTGAACAAGTTAATTGAAATTTTCTTGCAAGATTAGGGAGAGTGGATGCCTAAAAAGAAGTTTTTTAAAAATGAGTAGAAGGATTCAGAGAGTGGATTCCTGAAAAAAATGTGTTTGTTTTATGAAAAATGTGAGTGTGTTAATGCAAAAAAGTTGATTTAAATGTCATTTTTGGATAAGGGTGATTGCAATATTTCAACAAGTTAATTGAAATTTTCTTGCAAGATTAGGGAGAGTGGATGCCTAGAAAGATGTTTTTAAAAAATTAGTTTTAGGTTTCAGAGAGCAGATTCCTGAACAAAAATGTGTTTCTTTTTGAAAAATGTGAGTGTGTTACCGCAAAAAATTTGATTTAAATTTCGTTTTTGGATAAGTGTGATTGCAATATTTCAACAAGTTAATTGAAATTTTCTTGCAAGATTAGGGACAGTGGATGCCTAGAAAGATGTTTTTTAAAAATTAGTTTTAGGTTCCAGCGAGTGGATTCCTGAAAAAAAATTGTTTGTTTTATGAAAAATGTGAGTGTGTTACTGCAAAAAAGTTGATTTAAATTTAGTTTCAGGATAGGCGTGAATGCATCATTTCAACAAGTTAATTGAAATTTTCTTGCAAGATTAGGGAGAGTGGATGCCTAGAAAGCAATTTTTAAAAAATTAGTAGAAGGATTCAGAGAGTGGATTCCTGAAAAAAAATGTGTTTGTTTTATGAAAATTGTGAGTGTGTTAATGCAAAAAAGTTGATTTAAATATAGTTTCAGGATAGGCGTGAATGCAATATTTCAACAAGTTCATTGAAATTTTCTTGCAAGATTAGGGAGAGTGGATGCCTAGAAAGATGTTTTTAAAAAATTAGTTTTAGGTTTCAGAGAGTAGATTCCTGAACAAAAATGTATTTGTTTTATGAAAAATGTGAGTGTGTTACTGCAAAAAAGTTGATTTAAATTTTGTTTTTGGATAAGGGTGATTGCTATATTTCAACAAGTTCATTGACATTTTCTTGCAAGATTAGGGAGAGTGGATGCCTAGAAAGATGTTTTTAAAAAATTAGTTTTAGGTTTCAGAGAGTTGATTCCTGAAAAAAATGTGTTTGTTTTATGAAAAATGTGAGTGTGTTACTGCAAAAAAGTTGATTTAAATTTCGTTTTTGGATAAGGGTGATTGCAATATTTCAACAAGTTAATTGAAATTTTCTTGCAAGATTAGGGAGAAGGGATGCCTAGAAAGAAGTTTATTTAAAATTAGTTTTAGGTTTCAGAGAGTAGATTCCTGAAAAAAAATGTGTTTGTTTTATGAAAAATGTGAGTGTGTTACTGCAAAAAAGTTGATTTAAATGTCGTTTTTGGATAAGGGTGATTGCAATATTTCAACAAGTTAATTGAAATTTTCTTGCAAGATTAGGGAGAGTGGATGCCTAGAAAGATGTTTTTAAAAAATTAGTTTTAGGTTTCAGAGAGCAGATTCCTGAACAAAAATGTGTTTCTTTTTGAAAAATGTGAGTGTGTTACTGCAAAAAAGTTGATTTAAATTTCGTTTTTGGATAAGTGTGATTGCAATATTTCAACAAGTTAATTGAAATTTTCTTGCAAGATTAGGGACAGTGGATGCCTAGAAAGATGTTTTTAAAAAAATAGTTTTAGGTTCCAGCGAGTGGATTCCTGAAAAAAAATTGTTTGTTTTACGAAAAATGTGAGTGTGTTACTGCAAAAAAGTTGATTTAAATTTAGTTTCAGGATAGGCGTGAATGCATCATTTCAACAAGTTAATTGAAATTTTCTTGCAAGATTAGGGAGAGTGGATACCTAGAAAGCAATTTTTAAAAAATTAGTAGAAGGATTCAGAGAGTGGATTCCTGAAAAAAAATGTGTTTGTTTTATGAAAATTGTGAGTGTGTTAATGCAAAAAAGTTGATTTAAATATAGTTTCAGGATAGGCGTGAATGTAATATTTCAACAAGTTCATTGAAATTTTCTTGCAAGATTAGGGAGAGTGGATGCCTAGAAAGATGTTTTTAAAAAATTAGTTTTAGGTTTCAGAGAGTAGATTCCTGAACAAAAATGTATTTGTTTTATGAAAAATGTGAGTGTGTTACTGCAAAAAAGTTGATTTAAATTTTGTTTTTGGATAAGGGTGATTGCAGTATTTCAACAAGTTCATTGAAATTTTCTTGCAAGATTAGGGAGAGTGGATGCCTAGAAAGATGTTTTAAAAAAATTAGTTTTAGGTTTCAGAGAGTTGATTCCTGAAAAAAATGTGTTTGTTTTATGAAAAATGTGAGTGTGTTAATGCAAAAAATTTGATTTAAATTTCGTTTTTGGATAAGGGTGATTGCATTATTTCAACAAGTTAATAAAAATTTTCTTGCAAGATTAGGGAGAGTGGATGCCTAGAAAGATGTTTTTTAAAAATTAGTTTAGGTTCCAGCGAGTGGATTCCTGAAAAAAAATTGTTTGTTGTATGAAAAATGTGAGTGTGTTACTGCAAAAAAGTTGATTTAAATTTAGTTTCAGGATAGGCGTGAATGATTCATTTCAACAAGTTAATTGAAATGTTCTTGCAAGATTAGGGAGAGTGGATGCCTAGAAAGAAGTTTATTTAAAATTAGTTTCAGGTTTCAGAGAGTGTATTCCTGAAATAAAATCTGGTCATTTTATGAAAAATGTGAGTGTGTTACTGCTAAAAAGTTGATTTAAATTTCGTTTTTGGATAAGGGTGATTGCAATATTTCAACAAGTCAATTGAAATTTTCTTGCACGATTAGGGACAGTGGATGCCTAGAAAGATGTTTTTTTAAAATTAGTTTTAGGTTTCAGAGAGTAGATTCCTGAAAAAAATGTGTTTGTTTTATGAAAAATGTGAGTGTGTTACTGCAAAACGTTGATTTAAATTTCGTTTTTGGATAAGGGTGATTGCAATATTTCAACAAGTTAATTGAAATTTTCTTGCAAGATTAGGGAGAGTGGATGCCTAGAAAGATGTTTTTTACAAATTCGTTATAGGTTCCAGAGAGTGAATTCCTGAAAAAAAAATTATTTGTTTCATGAAAAATGTGAGTGTGTTACTGCAAAAAAGTTGATTTAAATTTAGTTTCAGGATAGGCGTGAATGCATCATTTCAACAAGTTAATTGAAATTTTCTTGCAAGATTAGGGAGAGTGGATGCCTAGAAAGAAATTTAAAAAAAATGAGTAGAAGGTTTCAGAGAGTGGATTCCTGAAAAAAATGTTGTTTGTTTTATAAAAAATGTGAATGTGTTACTGCAAAAATGTTGATTTAAATTTAGTTTCAGGATAAGGGTGATTGCATCATTTCAACAAGTTAATTGACATTTTCTTGCAAGATTAGGGAGAGTGGATGCCTAGAAAGAAGTTTACTTAAAATTAGTTTTAGGTTTCAGAGAGTAGATTCCTGAAAAAAAATGTGTTTGTTTTATGAAAAATGTGAGTGTGTTACTGCAAAAAGTTGATTTAAATTTCGTTTTTGGATAAGGGTGATTGCAATATTGCAACAAGTAAATTGAAATTTTCTTGCAAGATTAGGGAGAGTGGATGCCTAGAAAGATGTTTTTTACAAATTCGTTTTAGGTTCCAGAGAGTGGATTCCTGAAAAAAAAAAATTTGTTTCATGAAAAATGTGAGTGTGTTACTGCAAAAAAGCTGATTTAAATTTAGTTTCAGGATAGGCGTGAATGCATCATTTCAACAAGTTAATTGAAATTTTCTTGCAGGATTAGGGCGAGTGGACGCCTAGAAAGAAATTTTTAAAAAATTAGTAGAAGGTTTCACAGAGTGGATTCCTGAAAAAAAATGTGTTTGTTTTATGAAAAATGTGAGTGTGTTACTGCAAAAAAGTTGATTTAAATTTAGTTTCAGGATAGGCGTGATTGCATTATTTCAACTAGTTAATTGAAATTTTCTTGCACGATTAGGGAGAGTGGATGCATAGAAAGATGTTTTTTTAAAATTCGTTTTAGGCTCCAGAGAGTTGATTCCTGAAAAAAAAATGTGTTTTGTTCATGAAAAATGTGAGTGTGTTACTGCAAAAAAGTTGATTAAAATGTTGTTTTTGGATAAGGGTAATTGCAATATTTCAATAAGTTAATTGAAATTTTCTTGCACGATTAGGGAGAGTGGATGCCTAGAAAGATGTTTTTTTAAATTAGTTTTAGATTTCAGAGAGTAGATTCCTGAAAAAATAATTGTTTGTTTTATGAAAAATGTGAGTGTGTTACTGCAAAAAAGTTGATTTTAATTTAGTTTCAGGATAGGCGTGAATGCATCATTTCAAAAAGTCAATTAAAATTTTCTTGCACGATTAGGGACAGTGGATGCCTAGAAAGATGTTTTTTTTAAATTAGTTTTAGGTTTCAGAGAGTAGATTCCTGAAAAAAATGTGTTTGTTTTATGAAAAATGTGAGTGTGTTACTGCAAACAAGTTGATTTTAATTTAGTTTCAGGATAGGCGTGAATGCATCATTTCAACAAGTCAATTGAAATTTTCTTGCACGATTAGGGACAGTGGATGCCTAGAAAGATGTTTTTTTTAAATTAGTTTTAGGTTTCAGAGAGTAGATTCCTGAAAAAATGTGTTTGTTTTATGAAAAATGTGAGTGTGTTACTGCTAAAAAGTTGATTTAAATTTCGTTTTTGGATAAGGGTGATTGCAATATTTCAACAAGTTAATTGAAATTTTCTTGCAAGATTAGGGAGAGTGGATGCCTAGAAAGATGTTTTTTGTAAATTAGTTTTAGGTTTCAGAGAGTAGATTCCTGGAAAAATGTGTTTGTTTTATGAAAAATGTGAGTGTTTTACAGCTAAAAAGTTGATTTAAATTTCGTTTTTGGATAAGGGTGATTGCAATATTTCAACAAGTTAATTGAACTTTTCTTGCAAAATTAGGGAGAGTGGATGCCTAGAAAGATGTTTTTTAAAAATTAGTTTTAGGTTCCAGAGAGTGGATTCCTGAAAAAATAATTGTTTGTTTTATGAAAAATGTGAGTGTGTTACTGCAAAAAAGTTGATTTTAATTTAGTTTCAGGATAGGCGTGAATGCATCATTTCAACAAGTCAATTGAAATTTTCTTGCACGATTAGGGACAGTGGATGCCTAGAAAGATGTTTTTTTTAAATTAGTTTTAGGTTTCAGAGAGTAGATTCCTGAAAAAAATGTGTTTGTTTTATGAAAAATGTGAGTGTGTTACTGCTAAAAAGTTGATTTAAATTTCGTTTTTGGATAAGGGTGATTGCAATATTTCAACAAGTCATTTGAAATTTTCTTGCACGATTAGGGACAGTGGATGCCTAGAAAGATGTTTTTTTTAAATTAGTTTTAGGTTTCAGAGAGTAGATTCCTGAAAAAAAATGTCTTTGTTTTATGAAAAATGTGAGTATGTTCCTGCAAAAAGTTGATTTAAATATCGTTTTTGGATAAGAGTGATTGCAATATTTCAACAAGTTCATTGAAATTTTCTTGCAAGATTAGGGAGAGTGGATGCCTAGAAAGATGTTTTTTACAAATTCGTTATAGGTTTCAGAGAGTGGATTCCTGAAAAAAAAATTATTTGTTTCATGAAAAATGTGAGTGTGTTACTGCAAAAAAGTTGATTTAAATTTAGTTTCAGGATAGGCGTGAATGCATCATTTCAACAAGTTAATTGAAATTTTCTTCCAAGATTAGGGAGAGTGGATGCCTAGAAAGAAATTTTAAAAAAATGAGTAGAAGAATTCAGAGAGTGGATTCCTGAAAAAAATGTTGTTTGTTTTATAAAAAATGTGAATGTGTTACTACAAAAATGTTGATTTAAATTTCGTTTCAGGATAAGGGTGATTGCATCATTTCAACAAGTTAATTGACATTTTCTTGCAAGATTAGGGAGAGTGGATGCCTAGAAAGAAGTTTATTTAAAATTAGTTTTAGGTTTCAGAGAGTAGATTCCTGAAAAAAAATGTGTTTGTTTTATGAAAAATGTGAGTGTGTTACTGCAAAAAAGTTGATTTAAATTTAGTTTCAGGATAGGCGTGAATGCATCATTTCAACAAGTTAATTGAAATTTTCTTCCAAGATTAGGGAGAGTGGATGCCTAGAAAGAAATTTTAAAAAAATGAGTAGAAGAATTCAGAGAGTGGATTCCTGAAAAAAATGTTGTTTGTTTTATAAAAAATGTGAATGTGTTACTACAAAAATGTTGATTTAAATTTCGTTTCAGGATAAGGGTGATTGCATCATTTCAACAAGTTAATTGACATTTTCTTGCAAGATTAGGGAGAGTGGATGCCTAGAAAGAAGTTTATTTAAAATTAGTTTTAGGTTTCAGAGAGTAGATTCCTGAAAAAAAATGTGTTTGTTTTATGAAAAATGTGAGTGTGTTACTGCAAAAAAGTTGATTTAAATATCGTTTTTGGATAAGGGTGATTGCAATATTTCAACAAGTTAATTGAAATTTTCTTGCAAGATTAGGGAGAGTGGATGCCTAGAAAGATGTTTTTTACAAATTCGTTTTAGGTTCCAGAGAGTGGATTCCTGAAAAAAATAATTGTTTGTTTTATGAAAAATGTGAGTGTGTTACTGCAAAAAAGTTGATTTTAATTTAGTTTCAGGATAGGCGTGAATGCATCATTTCAACAACTCAATTGAAATTTTCTTGCACGATTAGGGACAGTGAATGCCTAGAAAGATGTTTTTTTAAATTAGTTTTAGGTTTCAGAGAGTAGATTCCTGAAAAAAATTTGTTTGTTTTATGAAAAATGTGAGTGTGTTACTGCAAAAAAGTTGATTTAAATTTTGTTTTTGGATAAGGGTGATTGCAATATTTCAACAAGTTAATTGAAATTTTCTTGCAAGATTAGGGAGAGTGGATGCCTAGAAAGATGTTTTTTACAAATTCGTTATAGGTTCCAGAGAGTGGATTCCTGAAAATAAAATGTGTTTGTTTTATGAAAAATGTGAGTGTGTTACTGCTAAAAAGTTGATTTAAATTTAGTTTCAGGATAGGCGTGAATGCATCATTTCAACAAGTTAATTGAAATTTTCTTGCAAGATTAGGGAGAGTGGATGCCTAGAAAGAAGTTTATTTAAAATTAGTTTTAGGTTTCAGAGAGTAGATTCCTGAAAAAAAATGTGTTTGTTTTATGAAAAATGTGAGTGTGTTACTGCAAAAAAGCTGATTTAAATTTCGTTTTTGGATAAGGGGATTGCAATATTTCAACAAGTTAATTGAAATTTTCTTGCAAGATTAGGGAGAGTGGAGGCCTAGAAAGATGTTTTTAAAAAATTAGTTTTAGGTTCCAGAGAGTGGATTCCTGAAAAAAAATATTTTGTTTTATGAGAAATGTGAGTATGTTACTGCAAAAAAGTTGATTTAAATTTAGTTTTAGGATAGGCGTGAATGCATTATTTCAACAAGTTAATTGACATTTTCTTGCAAGATTAGGGAGAGTGGATGCCTAGAAAGAAGTTTATTTAAAATTAGTTTTAGGTTTCAGACAGTAGATTCCTGAAAAAAATGTGTTTGTTTTATGAAAAATGTGAGTGTGTTACTGAAAAAAGTTGATTTAAATTTCCTTTTTGGATAAGGGTGATTGCAATATTTCAACAAGTTAATTGAAATTTTCTTGCAAGATTAGGGAGAGTGAATGCCTAGAAAGATGTTTTTTACAAATTCGTTTTAGGTTCCAGAGAGTGGATTCCTGAAAAAAAATTGTTTGTTTCATGAAAAATCTGAGTGTGTTACTGCAAAAAAGCTGATTTAAATTTAGTTTCAGGATAGGCATAAATGCATCATTTCAACAAGTTAATTGAAATTTTCTTGCAAGATTAGGGAGAGTGGATGCCTAGAAAGATGTTTTTTAAAAATTAGTTTTAGGTTTCAGAGAGTAGATTCCTGAACAAAAATGTGTTTGTTTTATGAAAAATGTGAGTGTGTTACTGCAAAAAATTTGATTTAAATTTAGTTTCAGGATAGGCGTGAATGCAATATTTCAACAAGTTAATTGAAATTTTCTTGCAAGATAAGGGAGAGTGGATGCCTAGAAAGATGTTTTTTAAAAATTAGTTTTAGGTTTCAGAGAGTAGATTCCTGAACAAAAATGTGTTTGTTTTATGAAAAATCTGAGTGTGTTACTGCAAAAAATTTGATTTAAATTTCGTTTTTGGATAAGGGTGATTGCAATATTTCAACAAGTTAATTGAAATTTTCTTGCAAGAATAGGGACAGTGGATGCCTAGAAAGATGTTTTTTAAAAATTAGTTTAAGGTTCCAGAGAGTGGATTCCGGAAAAAAAATTGTTTGTTTTATAAAAAAATGTGAGTGTCTTTCTGTAAAAAAGTTGATTTAAATTTAGTTTCAGGATAGGCGTGAATGCATCATTTCAACAAGTTAATTGAAATTTTCTTGCAAGATTAGGGAGAGTGGATGCCTAGAAAGAAGTTTATTTAAAATTAGTTTTAGGTTTCAGAGAGTAGATTCCTGAAAAAAAATGTGTTTGTTTTATGAAAAATGTGAGTGTGTTACTGCAAAAAGTTGATTTAAATTTCGTTTTTGGATAATTAGTTTTAGGTTTCAGAGAGTAGATTCCTGAAAAAAAATGTGTTTGTTTTATAAAAAATGTAAGTGTTACTGCAAAAAAGTTGATTTAAATTTTGTTTTTGAATAAGGGTGATTGCAATATTTCAACAAGTTAATTGATTAGGGAGAGTGGATGCCTAGAAAGAATTTTTTAAAAAATTAGTTTTAGGTTTCAGAGAGTAGATTCCTGAAAAAAAATGTGTTTGTTTTATGAAAAATGTGAGTGTGTTACTGCAAAAAGTTGATTTAAATTTCGTTTTTGGATAAGGGTGATTGCAATATTTCAACTAGTTAATTGAAATTTTCTTGCACGATTAGGGAGAGTGGATACATAGAAAGATGTTTTTTTTAATTCGTTTTAGGTTCCAGAGAGTTGATTAAAAAAAATGTGTTTTTTTCATGACAAATGTGAGTGTGTTACTGCAAAAAAGTTGATTTAAATTTCGTTTTCGGATAAGGGTGATTGCAATATTTCAACAAGTTAATTGAAATTTTCTTGCAAAATTAGGGAGAGTGGATGCCTACAAAGATGTATTTTAAAAATTAGTTTTAGGTTCCAGAGAGTGGATTCCTGAAAAAATAATTGTTTGTTTTATGAAAAATGTGAGTGTGTTACTGCAAAAAAGTTGATTTTAATTTAGTTTCAGGATAGGAGTGAATGCATCATTTCAACAAGTCAATTGAAATTTTCTTGCACGATTAGTGACAGCGGATGCCTAGATTGATGTTTTTTTAAATTAGTTTTAGGTTTCAGAGAGTAGATTCCTGAAAAAAATGTGTTTGTTTTATGAAAATTGTGAGTGTGTTACTGCAAAAAAGTTGATTTTAATTTAGTTTCAGGATAGGAGTGAATGCATCATTTCAACAAGTTAATTGAAATTTTCTTGCAAGATTAGGGAGAGTGGATGCCTAGAAAGATGTTTTTTTAAAATTAGTTTTAGGTTTCAGAGAGTAGATTCCTGAAAAAAATGTGTTTGTTTTATGAAAAATGTGAGTGTGTTACTGCTAAAAAGTTGATTTAAATTTCGTTTTTGGATAAGGGTGATTGCAATATTTGAACAAGTTAATTGAAATTTTCTTGCAAGATTAGGGAGAGTGGATGCCTAGAAAGACATTTTTAAAAAATTAGTAGAAGGATTCAGAGAGTGGATTCCTGAAAAAAAATGTGTTTGTTTTATGAAAAATGTGAGTGTGTTACTGCAAAAAAGTTGATTTAAATGTCGTTTTTGGATAAGGGTGATTGCAATATTTCAACAAGTTAATTGAAATTTTCTTGCAAGATTAAGGAGAGTGGATGCCTAGAAAGAAATTTTAAAAAAATGAGTAGAAGGATTCAGAGAGTGGATTCCTGAAAAAAATGTGTTTGTTTTATAAAAAATGTGAGTGTGTTACTGCAAAAAAGTTGATTTAAATTTCGTTTTTGGATAAGGGTGATTGCAATATTTCAACAAGTTAATTGAAATTTTCTTGCAAGATTAGGGAGAAGGGATGCCTAGAAAGAAGTTTATTTAAAATTAGTTTTAGGTTTCAGAGAGTAGATTCCTGAAAAAAAATGTGTTTGTTTTATGAAAAATGTGAGTGTGTTACTGCAAAAAAGTTGATTTAAATGTCGTTTTTGGATAAGGGTGATTGCAATATTTGAACAAGTTAATTGAAATTTTCTTGCAAGATTAGGGAGAGTGGATGCCTAAAAAGAAGTTTTTTAAAAATGAGTAGAAGGATTCAGAGAGTGGATTCCTGAAAAAAATGTGTTTGTTTTATGAAAAATGTGAGTGTGTTAATGCAAAAAAGTTGATTTAAATGTCATTTTTGGATAAGGGTGATTGCAATATTTCAACAAGTTAATTGAAATTTTCTTGCAAGATTAGGGAGAGTGGATGCCTAGAAAGATGTTTTTAAAAAATTAGTTTTAGGTTTCAGAGAGCAGATTCCTGAACAAAAATGTGTTTCTTTTTGAAAAATGTGAGTGTGTTACCGCAAAAAATTTGATTTAAATTTCGTTTTTGGATAAGTGTGATTGCAATATTTCAACAAGTTAATTGAAATTTTCTTGCAAGATTAGGGACAGTGGATGCCTAGAAAGATGTTTTTTAAAAATTAGTTTTAGGTTCCAGCGAGTGGATTCCTGAAAAAAAATTGTTTGTTTTATGAAAAATGTGAGTGTGTTACTGCAAAAAAGTTGATTTAAATTTAGTTTCAGGATAGGCGTGAATGCATCATTTCAACAAGTTAATTGAAATTTTCTTGCAAGATTAGGGAGAGTGGATGCCTAGAAAGCAATTTTTAAAAAATTAGTAGAAGGATTCAGAGAGTGGATTCCTGAAAAAAAATGTGTTTGTTTTATGAAAATTGTGAGTGTGTTAATGCAAAAAAGTTGATTTAAATATAGTTTCAGGATAGGCGTGAATGCAATATTTCAACAAGTTCATTGAAATTTTCTTGCAAGATTAGGGAGAGTGGATGCCTAGAAAGATGTTTTTAAAAAATTAGTTTTAGGTTTCAGAGAGTAGATTCCTGAACAAAAATGTATTTGTTTTATGAAAAATGTGAGTGTGTTACTGCAAAAAAGTTGATTTAAATTTTGTTTTTGGATAAGGGTGATTGCTATATTTCAACAAGTTCATTGACATTTTCTTGCAAGATTAGGGAGAGTGGATGCCTAGAAAGATGTTTTTAAAAAATTAGTTTTAGGTTTCAGAGAGTTGATTCCTGAAAAAAATGTGTTTGTTTTATGAAAAATGTGAGTGTGTTACTGCAAAAAAGTTGATTTAAATTTCGTTTTTGGATAAGGGTGATTGCAATATTTCAACAAGTTAATTGAAATTTTCTTGCAAGATTAGGGAGAAGGGATGCCTAGAAAGAAGTTTATTTAAAATTAGTTTTAGGTTTCAGAGAGTAGATTCCTGAAAAAAAATGTGTTTGTTTTATGAAAAATGTGAGTGTGTTACTGCAAAAAAGTTGATTTAAATGTCGTTTTTGGATAAGGGTGATTGCAATATTTCAACAAGTTAATTGAAATTTTCTTGCAAGATTAGGGAGAGTGGATGCCTAGAAAGATGTTTTTAAAAAATTAGTTTTAGGTTTCAGAGAGCAGATTCCTGAACAAAAATGTGTTTCTTTTTGAAAAATGTGAGTGTGTTACTGCAAAAAAGTTGATTTAAATTTCGTTTTTGGATAAGTGTGATTGCAATATTTCAACAAGTTAATTGAAATTTTCTTGCAAGATTAGGGACAGTGGATGCCTAGAAAGATGTTTTTAAAAAAATAGTTTTAGGTTCCAGCGAGTGGATTCCTGAAAAAAAATTGTTTGTTTTACGAAAAATGTGAGTGTGTTACTGCAAAAAAGTTGATTTAAATTTAGTTTCAGGATAGGCGTGAATGCATCATTTCAACAAGTTAATTGAAATTTTCTTGCAAGATTAGGGAGAGTGGATACCTAGAAAGCAATTTTTAAAAAATTAGTAGAAGGATTCAGAGAGTGGATTCCTGAAAAAAAATGTGTTTGTTTTATGAAAATTGTGAGTGTGTTAATGCAAAAAAGTTGATTTAAATATAGTTTCAGGATAGGCGTGAATGTAATATTTCAACAAGTTCATTGAAATTTTCTTGCAAGATTAGGGAGAGTGGATGCCTAGAAAGATGTTTTTAAAAAATTAGTTTTAGGTTTCAGAGAGTAGATTCCTGAACAAAAATGTATTTGTTTTATGAAAAATGTGAGTGTGTTACTGCAAAAAAGTTGATTTAAATTTTGTTTTTGGATAAGGGTGATTGCAGTATTTCAACAAGTTCATTGAAATTTTCTTGCAAGATTAGGGAGAGTGGATGCCTAGAAAGATGTTTTAAAAAAATTAGTTTTAGGTTTCAGAGAGTTGATTCCTGAAAAAAATGTGTTTGTTTTATGAAAAATGTGAGTGTGTTAATGCAAAAAATTTGATTTAAATTTCGTTTTTGGATAAGGGTGATTGCATTATTTCAACAAGTTAATAAAAATTTTCTTGCAAGATTAGGGAGAGTGGATGCCTAGAAAGATGTTTTTTAAAAATTAGTTTAGGTTCCAGCGAGTGGATTCCTGAAAAAAAATTGTTTGTTGTATGAAAAATGTGAGTGTGTTACTGCAAAAAAGTTGATTTAAATTTAGTTTCAGGATAGGCGTGAATGATTCATTTCAACAAGTTAATTGAAATGTTCTTGCAAGATTAGGGAGAGTGGATGCCTAGAAAGAAGTTTATTTAAAATTAGTTTCAGGTTTCAGAGAGTGTATTCCTGAAATAAAATCTGGTCATTTTATGAAAAATGTGAGTGTGTTACTGCTAAAAAGTTGATTTAAATTTCGTTTTTGGATAAGGGTGATTGCAATATTTCAACAAGTCAATTGAAATTTTCTTGCACGATTAGGGACAGTGGATGCCTAGAAAGATGTTTTTTTAAAATTAGTTTTAGGTTTCAGAGAGTAGATTCCTGAAAAAAATGTGTTTGTTTTATGAAAAATGTGAGTGTGTTACTGCAAAACGTTGATTTAAATTTCGTTTTTGGATAAGGGTGATTGCAATATTTCAACAAGTTAATTGAAATTTTCTTGCAAGATTAGGGAGAGTGGATGCCTAGAAAGATGTTTTTTACAAATTCGTTATAGGTTCCAGAGAGTGAATTCCTGAAAAAAAAATTATTTGTTTCATGAAAAATGTGAGTGTGTTACTGCAAAAAAGTTGATTTAAATTTAGTTTCAGGATAGGCGTGAATGCATCATTTCAACAAGTTAATTGAAATTTTCTTGCAAGATTAGGGAGAGTGGATGCCTAGAAAGAAATTTAAAAAAAATGAGTAGAAGGTTTCAGAGAGTGGATTCCTGAAAAAAATGTTGTTTGTTTTATAAAAAATGTGAATGTGTTACTGCAAAAATGTTGATTTAAATTTAGTTTCAGGATAAGGGTGATTGCATCATTTCAACAAGTTAATTGACATTTTCTTGCAAGATTAGGGAGAGTGGATGCCTAGAAAGAAGTTTACTTAAAATTAGTTTTAGGTTTCAGAGAGTAGATTCCTGAAAAAAAATGTGTTTGTTTTATGAAAAATGTGAGTGTGTTACTGCAAAAAGTTGATTTAAATTTCGTTTTTGGATAAGGGTGATTGCAATATTGCAACAAGTAAATTGAAATTTTCTTGCAAGATTAGGGAGAGTGGATGCCTAGAAAGATGTTTTTTACAAATTCGTTTTAGGTTCCAGAGAGTGGATTCCTGAAAAAAAAAAATTTGTTTCATGAAAAATGTGAGTGTGTTACTGCAAAAAAGCTGATTTAAATTTAGTTTCAGGATAGGCGTGAATGCATCATTTCAACAAGTTAATTGAAATTTTCTTGCAGGATTAGGGCGAGTGGACGCCTAGAAAGAAATTTTTAAAAAATTAGTAGAAGGTTTCACAGAGTGGATTCCTGAAAAAAAATGTGTTTGTTTTATGAAAAATGTGAGTGTGTTACTGCAAAAAAGTTGATTTAAATTTAGTTTCAGGATAGGCGTGATTGCATTATTTCAACTAGTTAATTGAAATTTTCTTGCACGATTAGGGAGAGTGGATGCATAGAAAGATGTTTTTTTAAAATTCGTTTTAGTCTCCAGAGAGTTGATTCCTGAAAAAAAAATGTGTTTTGTTCATGAAAAATGTGAGTGTGTTACTGCAAAAAAGTTGATTAAAATGTTGTTTTTGGATAAGGGTAATTGCAATATTTCAATAAGTTAATTGAAATTTTCTTGCACGATTAGGGAGAGTGGATGCCTAGAAAGATGTTTTTTTAAATTAGTTTTAGATTTCAGAGAGTAGATTCCTGAAAAAATAATTGTTTGTTTTATGAAAAATGTGAGTGTGTTACTGCAAAAAAGTTGATTTTAATTTAGTTTCAGGATAGGCGTGAATGCATCATTTCAAAAAGTCAATTAAAATTTTCTTGCACGATTAGGGACAGTGGATGCCTAGAAAGATGTTTTTTTTAAATTAGTTTTAGGTTTCAGAGAGTAGATTCCTGAAAAAAATTTGTTTGTTTGATGAAAAATGTGAGTGTGTTACTGCTAAAAAGTTGATTTAAATTTCGTTTATGAATAAGGGTGATTGCAATATTTCAACAAGTCAATTGAAATTTTCTTGCACGATTAGGGACAGTGGATGCCTAGAAAGATGTTTTTTTTCAAAATTAGTTTTAGGTTTCAGAGAGTAGATTCCTGAAAAAAATGTGTTTGTTTTGTGAAAAATGTGAGTGTGTTACTGCTAAAAAGTTGATTTAAATTTCGTTTTTGGATAAGGGTGATTGCAATATTTCAACAAGTCAATTGAAATTTTCTTGCACAATTAGGGACAGTGGATGCCTAGAAAGATGTTTTTTTAAAATTAGTTTTAGGTTCCAGAGAGTGGATTCCTGAAAAAATTATTGTTTGTTTTATGAAAAATGTGAGTGTGTTACTGCAAACAAGTTGATTTTAATTTAGTTTCAGGATACGCGTGAATGCATCATTTCAACAAGTCAATTGAAATTTTCTTGCACGATTAGGGACAGTGGATGCCTAGAAAGATGTTTTTTTAAAATTAGTTTTAGGTTTCAGAGAGTAGATTCCTGAAAAAAAGTTGCTTGTTTTATGAAAAATGTGAGTGTGTTACTGCTAAAAAGTTGATTTAAATTTCGTTTTTGGATAAGGGTGATTGCAATATTTCAACAAGTTAATTGAAATTTTCTTGCAAGATTAGGGAGAGTGGATGCCTAGAAAGATGTTTTTTTTTAAATTAGTTTTAGGTTTCAGAGAGTAGATTCCTGAAAAAATGTGTTTGTTTTATGAAAAATGTGAGTGTTTTACAGCTAAAAAGTTGATTTAAATTTCGTTTTTGGATAAGGGTGATTGCAATATTTCAACAAGTTAATTGAACTTTTCTTGCAAAATTAGGGAGAGTGGATGCCTAGAAAGATGTTTTTGAAAAATTAGTTTTAGGTGCCAGAGAGTGGATTCCTGAAAAAATAATTGTTTGTTTTATGAAAAATGTGAGTGTGTTACTGCAAAAAAGTTGATTTTAATTTAGTTTCAGGATAGGCGTGAATGCATCATTTCAACAAGTTAATTAAAATGTTCTTGCAAGATTAGGGAGAGTGGATGCCTAGAAAGAAATTTTTTAAAAAATCAGTAGAAGGTTTCAGAGAGTGGATTCCTGAAAAAAAATGTGTTTGTTTTATGAAAAATGTGAGTGTGTTACTGCAAAAAAGTTTATTTAAATTTAGCTTCAGGATAGGCGTGATTGCATTATTTCAACTAGTTAATTGAAATTTTCTTGCACGATTAGGGAGAGTGGATGCATAGAAAGATTTTTTTTTATATTTGTTTTAGGTTCCAGAGAGTTGATTCCTGAAAAAAATGTGTTTGTTTTATGAAAAATGTGAGTGTGTTACTGCAAAAAGTTGATTTAAATTTAGTATTTGGATAAGGGTGATTGCAATATTGCAACAAGTAAATTGAAATTTTCTTGCAAGATTAGGGAGAGTGGATGCCTAGAAAGATGTTTTTTACAAATTCGTTTTAGGTTCCAGAGAGTGGATTCCTGAAAAAAAAAAATTTGTTTCATGAAAAATGTGAGTGTGTTACTGCAAAAAAGCTGATTTAAATTTAGTTTCAGGATAGGCGTGAATGCATCATTTCAACAAGTTAATTGAAATTTTCTTGCAGGATTAGGGCGAGTGGACGCCTAGAAAGAAATTTTTAAAAAATTAGTAGAAGGTTTCACAGAGTGGATTCCTGAAAAAAAATGTGTTTGTTTTATGAAAAATGTGAGTGTGTTACTGCAAAAAAGTTGATTTAAATTTAGTTTCAGGATAGGCGTGATTGCATTATTTCAACTAGTTAATTGAAATTTTCTTGCACGATTAGGGAGAGTGGATGCATAGAAAGATGTTTTTTTAAAATTCGTTTTAGGCTCCAGAGAGTTGATTCCTGAAAAAAAAATGTGTTTTGTTCATGAAAAATGTGAGTGTGTTACTGCAAAAAAGTTGATTAAAATGTTGTTTTTGGATAAGGGTAATTGCAATATTTCAATAAGTTAATTGAAATTTTCTTGCACGATTAGGGAGAGTGGATGCCTAGAAAGATGTTTTTTTAAATTAGTTTTAGATTTCAGAGAGTAGATTCCTGAAAAAATAATTGTTTGTTTTATGAAAAATGTGAGTGTGTTACTGCAAAAAAGTTGATTTTAATTTAGTTTCAGGATAGGCGTGAATGCATCATTTCAAAAAGTCAATTAAAATTTTCTTGCACGATTAGGGACAGTGGATGCCTAGAAAGATGTTTTTTTTAAATTAGTTTTAGGTTTCAGAGAGTAGATTCCTGAAAAAAATGTGTTTGTTTTGTGAAAAATGTGAGTGTGTTACTGCTAAAAAGTTGATTTAAATTTCGTTTATGAATAAGGGTGATTGCAATATTTCAACAAGTCAATTGAAATTTTCTTGCACGATTAGGGACAGTGGATGCCTAGAAAGATGTTTTTTTTCAAAATTAGTTTTAGGTTTCAGAGAGTAGATTCCTGAAAAAAATGTGTTTGTTTTGTGAAAAATGTGAGTGTGTTACTGCTAAAAAGTTGATTTAAATTTCGTTTTTGGATAAGGGTGATTGCAATATTTCAACAAGTCAATTGAAATTTTCTTGCACAATTAGGGACAGTGGATGCCTAGAAAGATGTTTTTTTAAATTAGTTTCAGGTTTCAGAGAGTAGATTCCTGAAAAAAATATTGTTTGTTTTATGAAAAATGTGAGTGTGTTACTGCAAACAAGTTGATTTTAATTTAGTTTCAGGATACGCGTGAATGCATCATTTCAACAAGTCAATTGAAATTTTCTTGCACGATTAGGGACAGTGGATGCCTAGAAAGATGTTTTTTTTAAATTAGTTTTAGGTTTCAGAGAGTAGATTCCTGAAAAAAAGTTGCTTGTTTTATGAAAAATGTGAGTGTGTTACTGCTAAAAAGTTGATTTAAATTTCGTTTTTGGATAAGGGTGATTGCAATATTTCAACAAGTTAATTGAAATTTTCTTGCAAGATTAGGGAGAGTGGATGCCTAGAAAGATGTTTTTTTTTAATTAGTTTTAGGTTTCAGAGAGTAGATTCCTGAAAAAATGTGTTTGTTTTATGAAAAATGTGAGTGTTTTACAGCTAAAAAGTTGATTTAAATTTCGTTTTTGGATAAGGGTGATTGCAATATTTCAACAAGTTAATTGAACTTTTCTTGCAAAATTAGGGAGAGTGGATGCCTAGAAAGATGTTTTTGAAAAATTAGTTTTAGGTGCCAGAGAGTGGATTCCTGAAAAAATAATTGTTTGTTTTATGAAAAATGTGAGTGTGTTACTGCAAAAAAGTTGATTTTAATTTAGTTTCAGGATAGGCGTGAATGCATCATTTCAACAAGTTAATTAAAATTTTCTTGCAAGATTAGGGAGAGTGGATGCCTAGAAAGAAATTTTTTAAAAAATCAGTAGAAGGTTTCAGAGAGTGGATTCCTGAAAAAAAATGTGTTTGTTTTATGAAAAATGTGAGTGTGTTACTGCAAAAAAGTTTATTTAAATTTAGCTTCAGGATAGGCG
Source organism: Lissotriton vulgaris (assembly GCF_964263255.1). NCBI lineage: Eukaryota > Metazoa > Chordata > Amphibia > Caudata > Salamandridae > Lissotriton > Lissotriton vulgaris. The sequence goes on along the minus strand of NC_141688.1, from coordinate 244,032,783 downwards.
TGATTGCATTATTTCAACTAGTTAATTGAAATTTTCTTGCACGATTAGGGAGAGTGGATGCATAGAAAGATTTTTTTTTATATTTGTTTTAGGTTCCAGAGAGTTGATTCCTGAAAAAAATGTGTTTGTTTTATGAAAAATGTGAGTGTGTTACTGCTAAAACGTTGATTTAAATTTAGTATTTGGATAAGGGTGATTGCAATATTTCAACAAGTCAATTGAAATTTTCTTGCAGATTAGGGACAGTGGATGCCTAGAAAGATTTTTTTTAAATTAGTTTCAGGTTTCAGAGAGTAGATTCCTGAAAAAAATGTGTTTGTTTTATGAAAAATGTGAGTGTGTTACTGCAAAAAAGTTGATTTAAATATCGTTTTTGGATAAGGGTGATTGCAATATTTCAATAAGTAAATTGAAATTTTCTTGGAAGATTAGGGAGAGTGGATGCCTAGAAAGATGTTTTTTTTAAATTAGTTTTAGGTTTCAGAGAGTAGATTCCTGAAAAAAATATGTTTGTTTTATGAAAAATGTGAGTGTGTTATTGCTAAAAAGTTGATTTAAATTTCGTTTTTGGATAGGGTGATTGCAATATTTCAACAAGTTAATTGAACTTTTCTTGCAAAATTAGGGAGAGTGGATGCCTAGAAAGATGTTTTTTAAAAATTAGTTTTAGGTTCCAGAGAGAGGATTCCTGAAAAAAGAATTGTTTGTTTTATGAAAAATGTGAGTGTGTTCCTGAAAAAAAGTTGATTTTAATTTAGTTTTGGGATAGGCGTGAATGCATCATTTCAACAAGTCAATTGAAATTTTCTTGCACGATTTGGGACAGTGGATGCCTAGAAAGATGTTTTTTTTAAATTAGTTTTAGGTTTCAGAGAGTAGATTCCTGAAAAAAATGTGTTTGTTTTGTTAAAAATGTGAATGTGTTACTGCAAAAATATTGATTTAAATTTAGTTTCAGGATAAGGGTGATTGCATCATTTCAACAAGTTAATTGACATTTTCTTGCAAGATTAGGGAGAGTGGATGCCTAGAAAGAAGTTTATTTAAAATTAGTTTTAGGTTCCAGAGAGAGGATTCCTGAAAAAAGAATTGTTTGTTTTATGAAAAATGTGAGTGTGTTCCTGAAAAAAAGTTGATTTTAATTTAGTTTTGGGATAGGCGTGAATGCATCATTTCAACAAGTCAATTGAAATTTTCTTGCACGATTTGGGACAGTGGATGCCTAGAAAGATGTTTTTTTTAAATTAGTTTTAGGTTTCAGAGAGTAGATTCCTGAAAAAAATGTGTTTGTTTTGTTAAAAATGTGAATGTGTTACTGCAAAAATATTGATTTAAATTTAGTTTCAGGATAAGGGTGATTGCATCATTTCAACAAGTTAATTGACATTTTCTTGCAAGATTAGGGAGAGTGGATGCCTAGAAAGAAGTTTATTTAAAATTAGTTTTAGGTTTCAGAGAGTAGATTCCTGAAAAAAAATGTTTTTGTTTTATGAAAAATGTGAGTGTGTTACTACAAAAAAGTTGATTTAAATTTCGTTTTTGGATAAGGGTGATTGCAATATTTCAACAAGTTAATTGAAATTTTCTTGCAAGATTAGGGAGAGTGGAGGCCTAGAAAGATGTTTTTAAAAAATTAGTTTTAGGTTCCAGAGAGTGGATTCCTAAAAAAAAAAATGTGTTTTATGAGAAATGTGAGTATGTTACTGCAAAAAAATTGATTTAAATTTAGTTTCAGGATAGGCATGAATGCATTATTTCAACAAGTTAATTGACATTTTCTTGCAAGATTAGGGAGAGTGGATGCCTAGAAAGAAGTTTATTTAAAATTAGTTTTAGGTTTCAGAGAGTAGATTCCTGAAAAAAAATGTGTTTGCTTTATGAAAAATGTGAGTGTGTTACTGCAAAAAGTTGATTTAAATTTCCTTTTTGGATAAGGGTGACTGCAATATTTCAACAAGTTAATTGGAATTTTCTTGTAAGATTAGGGAGAGTGGATGCCTAGAAAGATGTTTTTTAAAAATTCGTTTTAAGTTCCAGAGAGTGGATTCCTGAAAAAAAATGTGTTTGTTTTATGAAAAATGTGAGTGTGTTACTGCAAAAAAGTTGATTTAAATTTAGTTTCAGGATAGGCGTGATTGCATTATTTCAACTAGTTAATTGAAATTTTCTTGCACGATTAGGGAGAGTGGATGCATAGAAAGATGTTTTTTTAAAATTCATTTTAGGCTCCAGAGAGTTGATTCCTGAAAAAAAAAATGTGTTTTGTTCATGAAAAATGTGAGTGTGTTACTGCAAAAAAGTTGATTAAAATGTATTTTTTGGATAAGGGTGATTGCAATATTTCAACAAGTTAATTGAAATTTTCTTGCAAAATTAGGGAGAGTGGATGCCTAGAAAGATGTTTTTTAAAAATTAGTTTTAGGTTCCAGAGAGTGGATTCCTGAAAAAAATAATTGTTTGTTTTATGAAAAATGTGAGTGTGTTACTGCAAAAAAGTTGATTTTAATTTAGTTTCAGGATAGGCGTGAATGCATCATTTCAACAACTCAATTGAAATTTTCTTGCACGATTAGGGACAGTGAATGCCTAGAAAGATGTTTTTTTTAAATTAGTTTTAGGTTTCAGAGAGTAGATTCCTGAAAAAAATTTGTTTGTTTTATGAAAAATGTGAGTGTGTTACTGCAAAAAAGTTGATTTAAATTTTGTTTTTGGATAAGGGTGATTGCAATATTTCAACAAGTTAATTGAAATTTTCTTGCAAGATTAGGGAGAGTGGATGCCTAGAAAGATGTTTTTTACAAATTCGTTATAGGTTCCAGAGAGTGGATTCCTGAAAATAAAATGTGTTTGTTTTATGAAAAATGTGAGTGTGTTACTGCAAAAAAGTTGATTTTAATTTATTTTCAGGATAGCCGTGAATGCATTATTTCAACAAGGTAATTTACATTTTCTTGCAAGATTAGGGAGAGTGGATGCCTAGAAAGAAGTTTATTTAAAATTAGTTTTAGGTTTCAGAGAGTAGATTCCTGAAAAAAAATGTGTTTGTTTTATGAAAAATGTGAGTGTGTTACTGCAAAAAGTTGATTTAAATTTAGTTTCAGGATAGGCGTGAATGCATCATTTCAACAACTCAATTGAAATTTTCTTGCACGATTAGGGACAGTGAATGCCTAGAAAGATGTTTTTTTTAAATTAGTTTTAGGTTTCAGAGAGTAGATTCCTGAAAAAAATGTGTTTGTTTTATGAAAAATGTGAGTGTGTTACTGCAAAAAAGTTGATTTAAATTTTGTTTTTGGATAAGGGTGATTGCAATATTTCAACAAGTTAATTGAAATTTTCTTGCAAGATTAGGGAGAGTGGATGCCTAGAAAGATGTTTTTTACAAATTCGTTATAGGTTCCAGAGAGTGGATTCCTGAAAATAAAATGTGTTTGTTTTATGAAAAATGTGAGTGTGTTACTGCAAAAAAGTTGATTTTAATTTATTTTCAGGATAGCCGTGAATGCATTATTTCAACAAGGTAATTTACATTTTCTTGCAAGATTAGGGAGAGTGGATGCCTAGAAAGAAGTTTATTTAAAATTAGTTTTAGGTTTCAGAGAGTAGATTCCTGAAAAAAAATGTGTTTGTTTTATGAAAAATGTGAGTGTGTTACTGCAAAAAGTTGATTTAAATTTCGTTTTTGGATAAGGGTGATTGCAATATTTCACCAAGTTAATTGAAATTTTCTTTCAAGAGTAGGGAGAGTGGATGCCTAGAAAGATGTTTTTTACAAATTCGTTTTAGGTTCCAGAGAGTGGATTCCTGAAAAAAAAATTATTTGTTTCAAGTAAAATGTGAGTGTTTTACTGCAAATAAGTTGATTTAAATTTAGTTTCAGGATAGGCGTGAATGCATCAGTTTAACAAGTTAATTGAAATTTTCTTGCAAGATTAGGGAGAGTGGATGCCTAGAAAGAAATTTTAAAAAAATGAGTAGAAGGTTTCAGAGAGTGGATTCCTGAAAAAAATTTTGTTTGTTTTATAAAAAATGTGAATGTGTTACTGCAAAAATGTTGATTTAAATTTAGTTTCAGGATAAGGGTGATTGCATCATTTCAACAAGTTAATTGACATTTTCTTGCAAGATTAGGGAGAGTGGATGCCTAGAAAGAAGTTTATTTAAAATTAGTTTTAGGTTTCAGAGAGTAGATTCCTGAAAAATAATGTGTTTGTTTTATGAAAAATGTGAGTGTGTTACTGCAAAAAGTTGATTTAAATTTCGTTTTTGGATAAGGGTGATTGCAATATTGCAACAAGTAAATTGAAATTTTCTTGCAAGATTAGGGAGAGTGGATGCCTAGAAAGATGTTTTTTACAAATTCGTTTTAGGTTCCAGAGAGTGGATTCCTGAAAAAAAAATTTTTGTTTCATGAAAAATGTGAGTGTGTTACTGCAAAAAAGCTGATTTAAATTTAGTTTCAGGATAGGCGTGAATGCATCATTTCAACAAGTTAATTGAAATTTTCTTGCAAGATTAGGGAGAGTGGATGCCTAGAAAGAAATTTTTAAAAAATTAGTAGAAGGTTTCAGAGAGTGGATTCCTGAAAAAAAATGTGTTTGTTTTATGAAAAATGTGAGTGTGTTACTTCAAAAAAGTTGATTTAAATTTAGTTTCAGGATAGGCGTGATTGCATTATTTCAACTAGTTAATTGAAATTTTCTTGCACGATTAGGGAGAGTGGATGCATAGAAAGATGTTTTTTTAAAATTCGTTTTAGGCTCCAGAGAGTTGATTCCTGAAAAAAAAATGTGTTTTGTTCATGAAAAATGTGAGTGTGTTACTGCAAAAAAGTTGATTAAAATGTTGTTTTTGGATAAGGGTAATTGCAATATTTCAATAAGTTAATTGAAATTTTCTTGCAAGATTAGGGAGAGTGGATGCCTAGAAAGATGTTTTTTTAAAATTAGTTTTAGGTTTCAGAGAGTAGATTCCTGAAAAAATAATTGTTTGTTTTATGAAAAATGTGAGTGTGTTACTGCAAAAAAGTTGATTTTAATTTAGTTTCAGGATAGGCGTGAATGCATCATTTCAACAAGTCAATTGAAATTTTCTTGCACGATTAGGGACAGTGGATGCCTAGAAAGATGTTTTTTTAAAATTAGTTTTAGGTTTCAGAGAGTAGATTCCTGAAAAAAATGTGTTTGCTTTATGAAAAATGTGAGTGTGTTACTGCTAAAAAGTTGATTTAAATTTCGTTTTTGGATAAGGGTGATTGCAATATTTCAACAAGTCAATTGAAATTTTCTTGCACAATTAGGGACAGTGGATGCCTAGAAAGATCTTTTTTTTAAATTAGTTTTAGGTTCCAGAGAGTGGATTCCTGAAAAAGTATTGTTTGTTTTATGAAAAATGTGAGTGTGTTACTGCAAACAAGTTGATTTTAATTTAGTTTCAGGATAGGCGTGAATGCATCATTTCAACAAGTCAATTGAAATTTTCTTGCAAGATTAGGGAGAGTGGATGCCTAGAAAGAAATTTAAAAAAAATGAGTAGAAGAATTCAGAGAGTGGATTCCTGAAAAAAATGTTGTTTGTTTTATAAAAAATGTGAATGTGTTACTGCAAAAATGTTGATTTAAATTTTGTTTCAGGATAAGGGTGATTGCATCATTTCAACAAGTTAATTGACATTTTCTTGCAAGATTAGGGAGAGTGGATGCGTAGAAAGAAGTTTATTTAAAATTAGTTTTAGGTTTCAGAGAGTAGATTCCTGAAAAAAAATGTGTTTGTTTTATGAAAAATGTGAGTGTGTTACTGCAAAAAAGTTGATTTAAATATCGTTTTTGGATAAGGGTGATTGCAATATTTCAACAAGTTAATTGAAATTTTCTTGCAAGATTAGGGAGAGTGGATGCCTAGAAAGATGTTTTTTGTAAATTAGTTTTAGGTTTCAGAGAGTAGATTCCTGGAAAAATGTGTTTGTTTTATGAAAAATGTGAGTGTTTTACAGCTAAAAAGTTGATTTAAATTTCGTTTTTGGATAAGGGTGATTGCAATATTTCAACAAGTTAATTGAACTTTTCTTGCAAAATTAGGGAGAGTGGATGCCTAGAAAGATGTTTTTTAAAAATTAGTTTTAGGTTCCAGAGAGTGGATTCCTGAAAAAATAATTGTTTGTTTTATGAAAAATGTGAGTGTGTTACTGCAAAAAAGTTGATTTTAATTTAGTTTCAGGATAGGCGTGAATGCATCATTTCAACAAGTCAATTGGAATTTTCTTGCACGATTAGGGACAGTGGATGCCTAGAAAGATGTTTTTTTTAAATTAGTTTTAGGTTTCAGAGAGTAGATTCCTGAAAAAAATGTGTTTGTTTTATGAAAAATGTGAGTGTGTTACTGCTAAAAAGTTGATTTAAATTTCGTTTTTGGATAAGGGTGATTGCAATATTTCAACAAGTCAATTGAAATTTTCTTGCACGATTAGGGACAGTGGATGCCTAGAAAGATGTTTTTTTTAAATTAGTTTTAGGTTTCAGAGAGTAGATTCCTGAAAAAAAATGTCTTTGTTTTATGAAAAATGTGAGTGTGTTCCTGCAAAAAAGTTGATTTAAATATCGTTTTTGGATAAGGGTGATTGCAATATTTCAACAAGTTCATTGAAATTTTCTTGCAAGATTAGGGAGAGTGGATGCCTAGAAAGATGTTTTTTACAAATTCGTTATAGGTTTCAGAGAGTGGATTCCTGAAAAAAAAATTATTTGTTTCATGAAAAATGTGAGTGTGTTACTGCAAAAAAGTTGATTTAAATTTAGTTTCAGGATAGGCGTGAATGCATCATTTCAACAAGTTAATTGAAATTTTCTTGCAAGATTAGGGAGAGTGGATTCCTAGAAAGAAATTTTAAAAAAATGAGTAGAAGAATTCAGAGAGTGGATTCCTGAAAAAAATGTTGTTTGTTTTATAAAAAATGTGAATGTGTTACTGCAAAAATGTTGATTTAAATTTCGTTTCAGGATAAGGGTGATTGCATCATTTCAACAAGTTAATTGACATTTTCTTGCAAGATTAGGGAGAGTGGATGCCTAGAAAGAAGTTTATTTAAAATTAGTTTTAGGTTTCAGAGAGTAGATTCCTGAAAAAAAATGTGTTTGTTTTATGAAAAATGTGAGTGTGTTACTGCAAAAAAGTTGATTTAAATATCGTTTTTGGATAAGGGTGATTGCAATATTTCAACAAGTTAATTGAAATTTTCTTGCAAGATTAGGGAGAGTGGATGCCTAGAAAGATGTTTTTTGTAAATTAGTTTTAGGTTTCAGAGAGTAGATTCCTGGAAAAATGTGTTTGTTTTATGAAAAATGTGAGTGTTTTACAGCTAAAAAGTTGATTTAAATTTCGTTTTTGGATAAGGGTGATTGCAATATTTCAACAAGTTAATTGAACTTTTCTTGCAAAATTAGGGAGAGTGGATGCCTAGAAAGATGTTTTTTAAAAATTAGTTTTAGGTTCCAGAGAGTGGATTCCTGAAAAAATAATTGTTTGTTTTATGAAAAATGTGAGTGTGTTACTGCAAAAAAGTTGATTTTAATTTAGTTTCAGGATAGGCGTGAATGCATCATTTCAACAAGTCAATTGGAATTTTCTTGCACGATTAGGGACAGTGGATGCCTAGAAAGATGTTTTTTTTTAATTAGTTTTAGGTTTCAGAGAGTAGATTCCTGAAAAAAATGTGTTTGTTTTATGAAAAATGTGAGTGTGTTACTGCTAAAAAGTTGATTTAAATTTCGTTTTTGGATAAGGGTGATTGCAATATTTCAACAAGTCAATTGAAATTTTCTTGCACGATTAGGGACAGTGGATGCCTAGAAAGATGTTTTTTTAAAATTAGTTTTAGGTTTCAGAGAGTAGATTCCTGAAAAAAAATGTCTTTGTTTTATGAAAAATGTGAGTGTGTTCCTGCAAAAAAGTTGATTTAAATATCGTTTTTGGATAAGGGTGATTGCAATATTTCAACAAGTTCATTGAAATTTTCTTGCAAGATTAGGGAGAGTGGATGCCTAGAAAGATGTTTTTTACAAATTCGTTATAGGTTTCAGAGAGTGGATTCCTGAAAAAAAAATTATTTGTTTCATGAAAAATGTGAGTGTGTTACTGCAAAAAAGTTGATTTAAATTTAGTTTCAGGATAGGCGTGAATGCATCATTTCAACAAGTTAATTGAAATTTTCTTGCAAGATTAGGGAGAGTGGATGCCTAGAAAGAAATTTTAAAAAAATGAGTAGAAGAATTCAGAGAGTGGATTCCTGAAAAAAATGTTGTTTGTTTTATGAAAAATGTGAATGTGTTACTGCAAAAATGTTGATTTAAATTTCGTTTCAGGATAAGGGTGATTGCATCATTTCAACAAGTTAATTGACATTTTCTTGCAAGATTAGGGAGAGTGGATGCCTAGAAAGAAGTTTATTTAAAATTAGTTTTAGGTTTCAGAGAGTAGATTCCTGAAAAAAAATGTGTTTGTTTTATGAAAAATGTGAGTGTGTTACTGCAAAAAAGTTGATTTAAATATCGTTTTTGGATAAGGGTGATTGCAATATTTCAACAAGTTAATTGAAATTTTCTTGCAAGATTAGGGAGAGTGGATGCCTAGAAAGATGTTTTTTACAAATTCGTTTTAGGTTCCAGAGAGTGGATTCCTGAAAAAAATAATTGTTTGTTTTATGAAAAATGTGAGTGTGTTACTGCAAAAAAGTTGATTTTAATTTAGTTTCAGGATAGGCGTGAATGCATCATTTCAACAACTCAATTGAAATTTTCTTGCACGATTAGGGACAGTGAATGCCTAGAAAGATGTTTTTTTAAATTAGTTTTAGGTTTCAGAGAGTAGATTCCTGAAAAAAATTTGTTTGTTTTATGAAAAATGTGAGTGTGTTACTGCAAAAAAGTTGATTTAAATTTTGTTTTTGGATAAGGGTGATTGCAATATTTCAACAAGTTAATTGAAATTTTCTTGCAAGATTAGGGAGAGTGGATGCCTAGAAAGATGTTTTTTACAAATTCGTTATAGGTTCCAGAGAGTGGATTCCTGAAAATAAAATGTGTTTGTTTTATGAAAAATGTGAGTGTGTTACTGCTAAAAAGTTGATTTAAATTTATTTTCAGGATAGCCGTGAATGCATTATTTCAACAAGGTAATTTACATTTTCTTGCAAGATTAGGGAGAGTGGATGCCTAAAAAGAAGTTTATTTAAAATTAGTTTTAGGTTTCAGAGAGTAGATTCCTGAAAAAAAATGTGTTTGTTTTATGAAAAATGTGAGTGTGTTACTGCAAAAAGTTGATTTAAATTTCGTTTTTGGATAAGGGTGATTGCAATATTTCAACAAGTTAATTGAAATTTTCTTGCAAGAGTAGGGAGAGTGGATGCCTAGAAAGATGTTTTTTACAAATTCGTTTTAGGTTCCAGAGAGTGGATTCCTGAAAAAAAAAATATTTGTTTCATGAAAAATGTGAGTGTGTTACTGCAAAAAAGATGATTTAAATTTAGTTTCAGGATAGGCGTGAATGCATCATTTTAACAAGTTAATTGAAATTTTCTTGCAAGATTAGGGAGAGTGGATGCCTAGAAAGAAATTTTAAAAAAATGGGTAGAAGGTTTCAGAGAGTGGATTCCTGAAAAAAATGTTGTTTGTTTTATAAAAAATGTGAATGTGTTACTGCAAAAATGTTGATTTAAATTTCGTTTCAGGATAAGGGTGATTGCATCATTTCAACAAGTTAATTGACATTTTCTTGCAAGATTAGGGAGAGTGGATGCCTAGAAAGAAGTCTATTTAAAATTAGTTTTAGGTTTCAGAGAGTAGATTCCTGAAAAAAAATGTGTTTGTTTTATGAAAAATGTGAGTGTGTTACTGCAAAAAAGTTGATTTAAATATCGTTTTTGGATAAGGGTGATTGCAATATTTCAACAAGTTAATTGAAATTTTCTTACAAGATTAGGGAGAGTGGATGCCTAGAAAGATGTTTTTAAAAATTAGTTTTAGGTTCCAGAGAGTGGATTCCTGAAAAAATAATTGTTTGTTTTATGACAAATGTGAGTGTGTTACTGCAAAAAAGTTGATTTTAATTTAGTTTCAGGATAGGCGTGAATGCATCATTTCAACAAGTCAATTGAAATTTTCTTGCACGATTAGGGACAGTGGATGCCTAGAAAGATGTTTTTTTTAAATTAGTTTTAGGTTTCAGAGAGTAGATTCCTGAAAAAAATGTGTTTGTTTTATGAAAAATGTGAGTGTGTTACTGCTAAAAAGTTGATTTAAATTTCGTTTTTGGATAAGGGTGATTGCAATATTTCAACAAGTCAATTGAAATTTTCTTGCACGATTAGGGACAGTGGATGCCTAGAAAGATGTTTTTTTTAAATTAGTTTTAGGTTTCAGAGAGTAGATTCCTGAAAAAAAAATTCTTTGTTTTATGAAAAATGTGAGTGTGTTCCTGCAAAAAGTTGATTTAAATATCGTTTTTGGATAAGGGTGATTGCAATATTTCAACAAGTTCATTGAAATTTTCTTGCAAGATTAGGGAGAGTGGATGCCTAGAAAGATGTTTTTTACAAATTCGTTATAGGTTTCAGAGAGTGGATTCCTGAAAAAAAAATTATTTGTTTCATGAAAAATGTGAGTGTGTTACTGCAAAAAAGTTGATTTAAATTTAGTTTCAGGATAGGCGTGAATGCATCATTTCAACAAGTTAATTGAAATTTTCTTCCAAGATTAGGGAGAGTGGATGCCTAGAAAGAAATTTTAAAAAAATGAGTAGAAGAATTCAGAGAGTGGATTCCTGAAAAAAATGTTGTTTGTTTTATAAAAAATGTGAATGTGTTACTGCAAAAATGTTGATTTAAATTTCGTTTCAGGATAAGGGTGATTGCATCATTTCAACAAGTTAATTGACATTTTCTTGCAAGATTAGGGAGAGTGGATGCCTAGAAAGAAGTTTATTTAAAATTAGTTTTAGGTTTCAGAGAGTAGATTCCTGAAAAAAAATGTGTTTGTTTTATGAAAAATGTGAGTGTGTTACTGCAAAAAAGTTGATTTAAATATCGTTTTTGGATAAGGGTGATTGCAATATTTCAACAAGTTAATTGAAATTTTCTTGCAAGATTAGGGAGAGTGGATGCCTAGAAAGATGTTTTTTACAAATTCGTTTTAGGTTCCAGAGAGTGGATTCCTGAAAAAAATAATTGTTTGTTTTATGAAAAATGTGAGTGTGTTACTGCAAAAAAGTTGATTTTAATTTTGTTTCAGGATAGGCGTGAATGCATCATTTCAACAACTCAATTGAAATTTTCTTGCACGATTAGGGACAGTGAATGCCTAGAAAGATGTTTTTTTAAATTAGTTTTAGGTTTCAGAGAGTAGATTCCTGAAAAAAATTTGTTTGATTTATGAACCGTTTTTGGATAAGGGGATTGCAATATTTCAACAAGTTAATTGAAATTTTCTTGCAAGATTAGGGAGAGTGGAGGCCTAGAAAGATGTTTTTAAAAAATTAGTTTTAGGTTCCAGAGAGTGGATTCCTGAAAAAAAATATTTTGTTTTATGAGAAATGTGAGTATGTTACTGCAAAAAAAGTTGATTTAAATTTAGTTTTAGGATAGGCGTGAATGCATTATTTCAACAAGTTAATTGACATTTTCTTGCAAGATTAGGGAGAGTGGATGCCTAGAAAGAAGTTTATTTAAAATTAGTTTTAGGTTTCAGACAGTAGATTCCTGAAAAAAATGTGTTTGTTTTATGAAAAATGTGAGTGTGTTACTGAAAAAAGTTGATTTAAATTTCCTTTTTGGATAAGGGTGATTGCAATATTTCAACAAGTTAATTGAAATTTTCTTGCAAGATTAGGGAGAGTGAATGCCTAGAAAGATGTTTTTTACAAATTCGTTTTAGGTTCCAGAGAGTGGATTCCTGAAAAAAAATTGTTTGTTTCATGAAAAATCTGAGTGTGTTACTGCAAAAAAGCTGATTTAAATTTAGTTTCAGGATAGGCATAAATGCATCATTTCAACAAGTTAATTGAAATTTTCTTGCAAGATTAGGGAGAGTGGATGCCTAGAAAGATGTTTTTTAAAAATTAGTTTTAGGTTTCAGAGAGTAGATTCCTGAACAAAAATGTGTTTGTTTTATGAAAAATGTGAGTGTGTTACTGCAAAAAATTTGATTTAAATTTAGTTTCAGGATAGGCGTGAATGCAATATTTCAACAAGTTAATTGAAATTTTCTTGCAAGATAAGGGAGAGTGGATGCCTAGAAAGAAGTTTATTTAAAATTAGTTTTAGGTTTCAGAGAGTAGATTCCTGAAAAAAAATGTGTTTGTTTTATGAAAAATGTGAGTGTGTTACTGCAAAAAAGTTGATTTAAATATCGTTTTTGGATAAGGGTGATTGCAATATTTCAACAAGTTAATTGAAATTTTCTTGCAAGATTAGGGAGAGTGGATGCCTAGAAAGATGTTTTTTACAAATTCGTTTTAGGTTCCAGAGAGTGGATTCCTGAAAAAAATAATTGTTTGTTTTATGAAAAATGTGAGTGTGTTACTGCAAAAAAGTTGATTTTAATTTAGTTTCAGGATAGGCGTGAATGCATCATTTCAACAACTCAATTGAAATTTTCTTGCACGATTAGGGACAGTGAATGCCTAGAAAGATGTTTTTTTAAATTAGTTTTAGGTTTCAGAGAGTAGATTCCTGAAAAAAATTTGTTTTGTTTTATGAACCGTTTTTGGATAAGGGGATTGCAATATTTCAACAAGTTAATTGAAATTTTCTTGCAAGATTAGGGAGAGTGGAGGCCTAGAAAGATGTTTTTAAAAAATTAGTTTTAGGTTCCAGAGAGTGGATTCCTGAAAAAAAATATTTTGTTTTATGAGAAATGTGAGTATGTTACTGCAAAAAAGTTGATTTAAATTTAGTTTTAGGATAGGCGTGAATGCATTATTTCAACAAGTTAATTGACATTTTCTTGCAAGATTAGGGAGAGTGGATGCCTAGAAAGAAGTTTATTTAAAATTAGTTTTAGGTTTCAGACAGTAGATTCCTGAAAAAAATGTGTTTGTTTTATGAAAAATGTGAGTGTGTTACTGAAAAAAGTTGATTTAAATTTCCTTTTTGGATAAGGGTGATTGCAATATTTCAACAAGTTAATTGAAATTTTCTTGCAAGATTAGGGAGAGTGAATGCCTAGAAAGATGTTTTTTACAAATTCGTTTTAGGTTCCAGAGAGTGGATTCCTGAAAAAAAATTGTTTGTTTCATGAAAAATCTGAGTGTGTTACTGCAAAAAAGCTGATTTAAATTTAGTTTCAGGATAGGCATAAATGCATCATTTCAACAAGTTAATTGAAATTTTCTTGCAAGATTAGGGAGAGTGGATGCCTAGAAAGATGTTTTTTAAAAATTAGTTTTAGGTTTCAGAGAGTAGATTCCTGAACAAAAATGTGTTTGTTTTATGAAAAATGTGAGTGTGTTACTGCAAAAAATTTGATTTAAATTTAGTTTCAGGATAGGCGTGAATGCAATATTTCAACAAGTTAATTGAAATTTTCTTGCAAGATAAGGGAGAGTGGATGCCTAGAAAGATGTTTTTTAAAAATTAGTTTTAGGTTTCAGAGAGTAGATTCCTGAACAAAAATGTGTTTGTTTTATGAAAAATCTGAGTGTGTTACTGCAAAAAATGTGATTTAAATTTCGTTTTTGGATAAGGGTGATTGCAATATTTCAACAAGTTAATTGAAATTTTCTTGCAAGAATAGGGACAGTGGATGCCTAGAAAGATGTTTTTTAAAAATTAGTTTTAGGTTCCAGAGAGTGGATTCCGGAAAAAAAATTGTTTGTTTTATAAAAAAATGTGAGTGTCTTTCTGTAAAAAAGTTGATTTAAATTTAGTTTCAGGATAGGCGTGAATGCATCATTTCAACAAGTTAATTGAAATTTTCTTGCAAGATTAGGGAGAGTGGATGCCTAGAAAGAAATTTTAAAAAAATGAGTAGAAGATTTCAGAGAGTGGATTCCTGAAAAAAATGTTGTTTGTTTTATAAAAAATGTGAATGTGTTACTGCAAAAATGTTGATTTAAATTTCGTTTCAGGATAAGGGTGATTGCATCATTTCAACAAGTTAATTGACATTTTCTTGCAAGATTAGGGAGAGTGGATGCCTAGAAAGAAGTTTATTTAAAATTAGTTTTAGGTTTCAGAGAGTAGATTCCTGAAAAAAAATGTGTTTGTTTTATGAAAAATGTGAGTGTGTTACTGCAAAAAAGTTGATTTAAATATCGTTTTTGGATAAGGGTGATTGCAATATTTCAACAAGTTAATTGAAATTTTCTTGCAAGATTAGGGAGAGTGGATGCCTAGAAAGATGTTTTTTACAAATTCGTTTTAGGTTCCAGAGAGTGGATTCCTGAAAAAAATAATTGTTTGTTTTATGAAAAATGTGAGTGTGTTACTGCAAAAAAGTTGATTTTAATTTAGTTTCAGGATAGGCGTGAATGCATCATTTCAACAACTCAATTGAAATTTTCTTGCACGATTAGGGACAGTGAATGCCTAGAAAGATGTTTTTTTAAATTAGTTTTAGGTTTCAGAGAGTAGATTCCTGAAAAAAATGTGTTTGTTTTATGAAAAATGTGAGTGTGTTACTGCAAAAAAGTTGATTTAAATTTTGTTTTTGGATAAGGGTGATTGCAATATTTCAACAAGTTAATTGAAATTTTCTTGCAAGATTAGGGAGAGTGGATGCCTAGAAAGATGTTTTTTACAAATTCGTTATAGGTTCCAGAGAGTGGATTCCTGAAAATAAAATGTGTTTGTTTTATGAAAAATGTGAGTGTGTTACTGCTAAAAAGTTGATTTAAATTTATTTTCAGGATAGCCGTGAATGCATTATTTCAACAAGGTAATTTACATTTTCTTGCAAGATTAGGGAGAGTGGATGCCTAAAAAGAAGTTTATTTAAAATTAGATTTAGGTTTCAGAGAGTAGATTCCTGAAAAAAAATGTGTTTGTTTTATGAAAAATGTGAGTGTGTTACTGCAAAAAGTTGATTTAAATTTCGTTTTTGGATAAGGGTGATTGCAATATTTCAACAAGTTAATTGAAATTTTCTTGCAAGAGTAGGGAGAGTGGATGCCTAGAAAGATGTTTTTTACAAATTCGTTTTAGGTTCCAGAGAGTGGATTCCTGAAAAAAAAATTATTTGTTTCATGAAAAATGTGAGTGTGTTACTGCAAAAAAGATGATTTAAATTTAGTTTCAGGATAGGCGTGAGTGCATCATTTTAACAAGTTAATTGAAATTTTCTTGCAAGATTAGGGAGAGTGGATGCCTAGAAAGAAATTTTAAAAAAATGAGTAAAAGGTTTCAGAGAGTGGATTCCTGAAAAAAATGTTGTTTGTTTTATAAAAAATGTGAATGTGTTACTGCAAAAATGTTGATTTAAATTTCGTTTCAGGATAAGGGTGATTGCATCATTTCAACAAGTTAATTGACATTTTCTTGCAAGATTAGGGAGAGTGGATGCCTAGAAAGAAGTCTATTTAAAATTAGTTTTAGGTTTCAGAGAGTAGATTCCTGAAAAAAAATGTGTTTGTTTTATGAAAAATGTGAGTGTGTTACTGCAAAAAAGTTGATTTAAATATCGTTTTTGGATAAGGGTGATTGCAATATTTCAACAAGTTAATTGAAATTTTCTTGCAAGATTAGGGAGAGTGGATGCCTAGAAAGATGTTTTTAAAAATTAGTTTTAGGTTCCAGAGAGTGGATTCCTGAAAAAATAATTGTTTGTTTTATGAAAAATGTGAGTGTGTTACTGCAAAAAAGTTGATTTTAATTTAGTTTCAGGATAGGCGTGAATGCATCATTTCAACAAGTCAATTGAAATTTTCTTGCACGATTAGGGACAGTGGATGCCTAGAAAGATGTTTTTTTTAAATTAGTTTTAGGTTTCAGAGAGTAGATTCCTGAAAAAAATGTGTTTGTTTTATGAAAAATGTGAGTGTGTTACTGCTAAAAAGTTGATTTAAATTTCGTTTTTGGATAAGGGTGATTGCAATATTTCAACAAGTCAATTGAAATTTTCTTGCACGATTAGGGACAGTGGATGCCTAGAAAGATGTTTTTTTTAAATTAGTTTTAGGTTTCAGAGAGTAGATTCCTGAAAAAAAAATTCTTTGTTTTATGAAAAATGTGAGTGTGTTCCTGCAAAAAGTTGATTTAAATATCGTTTTTGGATAAGGGTGATTGCAATATTTCAACAAGTTCATTGAAATTTTCTTGCAAGATTAGGGAGAGTGGATGCCTAGAAAGATGTTTTTTACAAATTCGTTATAGGTTTCAGAGAGTGGATTCCTGAAAAAAAAATTATTTGTTTCATGAAAAATGTGAGTGTGTTACTGCAAAAAAGTTGATTTAAATTTAGTTTCAGGATAGGCGTGAATGCATCATTTCAACAAGTTAATTGAAATTTTCTTCCAAGATTAGGGAGAGTGGATGCCTAGAAAGAAATTTTAAAAAAATGAGTAGAAGAATTCAGAGAGTGGATTCCTGAAAAAAATGTTGTTTGTTTTATAAAAAATGTGAATGTGTTACTGCAAAAATGTTGATTTAAATTTCGTTTCAGGATAAGGGTGATTGCATCATTTCAACAAGTTAATTGACATTTTCTTGCAAGATTAGGGAGAGTGGATGCCTAGAAAGAAGTTTATTTAAAATTAGTTTTAGGTTTCAGAGAGTAGATTCCTGAAAAAAAATGTGTTTGTTTTATGAAAAATGTGAGTGTGTTACTGCAAAAAAGTTGATTTAAATATCGTTTTTGGATAAGGGTGATTGCAATATTTCAACAAGTTAATTGAAATTTTCTTGCAAGATTAGGGAGAGTGGATGCCTAGAAAGATGTTTTTTACAAATTCGTTTTAGGTTCCAGAGAGTGGATTCCTGAAAAAAATAATTGTTTGTTTTATGAAAAATGTGAGTGTGTTACTGCAAAAAAGTTGATTTTAATTTAGTTTCAGGATAGGCGTGAATGCATCATTTCAACAACTCAATTGAAATTTTCTTGCACGATTAGGGACAGTGAATGCCTAGAAAGATGTTTTTTTAAATTAGTTTTAGGTTTCAGAGAGTAGATTCCTGAAAAAAATTTGTTTGTTTTATGAACCGTTTTTGGATAAGGGGATTGCAATATTTCAACAAGTTAATTGAAATTTTCTTGTAAGATTAGGGAGAGTGGAGGCCTAGAAAGATGTTTTTAAAAAATTAGTTTTAGGTTCCAGAGAGTGGATTCCTGAAAAAAAATATTTTGTTTTATGAGAAATGTGAGTATGTTACTGCAAAAAAGTTGATTTAAATTTAGTTTTAGGATAGGCGTGAATGCATTATTTCAACAAGTTAATTGACATTTTCTTGCAAGATTAGGGAGAGTGGATGCCTAGAAAGAAGTTTATTTAAAATTAGTTTTAGGTTTCAGACAGTAGATTCCTGAAAAAAATGTGTTTGTTTTATGAAAAATGTGAGTGTGTTACTGAAAAAAATTGATTTAAATTTCCTTTTTGGATAAGGGTGATTGCAATATTTCAACAAGTTAATTGAAATTTTCTTGCAAGAATAGGGACAGTGGATGCCTAGAAAGATGTTTTTTAAAAATTAGTTTTAGGTTCCAGAGAGTGGATTCCGGAAAAAAAATTGTTTGTTTTATAAAAAAATGTGAGTGTCTTTCTGTAAAAAAGTTGATTTAAATTTAGTTTCAGGATAGGCGTGAATGCATCATTTCAACAAGTTAATTGAAATTTTCTTGCAAGATTAGGGAGAGTGGATGCCTAGAAAGAAGTTTATTTAAAATTAGTTTTAGGTTTCAGAGAGTAGATTCCTGAAAAAAAATGTGTTTGTTTTATGAAAAATGTGAGTGTGTTACTGCAAAAAGTTGATTTAAATTTCGTTTTTGGATAATTAGTTTTAGGTTTCAGAGAGTAGATTCCTGAAAAAAAATGTGTTTGTTTTATAAAAAATGTAAGTGTGTTACTGCAAAAAAGTTGATTTAAATTTTGTTTTTGAATAAGGGTGATTGCAATATTTCAACAAGTTAATTGATTAGGGAGAGTGGATGCCTAGAAAGAAGTTTATTTAAAATTAGTTTTAGGTTTCAGAGAGTAGATTCCTGAAAAAAAATGTGTTTGTTTTATGAAAAATGTGAGTGTGTTACTGCAAAAAGTTGATTTAAATTTCGTTTTTGGATAAGGGTGATTGCAATATTTCAACAAGTTAATTGAAATTTTCTTGCAAAATTAGGGAGAGTGGATGCCTACAAAGATGTATTTTAAAAATTAGTTTTAGGTTCCAGAGAGTGGATTCCTGAAAAAATAATTGTTTGTTTTATGAAAAATGTGAGTGTGTTACTGCAAAAAAGTTGATTTTAATTTAGTTTCAGGATAGGAGTGAATGCATCATTTCAACAAGTCAATTGAAATTTTCTTGCACGATCAGGAACAGTGTATGCCTAGAAAGATGTTTTTTTAAATTAGTTTTAGGTTTCAGAGAGTAGATTCCTGAAAAAAATTTGTTTGTTTTATGAAAAATGTGAGTGTGTTACTGCAAAAAAGTTGATTTAAATTTCGTTTTTGGAAAAGGGGGATTGCAATATTTCAACAAGTTAATTGAAATTTTCTTGCAAGATTAGGGAGAGTGGATGCCTAGAAAGATGTTTTTTACAAATTTGTTTTAGGTTCCAGAGAGTGGATTCCTGAAAGAAAATTGTTTGTTTCATGAAAATCTGAGTGTGTTACTGCAAAAAAGCTGATTTAAATTTAGTTTCAGGATAGGCGTGAATGCATCATTTCAACAAGTTAATTGAAATTTTCTTGCAAGATTAGGGAGATTGGATGCCTAGAAAGATGTTTTTTAAAAATTAGTTTTAGGTTTCAGAGAGTAGATTCCTGAACAAAAATGTGCTTGTTTTATAAAAAAAGGTGAGTGTGTTACTGCAAAAAATTTGATTTAAATTTAGTTTCAGGATAGGGGTGATTGCAATATTTCAACAAGTTAATTGAAATTTTATTGCAAGATTAGGGACAGTGGATGCCTAGAAAGATGTTTTTTAAAAATTAGTTTTAGGTTCCAGAGAGTGGATTCCTGAAAAAAAAAATTTTGTTTTATAAAAAAATGTGAGTGTGTTTCTGCAAAAAAGTTGATTTAAATTTAGTTTCAGGATAGGCGTGAATGCATCATTTCAACAAGTTAATTGAAATTTTCTTGCAAGATTAAGGAGAGTGGATGCCTAGAAAGAAGTTTATTTAAAATTAGTTTTAGGTTTCAGAGAGTAGATTCCTGAAAAAAAATGTGTTTGTTTTATGAAAAATGTGAGTGTGTTACTGCAAAAAGTTGATTTAAATTTTGTTTTTGGATAATTAGTTTTAGGTTTCAGAGAGTAGATTCCTGAAAAAAAATGTGTTTGTTTTATAAAAAATGTGAGTGTGTTACTGCAAAAAAGTTGATTTAAATTTTGTTTTTGAATAAGGGTGATTGCAATATTTCAACAAGTTAATTGATTAGGGAGAGTGGATGCCTAGAAAGAATTTTTTAAAAAATTAATTTTAGGTTTCAGAGAGTAGATTCCTGAAAAAAATGTGTTTGTTTTATGAAAAATGTGAGTGTGTTACTGCAAAAAGTTGATTTAAATTTCGTTTTTGGATAAGGGTGATTGCAATATTTCAACTAGTTAATTGAAATTTTCTTGCACGATTAGGGAGAGTGGATACATAGAAAGATGTTTTTTTTAATTTGTTTTAGGTTCCAGAGAGTTGATTAAAAAAATGTGTTTTTTTCATGACAAATGTGAGTGTGTTACTGCAAAAAAGTTGATTTAAATTTCGTTTTCGGATAAGGGTGATTGCAATATTTCAACAAGTTAATTGAAATTTTCTTGCAAAATTAGGGAGAGTGGATGCCTACAAAGATGTATTTTAAAAATTAGTTTTAGGTTCCAGAGAGTGGATTCCTGAAAAAATAATTGTTTGTTTTATGAAAAATGTGAGTGTGTTACTGCAAAAAAGTTGATTTTAATTTAGTTTCAGGATAGGAGTGAATGCATCATTTCAACAAGTCAATTGAAATTTTCTTGCACGATTAGTGACAGCGGATGCCTAGATTGATGTTTTTTTAAATTAGTTTTAGGTTTCAGAGAGTAGATTCCTGAAAAAAATGTGTTTGTTTTATGAAAATTGTGAGTGTGTTACTGCAAAAAAGTTGATTTTAATTTAGTTTCAGGATAGGAGTGAATGCATCATTTCAACAAGTTAATTGAAATTTTCTTGCAAGATTAGGGAGAGTGGATGCCTAGAAAGATGTTTTTTTTAAATTAGTTTTAGGTTTCAGAGAGTAGATTCCTGAAAAAAATCTGTTTGTTTTATGAAAAATGTGAGTGTGTTACTGCTAAAAAGTTGATTTAAATTTCGTTTTTGGATAAGGGTGATTGCAATATTTGAACAAGTTAATTGAAATTTTCTTGCAAGATTAGGGAGAGTGGATGCCTAGAAAGACATTTTTAAAAAATTAGTAGAAGGATTCAGAGAGTGGATTCCTGAAAAAAAATGTGTTTGTTTTATGAAAAATGTGAGTGTGTTACTGCAAAAAAGTTGATTTAAATGTCGTTTTTGGATAAGGGTGATTGCAATATTTCAACAAGTTAATTGAAATTTTCTTGCAAGATTAAGGAGAGTGGATGCCTAGAAAGAAATTTTAAAAAAATGAGTAGAAGGATTCAGAGAGTGGATTCCTGAAAAAAATGTGTTTGTTTTATAAAAAATGTGAGTGTGTTACTGCAAAAAAGTTGATTTAAATTTCGTTTTTGGATAAGGGTGATTGCAATATTTCAACAAGTTAATTGAAATTTTCTTGCAAGATTAGGGAGAAGGGATGCCTAAAAAGAAGTTTATTTAAAATTAGTTTTAGGTTTCAGAGAGTAGATTCCTGAAAAAAAATGTGTTTGTTTTATGAAAAATGTGAGTGTGTTACTGCAAAAAAGTTGATTTAAATGTCGTTTTTGGATAAGGGTGATTGCAATATTTGAACAAGTTAATTGAAATTTTCTTGCAAGATTAGGGAGAGTGGATGCCTAAAAAGAAGTTTTTTAAAAATGAGTAGAAGGATTCAGAGAGTGGATTCCTGAAAAAAATGTGTTTGTTTTATGAAAAATGTGAGTGTGTTAATGCAAAAAAGTTGATTTAAATGTCATTTTTGGATAAGGGTGATTGCAATATTTCAACAAGTTAATTGAAATTTTCTTGCAAGATTAGGGAGAGTGGATGCCTAGAAAGATGTTTTAAAAAAATTAGTTTTAGGTTTCAGAGAGCAGATTCCTGAACAAAAATGTGTTTCTTTTTGAAAAATGTGAGTGTGTTACCGCAAAAAATTTGATTTAAATTTCGTTTTTGGATAAGTGTGATTGCAATATTTCAACAAGTTAATTGAAATTTTCTTGCAAGATTAGGGACAGTGGATGCCTAGAAAGATGTTTTTTAAAAATTAGTTTTAGGTTCCAGCGAGTGGATTCCTGAAAAAAAATTGTTTGTTTTATGAAAAATGTGAGTGTGTTACTGCAAAAAAGTTGATTTAAATTTAGTTTCAGGATAGGCGTGAATGCATCATTTCAACAAGTTAATTGAAATTTTCTTGCAAGATTAGGGAGAGTGGATGCCTAGAAAGCAATTTTTAAAAAATTAGTAGAAGGATTCAGAGAGTGGATTCCTGAAAAAAAATGTGTTTGTTTTATGAAAATTGTGAGTGTGTTAATGCAAAAAAGTTGATTTAAATATAGTTTCAGGATAGGCGTGAATGCAATATTTCAACAAGTTCATTGAAATTTTCTTGCAAGATTAGGGAGAGTGGATGCCTAGAAAGATGTTTTTAAAAAATTAGTTTTAGGTTTCAGAGAGTAGATTCCTGAACAAAAATGTATTTGTTTTATGAAAAATGTGAGTGTGTTACTGCAAAAAAGTTGATTTAAATTTTGTTTTTGGATAAGGGTGATTGCTATATTTCAACAAGTTCATTGACATTTTCTTGCAAGATTAGGGAGAGTGGATGCCTAGAAAGATGTTTTAAAAAATTAGTTTTAGGTTTCAGAGAGTTGATTCCTGAAAAAAAATGTGTTTGTTTTATGAAAAATGTGAGTGTGTTACTGCAAAAAAGTTGATTTAAATTTCGTTTTTGGATAAGGGTGATTGCAATATTTCAACAAGTTAATTGAAATTTTCTTGCAAGATTAGGGAGAAGGGATGCCTAGAAAGAAGTTTATTTAAAATTAGTTTTAGGTTTCAGAGAGTAGATTCCTGAAAAAAATGTGTTTGTTTTATGAAAAATGTGAGTGTGTTACTGCAAAAAAGTTGATTTAAATGTCGTTTTTGGATAAGGGTGATTGCAATATTTCAACAAGTTAATTGAAATTTTCTTGCAAGATTAGGGAGAGTGGATGCCTAGAAAGATGTTTTTAAAAAATTAGTTTTAGGTTTCAGAGAGCAGATTCCTGAACAAAAATGTGTTTCTTTTTGAAAAATGTGAGTGTGTTACTGCAAAAAAGTTGATTTAAATTTCGTTTTTGGATAAGTGTGATTGCAATATTTCAACAAGTTAATTGAAATTTTCTTGCAAGATTAGGGACAGTGGATGCCTAGAAAGATGTTTTTAAAAAATTAGTTTTAGGTTCCAGCGAGTGGATTCCTGAAAAAAAATTGTTTGTTTTACGAAAAATGTGAGTGTGTTACTGCAAAAAAGTTGATTTAAATTTAGTTTCAGGATAGGCGTGAATGCATCATTTCAACAAGTTAATTGAAATTTTCTTGCAAGATTAGGGAGAGTGGATACCTAGAAAGCAATTTTTAAAAAATTAGTAGAAGGATTCAGAGAGTGGATTCCTGAAAAAAATGTGTTTGTTTTATGAAAATTGTGAGTGTGTTAATGCAAAAAAGTTGATTTAAATATAGTTTCAGGATAGGCGTGAATGTAATATTTCAACAAGTTCATTGAAATTTTCTTGCAAGATTAGGGAGAGTGGATGCCTAGAAAGATGTTTTTAAAAAATTAGTTTTAGGTTTCAGAGAGTAGATTCCTGAACAAAAATGTATTTGTTTTATGAAAAATGTGAGTGTGTTACTGCAAAAAAGTTGATTTAAATTTTGTTTTTGGATAAGGGTGATTGCAGTATTTCAACAAGTTCATTGAAATTTTCTTGCAAGATTAGGGAGAGTGGATGCCTAGAAAGATGTTTTAAAAAAATTAGTTTTAGGTTTCAGAGAGTTGATTCCTGAAAAAAATGTGTTTGTTTTATGAAAAATGTGAGTGTGTTAATGCAAAAAATTTGATTTAAATTTCGTTTTTGGATAAGGGTGATTGCATTATTTCAACAAGTTAATAAAAATTTTCTTGCAAGATTAGGGAGAGTGGATGCCTAGAAAGATGTTTTTTAAAAATTAGTTTAGGTTCCAGCGAGTGGATTCCTGAAAAAAAATTGTTTGTTGTATTAAAAATGTGAGTGTGTTACTGCAAAAAAGTTGATTTAAATTTAGTTTCAGGATAGGCGTGAATGATTCATTTCAACAAGTTAATTGAAATGTTCTTGCAAGATTAGGGAGAGTGGATGCGTAGAAAGAAATTTTTTAAAAATGAGTAGAAGGTTTCAGAGGGGATTCCTGAAAAAAATGTGTTTGTTTTATGAAAAATGTGAGTGTGTTACTGCAAAAATGTTGATTTAAATTTAGTTTCAGGATAGGCATGAATGCATTATTTCAACAAGTTAATTGACATTTTTTTGCAAGATTAGGGAGAGTGGATGCCTAGAAAGAAGTTTATTTAAAATTAGTTTCAGGTTTCAGAGAGTGTATTCCTGAAATAAAATCTGGTCATTTTATGAAAAATGTGAGTGTGTTACTGCTAAAAAGTTGATTTAAATTTCGTTTTTGGATAAGGGTGATTGCAATATTTCAACAAGTCAATTGAAATTTTCTTGCACGATTAGGGACAGTGGATGCCTAGAAAGATGTTTTTTTAAAATTAGTTTTAGGTTTCAGAGAGTAGATTCCTGAAAAAAATGTGTTTGTTTTATGAAAAATGTGAGTGTGTTACTGTAAAAAGTTGATTTAAATTTCGTTTTTGGATAAGGGTGATTGCAATATTTCAACAAGTTAATTGAAATTTTCTTGCAAGATTAGGGAGAGTGGATGCCTAGAAAGATGTTTTTTACAAATTCGTTATAGGTTCCAGAGAGTGAATTCCTGAAAAAAAAATTATTTGTTTCATGAAAAATGTGAGTGTGTTACTGCAAAAAAGTTGATTTAAATTTAGTTTCAGGATAGGCGTGAATGCATCATTTCAACAAGTTAATTGAAATTTTCTTGCAAGATTAGGGAGAGTGGATGCCTAGAAAGAAATTTAAAAAAAATGAGTAGAAGGTTTCAGAGAGTGGATTCCTGAAAAAAATGTTGTTTGTTTTATAAAAAATGTGAATGTGTTACTGCAAAAATGTTGATTTAAATTTAGTTTCAGGATAAGGGTGATTGCATCATTTCAACAAGTTAATTGACATTTTCTTGCAAGATTAGGGAGAGTGGATGCCTAGAAAGAAGTTTACTTAAAATTAGTTTTAGGTTTCAGAGAGTAGATTCCTGAAAAAAAATGTGTTTGTTTTATGAAAAATGTGAGTGTGTTACTGCAAAAAGTTGATTTAAATTTCGTTTTTGGATAAGGGTGATTGCAATATTGCAACAAGTAAATTGAAATTTTCTTGCAAGATTAGGGAGAGTGGATGCCTAGAAAGATGTTTTTTACAAATTCGTTTTAGGTTCCAGAGAGTGGATTCCTGAAAAAAAAAATTTTGTTTCATGAAAAATGTGAGTGTGTTACTGCAAAAAAGCTGATTTAAATTTAGTTTCAGGATAGGCGTGAATGCATCATTTCAACAAGTTAATTGAAATTTTCTTGCAGGATTAGGGCGAGTGGACGCCTAGAAAGAAATTTTTAAAAAATTAGTAGAAGGTTTCACAGAGTGGATTCCTGAAAAAAAATGTGTTTGTTTTATGAAAAATGTGAGTGTGTTACTGCAAAAAAGTTGATTTAAATTTCGTTTTTGGATAAGGGTGATTGCAATATTTCAACAAGTTAATTGAAATTTTCTTGCAAGATTAGGGAGAGTGGAGGCCTAGAAAGATGTTTTTAAAAAATTAGTTTTAGGTTCCAGAGAGTGGATTCCTAAAAAAAAAAATGTGTTTTATGAGAAATGTGAGTATGTTACTGCAAAAAAATTGATTTAAATTTAGTTTCAGGATAGGCATGAATGCATTATTTCAACAAGTTAATTGACATTTTCTTGCAAGATTAGGGAGAGTGGATGCCTAGAAAGAAGTTTATTTAAAATTAGTTTTAGGTTTCAGAGAGTAGATTCCTGAAAAAAAATGTGTTTGCTTTATGAAAAATGTGAGTGTGTTACTGCAAAAAAGTTGATTTAAATTTAGTTTCAGGATAGGCGTGATTGCATTATTTCAACTAGTTAATTGAAATTTTCTTGCACGATTAGGGAGAGTGGATGCATAGAAAGATGTTTTTTTAAAATTCATTTTAGGCTCCAGAGAGTTGATTCCTGAAAAAAAAAATGTGTTTTGTTCATGAAAAATGTGAGTGTGTTACTGCAAAAAAGTTGATTAAAATGTATTTTTTGGATAAGGGTGATTGCAATATTTCAACATGTTAATTGAAATTTTCTTGCAAAATTAGGGAGAGTGGATGCCTAGAAAGATGTTTTTTAAAAATTAGTTTTAGGTTCCAGAGAGTGGATTCCTGAAAAAAATAATTGTTTGTTTTATGAAAAATGTGAGTGTGTTACTGCAAAAAAGTTGATTTTAATTTAGTTTCAGGATAGGCGTGAATGCATCATTTCAACAACTCAATTGAAATTTTCTTGCACGATTAGGGACAGTGAATGCCTAGAAAGATGTTTTTTTTAAATTAGTTTTAGGTTTCAGAGAGTAGATTCCTGAAAAAAATGTGTTTGTTTTATGAAAAATGTGAGTGTGTTACTGCAAAAAAGTTGATTTAAATTTTGTTTTTGGATAAGGGTGATTGCAATATTTCAACAAGTTAATTGAAATTTTCTTGCAAGATTAGGGAGAGTGGATGCCTAGAAAGATGTTTTTTACAAATTCGTTATAGGTTCCAGAGAGTGGATTCCTGAAAATAAAATGTGTTTGTTTTATGAAAAATGTGAGTGTGTTACTGCAAAAAAGTTGATTTTAATTTATTTTCAGGATAGCCGTGAATGCATTATTTCAACAAGGTAATTTACATTTTCTTGCAAGATTAGGGAGAGTGGATGCCTAGAAAGAAGTTTATTTAAAATTAGTTTTAGGTTTCAGAGAGTAGATTCCTGAAAAAAAATGTGTTTGTTTTATGAAAAATGTGAGTGTGTTACTGCAAAAAGTTGATTTAAATTTCGTTTTTGGATAAGGGTGATTGCAATATTTCACCAAGTTAATTGAAATTTTCTTTCAAGAGTAGGGAGAGTGGATGCCTAGAAAGATGTTTTTTACAAATTCGTTTTAGGTTCCAGAGAGTGGATTCCTGAAAAAAAAATTATTTGTTTCTAGTAAAATGTGAGTGTTTTACTGCAAATAAGTTGATTTAAATTTAGTTTCAGGATAGGCGTGAATGCATCATTTTAACAAGTTAATTGAAATTTTCTTGCAAGATTAGGGAGAGTGGATGCCTAGAAAGAAATTTTAAAAAAATGAGTAGAAGGTTTCAGAGAGTGGATTCCTGAAAAAAATTTTGTTTGTTTTATAAAAAATGTGAATGTGTTACTGCAAAAATGTTGATTTAAATTTAGTTTCAGGATAAGGGTGATTGCATCATTTCAACAAGTTAATTGACATTTTCTTGCAAGATTAGGGAGAGTGGATGCCTAGAAAGAAGTTTATTTAAAATTCGTTTTAGGTTTCAGAGAGTAGATTCCTGAAAAAAAATGTGTTTGTTTTATGAAAAATGTGAGTGTGTTACTGCAAAAAGTTGATTTAAATTTCGTTTTTGGATAAGGGTGATTGCAATATTGCAACAAGTAAATTGAAATTTTCTTGCAAGATTAGGGAGAGTGGATGCCTAGAAAGATGTTTTTTACAAATTGGTTTTAGGTTCCAGAGAGTGGATTCCTGAAAAAAAAATTTTTGTTTCATGAAAAATGTCAGTGTGTTACTGCAAAAAAGCTGATTTAAATTTAGTTTCAGGATAGGCGTGAATGCATCATTTCAACAAGTTAATTGAAATTTTCTTGCAAGATTAGGGAGAGTGGATGCCTAGAAAGAAATTTTTAAAAAATTAGTAGAAGGTTTCAGAGAGTGGATTCCTGAAAAAAAATGTGTTTGTTTTATGAAAAATGTGAGTGTGTTACTTCAAAAAAGTTGATTTAAATTTAGTTTCAGGATAGGCGTGATTGCATTATTTCAACTAGTTAATTGAAATTTTCTTGCACGATTAGGGAGAGTGGATGCATAGAAAGATGTTTTTTTAAAATTTGTTTTAGGCTCCAGAGAGTTGATTCCTGAAAAAAAAAATGTGTTTTGTTCATGAAAAATGTGAGTGTGTTACTGCAAAAAAGTTGATTAAAATGTTGTTTTTGGATAAGGGTAATTGCAATATTTCAATAAGTTAATTGAAATTTTCTTGCAAGATTAGGGAGAGTGGATGCCTAGAAAGATGTTTTTTTAAAATTAGTTTTAGGTTTCAGAGAGTAGATTCCTGAAAAAATAATTGTTTGTTTTATGAAAAATGTGAGTGTGTTACTGCAAAAAAGTTGATTTTAATTTAGTTTCAGGATAGGCGTGAATGCATCATTTCAACAAGTCAATTGAAATTTTCTTGCACGATTAGGGACAGTGGATGCCTAGAAAGATGTTTTTTTAAAATTAGTTTTAGGTTTCAGAGAGTAGATTCCTGAAAAAAATGTGTTTGCTTTATGAAAAATGTGAGTGTGTTACTGCTAAAAAGTTGATTTAAATTTCGTTTTTGGATAAGGGTGATTGCAATATTTCAACAAGTCAATTGAAATTTTCTTGCACAATTAGGGACAGTGGATGCCTAGAAAGATCTTTTTTTAAATTAGTTTTAGGTTCCAGAGAGTGGATTCCTGAAAAAGTATTGTTTGTTTTATGAAAAATGTGAGTGTGTTACTGCAAACAAGTTGATTTTAATTTAGTTTCAGGATAGGCGTGAATGCATCATTTCAACAAGTCAATTGAAATTTTCTTGCACGATTAGGGACAGTGGATGCCTAGAAAGATGTTTTTTTTAAATTAGTTTTAGGTTTCAGAGAGTAGATTCCTGAAAAAATGTGTTTGTTTTATGAAAAATGTGAGTGTGTTACTGCTAAAAAGTTGATTTAAATTTCGTTTTTGGATAAGGGTGATTGCAATATTTCAACAAGTTAATTGAAATTTTCTTGCAAGATTAGGGAGAGTGGATGCCTAGAAAGATGTTTTTTACAAATTCGTTTTAGGTTCCAGAGAGTGGATTCCTGAAAAAAAAATTATTTGTTTCTAGTAAAATGTGAGTGTTTTACTGCAAATAAGTTGATTTAAATTTAGTTTCAGGATAGGCGTGAATGCATCATTTTAACAAGTTAATTGAAATTTTCTTGCAAGATTAGGGAGAGTGGATGCCTAGAAAGAAATTTTAAAAAAATGAGTAGAAGGTTTCAGAGAGTGGATTCCTGAAAAAAATGTTGTTTGTTTTATAAAAAATGTGAATGTGTTACTGCAAAAATGTTGATTTAAATTTAGTTTCAGGATAAGGGTGATTGCATCATTTCAACAAGTTAATTGACATTTTCTTGCAAGATTAGGGAGAGTGGATGCCTAGAAAGAAGTTTATTTAAAATTCGTTTTAGGTTTCAGAGAGTAGATTCCTGAAAAAAAATGTGTTTGTTTTATGAAAAATGTGAGTGTGTTACTGCAAAAAGTTGATTTAAATTTCGTTTTTGGATAAGGGTGATTGCAATATTGCAACAAGTAAATTGAAATTTTCTTGCAAGATTAGGGAGAGTGGATGCCTAGAAAGATGTTTTTTACAAATTGGTTTTAGGTTCCAGAGAGTGGATTCCTGAAAAAAAAATTTTTGTTTCATGAAAAATGTCAGTGTGTTACTGCAAAAAAGCTGATTTAAATTTAGTTTCAGGATAGGCGTGAATGCATCATTTCAACAAGTTAATTGAAATTTTCTTGCAAGATTAGGGAGAGTGGATGCCTAGAAAGAAATTTTTAAAAAATTAGTAGAAGGTTTCAGAGAGTGGATTCCTGAAAAAAAATGTGTTTGTTTTATGAAAAATGTGAGTGTGTTACTTCAAAAAAGTTGATTTAAATTTAGTTTCAGGATAGGCGTGATTGCATTATTTCAACTAGTTAATTGAAATTTTCTTGCACGATTAGGGAGAGTGGATGCATAGAAAGATGTTTTTTTAAAATTTGTTTTAGGCTCCAGAGAGTTGATTCCTGAAAAAAAAAATGTGTTTTGTTCATGAAAAATGTGAGTGTGTTACTGCAAAAAAGTTGATTAAAATGTTGTTTTTGGATAAGGGTAATTGCAATATTTCAATAAGTTAATTGAAATTTTCTTGCAAGATTAGGGAGAGTGGATGCCTAGAAAGATGTTTTTTTAAAATTAGTTTTAGGTTTCAGAGAGTAGATTCCTGAAAAAATAATTGTTTGTTTTATGAAAAATGTGAGTGTGTTACTGCAAAAAAGTTGATTTTAATTTAGTTTCAGGATAGGCGTGAATGCATCATTTCAACAAGTCAATTGAAATTTTCTTGCACGATTAGGGACAGTGGATGCCTAGAAAGATGTTTTTTTAAAATTAGTTTTAGGTTTCAGAGAGTAGATTCCTGAAAAAAATGTGTTTGCTTTATGAAAAATGTGAGTGTGTTACTGCTAAAAAGTTGATTTAAATTTCGTTTTTGGATAAGGGTGATTGCAATATTTCAACAAGTCAATTGAAATTTTCTTGCACAATTAGGGACAGTGGATGCCTAGAAAGATCTTTTTTTAAATTAGTTTTAGGTTCCAGAGAGTGGATTCCTGAAAAAGTATTGTTTGTTTTATGAAAAATGTGAGTGTGTTACTGCAAACAAGTTGATTTTAATTTAGTTTCAGGATAGGCGTGAATGCATCATTTCAACAAGTCAATTGAAATTTTCTTGCACGATTAGGGACAGTGGATGCCTAGAAAGATGTTTTTTTTAAATTAGTTTTAGGTTTCAGAGAGTAGATTCCTGAAAAAATGTGTTTGTTTTATGAAAAATGTGAGTGTGTTACTGCTAAAAAGTTGATTTAAATTTCGTTTTTGGATAAGGGTGATTGCAATATTTCAACAAGTTAATTGAAATTTTCTTGCAAGATTAGGGAGAGTGGATGCCTAGAAAGATGTTTTTTGTAAATTAGTTTTAGGTTTCAGAGAGTAGATTCCTGGAAAAATGTGTTTGTTTTATGAAAAATGTGAGTGTTTTACAGCTAAAAAGTTGATTTAAATTTCGTTTTTGGATAAGGGTGATTGCAATATTTCAACAAGTTAATTGAACTTTTCTTGCAAAATTAGGGAGAGTGGATGCCTAGAAAGATGTTTTTTAAAAATTAGTTTTAGGTTCCAGAGAGTGGATTCCTGAAAAAATAATTGTTTGTTTTATGAAAAATGTGAGTGTGTTACTGCAAAAAAGTTGATTTTAATTTAGTTTCAAGATAGGCGTGAATGCATCATTTCAACAAGTCAATTGAAATTTTCTTGCACGATTAGGGACAGTGGATGCCTAGAAAGATGTTTTTTTTAAATTAGTTTTAGGTTTCAGAGAGTAGATTCCTGAAAAAAATGTGTTTGTTTTATGAAAAATGTGAGTGTGTTACTGCTAAAAAGTTGATTTAAATTTCGTTTTTGGATAAGGGTGATTGCAATATTTCAACAAGTCAATTGAAATTTTCTTGCACGATTAGGGACAGTGGATGCCTAGAAAGATGTTTTTTTTAAATTAGTTTTAGGTTTCAGAGAGTAGATTCCTGAAAAAAAATGTCTTTGTTTTATGAAAAATGTGAGTGTGTTCCTGCAAAACAGTTGATTTAAATATCGTTTTTGGATAAGGGTGATTGCAATATTTCAACAAGTTCATTGAAATTTTCTTGCAAGATTAGGGAGAGTGGATGCCTAGAAAGATGTTTTTTACAAATTCGTTATAGGTTTCAGAGAGTGGATTCCTGAAAAAAAAATTATTTGTTTCATGAAAAATGTGAGTTTGTTACTGCAAAAAAGTGTATTTAAATTTAGTTTCAGGATAGGCGTGAATGCATCATTTCAACAAGTTAATTGAAATTTTCTTGCAAGATTAGGGAGAGTGGATGCCTAGAAAGAAATTTTAAAAAAATGAGTAGAAGAATTCAGAGAGTGGATTCCTGAAAAAAAATTTGTTTGTTTTATAAAAAATGTGAATGTGTTACTGCAAAAATGTTGATTTAAATTTCGTTTCAGGATAAGGGTGATTGCATCATTTCAACAAGTTAATTGACATTTTCTTGCAAGATTAGGGAGAGTGGATGCCTAGAAAGAAGTTTATTTAAAATTAGTTTTAGGTTTCAAAGAGTAGATTCCTGAAAAAAAATGTGTTTGTTTTATGAAAAATGTGAGTGTGTTACTGCAAAAAAGTTGATTTAAATATCGTTTTTGGATAAGGGTGATTGCAATATTTCAACAAGTTAATTGAAATTTTCTTGCAAGATTAGGGAGAGTGGATGCCTAGAAAGATGTTTTTTACAAATTCGTTTTAGGTTCCAGAGAGTGGATTCCTGAAAAAAATAATTGTTTGTTTTATGAAAAATGTGAGTGTGTTACTGCAAAAAAGTTGATTTTAATTTAGTTTCAGGATAGGCGTGAATGCATCATTTCAACAACTCAATTGAAATTTTCTTGCACGATTAGGGACAGTGAATGCCTAGAAAGATGTTTTTTTAAATTAGTTTTAGGTTTCAGAGAGTAGATTCCTGAAAAAAATTTGTTTGTTTTATGAAAAATGTGAGTGTGTTACTGCAAAAAAGTTGATTTAAATTTTGTTTTTGGATAAGGGTGATTGCAATATTTCAACAAGTTAATTGAAATTTTCTTGCAAGATTAGGGAGAGTGGATGCCTAGAAAGATGTTTTTTACAAATTCGTTATAGGTTTCAGAGAGTGGATTCCTGAAAAAAAAATTATTTGTTTCATGAAAAATGTGTGTGTTACTGCAAAAAAGTTAATTTAAATTTAGTTTCAGGATAGGCGTGAATGCATCATTTCAACAAGTTAATTGAAATTTTCTTGCAAGATTAGGGAGAGTGGATGCCTAGAAAGAAATTTTAAAAAAATGAGTAGAAGAATTCAGAGAGTGGATTCCTGAAAAAAATGTTGTTTGTTTTATAAAAAATGTGAATGTGTTACTGCAAAAATGTTGATTTAAATTTCGTTTCAGGATAAGGGTGATTGCATCATTTCAACAAGTTAATTGACATTTTCTTGCAAGATTAGGGAGAGTGGATGCCTAGAAAGAAGTCTATTTAAAATTAGTTTTAGGTTTCAGAGAGTAGATTCCTGAAAAAAAATGTGTTTGTTTTATGAAAAATGTGAGTGTGTTACTGCAAAAAAGTTGATTTAAATATCGTTTTTGGATAAGGGTGATTGCAATATTTCAACAAGTTAATTGAAATTTTCTTGCAAGATTAGGGAGAGTGGATGCCTAGAAAGATGTTTTTAAAAAATTAGTTTTAGGTTCCAGAGAGTGGATTCCTGAAAAAAATAATTGTTTGTTTTATGAAAAATGTGAGTGTGTTACTTCAAAAAAGTTGATTTTAATTTAGTTTCAGGATAGGCGTGAATGCATCATTTCAACAACTCAATTGAAATTTTCTTGCACGATTAGGGACAGTGAATGCCTAGAAAGATCTTTTTTTTAAATTAGTTTTAGGTTTCAGAGAGTAGATTCCTGAAAAAAATTTGTTTGTTTTATGAAAAATGTGAGTGTGTTACTGCAAAAAAGTTGATTTAAATTTTGTTTTTGGATAAGGGTGATTGCAATATTGCAACAAGTAAATTGAAATTTTCTTGCAAGATTAGGGAGAGTGGATGCCTAGAAAGATGTTTTTTTTAAATTAGTTTTAGGTTTCAGAGAGTAGATTCCTGAAAAAATGTGTTTGTTTTATGAAATATGTGAGTGTTTTACAGCTAAAAAGTTGATTTAAATTTCGTTTTTGGATAAGGGTGATTGCAATATTTCAACAAGTTAATTGAACTTTTCTTGCAAAATTAGGGAGAGTGGATGCCTAGAAAGATGTTTTTGAAAAATTAGTTTTAGGTGCCAGAGAGTGGATTCCTGAAAAAATAATTGTTTGTTTTATGAAAAATGTGAGTGTGTTACTGCAAAAAAGTTGATTTTAATTTAGTTTCAGGATAGGCGTGAATGCATCATTTCAACAAGTTAATTAAAATTTTCTTGCAAGATTAGGGAGAGTGGATGCCTAGAAAGAAATTTTTTAAAAAATCAGTAGAAGGTTTCAGAGAGTGGATTCCTGAAAAAAAATGTGTTTGTTTTATGAAAAATGTGAGTGTGTTACTGCAAAAAAGTTTATTTAAATTTAGCTTCAGGATAGGCGTGATTGCATTATTTCAACTAGTTAATTGAAATTTTCTTGCACGATTAGGGAGAGTGGATGCATAGAAAGATTTTTTTTTATATTTGTTTTAGGTTCCAGAGAGTTGATTCCTGAAAAAAATGTGTTTGTTTTATGAAAAATGTGAGTGTGTTACTGCTAAAACGTTGATTTAAATTTAGTATTTGGATAAGGGTGATTGCAATATTTCAACAAGTCAATTGAAATTTTCTTGCACGATTAGGGACAGTGGATGCCTAGAAAGATTTTTTTTAAATTAGTTTCAGGTTTCAGAGAGTAGATTCCTGAAAAAAATGTGTTTGTTTTATGAAAAATGTGAGTGTGTTACTGCAAAAAAGTTGATTTAAATATCGTTTTTGGATAAGGGTGATTGCAATATTTCAATAAGTTAATTGAAATTTTCTTGGAAGATTAGGGAGAGTGGATGCCTAGAAAGATGTTTTTTTTAAATTAGTTTTAGGTTTCTGAGAGTAGATTCCTGAAAAAAATATGTTTGTTTTATGAAAAATGTGAGTGTGTTATTGCTAAAAAGTTGATTTAAATTTCGTTTTTGGATAGGGTGATTGCAATATTTCAACAAGTTAATTGAACTTTTCTTGCAAAATTAGGGAGAGTGGATGCCTAGAAAGATGTTTTTTAAAAATTAGTTTTAGGTTCCAGAGAGAGGATTCCTGAAAAAAGAATTGTTTGTTTTATGAAAAATGTGAGTGTGTTCCTGAAAAAAAGTTGATTTTAATTTAGTTTTGGGATAGGCGTGAATGCATCATTTCAACAAGTCAATTGAAATTTTCTTGCACGATTTGGGACAGTGGATGCCTAGAAAGATGTTTTTTTTAAATTAGTTTTAGGTTTCAGAGAGTAGATTCCTGAAAAAAATGTGTTTGTTTTGTTAAAAATGTGAATGTGTTACTGCAAAAATATTGATTTAAATTTAGTTTCAGGATAAGGGTGATTGCATCATTTCAACAAGTTAATTGACATTTTCTTGCAAGATTAGGGAGAATGGATGCCTAGAAAGAAGTTTATTTAAAATTAGTTTTAGGTTTCAGAGAGTAGATTCCTGAAAAAAAATGTTTTTGTTTTATGAAAAATGTGAGTGTGTTACTACAAAAAAGTTGATTTAAATTTCGTTTTTGGATAAGGGTGATTGCAATATTTCAACAAGTTAATTGAAATTTTCTTGCAAGATTAGGGACAGTGGAGGCCTAGAAAGATGTTTTAAAAAAATTAGTTTTAGGTTCCAGAGAGTGGATTCCTAAAAAAAAAATGTGTTTTATGAGAAATGTGAGTATGTTACTGCAAAAAAATTGATTTAAATTTAGTTTCAGGATAGGCATGAATGCATTATTTCAACAAGTTAATTGACATTTTCTTGCAAGATTAGGGAGAGTGGATGCCTAGAAAGAAGTTTATTTAAAATTAGTTTTAGGTTTCAGAGAGTAGATTCCTGAAAAAAAATGTGTTTGCTTTATGAAAAATGTGAGTGTGTTACTGCAAAAAGTTGATTTAAATTTCCTTTTTGGATAAGGGTGACTGCAATATTTCAACAAGTTAATTGGAATTTTCTTGTAAGATTAGGGAGAGTGGATGCCTAGAAAGATGTTTTTTACAAATTCGTTTTAAGTTCCAGAGAGTGGATTCCTGAAAAAAAATGTGTTTGTTTTATGAAAAATGTGAGTGTGTTACTGCAAAAAAGTTGATTTAAATTTAGTTTCAGGATAGGCGTGATTGCATTATTTCAACTAGTTAATTGAAATTTTCTTGCACGATTAGGGAGAGTGGATGCATAGAAAGATGTTTTTTTTAAATTCATTTTAGGCTCCAGAGAGTTGATTCCTGAAAAAAAAAATGTGTTTTGTTCATGAAAAATGTGAGTGTGTTACTGCAAAAAAGTTGATTAAAATGTATTTTTTGGATAAGGGTGATTGCAATATTTCAACAAGTTAATTGAAATTTTCTTGCAAAATTAGGGAGAGTGGATGCCTAGAAAGATGTTTTTTAAAAATTAGTTTTAGGTTCCAGAGAGTGGATTCCTGAAAAAAATAATTGTTTGTTTTATGAAAAATGTGAGTGTGTTACTGCAAAAAAGTTGATTTTAATTTAGTTTCAGGATAGGCGTGAATGCATCATTTCAACAACTCAATTGAAATTTTCTTGCACGATTAGGGACAGTGAATGCCTAGAAAGATGTTTTTTTTAAATTAGTTTTAGGTTTCAGAGAGTAGATTCCTGAAAAAAATGTGTTTGTTTTATGAAAAATGTGAGTGTGTTACTGCAAAAAAGTTGATTTAAATTTTGTTTTTGGATAAGGGTGATTGCAATATTTCAACAAGTTAATTGAAATTTTCTTGCAAGATTAGGGAGAGTGGATGCCTAGAAAGATGTTTTTTACAAATTCGTTATAGGTTCCAGAGAGTGGATTCCTGAAAATAAAATGTGTTTGTTTTATGAAAAATGTGAGTGTGTTACTGCAAAAAAGTTGATTTTAATTTATTTTCAGGATAGCCGTGAATGCATTATTTCAACAAGGTAATTTACATTTTCTTGCAAGATTAGGGAGAGTGGATGCCTAGAAAGAAGTTTATTTAAAATTAGTTTTAGGTTTCAGAGAGTAGATTCCTGAAAAAAAATGTGTTTGTTTTATGAAAAATGTGAGTGTGTTACTGCAAAAAGTTGATTTAAATTTCGTTTTTGGATAAGGGTGATTGCAATATTTCACCAAGTTAATTGAAATTTTCTTTCAAGAGTAGGGAGAGTGGATGCCTAGAAAGATGTTTTTTACAAATTCGTTTTAGGTTCCAGAGAGTGGATTCCTGAAAAAAAAATTATTTGTTTCAAGTAAAATGTGAGTGTTTTACTGCAAATAAGTTGATTTAAATTTATTTTCAGGATAGGCGTGAATGCATCATTTTAACAAGTTAATTGAAATTTTCTTGCAAGATTAGGGAGAGTGGATGCCTAGAAAGAAATTTTTAAAAAATTAGTAGAAGGTTTCAGAGAGTGGATTCCTGAAAAAAAATGTGTTTGTTTTATGAAAAATGTGAGTGTGTTACTTCAAAAAAGTTGATTTAAATTTAGTTTCAGGATAGGCGTGATTGCATTATTTCAACTAGTTAATTGAAATTTTCTTGCACGATTAGGGAGAGTGGATGCATAGAAAGATGTTTTTTTAAAATTTGTTTTAGGCTCCAGAGAGTTGATTCCTGAAAAAAAAAATGTGTTTTGTTCATGAAAAATGTGAGTGTGTTACTGCAAAAAAGTTGATTAAAATTTTGTTTTTGGATAAGGGTAATTGCAATATTTCAATAAGTTAATTGAAATTTTCTTGCAAGATTAGGGAGAGTGGATGCCTAGAAAGATGTTTTTTTAAAATTAGTTTTAGGTTTCAGAGAGTAGATTCCTGAAAAAATAATTGTTTGTTTTATGAAAAATGTGAGTGTGTTACTGCAAAAAAGTTGATTTTAATTTAGTTTCAGGATAGGCGTGAATGCATCATTTCAACAAGTCAATTGAAATTTTCTTGCACGATTAGGGACAGTGGATGCCTAGAAAGATTTTTTTTTAAAATTAGTTTTAGGTTTCAGAGAGTAGATTCCTGAAAAAAATGTGTTTGCTTTATGAAAAATGTGAGTGTGTTACTGCTAAAAAGTTGATTTAAATTTCGTTTTTGGATAAGGGTGATTGCAATATTTCAACAAGTCAATTGAAATTTTCTTGCACAATTAGGGACAGTGGATGCCTAGAAAGATCTTTTTTTTAAATTAGTTTTAGGTTCCAGAGAGTGGATTCCTGAAAAAGTATTGTTTGTTTTATGAAAAATGTGAGTGTGTTACTGCAAACAAGTTGATTTTAATTTAGTTTCAGGATAGGCGTGAATGCATCATTTCAACAAGTCAATTGAAATTTTCTTGCACGATTAGGGACAGTGGATGCCTAGAAAGATGTTTTTTTTAAATTAGTTTTAGGTTTCAGAGAGTAGATTCCTGAAAAAATGTGTTTGTTTTATGAAAAATGTGAGTGTGTTACTGCTAAAAAGTTGATTTAAATTTCGTTTTTGGATAAGGGTGATTGCAATATTTCAACAAGTTAATTGAAATTTTCTTGCAAGATTAGGGAGAGTGGATGCCTAGAAAGATGTTTTTTGTAAATTAGTTTTAGGTTTCAGAGAGTAGATTCCTGGAAAAATGTGTTTGTTTTATGAAAAATGTGAGTGTTTTACAGCTAAAAAGTTGATTTAAATTTCGTTTTTGGATAAGGGTGATTGCAATATTTCAACAAGTTAATTGAACTTTTCTTGCAAAATTAGGGAGAGTGGATGCCTAGAAAGATGTTTTTTTTAAATTAGTTTTAGGTTTCAGAGAGTAGATTCCTGAAAAAAAATTGTTTGTTTTATGAAAAATGTGAGTGTGTTACTGCAAAAAAGTTGATTTAAATTTTGTTTTTGGATAAGGGTGATTGCAATATTGCAACAAGTAAATTGAAATTTTCTTGCAAGATTAGGGAGAGTGGATGCCTAGAAAGATGTTTTTTTTAAATTAGTTTTAGGTTTCAGAGAGTAGATTCCTGAAAAAATGTGTTTGTTTTATGAAATATGTGAGTGTTTTACAGCTAAAAAGTTGATTTAAATTTCGTTTTTGGATAAGGGTGATTGCAATATTTCAACAAGTTAATTGAACTTTTCTTGCAAAATTAGGGAGAGTGGATGCCTAGAAAGATGTTTTTGAAAAATTAGTTTTAGGTGCCAGAGAGTGGATTCCTGAAAAAATAATTGTTTGTTTTATGAAAAATGTGAGTGTGTTACTGCAAAAAAGTTGATTTTAATTTAGTTTCAGGATAGGCGTGAATGCATCATTTCAACAAGTTAATTAAAATTTTCTTGCAAGATTAGGGAGAGTGGATGCCTAGAAAGAAATTTTTTAAAAAATCAGTAGAAGGTTTCAGAGAGTGGATTCCTGAAAAAAAATGTGTTTGTTTTATGAAAAATGTGAGTGTGTTACTGCAAAAAAGTTTATTTAAATTTAGCTTCAGGATAGGCGTGATTGCATTATTTCAACTAGTTAATTGAAATTTTCTTGCACGATTAGGGAGAGTGGATGCATAGAAAGATTTTTTTTTATATTTGTTTTAGGTTCCAGAGAGTTGATTCCTGAAAAAAATGTGTTTGTTTTATGAAAAATGTGAGTGTGTTACTGCTAAAACGTTGATTTAAATTTAGTATTTGGATAAGGGTGATTGCAATATTTCAACAAGTCAATTGAAATTTTCTTGCACGATTAGGGACAGTGGATGCCTAGAAAGATTTTTTTTAAATTAGTTTCAGGTTTCAGAGAGTAGATTCCTGAAAAAAATGTGTTTGTTTTATGAAAAATGTGAGTGTGTTACTGCAAAAAAGTTGATTTAAATATCGTTTTTGGATAAGGGTGATTGCAATATTTCAATAAGTTAATTGAAATTTTCTTGGAAGATTAGGGAGAGTGGATGCCTAGAAAGATGTTTTTTTTAAATTAGTTTTAGGTTTCAGAGAGTAGATTCCTGAAAAAAATATGTTTGTTTTATGAAAAATGTGAGTGTGTTATTGCTAAAAAGTTGATTTAAATTTCGTTTTTGGATAGGGTGATTGCAATATTTCAACAAGTTAATTGAACTTTTCTTGCAAAATTAGGGAGAGTGGATGCCTAGAAAGATGTTTTTTAAAAATTAGTTTTAGGTTCCAGAGAGAGGATTCCTGAAAAAAGAATTGTTTGTTTTATGAAAAATGTGAGTGTGTTCCTGAAAAAAAGTTGATTTTAATTTAGTTTTGGGATAGGCGTGAATGCATCATTTCAACAAGTCAATTGAAATTTTCTTGCACGATTTGGGACAGTGGATGCCTAGAAAGATGTTTTTTTTAAATTAGTTTTAGGTTTCAGAGAGTAGATTCCTGAAAAAAATGTGTTTGTTTTGTTAAAAATGTGAATGTGTTACTGCAAAAATATTGATTTAAATTTAGTTTCAGGATAAGGGTGATTGCATCATTTCAACAAGTTAATTGACATTTTCTTGCAAGATTAGGGAGAGTGGATGCCTAGAAAGAAGTTTATTTAAAATTAGTTTTAGGTTTCAGAGAGTAGATTCCTGAAAAAAAATGTTTTTGTTTTATGAAAAATGTGAGTGTGTTACTACAAAAAAGTTGATTTAAATTTCGTTTTTGGATAAGGGTGATTGCAATATTTCAACAAGTTAATTGAAATTTTCTTGCAAGATTAGGGAGAGTGGAGGCCTAGAAAGATGTTTTTAAAAAATTAGTTTTAGGTTCCAGAGAGTGGATTCCTAAAAAAAAAATGTGTTTTATGAGAAATGTGAGTATGTTACTGCAAAAAAATTGATTTAAATTTAGTTTCAGGATAGGCATGAATGCATTATTTCAACAAGTTAATTGACATTTTCTTGCAAGATTAGGGAGAGTGGATGCCTAGAAAGAAGTTTATTTAAAATTAGTTTTAGGTTTCAGAGAGTAGATTCCTGAAAAAAAATGTGTTTGCTTTATGAAAAATGTGAGTGTGTTACTGCAAAAAGTTGATTTAAATTTCCTTTTTGGATAAGGGTGACTGCAATATTTCAACAAGTTAATTGGAATTTTCTTGTAAGATTAGGGAGAGTGGATGCCTAGAAAGATGTTTTTTACAAATTCGTTTTAAGTTCCAGAGAGTGGATTCCTGAAAAAAAATGTGTTTGTTTTATGAAAAATGTGAGTGTGTTACTGCAAAAAAGTTGATTTAAATTTAGTTTCAGGATAGGCGTGATTGCATTATTTCAACTAGTTAATTGAAATTTTCTTGCACGATTAGGGAGAGTGGATGCATAGAAAGATGTTTTTTTTAAATTCATTTTAGGCTCCAGAGAGTTGATTCCTGAAAAAAAAAATGTGTTTTGTTCATGAAAAATGTGAGTGTGTTACTGCAAAAAAGTTGATTAAAATGTATTTTTTGGATAAGGGTGATTGCAATATTTCAACAAGTTAATTGAAATTTTCTTGCAAAATTAGGGAGAGTGGATGCCTAGAAAGATGTTTTTTAAAAATTAGTTTTAGGTTCCAGAGAGT
Source organism: Lissotriton vulgaris (assembly GCF_964263255.1). Classification (NCBI taxonomy): domain Eukaryota; kingdom Metazoa; phylum Chordata; class Amphibia; order Caudata; family Salamandridae; genus Lissotriton; species Lissotriton vulgaris. The sequence goes on along the minus strand of NC_141688.1, from coordinate 243,991,975 downwards.
GGATTCCTGAAAAAAATAATTGTTTGTTTTATGAAAAATGTGAGTGTGTTACTGCAAAAAAGTTGATTTTAATTTAGTTTCAGGATAGGCGTGAATGCATCATTTCAACAACTCAATTGAAATTTTCTTGCACGATTAGGGACAGTGAATGCCTAGAAAGATGTTTTTTTTAAATTAGTTTTAGGTTTCAGAGAGTAGATTCCTGAAAAAAATGTGTTTGTTTTATGAAAAATGTGAGTGTGTTACTGCAAAAAAGTTGATTTAAATTTTGTTTTTGGATAAGGGTGATTGCAATATTTCAACAAGTTAATTGAAATTTTCTTTCAAGATTAGGGAGAGTGGATGCCTAGAAAGATGTTTTTTACAAATTCGTTATAGGTTCCAGAGAGTGGATTCCTGAAAATAAAATGTGTTTGTTTTATGAAAAATGTGAGTGTGTTACTGCAAAAAAGTTGATTTTAATTTATTTTCAGGATAGCCGTGAATGCATTATTTCAACAAGGTAATTTACATTTTCTTGCAAGATTAGGGAGAGTGGATGCCTAGAAAGAAGTTTATTTAAAATTAGTTTTAGGTTTCAGAGAGTAGATTCCTGAAAAAAAATGTGTTTGTTTTATGAAAAATGTGAGTGTGTTACTGCAAAAAAGTTGATTTTAATTTAGTTTCAGGATAGGCGTGAATGCATCATTTCAACAACTCAATTGAAATTTTCTTGCACGATTAGGGAGAGTGGATGCCTAGAAAGATGTTTTTTACAAATTCGTTATAGGTTCCAGAGAGTGGATTCCTGAAAATAAAATGTGTTTGTTTTATGAAAAATGTGAGTGTGTTACTGCAAAAAAGTTGATTTTAATTTATTTTCAGGATAGCCGTGAATGCATTATTTCAACAAGGTAATTTACATTTTCTTGCAAGATTAGGGAGAGTGGATGCCTAGAAAGAAGTTTATTTAAAATTAGTTTTAGGTTTCAGAGAGTAGATTCCTGAAAAAAAATGTGTTTGTTTTATGAAAAATGTGAGTGTGTTACTGCAAAAAGTTGATTTAAATTTCGTTTTTGGATAAGGGTGATTGCAATATTTCACCAAGTTAATTGAAATTTTCTTTCAAGAGTAGGGAGAGTGGATGCCTAGAAAGATGTTTTTTACAAATTCGTTTTAGGTTCCAGAGAGTGGATTCCTGAAAAAAAAATTATTTGTTTCAAGTAAAATGTGAGTGTTTTACTGCAAATAAGTTGATTTAAATTTATTTTCAGGATAGGCGTGAATGCATCATTTTAACAAGTTAATTGAAATTTTCTTGCAAGATTAGGGAGAGTGGATGCCTAGAAAGAAATTTTAAAAAAATGAGTAGAAGGTTTCAGAGAGTGGATTCCTGAAAAAAATTTTGTTTGTTTTATAAAAAATGTGAATGTGTTACTGCAAAAATGTTGATTTAAATTTAGTTTCAGGATAAGGGTGATTGCATCATTTCAACAAGTTAATTGACATTTTCTTGCAAGATTAGGGAGAGTGGATGCCTAGAAAGAAGTTTATTTAAAATTAGTTTTAGGTTTCAGAGAGTAGATTCCTGAAAAAAAATGTGTTTGTTTTATGAAAAATGTGAGTGTGTTACTGCAAAAAGTTGATTTAAATTTCGTTTTTGGATAAGGGTGATTGCAATATTGCAACAAGTAAATTGAAATTTTCTTGCAAGATTAGGGAGAGTGGATGCCTAGAAAGATGTTTTTTACAAATTCGTTTTAGGTTCCAGAGAGTGGATTCCTGAAAAAAAAAATTTTGTTTCATGAAAAATGTGAGTGTGTTACTGCAAAAAAGCTGATTTAAATTTAGTTTCAGGATAGGCGTGAATGCATCATTTCAACAAGTTAATTGAAATTTTCTTGCAAGATTAGGGAGAGTGGATGCCTAGAAAGAAATTTTAAAAAAATTAGTAGAAGGTTTCAGAGAGTGGATTCCTGAAAAAAAATGTGTTTGTTTTATGAAAAATGTGAGTGTGTTACTTCAAAAAAGTTGATTTAAATTTAGTTTCAGGATAGGCGTGATTGCATTATTTCAACTAGTTAATTGAAATTTTCTTGCACGATTAGGGAGAGTGGATGCATAGAAAGATGTTTTTTTAAAATTCGTTTTAGGCTCCAGAGAGTTGATTCCTGAAAAAAAAAATGTGTTTTGTTCATGAAAAATGTGAGTGTGTTACTGCAAAAAAGTTGATTAAAATGTTGTTTTTGGATAAGGGTAATTGCAATATTTCAATAAGTTAATTGAAATTTTCTTGCAAGATTAGGGAGAGTGGATGCCTAGAAAGATGTTTTTTTAAAATTAGTTTTAGGTTTCAGAGAGTAGATTCCTGAAAAAATAATTGTTTGTTTTATGAAAAATGTGAGTGTGTTACTGCAAAAAAGTTGATTTTAATTTAGTTTCAGGATAGGCGTGAATGCATCATTTCAACAAGTCAATTGAAATTTTCTTGCACGATTAGGGACAGTGGATGCCTAGAAAGATGTTTTTTTAAAATTAGTTTTAGGTTTCAGAGAGTAGATTCCTGAAAAAAATGTGTTTGCTTTATGAAAAATGTGAGTGTGTTACTGCTAAAAAGTTGATTTAAATTTCGTTTTTGGATAAGGGTGATTGCAATATTTCAACAAGTCAATTGAAATTTTCTTGCACAATTAGGGACAGTGGATGCCTAGAAAGATATTTTTTTTAAATTAGTTTTAGGTTCCAGAGAGTGGATTCCTGAAAAAGTATTGTTTGTTTTATGAAAAATGTGAGTGTGTTACTGCAAACAAGTTGATTTTAATTTAGTTTCAGGATAGGCGTGAATGCATCATTTCAACAAGTCAATTGAAATTTTCTTGCACGATTAGGGACAGTGGATGCCTAGAAAGATGTTTTTTTTAAATTAGTTTTAGGTTTCAGAGAGTAGATTCCTGAAAAAATGTGTTTGTTTTATGAAAAATGTGAGTGTGTTACTGCTAAAAAGTTGATTTAAATTTCGTTTTTGGATAAGGGTGATTGCAATATTTCAACAAGTTAATTGAAATTTTCTTGCAAGATTAGGGAGAGTGGATGCCTAGAAAGATGTTTTTTGTAAATTAGTTTTAGGTTTCAGAGAGTAGATTCCTGGAAAAATGTGTTTGTTTTATGAAAAATGTGAGTGTTTTACAGCTAAAAAGTTGATTTAAATTTCGTTTTTGGATAAGGGTGATTGCAATATTTCAACAAGTTAATTGAACTTTTCTTGCAAAATTAGGGAGAGTGGATGCCTAGAAAGATGTTTTTTAAAAATTAGTTTTAGGTTCCAGAGAGTGGATTCCTGAAAAAATAATTGTTTGTTTTATGAAAAATGTGAGTGTGTTACTGCAAAAAAGTTGATTTTAATTTAGTTTCAGGATAGGCGTGAATGCATCATTTCAACAAGTCAATTGAAATTTTCTTGCACGATTAGGGACAGTGGATGCCTAGAAAGATGTTTTTTTTAAATTAGTTTTAGGTTTCAGAGAGTAGATTCCTGAATAAAATGTGTTTGTTTTATGAAAAATGTGAGTCTGTTACTGCTAAAAAGTTGATTTAAATTTCGTTTTTGGATAAGGGTGATTGCAATATTTCAACAAGTCAATTGAAATTTTCTTGCACGATTAGGGACAGTGGATGCCTAGAAAGATGTTTTTTTTAAATTAGTTTTAGGTTTCAGAGAGTAGATTCCTGAAAAAAAATTTCTTTGTTTTATGAAAAATGTGTGTGTGTTCCTGCAAAAAAGTTGATTTAAATATCGTTTTTGGATAAGGGTGATTGCAATATTTCAACAAGTTCATTGAAATTTTCTTGCAAGATTAGGGAGAGTGGATGCCTAGAAAGATGTTTTTTACAAATTCGTTATAGGTTTCAGAGAGTGGATTCCTGAAAAAAAAATTATTTGTTTCATGAAAAATGTGAGTGTGTTACTGCAAAAAAGTTGATTTAAATTTAGTTTCAGGATAGGCGTGAATGCATCATTTCAACAAGTTAATTGCAATTTTCTTGCAAGATTAGGGAGAGTGGATGCCTAGAAAGAAATTTTAAAAAAATGAGTAGAAGAATTCAGAGAGTGGATTCCTGAAAAAAATGTTGTTTGTTTTATAAAAAATGTGAATGTGTTACTGCAAAAATGTTGATTTAAATTTCGTTTCAGGATAAGGGTGATTGCATCATTTCAACAAGTTAATTGACATTTTCTTGCAAGATTAGGGAGAGTGGATGCCTAGAAAGAAGTTTATTTAAAATTAGTTTTAGGTTTCAGAGAGTAGATTCCTGAAAAAAAATGTGTTTGTTTTATGAAAAATGTGAGTGTGTTACTGCAAAAAAGTTGATTTAAATATCGTTTTTGGATAAGGGTGATTGCAATATTTCAACAAGTTAATTGAAATGTTCTTGCAAGATTAGGGAGAGTGGATGCCTAGAAAGATGTTTTTTACAAATTCGTTTTAGGTTCCAGAGAGTGGATTCCTGAAAAAAATAATTGTTTGTTTTATGAAAAATGTGAGTGTGTTACTGCAAAAAAGTTGATTTTAATTTAGTTTCAGGATAGGCGTGAATGCATCATTTCAACAACTCAATTGAAATTTTCTTGCACGATTAGGGACAGTGAATGCCTAGAAAGATGTTTTTTTAAATTAGTTTTAGGTTTCAGAGAGTAGATTCCTGAAAAAAATTTGTTTGTTTTATGAAAAATGTGAGTGTGTTACTGCAAAAAAGTTGATTTAAATTTTGTTTTTGGATAAGGGTGATTGCAATATTTCAACAAGTTAATTGAAATTTTCTTGCAAGATTAGGGAGAGTGGATGCCTAGAAAGATGTTTTTTACAAATTCGTTATAGGTTTCAGAGAGTGGATTCCTGAAAAAAAAATTATTTGTTTCATGAAAAATGTGTGTGTTACTGCAAAAAAGTTAATTTAAATTTAGTTTCAGGATAGGCGTGAATGCATCATTTCAACAAGTCAATTGAAATTTTCTTGCAAGATTAGGGAGAGTGGATGCCTAGAAAGAAATTTTAAAAAAATGAGTAGAAGAATTCAGAGAGTGGATTCCTGAAAAAAATGTTGTTTGTTTTATAAAAAATGTGAATGTGTTACTGCAAAAATAATGATTTAAATTTCGTTTCAGGATAAGGGTGATTGCATCATTTCAACAAGTTAATTGACATTTTCTTGCAAGATTAGGGAGAGTGGATGCCTAGAAAGAAGTCTATTTAAAATTAGTTTTAGGTTTCAGAGAGTAGATTCCTGAAAAAAAATGTGTTTGTTTTATGAAAAATGTGAGTGTGTTACTGCAAAAAAGTTGATTTAAATATCGTTTTTGGATAAGGGTGATTGCAATATTTCAACAAGTTAATTGAAATTTTCTTGCAAGATTAGGGAGAGTGGATGCCTAGAAAGATGTTTTTAAAAAATTAGTTTTAGGTTCCAGAGAGTGGATTCCTGAAAAAAAGTAATTGTTTGTTTTATGAAAAATGTGAGTGTGTTACTTCAAAAAAGTTGATTTTAATTTAGTTTCAGGATAGGCGTGAATGCATCATTTCAACAACTCAATTGAAATTTTCTTGCACGATTAGGGACAGTGAATGCCTAGAAAGATCTTTTTTTTAAATTAGTTTTAGGTTTCAGAGAGTAGATTCCTGAAAAAAATTTGTTTGTTTTATGAAAAATGTGAGTGTGTTACTGCAAAAAAGTTGATTTAAATTTTGTTTTTGGATAAGGGTGATTGCAATATTGCAACAAGTAAATTGAAATTTTCTTGCAAGATTAGGGAGAGTGGATGCCTAGAAAGATGTTTTTTTTAAATTAGTTTTAGGTTTCAGAGAGTAGATTCCTGAAAAAATGTGTTTGTTTTATGAAATATGTGAGTGTTTTACAGCTAAAAAGTTGATTTAAATTTCGTTTTTGGATAAGGGTGATTGCAATATTTCAACAAGTTAATTGAACTTTTCTTGCAAAATTAGGGAGAGTGGATGCCTAGAAAGATGTTTTTGAAAAATTAGTTTTAGGTGCCAGAGAGTGGATTCCTGAAAAAATAATTGTTTGTTTTATGAAAAATGTGAGTGTGTTACTGCAAAAAAGTTGATTTTAATTTAGTTTCAGGATAGGCGTGAATGCATCATTTCAACAAGTTAATTAAAATTTTCTTGCAAGATTAGGGAGAGTGGATGCCTAGAAAGAAATTTTTTAAAAAATCAGTAGAAGGTTTCAGAGAGTGGATTCCTGAAAAAAAATGTGTTTGTTTTATGAAAAATGTGAGTGTGTTACTGCAAAAAAGTTTATTTAAATTTAGCTTCAGGATAGGCGTGATTGCATTATTTCAACTAGTTAATTGAAATTTTCTTGCACGATTAGGGAGAGTGGATGCATAGAAAGATTTTTTTTTATATTTGTTTTAGGTTCCAGAGAGTTGATTCCTGAAAAAAATGTGTTTGTTTTATGAAAAATGTGAGTGTGTTACTGCTAAAACGTTGATTTAAATTTAGTATTTGGATAAGGGTGATTGCAATATTTCAACAAGTCAATTGAAATTTTCTTGCACGATTAGGGACAGTGGATGCCTAGAAAGATTTTTTTTTAATTAGTTTCAGGTTTCAGAGAGTAGATTCCTGAAAAAAATGTGTTTGTTTTATGAAAAATGTGAGTGTGTTACTGCAAAAAAGTTGATTTAAATATCGTTTTTGGATAAGGGTGATTGCAATATTTCAATAAGTTAATTGAAATTTTCTTGGAAGATTAGGGAGAGTGGATGCCTAGAAAGATGTTTTTTTTAAATTAGTTTTAGGTTTCAGAGAGTAGATTCCTGAAAAAAATATGTTTGTTTTATGAAAAATGTGAGTGTGTTATTGCTAAAAAGTTGATTTAAATTTCGTTTTTGGATAGGGTGATTGCAATATTTCAACAAGTTAATTGAACTTTTCTTGCAAAATTAGGGAGAGTGGATGCCTAGAAAGATGTTTTTTAAAAATTAGTTTTAGGTTCCAGAGAGAGGATTCCTGAAAAAAGAATTGTTTGTTTTATGAAAAATGTGAGTGTGTTCCTGAAAAAAAGTTGATTTTAATTTAGTTTTGGGATAGGCGTGAATGCATCATTTCAACAAGTCAATTGAAATTTTCTTGCACGATTTGGGACAGTGGATGCCTAGAAAGATGTTTTTTTTAAATTAGTTTTAGGTTTCAGAGAGTAGATTCCTGAAAAAAATGTGTTTGTTTTGTTAAAAATGTGAATGTGTTACTGCAAAAATATTGATTTAAATTTAGTTTCAGGATAAGGGTGATTGCATCATTTCAACAAGTTAATTGACATTTTCTTGCAAGATTAGGGAGAGTGGATGCCTAGAAAGAAGTTTATTTAAAATTAGTTTTAGGTTTCAGAGAGTAGATTCCTGAAAAAAAATGTTTTTGTTTTATGAAAAATGTGAGTGTGTTACTACAAAAAAGTTGATTTAAATTTCGTTTTTGGATAAGGGTGATTGCAATATTTCAACAAGTTAATTGAAATTTTCTTGCAAGATTAGGGAGAGTGGAGGCCTAGAAAGATGTTTTTAAAAAATTAGTTTTAGGTTCCAGAGAGTGGATTCCTAAAAAAAAAATGTGTTTTATGAGAAATGTGAGTATGTTACTGCAAAAAAATTGATTTAAATTTAGTTTCAGGATAGGCATGAATGCATTATTTCAACAAGTTAATTGACATTTTCTTGCAAGATTAGGGAGAGTGGATGCCTAGAAAGAAGTTTATTTAAAATTAGTTTTAGGTTTCAGAGAGTAGATTCCTGAAAAAAAATGTGTTTGCTTTATGAAAAATGTGAGTGTGTTACTGCAAAAAGTTGATTTAAATTTCCTTTTTGGATAAGGGTGACTGCAATATTTCAACAAGTTAATTGGAATTTTCTTGTAAGATTAGGGAGAGTGGATGCCTAGAAAGATGTTTTTTACAAATTCGTTTTAAGTTCCAGAGAGTGGATTCCTGAAAAAAAATGTGTTTGTTTTATGAAAAATGTGAGTGTGTTACTGCAAAAAAGTTGATTTAAATTTAGTTTCAGGATAGGCGTGATTGCATTATTTCAACTAGTTAATTGAAATTTTCTTGCACGATTAGGGAGAGTGGATGCATAGAAAGATGTTTTTTTTAAATTCATTTTAGGCTCCAGAGAGTTGATTCCTGAAAAAAAAAATGTGTTTTGTTCATGAAAAATGTGAGTGTGTTACTGCAAAAAAGTTGATTAAAATGTATTTTTTGGATAAGGGTGATTGCAATATTTCAACAAGTTAATTGAAATTTTCTTGCAAAATTAGGGAGAGTGGATGCCTAGAAAGATGTTTTTTAAAAATTAGTTTTAGGTTCCAGAGAGTGGATTCCTGAAAAAAATAATTGTTTGTTTTATGAAAAATGTGAGTGTGTTACTGCAAAAAAGTTGATTTTAATTTAGTTTCAGGATAGGCGTGAATGCATCATTTCAACAACTCAATTGAAATTTTCTTGCACGATTAGGGACAGTGAATGCCTAGAAAGATGTTTTTTTTAAATTAGTTTTAGGTTTCAGAGAGTAGATTCCTGAAAAAAATGTGTTTGTTTTATGAAAAATGTGAGTGTGTTACTGCAAAAAAGTTGATTTAAATTTTGTTTTTGGATAAGGGTGATTGCAATATTTCAACAAGTTAATTGAAATTTTCTTGCAAGATTAGGGAGAGTGGATGCCTAGAAAGATGTTTTTTACAAATTCGTTATAGGTTCCAGAGAGTGGATTCCTGAAAATAAAATGTGTTTGTTTTATGAAAAATGTGAGTGTGTTACTGCAAAAAAGTTGATTTTAATTTATTTTCAGGATAGCCGTGAATGCATTATTTCAACAAGGTAATTTACATTTTCTTGCAAGATTAGGGAGAGTGGATGCCTAGAAAGAAGTTTATTTAAAATTAGTTTTAGGTTTCAGAGAGTAGATTCCTGAAAAAAAATGTGTTTGTTTTATGAAAAATGTGAGTGTGTTACTGCAAAAAGTTGATTTAAATTTCGTTTTTGGATAAGGGTGATTGCAATATTTCACCAAGTTAATTGAAATTTTCTTTCAAGAGTAGGGAGAGTGGATGCCTAGAAAGATGTTTTTTACAAATTCGTTTTAGGTTCCAGAGAGTGGATTCCTGAAAAAAAAATTATTTGTTTCAAGTAAAATGTGAGTGTTTTACTGCAAATAAGTTGATTTAAATTTATTTTCAGGATAGGCGTGAATGCATCATTTTAACAAGTTAATTGAAATTTTCTTGCAAGATTAGGGAGAGTGGATGCCTAGAAAGAAATTTTTAAAAAATTAGTAGAAGGTTTCAGAGAGTGGATTCCTGAAAAAAAATGTGTTTGTTTTATGAAAAATGTGAGTGTGTTACTTCAAAAAAGTTGATTTAAATTTAGTTTCAGGATAGGCGTGATTGCATTATTTCAACTAGTTAATTGAAATTTTCTTGCACGATTAGGGAGAGTGGATGCATAGAAAGATGTTTTTTTAAAATTTGTTTTAGGCTCCAGAGAGTTGATTCCTGAAAAAAAAATGTGTTTTGTTCATGAAAAATGTGAGTGTGTTACTGCAAAAAAGTTGATTAAAATGTTGTTTTTGGATAAGGGTAATTGCAATATTTCAATAAGTTAATTGAAATTTTCTTGCAAGATTAGGGAGAGTGGATGCCTAGAAAGATGTTTTTTTAAAATTAGTTTTAGGTTTCAGAGAGTAGATTCCTGAAAAAATAATTGTTTGTTTTATGAAAAATGTGAGTGTGTTACTGCAAAAAAGTTGATTTTAATTTAGTTTCAGGATAGGCGTGAATGCATCATTTCAACAAGTCAATTGAAATTTTCTTGCACGATTAGGGACAGTGGATGCCTAGAAAGATGTTTTTTTAAAATTAGTTTTAGGTTTCAGAGAGTAGATTCCTGAAAAAAATGTGTTTGCTTTATGAAAAATGTGAGTGTGTTACTGCTAAAAAGTTGATTTAAATTTCGTTTTTGGATAAGGGTGATTGCAATATTTCAACAAGTCAATTGAAATTTTCTTGCACAATTAGGGACAGTGGATGCCTAGAAAGATCTTTTTTTTAAATTAGTTTTAGGTTCCAGAGAGTGGATTCCTGAAAAAGTATTGTTTGTTTTATGAAAAATGTGAGTGTGTTACTGCAAACAAGTTGATTTTAATTTAGTTTCAGGATAGGCGTGAATGCATCATTTCAACAAGTCAATTGAAATTTTCTTGCACGATTAGGGACAGTGGATGCCTAGAAAGATGTTTTTTTTAAATTAGTTTTAGGTTTCAGAGAGTAGATTCCTGAAAAAATGTGTTTGTTTTATGAAAAATGTGAGTGTGTTACTGCTAAAAAGTTGATTTAAATTTCGTTTTTGGATAAGGGTGATTGCAATATTTCAACAAGTTAATTGAAATTTTCTTGCAAGATTAGGGAGAGTGTATGCCTAGAAAGATGTTTTTTGTAAATTAGTTTTAGGTTTCAGAGAGTAGATTCCTGGAAAAATGTGTTTGTTTTATGAAAAATGTGAGTGTTTTACAGCTAAAAAGTTGATTTAAATTTCGTTTTTGGATAAGGGTGATTGCAATATTTCAACAAGTTAATTGAACTTTTCTTGCAAAATTAGGGAGAGTGGATGCCTAGAAAGATGTTTTTTTTAAATTAGTTTTAGGTTTCAGAGAGTAGATTCCTGAAAAAAATTTGTTTGTTTTATGAAAAATGTGAGTGTGTTACTGCAAAAAAGTTGATTTAAATTTTGTTTTTGGATAAGGGTGATTGCAATATTGCAACAAGTAAATTGAAATTTTCTTGCAAGATTAGGGAGAGTGGATGCCTAGAAAGATGTTTTTTTTAAATTAGTTTTAGGTTTCAGAGAGCAGATTCCTGAAAAAATGTGTTTGTTTTATGAAATATGTGAGTGTTTTACAGCTAAAAAGTTGATTTAAATTTCGTTTTTGGATAAGGGTGATTGCAATATTTCAACAAGTTAATTGAACTTTTCTTGCAAAATTAGGGAGAGTGGATGCCTAGAAAGATGTTTTTGAAAAATTAGTTTTAGGTGCCAGAGAGTGGATTCCTGAAAAAATAATTGTTTGTTTTATGAAAAATGTGAGTGTGTTACTGCAAAAAAGTTGATTTTAATTTAGTTTCAGGATAGGCGTGAATGCATCATTTCAACAAGTTAATTAAAATTTTCTTGCAAGATTAGGGAGAGTGGATGCCTAGAAAGAAATTTTTTAAAAAATCAGTAGAAGGTTTCAGAGAGTGGATTCCTGAAAAAAATGTGTTTGTTTTATGAAAAATGTGAGTGTGTTACTGCAAAAAAGTTTATTTAAATTTAGCTTCAGGATAGGCGTGATTGCATTATTTCAACTAGTTAATTGAAATTTTCTTGCACGATTAGGGAGAGTGGATGCATAGAAAGATTTTTTTTTATATTTGTTTTAGGTTCCAGAGAGTTGATTCCTGAAAAAAATGTGTTTGTTTTATGAAAAATGTGAGTGTGTTACTGCTAAAACGTTGATTTAAATTTAGTATTTGGATAAGGGTGATTGCAATATTTCAACAAGTCAATTGAAATTTTCTTGCACGATTAGGGACAGTGGATGCCTAGAAAGATTTTTTTTAAATTAGTTTCAGGTTTCAGAGAGTAGATTCCTGAAAAAAATGTGTTTGTTTTATGAAAAATGTGAGTGTGTTACTGCAAAAAAGTTGATTTAAATATCGTTTTTGGATAAGGGTGATTGCAATATTTCAATAAGTTAATTTAAATTTTCTTGGAAGATTAGGGAGAGTGGATGCCTAGAAAGATGTTTTTTTTAAATTAGTTTTAGGTTTCAGAGAGTAGATTCCTGAAAAAAATATGTTTGTTTTATGAAAAATGTGAGTGTGTTATTGCTAAAAAGTTGATTTAAATTTCGTTTTTGGATAGGGTGATTGCAATATTTCAACAAGTTAATTGAACTTTTCTTGCAAAATTAGGGAGAGTGGATGCCTAGAAAGATGTTTTTTAAAAATTAGTTTTAGGTTCCAGAGAGAGGATTCCTGAAAAAAGAATTGTTTGTTTTATGAAAAATGTGAGTGTGTTCCTGAAAAAAAGTTGATTTTAATTTAGTTTTGGGATAGGCGTGAATGCATCATTTCAACAAGTCAATTGAAATTTTCTTGCACGATTTGGGACAGTGGATGCCTAGAAAGATGTTTTTTTTAAATTAGTTTTAGGTTCCAGAGAGAGGATTCCTGAAAAAAGAATTGTTTGTTTTATGAAAAATGTGAGTGTGTTCCTGAAAAAAAGTTGATTTAAATTTCGTTTTTGGATAAGGGTGATTGCAATATTTCAACAAGTTAATTGAAATTTTCTTGCAAGATTAGGGAGAGTGGAGGCCTAGAAAGATGTTTTTAAAAAATTAGTTTTAGGTTCCAGAGAGTGGATTCCTAAAAAAAAAATGTGTTTTATGAGAAATGTGAGTATGTTACTGCAAAAAAATTGATTTAAATTTAGTTTCAGGATAGGCATGAATGCATTATTTCAACAAGTTAATTGACATTTTCTTGCAAGATTAGGGAGAGTGGATGCCTAGAAAGAAGTTTATTTAAAATTAGTTTTAGGTTTCAGAGAGTAGATTCCTGAAAAAAAATGTGTTTGCTTTATGAAAAATGTGAGTGTGTTACTGCAAAAAGTTGATTTAAATTTCCTTTTTGGATAAGGGTGACTGCAATATTTCAACAAGTTAATTGGAATTTTCTTGTAAGATTAGGGAGAGTGGATGCCTAGAAAGATGTTTTTTACAAATTCGTTTTAAGTTCCAGAGAGTGGATTCCTGAAAAAAAATGTGTTTGTTTTATGAAAAATGTGAGTGTGTTACTGCAAAAAAGTTGATTTAAATTTAGTTTCAGGATAGGCGTGATTGCATTATTTCAACTAGTTAATTGAAATTTTCTTGCACGATTAGGGAGAGTGGATGCATAGAAAGATGTTTTTTTTAAATTCATTTTAGGCTCCAGAGAGTTGATTCCTGAAAAAAAAAATGTGTTTTGTTCATGAAAAATGTGAGTGTGTTACTGCAAAAAAGTTGATTAAAATGTATTTTTTGGATAAGGGTGATTGCAATATTTCAACAAGTTAATTGAAATTTTCTTGCAAAATTAGGGAGAGTGGATGCCTAGAAAGATGTTTTTTAAAAATTAGTTTTAGGTTCCAGAGAGTGGATTCCTGAAAAAAATAATTGTTTGTTTTATGAAAAATGTGAGTGTGTTACTGCAAAAAAGTTGATTTTAATTTAGTTTCAGGATAGGCGTGAATGCATCATTTCAACAACTCAATTGAAATTTTCTTGCACGATTAGGGACAGTGAATGCCTAGAAAGATGTTTTTTTTAAATTAGTTTTAGGTTTCAGAGAGTAGATTCCTGAAAAAAATGTGTTTGTTTTATGAAAAATGTGAGTGTGTTACTGCAAAAAAGTTGATTTAAATTTTGTTTTTGGATAAGGGTGATTGCAATATTTCAACAAGTTAATTGAAATTTTCTTGCAAGATTAGGGAGAGTGGATGCCTAGAAAGATGTTTTTTACAAATTCGTTATAGGTTCCAGAGAGTGGATTCCTGAAAATAAAATGTGTTTGTTTTATGAAAAATGTGAGTGTGTTACTGCAAAAAAGTTGATTTTAATTTATTTTCAGGATAGCCGTGAATGCATTATTTCAACAAGGTAATTTACATTTTCTTGCAAGATTAGGGAGAGTGGATGCCTAGAAAGAAGTTTATTTAAAATTAGTTTTAGGTTTCAGAGAGTAGATTCCTGAAAAAAAATGTGTTTGTTTTATGAAAAATGTGAGTGTGTTACTGCAAAAAGTTGATTTAAATTTCGTTTTTGGATAAGGGTGATTGCAATATTTCACCAAGTTAATTGAAATTTTCTTTCAAGAGTAGGGAGAGTGGATGCCTAGAAAGATGTTTTTTTAAAATTAGTTTTAGGTTTCAGAGAGTAGATTCCTGAAAAAATAATTGTTTGTTTTATGAAAAATGTGAGTGTGTTACTGCAAAAAAGTTGATTTTAATTTAGTTTCAGGATAGGCGTGAATGCATCATTTCAACAAGTCAATTGAAATTTTCTTGCACGATTAGGGACAGTGGATGCCTAGAAAGATGTTTTTTTAAAATTAGTTTTAGGTTTCAGAGAGTAGATTCCTGAAAAAAATGTGTTTGCTTTATGAAAAATGTGAGTGTGTTACTGCTAAAAAGTTGATTTAAATTTCGTTTTTGGATAAGGGTGATTGCAATATTTCAACAAGTCAATTGAAATTTTCTTGCACAATTAGGGACAGTGGATGCCTAGAAAGATCTTTTTTTTAAATTAGTTTTAGGTTCCAGAGAGTGGATTCCTGAAAAAGTATTGTTTGTTTTATGAAAAATGTGAGTGTGTTACTGCAAACAAGTTGATTTTAATTTAGTTTCAGGATAGGCGTGAATGCATCATTTCAACAAGTCAATTGAAATTTTCTTGCACGATTAGGGACAGTGGATGCCTAGAAAGATGTTTTTTTTAAATTAGTTTTAGGTTTCAGAGAGTAGATTCCTGAAAAAATGTGTTTGTTTTATGAAAAATGTGAGTGTGTTACTGCTAAAAAGTTGATTTAAATTTCGTTTTTGGATAAGGGTGATTGCAATATTTCAACAAGTTAATTGAAATTTTCTTGCAAGATTAGGGAGAGTGGATGCCTAGAAAGATGTTTTTTGTAAATTAGTTTTAGGTTTCAGAGAGTAGATTCCTGGAAAAATGTGTTTGTTTTATGAAAAATGTGAGTGTTTTACAGCTAAAAAGTTGATTTAAATTTCGTTTTTGGATAAGGGTGATTGCAATATTTCAACAAGTTAATTGAACTTTTCTTGCAAAATTAGGGAGAGTGGATGCCTAGAAAGATGTTTTTTTTAAATTAGTTTTAGGTTTCAGAGAGTAGATTCCTGAAAAAAATTTGTTTGTTTTATGAAAAATGTGAGTGTGTTACTGCAAAAAAGTTGATTTAAATTTTGTTTTTGGATAAGGGTGATTGCAATATTGCAACAAGTAAATTGAAATTTTCTTGCAAGATTAGGGAGAGTGGATGCCTAGAAAGATGTTTTTTTTAAATTAGTTTTAGGTTTCAGAGAGTAGATTCCTGAAAAAATGTGTTTGTTTTATGAAATATGTGAGTGTTTTACAGCTAAAAAGTTGATTTAAATTTCGTTTTTGGATAAGGGTGATTGCAATATTTCAACAAGTTAATTGAACTTTTCTTGCAAAATTAGGGAGAGTGGATGCCTAGAAAGATGTTTTTGAAAAATTAGTTTTAGGTGCCAGAGAGTGGATTCCTGAAAAAATAATTGTTTGTTTTATGAAAAATGTGAGTGTGTTACTGCAAAAAAGTTGATTTTAATTTAGTTTCAGGATAGGCGTGAATGCATCATTTCAACAAGTTAATTAAAATTTTCTTGCAAGATTAGGGAGAGTGGATGCCTAGAAAGAAATTTTTTTAAAAATCAGTAGAAGGTTTCAGAGAGTGGATTCCTGAAAAAAAATGTGTTTGTTTTATGAAAAATGTGAGTGTGTTACTGCAAAAAAGTTTATTTAAATTTAGCTTCAGGATAGGCGTGATTGCATTATTTCAACTAGTTAATTGAAATTTTCTTGCACGATTAGGGAGAGTGGATGCATAGAAAGATTTTTTTTATATTTGTTTTAGGTTCCAGAGAGTTGATTCCTGAAAAAAATGTGTTTGTTTTATGAAAAATGTGAGTGTGTTACTGCTAAAACGTTGATTTAAATTTAGTATTTGGATAAGGGTGATTGCAATATTTCAACAAGTCAATTGAAATTTTCTTGCACGATTAGGGACAGTGGATGCCTAGAAAGATTTTTTTTAAATTAGTTTCAGGTTTCAGAGAGTAGATTCCTGAAAAAAATGTGTTTGTTTTATGAAAAATGTGAGTGTGTTACTGCAAAAAAGTTGATTTAAATATCGTTTTTGGATAAGGGTGATTGCAATATTTCAATAAGTTAATTGAAATTTTCTTGGAAGATTAGGGAGAGTGGATGCCTAGAAAGATGTTTTTTTTAAATTAGTTTTAGGTTTCAGAGAGTAGATTCCTGAAAAAAATATGTTTGTTTTATGAAAAATGTGAGTGTGTTATTGCTAAAAAGTTGATTTAAATTTCGTTTTTGGATAGGGTGATTGCAATATTTCAACAAGTTAATTGAACTTTTCTTGCAAAATTAGGGAGAGTGGATGCCTAGAAAGATGTTTTTTAAAAATTAGTTTTAGGTTCCAGAGAGAGGATTCCTGAAAAAAGAATTGTTTGTTTTATGAAAAATGTGAGTGTGTTCCTGAAAAAAAGTTGATTTTAATTTAGTTTTGGGATAGGCGTGAATGCATCATTTCAACAAGTCAATTGAAATTTTCTTGCACGATTTGGGACAGTGGATGCCTAGAAAGATGTTTTTTTTAAATTAGTTTTAGGTTTCAGAGAGTAGATTCCTGAAAAAAATGTGTTTGTTTTGTTAAAAATGTGAATGTGTTACTGCAAAAATATTGATTTAAATTTAGTTTCAGGATAAGGGTGATTGCATCATTTCAACAAGTTAATTGACATTTTCTTGCAAGATTAGGGAGAGTGGATGCCTAGAAAGAAGTTTATTTAAAATTAGTTTTAGGTTTCAGAGAGTAGATTCCTGAAAAAAAATGTTTTTGTTTTATGAAAAATGTGAGTGTGTTACTACAAAAAAGTTGATTTAAATTTCGTTTTTGGATAAGGGTGATTGCAATATTTCAACAAGTTAATTGAAATTTTCCTGCAAGATTAGGGAGAGTGGAGGCCTAGAAAGATGTTTTTAAAAAATTAGTTTTAGGTTCCAGAGAGTGGATTCCTAAAAAAAAAATGTGTTTTATGAGAAATGTGAGTATGTTACTGCAAAAAAATTGATTTAAATTTAGTTTCAGGATAGGCATGAATGCATTATTTCAACAAGTTAATTGACATTTTCTTGCAAGATTAGGGAGAGTGGATGCCTAGAAAGAAGTTTATTTAAAATTAGTTTTAGGTTTCAGAGAGTAGATTCCTGAAAAAAAATGTGTTTGCTTTATGAAAAATGTGAGTGTGTTACTGCAAAAAGTTGATTTAAATTTCCTTTTTGGATAAGGGTGACTGCAATATTTCAACAAGTTAATTGGAATTTTCTTGTAAGATTAGGGAGAGTGGATGCCTAGAAAGATGTTTTTTACAAATTCGTTTTAAGTTCCAGAGAGTGGATTCCTGAAAAAAAATGTGTTTGTTTTATGAAAAATGTGAGTGTGTTACTGCAAAAAAGTTGATTTAAATTTAGTTTCAGGATAGGCGTGATTGCATTATTTCAACTAGTTAATTGAAATTTTCTTGCACGATTAGGGAGAGTGGATGCATAGAAAGATGTTTTTTTTAAATTCATTTTAGGCTCCAGAGAGTTGATTCCTGAAAAAAAAAATGTGTTTTGTTCATGAAAAATGTGAGTGTGTTACTGCAAAAAAGTTGATTAAAATGTATTTTTTGGATAAGGGTGATTGCAATATTTCAACAAGTTAATTGAAATTTTCTTGCAAAATTAGGGAGAGTGGATGCCTAGAAAGATGTTTTTTAAAAATTAGTTTTAGGTTCCAGAGAGTGGATTCCTGAAAAAAATAATTGTTTGTTTTATGAAAAATGTGAGTGTGTTACTGCAAAAAAGTTGATTTTAATTTAGTTTCAGGATAGGCGTGAATGCATCATTTCAACAACTCAATTGAAATTTTCTTGCACGATTAGGGACAGTGAATGCCTAGAAAGATGTTTTTTTTAAATTAGTTTTAGGTTTCAGAGAGTAGATTCCTGAAAAAAATGTGTTTGTTTTATGAAAAATGTGAGTGTGTTACTGCAAAAAAGTTGATTTAAATTTTGTTTTTGGATAAGGGTGATTGCAATATTTCAACAAGTTAATTGAAATTTTCTTGCAAGATTAGGGAGAGTGGATGCCTAGAAAGATGTTTTTTACAAATTCGTTATAGGTTCCAGAGAGTGGATTCCTGAAAATAAAATGTGTTTGTTTTATGTAAAATGTGAGTGTTTTACTGCAAATAAGTTGATTTAAATTTATTTTCAGGATAGGCGTGAATGCATCATTTTAACAAGTTAATTGAAATTTTCTTGCAAGATTAGGGAGAGTGGATGCCTAGAAAGAAATTTTAAAAAAATGAGTAGAAGGTTTCAGAGAGTGGATTCCTGAAAAAAATTTTGTTTGTTTTATAAAAAATGTGAATGTGTTACTGCAAAAATGTTGATTTAAATTTAGTTTCAGGATAAGGGTGATTGCATCATTTCAACAAGTTAATTGACATTTTCTTGCAAGATTAGGGAGAGTGGATGCCTAGAAAGAAGTTTATTTAAAATTAGTTTTAGGTTTCAGAGAGTAGATTCCTGAAAAAAAATGTGTTTGTTTTATGAAAAATGTGAGTGTGTTACTGCAAAAAGTTGATTTAAATTTCGTTTTTGGATAAGGGTGATTGCAATATTGCAACAAGTAAATTGAAATTTTCTTGCAAGATTAGGGAGAGTGGATGCCTAGAAAGATGTTTTTTACAAATTCGTTTTAGGTTCCAGAGAGTGGATTCCTGAAAAAAAAAATTTTGTTTCATGAAAAATGTGAGTGTGTTACTGCAAAAAAGCTGATTTAAATTTAGTTTCAGGATAGGCGTGAATGCATCATTTCAACAAGTTAATTGAAATTTTCTTGCAAGATTAGGGAGAGTGGATGCCTAGAAAGAAATTTTAAAAAAATTAGTAGAAGGTTTCAGAGAGTGGATTCCTGAAAAAAAATGTGTTTGTTTTATGAAAAATGTGAGTGTGTTACTTCAAAAAAGTTGATTTAAATTTAGTTTCACGATAGGCGTGATTGCATTATTTCAACTAGTTAATTGAAATTTTCTTGCACGATTAGGGAGAGTGGATGCATAGAAAGATGTTTTTTTAAAATTCGTTTTAGGCTCCAGAGAGTTGATTCCTGAAAAAAAAAATGTGTTTTGTTCATGAAAAATGTGAGTGTGTTACTGCAAAAAAGTTGATTAAAATGTTGTTTTTGGATAAGGGTAATTGCAATATTTCAATAAGTTAATTGAAATTTTCTTGCAAGATTAGGGAGAGTGGATGCCTAGAAAGATGTTTTTTTAAAATTAGTTTTAGGTTTCAGAGAGTAGATTCCTGAAAAAATAATTGTTTGTTTTATGAAAAATGTGAGTGTGTTACTGCAAAAAAGTTGATTTTAATTTAGTTTCAGGATAGGCGTGAATGCATCATTTCAACAAGTCAATTGAAATTTTCTTGCACGATTAGGGACAGTGGATGCCTAGAAAGATGTTTTTTTAAAATTAGTTTTAGGTTTCAGAGAGTAGATTCCTGAAAAAAATGTGTTTGCTTTATGAAAAATGTGAGTGTGTTACTGCTAAAAAGTTGATTTAAATTTCGTTTTTGGATAAGGGTGATTGCAATATTTCAACAAGTCAATTGAAATTTTCTTGCACAATTAGGGACAGTGGATGCCTAGAAAGATCTTTTTTTTAAATTAGTTTTAGGTTCCAGAGAGTGGATTCCTGAAAAAGTATTGTTTGTTTTATGAAAAATGTGAGTGTGTTACTGCAAACAAGTTGATTTTAATTTAGTTTCAGGATAGGCGTGAATGCATCATTTCAACAAGTCAATTGAAATTTTCTTGCACGATTAGGGACAGTGGATGCCTAGAAAGATGTTTTTTTTAAATTAGTTTTAGGTTTCAGAGAGTAGATTCCTGAAAAAATGTGTTTGTTTTATGAAAAATGTGAGTGTGTTACTGCTAAAAAGTTGATTTAAATTTCGTTTTTGGATAAGGGTGATTGCAATATTTCAACAAGTTAATTGAAATTTTCTTGCAAGATTAGGGAGAGTGGATGCCTAGAAAGATGTTTTTTGTAAATTAGTTTTAGGTTTCAGAGAGTAGATTCCTGGAAAAATTTGTTTGTTTTATGAAAAATGTGAGTGTTTTACAGCTAAAAAGTTGATTTAAATTTCGTTTTTGGATAAGGGTGATTGCAATATTTCAACAAGTTAATTGAACTTTTCTTGCAAAATTAGGGAGAGTGGATGCCTAGAAAGATGTTTTTTAAAAATTAGTTTTAGGTTCCAGAGAGTGGATTCCTGAAAAAATAATTGTTTGTTTTATGAAAAATGTGAGTGTGTTACTGCAAAAAAGTTGATTTTAATTTAGTTTCAGGATAGGCGTGAATGCATCATTTCAACAAGTCAATTGAAATTTTCTTGCACGATTAGGGACAGTGGATGCCTAGAAAGATGTTTTTTTTAAATTAGTTTTAGGTTTCAGAGAGTAGATTCCTGAAAAAAATGTGTTTGTTTTATGAAAAATGCGAGTCTGTTACTGCTAAAAAGTTGATTTAAATTTCGTTTTTGGATAAGGGTGATTGCAATATTTCAACAAGTCAATTGAAATTTTCTTGCACGATTAGGGACAGTGGATGCCTAGAAAGATGTTTTTTTTAAATTAGTTTTAGGTTTCAGAGAGTAGATTCCTGAAAAAAAATTTCTTTGTTTTATGAAAAATGTGAGTGTGTTCCTGCAAAAAAGTTGATTTAAATATCGTTTTTGGATAAGGGTGATTGCAATATTTCAACAAGTTCATTGAAATTTTCTTGCAAGATTAGGGAGAGTGGATGCCTAGAAAGATGTTTTTTACAAATTCGTTATAGGTTTCAGAGAGTGGATTCCTGAAAAAAAAATTATTTGTTTCATGAAAAATGTGAGTGTGTTACTGCAAAAAAGTTGATTTAAATTTAGTTTCAGGATAGGCGTGAATGCATCATTTCAACAAGTTAATTGCAATTTTCTTGCAAGATTAGGGAGAGTGGATGCCTAGAAAGAAATTTTAAAAAAATGAGTAGAAGAATTCAGAGAGTGGATTCCTGAAAAAAATGTTGTTTGTTTTATAAAAAATGTGAATGTGTTACTGCAAAAATGTTGATTTAAATTTCGTTTCAGGATAAGGGTGATTGCATCATTTCAACAAGTTAATTGACATTTTCTTGCAAGATTAGGGAGAGTGGATGCCTAGAAAGAAGTTTATTTAAAATTAGTTTTAGGTTTCAGAGAGTAGATTCCTGAAAAAAAATGTGTTTGTTTTATGAAAAATGTGAGTGTGTTACTGCAAAAAAGTTGATTTAAATATCGTTTTTGGATAAGGGTGATTGCAATATTTCAACAAGTTAATTGAAATTTTCTTGCAAGATTAGGGAGAGTGGATGCCTAGAAAGATGTTTTTTACAAATTCGTTTTAGGTTCCAGAGAGTGGATTCCTGAAAAAAATAATTGTTTGTTTTATGAAAAATGTGAGTGTGTTACTGCAAAAAAGTTGATTTTAATTTAGTTTCAGGATAGGCGTGAATGCATCATTTCAACAACTCAATTGAAATTTTCTTGCACGATTAGGGACAGTGAATGCCTAGAAAGATGTTTTTTTAAATTAGTTTTAGGTTTCAGAGAGTAGATTCCTGAAAAAAATTTGTTTGTTTTATGAAAAATGTGAGTGTGTTACTGCAAAAAAGTTGATTTAAATTTTGTTTTTGGATAAGGGTGATTGCAATATTTCAACAAGTTAATTGAAATTTTCTTGCAAGATTAGGGAGAGTGGATGCCTAGAAAGATGTTTTTTACAAATTCGTTATAGGTTCCAGAGAGTGGATTCCTGAAAATAAAATGTGTTTGTTTTATGAAAAATGTGAGTGTGTTACTGCTAAAAAGTTGATTTAAATTTATTTTCAGGATAGCCGTGAATGCATTATTTCAACAAGGTAATTTACATTTTCTTGCAAGATTAGGGAGAGTGGATGCCTAAAAAGAAGTTTATTTAAAATTAGTTTTAGGTTTCAGAGAGTAGATTCCTGAAAAAAAATGTGTTTGTTTTATGAAAAATGTGAGTGTGTTACTGCAAAAAGTTGATTTAAATTTCGTTTTTGGATAAGGGTGATTGCAATATTTCAACAAGTTAATTGAAATTTTCTTGCAAGATTAGGGAGAGTGGATGCCTAGAAAGATGTTTTTTACAAATTCGTTATAGGTTTCAGAGAGTGGATTCCTGAAAAAAAAATTATTTGTTTCATGAAAAATGTGTGTGTTACTGCAAAAAAGTTGATTTAAATTTAGTTTCAGGATAGGCGTGAATGCATCATTTCAACAAGTTAATTGAAATTTTCTTGCAAGATTAGGGAGAGTGGATGCCTAGAAAGAAATTTTAAAAAAATGAGTAGAAGAATTCAGAGAGTGGATTCCTGAAAAAAATGTTGTTTGTTTTATAAAAAATGTGAATGTGTTACTGCAAAAATGTTGATTTAAATTTTGTTTCAGGATAAGGGTGATTGCATCATTTCAACAAGTTAATTGACATTTTCTTGCAAGATTAGGGAGAGTGGATGCGTAGAAAGAAGTTTATTTAAAATTAGTTTTAGGTTTCAGAGAGTAGATTCCTGAAAAAAAATGTGTTTGTTTTATGAAAAATGTGAGTGTGTTACTGCAAAAAAGTTGATTTAAATATCGTTTTTGGATAAGGGTGATTGCAATATTTCAACAAGTTAATTGAAATTTTCTTGCAAGATTAGGGAGAGTGGATGCCTAGAAAGATGTTTTTTACAAATTCGTTTTAGGTTCCAGAGAGTGGATTCCTGAAAAAAATAATTGTTTGTTTTATGAAAAATGTGAGTGTGTTACTGCAAAAAAGTTGATTTTAATTTAGTTTCAGGATAGGCGTGAATGCATCATTTCAACAACTCAAATGAAATTTTCTTGCACGATTAGGGACAGTGAATGCCTAGAAAGATGTTTTTTTTAAATTAGTTTTAGGTTTCAGAGAGTAGATTCCTGAAAAAAATTTGTTTGTTTTATGAAAAATGTGAGTGTGTTACTGCAAAAAAGTTGATTTAAATTTTGTTTTTGGATAAGGGTGATTGCAATATTTCAACAAGTTAATTGAAATTTTCTTGCAAGATTAGGGAGAGTGGATGCCTAGAAAGATGTTTTTTACAAATTCGTTA
The DNA here is from genome assembly GCF_964263255.1 of Lissotriton vulgaris. Classification (NCBI taxonomy): domain Eukaryota; kingdom Metazoa; phylum Chordata; class Amphibia; order Caudata; family Salamandridae; genus Lissotriton; species Lissotriton vulgaris. The sequence continues at coordinate 243,968,849 of NC_141688.1, read as the reverse complement.
TAGGTTCCAGAGAGTGGATTCCTGAAAATAAAAAGTGTTTGTTTTATGAAAAATGTGAGTGTGTTACTGCAAAAAAGTTGATTTAAATTTATTTTCAGGATAGCCGTGAATGCATTATTTCAACAAGGTAATTTACATTTTCTTGCAAGATTAGGGAGAGTGGATGCCTAGAAAGAAGTTTATTTAAAATTAGTTTTAGGTTTCAGAGAGTAGATTCCTGAAAAAAAATTTGTTTGTTTTATGAAAAATGTGAGTGTGTTACTGCAAAAAGTTGATTTAAATTTCGTTTTTGGATAAGGGTGATTGCAATATTTCAACAAGTTAATTGAAATTTTCTTGCAAGAGTAGGGAGAGTGGATGCCTAGAAAGATGTTTTTTACAAATTCGTTTTAGGTTCCAGAGAGTGGATTCCTGAAAAAAAAATTATTTGTTTCATGAAAAATGTGAGTGTGTTACCGCAAAAAAGATGATTTAAATTTAGTTTCAGGATAGGCGTGAATGCATCATTTTAACAAGTTAATTGAAATTTTCTTGCAAGATTAGGGAGAGTGGATGCCTAGAAAGAAATTTTAAAAAAATGAGTAGAAGGTTTCAGAGAGTGGATTCCTGAAAAAAATGTTGTTTGTTTTATAAAAAATGTGAATGTGTTACTGCAAAAATGTTGATTTAAATTTCGTTTCAGGATAAGGGTGATTGCATCATTTCAACAAGTTAATTGACATTTTCTTGCAAGATTAGGGAGAGTGGATGCCTAGAAAGAAGTCTATTTAAAATTAGTTTTAGGTTTCAGAGAGTAGATTCCTGAAAAAAAATGTGTTTGTTTTATGAAAAATGTGAGTGTGTTACTGCAAAAAAGTTGATTTAAATATCGTTTTTGGATAAGGGTGATTGCAATATTTCAACAAGTTAATTGAAATTTTCTTGCAAGATTAGGGAGAGTGGATGCCTAGAAAGATGTTTTTAAAAAATTAGTTTTAGGTTCCAGAGAGTGGATTCCTGAAAAAAATAATTGTTTGTTTTATGAAAAATGTGAGTGTGTTACTGCAAAAAAGTTGATTTTAATTTAGTTTCAGGATAGGCGTGAATGCATCATTTCAACAACTCAATTGAAATTTTCTTGCACGATTAGGGACAGTGAATGCCTAGAAAGATCTTTTTTTTAAATTAGTTTTAGGTTTCAGAGAGTAGATTCCTGAAAAAAATTTGTTTGTTTTATGAAAAATGTGAGTGTGTTACTGCAAAAAAGTTGATTTAAATTTTGTTTTTGGATAAGGGTGATTGCAATATTTCAACAAGTTAATTGAACTTTTCTTGCAAAATTAGGGAGAGTGGATGCCTAGAAAGATGTTTTTGAAAAATTAGTTTTAGGTGCCAGAGAGTGGATTCCTGAAAAAATAATTGTTTGTTTTATGAAAAATGTGAGTGTGTTACTGCAAAAAAGTTGATTTTAATTTAGTTTCAGGATAGGCGTGAATGCATCATTTCAACAAGTTAATTAAAATTTTCTTGCAAGATTAGGGAGAGTGGATGCCTAGAAAGAAATTTTTTAAAAAATCAGTAGAAGGTTTCAGAGAGTGGATTCCTGAAAAAAAATGTGTTTGTTTTATGAAAAATGTGAGTGTGTTACTGCAAAAAAGTTTATTTAAATTTAGCTTCAGGATAGGCGTGATTGCATTATTTCAACTAGTTAATTGAAATTTTCTTGCACGATTAGGGAGAGTGGATGCATAGAAAGATTTTTTTTTATATTTGTTTTAGGTTCCAGAGAGTTGATTCCTGAAAAAAATGTGTTTGTTTTATGAAAAATGTGAGTGTGTTACTGCTAAAACGTTGATTTAAATTTAATATTTGGATAAGGGTGATTGCAATATTTCAACAAGTCAATTGAAATTTTCTTGCACGATTAGGGACAGTGGATGCCTAGAAAGATTTTTTTTAAATTAGTTTCAGGTTTCAGAGAGTAGATTCCTGAAAAAAATGTGTTTGTTTTATGAAAAATGTGAGTGTGTTACTGCAAAAAAGTTGATTTAAATATCGTTTTTGGATAAGGGTGATTGCAATATTTCAATAAGTTAATTGAAATTTTCTTGGAAGATTAGGGAGAGTGGATGCCTAGAAAGATTTTTTTTAAATTAGTTTTAGGTTTCAGAGAGTAGATTCCTGAAAAAAATATGTTTGTTTTATGAAAAATGTGAGTGTGTTATTGCTAAAAAGTTGATTTAAATTTCGTTTTTGGATAGGGTGATTGCAATATTTCAACAAGTTAATTGAACTTTTCTTGCAAAATTAGGGAGAGTGGATGCCTAGAAAGATGTTTTTTAAAAATTAGTTTTAGGTTCCAGAGAGAGGATTCCTGAAAAAAGAATTGTTTGTTTTATGAAAAATGTGAGTGTGTTCCTGAAAAAAAGTTGATTTTAATTTAGTTTTGGGATAGGCGTGAATGCATCATTTCAACACGTCAATTGAAATTTTCTTGCACGATTTGGGACAGTGGATGCCTAGAAAGATGTTTTTTTTAAATTAGTTTTAGGTTTCAGAGAGTAGATTCCTGAAAAAAATGTGTTTGTTTTGTTAAAAATGTGAATGTGTTACTGCAAAAATATTGATTTAAATTTAGTTTCAGGATAAGGGTGATTGCATCATTTCAACAAGTTAATTGACATTTTCTTGCAAGATTAGGGAGAGTGGATGCCTAGAAAGAAGTTTATTTAAAATTAGTTTTAGGTTTCAGAGAGTAGATTCCTGAAAAAAAATGTTTTTGTTTTATGAAAAATGTGAGTGTGTTACTACAAAAAAGTTGATTTAAATTTCGTTTTTGGATAAGGGTGATTGCAATATTTCAACAAGTTAATTGAAATTTTCTTGCAAGATTAGGGAGAGTGGAGGCCTAGAAAGATGTTTTTAAAAAATTAGTTTTAGGTTCCAGAGAGTGGATTCCTAAAAAAAAAAATGTGTTTTATGAGAAATGTGAGTATGTTACTGCAAAAAAATTGATTTAAATTTAGTTTCAGGATAGGCATGAATGCATTATTTCAACAAGTTAATTGACATTTTCTTGCAAGATTAGGGAGAGTGGATGCCTAGAAAGAAGTTTATTTAAAATTAGTTTTAGGTTTCAGAGAGTAGATTCCTGAAAAAAAATGTGTTTGCTTTATGAAAAATGTGAGTGTGTTACTGCAAAAAGTTGATTTAAATTTCCTTTTTGGATAAGGGTGACTGCAATATTTCAACAAGTTAATTGGAATTTTCTTGTAAGATTAGGGAGAGTGGATGCCTAGAAAGATGTTTTTTACAAATTCGTTTTAAGTTCCAGAGAGTGGATTCCTGAAAAAAAATGTGTTTGTTTTATGAAAAATGTGAGTGTGTTACTGCAAAAAAGTTGATTTAAATTTAGTTTCAGGATAGGCGTGATTGCATTATTTCAACTAGTTAATTGAAATTTTCTTGCACGATTAGGGAGAGTGGATGCATAGAAAGATGTTTTTTTTAAATTCATTTTAGGCTCCAGAGAGTTGATTCCTGAAAAAAAAAATGTGTTTTGTTCATGAAAAATGTGAGTGTGTTACTGCAAAAAAGTTGATTAAAATGTATTTTTTGGATAAGGGTGATTGCAATATTTCAACAAGTTAATTGAAATTTTCTTGCAAAATTAGGGAGAGTGGATGCCTAGAAAGATGTTTTTTAAAAATTAGTTTTAGGTTCCAGAGAGTGGATTCCTGAAAAAAATAATTGTTTGTTTTATGAAAAATGTGAGTGTGTTACTGCAAAAAAGTTGATTTTAATTTAGTTTCAGGATAGGCGTGAATGCATCATTTCAACAACTCAATTGAAATTTTCTTGCACGATTAGGGACAGTGAATGCCTAGAAAGATGTTTTTTTTAAATTAGTTTTAGGTTTCAGAGAGTAGATTCCTGAAAAAAATGTGTTTGTTTTATGAAAAATGTGAGTGTGTTACTGCAAAAAAGTTGATTTAAATTTTGTTTTTGGATAAGGGTGATTGCAATATTTCAACAAGTTAATTGAAATTTTCTTGCAAGATTAGGGAGAGTGGATGCCTAGAAAGATGTTTTTTACAAATTCGTTATAGGTTCCAGAGAGTGGATTCCTGAAAATAAAATGTGTTTGTTTTATGAAAAATGTGAGTGTGTTACTGCAAAAAAGTTGATTTTAATTTATTTTCAGGATAGCCGTGAATGCATTATTTCAACAAGGTAATTTACATTTTCTTGCAAGATTAGGGAGAGTGGATGCCTAGAAAGAAGTTTATTTAAAATTAGTTTTAGGTTTCAGAGAGTAGATTCCTGAAAAAAAATGTGTTTGTTTTATGAAAAATGTGAGTGTGTTACTGCAAAAAGTTGATTTAAATTTCGTTTTTGGATAAGGGTGATTGCAATATTTCACCAAGTTAATTGAAATTTTCTTTCAAGAGTAGGGAGAGTGGATGCCTAGAAAGATGTTTTTTACAAATTCGTTTTAGGTTCCAGAGAGTGGATTCCTGAAAAAAAAATTATTTGTTTCAAGTAAAATGTGAGTGTTTTACTGCAAATAAGTTGATTTAAATTTATTTTCAGGATAGGCGTGAATGCATCATTTTAACAAGTTAATTGAAATTTTCTTGCAAGATTAGGGAGAGTGGATGCCTAGAAAGAAATTTTAAAAAAATGAGTAGAAGGTTTCAGAGAGTGGATTCCTGAAAAAAATTTTGTTTGTTTTATAAAAAATGTGAATGTGTTACTGCAAAAATGTTGATTTAAATTTAGTTTCAGGATAAGGGTGATTGCATCATTTCAACAAGTTAATTGACATTTTCTTGCAAGATTAGGGAGAGTGGATGCCTAGAAAGAAGTTTATTTAAAATTAGTTTTAGGTTTCAGAGAGTAGATTCCTGAAAAAAAATGTGTTTGTTTTATGAAAAATGTGAGTGTGTTACTGCAAAAAGTTGATTTAAATTTCGTTTTTGGATAAGGGTGATTGCAATATTGCAACAAGTAAATTGAAATTTTCTTGCAAGATTAGGGAGAGTGGATGCCTAGAAAGATGTTTTTTACAAATTCGTTTTAGGTTCCAGAGAGTGGATTCCTGAAAAAAAAATTTTTGTTTCATGAAAAATGTGAGTGTGTTACTGCAAAAAAGCTGATTTAAATTTAGTTTCAGGATAGGCGTGAATGCATCATTTCAACAAGTTAATTGAAATTTTCTTGCAAGATTAGGGAGAGTGGATGCCTAGAAAGAAATTTTTAAAAAATTAGTAGAAGGTTTCAGAGAGTGGATTCCTGAAAAAAAATGTGTTTGTTTTATGAAAAATGTTTGTGTGTTACTTCAAAAAAGTTGATTTAAATTTAGTTTCAGGATAGGCGTGATTGCATTATTTCAACTAGTTAATTGAAATTTTCTTGCACGATTAGGGAGAGTGGATGCATAGAAAGATGTTTTTTTAAAATTCGTTTTAGGCTCCAGAGAGTTGATTCCTGAAAAAAAAAATGTGTTTTGTTCATGAAAAATGTGAGTGTGTTACTGCAAAAAAGTTGATTAAAATGTTGTTTTTGGATAAGGGTAATTGCAATATTTCAATAAGTTAATTGAAATTTTCTTGCAAGATTAGGGAGAGTGGATGCCTAGAAAGATGTTTTTTTAAAATTAGTTTTAGGTTTCAGAGAGTAGATTCCTGAAAAAATAATTGTTTGTTTTATGAAAAATGTGAGTGTGTTACTGCAAAAAAGTTGATTTTAATTTAGTTTCAGGATAGGCGTGAATGCATCATTTCAACAAGTCAATTGAAATTTTCTTGCACGATTAGGGACAGTGGATGCCTAGAAAGATGTTTTTTTAAAATTAGTTTTAGGTTTCAGAGAGTAGATTCCTGAAAAAAATGTGTTTGCTTTATGAAAAATGTGAGTGTGTTACTGCTAAAAAGTTGATTTAAATTTCGTTTTTGGATAAGGGTGATTGCAATATTTCAACAAGTCAATTGAAATTTTCTTGCACAATTAGGGACAGTGGATGCCTAGAAAGATCTTTTTTTTAAATTAGTTTTAGGTTCCAGAGAGTGGATTCCTGAAAAAGTATTGTTTGTTTTATGAAAAATGTGAGTGTGTTACTGCAAACAAGTTGATTTTAATTTAGTTTCAGGATAGGCGTGAATGCATCATTTCAACAAGTCAATTGAAATTTTCTTGCACGATTAGGGACAGTGGATGCCTAGAAAGATGTTTTTTTTAAATTAGTTTTAGGTTTCAGAGAGTAGATTCCTGAAAAAATGTGTTTGTTTTATGAAAAATGTGAGTGTGTTACTGCTAAAAAGTTGATTTAAATTTCGTTTTTGGATAAGGGTGATTGCAATATTTCAACAAGTTAATTGAAATTTTCTTGCAAGATTAGGGAGAGTGGATGCCTAGAAAGATGTTTTTTGTAAATTAGTTTTAGGTTTCAGAGAGTAGATTCCTGGAAAAATGTGTTTGTTTTATGAAAAATGTGAGTGTTTTACAGCTAAAAAGTTGATTTAAATTTCGTTTTTGGATAAGGGTGATTGCAATATTTCAACAAGTTAATTGAACTTTTCTTGCAAAATTAGGGAGAGTGGATGCCTAGAAAGATGTTTTTTAAAAATTAGTTTTAGGTTCCAGAGAGTGGATTCCTGAAAAAATAATTGTTTGTTTTATGAAAAATGTGAGTGTGTTACTGCAAAAAAGTTGATTTTAATTTAGTTTCAGGATAGGCGTGAATGCATCATTTCAACAAGTCAATTGAAATTTTCTTGCACGATTAGGGACAGTGGATGCCTAGAAAGATGTTTTTTTTAAATTAGTTTTAGGTTTCAGAGAGTAGATTCCTGAAAAAAATGTGTTTGTTTTATGAAAAATGTGAGTCTGTTACTGCTAAAAAGTTGATTTAAATTTCGTTTTTGGATAAGGGTGATTGCAATATTTCAACAAGTCAATTGAAATTTTCTTGCACGATTAGGGACAGTGGATGCCTAGAAAGATGTTTTTTTTAAATTAGTTTTAGGTTTCAGAGAGTAGATTCCTGAAAAAAAATGTCTTTGTTTTATGAAAAATGTGAGTGTGTTCCTGCAAAAAAGTTGATTTAAATATCGTTTTTGGATAAGGGTGATTGCAATATTTCAACAAGTTCATTGAAATTTTCTTGCAAGATTAGGGAGAGTGGATGCCTAGAAAGATGTTTTTTACAAATTCGTTATAGGTTTCAGAGAGTGGATTCCTGAAAAAAAAATTATTTGTTTCATGAAAAATGTGAGTGTGTTACTGCAAAAAAGTTGATTTAAATTTAGTTTCAGGATAGGCGTGAATGCATCATTTCAACAAGTTAATTGAAATTTTCTTGCAAGATTAGGGAGAGTGGATGCCTAGAAAGAAATTTTAAAAAAATGAGTAGAAGAATTCAGAGAGTGGATTCCTGAAAAAAATGTTGTTTGTTTTATAAAAAATGTGAATGTGTTACTGCAAAAATGTTGATTTAAATTTAGTTTCAGGATAAGGGTGATTGCATCATTTCAACAAGTTAATTGACATTTTCTTGCAAGATTAGGGAGAGTGGATGCCTAGAAAGAAGTTTATTTAAAATTAGTTTTAGGTTTCAGAGAGTAGATTCCTGAAAAAAAATGTGTTTGTTTTATGAAAAATGTGAGTGTGTTACTGCAAAAAAGTTGATTTAAATATCGTTTTTGGATAAGGGTGATTGCAATATTTCAACAAGTTAATTGAAATTTTCTTGCAAGATTAGGGAGAGTGGATGCCTAGAAAGATGTTTTTTACAAATTCGTTTTAGGTTCCAGAGAGTGGATTCCTGAAAAAAATAATTGTTTGTTTTATGAAAAATGTGAGTGTGTTACTGCAAAAAAGTTGATTTTAATTTAGTTTCAGGATAGGCGTGAATGCATCATTTCAACAACTCAATTGAAATTTTCTTGCACGATTAGGGACAGTGAATGCCTAGAAAGATGTTTTTTTAAATTAGTTTTAGGTTTCAGAGAGTAGATTCCTGAAAAAAATTTGTTTGTTTTATGAAAAATGTGAGTGTGTTACTGCAAAAAAGTTGATTTAAATTTTGTTTTTGGATAAGGGTGATTGCAATATTTCAACAAGTTAATTGAAATTTTCTTGCAAGATTAGGGAGAGTGGATGCCTAGAAAGATGTTTTTTACAAATTCGTTATAGGTTCCAGAGAGTGGATTCCTGAAAATAAAATGTGTTTGTTTTATGAAAAATGTGAGTGTGTTACTGCTAAAAAGTTGATTTAAATTTATTTTCAGGATAGCCGTGAATGCATTATTTCAACAAGGTAATTTACATTTTCTTGCAAGATTAGGGAGAGTGGATGCCTAAAAAGAAGTTTATTTAAAATTAGTTTTAGGTTTCAGAGAGTAGATTCCTGAAAAAAAATGTGTTTGTTTTATGAAAAATGTGAGTGTGTTACTGCAAAAAGTTGATTTAAATTTCGTTTTTGGATAAGGGTGATTGCAATATTTCAACAAGTTAATTGAAATTTTCTTGCAAGATTAGGGAGAGTGGATGCCTAGAAAGATGTTTTTTACAAATTCGTTATAGGTTTCAGAGAGTGGATTCCTGAAAAAAAAATTATTTGTTTCATGAAAAATGTGTGTGTTACTGCAAAAAAGTTGATTTAAATTTAGTTTCAGGATAGGCGTGAATGCATCATTTCAACAAGTTAATTGAAATTTTCTTGCAAGATTTGGGAGAGTGGATGCCTAGAAAGAAATTTTAAAAAAATGAGTAGAAGAATTCAGAGAGTGGATTCCTGAAAAAAATGTTGTTTGTTTTATAAAAAATGTGAATGTGTTACTGCAAAAATGTTGATTTAAATTTTGTTTCAGGATAAGGGTGATTGCATCATTTCAACAAGTTAATTGACATTTTCTTGCAAGATTAGGGAGAGTGGATGCGTAGAAAGAAGTTTATTTAAAATTAGTTTTAGGTTTCAGAGAGTAGATTCCTGAAAAAAAATGTGTTTGTTTTATGAAAAATGTGAGTGTGTTACTGCAAAAAAGTTGATTTAAATATCGTTTTTGGATAAGGGTGATTGCAATATTTCAACAAGTTAATTGAAATTTTCTTGCAAGATTAGGGAGAGTGGATGCCTAGAAAGATGTTTTTTACAAATTCGTTTTAGGTTCCAGAGAGTGGATTCCTGAAAAAAATAATTGTTTGTTTTATGAAAAATGTGAGTGTGTTACTGCAAAAAAGTTGATTTTAATTTAGTTTCAGGATAGGCGTGAATGCATCATTTCAACAACTCAATTGAAATTTTCTTGCACGATTAGGGACAGTGAATGCCTAGAAAGATGTTTTTTTTAAATTAGTTTTAGGTTTCAGAGAGTAGATTCCTGAAAAAAATTTGTTTGTTTTATGAAAAATGTGAGTGTGTTACTGTAAAAAAGTTGATTTAAATTTTGTTTTTGGATAAGGGTGATTGCAATATTTCAACAAGTTAATTGAAATTTTCTTGCAAGATTAGGGAGAGTGGATGCCTAGAAAGATGTTTTTTACAAATTCGTTATAGGTTCCAGAGAGTGGATTCCTGAAAATAAAAAGTGTTTGTTTTATGAAAAATGTGAGTGTGTTACTGCAAAAAAGTTGATTTAAATTTATTTTCAGGATAGCCGTGAATGCATTATTTCAACAAGGTAATTTACATTTTCTTGCAAGATTAGGGAGAGTGGATGCCTAGAAAGAAGTTTATTTAAAATTAGTTTTAGGTTTCAGAGAGTAGATTCCTGAAAAAAAATGTGTTTGTTTTATGAAAAATGTGAGTGTGTTACTGCAAAAAGTTGATTTAAATTTCGTTTTTGGATAAGGGTGATTGCAATATTTCAACAAGTTAATTGAAATTTTCTTGCAAGAGTAGGGAGAGTGGATGCCTAGAAAGATGTTTTTTACAAATTCGTTTTAGGTTCCAGAGAGTGGATTCCTGAAAAAAAAAGTATTTGTTTCATGAAAAATGTGAGTGTGTTACTGCAAAAAAGATGATTTAAATTTAGTTTCAGGATAGGCGTGAATGCATCATTTTAACAAGTTAATTGAAATTTTCTTGAAAGATTAGGGAGAGTGGATGCCTAGAAAGAAATTTTAAAAAAATGAGTAGAAGGTTTCAGAGAGTGGATTCCTGAAAAAAATGTTGTTTGTTTTATAAAAAATGTGAATGTGTTACTGCAAAAATGTTGATTTAAATTTCGTTTCAGGATAAGGGTGATTGCATCATTTCAACAAGTTAATTGACATTTTCTTGCAAGATTAGGGAGAGTGGATGCCTAGAAAGAAGTCTATTTAAAATTAGTTTTAGGTTTCAGAGAGTAGATTCCTGAAAAAAAATGTGTTTGTTTTATGAAAAATGTGAGTGTGTTACTGCAAAAAGTTGATTTAAATTTCGTTTTTGGATAAGGGTGATTGCAATATTGCAACAAGTAAATTGAAATTTTCTTGCAAGATTAGGGAGAGTGGATGCCTAGAAAGATGTTTTTTACAAATTCGTTTTAGGTTCCAGAGAGTGGATTCCTGAAAAAAAAAAATTTTGTTTCATGAAAAATGTGAGTGTGTTACTGCAAAAAAGCTGATTTAAATTTAGTTTCAGGATAGGCGTGAATGCATCATTTCAACAAGTTAATTGAAATTTTCTTGCAAGATTAGGGAGAGTGGATGCCTAGAAAGATGTTTTTAAAAAATTAGTTTTAGGTTCCAGAGAGTGGATTCCTGAAAAAAATAATTGTTTGTTTTATGAAAAATGTGAGTGTGTTACTGCAAAAAAGTGGATTTTAATTTAGTTTCAGGATAGGCGTGAATGCATCATTTCAACAACTCAATTGAAATTTTCTTGCACGATTAGGGACAGTGAATGCCTAGAAAGATCTTTTTTTTAAATTAGTTTTAGGTTTCAGAGAGTAGATTCCTGAAAAAAATTTGTTTGTTTTATGAAAAATGTGAGTGTGTTACTGCAAAAAAGTTGATTTAAATTTTGTTTTTGGATAAGGGTGATTGCAATATTGCAACAAGTAAATTGAAATTTTCTTGCAAGATTAGGGAGAGTGGATGCCTAGAAAGATGTTTTTTTTTAAATTAGTTTTAGGTTTCAGAGAGTAGATTCCTGAAAAAATGTGTTTGTTTTATGAAATATGTGAGTGTTTTACAGCTAAAAAGTTGATTTAAATTTCGTTTTTGGATAAGGGTGATTGCAATATTTCAACAAGTTAATTGAACTTTTCTTGCAAAATTAGGGAGAGTGGATGCCTAGAAAGATGTTTTTGAAAAATTAGTTTTAGGTGCCAGAGAGTGGATTCCTGAAAAAATAATTGTTTGTTTTATGAAAAATGTGAGTGTGTTACTGCAAAAAAGTTGATTTTAATTTAGTTTCAGGATAGGCGTGAATGCATCATTTCAACAAGTTAATTAAAATTTTCTTGCAAGATTAGGGAGAGTGGATGCCTAGAAAGAAATTTTTTAAAAAATCAGTAGAAGGTTTCAGAGAGTGGATTCCTGAAAAAAAATGTGTTTGTTTTATGAAAAATGTGAGTGTGTTACTGCAAAAAAGTTTATTTAAATTTAGCTTCAGGATAGGCGTGATTGCATTATTTCAACTAGTTAATTGAAATTTTCTTGCACGATTAGGGAGAGTGGATGCATAGAAATATTTTTTTTTATATTTGTTTTAGGTTCCAGAGAGTTGATTCCTGAAAAAAATGTGTTTGTTTTATGAAAAATGTGAGTGTGTTACTGCTAAAACGTTGATTTAAATTTAGTATTTGGATAAGGGTGATTGCAATATTTCAACAAGTCAATTGAAATTTTCTTGCACGATTAGGGACAGTGGATGCCTAGAAAGATTTTTTTTAAATTAGTTTCAGGTTTCAGAGAGTAGATTCCTGAAAAAATGTGTTTGTTTTATGAAAAATGTGAGTGTGTTACTGCAAAAAAGTTGATTTAAATATCGTTTTTGGATAAGGGTGATTGCAATATTTCAATAAGTTAATTGAAATTTTCTTGGAAGATTAGGGAGAGTGGATGCCTAGAAAGATGTTTTTTTTAAATTAGTTTTAGGTTTCAGAGAGTAGATTCCTGAAAAAAATATGTTTGTTTTATGAAAAATGTGAGTGTGTTATTGCTAAAAAGTTGATTTAAATTTCGTTTTTGGATAGGGTGATTGCAATATTTCAACAAGTTAATTGAACTTTTCTTGCAAAATTAGGGAGAGTGGATGCCTAGAAAGATGTTTTTTAAAAATTAGTTTTAGGTTCCAGAGAGAGGATTCCTGAAAAAAGAATTGTTTGTTTTATGAAAAATGTGAGTGTGTTCCTGAAAAAAAGTTGATTTTAATTTAGTTTTGGGATAGGCGTGAATGCATCATTTCAACAAGTCAATTGAAATTTTCTTGCACGATTTGGGACAGTGGATGCCTAGAAAGATGTTTTTTTTAAATTAGTTTTAGGTTTCAGAGAGTAGATTCCTGAAAAAAATGTGTTTGTTTTGTTAAAAATGTGAATGTGTTACTGCAAAAATATTGATTTAAATTTAGTTTCAGGATAAGGGTGATTGCATCATTTCAACAAGTTAATTGACATTTTCTTGCAAGATTAGGGAGAGTGGATGCCTAGAAAGAAGTTTATTTAAAATTAGTTTTAGGTTTCAGAGAGTAGATTCCTGAAAAAAAATGTTTTTGTTTTATGAAAAATGTGAGTGTGTTACTACAAAAAAGTTGATTTAAATTTCGTTTTTGGATAAGGGTGATTGCAATATTTCAACAAGTTAATTGAAATTTTCTTGCAAGATTAGGGAGAGTGGAGGCCTAGAAAGATGTTTTTAAAAAATTAGTTTTAGGTTCCAGAGAGTGGATTCCTAAAAAAAAAAATGTGTTTTATGAGAAATGTGAGTATGTTACTGCAAAAAAATTGATTTAAATTTAGTTTCAGGATAGGCATGAATGCATTATTTCAACAAGTTAATTGACATTTTCTTGCAAGATTAGGGAGAGTGGATGCCTAGAAAGAAGTTTATTTAAAATTAGTTTTAGGTTTCAGAGAGTAGATTCCTGAAAAAAAATGTGTTTGCTTTATGAAAAATGTGAGTGTGTTACTGCAAAAAGTTGATTTAAATTTCCTTTTTGGATAAGGGTGACTGCAATATTTCAACAAGTTAATTGGAATTTTCTTGTAAGATTAGGGAGAGTGGATGCCTAGAAAGATGTTTTTTACAAATTCGTTTTAAGTTCCAGAGAGTGGATTCCTGAAAAAAAATGTGTTTGTTTTATGAAAAATGTGAGTGTGTTACTGCAAAAAAGTTGATTTAAATTTAGTTTCAGGATAGGCGTGATTGCATTATTTCAACTAGTTAATTGAAATTTTCTTGCACGATTAGGGAGAGTGGATGCATAGAAAGATGTTTTTTTTAAATTCATTTTAGGCTCCAGAGAGTTGATTCCTGAAAAAAAAAATGTGTTTTGTTCATGAAAAATGTGAGTGTGTTACTGCAAAAAAGTTGATTAAAATGTATTTTTTGGATAAGGGTGATTGCAATATTTCAACAAGTTAATTGAAATTTTCTTGCAAAATTAGGGAGAGTGGATGCCTAGAAAGATGTTTTTTAAAAATTAGTTTTAGGTTCCAGAGAGTGAATTCCTGAAAAAAATAATTGTTTGTTTTATGAAAAATGTGTGTGTTACTGCAAAAAAGTTGATTTTAATTTAGTTTCAGGATAGGCGTGAATGCATCATTTCAACAACTCAATTGAAATTTTCTTGCACGATTAGGGACAGTGAATGCCTAGAAAGATGTTTTTTTTAAATTAGTTTTAGGTTTCAGAGAGTAGATTCCTGAAAAAAATGTGTTTGTTTTATGAAAAATGTGAGTGTGTTACTGCAAAAAAGTTGATTTAAATTTTGTTTTTGGATAAGGGTGATTGCAATATTTCAACAAGTTAATTGAAATTTTCTTGCAAGATTAGGGAGAGTGGATGCCTAGAAAGATGTTTTTTACAAATTCGTTATAGGTTCCAGAGAGTGGATTCCTGAAAATAAAATGTGTTTGTTTTATGAAAAATGTGAGTGTGTTACTGCAAAAAAGTTGATTTTAATTTATTTTCAGGATAGCCGTGAATGCATTATTTCAACAAGGTAATTTACATTTTCTTGCAAGATTAGGGAGAGTGGATGCCTAGAAAGAAGTTTATTTAAAATTAGTTTTAGGTTTCAGAGAGTAGATTCCTGAAAAAAAATGTGTTTGTTTTATGAAAAATGTGAGTGTGTTACTGCAAAAAGTTGATTTAAATTTCGTTTTTGGATAAGGGTGATTGCAATATTTCACCAAGTTAATTGAAATTTTCTTTCAAGAGTAGGGAGAGTGGATGCCTAGAAAGATGTTTTTTACAAATTCGTTTTAGGTTCCAGAGAGTGGATTCCTGAAAAAAAAATTATTTGTTTCAAGTAAAATGTGAGTGTTTTACTGCAAATAAGTTGATTTAAATTTATTTTCAGGATAGGCGTGAATGCATCATTTTAACAAGTTAATTGAAATTTTCTTGCAAGATTAGGGAGAGTGGATGCCTAGAAAGAAATTTTAAAAAAATGAGTAGAAGGTTTCAGAGAGTGGATTCCTGAAAAAAATTTTGTTTGTTTTATAAAAAATGTGAATGTGTTACTGCAAAAATGTTGATTTAAATTTAGTTTCAGGATAAGGGTGATTGCATCATTTCAACAAGTTAATTGACATTTTCTTGCAAGATTAGGGAGAGTGGATGCCTAGAAAGAAGTTTATTTAAAATTAGTTTTAGGTTTCAGAGAGTAGATTCCTGAAAAAAAATGTGTTTGTTTTATGAAAAATGTGAGTGTGTTACTGCAAAAAGTTGATTTAAATTTCGTTTTTGGATAAGGGTGATTGCAATATTGCAACAAGTAAATTGAAATTTTCTTGCAAGATTAGGGAGAGTGGATGCCTAGAAAGATGTTTTTTACAAATTCGTTTTAGGTTCCAGAGAGTGGATTCCTGAAAAAAAAATTTTTGTTTCATGAAAAATGTGAGTGTGTTACTGCAAAAAAGCTGATTTAAATTTAGTTTCAGGATAGGCGTGAATGCATCATTTCAACAAGTTAATTGAAATTTTCTTGCAAGATTAGGGAGAGTGGATGCCTAGAAAGAAATTTTTAAAAAATTAGTAGAAGGTTTCAGAGAGTGGATTCCTGAAAAAAAATGTGTTTGTTTTATGAAAAATGTTTGTGTGTTACTTCAAAAAAGTTGATTTAAATTTAGTTTCAGGATAGGCGTGATTGCATTATTTCAACTAGTTAATTGAAATTTTCTTGCACGATTAGGGAGAGTGGATGCATAGAAAGATGTTTTTTTAAAATTCGTTTTAGGCTCCAGAGAGTTGATTCCTGAAAAAAAAAATGTGTTTTGTTCATGAAAAATGTGAGTGTGTTACTGCAAAAAAGTTGATTAAAATGTTGTTTTTGGATAAGGGTAATTGCAATATTTCAATAAGTTAATTGAAATTTTCTTGCAAGATTAGGGAGAGTGGATGCCTAGAAAGATGTTTTTTTAAAATTAGTTTTAGGTTTCAGAGAGTAGATTCCTGAAAAAATAATTGTTTGTTTTATGAAAAATGTGAGTGTGTTACTGCAAAAAAGTTGATTTTAATTTAGTTTCAGGACAGGCGTGAATGCATCATTTCAACAAGTCAATTGAAATTTTCTTGCACGATTAGGGACAGTGGATGCCTAGAAAGATGTTTTTTTAAAATTAGTTTTAGGTTTCAGAGAGTAGATTCCTGAAAAAAATGTGTTTGCTTTATGAAAAATGTGAGTGTTTTACTGCTAAAAAGTTGATTTAAATTTCGTTTTTGGATAAGGGTGATTGCAATATTTCAACAAGTCAATTGAAATTTTCTTGCACAATTAGGGACAGTGGATGCCTAGAAAGATCTTTTTTTTAAATTAGTTTTAGGTTCCAGAGAGTGGATTCCTGAAAAAGTATTGTTTGTTTTATGAAAAATGTGAGTGTGTTACTGCAAACAAGTTGATTTTAATTTAGTTTCAGGATAGGCGTGAATGCATCATTTCAACAAGTCAATTGAAATTTTCTTGCACGATTAGGGACAGTGGATGCCTAGAAAGATGTTTTTTTTTAAATTAGTTTTAGGTTTCAGAGAGTAGATTCCTGAAAAAATGTGTTTGTTTTATGAAAAATGTGAGTGTGTTACTGCTAAAAAGTTGATTTAAATTTCGTTTTTGGATAAGGGTGATTGCAATATTTCAACAAGTTAATTGAAATTTTCTTGCAAGATTAGGGAGAGTGGATGCCTAGAAAGATGTTTTTTGTAAATTAGTTTTAGGTTTCAGAGAGTAGATTCCTGGAAAAATGTGTTTGTTTTATGAAAAATGTGAGTGTTTTACAGCTAAAAAGTTGATTTAAATTTAGTTTTTGGATAAGGGTGATTGCAATATTTCAACAAGTTAATTGAACTTTTCTTGCAAAATTAGGGAGAGTGGATGCCTAGAAAGATGTTTTTTAAAAATTAGTTTTAGGTTCCAGAGAGTGGATTCCTGAAAAAATAATTGTTTGTTTTATGAAAAATGTGAGTGTGTTACTGCAAAAAAGTTAATTTTAATTTAGTTTCAGGATAGGCGTGAATGCATCATTTCAACAAGTCAATTGAAATTTTCTTGCACGATTAGGGACAGTGGATGCCTAGAAAGATGTTTTTTTTAAATTAGTTTTAGGTTTCAGAGAGTAGATTCCTGAAAAAAATGTGTTTGTTTTATGAAAAATGTGAGTCTGTTACTGCTAAAAAGTTGATTTAAATTTCGTTTTTGGATAAGGGTGATTGCAATATTTCAACAAGTCAATTGAAATTTTCTTGCACGATTAGGGACAGTGGATGCCTAGAAAGATGTTTTTTTTAAATTAGTTTTAGGTTTCAGAGAGTAGATTCCTGAAAAAAAATGTCTTTGTTTTATGAAAAATGTGAGTGTGTTCCTGCAAAAAAGTTGATTTAAATATCGTTTTGGATAAGGGTGATTGCAATATTTCAACAAGTTCATTGAAATTTTCTTGCAAGATTAGGGAGAGTGGATGCCTAGAAAGATGTTTTTTACAAATTCGTTATAGGTTTCAGAGAGTGGATTCCTGAAAAAAAAATTATTTGTTTCATGAAAAATGTGAGTGTGTTACTGCAAAAAAGTTGATTTAAATTTAGTTTCAGGATAGGCGTGAATGCATCATTTCAACAAGTTAATTGAAATTTTCTTGCAAGATTAGGGAGAGTGGATGCCTAGAAAGAAATTTTAAAAAAATGAGTAGAAGAATTCAGAGAGTGGATTCCTGAAAAAAATGTTGTTTGTTTTATAAAAAATGTGAATGTGTTACTGCAAAAATGTTGATTTAAATTTAGTTTCAGGATAAGGGTGATTGCATCATTTCAACAAGTTAATTGACATTTTCTTGCAAGATTAGGGAGAGTGGATGCCTAGAAAGAAGTTTATTTAAAATTAGTTTTAGGTTTCAGAGAGTAGATTCCTGAAAAAAAATGTGTTTGTTTTATGAAAAATGTGAGTGTGTTACTGCAAAAAAGTTGATTTAAATATCGTTTTTGGATAAGGGTGATTGCAATATTTCAACAAGTTAATTGAAATTTTCTTGCAAGATTAGGGAGAGTGGATGCCTAGAAAGATGTTTTTTACAAATTCGTTTTAGGTTCCAGAGAGTGGATTCCTGAAAAAAATAATTGTTTGTTTTATGAAAAATGTGAGTATGTTACTGCAAAAAAGTTGATTTTAATTTAGTTTCAGGATAGGCGTGAATGCATCATTTCAACAACTCAATTGAAATTTTCTTGCACGATTAGGGACAGTGAATGCCTAGAAAGATGTTTTTTTAAATTAGTTTTAGGTTTCAGAGAGTAGATTCCTGAAAAAAATTTGTTTGTTTTATGAAAAATGTGAGTGTGTTACTGCAAAAAAGTTGATTTAAATTTTGTTTTTGGATAAGGGTGATTGCAATATTTCAACAAGTTAATTGAAATTTTCTTGCAAGATTAGGGAGAGTGGATGCCTAGAAAGATGTTTTTTACAAATTCGTTATAGGTTCCAGAGAGTGGATTCCTGAAAATAAAATGTGTTTGTTTTATGAAAAATGTGAGTGTGTTACTGCTAAAAAGTTGATTTAAATTTATTTTCAGGATAGCCGTGAATGCATTATTTCAACAAGGTAATTTACATTTTCTTGCAAGATTAGGGAGAGTGGATGCCTAAAAAGAAGTTTATTTAAAATTAGTTTTAGGTTTCAGAGAGTAGATTCCTGAAAAAAAATGTGTTTGTTTTATGAAAAATGTGAGTGTGTTACTGCAAAAAGTTGATTTAAATTTCGTTTTTGGATAAGGGTGATTGCAATATTTCAACAAGTTAATTGAAATTTTCTTGCAAGATTAGGGAGAGTGGATGCCTAGAAAGATGTTTTTTACAAATTCGTTATAGGTTTCAGAGAGTGGATTCCTGAAAAAAAAATTATTTGTTTCATGAAAAATGTGTGTGTTACTGCAAAAAAGTTGATTTAAATTTAGTTTCAGGATAGGCGTGAATGCATCATTTCAACAAGTTAATTGAAATTTTCTTGCAAGATTAGGGAGAGTGGATGCCTAGAAAGAAATTTTAAAAAAATGAGTAGAAGAATTCAGAGAGTGGATTCCTGAAAAAAATGTTGTTTGTTTTATAAAAAATGTGAATGTGTTACTGCAAAAATGTTGATTTAAATTTTGTTTCAGGATAAGGGTGATTGCATCATTTCAACAAGTTAATTGACATTTTCTTGCAAGATTAGGGAGAGTGGATGCGTAGAAAGAAGTTTATTTAAAATTAGTTTTAGGTTTCAGAGAGTAGATTCCTGAAAAAAAATGTGTTTGTTTTATGAAAAATGTGAGTGTGTTACTGCAAAAAAGTTGATTTAAATATCGTTTTTGGATAAGGGTGATTGCAATATTTCAACAAGTTAATTGAAATTTTCTTGCAAGATTAGGGAGAGTGGATGCCTAGAAAGATGTTTTTTACAAATTCGTTTTAGGTTCCAGAGAGTGGATTCCTGAAAAAAATAATTGTTTGTTTTATGAAAAATGTGAGTGTGTTACTGCAAAAAAGTTGATTTTAATTTAGTTTCAGGATAGGCGTGAATGCATCATTTCAACAACTCAATTGAAATTTTCTTGCACGATTAGGGACAGTGAATGCCTAGAAAGATGTTTTTTTTAAATTAGTTTTAGGTTTCAGAGAGTAGATTCCTGAAAAAAATTTGTTTGTTTTATGAAAAATGTGAGTGTGTTACTGTAAAAAAGTTGATTTAAATTTTGTTTTTGGATAAGGGTGATTGCAATATTTCAACAAGTTAATTGAAATTTTCTTGCAAGATTAGGGAGAGTGGATGCCTAGAAAGATGTTTTTTACAAATTCGTTATAGGTTCCAGAGAGTGGATTCCTGAAAATAAAAAGTGTTTGTTTTATGAAAAATGTGAGTGTGTTACTGCAAAAAAGTTGATTTAAATTTATTTTCAGGATAGCCGTGAATGCATTATTTCAACAAGGTAATTTACATTTTCTTGCAAGATTAGGGAGAGTGGATGCCTAGAAAGAAGTTTATTTAAAATTAGTTTTAGGTTTCAGAGAGTAGATTCCTGAAAAAAAATTTGTTTGTTTTATGAAAAATGTGAGTGTGTTACTGCAAAAAGTTGATTTAAATTTCGTTTTTGGATAAGGGTGATTGCAATATTTCAACAAGTTAATTGAAATTTTCTTGCAAGAGTAGGGAGAGTGGATGCCTAGAAAGATGTTTTTTACAAATTCGTTTTAGGTTCCAGAGAGTGGATTCCTGAAAAAAAAAGTATTTGTTTCATGAAAAATGTGAGTGTGTTACTGCAAAAAAGATGATTTAAATTTAGTTTCAGGATAGGCGTGAATGCATCATTTTAACAAGTTAATTGAAATTTTCTTGAAAGATTAGGGAGAGTGGATGCCTAGAAAGAAATTTTAAAAAAATGAGTAGAAGGTTTCAGAGAGTGGATTCCTGAAAAAAATGTTGTTTGTTTTATAAAAAATGTGAATGTGTTACTGCAAAAATGTTGATTTAAATTTCGTTTCAGGATAAGGGTGATTGCATCATTTCAACAAGTTAATTGACATTTTCTTGCAAGATTAGGGAGAGTGGATGCCTAGAAAGAAGTCTATTTAAAATTAGTTTTAGGTTTCAGAGAGTAGATTCCTGAAAAAAAATGTGTTTGTTTTATGAAAAATGTGAGTGTGTTACTGCAAAAAAGTTGATTTAAATATCGTTTTTGGATAAGGGTGATTGCAATATTTCAACAAGTTAATTGAAATTTTCTTGCAAGATTAGGGAGAGTGGATGCCTAGAAAGATGTTTTTAAAAAATTAGTTTTAGGTTCCAGAGAGTGGATTCCTGAAAAAAATAATTGTTTGTTTTATGAAAAATGTGAGTGTGTTACTGCAAAAAAGTTGATTTTAATTTAGTTTCAGGATAGGCGTGAATGCATCATTTCAACAACTCAATTGAAATTTTCTTGCACGATTAGGGACAGTGAATGCCTAGAAAGATCTTTTTTTTAAATTAGTTTTAGGTTTCAGAGAGTAGATTCCTGAAAAAAATTTGTTTGTTTTATGAAAAATGTGAGTGTGTTACTGCAAAAAAGTTGATTTAAATTTTGTTTTTGGATAAGGGTGATTGCAATATTTCAACAAGTTAATTGAAATTTTCTTGCAAGATTAGGGAGAGTGGATGCCTAGAAAGATGTTTTTTTACAAATTCGTTATAGGTTCCAGAGAGTGGATTCCTGAAAATAAAATGTGTTTGTTTTATGAAAAATGTGAGTGTGTTACTGCAAAAAAGTTGATTTAAATTTATTTTCAGGATAGCTGTGAATGCATTATTTCAACAAGGTAATTTACATTTTCTTGCAAGATTAGGGAGAGTGGATACCTAGAAAGAAGTTTATTTAAAATTAGTTTTAGGTTTCAGAGAGTGGATTCCTGAAAAAAAAATTATTTGTTTCATGAAAAATGTGAGTGTGTTACTGCAAAAAAGTTGATTTAAATTTAGTTTCAGGATAGGCGTGAATGCATCATTTTAACAAGTTAATTGAAATTTTCTTGCAAGATTAGGGAGAGTGGATGCCTAGAAAGAAATTTTAAAAAAATGAGTAGAAGGTTTCAGAGAGTGGATTCCTGAAAAAAATGTTGTTTGTTTTATAAAAAATGTGAATGTGTTACTGCAAAAATGTTGATTTAAATTTAGTTTCAGGATAAGGGTGATTGCATCATTTCAACAAGTTAATTGACATTTTCTTGCAAGATTAGGGAGAGTGGATGCCTAGAAAGAAGTTTATTTAAAATTAGTTTTAGGTTTCAGAGAGTAGATTCCTGAAAAAAAATATGTTTGTTTTATGAAAAATGTGAGTGTGTTACTGCAAAAAGTTGATATAAATTTCGTTTTTGGATAAGGGTGATTGCAATATTGCAACAAGTAAATTGAAATTTTCTTGCAAGATTAGGGAGAGTGGATGCCTAGAAAGATGTTTTTTACAAATTCGTTTTAGGTTCCAGAGAGTGGATTCCTGAAAAAAAACATTTTTGTTTCATGAAAAATGTGAGTGTGTTACTGCAAAAAAGCTGATTTAAATTTAGTTTCAGGATAGGCGTGAATGCATCATTTCAACAAGTTAATTGAAATTTTCTTGCAAGATTAGGGAGAGTGGATGCCTAGAAAGAAATTTTTAAAAAATTAGTAGAAGGTTTCAGAGAGTGGATTCCTGAAAAAAATGTGTTTGTTTTATGAAAAATGTGAGTGTGTTACTGCAAAAAAGTTGATTTAAATTTAGTTTCAGGATAGGCGTGATTGCATTATTTCAACTAGTTAATTGAAATTTTCTTGCACGATTAGGGAGAGTGGATGCATAGAAAGATGTTTTTTTAAAATTCGTTTTAGGCTCCAGAGAGTTGATTCCTGAAAAAAAAATGTGTTTTGTTCATGAAAAATGTGAGTGTGTTACTGCAAAAAAGTTGATTAAAATGTTGTTTTTAGATAAGGGTAATTGCAATATTTCAATAAGTTAATTGAAATTTTCTTGCAAGATTAGGGAGAGTGGATGCCTAGAAAGATGTGTTTTTTAAATTAGTTTTAGGTTTCAGAGAGTAGATTCCTGAAAAAATAATTGTTTGTTTTATGAAAAATGTGAGTGTGTTACTGCAAAAAAGTTGATTTTAATTTAGTTTCAGGATAGGCGTGAATGCATCATTTCAACAAGTCAATTGAAATTTTCTTGCACGATTAGGGACAGTGGACTCCTAGAAAGATGTTTTTTTAAAATTAGTTTTAGGTTTCAGAGAGTAGATTCCTGAAAAAAATGTGTTTGTTTTATGAAAAATGTGAGTGTGTTACTGCTAAAAAGTTGATTTAAATTTTGTTTTTGGATAAGGGTGATTGCAATATTTCAACAAGTCAATTGAAATTTTCTTGCACAATTAGGGACAGTGGATGCCTAGAAAGATTTTTTTTTAAATTAGTTTTAGGTTCCAGAGAGTGGATTCCTGAAAAAATTATTGTTTGTTTTATGAAAAATGTGAGTGTGTTACTGCAAACAAGTTGATTTTAATTTAGTTTCAGGATAGGCGTGAATGCATCATTTCAACAAGTCAATTGAAATTTTCTTGCACGATTAGGGACAGTGGATGCCTAGAAAGATGTTTTTTTTAAATTAGTTTTAGGTTTCAGAGAGTAGATTCCTGAAAAAATGTGTTTGTTTTATGAAAAATGTGAGTGTGTTACTGCTAAAAAGTTGATTTAAATTTCGTTTTTGGATAAGGGTGATTGCAATATTTCAACAAGTTAATTGAAATTTTCTTGCAAGATTAGGGAGAGTGGATGCCTAGAAAGATGTTTTTTTTTAAATTAGTTTTAGGTTTCAGAGAGTAGATTCCTGAAAAAATGTGTTTGTTTTATGAAAAATGTGAGTGTTTTACAGCTAAAAAGTTGATTTAAATTTCGTTTTTGGATAAGGGTGATTGCAATATTTCAACAAGTTAATTGAACTTTTCTTGCAAAATTAGGGAGAGTGGATGCCTAGAAAGATGTTTTTAAAAAATTAGTTTTAGGTTCCAGAGAGTGGATTCCTGAAAAAATAATTGTTTGTTTTATGAAAAATGTGAGTGTGTTACTGCAAAAAAGTTGATTTTAATTTAGTTTCAGGATAGGCGTGAATGCATCATTTCAACAAGTCAATTGAAATTTTCTTGCATGATTAGGGACAGTGGATGCCTAGAAAGATGTTTTTTTTAAATTAGTTTTAGGTTTCAGAGAGTAGATTCCTGAAAAAAATGTGTTTGTTTTATGAAAAATGTGAGTGTGTTACTGCTAAAAAGCTGATTTAAATTTCGTTTTTGGATAAGGGTGATTGCAATATTTCAACAAGTCAATTGAAATTTTCTTGCACGATTAGGGACAGTGGATGCCTAGAAAGATTTTTTTTTAAATTAGTTTTAGGTTTCAGAGAGTAGATTCCTGAAAAAAATGTGTTTGTTTTATGAAAAATGTGAGTGTGTTACTGCAAAAAAGTTGATTTAAATATCGTTTTTGGATAAGGGTGATTGCAATATTTCAACAAGTTAATTGAAATTTTCTTGCAAGATTAGGGAGAGTGGATGCCTAGAAAGATGTTTTTTACAAATTCGTTATAGGTTTCAGAGAGTGGATTCCTGAAAAAAAATTATTTGTTTCATGAAAAATGTGAGTGTGTTACTGCAAAAAAGTTGATTTAAATTTAGTTTCAGGATAGGCGTGAATGCATAATTTCAACAAGTTAATTGAAATTTTCTTGCAAGATTAGGGAGAGTGGATGCCTAGAAAGAAATTTTAAAAAAATGAGTAGAAGAATTCAGAGAGTGGATTCCTGAAAAAAATGTTGTTTGTTTTATAAAAAATGTGAATGTGTTACTGCAAAAATGTTGATTTAAATTTCGTTTCAGGATAAGGGTGATTGCATCATTTCAACAACTTAATTGACATTTTCTTGCAAGATTAGGGAGAGTAGATGCCTAGAAAGAAGTTTATTTTAAATTAGTTTTAGGTTTCAGAGAGTAGATTCCTGAAAAGAAATGTGTTTGTTTTATGAAAAATGTGAGTGTGTTACTGCTAAAAAGTTGATTTAAATTTCGTTTTTGGATAAGGGTGATTGCAATATTTCAACAAGTTAATTGAAATTTTCTTGCAAGATTAGGGAGAGTGGATGCCTAGAAAGATGTTTTTTACAAATTCGTTTTAGGTTTCAGAGAGTAGATTCCTGAAAAAATGTGTTTGTTTTATGAAAAATGTGAGTGTTTTACAGCTAAAAAGTTGATTTAAATTTCGTTTTTGGATAAGGGTGATTGCAATATTTCAACAAGTTAATTGAACTTTTCTTGCAAAATTAGGGAGAGTGGATGCCTAGAAAGATGTTTTTTAAAAATTAGTTTTAGGTTCCAGAGAGTGGATTCCTGAAAAAATAATTGTTTGTTTTATGAAAAATGTGAGTGTGTTACTGCAAAAAAGTTGATTTTAATTTAGTTTCAGGATAGGCGTGAATGCATCATTTCAACAAGTCAATTGAAATTTTCGTGTACGATTAGGGACAGTGGATGCCTAGAAAGATGTTTTTTTTAAATTAGTTTTAGGTTTCAGAGAGTAGATTCCTGAAAAAAATGTGTTTGTTTTATGAAAAATGTGAGTGTGTTACTGCTAAAAAGCTGATTTAAATTTCGTTTTTGGATAAGGGTGATTGCAATATTTCAACAAGTCAATTGAAATTTTCTTGCACGATTAGGGACAGTGGATGCCTGGAAAGATGTTTTTTTTAAATTAGTTTTAGGTTTCAGAGAGTAGATTCCTGAAAAAAAATGTGTTTGTTTTATGAAAAATGTGAGTGTGTTACTGCAAAAAAGTTGATTTAAATATCGTTTTTGGATAAGGGTGATTGCAATATTTCAACAAGTTAATTGAAATTTTCTTGCAAGATTAGGGAGAGTGGATGCCTAGAAAGATGTTTTTTACAAATTCCTAATAGGTTTCAGAGAGTGGATTCCTGAAAAAAAATGTTGTTTGTTTTATAAAAAATGTGAATGTGTTACTGCAAAAATGTTGATTTAAATTTCGTTTCAGGATAAGGGTGATTGCATCATTTCAACAAGTTAATTGACATTTTCTTGCAAGATTAGGGAGAGTGGATGCCTAGAAAGAAATTTATTTAAAATTAGTTTTAGGTTTCAGAGAGTAGATTCCTGAAAAAAAATGTGTTTGTTTTATGAAAAATGTGAGTGTGTTACTGCAAAAAAGTTGATTTAAATATCGTTTTTGGATAAGGGTGATTGCAATATTTCAACAAGTTCATTGAAATTTTCTTGCAAGATTAGGGAGAGTGGATGTCTAGAAAGATGTTTTTTACAAATTCGTTATAGGTTCCAGAGAGTGGATTCCTGAAAATAAAATGTGTTTGTTTTATGAAAAATGTGAGTGTGTTACTGCAAAAAAGTTGATTTTAATTTATTTTCAGGATAGCCGTGAATGCATTATTTCAACAAGGTAATTTACATTTTCTTGCAAGATTAGGGAGAGTGGATGCCTAGAAAGAAGTTTATTTAAAATTAGTTTTAGGTTTCAGAGAGTAGATTCCTGAAAAAAAATGTGTTTGTTTTATGAAAAATGTGAGTGTGTTACTGCAAAAAGTTGATTTAAATTTCGTTTTTGGATAAGGGTGATTGCAATATTTCACCAAGTTAATTGAAATTTTCTTGCAAGAGTAGGGAGAGTGGATGCCTAGAAAGATGTTTTTTACAAATTCGTTTTAGGTTCCAGAGAGTGGATTCCTGAAAAAAAATTTATTTGTTTCATGAAAAATGTGAGTGTGTTACTGCAAAAAAGTTGATTTAAATTTAGTTTCAGGATAGGCGTGAATGCATCATTTTAACAAGTTAATTGAAATTTTCTTGCAAGATTAGGGAGAGTGGATGCCTAGAAAGAAATTTTAAAAAAATTAGTAGAAGGTTTCAGAGAGTGGATTCCTGAAAAAAATGTTGTTTGTTTTATAAAAAATGTGAATGTGTTACTGCAAAAATGTTGATTTAAATTCAGTTTCAGGATAAGGGTGATTGCATCATTTCAACAAGTTAATTGACATTTTCTTGCAAGATTAGGGAGAGTGGATGCCTAGAAAGAAGTTTATTTAAAATTAGTTTTAGGTTTCAGAAAATAGATTCCTGAAAAAAAATGTGTTTGTTTTATGAAAAATGTGAGTGTGTTACTGCAAAAAGTTGATTTAAATTTCGTTTTTGGATAAGGGTGATTGCAATATTGCAACAAGTAAATTGAAATTTTCTTGCAAGATTAGGGAGAGTGGATGCCTAGAAAGATGTTTTTTACAAATTCGTTTTAGGTTCCAGAGAGTGGATTCCTGAAAAAAAAATTTGTGTTTCATGAAAAATGTGAGTGTGTTACTGCAAAAAAGCTGATTTAAATTTAATTTCAGGATAGGCATGAATGCATCATTTCAACAAGTTAATTGAAATTTTCTTGCAAGATTAGGGAGAGTGGATGCCTAGAAAGAAATTTTTAAAAAATTAGTAGAAGGTTTCAGAGAGTGGATTCCTGAAAAAAAATGTGTTTGTTTTATGAAAAATGTGAGTGTGTTACTGCAAAAAAGTTGATTTAAATTTAGTTTCAGGATAGGCGTGATTGCATTATTTCAACTAGTTAATTGAAATTTTCTTGCACGATTAGGGAGAGTGGATGCATAGAAAGATGTTTTTTTAAAATTCGTTTTAGGCTCCAGAGAGTTGATTCCTGAAAAAAAAATGTGTTTTGTTCATGAAAAATGTGAGTGTGTTACTGCAAAAAAGTTGATTAAAATGTTGTTTTTGGATAAGGGTAATTGCAATATTTCAATAAGTTAATTGAAATTTTCTTGCAAGATTAGGGAGAGTGGATGCCTAGAAAGATGTTTTTTTTTATTAGTTTTAGGTTTCAGAGAGTAGATTCCTGAAAAAAAATGTGTTTGTTTTATGAAAAATGTGAGTGTGTTACTGCAAAAAGTTGATTTAAATATCGTTTTTGGATAAGGGTGATTGCAATATTTCAACAAGTTAATTGAAATTTTCTTGCAAGATTAGGGAGAGTGGATGCCTAGAAAGATGTTTTTAAAAAATTAGTTTTAGGTTCCAGAGAGTGGATTCCTGAAAAAAATAATTGTTTGTTTTATGAAAAATGTGAGTGTGTTACTGCAAAAAAGTTGATTTTAATTTAGTTTCAGGATAGGCGTGAATGCATCATTTCAACAACTCAATTGAAATTTTCTTGCATGATTAGGGACAGTGAATGCCTAGAAAGATCTTTTTTTTAAATTAGTTTTAGGTTTCAGAGAGTAGATTCCTGAAAAAAATGTGTTTGTTTTATGAAAAATGTGAGTGTGTTACTGCAAAAAAGTTGATTTAAATTTTGTTTTTGGATAAGGGTGATTGCAATATTTCAACAAGTTAATTGAAATTTTCTTGCAAGATTAGGGAGAGTGGATGCCTAGAAAGATGTTTTTTTAAATTAGTTTTAGGTTTCAGAGAGTAGATTCCTGAAAAAAAATGTGTTTGTTTTATGAAAAATGTGAGTGTGTTACTGCAAAAAGTTGATTTAAATTTCGTTTTTGGAAAAGGGTGATTGCAATATTGCAACAAGTAAATTGAAATTTTCTTGCAAGATTAGGGAGAGTGGATGCCTAGAAAGATGTTTTTTACAAATTCGTTTTAGGCTTCAGAGAGTAGATTCCTGAAAAAATGTGTTTGTTTTATGAAAAATGTGAGTGTGTTACTGCTAAAAAGTTGATTTAAATTTCGTTTTTGGATAAGGGTGATTGCAATATTTCAACAAGTTAATTGAAATTTTCTTGCAAGATTAGGGAGAGTGGATGCCTAGAAAGATGTTTTTTTTAAATTAGTTTTAGGTTTCAGAGAGTAGATTCCTGAAAAAATGTGTTTGTTTTATGAAAAATGTGAGTGTTTTACAGCTAAAAAGTTGATTTAAATTTCGTTTTTGGATAAGGGTGATTGCAATATTTCAACAAGTTAATTGAACTTTTCTTGCAAAATTAGAGAGAGTGGATGCCTAGAAAGATGTTTTTTAAAAATTAGTTTTAGGTTCCAGAGAGTGGATTCCTGAAAAAATAATTGTTTGTTTTATGAAAAATGTGAGTGTGTTACTGCAAAAAAGTTGATTTTAATTTAGTTTCAGGATAGGCGTGAATGCATCATTTCAACAAGTCAATTGAAATTTTCTTGTACGATTAGGGACAGTGGATGCCTAGAAAGATGTTTTTTTTAAATTAGTTTTAGGTTTCAGAGAGTAGATTCCTGAAAAAAATGTGTTTGTTTTATGAAAAATGTGAGTGTGTTACTGCTAAAAAGCTGATTTAAATTTCGTTTTTGGATAAGGGTGATTGCAATATTTCAACAAGTCAATTGAAATTTTCTTGCACGATTAGGGACAGTGGATGCCTAGAAAGATGTTTTTTTTAAATTAGTTTTAGGTTTCAGAGAGTAGATTTCTGAAAAAAAATGTGTTTGTTTTATGAAAAATGTGAGTGTGTTACTGCAAAAAAGTTGATTTAAATATCGTTTTTGGATAAGGGTGATTGCAATATTTCAACAAGTTAATTGAAATTTTCTTGCAAGATTAGGGAGAGTGGATGCCTAGAAAGATGTTTTTTACAAATTCCTAATATGTTTCAGAGAGTGGATTCCTGAAAAAAAATGTTGTTTGTTTTATAAAAAATGTGAATGTGTTACTGCAAAAATGTTGATTTAAATTTCGTTTCAGGATAAGGGTGATTGCATCATTTCAACAAGTTAATTGACATTTTCTTGCAAGATTAGGGAGAGTGGATGCCTAGAAAGAAATTTATTTAAAATTAGTTTTAGGTTTCAGAGAGTAGATTCCTGAAAAAAAATGTGTTTGTTTTATGAAAAATGTGAGTGTGTTACTGCAAAAAAGTTGATTTAAATATCGTTTTTGGATAAGGGTGATTGCAATATTTCAACAAGTTCATTGAAATTTTCTTGCAAGATTAGGGAGAGTGGATGCCTAAAAAGATGTTTTTTACAAATTCGTTATAGGTTCCAGAGAGTGGATTCCTGAAAATAAAATGTGTTTGTTTTATGAAAAATGTGAGTGTGTTACTGCAAAAAAGTTGATTTTAATTTATTTTCAGGATAGCCGTGAATGCATTATTTCAACAAGGTAATTTACATTTTCTTGCAAGATTAGGGAGAGTGGATGCCTAGAAAGAAGTTTATTTAAAATTAGTTTTAGGTTTCAGAGAGTAGATTCCTGAAAAAAAATGTGTTTGTTTTATGAAAAATGTGAGTGTGTTACTGCAAAAAGTTGATTTAAATTTCGTTTTTGGATAAGGGTGATTGCAATATTTCACCAAGTTAATTGAAATTTTCTTGCAAGAGTAGGGAGAGTGGATGCCTAGAAAGATGTTTTTTACAAATTCGTTTTAGGTTCCAGAGAGTGGATTCCTGAAAAAAAATGTATTTGTTTCATGAAAAATGTGAGTGTGTTACTGCAAAAAAGTTGATTTAAATTTAGTTTCAGGATAGGCGTGAATGCATAATTTTAACAAGTTAATTGAAATTTTCTTGCAAGATTAGGGAGAGTGGATGCCTAGAAAGAAATTTTAAAAAAATTAGTAGAAGGTTTCAGAGAGTGGATTCCTGAAAAAAATGTTGTTTGTTTTATAAAAAATGTGAATGTGTTACTGCAAAAATGTTGATTTAAATTCAGTTTCAGGATAAGGGTGATTGCATCATTTCAACAAGTTAATTGACATTTTCTTGCAAGATTAGGGAGAGTGGATGCCTAGAAAGAAGTTTATTTAAAATTAGTTTTAGGTTTCAGAAAATAGATTCCTGAAAAAAAATGTGTTTGTTTTATGAAAAATGTGAGTGTGTTACTGCAAAAAGTTGATTTAAATTTCGTTTTTGGATAAGGGTGATTGCAATATTGCAACAAGTAAATTGAAATTTTCTTGCAAGATTAGGGAGAGTGGATGCCTAGAAAGATGTTTTTTACAAATTCGTTTTAGGTTCCAGAGAGTGGATTCCTGAAAAAAAAAATTGTGTTTCATGAAAAATGTGAGTGTGTTACTGCAAAAAAGCTGATTTAAATTTAGTTTCAGGATAGGCGTGAATGCATCATTTCAACAAGTTAATTGAAATTTTCTTGCAAGATTAGGGAGAGTGGATGCCTAGAAAGAAATTTTTAAAAAATTAGTAGAAGGTTTCAGAGAGTGGATTCCTGAAAAAAAATGTGTTTGTTTTATGAAAAATGTGAGTGTGTTACTGCAAAAAAGTTGATTTAAATTTAGTTTCAGGATAGGCGTGATTGCATTATTTCAACTAGTTAATTGAAATTTTCTTGCACGATTAGGGAGAGTGGATGCATAGAAAGATGTTTTTTTAAAATTCGTTTTAGGCTCCAGAGAGTTGATTCCTGAAAAAAAAATGTGTTTTGTTCATGAAAAATGTGAGTGTGTTACTGCAAAAAAGTTGATTTTAATTTATTTTCAGGATAGCCGTGAATGCATTATTTCAACAAGGTAATTTACATTTTCTTGCAAGATTAGGGAGAGTGGATGCCTAGAAAGAAGTTTATTTAAAATTAGTTTTAGGTTTCAGAGAGTAGATTCCTGAAAAAAAATGTGTTTGTTTTATGAAAAATGTGAGTGTGTTACTGCAAAAAGTTGATTTAAATTTCGTTTTTGGATAAGGGTGATTGCAATATTTCACCAAGTTAATTGAAATTTTCTTGCAAGAGTAGGGAGAGTGGATGCCTAGAAAGATGTTTTTTACAAATTCGTTTTAGGTTCCAGAGAGTGGATTCCTGAAAAAAAATGTATTTGTTTCATGAAAAATGTGAGTGTGTTACTGCAAAAAAGTTGATTTAAATTTAGTTTCAGGATAGGCGTGAATGCATCATTTTAACAAGTTAATTGAAATTTTCTTGCAAGATTAGGGAGAGTGGATGCCTAGAAAGAAATTTTAAAAAAATTAGTAGAAGGTTTCAGAGAGTGGATTCCTGAAAAAAATGTTGTTTGTTTTATAAAAAATGTGAATGTGTTACTGCAAAAATGTTGATTTAAATTCAGTTTCAGGATAAGGGTGATTGCATCATTTCAACAAGTTAATTGACATTTTCTTGCAAGATTAGGGAGAGTGGATGCCTAGAAAGAAGTTTATTTAAAATTAGTTTTAGGTTTCAGAAAATAGATTCCTGAAAAAAAATGTGTTTGTTTTATGAAAAATGTGAGTGTGTTACTGCAAAAAGTTGATTTAAATTTCGTTTTTGGATAAGGGTGATTGCAATATTGCAACAAGTAAATTGAAATTTTCTTGCAAGATTAGGGAGAGTGGATGCCTAGAAAGATGTTTTTTACAAATTCGTTTTAGGTTCCAGAGAGTGGATTCCTGAAAAAAAAAATTGTGTTTCATGAAAAATGTGAGTGTGTTACTGCAAAAAAGCTGATTTAAATTTAGTTTCAGGATAGGCGTGAATGCATCATTTCAACAAGTTAATTGAAATTTTCTTGCAAGATTAGGGAGAGTTGATGCCTAGAAAGAAATTTTTAAAAAATTAGTAGAAGGTTTCAGAGAGTGGATTCCTGAAAAAAAATGTGTTTGTTTTATGAAAAATGTGAGTGTGTTACTGCAAAAAAGTTGATTTAAATTTAGTTTCAGGATAGGCGTGATTGCATTATTTCAACTAGTTAATTGAAATTTTCTTGCACGATTAGGGAGAGTGGATGCATAGAAAGATGTTTTTTTAAAATTCGTTTTAGGCTCCAGAGAGTTGATTCCTGAAAAAAAAATGTGTTTTGTTCATGAAAAATGTGAGTGTGTTACTGCAAAAAAGTTGATTAAAATGTTGTTTTTGGATAAGGGTAATTGCAATATTTCAATAAGTTAATTGAAATTTTCTTGCAAGATTAGGGAGAGTGGATGCCTAGAAAGATGTTTTTTTTAAATTAGTTTTAGGTTTCAGAGAGTAGATTCCTGAAAAAAAATGTGTTTGTTTTATGAAAAATGTGAGTGTGTTACTGCAAAAAAGTTGATTTAAATATCGTTTTTGGATAAGGGTGATTGCAATATTTCAACAAGTTAATTGAAATTTTCTTGCAAGATTAGGGAGAGTGGATGCCTAGAAAGATGTTTTTAAAAAATTAGTTTTAGGTTCCGGAGAGTGGATTCCTGAAAAAAATAATTGTTTGTTTTATGAAAAATGTGAGTGTGTTACTGCAAAAAAGTTGATTTTAATTTAGTTTCAGGATAGGCGTGAATGCATCATTTCAACAACTCAATTGAAATTTTCTTGCACGATTAGGGACAGTGAATGCCTAGAAAGATCTTTTTTTTAAATTAGTTTTAGGTTTCAGAGAGTAGATTCCTGAAAAAAAATGTGTTTGTTTTATGAAAAATGTGAGTGTGTTACTGCAAAAAGTTGATTTAAATTTCGTTTTTGGATAAGGGTGATTGCAA